>NC_092100.1:47560536-49056989 GCF_045679555.1 Salvelinus alpinus
TGTCTGTCTGTTCGTCAGACTGCAGGATTCCCCTGCCCGTTTGACTACACATTTGCGTATTAGCATAGCCATAACCCTCTCGCTTTCTCTGTGAGAGCTGTGGAGGAGCAGGCTGGCAAGGAGGCAGTGAGTCAGTCAGGCAGTCAGGACAGCCAGTCAGGGAAGGAGGCAGGCAAGCAGAGAGGCAGGGCAGGCTGGTAGATGG
Organism: Salvelinus alpinus; assembly: GCF_045679555.1. NCBI lineage: Eukaryota > Metazoa > Chordata > Actinopteri > Salmoniformes > Salmonidae > Salvelinus > Salvelinus alpinus. The sequence continues at coordinate 47,560,742 of NC_092100.1, forward strand.
TGCTCCTCTATTACAGATATGGAAATGGGCTCCGACAGACACACTGAGACTGATATACTGCTGGCATTTACCAACATGATGAATCAGAGCCGAAGCCTTAACTCCCTCCGTACTTACTGAGTGTTTTACCGACCAGGGCAAGGGTTGTATCCCAAATGTCAGCCTATTACCAGAGCCTTATAGTCAGAAGTAGTGCACTATATAGGGATTAGGGTGCCATTTGGGATGCGTTCCAGGAGACTAGTGCTCTGCTATGATCCAGGGTGTCTGGGGCACTGGAAGGTTGGAGGGTTTACTGTACATGGTGTATGTCATAGGAAGGGCAGTGGAAACGTGTCTATGGTAAGGGGGGGTTACATATACATGTGAGGATAAGGCTTCATTTGGGTTTGTTTTTCCCAAAATGTAGTTGTGCACATTCCATAAGGGTTGGAGGGGCCGAGAGGGTGTGTGTCTGTCCGTGTGTGTCTCTCTCTCTATGCTTGCATGTGTGTGCGCACGACCGCACCAGGATTTCTGTTAGGCTTCTTTTTTTTAAGGCCATAAATAAAATTGTTGCCGGCCAAATTGTCCGGGAGATTAAAAAATATCCATTGCAAAATAATGTTTTTTATTCATTGATGGAAATACCAGGATGTGCTCCGACTTCAAAGGCTAATAAATCCTCAAGCTGCTGGGAAATGAAGTGTGTTTCTATCTTTACTCACACAAAAGATGCAAGGTTGTCATAAGGGACTTCAGCTAAGTGTACGCCGACTGGGAGAAATTGGCGAATATTGTGTTGATTATCCCCGTTTCCAGTGTGCCCGCCGAGAGGGGGAATCTTTCTCCAAAACAGAGGAAAGACGACTACATAACGAGGCTGATGTGCATCAAGCTGCTCCAAGGAGGTGGACAGTTTTGACTTCCCAACAGCAGCGGGGGTGCCGCTAAATTAGAGGCAAATGATTGTGTTTGCCAGGCCAGGTCGTAGCAGTGCTGCTGCCGGCCTAGGCCTGATCAACATTTGCCTCCCCTATGTCAGGAATAGTATACAGATGTGGAATGGATTGATAAACTAGAGTAGGGTAATTATGTGTCGGCTATCATGCACAATTGGTGCATTTCAGTTGAGCTTATTCAGTTGCGTGACTAAACATCGTTGCCAACACACATCGGAGATGTTACAATGTCACTAAGCAGCCAACTGCCTATAGTAGGAAACAGAGTAGTTTATCAATAAGCCACGCATATCACACATGACATGAGTGACGACTCCATTATCTTCAGATGACAGCAAACATAACATTTACTAACATCACCCAGTAGAACTGTAAAAAGACGCAGATATAGTGTGAGCTTTGGAAACAAGTAGCTTTCATAAGTGTGTTGCGCAGAGTCCTCGTTTCACAGGGGCTTGTAAAATACGCTTTCTCTCAATGAACCAGCCTTAACAAATGGAGGATATTTACATATTGAATTTGATTGTCCAACATCAGGCTTATCATTTCTTCATTTTGTGGCCGTCTAGAGTGGCTTCTTTCCACTGCTGTGGTGATGAATCGCAGCGGGAATGGGGAGTGGGACGGGCCGGCCCTGGTGTTCGTAGGCTGCCATGTAGCCTTTGTTATTCAGTAGGCCTAATTCAAATGTTCAGGCCTAGATTGTATTTGAAAACAGTGTGTTTTGTTATTTAGTAGGCCTAATTCAAATGTTCAGGCCTAGATTGTATTTGAAAACAGTGTGTTTTGTTATTTAGTAGGCCTAATTCAAATGTTCAGGCCTAGATTGTATTTGAAAACAGTGTGTTTTGTTATTTAGTAGGACTAATTCAAATGTTCAGGCCTAGATTGTATTTGAAAACAGTGTGTTTTGTTATTTAGTAGGCCTAATTCAAATGTTCAGGCCTAGATTGTATTTGAAAACAGTGTGTTTTGTTATTTAGTAGGACTAATTCAAATGTTCAGGCCTAGATTGTATTTGAAAACAGCTGTGTTTTGTTATTTATTCATAAAAATTTTCATACAAATAGCCTATAGGACTATTGTAAATGTGATTTTGAGCACCGTGGGTGGTCGGCCTAATGCGTTACACACCCAATGCATATGGATGTCCGCACAAATTCTCAAATGTCCGCTAAATTAAAATCTTGCCGCTCACGTTGTCCGGCGCCACGTTTTCCTAACGGAAACCCCCGAACCGCACGTGCCTGTGTGCACGTTAGTGTATGTGTGTGTGTGTACATGCATGTGGGCGTGATAAGTCTGTTGCTATGTGAAGCTTGCCTGCAGGGGAAGTAGGTCTCTGAGATCATGTTATTTAATCTGGGAGGCCAGAGGAGGCCATCAGTCTCAGTCCTCAAAGCGATGCACGCGGTCAGTCGGTCACTCCTGATTTGACAGCTGGGCAAATGATAGCATGTTGAATGTTGAAGCCGCACAATTAGAGAAGGGAGTGATGGCTGGAGTATTTGGGGGGCTCCTCTGACTGGTATTTGCTCACTTGGAGGAGCTGTCAGTGTCTTACTGGAGTTAGTCACGTTTCTGGGTTGCACACCTCAAGTTGTATCAAGCAGGCCGGACGGCTGTTGGACAGTATATTAGTCATTGCCAGTTGCAATCATACAGTCACTCTTCAGTTTCTGTTGATATGAGCCAATGATGTACTCAGTTCTTTGTATGTGAATGTACTTCTGTTACCATGGCCCTCATGATGTATTGTCAAACCTGGGAACGTCATCGTTAGTAAAAGCTCCACGTTATCCCAGGAAAACTCTGAAAAAGAAGCCTTTTCCAGTGATTATGCACCCGTTGGCCTCAGTCATGTCTATTTAAGTCATGGAAGTGAAGCGTGAACAAAGGGGAGAGGGAGATGGAGTCAGGGGCTGTACTCAGTGCCCAGCTGTGGAAGAGTCCCTGGGGGTCCGGGGGGCCAGGAATGCGGCTGATCTGGGTCTGGGGTTTGGGGCGGGAGACGCCTGGGGCTGGCAGCTGTAAGAACTGCAGGAGTCGAGTGTACTCTGAGAGCAGTGGGTGGGGGTGGGAGTGGGGGTGCTTATGTGTGTGTGTTTGGGTGTGTGTGTGTGTGTGTGTTTTTTGTGTATGCGTGTGTGTGTGTAGGGCACATCTGTGACCCTGGCATCTCACCCTATCCCAGGGCAGGAGAGATGGTCAGAGAGAGAGAGTGAGAGAGCGAGAGAGAGAGAGCTCAACTGTATACAGTCTACACAGTATAATCTGTAGTAAAGTCTACTTGATGTCTGGGAGGTGTCTTGTTCAGTACTGGTTTGATGTTCACAGGTGGTTGTGTCAGAACTGCCACCGCTGCTCAGCTTGCACCCCACTGGGCACAGACGTCAATTCAATGTCTATTCCACGTAGGTTCAACGTCATTTCATTAAAATGATGTGGAAACAACGTTGATTCAACCAGTGTGTGCCCAGTGGGACGTATGTGTTGTTGCTTCAGCGTCTGCTAACTAAAGGAAGTGTTTTCAGAAACCCAGAGCCCTTACCCTGTATGCTTTTGTTATGTGCACATTCAAAGGAGTCGGTTGGTTGATCTCCCCTTCAGGGCAAGATACGCTCTGAGAGGGACGACACCTGTTTAGGAGGTAACCATTGGTCAAAGAGCTGTCACGGCAACACATTGCTGCGTGCAGTCGTAACTCAGACTGCTTCGGAGCACTTCATCGCATACACGCACGCGCACACACGCGCACACACACACACACACACACACACACACACACACACACACACACACACACACACACACACACACACACACACACACACACACACACACACACACACACACACACACACACACACACACACACACACACACACACACACACACACACACACCCCCCTGTGGTAGTTATCAAAGCCAAACATTGGACTCTGTCATTAAGCTCTCAAGGGCAGAGCTCTCCAATCTCAGGTGGTGCTTATATACGCCATCATCTCTTTATATACGTCGTCCCCTCTTTATATACGCCATCATCTCTTTATATACGTTGTCCCCTCTTTATATACGCCATCACCTCTTTATATACCTCATCCCCTCTTTATATACGCCATCACCTCTTTATATACGTCGTCCCCTCTTTATATACGCCATCACCTCTTTATATACGCCGTCACCTCTTTATATACGTCGTCCCCTCTTTATATACGCCGTCACCTCTTTATATACGCCGTCACCTCTTTATATACGTCGTCCCCTCTTTATATACGCCGTCACCTCTTTATATACGTCGTCACCTCTTTATATACGCCGTCACCTCTTTATATACGCCGTCACCTCTTTATATACGCCGTCCCCTCTTTATATACGTCGTCACCTCTTTATATACGCCGTCACCTCTTTATATGCGTCGTCACCTCTTTATATACGTCGTCACCTCTTTATATACGCCGTCACCTCTTTATATACGTCGTCACCTCTTTATATACGCCGTCACCTCTTTATATACGCCGTCATCTCTTTATATACGCCGTCACCTCTTTATATACACCGTCACCTCTTTATATACACCGTCAACTCTTTATATACACCGTCACCTCTTTATATACGTCGTCCCCTCTTTATATACGTCATCACTTCTTTATATACGCCGTCACCTCTTTATATACGTCGTCACCTCTTTATATACGCCGTCACCTCTTTATATACACCGTCACCTCTTTATATACGCCGTCACCTCTTTATATACGCCGTCATCTCTTTATATACGTCGTCACCTCTTTATATACGCCGTCATCTCTTTATATACGTCGTCACCTCTTTATATACGTCGTCACCTCTTTATATACGCCGTCACTTCTTTATATACGCCGTCACCTCTTTATATACGTCGTCCCCACTTTATATACGTCATCACTTCTTTATATACGCCGTCACCTCTTTATATACGTCGTCACCTCTTTATATACGTCGTCACTTCTTTATATACGTCGTCACCTCTTTATATACGCCGTCACTTCTTTATATACGTCGTCACCTCTTTATATACGTCGTCACTTCTTTATATACGTCGTCACCTCTTTATATACGCCGTCACTTCTTTATATACGTCGTCACCTCTTTATATACGTCGTCACTTCTTTATATACGCCGTCATCTCTTTATATACGCCGTCACCTCTTTATATACGCCGTCACCTCTTTATATACGTCGTCAACTCTTTATATACGCCGTCACTTCTTTATATACGTCGTCACCTCTTTATATACGTTGTCACTTCTTTATATACGTCGTCACCTCTTTATATACACCGTCACCTCTTTATATACGTCGTCACCTCTTTATATACGCCGTCAGCCTGTCTCTGCCTCGTCCAATCCAACAAGCCCCCTTCACAAACAAACCAGCTCAAAAATATCTTACATTCATTTCTCCTCCCTTTGTCATTTGACCCGCTGACAGAGGAGGCGACGCCTAATCAAGATAATGTATCTCTGTCTACCTACATGTGACCTTCTGTGCTTCGGCTACACTCTTAACTTAACTGAACACAGCACAACACGGCTGACGGAAAATGGTTTGCGGAATCTGTTTTAGTTTCCTCCCAACGACCGCGTTCATCATGCATGTCTGTCTGCCCCCCGTTCCCACAGAATTCCTTTTGAATCGGGCCAGCGAGAGGACAACATAATTATGTCCATTCTAATTGAGTCTTCAAGGAAGGAACATAAAATGGATCATATTGTATTGATTTTTACCCAGCCATAATTGTGTTTCACTGGGAGGACAAAGAATAGCAGATTAAACAACGTTCTTTAATGACGGGCATGTTGTGTAGAAGATGGGGGGGATTATCACTATAGAAGAACATTGTCATTGAGAGGTGATTAACAATAACTATACTTACAAATGACTGCAGGGCACCGCTGGCTGGGTAAATGAATGACCTGTCATTGTGAGTGATTGTTATTGGAGAAATCCCTCACTATTCAGGGACTGCAGTGAACAAACAACTGAGGCAACGTGGCAACGCAGCGGGAACAGGAATAGTAATAATTAGGAGTGTGTGTGTGTGTGTGTTCTCTGTACATTCAAATGAGACTTCAGGGAGCTGGTTTTGACTTTATTTATCTTGGTTCAGAATCTCCGGGGGGATTTTATGAATATGTTTGAAGCAAAAATGTATTACATTTGCTGGTGCCTGACAACAGAGGTGCTGAGTAGTGAATATTGTCCTTTCTATTTCAGTCAGTGATTGACAAAACAGCAATAACTTATTGAAAGCATGTGAGCGATGAACTACAGATGTAGGATCTTAATTCGAGCCAGTCAGTTTGCTACAGCAGGAAAATAATGTTTTGATATATTATTTTGTTAGAGCAAATCAAGTCTGACATTATAAAGTGGGAAAATGATCAACTTTAAATCCCTTTTAAACCTCAAATACATTACAAGTTTGCATTTCCTGTAGTGCAGCAAAATTCTGAGCAACAAAAGAGTGATCAAATGAAGATCCTACATCTGTATGAGGATGCATCAGATGTATCCATGTGGCTTGTGATAGCGGTACAGTAGTTGGCTGCATTATGTTGCAGTGTCATACCTCTCTCCAATTTTTAAATGAGCATGGTAAATCAGAAGCCACACTACTGGCCCTGGCACTTTGGCCATGGACCTTGCCCAACACCCCCTACAACACGGCCTCCAAGTCCCCTCTCTGATATGAAACGTAGGATGGATGAGGGAATGAGTGGGAATGATTAATATGTCCAATTCCTCTCTAAACGTTGATAATCCTGCTTTTGTTTCTGTACGTGATGACATTTCTAATTCCTCCCAGGGAAGAATGCAGTGTGGCTAATGGCGTTTAGCTGTCTGACGGCATGCCAGAGAGAGAGAGAGAGAGAGAGAGAGAGAGAGAGAGAGAGAGAGAGAGAGAGAGAGAGAGAGAGAGAGAGAGAGAGAGAGAGAGAGAGAGAGAGAGAGAGAGAGAGAGAGAGAGAGAGAGAGAAAGAGAGAGAGAGAGAGAGAGAGAGAGAGAGAGAGAGAGAGAGAGAGAGAGAGAGAGAGAGAGAGAGAGAGAGAGAGAGAGAGATGGGCATACTGTAGATGAGAGTGCCATCATGAGTGGCTATGTAAGGCTATATGTATGTCTGTCAGGGGGAGGCTCATCTCATACTACTGTCTAATCAACTGGCACACAGCTGCACTCCAGGGACAGATCTACAGACAGACAGACAGACAGACAGACAGACACTGGCGGCCAGACAGACAGGCAGGCGGACATGCAGACAGACAGGCAGGCGGACATGCAGACAGACAGGCAGGCGGACATGCAGACAGACAGGCAGGCGGACAGGCAGCCAGACAGATAGACAGACAGGGGGACATATCATATTGAGAAGAGCCCCTCTGTGCCTGCCTGCGTACTGTACTGTACTGTACTGGACTGTACTGGACTGGAGGCTCATGGTTACTGGTTAGGTTTGGTTACAGCTCCCTCTGGTCCTTGCTGCTTGTTGCAAGGGAGGGAGCAGCACCTCAGGCACAGAGAATGCATGTAACCCAGAATTGAATTAGGCAGGGGAAGGTGGAGGGAGGGAGTGAGGGGGAGAGCAAGACATATTTTTTTTTAATGTTGTTTCTTCTCACTTTTGTTTATTGTTAATTTCACTTGTTTTGGCAATGTAAAGATATGTTTCCCTTGCCAATAAAGCCCCCTTTGAATTTAATTGAGAGGAGGATTCAGAAGGAGGTAGGAAGATGGAGGGGGGAGATTTATCAGCCTGTGTGTTTGCAAATGTCTCCCCCTGCTCTTTGTCACTGTGCAGTAGAAATAAATCACTTAATAAGGGGAAGTTGATGAGAGCTTGAAGAGTACAGACTTCAAAAATTGAACCATTACGACTGCATGCACACCATGTCACGTCTTCCCAGGGCTCCATCCCATCCCAGCGTTCACAGGCATCTCATTTCAAATGGCTTTTTGGGGAGTCGGGCGTTTTACTAAATATCCAATATGAATGACGCTCTACTGTGGCCCCTGCAGCACTGCTAATGTTTCCTCTCTGTCTCTTCTTTGTATCCGAGGCACTATAAATCTCCACGCTGTGTGTGCACTGATGAGGTCTCTGAGCAGTGAGCACTTCCTGTATGTGCTGCTGGGCTCCGGTCTTTATTGTGTATGTGCAATGCATGATTCCCTTATGCCAGACATTTCTACCAGACTCAGAGATGAGGGTTAAGCTCTAGCTGCTGATAAAATCCCTCACACCGTCTAATTAGACCGGAGTGATCGGGGCTCTGAGGTTTAAACAGTCCTCCTGCTCTGCTCTCTGACTGACCAGACAGTCTCCGGCTGGCTGGTTGGCCGGCTGATTGGGTGAGACAGACACCACCTGCCACACCGCTCCTCCTGGTGGAGAGTACTTGTCGTGACCCACATATTTTCGGCGGGGCCAGGAACTCCTTGAGAGTGGAGAGAGTGGAGGGCTGTGACTCACTGTAGTGCTGCTCCACGGGTCAGGCAGATGCCATGGTGGCCATTTGAAGGGGGTCAAGAGCAGGTAGTCAGACTCGGGGTACCATGCCATGAGCTTAGACTGCTCAGTCAGGCTCTGGCTCTTGTCCGGCACGTCTTTTATCCTTCATGTCTGTCTGTCTGTCCATCTGGAGAACGCAAATAGAGGTAATAGAGGACAGTAAAAGAGGTAATTACCGGGGCTGCAGCTCTGCAGCCACTCTCTCTGTCACAACACACACACACACACACACACACACACACACACACACACACACACACACACACACACACACACACACACACACACACACACATTGGAATAGGTTAATGGAATGGCAGTCTTGTCTATGGACCAATCCAACTAGAGAGATTAGTTCTATAGCAGACAACTGCAAGGAACATTACGTTTGATAAGAGTACAATAGATATTGAATCACTGTTGAATCTGTTGTCGCTGTTTCACTGAAATGTTTTGAAATGATCATCTGTATGTAAAACATTTACATTTTGACAGATGCTCTTACATCCAGAACTTGGATTTATCTTTTTTACCTTTATTTAACTAGGCAAGTCAGTTAAGAACAAATTCTTATTTACAATGACAGCCTACCAGGGAACAGTGGGTTAACTGGCTTGTTCAGGGGAAGAACCACATATTTTTACCTTGTCAGCTCAGGGATTCGATCCAGCAACCTTTTGGTTACTGGCCCAACACTCTAACCACTAGGCTACCTGCCGCACCATTTTTAAGATTGCTAGGTGAGACAACCACATATCACAGTCAAATATACAGAATATGAACGTTCCATTCCAGCTAAACAATGGATTTACAGCGTTTTGCAATTTTTATTTTTTTCAAACACATCTAAAATCTATGAATTAAACATCTGAGAACAGTAATATTTTACACACACATGAAGGTAGCCAGAAGCAATCATTTCTGATGAGAAAACACAAATGTGAAAAATTTGTGGATATAGCGTTTTGGAAATAAACTCTTCAAATATTGATCATGGCACCCTGTGCCAGCATGGGGGGTGGGGGTACTTGTCCCAGTTAATATTGTATGGGCTTTTAAAATTACATTTACATTTTTACATTTACATTTAAGTCATTTAGCAGACGCTCTTATCCAGAGCGACTTACAAATTGGTGCATTCACCTTATGACATCCAGTGGAACAGCCACTTTACAATAGTGCATCTAAATCTTTTAAGGGGGGGGGGGGGTGAGAAGGATTACTTTATCCTATCCTAGGTATTCCTTAAAGAGGTGGGGTTTCAGGTGTCTCCGGAAGGTGGTGATTGACTCCGCTGTCCTGGCGTCGTGAGGGAGTTTGTTCCACCATTGGGGGGCCAGAGCAGCGAACAGTTTTGACTGGGCTGAGCGGGAACTGTACTTCCTCAGTGGTAGGGAGGCGAGCAGGCCAGAGGTGGATGAACGCAGTGCCCTTGTTTGGGTGTAGGGCCTGATCAGAGCCTGGAGGTACTGAGGTGCCGTTCCCCTCACAGCTCCGTAGGCAAGCACCATGGTCTTGTAGCGGATGCGAGCTTCAACTGGAAGCCAGTGGAGAGAGCGGAGGAGCGGGGTGACGTGAGAGAACTTGGGAAGGTTGAACACCAGACGGGCTGCGGCGTTCTGGATGAGTTGTAGGGGTTTAATGGCACAGAAAAAGCTTTGGGTACCAGACGAGTGCTGTGCTGTCCTTAATGCCTGACTAGCTCTAGGATGGCTTATGTTCTTCTTATTTCTGTCAGTCCTTTACATAGAATGTTTACCTAAAGTGGAACATATCGTGATTTTACTCAAGTATGTTTTCCTATAGAATCACAGGTAATTCTACCAGAAGACTAAAGCCCCTTTATTCATTTTTGTCTCGCCTTTACCAAATCTCCTTCCCTCTCTCCCTCCTTCCCTCTCTCCCTCCTTCCATCTTTCCCTCCTTCCCTCTCTCTCTCCCTCCCTCCTTCCCTCCCTCCCTCCTTCCCTCCCTCTGTCCCTCTCTCCCTCCCTCCTTCCCTCTCTCCCTCCTTCCCTCTCTCCCTCCCTCCTTCCCTCTCTCCCTCCTTCCCTCTCTCCCGCCTTCCCTCTCTCCTTCCCTCTTCCTCTCCCTCTCTCTCTCCCTCCCTCCTTCCCTCCCTCCGTCCCTCTCTCCCTCCCTCCTTCCCTCTCTCCCTCCTTCCAATCTCTCCCTCCCTCCCTCCTTCCCTCTCTCCTTCCCTCTTCCTCTCCCTCTCTCTCTCCCTCCCTCCGCCCCTCTCTCCCTCCCTCCTTCCCTCTCTCCCTCCCTCCAGTCCTGTGGATACTCAGCGGTAGCTATGTGAATGTATTAACAGGTGAAACAGTGACAGCACCGTCAGCACTTCTCTGTGCCTTTTGAGTGGAGAGATGGAGCCCTCTTTACAAGACCTTGAGTACAAATAATGTTAACTGGACCCTGAATGAAAGGACACTATTTCCCAAGGTCTCTGTAAAAGTTGACTATGTCCTGACTTACCCAACTAGTTACATCCCTTGACTGGGGCCCGGGGGCTCTGGGTGGACCAGAAACTACATTTAAAAGCCTTTTATCATGCAGCCCTCAATAGGCATTCAGCATTCACTCTGCCCCGTTGCTCTCCCTCACGTAATGGCTGAGCTGGGCAGGGCTGGTTCTTTTTAGTGTGTATGTGTGTCATCATCTCAGCCTCTCTGACAGAGGAAACCACCATCCTTGGGGCCAGAGGAGGGGCCACAGGTGCAGGATAAGGCTGGGCGATCCCTCTGTCACTCGGTCCCTCAGTCATTGGCCTTCACATTGTGTGTAATCAAACAGGCCTTTAAAGAGTTGTAGGTTGATCGGTCGCCACTGAAACGCTGAGGACATACATACTGTTATAGAGATGGATCTCTGGGGACTCTGGGTAGTGAAGTCCTTCATTCACAGAGCAGAAAAAGACCCAGACCCAGGCTTCTTTCATAAGACCAGCCAGGGGGAGAGGAGTGATGGCTGTAGAGGACGAGAGGGCAATAGGGGAAACCACAGGCCAGAACTTTCCCTTCCCCAACAAGAGCTTTTTCCTGTCAACCACCAGAGTTTTTGTTGTTGTTGATGAATATATTTGTATTACGTTTTCACAATTATTCCTGCACGGTAACATAATATACAGCTGGACAGTAATTCATACTACAGGAATGTTTCTTTTCTTGCCCACCCACACACTTTTGACCCCAACCCTTCACCCAATTTCCCATCTACCCTCTCCCCCACCCGTACCTCCACCCATCTCTTCCCTATGGCTGGGAAAAGAGCAGACAGGTCATAAACATACTGTACATAATAACAAAAGAGCTTTCTGTCCTCCCTTCATCACGTCAGGAAGCAGAGAGCTCTTTGAATGGAGTTAACTCAACCAGCCCAGTTTTCTTCACAGTAAATAGGCTATTACTCAGAGTTGTTAAGTGGGCTGTGAGTTTCACTCCATTATACAAGAGCAGTTCAAACCAAGGACGTCATACGTACAGTATATGAATACAGTAATATTTATGATACATATAATGTCTATGTTTCAGAGTTATTGCAACAGAAACATTGTCCAGTGTAAATGCTGCACATGCCAAGACAAATATGTCATATGCAGCAAATGATGTCTATGGTTCAACCTCATGGCAATAGAATGTAAACGCGGTGGTCCAGACTGGTAATGTGCCAGACTGCCAGGAGACTGACGTGAAGCCGAGCTGAGGGAAGGTCAGGGTGATGGTAGCATCCTGACGGCCCAACACCCGGGATGTCAGAGCCGGGAGTAGCAGCTGCAGCGCGGTACGGCTGGGGAGGAGAGGAGCGGCACTGCCCTTCTGCACACCTGCCCGTCTGGTCTGCCCTAGTTAAAGGGGGGCAGAAGAAACGTTCTGGGGGGGTATGCCATCCCTGTAGCTCCCAGGGGATTGGCCTCGTCAATGAGAGGCTAGCTGGGAGGATGTCACAGTGCTCGCCTCCCTCGCTTCTCTTCCGCTCGCCCTCCCTGACCAGGGACCACTGCTGTACGAGCCCACAGCCTGAACACAGCAGAACTGGCCTCTTATTCGGCCAGGGATTCAAATGCAAGGAAGAGCCTGACTGTTTATATGTGACTGTCTGTGTGGTTACATCAGGCACAGTGCACATGCAGTACTGTAGCAATGAGTGTACCAGTCTGCCACAGGCTTGGTCAGTGTTCTGGATCCACCCCCTCATAGTGTTGACTTGTACAACACTTTGAGAAAGCTGTTAGATGAGGTCTAGTTTAAAGCTGTTACATTGGAGGTGTAAGTCAACGTGATGGGGTTTCTGTGCCGCTGCTTATGGAGTGCACATGCTGCACATGTGGGGCCGATGGAACTTTCCAGAAGAAGAGAGCTTGGAGCTATGCGTTAACAAATGCTGAATATAGTAAGCCTACTCTGATAAGACAGAGATATAGGTCACTGACTTCAGTGTGCATGTTAGTCCCACTCAGGCCTTGCACTGCACACAGCACACCACCCTCTGGTGCAAACGTCACAATGAGTGGCTGTGTGTGTGTGTGTGTGTGTGTGTGTGTGTGTGTGTGTGTGTGTGTGTGTGTGTGTGTGTGTGTGTGTGTGTGTGTGTGTGTGTGTGTGTGTGTGTGTGTGTGTGTGTGTGTGTGTGTGTGTGTGTGTGTGTGTGTGCGTGCAGAGCTGAGGTTTGCATGCAGAGCAGCTCTGCTCATAAAGCACCAGGACGTGGTGAGTCGTTATCGCCTGACTACCTGCCATTTTCCATTTGACGGTTTCACCCACAACCTCCTTTATTCACCTCCGTCTGCGAACTATTACGGACGGCTCTAACTGCAGCTCTCAGGGCTGACAGACATTGTGCCCCCGTGTGCTACAGGAGACAGGCAACTTCCAGTATCTGCTTCTGCGTACTGAGAGTGAAGGAAGGGAGGGAGAAGGGTAGTGTGCTTCTTGTTTGCCTGTGTAGAGGCCTGCTTCGGCAGCTGCTGCTGTGTTTTGCATGCCATGGAAGCAGTGAGGAGATTTGCATTACTGGGTTGGGTGGAGTGCAGCTGGACCTTGGTGAGACCAGGGCAGGGGAATCATGGGAAAGGGCCTGGCCGGGGAGGTTCTGCCTGAACTCATCCAAGCACAACATCATCAACGTTAACGGTCCTCAACATGATCCCTGCCTGGGGAGGTGCGTGCACACACACCTACACACACAGACACGCACACAGACACGCACACAGACACGCACACAGACACGCATAGAGACACGCACACAGACACGCACACAGACACGCACACAGACACGCACACAGACACGCATAGAGACACCCACACAGCTAAAGATGCAGGACTAATTGCTCTCTAATTTAAATAGTATGGTCCAAAGCCGACTGTTATAAAAATCCACACTTCCATGACATCAAACGTGCCACAGCGTCAACCATGGAAAATAACAACATTGCGGCCGGCACAGACTTGACTATTTTCCCATGATTGGTTGTTGTGTCATATTCATTTCATGCTGAGATGATACTAATATTCCAAAGGTGGAGATTGGATATGCAGGGGAGGGCGGGGTGCTGGTGTAACTTCTAGAAAGGACCTTGTGGAGTGGAAGGTTCTGTGACCTGAGTAGTAGGAGCAATGGGGGCCAGCGGTCCAGTGCGGTCCAGTGTGGTCCAGTGCGGTCCAGTGGTCCAGTGTGGTCTAGGGGTCAATATAATGATGTGTTTCCTCCCAAGGCTGATTTCATCTCAATTTGGGTCGCGGTTCAAAGTCTTTTTTTCAGTAGCCTGGCTGGCATGCTGCAATGGCCCCTCTGCTTTGAAGCCTAATGGGGCTGATATACTCATGCAAAAAGAGGGCTTTTGTGTGTGTGTGTGTGTGTGTGTGTGTGTGTGTGTGTGTGTGTGTGTGTGTGTGTGTGTGTGGGTGTGGGTGTCATTTTAGTGCTAATTACAGAGCAAAGACCTCTATCTCTCTCTGGGGGGGAACCGAAAGCTGTACATTGTTGGGGGAGGGGTGTCAAATCTGTGTATATGCAATAACAGCTTATCTCCTGCAGCAGAAAGTTACAAAGTAGTTTTCCATAAGCTTGGCTATTTGCCGGATGCATTTCATACTGGAAGGGGTGTAGAAAAGCAGCCTGTCAGCCAGAACCATAGAATCTATTTTATGTGTGTGTGTGTGTGTGTGTGTGTGTGTGTGTGTGTGTGTGTGTGTGTGTGTGTGTGTGTGTGTGTGTGTGTGTGTGTGTGTGTGTGTGTGTGTGTGTGTGTGTGTGTGTGTGTGTGTGTGTGGTGTGTGTGTGATCCTGTGCATCCCTCATCGTAAAGTTCCTAGCCTCCTACCTCTCTAAAGTGAAACCCCAGGCAGTTTGAAGAGGGAGTATTGTGCTGACTGACCCTAGTTCCTGGCCCATAGCTCAAGCTCCCTCTCGCCGCTCAGCACACGCTGTCCTGCCCAGTGCTATCTTCTCCAAGCAGGCGCCTCAATGGTGCTTTGGTAACCCACGATAGATGGCCCAGCTCATTGTGTTGAAGGTGTCTTTGTATGTGGAATGTAGCCCCTCCTTCTCAGACACTGTGTTCCACCTCTGCCCCCCGAGACCCCAATAACCACCATTTGTGTTTACTGAGCCCTCTCCAGTGAATGTGATATTCGCTTGAGAGGCTACTGCTCTCTGTCTCGCTCTCTGTCTCGCTCTCTGTCTCGCTGTTTCTCCCTGTCTTCCCTTTTCTCTCTCTCTCCCTACTCTCTTGCTCGCCCTTTCCCTCTCTCATTTGTACTGTCTTGTTTCTCTCTTTTGATAGTGCGATATCCCCTGTGTAAGTCTGCCACTGTGAAACAGCCGCGTCCCAGCTGTTTCTCACAGTGTTAAACCTGCCATCTCTTTCACACATAGACAAGGGAGGCGGGTCTGTGAGGAGAGGAGTCTGAGGCCCATGTGGAAAATGTGATCCGATTCCCCCAGCCGTTGCCCCCCCAAAAGACACCCCCGGCTCCCCCCCCCCAGTCCCATAAAGCCCTGCTCTTTTCCACATGATCTGTTCCCCGGGCCTGTCCAGCAGGCTCCAGGCCAGGCGTTACGTCTCTGTCTCTCTCCCAGGCTTCTGCTGTGCTGCCTAGAGCCTGCGCTCCTCTGCTCCTCTCCACTCGCCTCGTTGTCATGACCACCGCAGGCAGGAAACGCTGGGAACTCGGCGAGGGGCTCTCAGAGCAAACTGGGAACAGAAATGTTCCAGGATCAGCTTAAAGCTCAGAGAATTGCTGTCGCGCCATTAAAATGTATCGCTAATAACGTTTTATGATGAAGTAGAGCGTCTCTAGTTTGTGTATGTGTGTGTGCACGTGCGTGAGTGTGCTTGTACGTGCATGCATGTGTGTGTGTGTGTGTGTGTGTGTGTGTGTGTGTGTGTGTGTGTGTGTGTGTGTGAGACAGCGTCTCCAGTTCACTCTCTAGTTCACTCTGAAGTCACAGTGCGTTTCCCTTATTGGGGACTGAGGCAGTCTGCCTAGTAATTTTAAAGGCTCATCAGAGACTTCAGCTCAGTGGACTGCACTATAACCTAACTGGTGTAATGTAACAGAGCTCAGGGTGGGTCCACTGTAAAATGTATAATTTTCTAAATAGTTTGTCAGTTGTTACACTCGTATAACCGAGACAGTGTTTTTCTTCCTGTTCAGTGTTCAATCAGACCCAGTTATTTATCGGTGGCCCTCGTGAGGTGGCCCCTTGGCCCCTGTGTTGCGTAAAGGCCCCGGAGTCTAGGAACCGGGCTTTGTCGTTATCAACTAAATATCCACCCGGAGACGAACGAGGGTTGCTCTGACTCTGTGGATATTTACGTTGATTTTATCTTTCATGACGGCACAATTGATTCCACATTGGGCCACCGTAACCAAGACCCATCCTCTTCCCCAGATTATCCTCCCCTCCCCCGCCTTTTATCCCAGAGGCCAGACTTCCCGAGATCAGTCATCCCGATTGGCTCCTGCACGGCTATCAGTCAATTAGCTCTGCCCCCCCCCACACACACACAGTTAGCACTGAAATGAACAGCGTGACTGCCAGTGACATTTGAAGGACAATCAAAGAAAACAAAGTCCTTGATTCCAACTTTTTTCAAAGCTCCTCTAAACAAGCGAGGAGTTTGTATTAAAGGCACAAAGCTGGTCTGAGATCAGTGTAAAATAACATATCAGAGAATGACAGGCTGATTGATTAATTTATCTTGGGCGGAGCGTTGAGATAATGCTGCTGGCATTGTAGTCTAATTAAATAATGTTTGTTTAGGGGATGTTTTTAATAGAGCTGCCTAGTTGTCTTATGTTTTGGTAGGGTTATCTGCTGCTCCTAACACTGAAGTGCCTGAGTCGAGCTCTTCTAGCTAGTCTAGCTCTTCTCTCCATTACATTGGTCTGTTCTCCCTGAACACATACTGGGTGGGAAAAGAAAGTGAATGTCACTCATTTGTTTGCTGCTTCCAAATGAGATATTTAACTAAAGCTAATGTTAGATCGACAAATGTTCGTTTGACATGGGACGGGATTCAATCCAAAACGAAAGACTTTCAAATGCAATTTCCCAGACGGTCACAGAGATCATGTTCAACTCGAGCAGAAATTAACTTCAATGGTAGTGAACGGGCCTTTTGTCTGTGTTGGTTTCAAGCTCATCATGGACTTTTTCCCGGTTAGAGACAAGGTGTGGTCAATTCCATAGCTCATACAGCTGACCCCCCCCCTTTGTCACATTGGTCTGGATCTAACAATGCTATATCTCTCTGTCCTCAGAGCTCCAGAGATCATCCTGGGCCTGCCATTCTGTGAGGCCATCGACATGTGGTCCCTGGGCTGTGTCATCGCTGAGCTCTTCCTGGGCTGGCCCCTCTACCCAGGGGCCTCCGAGTACGACCAG
Source organism: Salvelinus alpinus (assembly GCF_045679555.1). Taxonomy (NCBI): domain Eukaryota; kingdom Metazoa; phylum Chordata; class Actinopteri; order Salmoniformes; family Salmonidae; genus Salvelinus; species Salvelinus alpinus. The sequence goes on from NC_092100.1 coordinate 47,578,125, forward strand.
GTAGGTCTGAGGGTCTGCTCGTGGGGGGGAAGGGGGGGTGCATAGGTGGGTGACAACCAGGAAGATGATGCCTAAATGAGAGAGAACCTCCAAGACAAGAGCTAGAAGAAGTTGTTTCTGAATGCTACTATAAACAGGAAATGTGAAAGTTCTCAATTCAAAACACCATTTCAATCTATCAAGGTGTGCATTCTACATAAGTGGCATACGAAGAGTCACTAGTCCACTTCTGGACGAGGACTGATATATCACTACAAGTCATGCTTACGCTGTAGTAGTGTCAGTCAGAGAGGAAGGGAGAGGATCAATGCTTAGTAGCAGAGCTTTGCAAATTAGAGCTTTGGAAATGAGATAATATGTTTCAGGACTGGAGAAAAACAAACTGCTTGGTTTGTTCTGAGAGACTGAGCAATACTCGCTCAAGGCTTTCCCATAGAGCCATAAAAGACAGAGGGCGAGAGAGAGAGAGGGAAGAGGAGGAACAGAGAGAGAGCGAGAGAGAGAGATAGAGATGAGAGGAACAGAGAGATCTGTTGCTCTGGAGCACCGGAGCGCTGCTAATTGGTGCAAGTGGTTCAGTGGCATCTGCTGGAATAAACAGAGGGATCAGGAGCTGCCTGTTTGTCAGGAGGAGACGAGACACTCCTACACACACGCGCGCATTCGCGCGCACACACACACACACACACACACACACACACACGTGCACACGCACACATACACACACATGCGCACATACGCACAACCAAGTAAGTTAGTCTACGCCTGTTGTTTACGAAGCATGTGACAAATACATTTGATTTGAACCATACACACACACACACACACTCAGGCCTCATCCCGGTCACTCACAGAACTAAACAAATCATATACATTTTTATTAGTTACTGTACATGCTTTGTAAACAACAAGTGTAGACTAGCAATGAAATGCGTACTTACGGGCCCTTCCCAAAAATGCAGAGAGAAAGAAAATAGAGAGATAATAGAAAATGAAAACACGTAATAATAAATACACAATGAGTAATAATAACTTGGCTATGTACACGGGGTACCAGACACAAGCACACTGGCTCAGAGTTACATACAGGAGTTTTTACTGGGTAGGTCACATGGTGGGCTAAATCTCATGACCGTAGTCGTGAATCATGGCTAGGGCCAAGAGTTTTTCCTGACGATATGACCTTGCCAGATTGACCCTGCTGTGAAAATGTGCCACAGCTAAGGCCTAACACACTGGGATTTTATCAGTAATGGATTATAGTGAATCTGGGTCTGGGCATATTCCCTCTGCAGTGAACATATTTACCAGATGTGATTATTTGAGTGTTATCACCCTAAATATTTGTGCCAGCAATAATTTTCCAAGTCTGACTGACTAACATTTTCAGTCAAACAAATTTGCGCCTTAAAGGGCAAAACTAACAATATCCAATTAAGCGTGCCTTATTTTGCACGTCTGCATTTGAATGCTGTTTGGCTGATTGTGTTTGAAACTCTGAATGAAAAGTTGATGTGTTATTTGATATTTTCTCCTCGTCCTCCTGTAGATCCGGTACATCTCTCAGACACAGGGGCTGCCCGCGGAGTTCCTCCTGAGTGCAGGGACTAAGACTACTAGGTTCTTCAACCGAGTCACAGACTCTACCAACTACCCCCTGTGGAGACTGAAGGTAGGCCTCTATTACAGACACACACACACACACACACACACACACACACACACACACACACACACACACACACACACACACACACACACACATTGAGAAACACTAATTACGATTGCCCTGTTGTCGGGTCAAAACTCTCCATACACATCAAAAGAGGAGTTGGGTTTCAGTGGAGTCGATCATGTAAAACTGTATTTGCCCACCAAGTGACCTACCCAGTATGTCAATGATGTATTAAGTGCCTTGCAATAAATGTATGTGAAAAACTCCTCAGGAGCTGATTGGCTTGATCCCTTCCTACTGCAGCTTTCTGCCCCCCTCATTGTAGAACCTTTGACCTAGATTTTTTATTAAACAATTGCTTCTGGTGATATCCCTAAGACCTGTCTTCCCCCTTCACAAAGCTGGAGTTCCTTCTGACCTAGATAACTACCGCCCAATTTCTAAACTATCTTGCCTTGCAAAATTATTAGAATCACTGGCAAACTCTCAGCTAATAACATTTTTTGCTCTTTGAATTATACTCTTAATGTGTACCAGTCTGGTTTTAGAGCACAGTTTCAGCATCTACACTTACATTATATATTAAATTGCTTAGATCATAGGAATCTGCCATATTTATAGACCTTTTCAAGGCTTGAGATTGTCGACCATCCCCTACTCATTCAAAGGTTGTCTGCAATGGGCCTCGACCAGGCGTCGTGCAAGTCAGACAGGACACAATGTGTTTTTTCTGATGGTGTCAGGTCAAGTTACCTCGATATTCCTAAAGGTGTCCTCTTTACTATTTATACTATATAAATCATATTGGTCTCTCTGCAAAAACCTGTAACATTCATCTGTATGTAGATGAGACTGTTATGAACGCTATTGCCCCTATGGCTGACCAGGCTGTTGGAGCTGCAATTTTAGATTTTTGTCACCTTGCAGAAAGTCCTTGTTGATTTAAAATAAATTAATGCGGGGAAAAAACGAAATGTATGCTGTTTTCTAATTCTCGTAGAAATAATTAAGATGGTCTACACATTTATGCATTGGGTGGTTGTTTAATCGAGCCGGTTCCCGCCTATAAATATCTGGGCTTTTGGATTGAGAATAATTTGACTTATAAAAAAACGTACGTATGAGCTAGTTAAAAAGCTGCGATTTAATGCCTCTGCCTAAACAGTCAACTTTCCTGCCAGTTCTTGACGATGGGGACACCATTTATGGGAATGCAGCAGCCACTACTATTAAATCCTCGGATGCTGTCTACCATAGCACCCTTCGCTTTATAACAGGTGACAGTTGTAATACTCACCATTGCATCCTGTATCAAAACGTTGTCTGGTCCTCATTAAACTCCCGTAGATCACTACATTATTCCCTCTTTGTTTACAAAGCTCTACTACACAAGCTTCCGGCCTACCTCACTTCACTGTTAAAATGAAAAAAATATGAGACAGCCAACCCGTTCACAGGGATGGTTAACTCTCGAGTTTCCACTAGTACGTAACGATCTAGGTAAATCCACCTTCAGTTTCAGTGCCCCCATTTTTGGAAACGCCTACCAAACTCTTGACTCTCTGGTGTCTCTAGAGCAGTTTAGGACTTTAATGTTAAATTAATTTAGTGATAATTGCAACTATTTGGATTTAATGCAAATAATTGTATGTGTGATGTTTGAAGCTGTAGTGTTGATTCTGTAAATTCTATTTTATTTTATTTTTATTATCATTTTTAATTTGGTGTATTGTTGTCCTTAGTCCACCATTGTAAATGGTCTCAATGGGTACTCCTGATTAAATGTGTTTAAAAAAAAACGAGCTACAGAAACCCAGTGTGAGGCATTGACAGGATAGACTCAACGCTGGCTCCAAAAAAAAGTTGCTCTATTCAGGCCACTCAATAAGGTGCTGACCTGTTCAAGCACCAGCATTTTACCCCCTTTGGGAGTACTTTGGAGTCATGCAGTGAATCTGCAGACATATTTTTACTGTATTGAACATCCTGACCCCACAATACCAATATCTCAGCTGGATATATACGCCCTCACCGCTCTACTGCACTTAGCAATATTCTCTCCCAAGATTGATCAGCTCTCCTTGGAGACTCACCACAAGTCCGTCCCAAATGGCACCTCACTCCCTATAAAGTGCACAACTTTTGACCAACGTGCCATTGTCTGACACACCCCATGTCTTTGTTCTTATTCATACAAAATGAGGCACAACAACATACCACATTGACATCCAATAGTGTAGCTCCTTGCAACGTTGACCTTTCAGTAAGTATAGAGGATAACACCCTGTCTGTTGTGTGTGTGTGTGTGTGTGTGTGTGTGTGTGTGTGTGTGTGTGTGTGTGTGTGTGTGTGTGTGTGTGTGTGCTCTTAAGTTATACAAGAGGCTGTCACTGTGTGAAAAGGTAGAGATAAGTTATTACCTTGTATATTAGGACACGGCTACAGCCTCATATTTGTCCATGGTTGTTGGCAATGGAAAATCAGATAGCTAGTAACCGGCAACTTTTTCCCTTTCGCTGAGACAGAAACAGGGATAGGCCTGTCAGAGTGATTGCTAAGCTTCGCTTCGACCTTGGCTTGTCGTGTATTTCCATTTTACAGCAGCCGTGATAATGCTGATACTGTAATTAAAACGAATACATCGTGTTTGGTCAGAGAGTTTTCCTCTGATAATAGGTCTGTAAGATTAGTGTGTGTCCACATACTACATGTGGGTGTGTGTGTTTCTATGCTTACACGTATGTCCCTGCTTTTGCCCATACACACATTTTGTGTGTGTATTTTATTTTATTTAACTAGGCAAGTCAGTTAAGAACAAATTCTTATTTACAATGACAGCCTACCAGGGAACAGTGGGGTAACTGCCTTGTTCAGGGGAAGAACAACAGATTTTTACCTTGTCAGCTCAGGGATTCGACCTTCCTTCCAGTCCTGCTAGCTAGCTCAGTCCTGCTACCGATAAACAATAGTGCTCAGTCCTGCTAGCTAGCTCAGTCCTGCTGCCTATAAACAATAGTGCTCAGTCCTGCTAGCTAGCTCAGTCCTGCTACCGATAAACAATAGTGCTCAGTCCTGCTAGCTAGCTCAGTCCTGCTACCGATAAACAATAGTGCTCAGTCCTGCTAGCTAGCTCAGTCCTGCTACCGATAAACAATAGTGCTCAGTACTGCTAGCTAGCTCAGTCCTGCTGCCGATAAACAATAGTGCTCAGTCCTGCTAGCTAGCTCAGTCCTGCTACCGATAAACAATAGTGCTCAGTCCTGCTAGCTAGCTCAGTCCTGCTGCCTATAAACAATAGTGCTCAGTCCTGCTAGCTAGCTCAGTCCTGCTACCGATAAACAATAGTGCTCAGTCCTGCTAGCTAGCTCAGTCCTGCGGCCGATAAACAATAGTGCTCAGTCCTGCTAGCTAGCTCAGTCCTGCTGCCTATAAACAATAGTGCTCAGTCCTGCTAGCTAGCTCAGTCCTGCTGCCGATAAACAATAGTGCTCAGTCCTGCTAGCTAGCGCAGTCCTGCTGCCTATAAACAATAGTGCTCAGTCCTGCTAGCTAGCTCAGTCCTGCTGCCGATAAACAATAGTGCTCAGTCCTGCTAGCTAGCTCAGTCCTGCTGCCGATAAACAATAGTCTGTAATGAGGGACATGTAAATAGAGTATTTTCAGAGACTAGAGGAAGTCTCATGGGAACTGAATGGAACATCTGTTTCTTGTCTCCACAGACACCCGAGGACCATGAAGGAGAGACAGCGATCAAGTCGAAGGAGGCCCGGAAGTACATCTTCAACTGCCTGGACGATATGGCGCAGGTTCAGAGCACTGTATATACAATACACACACATGCACGCATGCACACACACACACACACACACACACACACACACACACACACACACACACACACACACACACACACACACACACACACACACACACACACACACACACACACACACACACACACACACACACACACACACACACACACACACACACACACACGCAGTGGAGCCCCTTGCATATGCAGTCGCACAGGGGAAATGAAACTGGCTGTGCTCCGACCGAAACCCTTCTTCATTTCAGATTATTTTCTGTCTTCTTATTTTCTCTAAAACCACCGCTTAATAAACGACAGGCTGACATCGTAGTTGAGCATTTGGTCAACTCAGTCACAGTATTTCCTGTGTGTAGTTTGTTTTCTTATTTAAGCTGGGTGAATGTTGTGTCCATCACCTAACTGGACACGTCTGTGTAGGACATGTACACAACGAGACAGAGAAGGCTAGAGGAGTTGCAGCGTGGGAACCAAGACAATAGCCTTTAGCCCTTAGCTAGGTCTTATTCATTAGGAAATAGTTTTAAAACATTTCACAAGGAAAAATTTAAATTAGTGTTTCTTATTGGACAAGTCCAGATAGTCCCTGCCTGTTTCAGTCTGTTTTCTTCCGTTTGGTGCCCAATGAACAAGAGCCTGCTCTCTCCAGCGCAACGTTTACAGAGAGAACACCTGTGAACCCATTTGTTTGGTAAAACAAAGAAAGGATGCATTACAATGTTTACGTAACCAGGAAGTGACTCATACAACTAAACCCTGGTGTAGAAAAGCACTGTCGCCAAACGGCTTATATCTTATGTGATCCTTCTCATAACATGTCTCCTCTCCCCAACTCTCATTCCGATTGCGGTGGGAAAGTTGACACAGACCTATGACATTTTGCAGATGATGATACGATAGTGTCTCTGCCCATATTTTGTTCTCACTGTCACCCGCCCAAACATACTAGTTTTAACAGCACACATATTGTAGCGTACATACCGGTAATGATGGAAACCGTGATACATTTCCCAGGCATCTAAAATGTCTTGTTCCTTGAGGGGAGGATAAAAAGCTGTCAAGGTACATGACAGATTAAGTCAGGTAAAATATGACTTGAGGTCTGCAATCTGATTGCAGTTTGCGCCGTACACCACACACACACACACACACACACACACACACACACACACACACACACACACACACACACACACACACACACACACACACACACACACACACACACACACACACACACACACACACACACAAACAAATCGTCTGGCACGTTAAGCCCTTGGGGTCGTCCACCTCATGCGGACCTACAATTGTTCACTTCACTGATGTCCCATCTGGACTATTAGAGTTGACCCAGTGCCCAGCCAGAGTGCTCCATGTCTGGCATAGTGTGCAGGCCCAGCGGAAGTGGTGCTCGGTGAAGTTAGTGCCTCTGCCTTGGTTAGTTTAGGAGGCCATACCTCCAAGCTGCTCCTACTCCCAGACACACAACACTGGTCTAATGAAATCAACATGCCAGGACCCCATCCAACACACACACACAAACACACACACAGCACAAGAGGTTGTGGTAGCACCTTAATTGGGGATAACGGGCTCGTGGGTAATGACTGGAGCGGAATCAGTGGAATGGTATCAAATACATCAAACACGTGGTTTCCATGGTTTCCAGGTATTCCATTCGCGCCACTCTAGCCATTATTATGAGCCATCCTCTAAGCAGCCTCCACTGACGCACAGGTAGGCAGGCACACACACACACACACAGGTTACTAAAAGAAACAGAAAGTAAAAAGAGGAGCCCAGTCCTAATTGGGAGAAGAGCTCAGGCCGAGTCAGAATCTAGGGCCAGATAAATAAGTTAGCAGTGTGGACATCTGTCTTCATTTGTATAATGGATCATATCTGAAGGCACAGAGGGACTGGAGAGAGAGACTTGGGTTGATTACTGGGACGTCTGCCGTCTGCCAATGGTGACATTCTTGTTGCTTCCACACTGTCTTGGGAAATGTGGGGAGAGCTTAAAGTTCTGGAGGACCCATCTCCATTTGATCTCTAGTTAGCACTAGCTAAACTGGATGCAGCCTGAATGGAGAACTAGATAGACAGAGGCCAAGACATTTTAGTCGTGGCTGTGTTTTCCCCACACACAACTCTGCGACCCAGCATGACTTTACAGTAGCAATTGCTGACAGTGAAGCAGTGGCCGAAAGACAAGCTCCTCACATTCAGTTTCACTACTACTAACTACTCTTCCTTTCCTCTAAGTAATATTACTGACCTCAACTCAGATGGGATGCTGTTAGTTGTCCAACATTAAACCTGATATTCTATACTAGGGTTGTGAGGTTGTTCTGTACACATCATAGTCTTGCATGGTTAACTCCACCTCTCCTCAGGCACAGGCAGCCGGATGTGTCCCAGTGCTGCTTGGACATCTGCTGTCGTGTCCTCGTGTTCTCCAGTGCCATGTCATGTCACAGCTCCTCAGCATAGAAATAGACGCACTAGATTCTAGATGATATTTCTATAATAACATCTGCTGTCGTGTCCTCGTGTTCTGGAGTGCCATGTCGTAGGTCCTCGGGAGTTACTAGATTCTAGATTCTATTTCCATGATATAATGTCTCTGAGGCCAGAAATATCCATTGACATGCATATACAGACACTGCACTCGTCATGTAAACTACACTGAACAAAGATAGAAACACAACATGCAACAATTTCAAAGATTTTACTGAGTTACAGTTCATATAAGGAAATCAGTTAATTTAAATAAATTCATTAGGCCCTGATCTATGGATTTCACATGACTGGGAATACAGATATGCATCTGTTGGTCACAGATACCTTAAAAAATAGGTAGGGACGTGGACCAGAATACCAGTATCTGGTGTGACCACCATTTGCCTCATGCAGCGTGACACGTCTCCTTCACATAGAGTTGATCAGGCTGTTGATTGTGGCCTGTGGAATGTTTTCCCATTCCTCTTCAATGGCTGTGCGTAGTTGCTGGATATTGTTGGGAACTGGAACGCACTGTTGTACACGTCGATCCAGGGCATCCCAAACGTGCTCAATGGGTGACATGTCTGGTGAGTATGCAGGCCATGGAAGAACTGGGACATTTTCAGCTTCCAGAAATTGTGTACAGATCCTTGCGACATGGTGCCGTGCCTTATCATACTGAAACATGAGGTGATGGCTGCGGTTAATGGCACGACAATGGGCCTCAGGATCTCGTCACGGTATCTCTGTGCATTCAAATTGCCATCGATAGAATGCAATTGTGTTTGTTGTCCGTAGCTTATGCCTGACCATACCATAACCCCCCCTCCACCAGCAATGTTGCACTCTGTTCATAACGTTGACATCAGCAAACCCCTCGCTCAAACGACGCCATACTGCCCGGTACAGTTGAAACTGGGATTCATCCGTGAAGTGCACACTTCTCCAGTGTGCCAGTAGACATCGAAGGTGAGTATTTGCCCACTGAAGTCTGTTACGACGCTGAACCGCAGTCAGGTCAAGACCCTAGTGAGGTCAACAAGCATGCAGATGAGCTTCCCTGAGATGGTTTCTGACAGTTTGTGCAGAAATTCTTCGGTTGTGCAAACCCACAATTTCATCAACTGTCCGGGTGGCTGGTCTCAGACGATCCCGCTGGTTGAAGATGCCGGATGTGGAGGTCCTGGGCTGGCGTGGTTACACGTGGCCTGCTGTTGTGAGGCCTGTTGGACATACTGACATATTCTCGAATAAAATGACGTTGGAGGCTTACAGAGAAATACAATTTTAATTATTTGGCTACAACTCTGGTGGAAATTCATGCAGTCAGCATGCCAATTGCAGGCTCCCTCAAAACTTGAGACATCTGTGGCATTGTGTTGTGTGACAAACCTGCACATTTTAGAGGGGCTTTTTATTGTCCCAAGCACAAGGTGCACCTGTGTAATGATCATTCTTGATATGCCACAGCTGTCAGCTGGATGGATATATTGGCAAAAGAGAAAGGCTCACTAACTGGGATGTAAACAAATGTGTGCACAATATTTGAGATAAATAATATTTGTGCTTATGGAAAATATTATTTCAGCTCATGAAACATGGGACCAACACTTTACATGTTGCGTTTATATTTTTGTTCAGTGTATAATAGGACTATGCTCAATTTCAGAGCTTTTTGTGTTGTGGGCAGGATAAAGAGAAGTGATGATTATACTAAAAGTATTCTACTGCTTTGCTGCTCTTTGACTTTATGATCTAGCATACTCATAGAGAGGTCTTGCTATGGCTCGGCATTCAATCAATTCACTACAATAGAATGCATGCTGTTCTCCGTAACATTAACATATATACTGTACATTTCTGCTGTGCTACAATGCTAGTATGGAGTTAGATTGCCTCCGTACACATACATAGGCAAGGCGACACATTCGCAATTCGACTGAGTGCGTTTCCCAAAGTAATTTTTCCCTCTCGCAGAGGACAGCGTGATTATTTTCCCCACCTCATTCCAGAGATGATTCCTTTATCACGGCGAGTGGAGATGTGCGAGGCAGGGAGGGGTTAGGGACGGAGCCTGAATAACTTGCGTAGGAACGAGAACTCAATCATATTGTTTGGCGTTGACTGGCAGTACATCAGATAGCCCCTGAAGCAGGGCTATAGGTAAGCTGTATCTTTATGAAAAACGGGCCCGCTATCTCAGCATAGCAATCGCAATAAACAAGCACGCTTGTCCCCGTCTGTGTCCCTGTCCCCCCAACTCAGACATGCCACTGAAGGCTGTGGGCTGCTCCAGAGCGGCTCTGCCTCAGTTTATACCTCCCCCCTATCTCTAACTCTGCCTCTGCCTCTACCTCAACCCCCCCTCTGCCTCAGCTTCTACCTCCCCCTCTGCCTCTACCTCTACCCCCCCTCTGCCTCAGCTTCTACCTCCCCCTCTGCCTCTACCTCTCCCTCCCCCTCTGCCTCTGCCTCTATCTCTATATCCCCCTTTGCCTCAGCCTCTACCTCCCCTCTTCCTCTACCTCCCCCTCTGCCTCAGCCTCTACCTCCCCCTCTGTCTCTACCTCTACCTCCCCCTCAGCCTCTACCTCCCCCTCCTCTCCCCCTCTGCCTCTGCCTCAGCCTCTACCTCCCCCTCTGCCCCAGCCTCTACCTCCCCCTCCTCCTCCTCCTTTCACCCTCTGCCTCAGCTTCTACCTCCCCCTCAGCCTCTACCTCCCCCTCCTCCTCAGCCCCTCTGCCTCAGCCTCTACCTCCCCCTCTGCCCCAGCCTCTACCTCCCCCTCCTCCTCCTCCTTTCACCCTCTGCCTCAGCTTCTACCTCCCCCTCAGCCTCTACCTCCCCCTCCTCCTCAGCCCCTCTGCCTCAGCCTCTACCTCCCCCTCTATCTCTATCTCCCCCTTTGCCTCAGCCTCTACCTCCCCCTCTACCTCCCCCTCTCCCTCAGCCTCTACCTCCCCCTCAGCTTCTATCTCCCCCTCTGCCTCCACCTCTACCTCCACCTCTACCTCCCCCTCTCCCTCAGCCTCTACCTCCCCCTCAGCTTCTACCTCCCCCTCTGCCTCCACCTCTCCCTACCCCTCTGCCTCTATCTCTATCTCCCCCTTTGCCTCAGCCTCTACCTCCCCCTCTTCCTCTACCTCCCCCCCAGCCTCTACCTCCCCCTCCTCCTCTCCCCCTCTGCCTCAGCCTCTACCTCCCCCTCTGCCTCAGCCTCTACCTCCCCCTCTGCCTCTACCTCTACCTCCCCCTCTGCCCCAGCCTCTACCTCCCCCTCCTACTTTCCCCCTCTGCCTTAGCCTTTACCTCCCCCTCTTCCTCTACCTCCCCCCCAGCCTCTACATCCCCCTCTGCCTCTACCTCTACCTCCCCCTCTGCCCCAGCCTCTACCTCCCCCTCCTACTTTCCCCCTCTGCCTTAGCCTTTACCTCCCCCTCAGCCTCTACCTTCCCCTCTACCTCCCCTTACCCTCTTTTAATAAGCAAACGGCAACACATATCGGGTTAATTCTTCGTTTATTTTGCTTCTCAGCAGTAGATAAAAATCTCAGCGACGGCGCCAGTGGAGTTTTGAAGCGGCTCCGTTCTTTTCTATGAATACCAGTGTAAATGTTTGTAATGTCAGTAAGGTGCAAGGGTATCACTATGCGCTGTGACACTGATGTTGACACCCTAACTGATGAAGCCTTCATGTGTGTTTATAAATAGTTCTATCCATGGGAAAGGCAGCAGTGTTTTTCCTGTCGTTCGCAGCAATAGTACAGGCTGCCTCTGAAATGGCACAGTATTCCCATAGGGCTCTAGTCAAAAGTAGCGCACTATATACAGAATAGGGTGCCGAAAGTAATGCACTATATACAGAATAGGGTGCCGAAAGTAATGCACTATATACAGAATAGGGTGCCATTTCAGACACAGCCTCAATAAACACTTTAAGATCAGGGGAAATCTGCGATTGCTACATCCATTTTTTGACTTTTAAATGTATGATATATACCCATTGATTCTTGAAGGCTATAACTTATAAGCTTAGTTAAACTTATGAGCTTAGTTAAATTATCTTACCCCATCTTACCCAAATATGAGCTTGTTTTACTCCTTTGTTTATCAACAAAATGATTGTAAACAACCCCTCTATAGCCTCAAAATATGGTTAAAAAATGTCATTTTGAAGGTCAGTCCTTGCATCTATAACTCTGTCTATGAATTTAAGAGCAGTTACATTTCTCCAGCCCCATCCTTCAGCTATTTACCATATCAGTGTTTGGGTCAGGCTTTGTTATTGTTTGAACTGCAGATTGCCCCTTTAAGGTCTGAAAATGTCCCTCCGAAATGCTAATCGCTAATGCTTATTCTGTATGTTGTCTGTCTGCAGGTGAATATGACGACAGATCTGGAGGGTAGTGACATGCTCGCGGAGAAGGCAGACAGGAGAGAGTTCATCGACTTGTTGACCAAGATGCTGACAATCGACGCGGACAAAAGGATCACCCCCATCGAGACCCTCAATCATCCCTTCGTAACCATGACTCACCTCCTCCCCCACAGCACACAGTACGTCTATTCGAGAGATTCCACCCCGTATCTCATGGAGATAGTTAGATAGCGAGAAGATAACTGGGCAAAAAGTAGCCTAGTAACTGAACTAAATCGAAATGAGGCAGGCTCATACTCACCTCTCTCTCTCTCTCTCTCTCTCTCTCTCTCTCTCTCTCTCTCTCTCTCTCTCTCTCTCTCTCTCTCTCTCTCTCTCTCTCTCTCTCTCTCTCTCTCTCTCTCTCTCTCTCTCTCTCTCTCTCTCTCTCTCTCTCTCTCTCTCTCTCTTCTCTCTCTTCTCTCACTCCAGTGTCAAGTCCTGCTTCCAGAACATGGACATCTGTAAGCGTCGTGTGGGCATGTACGACACGGTCAACCAGAGCAAGACCCCCTTCATCACCCACGTGGCCCCCAGCACCTCTACCAACCTCACCATGACCTTCAACAACCAGCTCAACACTGTGCACAGCCAGGTACCTACTGTGCACAGTGTGGAGGATTTTACTTCACATACACCTCACAATTCATACAACCTCAGCTACTGTCGGTGGTGACCAGCACTATCCATAACCAGGACATGTAGCAAGCTAATGCAGTAATGAAGCGTATGCACTACTACCCGTGTGCAATACACACTGCAAACAATGTGTCATTAGGACGTCCCCGGGATGTAACGAAATGGTCTGTTAAAGTCGTCAGGACATTGTGTCATGGTCCCCTGGGGGTTTCGTCTAGTTCCCGGCTCGTCCCGGGGACGTCCCAGAGGACATTCTTTGAGACGTTCTGTCATGATCCCCTTGTCTAGTTCCCGGTTTGTCTCGAGGTGGGTTTTATTCGATGTTCTTTGGTACATTCTGTCATGGTCCCCTGGAGATTTTGTCTAGTTCCCGGTTTGTCTCGAGGTGGGTTTTATTCGATGTTCTTTGGGACATTCTGTCATGGTCCCCTGGAGATTTTGTCTAGTTCCCGGTTTGTCCCGAGGTGGGTTTTATTCGATGTTCTTTGGGACATTCTGTCATGGTCCCCTGGAGATTTTGTCTAGTCCCCAGTTTGTCCCTGCAAGATTGACTTCATCAAAACATCAGGAAATGTAGCTGGCGAAATTCTTTCTACGATAAACATTAGAAATTTGATGGCCATGCATTATTTTAGCAAAAAAGACCTTGTAAGCTAATTTAATTATGTGTGGCTGCTAGCCAAATAGCGTTACACTTTTCTGATTAAAATTAAGCTATTTTTGGAAAAAAAATTGCACTGATTTATTTTGAGTGAAGGAAAACTATAGTTTCACGCCGCTGGTCACTACTGAAGCAAAAAAGAACACTGTTGACTTTCAATAAAAAACGCAGGTAGAATGGTTCTGAGAACGTCCTAATAAGGTCCTTACATGGTCCTCAGTGACGTCCTGGGAACTTACAGGGAAGTAGACAAAGGTCCCCCAGAGAACGTTCCCTTGGCACTATCACAAATGTTCTTAGAACGTTCTCGGAACGCCAGAGGGATAACGTTGCGCCGAAACCCTTAAGGGACCTAATGGGAACGTCACCTAATATCCTCAGGACGTCCCGTTTGCTGGGCAACCGCTAGATGGCTTGGTTAGTGTGTTTTTTCAGGCTAACACTTTACACAGCACAGTACGCACAATCAGCCCACATCTCTTTATTTGAAAGCAATGCATTGACCATTTGCAAGAAAACACTCCCTATAGTAGAACGCTAAAGGAGCATATTAAGGCCAAGACAGCCAAGCTAGGTGTCTGTCTGTGCCTCAGGCTCATTGGGGACTGTCACAAACTGCTGAAGAGATACATGACAAACTTACACTTCCTGCTTGGCTTGCAGTTTAGCGCTTTTCAGGCCTTCAATATCCCACCAGCGGGCTTCCTCCTCTTCCTCCTCTCCTCCTCCTGTTTCTCTTCATTTTGCCTTTGGAGCTTCAGCACGTAGGGCTTTGTGGGGTGTATGTGACTCTAAACTGCTGACTTTCTGCTTCTCCTGGAATCATGAAATGGCTGCATACTTACATTTTTCAGATTGTGCTGAATTAGATTTGCAGCTCTCGTTTTTTCTGGCAAACAGTGTTCTTTATCACTAAACATATTGACAGGCACAGAACCCACTCTGTGCAGAACGGGGTAAAACCCAGACTGCGCTGTAATAAATAGCTTAACGCTCATTTTTCTACTTCGCCATCAGAGCAACTTGGTTCTGTGTGGTATGAGCAGCGCTAAGTAAGTGATTTATTTAGCCGGAGAACATTGAAATGTCTTTGAGTTTTTTATTTGCAGGCTCTCTCTGTGTTGTGTATGATAAATGCCACACTTGCATATTGATTAACTCCTCTCCCCTGGTGCTCATCGAGCTTGCTAAGATGTGCAAAATGAAAAATGAACGTGCCGTCTCTGAATTTTCAACCACTCAGGCTTAATGAAAAGACGCTAATTAATCCGGGTGTTGTCGAACAAATAGTATTTGAGTTAAGACCTGAGCGCACTGGGTGTCTTTAAAAGCATTTGTTCCTATCAAAGCTATCTTTAAGCCTTACTTAGGCCTCATTGATGATCTCCCCATGTCCAAGGTCGTATTGATTAGGTACCAAACAGAAGAAAACAGACTAAAACAGGGAGGGACTACCTGAACTTGTCTATTAAGAACCCTCGTTTTCGTTGTCCGTTGCAAACCGTTTTGTTACGGTATGCCCTAATGAATACGACCCAGGTTTACAGCAGTTCACGCAATTAGCAAGTGCTTGACATCTTTTGAAATATGTCTGCTCAAGGATAGAGATGTGGAGTCAAGATAGTGAAGCCGAGAGACAAAATGTCAGTTTGCCCAGCAACTACTCTGCTCATTATTAGACTTTGGCAACATTTGCATTTTAAGAGCATTGCATAAGCCTCGATTCTGTCACTTAGGAATCCAGTTGGCTCTTTCAATGTTGACCCTTCACAGAGATAATTGCGTGTCTTGAGTACTGGGTCCAGGATTATTTGGGTCCGTTGAGACATAATGTTGTGTAGCCAGAGGGAGGACAAAGACACTGGGAGGAAAAAGGATTTGTCTTTTTGTCTCGTCTCTATATCAGTCTCCTCTAACCTGGGTTTTATTCATTAGGCTCACTGTAGCAAAATGTAGCAAAACGTTTTGCAACGGAAAACAAAAACAAGTGCTTCTTATTGGACCAGCTCAGGTAGTCCCTCTTTGTTTCAGTCCAGTTTCATCTGTTTGGTGCCTTATGAATACAACCCAGATCAGAGTGTTTCTGTTTGGTTCCTATAGTGCTTCATTGAAGCCTCTGAGTGTGTATGTACATGTATGTGGATATTTAGTTGTGTACACAATACATTGAGAGAATCTCCATTGACATGCATACTTGTGGCAGTTCTAACAGTATGTGTGTATGTACATGTACAGTATGGACAAATAATCCTCTGCGGCTCAATGTACTGTTTATGTACAGTAATTACAGCACTATCAAATAATAGGTTGGTGATGGAAGTGATTTGTCACATTGATTCTCTCTTTCCATCACATACTCTATTTCTCTCTTTCTCTGGGTTCTCTCACTCTTTTCACTGAAATGCAGCATGCACAGTACATTAAAGCTGTCGGACACAGGCTGAGAAATATCACACTATTTATAATATTCGGAGATATATTACAATGCCCTAATTTTTCCCTCTGTTTGAATGTATTACCAATGTACCATTAAGACATCTAACGCATAATAAATAAATGACAATGATATTTTATGTTGCGATGAGTTATGATAGTATCCCCCCCAGCAACCCACCAACCTTCAGAACCTTTTGAGCTTACCACCACCACCCAGCCTTTCCTCATGGCTTTTTGTTTTCGATCCCATTGTTCCTTTAGGCCACCAACCTAGCTCCCTCCACCACCAGTGCCACCCTTTCCCTTGCCAACCCCGAAGTCTCCATACTAAACTACCCATCTGCACTCTACCAGCCGTCCGCGGCCTCCATGGCTGCCGTGGCACAAAGGAGCATGCCCCTGCAGCCCGGGGCCACTCAACTCTGTCCTGCCCGGCCTGACCCCTTCCAGCAGGCCCTCATCGTCTGTCCACCAGGCTTCCAAGGTAAGAGATTAAACCAACACAGTGTATGCTGTGTAAAAAGGCCACAGATCTAGGATCAGCTTCCTCTATCCCTGAGCTTAACCTTAAGCATTGGTCCTGTATCAGTGGTTAGGTGTCTGTAACGATGGATTGTTTGCCACCATCTTGGAACAGGTTTACATTGAAAAAACATCAGAAAGATAAAAGATTGCAACAGGATTACCTGTATACATAAATGCTAAATGAGTGAATTAAAATAGCCTCTATAAGCCTTTCTATAGCCAACAGTGCTTGACTTGGGCAGGAGCTCACTGGAGCTGAGTACCGGCACCTCAAATGTTCTACTGCTTGAGCTTCTATTCATCTTATAGAATATTAGCTCAAAAGTAAATATAAACAGTACCGGCACCCAAAATGAGTAACGGCACCTATTTCAAACACTGCCTGTCAAAGGCTCAGTCAGTTTCAGTAGACTAGATCAGCACTGTCTGGCACTAGGGAGTTTTGTTTTTCTCCTGAAGAGAGAAGGGCTTATCAAGCTGTGAGCAGGCACTGCACACCACTGGCTGTGTAGACCTTTTGTTCTGTAACTTCCACTGACCCCCCAAGGCAACGGCAGTCTTCATGTTTAAGAGATATGCTGTGATACATTTATGAGCTAATTAGTCATATAAAAATGCATTTATCTATGATTGATGCTTTTGAACCACCGCTCTGGTCTAACCTCTGTTTATGAGGTTTTAAGACTGAAAGAAACGTTCTTTTTGGGGGGGTTTCTGTGGAACGGCGGATAAGAATTTCCATTTCCTGTTTGCTCCACTCAACCAAGGGTTATATAGATAGCATTTATGTTGTCATTACTAACTTAATGTTTTCAAGCTGAATCAGTAATTGAGTACAGTATCACTATAAACTAAAAAACTGTTTTGAAATGAAACATTTTCTTTAACAATTTTGCCATCATCGTTTCTTCCAGGGTGCAGGCCTTTTTGTGTGACACGTGGAGTATTGTTGTTGTTGACCTCATCTATGTTGTTGTGTGTGTCCTCAGGGCTGCAGGCTTCCCCGTCCAAGCACACAGGCTACTCTGTGCGGATGGAGAGCGCCGTTCCTATAGTGACGCAGGCCCCCGGTGCTCAGCCGCTGCAGATCCAGCCAGGCCTGTTGACACAGGTAGGGAGTAGTGACGCGGCGGTCGTCGTGGAGATCAGGGGGCCCACATATAGGCCCTTAATTGCATCTCTGAACTCATAATGATAGCTCATCTTTGTTTCCCTGAGGTGCACAATACACTGAACCTATTCTATTTACTGGGAGACATGAATGTCTCCCTAAACACACATATGGCTAAAAGGGTCTTTTGTATGCTTTTGTTGATGAAAGCTACTTTGGAAATGTCAGGCCGTACCTCTGTATCCTTTACCTACATCAGTGTAACAGGCTAGCCTTTGATCAAGGCAGGGAGTCAGTCTGTGTGTTCTTGTGATCCTTCTGCCCCTGCTGGTAGCTGCTTTGCCTGAGTGAGTTAAACCCTGTTTCTAGTGTCCTCCCACCCTCCCTTTCTCCTAAGAGGAAGAGGCTGCCATGGTTTGATGAACAAGAGGGAGAATTTGTTTGTTCGCGTTCAGAGTTCTCACTAAAACCCTTAGCAGTGGAGCTGTAGTAGGTTTACCAGCTAATGTACAGTCGTTTGAAAGAACATACATACCCATGCATTATTCCTACAATAGACTATAAAGTAGTAAAGTGGAGCAGTAGGCCACCTCCCCCTCTGGTTTCTGGAAATTTCCATAAGCGCTTTAAAGTCCTAGGAGTAAGAAGGGTTCACTTATCTCTTGTTAATCATGCAGTAGCCAACTAGCGAGGCTCTCTGTGCTGTGTAGAAGACTAATCTGTCAGATTCCAAATGATGATTAGCTTTAGGGCTGCTTCCAAGTCAGGCGCTCTGGAATTATAGGCCTCAGAAGAGAGGGACAGATTAGGAAACGCTTGAGGGTTTTGAGGGGTTCGCTCAACTCCAGAAGGCTACAAAGGTCACCCTATACCCTATAGCATTAACTTAATTTTTAGCATTCATTCTGAAAGACTGCCTCAAAAGAAGCTTTCATAAAATATTTCACAGTATATTAATTTCTACAGTACAAAGCATGCCGTTTATACAGACCAGTAGCACATCCAATATGTGGAAGTACTGGATCTAAATCCCTCATTCCCTTTGTTCTGGGAGGTCTCTAGTGGGTGTGGGTGGGTTTAGCCTTCAGGCCTTTCTGCAGCCGCAGCCCACCCTCGGCCCAGGTTGGGCTCAATCTCCCTGGGTGTCTGTAGAGCAGAGCTGAGGCTGGGTGGTGGAGCTGTGGAGGAGGGCCCCAGGCAGGCAGCCAGGCAGGACCTTTATCTGGATCAGGAATGCAGAAAATTTGGAAACAATTGGGGAGTGAGAGCCAGGGCTTTCAGGGCCCTAAGGTGACAAAGGGTTTTTTCCTCGGGGAGAGGAGGTTGTTGTTGGGAAGCAGGGAACTAGCTAGCACCGCTGCTGCTGGGGTGATGGGCCTGGGAAGAAAAGAAAAGGGCCTCTTAACCGGGTTAGGGGCAGACAGGCCGATTACACAACACAGACGCCCGGCGAGAGAGGAATGCATACTGCCAGGAATGGAGTGAGCAGGATGGATGAAGAGATAGAGGGGTGGAGAGAAGGCGATGGAAGTATTAGTGGCTCTTAATGGGTTCTGGCATGTTGATAAAAGGAGTTGAGATGTGAATTTAACCATGGGATATGTAAAGGGAGTCTGCAAGTGGCTTAGGTTGTCTTCTATTGGCCGGGTTTTCGTGCTTTTCCATTGGATGTGCCTGTGTCCTTTATCCATCCACAGCCCGGTCATGTTTTGTTGACCTAAAGATGCCTCCCTCCCCCTTCACCCATGGACTGTTTTTGTTTGAAGTTAATCATCTCTCCCAACGTACCTCAGACAAAACAATTCCACTCCTACAAGCTAGCGGTCATACGCTGTTCAACCTTACAATAATTTTTTAACCGTAGAGTATAACAGTTACATTGTGCCAAGAAATGCGGACGACACCAGAAGAATAGACCTGGAGATGTATGCCTTGCACTCTGTATGAGCCCAGCCCAGATGTAGGCCTAAGTATTGAGTGCTTTGTCCTCTGTGCTGTGTGCTGCAACACATACCGATGCTGCCGAGGTAAATAGAATGCAAATGCTAATAAAGGAACAATTCATTAGAACCCCACATTAAAGTGCTAATCAATAGAGCTAATAGTGTCTGCACTATTAGGGCTGCAGACACACACACACACTCACTCACACACACATACTCGACTCGTGGCATATTATGCCTGGAAACTCTCTGCGTGTTGCACCAGTAATACAAAGCACGTCCTTTCACAGCAACAATGTGAATTTAATTAAAAGCGGAACTGATTTGGATAATGCCAAACACTTCAGCACACACACAGGAACCAGGAGGGGAGAGGCAACACATCTTTATCAAACATCCAAAGTCCTATCTATGAACTGTTGATGTGTGTTGTCTGCAAGGCCAGAGAATTCAACTGGCTTTGTTTAAATAGCCAGACGCTGGCCAGTTGTTCTGCTTGTGTTCTGCTGCAAACCTATTGGCTGTTTTGTGTTTTTACAGGGATCCCTTATCTTTTGTTACACTTTAGCGCATTCAATTATTTTCTCTTGTTTTCCCTGTTGCTTTAATCTCTGGAATTAAAACAATGGGAGATGAAACAACAAATTTTTTTCAGATGTGTTCTTCCTACCTAAGACTGATTATAAACTGAGTGTTTAAACTTGGTGGACAAAACTGCTATAATTACATTGGTAACCAGTTTATAATAGCAATAAGGCACCTCGGGGGTTTGTGATATATGGCCAATATACCACAGCTAAGGGCTGTGTCCAGGCACTCCACGTTGCGGCGTGCGTAAGAACAGCCCTTAGCCATGGTATATTGGCCATATACCACAACCCCTCTGGCCTTATTGCTTAAGTATACCTCACATGGTTGAAGCGCAGGGTTAATTAGAGATATGATAGAATACGGTAGAATGGAAACAGTGTTCTATTTCATTCTGTGGCTGTCCAGAATTCTTCTTATTCTCTTCCTTCCTCTCTCCCCGTCTCTCCCCCTAGCAGGCCTGGCCCAGTGGCACCCAGCAGATACTCCTACCCCCGGCCTGGCAGCAGCTTACCCACACCTCGGTCCAGCACGCCACCGTCATCCCAGACTCCATGATGGCCTCACAGCCCCTGGCTAACTGGAGGTAAAGAACATGCCTCCTCTTTATGTTGCACACTGTAAATTGTATACTTTTTGGCAATCCAGTGTCTTATAAGCCCATGTGGGCTGGGCATCTGAAAAGATGCAAGACACTACCATAACAAATCAATCGATCAAAACCTATAAGACCAGAATAGTCATGAAAGATTAGACTAGTATAAGCCTGGCATATCTGTAAGTGAAGCCAAATGACAAAGGTACAGTAGTTTCATTGTAGCCTGCAATCCAATTTTATATCCTCCATTTCACCCTGATGAGATTCCAGGCTAGTTTCATTGACCAACTGTGTATTAAAGCCTGGTCAACAGCGAAAGTTCGGATGTTTACAAAGTGCAGAGAGGATCAGCACAGCAGTGTCCTGATTGACAGAGGAGCATGGCCTTGTGACAGGCACTCAGAGGGCTGCCATGAATCACAGTCTATAAGTGAACAGCGAGGCTTTTATAAGAGCACATTTACCTCAGGGAGATGAGATGTATGCACATAAAAGGACATCATCCCAGGCATTGCGTGTCACATGGATCACATGTTAGATGGATGGCGCCTGCAGGAAGATAAGCAGGATGCAGGTATATGAGTGTGTTTGCGTGTGTGTGTAATTTAGCAGTGCCGTCTAAGGACAGGGTGGTGGCCAGACACGTCTCTCTCTATCCCCCCCCCCTCTCTCTCTCCCTCTCTCTCTCCCCCTCTCGCTGTCTCTCTCTCCCTCTCTCTCTCCCCCTCTCGCTCTCCCTCTCTTCCTCTCTCCCTTTCCCTCTCTCCCTTTCTCTCTCTCTCTCTCTGCCTCTCTCGCCGCCCACAGCTCCATTGTCCTCACAAAGATGATTGTGAAAGTGTCACACTTCTCTGCAGAGCTATCCCTCTACAGCTTCTGGTGTCAGCTCCCCATGCCCTCCCCTCTCTTCCGCTCTCTTTTCTCCCCTCTGTGTCATGCGGTGACTGTTGCCACCCACAGGCTCCTCTGGGAAATACACATGCTTTGTCTAAACTCTAGTCCCTCAAATAAAGCAGTATGTGCGTATGTGCTGTAATAGATATGTGCTTAGAGATTAAAATCGGGCAAGTTCACCACGACAGTGTTTAAACTTAAACACATACATATAAAATACAGGTTCAGAGTAGTGATGAGACATATGTTGTGTTCCAGGAATTCTCACCAGCACAGCGGCCATTACAATCCCATCATGCAACAGCCGGCGCTGCTGACTGGCCACGTCACCCTACCATCCAACCAGAATCAGCCTCTCAATGTGGGCGTGGCCCATGTGATGAGGCAACCGTTGACCAATAACAACAACTCTTCTTCCAAAAAGACCAAGCAGCATCAGATGACTGCCAGGTAAGCACAACTAGGACCTCCTGCACAACTAGGATCTCCTACACAACTAGGATCTCCTACACAACTAGGATCTCCTACACAACTAGGACCTCCTGCACAACTAGGACCTCCTGCACAACTAGGATCTCCTACACAACTAGGATCTCCTACACAACTAGGATCTCCTACACAACTAGGACATCCTGCACAACTAGGATCTCCTACACAACTAGGATCTCCTACACAACTAGGATCTCCTACACAACTAGGACCTCCTACACAACTAGGACCTCCTACACAACTAGGACCTCCTACACAACTAGGATCTCCTACACAACTAGGACCTCCTACACAACTAGGATCTCATACACAACTAGGACCTTCTACACAACTAGGACCTCCTACACAACTAGGATCTCCTACACAACTAGGACCTCCTACACAACTAGGATCTCATACACAACTAGGATCTCCTACACAACTAGGACCTCCTACACAACTAGGACCTCCTACACAGCTAGGACCTCCTACACAACTAGGATCTTCTACACAACTAGGACCTCCTACACAACTAGGACCTCCTACACAACTAGGATCTCCTACACAACTAGGATATCCTACACAACTAGGACCTCCTACACAACTAGGACCTCCTACACAACTAGGATCTCTTTAGGTCTGAACACAACACAGTCAGTGACCGGCCATCACCTGCAGTTGACTGGTGCTGCTGACTTTCAACCTTCAACCATTCAGAACACAAGGGCGTATTGTTATTATGTACATACACAGGACCTTTTACATGTGTAAGAAGTATATAGTATGTAGTATGTAGTAGTTGTTAACCTAATAATGGCTCATCCCTCTCTTCTCTCTCTCCCGGCAGGAACGTGTCTGCATACGAGGTGTCCTCCTCCCAGGCGGTACTGTCCCCACAGCGCTCCAAGCGGGTGAAGGAGAACACCCCTCCACGCTGTGCTGTGCTCCAGAACCACGCCCCCTCCTCCAGCTCCGGCTGTGGACCCCCACAGGGTTGTGGAGGGTGGGGAGCGGGCGAAGCAGAGCAGGCTTCCAGCACCACCCAGGACCACCACCAGCACCACAACAGGCCGCGTCAGACCATCATCATCCCTGATACACCCAGCCCGGCTGTCAGTATAATCACCATCAGCAGTGACACGGACGAGGAGGATGATCACAAGCAGAGCAACACCAACCATACCAGGTACAAGTCAGCCATTTTGGGTCAGACATTACACACGTGCAGAGATCTGGGAGCCAGGGTTTAATACAAAACAGGAGGCCATGTTTAGTGTCATTACTGACAGAGTTGGGTTTGATTTCGTTTCAGTTCCAGACAATTCCACCCGGCACGGCCAGAAGTGGACTGGCCACCCCTCAGAGCCTGGTTCCTCTCTAGGTTTCTTCCTAGGTTCCTGCCTTTCTAGAGAGTTTTTCCTAGCCACCGCGCTTCTACATCTGCATTGTTTGCTGTTTGTGGTTTTAGGATGAGTTTCTGTTTAGCACTTTGTGACATCTTCTGATGTAAAAAGGGCTTTATA
Source organism: Salvelinus alpinus (assembly GCF_045679555.1). Classification (NCBI taxonomy): domain Eukaryota; kingdom Metazoa; phylum Chordata; class Actinopteri; order Salmoniformes; family Salmonidae; genus Salvelinus; species Salvelinus alpinus. The sequence goes on from NC_092100.1 coordinate 47,601,943, forward strand.
AAATATGTTTGATTGATTGAATTCTGTAATAAGATTGGACATGATTGGCATAAGGCCATTTATCAGTGAATTGATCTGAATTCACAAGTTATTATGGAATCAACACAAACATTGGTTAGTAGGTTAGTAGGCTGATGAGTACTATATGAGGCATTAAATAGAGTGCGTCCTCTTCCTTGCAGCTTGTACAAGCATAGGAAGAACGTCATCAGCTGTGTGACGGTACACGACTCCCCCGACTCGGACCTGTCCAGTAACAACAGTCCCTATGCCGTAGAGTCCAGGCTGGCCAACAACAACGGCTACCATGACTCCAAGACCACCTTGCTGGACAACTACAGCAACGGCAACAACCCCCGCACCATCATCATCCCCCCTCTGAAGAGCCAGTCCAGCGAGGTGCTGAGCGAGTGTGAGCGCCTGATGCCAGGTATCTACACAGATATCTACACAGGTACCTACACAGATCCGCACACCCATGTAGACAAGGAGGGATGGTCGATACTCATCTGGAGTATAGGAAATACTATATTCTGTAGAGATAACTTTTTATTTGAGTTGAATATGATCATTATTATCATTGTCGGTACTCCAGTTTACCCATTCGCTAAGTCCCGCCCGATTGGTTACTGTTGCTACCTTGGTCAACAATTGGGTGTTTTGTGTTTGTATATTGTACTCGTGCTATTTTCTTGACCTGGATTGACCTCTTTCCCTTGTCTCATTTCCGCTTCAGATGCAATGAATCATCAGAATTCGGCGTATAAGTTCAAAACCTCCAACGGCGTGGGCATGATGTCTGGCAACAACCACCTTTCGGGGGGCATGGCTTACCGACAGCAGCGCTCGGGGCCACACCCCTTCCAGCAGCAGCAGCCTCTCAATCTCAGCCAGGTATGGAGAGAGAGCCAAGTAAGAACCCATCTAAATTACCTCGTATCATTTACCGTGTGGAAAGTTTGTCTCTGACAGACTAGAATTTGGATTGCACTGACTCCGTCCTCGTGTCTCTCCCTCTCAAGGCCCAGCAGCACATGGTAGCTGAGAGGAACGGAGGCCACCGGCGCCAGCAGGCTTACATCACCCCAACCATCGCAGCCCAGGCCCCCTACTCCTTCCAGCACCACAACAGCCCCTCTCACACTGCCAACGTGCACACTCACCTGGCTGCCACCCACCTGTCTGCCACCCACCTGGCTGCCACCCACCTGCCCGGCCAGCCTCACCTCTACACCTACACTGCCGCGCCCGTCGCCCTGGGCTCCACAGGCACCGTGGCCCACCTGGTGGCAACTCAGGGCTCGGCCCGCCACACGGTCCAACACGCCACATACCACACACCGGGCATCGTCCACCAGGTGCCTGTCAGCATGGGGCACGGCGTGCTGCCCTCGCCCACCCTCCACCACAGCCAGTACCAGGCCCAGTTTACCCACCAGACGTACATCAGCGCCTCGCCTGCCTCCACTGTCTACACTGGATACCCACTGAGCCCCACCAAGGTGAACCAGTACCCTTACCTCTAGAGCCAAGCCAACACACTGGAGACCCAGAACCCCCCCCCCCCCCTCCCCCGACCCCAGCACTACTGATGCTGCTCACCCCATGTCCTCCCTCCCTATCCCTACTCCACGGACAGAGAGATAGAGAGACATGCATTCTTTATGAAACTGTCACGTTTAACTTGAAGATATAACGACAGAGAGGAAAAGGGAAATACACAGCCCCTCTAAGGGAAAGGAGGGGTGAATTTTTTTCTCCAAAAGGGCCAGTTTTGCTTTGTTTTCTCTCTTGGTTTTATTTTATTTTTCTCATTCTTTTACAGCAAGGTCTTCGTGACAGGCGTTTGAGAGAGATGGAGGGTTTCTGTTCTTCTAACACGGCTTTTTGTTTTGTTTTCTTCTCTTGAATTGGGGGTCCCTCTCTGGATGTTGGAATTCCCAATGTGAGAATTCCCATGAGGATTTGGGAATGAAGGTGAAATACGGAAACCTGCTGCTCTTCAAAGAATTTAAAAAAATAACGATGGCCTTGAACTGTCTTAAACATTTCCAAATCATTCAAGGTGTGGGAGAGAGAACAAAGCACCCCTCCTTCTCCAACAGACAACCGGAGTCAGGAATCTTCTGGAAATATAACCAACGAAAGACAAAAAAAACATTCTAATGTATTTATAGCTATTTTCCCTTCATTTTTTCGTTCTCACCTTTTTGAGGAGACTTATGTTATAGGTATAGGAGTCATAGCCGGGCCCTGTTTTTAGAATGTAGCAGTCTGCACCCAGATTCTTTTATCAAGAGCTTTTTCTGATACCAATAGAATTGATTTGTTTCTCTTTTTTCAATGTGATTGCACAAAGTGGTTATAATAACATAGGCATGTACAACGTGATTATCTGTGTGTGCGTGTGCTACTGTCAGCCATGTGTGTGTAGTCCACCTCCTCTTGCACCTTTGTGCTATAATTCTCTGAATCCTCCGCAGTCTTAGGTTTGACCATTGTTCCCTTGTAGTGCCTTACAGATATAACGACACAGTTTATGTCGCTGGAACCTTGAGAACTAACAGACTAGCTGGAACTGGTTCCTTGGTTTGACATGTTATTGTCGGGGCAGTTTTGATTTCTCTTCCAGGTGTAGGCTTAGCCCCTAGCTCTGTTTCCTATCCTTATGACAGTATACTACAGAGTTCAGAGGTCAGAGTTCATATTTGCCTGACCTTTGGCTTTTTTGTTAAGTGTGCATGAGTTTAACTTGCTTAGGGTACTGAACCAAAGTCGTTAGATCAATCCTCGTTACGTTGTGTGCTGGATATTAATGTTAATATGTGTACAGTATAAGCCTTTGTCACCGTGATATCCATACATACCATGGCTTAAGTTTGAGATGTGTTACTTTGTTTTTATATCACACAAGGAATTGGTTCAGAGGAATGATAGAACAGAGAAGTATTAGCACAAGGATCCATTTTGGGGTAATGGAAAATGCAGAAATACAAGAATGTGACTGTCAAAAACATGTATGTGATGAGTTCAACATAGGGTGACAGAGTCCAGAGTTCGACAAAAAATAGCAAAGGCCTGATGGGAAGTTGTGGTTGCTATGGCTGAGATCCTGAGAAGGCCAGTGAGAGAGAGTCTGGTTGGTTGCAGTGGGGAAGCAGAGTATTGAGGGCTGGTGAGAGGGGTTGCTGGGTAGGAGTCAGACCTGGACTCAAATAATATTAGAAAATGTTCAAATACTTTGAACATTTGTTTTAGCCTGCCTGGATTGCCAGATGGGCTATGTTTGCAGTTTAGCAAGCATTACTTCCATTGTGCCAGGCAAACTCAGTCAAGCCCAGCTAAAGTGTTTGAAATGATTTCTAATAGTATTTAAACCCAGATCTGAGTAAGTGAGCGGCTACTAGAAAGATTTGGGTTGGGATGGGTAGGAACTGAGGATGGCAGAGTGGTAGGGTGGCATTCCTCATGTTAATTGGACTAAAAGAATAGCATGTTGGCACTGAGCAGGTTGGTAGGAACAGTGGGTAGGAGTTACAGGGGCTACGTGAATGCACACCTAACTCAAGATACAAGTTGTTGTGTTGTTGTTGTTGTCTTGCAAAGATAAATGGAAGTGATTTAGTCTTTTCTGCTCTGAGGGTTGTGTAGCACCTCTCAGCAGAGAGGGAGAGACTGGAACGGAACAGAAATGCTACAGTGTACACCTGGAAGGTCTTCCTATGAAATGGGCTTCATTTGTTAACACTATCTCTGTTTTGTCTTTGGAATGTGTTCACAGACACCACACCACCAGAAAGGGATACCAGATATGTAGTAAGAGAACTGATTGGCCTATTGCTTCTATGTGTTTGCTACTTCATTTAACATTCGTTTTATTTGTCTTAGCCAATGATATATGAATAATCTCTCTGTTATATGTTATACTGTCCTCATTAAGTGGGCACATCAGAACTGCTTGTGGTTTTAGGAAGAGCCTTCCCCCTTATCCCTTCATATCATGCCATAGTACTTGCATTTGAAGTGATTGTTTTATTTTTATGTCACTATTGAACTTTTGAAATGGCTGTAGGTACAGTATATATTGTGTTATTTTACAGATAGTTGCAATCAAGTGTTTTGATGATTTGTTATTAGGCTCATTTCTATTTTGATTTGTAACTGGGAGTTGCTGTACGTTGATGTTAAGTATTCCTAGGAGGGTGTGTATACCTGTGTACAGTGTTCAGACACCGGTGACGATAATAAGGTTGTAAAGTTGATGATAATCCATTGGGGCCCTTATAGGTACTGTAGGTCATTTAGGCTTGAGTGTGTCAGACCCAGGTTTGCTCCTCAAACCAAACCTAAAACAACAACATCTTGGTACTTCACCAATATGCCACTGTGCTCCCTCCAACTGGCTCCACCATGCAAGCCTTGGGTTCCTGGCAGTCAAAGATGTGGTGTAGAGATACCGTGCAGTAGGTATACATTGCTGGTTACATCATTTTCTTTCTGTTCCGTGTTGTACCTTTGTTTGTATGTTTTTGTTCATTTCCTTAAGGCCTGTGGGCCTAAGCACACACATAAGAGAGATGCTTTTACACACGAGAGTTTGGCGCCTCCATAAAGAGGAAGACTACTGAAACATTCCACTGCAGAGAGAATCCGACATCCATACTGCACACCCAACAGCCCCTATAGCTCTCTGCTCACTTGTCATTTGGGGACTTTTCTTTTTTCCCACCAAAGAAATTCAACATGTTGATGATGTACAGTACAAACACAAACAATCCCCAATGTGGTCTGGCAATAACGTCTGCATTAAAGGTACATGTTTAGACCAGAAGTTATTGCTAGACCACATTGGGGATTGTTTGTGTTTGTACTGTACATCAACATGTTGAATTTCTTTGGTGGGGGAAAAAAAGTCCACAAATCACAAGTGAGATGTGCACATATAGTACTGTAGAAATACATACAGTATGTGCACATATAGTACTGTAGAAATACATACAGTATGTGCACAACACACACATATGAGTGATTAGAGTTGCCACAATATCTGTTTATGGTTGAGCTATTTTGAAGGAGTTTACTGTCATTTGCAGTCCACCATTCTCAAACATCTATGATTTGAACAATGTATTATTTGATATCTGTCACTTGTTGCCCCCTAAATGTAAAAATGGAATCCTCTAACTTCTTCGAATTGTTTTATATAAGTGTTTTTTACGTTGTTAAAGTTGTATTTTAGCTTTATTAATGTTGTAAGCAAATGAATTTTTTTTAAACAAAAACATGTTATAAGTTAGTGTGCCATGGAATGACCTATAGAGTGAAATGAATAAAAAAAATATACCAATAATACCTTTAAAATAATGGTCACTAGCACAAAATGAATGTAATATGTGACCTGCTTCATCTGAAATGCTTTAAATATTTCTGCTTGAGTGACCATTAGTTAAAGTAAAGATTTGATTTCTACATTATTTGTTGCCATGCAAGATGCAATAAGTCTGTGATTCCAGCAAAAACAACTTGACTCAGCATAAATTCATTTGAAAAAGTCAACATTTTTATTCCGATATGGGGTTTTCAAATATGATATATTCGATTTCATTCTATTTTTTTTCATGTATAATCTAAATTTAGCAAATTACGAGAAGCCCTTTGAATCTTACACTCAATTTCTTTTCAACGGACTTGCTATATTTTGAATGAGAACATGTATTTGAATGTGTAAAATATGTTAGTATCATACTACTTTGTTTAACATGCGTTATGTGTTTTTATTAAGGAAAATATTAATCAGAAATGTGAGCATCAACATAGATCCAGTGACCTTACAATTACCAAAATGTGCTTCTTTAGAGTGTCAAGAAATTCTTGTGGTAATGAAGTTGCTTTACTTTTAAACATTGTCTCTCCTCTGCTACTGTAGCCATTTCAATGTTAGAATACTGCCTTCCAAATAACTTAACGATATCATCAGAGCTTTAAGATGTGGTTTCAATGAAAGAGAGCTGTGTAAAGCGGCCTCTTTGTGAAGCCTGGTATTTTTACAGCTTTGTTCTTGAAATACTCTTGCTACACAAGAAGTGCTCAGCTTCCAACTTTTCCCACAGTGTGTTTGCGAGTACTCTTCCTGGAGCTTTGTTTGAAATATTGCGAAACATTCCTGAAGGCATGGCACACATTTCCAGTTAGTCTTCTCAGGCCAAACCCATCTGAAGTGACTTGAATCATTTTAACACCTTACTAGACGAGAATAATAATCTTACAACCGCTACACTCCTTTGAAACATTTTGCAATCATTTCATTGGAGCTTTGCATAGCACATTCTCCCAAAGAAGCAGGGAGGTGGGAAAAGTACTTATTTTACGATGATTTAGGTTATATACATAATAGAAACTCCATAAACCAGTAACAACACATTCTTAAAGCCCTTCTGTATGAGAGTTGGTCTGTATGTGTTTGTGTGTTTGTCAAGGGAATCACCTCCTTCATTGTTTTTTTCTTTGGGGATTCAGGCTGAATTGGTGAAGGGTTTGATGCTGTCTGTAATGGAATAGGTCAAGTGTTATCATTTGGCCAGTTTTTGTACACATGTACTTGAGAACCAAAATGTATTTTATTTATAAAAAAAAATCTTCTCAACTCTTGCTAAAGACATGTTAGAGGTCTCTTTTGATTATAGACTAACAGTTTGAAACAATTTGGTTTAGAAAGTTTATTCTTTAGCTAGTTCTTTCCAGCTCAAATTGGAAATAAGCATTGTAGTAAAGTCCTTCAGAGGATGGGTTCTTGCCTAATGAATTCCCATAGATAAAGCCCAACACAAACCTTATTTCTCCACAGTTGACAGCGGTACAAGAGATGAGACGTAGCAGTAAAGCGCTGTAACTGTCACACTGTAGCCATTTTGCAGTCATCTTGATCGTGATTTCGATTTTGTACTTGCACAACAGCATTCACAATGAAATGGGTACAAAGTCTCAAGACCTAAAAAGCATCAGACCCTGACCCTGTTGTGTGTCCATTGCTATATGGTTTGTTAATGATGTTCAAATCTCATAAGTTGTCGTTCAGGCTATTGTATGCTGCAGTATTTCCTAGTATACTTCTTTGTTAATTGTCTCTCATTTACGTTTATCAGGGATTTTTTGAGAAGTGTTTGTTGACTCCTTGTTTCAATCTGTTCATGTATCGTGTTCTTTAGACTAATATTACTGAGTATGTTATGAGAATGGATATTTTACTGGCTTTATAGAATGTTTAAATATAATAATGAAGAATGATTAATTAAACTCCTAACAAGTTGAGTAATTGGCTATTAAGCGCTTGTGTTACCATTTAAGATGTTGTGTGCTTCTCTTAATCATTTTCGTTGTAGAAAAATTGAGTGAATTTATAATAGGCTTCGAAAAACTAATGATAGCATTGTACATTTACAGGAGGATTTTAACCGACAACGTTGTCATAGAAAAAAAAAGTGATTTTAATTGTCCTCTTTACTAACTGTAGGGTGAGAAGGGGCTGGCGTTGTGGTGAACTATGTTCTAGCTTGTTATTCACTGTCACTTTTGATCATTTCTTCGGTCTCCGAGGTGAATCGAGTTATTCATGAGAATTTGTATGCTCACATATGCATATTGTATATGTGTAGAAATGTAATCACACTTTGTCTTGGATTTACATTAAACTGTTAAGTCACGGCACCAGTCTCCTGTGTCATAGAATTATCATTATTTTTTATCTGGTGTGTGTGTTTGTGTATGTGTGTGTGTGGGGGGGTTGTGATAAAATGTAATGCAAAAGCAGATAGAAATACAGTTTATCAACGTGGAAAATTGATGGATGTTTTGACAGACAAAAGGATGTGCACCTGAAGAAACCTGAAAGACACCGCACTGAAGGTGAAGTCCAATTAGTCGATGGTTGATGTTTCACTGCAATTGGAGTAAAATACATGAATGAATCACTCATTTCATCCGTTGATCTGTTTTGTGCCAAATGTCTCTGTATTTTTTGTTGTTGTAGTTCAGTGGGTACAATCAACTTTACCCTAGAAACTCTATAACCCTAGAAAATATTTAACTAGCTCTGTAGATTGATTCAGTATCAGAGGTACAGTCGCCAGACTGAGCTCAGTTTCAAATCCATCCTTGATGTAAATGTTCTACTGAACATTTTATGCCACTAGATGGCAACGATTAACCATAATTTATTGTTGTGCTACTTGATTATGGTCAAATCATTGTTTTCCTCTATTTGCATATTTAACTCAAAGTGTTTAATAGTCTTGTCTATATTTGTTGACATGCGCTGTTTATTATAAAATCACAATATCCCAGCCTATAAGTGGTCTGTCTATTGATTTTGCTAACAAATATTTGAGGTAGGGAAAATAATGTATTGTATACATTTACATTTGAGTAATTTAGCAGACGCTCTTACCTTCCCTGACAATGCTTTAAGGAAAATAAAAGTTCAACATTTTCTGTATGATGTAGTTCAGAATTTATCCTTCAGTCTGTTTCTGTCTGCCCATTTCATTTGATCCCATGCAGATCGCTCAAGGGCTTGGGTGCATCGCGACGTTGCCGTGAAACCATGGATGCCGACAGAGATGGACAACCCAAATAGGACCATTGAATTGGACAACCTAATGACCTATTTGAAGGACTGCCCCTGTAGCCAATGGCCGTGAGACCTGACAAAATAGATATCTAATAAGGGTTCAGGGGGAGGAGTTATTGCAATCCTCATGACGAGTGGTCACTGTGAGAGCGAGAGATGTCTAAAGAAAACGGGAAGGAAAATTATATTTTTCCTTGATCTTAAACTAACTTGCTAGCTATTTCAAGTGGTATTTAGATAGCTATTCCGGTTTCATGTTATTGTTTTTATGGATATGAAAACGTCCAGACAAAGAGAAACAGAACGTGAAGCTCCGTTTTGGTAAGAGGATGTACTCTGCTATGTCTGTGATTGGGACGTAGTAAATGCATGGGATAGATGGGCACAGGATTCCGGTTATCTATTTTAACACCGAGTCCTACCAAGCTAGCTAGCTAAACTGTTTAAAACATGTCCATGGTTTGTTTCAGTTGTTGAATATTGACTCAAGATTGTTTATGAGAAAAACAAAGTATAACTTGTTTTATTTAATCATAAGATATTTCAAGTGATATTTAGGAAACGGGTCGGGATAGGACGGAGACTACCTCATGACGAGACTGCCAGCCAGGCAGCAGGCTAGCTAGCTAACGTTAGTAGTGAACGAGAATAATCTCCCATTGAGACCGGTTAGGCATAGCGGAGGGATGTAGTTTGTGGGTGGGGGTGCTGCGATTTTTGACTGGGAGAGCAGAAGGGGAAAAAATCATGTAGTCTAAATCAGTCAGCTAATACAGGACTAGTAAAGGCCCAGTGCACTACTTTTGTGAAATTACTGTGCATTGTTTTTCTTCATGGTGATGGAAAGTCAACAGGTACCCTAGATGACCACCCTATGTACCATACACAAAAGTACATTGACATTAAGTGGTTTGTAAGGCTGGTAAATTAATACTGCACAAAAAGTGGTTTTCCATGATATTTGGTCAAGAAAAATATTTCATTTGATGTGGATGTTTTGTGTCTTTGCCCATAAATTTGCACATTTTGATGGACAGGGTTTTGTTTCTTCTGGATTCCATTAGAATGACAAATCACAGAGAAGGGGACAAGGGCAACAACTATTACAATTCCAGCTATTGAATCCAAGCAACTGAACTAGTAAATAAGAAGAATATTAGTATTTACTAGTGCTGCCAGTCAGACACACATATTCACAATTGTTATGTTACATTGTAACTGGTTTTGGCACGTGCGGGTAAATTCCCCCACACTTTGCAATTTACTGTAGCTAATCCCTAGTTTGCATTTACATCACCTTTGTCAAGTGCCTGGCCTGTTATTGCAGATGGGTGTCTTCTTAATGAGTTGCAAGTGCAAGTCCCCAATATAAAAGCTTAACCCAGGAGAGAACAAAGGACATAACCAGGCAGCTGAACTCTTCCCCCCCCCCCCCGCCAGGGTTGACCTAACTAGCATGCCTGCGTCCGGCCTAGCACACCGTCAGGTCAGGGTCATTAAGATTGAGTGATTTTTAGGATAAACATAACATTTTAGTCTTTCCGTATTGTGTGTGTTCATATTGTTTGGGCTGCATATTTATTGCCTATATTCTTTGCTTTGTTATGTCCTCAGATTGGTAGACAGACGGACATCTGTCTATGCTCACATCATGTATTGCATTTCTCTGACATAGTTGTTTCTTTTTGCACACAGCTTAATCACCCTTCTGTTACCAGAAGCAGATCATATGGAAGAAGGGGCACATTGAGGGAGCCCAAACAACCAAGACCTGCATTCTCAAGTTTGCTGTATATACTGGGATGATTATTCTCTTCATAAGTGGATAAAATGCCCTGACTTCCATGCAATGGAGGGTTTAAGCTTCTCTATGGGTTCAGTGGTGATTCCCAAGACCTTGCTGCGCATTCAATGCTTTGGTGCAGCGGTCCTGGGGCTGATCGTCTTGGTTACGATGATCACATCAGCTTCACCTGCAGCAGGTAAGCAGGCACACCTCTCACAGACAGCATTTACCACCAATTTGTACTGCGTTGATATCATGTAACAAACCTATACAGTCATGATGTAACAACCATGGACCAATAAGACATTTCAATGGGTTTTGAAGGTCATATGAGGATGGCAAGTCAATCTTAACTATAGGGAGCCATCTACTGTGTGTTATTACACCCATAGCATGTTACTTTCCATTAGTATGTAAAGTTATATTAATGTTTGATAACTTCACATAGGACTGGCAAGTAGCCTATGCCTGGTAACAAACAGATGGCAAATCAACAGGTGGGAAATGCTATGGAATGCTAAGTGATAATGTCAGTGTAATAACCCTTAGATGAATAATCTTTAATTGTATTTACCATATTGAAAATAGCCTACTCACAGTTGGAGAAATATCACATTACATTGCATTCGGAAATTATTCAGACCCCTTGACTTTTTCAACATTTTGTTACGTTACAGCCTTATTCTAAAATGTATTAAATTGTTTATTTACCTCATTAATCTACACACAATACCAAAGCAAAAATGACAAAGCAAAAAATAGGTTTTTAGAAATATTTGCAAATTTATTAAAAATAAACACGGAAATATCACATTTACGTAAGTATTCAGACCCTTTACTGAGTACTTTGTGGAAGCACCTTTGGCAGCGATTACAGCCTCGTGTCTTCTTGGGTATGACGCTACAAGCTTGGCACACCTGTATTCTTCTCTGCAGGTCCTCTCAAGCTCTGTCAGGTTGGTTGGGGAGCGTCGCTGCACAGCTCTTTTCAGGTCCCTCCAGAGATGTTCAATTAGGTCCAAGTCCGGGCTCTCGCTGGTTCACTCAAGAACATTGAGAGACTTGTCCAGAAGCCACTGCGTTGTCTTGGCTGTGTACTTAGGGTCGTTCTCCTGTTGGAAGGTGAACCTTTGTCCCAGTCTGAGCACTCTGGAGCAAGTTTTCATCAAAGATCTCTCGGTACTTTGCTCCGTTCATCTTTCCCTTGATCCTGACTAGTCTCACAGTCCCTGCCGCTGAAAAACATCCCCACAGCATGATGCTGCCACCACCATGCTTCACCGTAGGGATGGTGCCAGGTTTCCTCCAGATGTGAAGCTTGGCATTCAGGCTAAAAATTTCAATCTTGGTTTCATCAGACCAGAGAATCTTGTTTCTCATGGTCTGAGAGTCTTTAGGTTCCTTTTGGCAAACTCCAAGCGGGCTGTCATGTACCTTTTACTGAGGAATGACTTCCGTCTGGCCACTCTACCATAAAGGCCTGATTGGTGGAGTGCTGCAGAGATGATTGTCCTTCTGGAAGGTTCTCCCATCTCTACAGAGGAACTCTGGAGCTCTGTCAGAGTGACCATCAGGTTCTTGGTCACCTCCCCGACCAAGGCCCTTCTCCCCCAATTGCTCAGTTTGGCCAGGCAGCCAGCTCTAGGAAGAGTCTCGGTGGTTCCAAACTTGTTCCATTTAAGAATGATGGAGGCCATTGTGTTTTTTGGGACCTTCAATGCTGCAGAAATGTTTTGGTACCCTTCCCCAGATCTGTGCCTCGGCACTATCCTGTCTCAGAGCTCTACGGACAATTCCTTCGACCTCATTGTTTGGTTTTTGTTCTGACATGCGCTGTCAACTGTGGGACCATATATAGACAGGTGTGTGCCTTTCCAAATCATGTCCAATCAATTGAAATTACCACAGGTGGACTCCAATCAAGTTGTATAAACATCTCAAGGATGACCAATGGAAACAGGATGCACCTGAGCTCAATTTCGAGTCTCATAGTAAATACTTATATAAATAGGAATTATACTTTTTTTTTTTTTTTAAATGTCATTATGGGCTACACGTAGATTCATGAGGGGAAAAAATTATTTAATCCATTTTAGAATAAGGCTTTAACGTAACAAAATGTGGAAAAAGTAAATGGGTCTGAATACTTTCTGAAAGCACTGAAACAGAAAAGCAATTGTGAACATGGGGACATTGTTCTGATTGTGCTGAGTAACAAGAGGAGTAGGACACGGCCACTTCTGTTTGGAGTCACATTATGGTCTGAATCAGGCAGTTGCATTCTTAAGTGGGTGTCACACACAAGAGTCATTCAGAGATAGATAGTGCACACTCATATTGTAATGGTGCTATTGTCAATGCCTAACAAAAAGAGTGACAGGCATTTTACTGGCCTGTTTGGCTTGACTCACTCTTCTATATTGCCTTTTTTCATAATGTATCTATATGTAGGCTAATACAATATCGTTACTATTAGTAATTACAGCATTACTATACAGGTATGAGAACATTGAATGATGTCCTTGGCAAAGTTGCCTATTGCCACTTTTTGTGCGCCCCAACCAAATGCACATAAAAATGTGTGTTATAGATCTGTCATTCTCATTGAAAGCAAGTCTAAGAAGCGGTAGATCTGTTCTATGTGCGCCATTTCTATTCTTCCCGTTCCTAAGTTACATTTTTGTGTCTTTTACTTTCGGTTTTGTACACCAGCTGAAAATTAAGCAAACTTTTTGATTTCTAGCAACTAGGAAATGGTGGAGCGATTTCTTCATAGTGCATCCTTAAACCTGAATTGGTGCAAACCACAAATTGGGCCAGGTGGAATTATACAGTGAGGGAAAAAAGTATTTGATCCCCTGCTGATTTTGTACGTTTGCCCACTGACAAAGAAATGATCAGTCTATAATTTTAATGGTAGGTTTATTTGAACAGTGAGAGACAGAATATCAACAAAAAAATCCAGAAAAACGCATGTCAAAAATGTTATGAATTGATTTGCATTTTAATGAGGGAAATAAGTATTTGACCTCTCTGCAAAACATGACTTAGTACTTGGTGGCAAAACCCTTGTTGGCAATCACAGAGGTCAGAGGTTTCTTGTAGTTGGCCACCAGGTTTGCACACATCTCAGGAGGGATTTTGTCCCACTTCTCTTTGCAGATCTTCTCAAGTCATTAAGGTTTCGAGGTTGACGTTTGGCAACTCGAACCTTCAGCTCCCTCCACAGATTTTCTATGGTATTAAGGTCTGGAGACTGGCTAGGCCACTCCAGGACCTTAATGTGCTTCTTCTTGAGCCACTCCTTTGTTGCCTTGGCCGTGTGTTTTGGGTCATTGTCATGCTGGAATACCCATGCACGACCCATTTTCAATGCTCTGGCTGAGGGAAGGAGGTTCTCACCCAAGATTTGACGGTACATGGCCCCATCCATCGTCCCTTTGATGCGGTGAAGTTGTCCTGTCCCCTTAGCAGAAAAACACCCCCAAAGCATAATGTTTCCACCTCCATGTTTGACGGTGGGGATGGTGTTCTTGGGGTCATAGGTAGCATTCCTCCTCCTCCAAACACGGAGAGTTGAGTTGATGCCAAAGAGCTCCATTTTGGTCTCATCTGACCACAACACTTTCACCCAGTTGTCCTCTGAATCATTCAGATGTTCATTGGCAAACTTCAGACGGGCATGTATATGTGCTTTCTTGAGCAGGGGGACCTTGTGGGCGCTGCAGGATTTTAGTCCTTCACGGCGTAGTGTGTTACCAATTGTTTTCTTGGTGACTCCCAGCTGCCTTGAGATCATTGACAAGATCCTCCCTTGTAGTTCTGGGCTGATTCCTCACCATTCTCATGATCATTGCAACTCCACGAGGTGAGATCTTGCATGGAGCCCCAGGCCGAGGGAGATTGACAGTTCTTTTGTGTTTTTTCCATTTGTGAATAATCGCACCAACTGTTGTCACCTTCTCACCAAGCTGCTTGGCGATGGTCTTGTAGCCCATTCCAGCCTTGTGTAGGTCTACAATCTTGTCCCTGACATCCTTGGAGAGCTCTTTGGTCTTGGCCATGGCGGAGAGTTTGAAATCTGATTGATTGATTGCTTCTGTGGACAGGTGTCTTTTATACAGGTAACAAACTGAGATTAGGAGCACTCCCTTTAAGAGTGTGCTCCTAATATCAGCTCGTTACCTGTATAAAAGACACCTGGTAGCCAGAATAAAATAAAAAAATAAAAAATTAGACACTAGTCTATGTCAAGAGGTATTGCATTGATCTTTTAAAAGAAGATCTACATTTTTGATATGATAGCCTGCTGTATGATCATGCTTTCTGATGGAACATGTTACCAACCACACTCATTTGTTCTATTGAAAGTGTCAGTCCATAAATCAGGAAAATCTATAGCACTCAAATGAAGTCCAGCCAACTCCTCCTGAAAGATTTCTCATATTTTAATCTGCACTTCGGTTAACTGGATTTATGCATAATGTACTGTAGTCTACCGCATATCACGCTAGCTTTTACTCAGGTGGCTAATGGCAGGCTTGCCTTTTGTATGAGTGGCAGTTTTTGTAACCACTAATATGGAATTAGACGAATATGAAATCGACTGGAGGGTGTTGCTATTCCCAACCACTGTACCCAATACCCACACAGGGTTTTACAGCCCTGTTTGCTATTAGTTTTGCTGCTATAGTTTTGAAGAAGACACTCAAGACTATATTCTACGTAGCCTAGGTGTGAATAGGTAAGTAAGCTTATCCTTATTTGCACCTAGTTGTGGCTTGTTGGATGTTGATTGTTAGGTTATTAACACTAATGTATTACATCTTATGCTCTGATGGTAATGATGCCTACAGTTGTTTATTGCTTAGACTGCCTTCTCTTTGTGTACACTCTTAGAAAAAAAGGGGCTATCTAGAACCTAAAAGGGTTCTTCGGCTGTCCCCATAGGAGAACCCTTTAGTGTTCCATGTAGAACCCTTTCCACATAAAGGGTTCTACCTGGAACCAAAAAGGGTCCACCTGGAACCAAAAAAGGTTATCCTATGGGGACAGCCGAAGAACCCTTTTTTCTAAGAGTGTAGCCTAGGCTAGACTAGGGCTGTGGATCTCACAAAATGTTGTCATCTGGTGATTGTCAAGCAAATAACTGTTGGTCTCATTGTAATTGACCATTAATTAACATAAACACATTTAGCATCTCCTGGCTTCCACACATAGCCTACAAGCCACTGATGCTGACCTTTGGAACATCTACATTTTAAAGTCTAATAAATCCATGTAATATCAAATCAAATGTATTTATATAGCCCTTCTTACATCAGCTGATATCTCAAAGTGCTGTACAGAATCCCAGCCTAAAACCCCAAACAACAAGCAATGCAGGTGTAGAAGCACGGTGTCTAGGAAAAACTCCCTAGAAAGGCCAAAACCTAGGAAGAAACCTAGAGAGGAACCAGGCTATGAGGGGTGGCCAGTCCTCTTCTGGCTGTGCCGGGTGGAGATTATAACAGAACATGTTCAAATGTTCATAAATGACCAGCATGGTCAAATAATAATAATCACAGTAGTTGTCGAGGGTGCAACAAGTCAGAACCTCAGGAGTAAATGTCAGTTGGCTTTTCATAGCCGATCATTGAGAGTATCTCTACCGCTCCTGCTGTCTCTAGAGAGTTGAAAACAGCAGGTCTGGGACAGGTAGCACGTACGGTGAACAGGTCAGGGTTCCATAGCCGCAGGCAGAACAGTTGACACTGGAGCAGCAGCACGGCCAGGTGGACTGGGGACAGCAAGAAAGAAAGAGAGAATTAGAGAGAGCATACTTAAATTCACACAGGACACCGGATAAGACAGGAGAAGTACTCCAGATATAACAGACTGATCCTAGCCCCCCGACACATAAACTACTGCAGCATAAATACTGGAGGCTGAGACAGGAGGGGTCAGGAGACACTGTGGCCCCATCCGATGATACCCCCGGACAGGGCCAAACAGGCAGGATATAACACCACCCACTTTGCCAAAGCACAGCCCCCACACCACTAGAGGGATATTTTCAACCACCAACTTACCATCCTGAAACAAGGCCGAGTATAGCCCACAAAGATCTCCGCCACGGCACAACCCAAGGGGGGGGGGCGACAACCCAAACAGGAAGATCATAAAAATGGAGCTCTATAGGAGAAAGCCCTACCTCCAGCTGTTTGCTTAGAAATTCTAGGCACAATTAGGAGGCCTGCGTCTTGTGACCGTAGCGTACGTGTAGGTATGTACGGCAGGACCAAATCGGAAAGATAGGTAGGAGCAAGCCCATGTAATGCTTTGTAGGTTAGCAGTAAAATCTTGAAATCAGCCCTTGCCTTAACAGGAAGCCAGTGTAGGGAGGCTAGCACTGGAGTAATATGATCAAATTTTTTGGTTCTAGTCATGATTCTAGTATCCGTATTTAGCACTAACTGAAGTTTATTTAGTGCTTTATCCAGGTAGCCGGAAAGTAGAGCATTGCAGTAGTCTAACCTAGAAGTAACAAAAGCATGGATACATTTTTCTGCATCATTTTTGGACAGAAAGTTTCTGATTTTTGCAATGTTACGTAGATGGAAAAAAACTGTCCTTGAAACAGTCTTTATATGTTCGTCAAAAGAGAGATCAGGGTCCAGAGTGACGCCGAGGTCCTTCACATTTTTATTTGAGACGACTTTACAACCATCAGGATTAATTGTCAGATTCAACAGAAGACCTCTTTGTTTCTTGGGACCTAGAACAAGCATCTCTGTTTTGTCCGAGTTTAAAAGTAGAACGTTTGCAGCCATCCACTTCCTTATGTCTGAAACACAGGCTTCTAGTGAGGGCAATTTTGGGGCTATAATATAATTTTGGGGCTATAATATAGCCTACACCTTCACAATAAATCCATTATTTATTTTAGACAGGTCTAAAGAAACATTATATGAAGAAAATGTAGTCTATTTCAGAAGAACAGAATAGCATACTCTGAGTTGTCCTTATGTTAGGTCCTGATCTGGCTATGGCTGTGGGCTACACTAGTTCATTTAGCAGACAAGATTTGCTTAGAATTCCGTTGCATTATTTTATAGTATGAAGAATACAATTGAACAAAGCTGAATAAAATAGAAAGGATATTTTCTCCAAATGATTTGAGGGAATGCGAACGTGGCTATTCTGTGTTGAGCGGTTAACAAAGAAATAGATATTCCTAGATGCTTAATTTAGAGTCATTAATGTAACTTTAGTCATTCTACCAATATTGGGCTATATGCTTATATTTTTTATCCATTGTAAGGCTGCATTTTGCGACTCTAATGATGTTTTGAAAAAAGTCGCTTGAAAGGCATGACCTCTGCTTTGTTTTTTGCGCAGGCTGTACACACTTCATCAGTCTCTCATTCACAATTTGACAAGCACTTGATAATGCCTCAAATCTCCTGGTGGCATCCCCTTTGTGTGGCCGTAATGCACCCTAAAATACATGCCTTTTACAGCCAGTGGCCATTGTGCCCTTGGCCCGGAGTGCTGCGTTGTGCCCTTCTCCCTGAGTGCTACGTGCTCCGAACCACCACTCAGGGACGCAACTGCATGCGTCCTTATCCAATTCCAAGGTGCATATTGAAGATTTTGGAAGAACTGTCCACATTTACTTTGTCAGTCATCAAGATGAGTAGGCCTAACGAACAGCAAAAGCACTAGCCTTTGTAAATCTACTTTCCCCCATGGTACAAAAGTTGACCTATTCTATAGTCTGGGACAGTTGTGGGATGCGATAGATCCCAAATTAATACAACCACCAGCATCAAAAAAACATTTTTACGCAAAATGTGGCTGACGCAACAGATCAAAACGTTTAGCTTAAAATTTCTTCACATTATAAGCGCAGCAATGCACACGCGGCAGTAGGCTATAAGCGTGAATGTTCCAATAGCGGGAAAACACCATTATCAAAAGTGACCACAAATGTGATAATGCATGTAATGCTTTTATTATAAAAGGTGCATTTTTATGGTGAAAATGATCTTCCCCAAACTTGAAACTCACGCACTGCTTATGTTTGTATACCAGTTAGGCTCTACACCCCTTGTAAAGCATGTGCTTAATTTTAAGAAGTTATTAGTTGTGATACAAACCTTATCAAAACATTGTTACGTCCTGACCATAGAGAGCCCTTATTTTCTATGGTAGAGTAGGTCAGGGCGTGACTGGGGGTTTGTCTAGTTTATTATTCTATGTGGGGTTCTAGTTTTGTTTTTCTATGTTGGTGATTGGTATGATTCCCAATTAGAGGCAGCTGATAATCGTTGTCTCTAATTGGGGATCATATTTAAGTAGCATTTTTTCCCACATGTGTTTGTAGGATATTGTTTTGAGTTAGTGCACGTAGCACCGCTGTAGTCACGGTTTGTTGTTAGTTTATTGTTTATTTGTTTCACTTTATCATTCAATTATGTGGAACTCAACGTCCGCTGCGCCTTGGTCTGATATTTATTCCAACTGTTACGTTCCCCAGTTTCTGTGTTGTGGTTTGTTAGGTGTGTGTTTCAGGATGGCTTCCTGAAATCCCCCCCAAGCAGCTGATTGGTTGACTCCATGGCTAATTGGAGAGCTGACCCCGCCCCCTCGTCAGGATGCAGCTGTCTCCAATTACCAATGCCTTCTGACGCTATGTAAAAACCAGTGTTCTGTTGCTCAGAAGAAAGGTCATTGGTGAGAGAGGAGGTTGATGGCTGAGGATCATTATGTTGGTTGTTGCTAACAGAGATGGTTATGTTCTGTGGTTGTTGCTGAGAGAGAGAGCTGATTTGATGTCCTCTCTTGGTTGTGGCTCAGAGACAGGTTTTGTTAAGTATTTTTGTAGCTGCTGATTTGAGGTATGTGTGTGCTAATAGAACTGTTTTTGATTCTCGAAATTGTTTAATTACATTTGGATAATTCTGTTTCATTTGTTCCCAGGGGGGAAGGGGAAGGCACCTAGGGAGTGCTTAGGCAAGAGGCCTGCGGGCATACATATACCCGTAGTATATTCACTGTCTAGGCACACTAGGAAAGAACTGGGCGGACCACCCCCTGTATTTTGGTTAGCGCACCAGGTGGTGCTAAGTTAGGTGGGTAGGCAGGTAAGGTAGGAGAGGGGGCTTTGATATTTAATTGCTTTGGGTCCGTCCAGCCCCTTTCCCCCAAAATTACCATGTGACAGAATAAATTCCTTGTAAAATTCTGCCTTTTGTCATCCTTACTCGCACCTACAGTCCATACCTCTTTCACTTCACGGAGAGTTGAGTTGTAGCAGGGTGTTGCATTCCCTCTTCATCGAGGAGTGCGTAACACCAACGACCGTGACAAACATACAGGCCCATGGGCTAGGCTACATGAGGTGTGGGCCTATGTTTAAAAGAAGAGGAGGAAAAAAGGCCTTGTTTCTTGCCTTACTCTGGGCATCATTCACAAGTGATGATATATAATTTTGTCTTTACATATACTAAATATGTGTGAAATTTGATTTAGAATGGACCATTATGGACCATTATCATGCACCTGTCTCAAAATGGGGGGGAAAATACATGTCATCTATGCACTGAAATAGCTGAAACATTTGCATCGATGTCTGAGTGAATAGATGGACAATAGAGTGCTGAGTGCCAGGCAGTTAGCAAGTTTGGTAGGCTACTAATGACCATCTGCAGAATCAGAGCTTGGAGAAGACTAATTACCTTGACTAAACGGACACGTGGAATTTGACTGCCTTCATGACTCGTGACCGCCGGTGTGGCGGTAATACGGTCACCGTAACAGCCCTAGGCTAGACTAATAACCTACATGAGTTAGGCTATAGCCTAGCAGGAATGAGGGGTTTTGAAGACACAATGATGGAGAAGACTGCAGCTAGCACGCAAGAATCAGAAGTGCGCTTTAAGAAGACTGATTTTGGTAGCTTATATGGTTGTCATATCACTCCTCATAACTTCTGGTTTCAAAGCAATGAGGTTATACTATCCATAATGACTTGATTTGGCTGTGAAACAGTCTGCATCATTCATGCTAACTTGCAGTTTATTTGATATGAAAGCGATGTCATTTCAAGATCCAAATCGGAATGGATTAGTTTTCCCTCCAGGCTTCAACAATGACAGCTCTTATGAATTCTCTGATCCTATTTTAGGGTTGCTCTGGCTTTGTTGAATGATTCTATTATTATACCTACTGTGCCATGAAATGTCTACAATGCATTATTGATATTCCATTTTGACCTACTCTTAGTAGCTTGTTCTTGATCTTGCCTTGATGCCATGATGCGAATAGGCTTTTACTTTATTTAGTGGACTGTATGACAAGTATTTTTTGTTGAGTGTTTGCACAGCTTTTCCTGCTAACAAAAGCTAACTAAGAACCACTACCCTGGACATTCTGGAGCTTCTCATTCGTAGTTACGTGGGTTTGTTGAAGTTGGCCCGTGGCATAACTCAGTGGGTTGGATTGGGGTCACTTACCGAAAAGAACAGAATCATCGTTATTTTGCTTGTGCGCTCACAATATCAGCAGCAACATCAAGACCGAACCAAGAATAGATAGGCTACTATTTTTGTAACTTGTCAGACCTTGATCAATGTTGGGGCTCAGACAGTCTTTGCTGAGTAGGCCTACCTGCCTATTTAGGAAATTAATTTAGCAGATTTGAACACAGCTTCTCTGTATTTCACTGAATGACAAACCTTTGGCAAACCATTGTCAATAGTTCATTCCCTTAGTGTCTTCTGATGAGTGAAGAGAGTCCACCACACTGGATTTAGTGGATCCAGAGGCACCGCCTGCATGATGGTGTGATTTACATAGTGTGGACAGAGGGCTTGTTTGATGCTGGTACTCCTAATAAAGAGAGGATTCAGAGACGAGGGTTGGCATGGTCCCTTAGTAAAAGCTTGACTTTTAAACCAATTTCCTGTCGTGAGGAGAAAGAGAGAAAGGACCCAATCCTTCAATTTACTCTGGGCTACTTTATAGATCATGTCCTGAGCTCCCCATCCCCTCCTCTCCATCTATCATGTGCCATGAAAAATGATTTTTAAAGAGCTGTCAAAAACTAATGAAACTATGGTAATAGGATTTAATTTGGAACGCCTGAGGGAAGCCTCCCCCCCAGGAAATCAGGAATGATACAATTGTATTCCTTTTCATTCAGCTCTAATCATGGACACACTTCCCCGGCCATTGGCCAGTCACAACAACTCTCTTATTTTTCAACTGTCAACTAATAGCGGTTTGAACCATTAAACACCTGTTAAACATAATTGTTCACTGGCAGACAGAGGGGTGTCCTATTCCCCTTGCCTCTCATTGCAGTAGTGTTGGACTGTGATGAGAGAGAGTAGTGGAGAGAACTAGAGAGAGAGCGAGCGAGAGAGACTGTAGTGAGAGTGTTGAGGATGGTCTGACGACAATGTTTAGCCTAAAAAAATTATCCCGGGACACAGAGAAAGAGCTGTTGGGGAAAGGGCTAAGAATTGGATAAATCCAAAAGATTCACAACATAGCCTACTCAGTAGGGCCCATGTTCACGTGAGCTTTGCCCAGTGCTGGTTCTGATCTCCTATTATTGCTGCCTACTCTTGTTCTGCTCAATCTGGCATTTGAATGTCTGTGAAAAGTTCAGTACAGTCAGTAGGCAGCAAGCAGGCATGGCAGGGGAAGCTCATGCCCCCCTGTAGAGATGAGCCGCATCCACAGTAGCCTACGTGCACTGCTGTGCACACTTCTGGGAAACCGGAACGGTTGTTACATCGCCGAACATTTTGCAAGCAGCTCAATCAGATTACCAAAAGATAATCCTTTTTTAATACCTCCCTAACAATCGACAAGAGCTCACCCGTGCCTTGTTTTGATTGCGTTGTAGTCATGAAATTGTTCTACGCTACCAAAGTATGTAGGTGCCTACCAAGCTGTGTTAGAACTACAGTAGAGGCAATGCTACAGTGTTTGTCTCGCCAACAATCCAAGAGGCCCTCAGAAACATTCCCATCTGCACTAAAGAGGTTATCAGAGGTGTGAAGAGATGGGAGGTCTTTAGAATATAGATGTGCCTCAGGGTCTGTAGATGTGTGCCATAGCCCAGATATAGCCCATATATAGCCCAGATATAGCCCATATATAGCTAGTTCCTGTCTGCAGATAAGAGAACCCCGACTCTAGCTGATAACTGTGATAACTGACTCTGGCCCTCTGGATCTCTGCAGATGATGCAAACCCAGGCCCAGGCTTATTCCCACGAGGGGTTGAAATTACATCGGCGGAAGAAGGGATTGTGCTGTGCAGAGAGAGATTCATCAAAGTGGCTTCCTCTCCTGCTGGAAGTGAGTTGTAGGAAGAGAGAGGCTGGTTTTATAATCTAGCCCCGTGGAGGGAAATGAATATGTGTGTCTATCCTCGCTCGTTTGATGATTTCAGCAAGCCCACCACTTTACACTTAGGATCTGCAAGGCTTGGCTGGAGCAAGGCTTCGCTAGGGCTGGGATGATTCCCCTTGGCAGGGAGAGCAGAGAACCACTGCATGTGCATATTTATCACCCATGGCTTGGACTGCCTTCAGACAAAGGAAAGCTCTGGTCTGCGTTTCTTTGCCTGTGTTCTGAATGGAACTCTCTTTGCGTGGCCTTCTGAAAATGAACATTGTAAGAGGGGGCCTTGGTCTTTGAGTCTGATGTAGAAGGTAGGGCCCTATGAAATCTGTTCCGTTTAGTTTTCTCCCAAATTCAGTTTTTCCGTAGAAAAACAACTAAATTGGATGTTGTAAGTCCACAACAATGCTTTAACCACATCAGGACTACACATTTGAGGTCTGGGAAAAATCAAATACATTAAATTTTTTGGGTGTAGTTTCCCTTTAAGTCAACTGTTCACCAGCCAGAGACCATTGTTTGGTTAGCAATGTTTCTTTAGCGCTCATATAGTTTGCAAAACATATGGCCACTGGATTGATGCATATAATCGTGATATCATTCTGCCGGGTAGGCATAGATGACTTTGTAGGTAGAATTGACTTGAGAAGGTTTTTGGGAAAGCCTTTCCATCTACCAGTCATTACATTAGCATCATCGCTAACGGCTACACAAAGTGGTAAACAAACGTGCATACACAGACAGGACCATTCCTGCGCCGTTACCTCTTCAGAAAGTCGAAGGACAATACGAATCATTGGTGCATTTTGTTTATGTTTTATGTTTGCATACTGCTTTATTCATCTCATATGTATATACTGTATTCTATTCTACTGTATTTTAGTCAATGCCGCTCCGACATTGCTCGTCCTAATATTTATATGTTTCTTAATTCCATTCTTTTACTTTTAGATGTATGTGTATTGTCGTGAATCATTTTTAGATACTACTGCAGTGTTGGAGCTGAATCTGCTACGTATGTGACCAATAAAAATGTATTTGATTTGATGATCTTGTGCAAAATAATGATTTAAAAAATATATATTAAATTAATGAATTTCTAAGTTCAACACATGTAGTTGCCTTCCTACTAAGTTCAATACATTTGTTAATATTGTTGAATTCAGTTTTAATATCTGGATTCCACTATGCAGATTCTAAGAGGGCTATAGCCACAATGGTAGAACTAGGCTATTAGCTTTATGGTTGCCCACAGTAATATCATATGCATAGGCTATTTACTCATCACTATTATCATAAAGTAAAGACATGGTTGAATGATCCTTCAAGACAGCAACATGCAGCATTGCTATTACCCTAACTCCTAAACGAGCTAGCCTCAGCCAGTACTTAGCTAGGCTAGTTGTTTCAGTTTACCGTGCCTCTGACATCTTTGACGTTACTGTAATCTGTGTTCTTGGTAGGGAGGAAGAATATTTAAAACAAACTCTTCTTCCATAAGGGGCTAGGCCCTCTGGGATTGGCAGAGCAGCACTCCTATAAATAAGTCTTCCTTATCATGCCCGCTGCTTTGCTTTCCACTTGGCTCCTGCTTGGCTGTCGGTGGTGCCTTAATTGAGGAGTAGTGGTAACAGTGACAACTTGAATCACATCGTCCAAGAGTCTCGTACTTGGAAGTAGAAGCAGTAGTGAGCGAATGAGCCCCTGCTATCTCTTCTCCCCAGCGGCTGATGGGGACCACAGATGTACATCACCATCGTATTCACATCACCATCCTATTCAGATCACCATCCTATTCAGATCACCATCCTATTCAGATCGCCAGCGTATTCAGATCGCCAGCGTATTCAGATCGCCAGCGTATTCAGATCGCCAGCGTATTCAGATCGCCATCATATTCAGATCACCAGCGTTTTCAGATCACCAGCGTATTCAGATCGCCAGCGTATTCAGATCGCCAGCGTATTCAGATCGCCAGCGTATTCAGATCGCCATCATATTCAGATCACCAGCGTATTCAGATCGCCAGCGTATTCACATCGCCATTGTATTCACATCAACATCGTATTCAGATCGCCATTGTATTCACATCGCCATCGTATTCACATCGCCATCGTATTACATTTACATTTAAGTCATTTAGCAGACGCTCTTATCCAGAGCGACTTACAAATTGGTGCATTCACCTTATGATATCCAGTGGAACAACCACTTTACAATAGTGCATCTAACTCTTTTAAGGGGGGGGGGGGGTTAGAAGGATTACTTTATCCTATCCTAGGTATTCCTTAAAGAGGTGGGGTTTCAGGTGTCTCCGGAAGGTGGTGATTGACTCCGCTGACCTGGCGTCGTGAGGGAGGTATTCACATCACCATCGTATTCAGCAGACTCGTTTTGTACCGTCGCCGCTGAAAGACTCCGTAGATTCAGCAGCAGTAGTGCCTCTTTCAATTAGGCATTAATGATGATGAAATCACCATACTGAGTAGTCTACTCCAGACTCATTTTCCCTCTGGTGTTATCATTTTACAGCCACACAGTGTAGGTCAGCTCCCTCAGTCTTCTTCATATCAGTTTTCTGCCCACTGGAAACATTGTCCCCCCCACTGAAACAGACAGTTAAAGTGACAA
Organism: Salvelinus alpinus; assembly: GCF_045679555.1. Taxonomy (NCBI): domain Eukaryota; kingdom Metazoa; phylum Chordata; class Actinopteri; order Salmoniformes; family Salmonidae; genus Salvelinus; species Salvelinus alpinus. The sequence goes on from NC_092100.1 coordinate 47,627,387, forward strand.
TGAACTGACCTTGAACTGGACAATCTTTAGGCTAACTCTGAATCAGTATTTTCAATTTCTTTACTTTAGTCATCCCAAGACCAGTAGCAGTAAAGGGAGGAATATTGGCTACAGTGATCTATTTCAGCTATCTATGGGTCTGGCCTCCCTTTGTGTGGAGAGCTGCACATAATCCTTACTTATCACCATACAGTTCATGTCAGCACAGTGAAAAGTGATGACAACAGTTCCATGCTCTGTTTCTGCAGTCAGCTATCAGCCCACAGCTTTTCCTCCTTCTGGCTCAGAGAAAAAGTTTCTAGGTCAAATGGACCATGATGACTCTGGCATAATTGTTCCCCCAGACACAGCAGAGTAATTGTTCTACTTGACTTCCTTATAGGCCCTAGTTCTGCTTCTTTCCCTGTCGCTGTGAATGAAATCTGGGCTGGTGCGTTTTCCAGCAGCATCACACTATAGGCTACCCAGGCGAAAAAAGAATAAGAAAAAACGGACTCTAGTCCAAACTAGCTTAAGCCCTGGCTAATTATGAGTAGCGTCCTTTGCCATGTGAAATGTGATGCATGCTGGATGACAATGGAGCCATTCATTATTCATTAGAGCAGGGAGCCAGAGACAGATCAATGGACAGCAGCCATCAAAAGCCAAACACTGGGGTGCTGATGCTGTCGCCAGGCCCCGTAGCACAACCAAACAGTTTTATTGACCCACAACCCCAGTATTGCTATCTTTTTCTGCTCTTTGAAGCTGCATTCTTTGGCTTAGGGATCGCTTTTGAGGAGAGAGGTAGTCTGTTTTTGTTTGGTCAAGGACAGGTCAATGCAATGTAATGGGGTTTAGAAGTATGCTACAATTTACAAGATCATATTACAATAATCTATAGGCCTAGGCTATAAACAAATGACGTGTATTTGTTATGAATGTGAATACTGTAAGTAGGTAGGCATCTTTTGATATTTCTGTGAAAATGTTCCCTAAATCTAAGGCCTACCTCTTAAGCCTGTCACTTGCTTCCTAGTCGAAACAGTCCGTCTTATATTATGACAACATTTTGTGACGGTTTTTATTCGTTTTAGTGTCCGGCAGGGTTTTTTCAGCTGTTCGCGCACACAAAAAATGAGGCAAGTCGAAGTGTGTTGGCCGAAGTCAACACCCATTCATCGGTGATTGGTCAACAGTACTACTCCTAGTAGGAGTGGGAACCGTGGACAGGATTCTTCAATTAAGTGTTTGTTGTCATTCAACGGGAGACGACTAGTTTTCATGCATATTTTTTCACTTGTGAAGTACTGCACCTAACGTCTTAATTAGATGTAAAATTGTGTGACTAAGACCTCCTCTGCAAAAGCGTCTAAATTAACTGCAGATTTCTATTTTGAGGAACTGGCTGTTGTTGCTACAGCGTCTCAACAGAAATATTGCCACTTTTGTCTCTTTTTCAAGCGAAGGTGTTTTAAGGGAGTGTGAGGCACAGACGTTCGCTTTGCCTAGCCTAGTTCTGCAAGGAGCAAACCCAACCTCGTATGCCTAGCCTAGTTCTGCTAGGAGCAAACCCAACCTAGTATGCCTAGCCTAGTTCTGCTAGGAGCAAACCCAACCTAGTATGCCTAGCCTAGTTCTGCTAGGAGCAAACCCAACCTAGTATGCCTAGCCTAGTTCTGCAAGGAGCAAACCCAACCTCGTATGCCTAGCCTAGTTCTGCTAGGAGCAAACCCAACCTCGTATGCCTAGCCTAGTTCTGCTAGGAACAAACCCAACCTAGTATGCCTAGCCTAGTTCTGCTAGGAGCAAACCCAACCTCGTATGCCTAGCCTAGTTCTGCTAGGAGCAAACCCAACCTCGTATGCCTAGCCTAGTTCTGCTAGGAGCAAACCCAACCTCGTATGCCTAGCCTAGTTCTGCTAGGAGCAAACCCAACCTCGTATGCCTAGCCTAGTTCTGCAAGGAGCAAACCCAACCTCGTATGCCTAGCCTAGTTCTGCTAGGAACAAACCCAACCTCGTATGCCTAGCCTAGTTCTGCTAGGAGCAAACCCAACCTCGTATGCCTAGCCTAGTTCTGCTAGGAGCAAACCCAACCTCGTATGCCTAGCCTAGTTCTGCTAGGAGCAAACCCAACCTCGTATGCCTAGCCTAGTTCTGCTAGGAACAAACCCAACCTCGTATGCCTAGCCTAGTTCTGCTAGGAGCAAACCCAACCTCGTATGCCTAGCCTAGTTCTGCTAGGAGCAAACCCAACCTCGTATGCCTAGCCTAGTTCTGCTAGGAGCGGTATAACACTGCCCCTCAAGCAACAGTAAGAGCATTACATCTTTTTTTCCTCCTGGCTGCTTATTACCAGGACATTTTCAGCCCTATTACCTGCAATATAACTAGCAGTAATATAGCATAGGTCACCGTATGAAGCTGGTGTGTGAAGGAGAGCACCATTTGGCTCTGTTTGTAACAAGGCAATTTTCCACTGCAGTTTTTCAGTCCCACAAAATGTTCAGCTCTAAATGTTGTTTATTCTACTTACGATGGTTGACAGTGATCCAGGGCAATCAAGGACTCACAGGTGGGTGGTCTTTGGCTGGACATGGGCGTGTAGTAGGTTACAATGTTTTAAATGTCATGTAACAAACGAAAGGGATTTTTTTCTATAGATGTTGGTGGGTAATATCAGTAGACCTACTGTATATGTCCAGGTCTGGACAGTGTGGTCCTAGGCCTGCTTGTGCTCATCTATGTGATTGGATCATACGCCATCGTTGATGGTCATAAAATAGTAATTTATTGATGGTTTTTGTATGAGTAAGGTCTGAATTGCCCTGGCTAGAGGTTTTTATCAGTGACTCCATGTGCAAGGCTTTGTTTCCTGTTGTATTTCTGCTACAGAGTATTCCACAGTGAAAGCCTCTCTCTCTCTTTCTCTCTCTCTCTCAATTTCAATTCAGTTTAATGGCTTTATTGGCATGGGAAACAGATGTTAGCATTGCCAAAGCAAGTGAAGTAGATAATAAACCAAAGTGAAATAAACAATACAAATTAAAAGTTAACATTACACTCACAAAAGTTCCAAAAGAATAAAGACATTTGAAATGTCATTATGTGCAAATAGTTAAAGTACAAAAGGGAAAGTAAATACATGTAAATATGGTTTGTATTTACAATGGTGTTTGTTCTTCACTGGTTGCCCTTTTCTTGTGGCAACAGGTTACAAATCTTGCTGCTGTATTTCACCCAGTAGATATGGGAGTTCATCAAAATTGGATTTGTTTTCGAATTCTTTCGATCTTTGTAATCTGAGGGAAGTATGTGTCTCTAATATGGTCATACATTTGTCAGGAGGTTAGGAAGTGCAGCTCAGTTTCCACCTCATTTTGTGGGCAGTGTGCACATAGCCTTTCTTCTCTTGAGAGCCAGGTCTGCCGATGGCGGCCCTTCTCAATAGCTCTCTCTCTCTCTCTCTCTCTCTCTCTCTCTCTCTCTCTCTCTCTCTCTCTGTCTCTCTGTCTCTCTCTCTCTCTCTCTCTCTCTCTCTCTGTCTCTCTGTCTCTCTGTCTCTGTCTCTCTCTCTGCAGATAAGACCATTATGTCTCAGTTTGTAATCAAACCCGAAAACAAACTGACTACTCCGAATGGAAGCCTGGCTGTGTCAGTCGGATAGCAGAGAGATTGTGATGTCATTAGTGTAAGTAGGGTAAGGAACAACATTTGGGGACTCTAACTTGAGCCGTTCAAATCAGTTGAACTTAGACTTTGAAATGAACAGAGTGTCTTTAGTTTTCCATTACCACAGTCCTAGTTTTACGCTCCTGTTATCACACAGGCATAGAGAAATACTCCAAATAAACGTGGCTGCTTTCAATGGGGTGTGAAAAGAAAAACACCACTGTTGTGAACTTTGTCGGAGGCAAAGTTCCAAATTTGGCAGAAGGCAACACTAAGGCCATATTGCTCCGGGTGCAAATCACTCTACGCTTCAATGAACGGCCACAAATTATTTAGATGTTTCTCTCAGCAGATGGTGCCGCTCGGTCCGGCCTCTTTTGAGGTACTGTGGGGTAAATTGTGTATTGTTGTTTTGGTTCCTCATCCACCCTGGCCTGCACCCTTAAGCAGCCAGACTCACCCAGCCACCCAACATAGCAATAAACCACCGGCTTATATAGCCGACTTCATTGATTAAGAATGATTTCCTTTATGAGGTCATGTGTTTTTCTGTCCCAGTAACAGTGTTTGCTTTCTTAGGAGCAGGCCTGAGAATCCCCAGTCGTATCCAGGGTCAGACTGAGGCAGATTAGAGGAGAGTGCACTTTTTTAAAAATAAATAAAAATAAACAATTTAGGTGACAATGCACATTAATCAACATCAATATTACAATAATGCCACGTCCATGTCAATGTGTCGGGGTTAGCCAAAAGCTCATTTGCACCCATAGTCCCAATGACACAGTCCTCAGGGCTTCTCTAGTTACAAGCCTCCCTTTGCCTTCCTGTCTTTCGAAGAAAATCTGGGCCAGGGTGAGTGGAGGGGGGTGGGGAGTGGGAGAAGACGCATGGGGAAGTTCAGTCTTCTCCAATGAATTACACAATATTCCGGCAATGGAAAAGTCTGCTTCTCTGGAGAAAACCACTGGGAAATAATGTGGTTGCTAACTAAACCAACTCCTCTACCTTTTTCTTCCTCCTCTCTCTCTCTCTCTCTCCCTCTTTCTGTATCTCTCTTCCTCTCTCCTGGTCTCCCTCTCACACAGACTCCCCTCCCCCTCTTCCTCTCTCTGTCTTATCTTAAAATGGATTCCCAGAGGATTAAACACAAGGGCTCCATGAATATTTGATGAAATGCAGGCATGACCTCAGTCAGGTCTACACTCATGCTCCATCTGGCTGGGCAGCCCAGACGAGAGCACTTGGCTGGACTAGGGTTACAAAGGGTCAACTTTTGAAGTTTACCAGTAAACTACCAGAATGGTGGTATCTTTCAAGGATTTTATGTAGCCTATCACAAGACATCTAGTAGCCCTTTTGGGTACTTCAGATTATCACAGGTGTCTGTAATTATCTCTGGTCCACTGTGAGGCCTTATCACATAAATATACAATATGAAATAATTACATAAGTGGTGGAAAAGGCTTTTTTCACAACTGCCACCAGTTTGATACAAAAACATTGACAACAAATACATACTAACACAGTCAAATAAATAAAAGTGTGTCAAAAAAAATACCAAGGATATTTCATGCCGAAACACCAATGGCATTCACTAAGTTAATGGTTTATATTTAGAATAATGTTTTGCAACTTTTTGTTTTGTTTTATCATCTTATGTCATTATTTCATATTGTATATTCATGTGATAAGACCTCACAAAGGTAATTGAAAATAATGCCATTGTTGATTAGATACTTAAAAAAATTAATTAGGCTATTTTCTCTTGTACCATATGATCTATCTACCAAACATCATGGACAATATGGACACAGATGTAAAAAAAGAGGAATACTACAGTGGGGAGAACAAGTATTTGATACACTGACAATTTTGCAGGTTTTCCTACTTACAAAGCATGTAGAGGTCTGTAATTTTTATCATAGGTACACTTCAACTGTGAGAGAAGGAATCTAAAACAAAAATCCAGAAAATCACATTGTATGATTTTTAAGTAATTAATTTGCATTTTATTGCATGACATAAGTATTTGATACATCAGAAAAGCAGAACTGAATATTTGGTACAGAAACCTTAGTTTGCAATTACAGAGATCATACGTTTCCTGTAGTTCTTGACCAGGTTTGCACACACTGCAGCAGGGATTTTGGCCCACTCCTCCATACAGACCTTCTCCAGATCCTTCAGGTTTCGGGGCTGTCGCTGGGCAATACGGACTTTCGGCTCCCTCCAAAGATTTTCTATTGGGTTCAGGTCTGGAGACTGGCTAGGCCACTCCAGGACCTTGAGATGCTTCTTACGGAGCCACTCCTTAGTTGCCCTGGCTGTGTGTTTCGGGTCGTTGTCATGCTGGAAGACCCAGCCACGACCCATCTTCAATGCTCTTACTGAGGGAAGGAGGTTGTTGGTCAAGATCTCGCGATACATGGCCCCATCCATCCTCCCCTCAATACGGTGCAGTCGTCCTGTCCCCTTTGCAGAAAAGCATCCCCAAAGAATGATGTTTCCACCTCCATGCTTCACGGTTGGGATGGTGTTCTTGGGGTTGTACTCATCCTTCTATTCCTCCAAACACGGCGAGTGGAGTTTAGAGCAAAAAGCTCTATTTTTGTCTCATCAGACCACATGACCTTCTCCCATTCCTCCTCTGGATCATCCAGATGGTCATTGGCAAACTTCAGACGGGCCTGGACATGCGCTGGCTTGAGCAGGGGGACCTTGCGTGTGCTGCAGGATTTTAATCCATGACGGCGTAGTGTGTTACTAATGGTTTTCTTTGAGACTGTGGTCCCAGCTCTCTTCAGGTCATTGACCAGGTCCTGCCGTGTAGTTCTGGGCTGATAACTCACCTTCCTCATGATCATTGATGCCCCACGAGGTGAGATCTTGCATGGAGCCCCAGACCGAGGGTGATTGACCGTCATCTTGAACTTCTTCCATTTTCTAATAATTGTGCCAACAGTTGTTGCCTTCTCACCAAGCTGCTTGGCTATTGTCCTGTAGCCCATCCCAGCCTTGTACAGGTCTACAATTTATCCCTGATGTCCTTACACAGCTCTCTGGTCTTGGCCATTGTGGAGAGGTTGGAGTCTGTTTGATTGAGTGTGTGGACAGGTGTCTTTTATACAGGTAACGAGTTCAAACAGGTGCAGTTAATACAGGTAATGAGTGGAGAACAGGTGGGCTTCTTAAAGAAAAACTAACAGGTCTGTGAGAGCCGGAATTCTTACTGGTTGGTAGGTGATCAAATACTTATGTCATGCAATAAAATGCAAATGAATTACTTAAAAATCATACAATGTGATTTTCTGGATTTTTGTTTTAGATTCCGTCTCTCACAGTTGAAGTGTACCTATGATAAAAATGACAGACCTCTACATGCTTTGTAAGTAGGAAAACCTGCAAAATCGGCAATGTATCAAATACTTGTTCTCCCCACTGTACATCCCGCTTGAGATTTTAGTATGGTTAGCTGACTAGTCTTTTTTTGATTTTTTATTACCATGCAGACAAAACTCAACCGCGCACACCACTAGGCAGCATGCTCTTGGATTGAAACAAAATACAGGAAGTCTAATAGTTTGTTAACACCATCTGCTCTAATTGGCTCACAAAACAGTTATTCAAGAAGATCTAAATGCATCTTCCCATGAAACTGTTTGAGATCAAATGATTGGCATATCATTCACGTTTGACAGTGATGATGGCTCCCTCAAAAAAAGTAGGCTACACTGTCCCGCAAAATCATCCGGTTGTCCCAAATTTGGGTGTTTTAAATGTGGTTACCTTATCATGGCCAGTAATGTAGTGACTAGCATTTACTGCTCAGGCCTTTAACATGTCTGTCCCCTGCCACACACATTCCCAGAGCACAAGCCATAATCCTGCAGCCTACAGTACAGTGCAGTACACACACTATTCTAATTTCTCCCTTGTCATGAGGACTTGAATCACCATACAATCTTGATTTTATCGTTACATCCATAAGCTAAGCAAATGTGAGCAGTGAGTGAGCATGTGGGAAAGCAATTGATCAACGATAACGCCGATCCTATAACACGAAACTATTGACTTTTAGTGGGGGTCTGCTCAGTGCTCGGCTGTTTCTCCCTGGGATCTAGCTAGATCTAATGAAAGTCAGCTAATAAAAACAATGGAATCTTTCCCACCTCAAAAGCTCCCCAGATAAAGAAAACGTGAACACAGACATGTCTTGATTGTTCTATTGCACTCTGGGTTCGCAGACGACTGCCAGACTCAGAAGAGCCAGTCACGCGAGGGGCTCTGCTCAAAACAGAACCATGTGTGGGTTTGTAGTTAGCATTAATACCAAAATACCTCTTTCTTCTCCCACCCTTTCCTTTTTTCAAATTGCACAACCCATTAAATGACTTACTCTTTTGCTATAAGGAGCCTGTCAAACAAAGGATATGATATCATGGGGGGGGGGGGCCTGTAATTGGTATCTCAGCTTTCCCAGCAGCTCATATAAGCTAGGGCTCTGTTTATGTATGTGTGTGTTTCATAGCTGCTTGGCTGAAACAGAATTTGTAATGTGACTCTGATAATGAAAGGTGGGGTGGGTTCTCATAAAATGACCCATATGAGGGTACTGGATGGTTCAGTGGTATTCTGCTCGGAGCTGTGTGTGTGTGTGTGTGTGTGTGTGTGTGTGTGTGTGTGTGTGTGTGTGTGTGTGTGTGTGTGTGTGTGTGTGTGTGTGTGTGTGTGTGTGTGTGTGTGTGCGTGTGCGTGTGTGTTTATTTAGTGAGTTTTGTCATTGCCTCAAACCCAGACTTACACGGGTTGCCTTTGGCTCCGCAGTACCAGTCTTCCTCTCCGAGCTACATCATGTTCTCATCAGGGACGCCCGATGAAGACAATTCAGAGTTGTGAATGCTACACAGATTTTGTGAAAATAGATTATTAGTCTCATCTAAAAACATATGTTTCCACTCAGACTTGGATGTAGCTATAACATACCAGCTTTGGCAGACACCAACACTATCTGTGCTAAATGTTCTCAGCATAGGGAAGCCCGACGAAGACAATTTGGAGTCGTGAATGCAGTTATATTTTTCAGGAAAATGGGCCTTGATCTAAAAGGTACCATTTATCTTCCTTTGCGTTTTACAAATATTGAGACGTGTTTTTTATTTTATTTTTTATTGTCCTGCAAATGGCAGAACAGAAAAACTCTGCATAGCTGGCAATACTGTTGCTTTTTCTATCTAGCCTACAGCGGTGGCCTGCTGGGTATGGATGTGTAGAGAGAATGGGATGGGTTGTGATTGAATCACTGAACGTCACAGACATCAAGAGAATCTGCAGACGGGCCTTATCATGTTAGTTATATTTCGGAGCTGGGATCAGTAGGACGTGTGGGAGGGGTAAATTACATTTTGGTTCACTCGAATGATTCATATTGATTTGAGCTCAACACAGCATCTCGGTTTGTGCCCAAGAAAGAAACTCTAGTAAATGAGAGCACTGTATGAAAATCCATCCGTGTAAAAAGTATGGCCCACCCACTGGGCGCACTACATCATGTGAGATCTTTTGTTTATTTATACAACATGTTAATGTGATATCACTGTTCTTCATCTAATAGCAGAACCAAGTGTCCTGGATTGCAGTTGAGTATAAAAGTATATGGCGAAAGTGATCAATGCTGTTTGAGATTCTGTACAGATTATTACAGCAACTGTGAAGATCTCCACAGACCTGCAATGACCTATGCATGCTATCTTAAACATGCACGCTTTCTATGATTACATCAGAAGAAATGTGTAGTTACAGCAACCTCAAAATGTTGCCAAGTTTGAACGTTACATTAGTTTGTAAGGCTATTTATTCTTTTTCAAAAGTGCTTTTGAATTGTGTTTGGTTGTCAACGCAACCAAATATCAACATTTGAACAAGATTTATCTTCTGCTTGGATAGTTCCATCTGTGCCACTGACTTATTCTGGCTTTAATTCCAATTTGTCTACAAATGAATAATTGATATGCTGGATTCACATTTCCATCTCAATGAAAAATGTAAGTTTAAAAAACAAATAGGACTAAATCAAATCAAACTTGAAATATGTTTTTTCTGAATAAAACAAAGGCCAGTTTGGGTCGCAGTTGTAGGCCTATGCAAAAAAAAAAAGAAGATAAATTGACAGTCCCCGAAATCGGGCGCTAGAATGACTTAAAAAAAGATGTGTATGTTTACATTGGCCTATTTTATTGCTTCCCCGCTGACACTACTACATGAATAAAATATTTCCCTCTTGCTAGATTGATGACTAAAGCCATAGCGAAACAGTGCAAAATGGCTGTCAGCTCATCTGGTGTTAAAACAAACCTATTAGGTTATGTCTGGTCTGCAAATGCCTTGTGTTTTTTCAATATGGCACATGCACTGATTGAGTTTGACATCCCCTGTTTTAAAAGTACAAATTCAACATCTTATATACAAGATTTGTCTATGTTGAAATTTGGTTACCATAATCCTGTGGTTGAAATTTCATCCTTAAAGCAACAGTAGATTGATCAATGTCATTTGTCATTGTATTCTGACATGGAATGTGGAAAATACACTGGATTTGAAAGAAAGTCATCAAAGTAAAAAAATCCAGTGTATTTTCCACATTCCATGTCAGAATACAATGACAAATGACATTGAAACAATGTTGAATCAAGCAATTTGTGCCCAGTCACGTCATGTGAAATTTAGTGTGACACAAATTGTTGTCTGTAGCCTAGCCTAAAACTAGCTTTCAAATTTCCCCTTAAAATAAATTTCCTAAATCTGGAAATGTCTACACAAAGTTGATCTTTGTTTCCATCGTCTAATCACTATGCAGTCTACTCTAGCCACAGCGCCCTTGCATTAGAAAGATAATGTAGCTTTCAGTCTTTATCTCCAGTCATTTAGGTCAGGATGAGGGAAACTACAGGGCTTATGACCGATGACCAACACATTTCCTGTAGAACTCTTGTGGTAGCATACCTCTGCAATGGGTCTTGATTAGGATCTTTACGTATCAGGCCAGGATCCATAGAGTTTTTCCACAGAATAATGTTATTATTACACAAAATGTGCAAGTGAAATGTGTGTACAAGGCTCGCCTCAGATCTTTCGATGATGCACCCACCTCTCTCTCTCTCCAAAGCAAATGGAATAGACAAACAAAAGGGGAAAAAACAAGGGAAACATTAGTAAACGTTACACTCACAAAAGTTTTAAAAGAATATAGACATTTCAAATGTTATATTAAGTATAAAAGGGAAAATAAATAAACAGATACATATAGGTTGTATTTACAATGCAATTTGTGCTCCACTGGTTGCCCCTTTCTCTTGACAACGGGCCACAAATCTTGCTGCTGTGATGGCACACTGCGGTATTTAGCCTAACAGATATGGGAGTTTACCAATGTCTGATTTGTTTTCAAATTCTTTGTGGGTCTGTGTGATCTGTGGGAAATATGTGTCTCTAATGTTGGTCATAATTTGGCAGGAGGTTAGGAAGTGTAGCTCAGTTTCCGCCTTTTGAGGGCAGTGGGCACATTGCCTGTCATCTCTCGAGTCTGCCAATGGCGGCCTCTCTCAATAGAAAGGCTATGCTCACTGAGTCTGTAGTAGAGGTTGACCGATTTATGATTTTTCAACGCCAATACCAATACTGATTATTGGAAGACCAAAAAAAGCCGATACCGATTTAATTGGCCGATTTTTATTTTTTATTTTATTTTTATTATTATTTTATTTTTAAATATATATTTGTAATAATGACAATTACAACAATACTGAATGAACAATCAACTCTTTTATTTTAACTTAATATAATACATAAATAAAATCTATTTAGTCTCAAATAAATAATGAAACATGTTCAGTTTGGTTTAAATAATGCAGAAAACACAGTGTTGGAGAAGAAAGTAAAAGTGCAATATGTGCCATGTAAAAAAGCTAACGTTTAAGTTCCTTGCTTAGAACATGAGAACATATGAAAGCTGGTGGTTCAATATTCCCAGTTCTTCAATATTCCCAGTTAAGAAATTTTAGGTTGTAGAATTATGACGCGTCGACTTTCTCTATACCATTTGTATTTCATATACCTTTGACTATTGGATGTTCTTATAGGCACTTTCTTATAGGCACTTTCTTTTCAGTATTGCCAGCCTAATCTCGGGAGTTTATTGGCTTGAAGTCATAAGCAGCGCGGTGCACCAAGCATTGCTAAGAGCTGCTCGCAAACGCAGTAAAGTGCTGTTTGAATGAATGCTTACGAGCCTGCTGCTACCTACCACCGTCAGACTGCTCTATCAAAATCAAATCATAGACTTAATTATAATAAACACACATAAATACCAGCCTTAGAAAATAATAATGGGCAAATCCGGAAACTATCATTTCGAAAACAAAACGTTTATTCTTTCAGTGAAATACGGAACCATTCCGTATTTTATCAAACGGTGGCCACCCTAAGTCTACATATTGCTGTTACATTGCACACCCCAATTCCGTAAACACTGGTACCCTCATAGATATCATCCTAACCAACTTGCCCTCCAAATACACCTCTGCTGTTTTCAACCAAGATCTCAGCGATCACTGCCTCATTGCCTGCATCCGTAATGGGTCAGCGGTCAAACGACCTCCACTCATCACTGTCAAACGCTCCCTGAAACACTTCAGCGAGCAGGCCTTTCTAATCGACCTGGCCGAGGTATCCTGGAAGGATATTGATCTCATCCCGTCAGTAGAGGATGCCTGGATATTTTTTTTAAATGCCTTCCTCACCATCTTGAATAAGCATGCCCCATTCAAGAAATTTAGAACCAGGAACAGATATAGCCCTTGGTTCTCTCCTGACCTGACTGCCCTTAACCAACAGAAAAACATCCTATGGCGTTCTGCATTAGCATCGAACTGCCCCCGTGATATGCAACTTTTCAGGGAAGCTAGAAACCAATATACACAGGCAGTTAGAAAAGCCAAGGCTAGCTTTTTCAAGCAGAAATTTGCTTCCTGCAACACAAATTCAAAAAAGTTCTGGGACACTGTAAAGTCCATGGAGAATAAGAACACCTCCTCCCAGCTTCCAACTGCACTGAAGATAGGAAACACTGTCACCACCGACAAATCCACTATAATTGAGAATTTCAATAAGCATTTTTCTACGGCTGGCCATGCTTTCCACCTGGCTACCCCTACCCCGGTCAACAGCACTGCCCTCCCCTCTGCTACTCGCCCAAGCCTTCCCCATTTCTCTTTCTCCCAAATACAGTCAGCTGATGTTCTGAAAGAGCTGCAAAATCTGGACCCTTACAAATCAGCCGGGCTAGATAATCTGGACCCTTTCTTTCTAAAACTATCTGCTGAAATTGTTGCCACCCCTATTACTAGCCTTTACAACCTCTCTTTCGTGTCGTCTGAGATTCCCAAAGATTGGAAAGCAGCTGCGGTTATCCCCCTCTTCAAAGGGGGGGACACTCTTGACCCTAACAGCTACAGACCTATATCTATCCTACCTTGCCTTTCTAAGGTCTTCGAAAGCCAAGTCAACAAACAGATTACCGACCATTTCGAATCCCACCATACCTTCTCCGCTATGCAATCTGGTTTCAGAGCTGGTCATGGGTGCACCTCAGCCACGCTCAAGGTCATAAACGATATCTTAACCGCCATCGATAGGAAACAGTACTGTGCAGCCGTATTCATTGACCTGGCCAAGGCTTTTGACTCTGTCAATCACCACATCCTCATCGGCAGACTCGACAGCCTTGGTTTCTCTAATGATTGCCTCGCCTGGTTCACCAACTACTTCTCTGATCGAGTTCAGTGTGTCAAATCGGAGGGTCTGTTGTCCGGGCCTCTGGCAGTCTTTATGGGGGTGCCACAGGGTTCAATTCTTGGTCCGACTCTCTTCTCTGTATACATCAATGATGTCGCTCTTGCTGCTGGTGATTCTCTGATCCACCTCTACGCAGACGACACTATTCTGTATACTTCTGGCCCTTCTTTTGACACTGTGTTAACAACCCTCCAGGCGAGCTTCAATGCCGTACAGCTCTCCTTCCGTGGCCTCCAATTGCTCTTAAATACAAGTAAAACTAAATGCATGCTCTTCAACCGATCGCTGCCTGCACCTGCCCGCCTGTCCAACATCACTACTCTGGACGGCTCTGACTTAGAATATGTGGACAACTACAAATACCTAGGTGTCTGGTTAGACTGTAAACTCTCCTTCCAGACTCACATCAAACATCTCCAATCCAAAGTTAAATCTAGAATTGGCTTCCTATTCCGCAACAAAGCATCCTTCACTCATGCTGCCAAACATACCCTTGTAAAACTGACCATCCTACCAATCCTCGACTTCGGTGATGTCATTTACAAAATAGCCTCCAAAACCCTACTCAATAAATTGGATGCAGTCTATCACAGTGCCATCCGTTTTGTCACCAAAGCCCCATATACTACCCACCACTGCGACCTGTACACTCTCGTTGGCTGGCCCTCGCTTCATACTCGTCGCCAAACCCACTGGCTCCAGGTCATCTACAAGACCCTGCTAGGTAAAGTCCCCCCTTATCTCAGCTCGCTGGTCACCATAGCAGCACCTACCTGTAGCACGCGCTCCAGCAGGTATATCTCTCTGGTCACCCCCAAAACCAATTCTTCCTTTGGCCGCCTCTCCTTCCAGTTCTCTGCTGCCAATGACTGGAACGAACTACAAAAATCTCTGAAACTGGAAACACTTATCTCCCTCAATAGCTTTAAGCACCAGCTGTCAGAGCAGCTCATAGATTACTGCACCTGTACATAGCCCATCTATAATTTAGCCCAAACAACTACCTTTTTACCTACTGTATTTATTTATTTATTTTGCTCCCCATTATTTCTATCTCTACTTTACACTTTCTTCCACTGCAAACCAACCATTCCAGTGTTTTTTTACTTGCTATATTGTATTTACTTCGCCACCATGGCCTTTTTTATATTTTTATTTATTTATATATATATTTTATATATTTTGTTTGCCTTCACCTCCTTTATCTCACCTCACTTGCTCACATTGTATATAGACTTATTTTTCACTGTATTATTGACTGTATGTTTGTTTTACTCCATGTGTAACTATGTGTTGTTGTATGTGTCGAACTGCTTTGCTTTATCTTGGCCAGGTCGCAATTGTAAATGAGAACGTGTTCTCAATTTGCCTACCTGGTTAAATAAAGGTGAAATAAAAAATAAATTAAAAAACCTTCAATGTTATGTCATAATAATGTAAAATTCTGGCAATTCGGTCTTTGTTAGGAAGAAACACAGTTCGCAACGAGCCAGGCGGCCCAAACTGTTACATATACCCTGACTCTGCTTGCACTGAACGCAAGAGAAGTGACACAATTACCCAATTAATATTGCCTGCTAACATGCATTTATTTTAACTAAATATGCAGGTTTAAAAAATATATACTTCTGTGTATTGATTTTAAGAACGGCATTGATGTTTATGGTTAGGTACATTTGTGCAACGAATGTGCTTTTTTTGCAAAAGCGCTTTTGTTAAATCATCACCCGTTTGGCGAAGTTGAAGTAGGCTGTGATTCGACGATAAATGAACAGGCACTGTGATTATTTGCAACGCAGGACAAGCTAGTTAACTTAGTAATATCATCAACCATGTGTAGTTAACTAGTGATTATGTGAAGATTGATTGTTTTTTATAAGGTAAGTTTAATGCTAGCTAGCAACTTACCTTGGCTCCTTTTGACGCTGCACTCGTGTAACAGGTGGTCAGCCTGCCACGCATCATGGCCATAATCGGCGTCCAAAAAGGCCAATTACCGATTGTTATGAAAACTTGAAATCGTCCTTAATTAATCGGCCATGACGATTAATCAGTCTAACTCTAGTCTGTACATAGTCAATGACTTTATACATTTAGGGTCAGTCACAGTGGTCAGGTATTCTGACATTGTATACTCTGTTTAGGGCCAGAGAGCATTCCAATGTGCTCTGTTTTTGGTTGATTCTTTTCAGTATGTCAATTAGTTATCTTTTTGATTTCTCATAATTGGGTTGCGTCTAAATGTGTTTCTGTCCTGAGGCTCTGGTTCATCTCTGTAGGTGAGGGCTTTGTGGTGGAATGTGTGGGCATCACTTCCTTTTAGGTGGTTGTAGAATTGAACAG
The DNA here is from genome assembly GCF_045679555.1 of Salvelinus alpinus. NCBI lineage: Eukaryota > Metazoa > Chordata > Actinopteri > Salmoniformes > Salmonidae > Salvelinus > Salvelinus alpinus. The sequence goes on from NC_092100.1 coordinate 47,643,232, forward strand.
CTCTTTTCTGGATGTTGATAACTAGCGGGTATAGTCCTAAATCCTATTTTAGCAGAATTCTGCATGCAGAGTCTCAATTGGGTGTTTGTTCCATTTTGTGTCCCACTTTTCTCTCTCGCTCTCGCTCTCTCTCTCTCTCTGGCTATGTGTATTTCTTGTTATGTTATTAGGATGACAAGAAATGGTAGGATCAGCCATTGGCAGCACAGATAATCCTCCTGTTGTGCAGGCCACCTGCCAGCTACTCCGATGCTCAAACTGATTGAATAATTCTGTCATATGAATGGGCCTGTGTTGCTAGTAGACGTTATGATCAACTCAGCTACTCTTTCATCCACAAAGTCTTTAGAAGGAGTGAGGAGGCAGACCAATATTTGTTATGAAGACAATTTGTGCCAGTATGTAGATGTTGTGTGTTGATGCAAATGAGACACCTCAAGGCCCCATCACGTGCAGCAGGAATCTCATTATTAGGGGATTTTTCATGTAAGGAATTAATTAACCTCCCACCACATTAATTCAAGAATGCTGTCAGCCTTTAATGAAACCAGGGCTTATTTCAGTGTTATTTTGTTTTAATGAAGGAATAAAATGGGAAATTCTTTATTTGATTACTCATCAATATAATTTAGCCAAACAGTAACCATAAAATTGTACAGTATAATAGTCCACATTCCTTGTTGACCTCATCAAACCTGTCCTATGGCACACTTCTCTTGCCAGTTCACGCACTTGACATTTGTGCTACGATGATGGGATATTTGAAGGTGTCTCCGTGCATGCGTTCCATGCCTGTTAAATTGATGAAACCCAGTGGTGCGCAAAACGCTCGTGTTTCAGCAAGCAGGTGGCAGCGGTACTCTGTCCTGTAACCCTTTGTCCAGCCGTGCCTACTGTAATGTCAACCCAAGTTACCTGTCCGTCTGCTGGCTGTTGCATTGTCCTCGGTCAAATTACACACTGGGCACAGATGTCAGTTCATTGTCTAGTTTTGATTTACATTTGGTTGAGTTGTCAACTAATGTGAATTCAACTTGAAATCAACAACCAAAAAATCTCCACGTCATTGGATTTGGGTTAAAAGTTGGGTGAAAAGACCACTACACTGAAATCCTTTCAAGAGCTCTGCAGTGAATTCAATGTGCCAAGATCCCATTTTTTAAAATATCTTCAAATTAGACATGTCATCTCCTCATTTACTTCCAAGAGGAGGTTTAGAACTCAGTTGAACGAAGTTGAAACCCTTCTTGTCACAGCACAATCCATTAAAGGCAAAATATCCTATATCTATAGACTCCTTTCTGAGAAAGGAGGCTCCTCCTTTACTCCTTTGAAAATAATCTGGGAAAAGGACCTTGGTCTGACTATCAGTGATGAGTTATGGGCGGAGGTTTGCGACAGGGTATACTGCTCCTCTACTAATGTAAAAATGAAAGAATCGAATTACAAATTTTTGTACAAATTTTATTACACTCCCTTGAGACTCCATAAAATGAAAACAGACATTTCTCCTAACTGTAAAAGATGTACCTCTGAAAGTGGAACCTATATGCATGTATTTTGGAGCTGTAGAGAGATTGCCAGATTTTGGCAATCTATACATACTGCTGCACAGAAAATACTAGATGTACAGTTTGATATGACCCCGTGTCTCTATCTTCTTAATGCCCAGCAGGACTTTGTTCTTGATCCTGACAGAGAAAATTTGCTCATGACCATTACATACTTTGCTAAGAAATGTATCCTTCTATTGTGGGCCTCTAGTACCTCTCCTACATTTAAAATGTGGATTGACCAGATTGTTGACTTTCTCCCTCTTGAAAAGCTCACTTATGACCTCCACAAGAGACAGCCCAAGTTTGATAGACTCTGGTCTCCACTACTCCACTATATCTCAAATTGGACAGAGTGAATGGGGGGATCGGGGAGGTGAGCAGATGCGTGTTGTGTAAGGTGCTGTAAAATCTAAAAACTAATCATTGGCTCGTCATCTCAGCTAAGGCTGGAAATAGCAAATAAGAACCTTGATAGTGCTGCTGCAAGTTCTACATTTTAAATTTTGTTATAATTATTATTTGTGTGTATGTGTGTATGTATGTATATGTAGGTATGTATATATGTATATATATATATAACATTTTTTATTTTTTTATTATTATTTTTTTATTTTTTTAAGTCTGTCACATCTGTGAATGTGGAATGTGTTTGGTTGGTTGTTTGAAAACTTAATAAAACTTTAAATTGAAAAAAAAAAAAAGTTGGGTGAAGAAAACACTAAATGTTGATTAATTTTACGTTGATACATTTTTGCATATTAACTACAACCTAAAACCTCTTACCTTGGAATATTGAGCTTTTAGAGCTTTTTGGTATAAACTCCACTCGCCGTGTTTGGAGGAAGAAGAAGGATGAGTACAACCCCAAGAACACCATCCCAACCGTGAAGCATGGAGGTGGAAACATCATTCTTTGGGGATGCTTTTCTGCAAAGGGGACAGGGCGACTGCACCGTATTGAGGGGAGGATGGATGGGGCCATGTATCGCGAGATCTTGGCCAACAACCTCCTTCCCTCAGTAAGAGCATTGAAGATGGGTCGTGGCTGGGTCTTCCAGCATGACAACGACCCGAAACACACAGCCAGGGCAACTAAGGAGTGGCTCCGTAAGAAGCATCTCAAGGTCCTGGAGTGGCCTAGCCAGTCTCCAGACCTGAACCCAATAGAAAATCTTTGGAGGGAGCTGAAAGTCCGTATTGCCCAGCGACAGCCCCGAAACCTGAAGGATCTGGAGAAGGTCTGTATGGAGGAGTGGGCCAAAATCCCTGCTGCAGTGTGTGCAAACCTGGTCAAGAACTACAGGAAACGTATGATCTCTGTAATTGCAAACAAAGGTTTCTGTACCAAATATTCAGTTCTGCTTTTCTGATGTATCAAATACTTATGTCATGCAATAAAATGCAAATGAATTACTTAAAAATCATACAATGTGATTTTCTGGATTTTTGTTTTAGATTCCGTCTCTCACAGTTGAAGTGTACCTATGATAAAAATTACAGACCTCTACATGCTTTGTAAGTAGGAAAACCTGCAAAATCGGCAGTGTATCAAATACTTGTTCTCCCCACTGTACACAGGCAGTTAGGAAAGCCAAAGCCAATTCCTCCTTTGGCCACCTTTGCTTCTAGTTCTCTGCCGCCAATGACTGGAACGATTTGCAAAAATCACTGAAGCTGGAGACCCATATCTCCCTCACTAACTTTAAGCACCAGCTGTCAGAGCAGCTCACAGATCACTGCACCTGTACATAGCCCATCTGTAAATAGCCCATCCAACTACCTCATCCCCATACTGTTATTATTTATTTTGCTCCTTTGCACCCCAGTATCTCTACTTGCACATTCATCTTCTGCACTTCTATCACTCCAGTGTTTAATTGCTAAATTGTAATTATTTTGCCACTATAGCCTATTTATTGTCTTACCTCCCTTATCTTACCTCATTTGCACACACTGTATATATACTTTTTTTCTCTATTGTGTTGTATTGTCTATTGTATGTTTGTTTATTCCATGTGTAACTCTGTGTTGTTGTTTGTGTCGCTCTGCTTTGCTTTATCTTGGCCAGGTTGCAGTTGTAAATGAGAACTTGTTCTCAACTAGCCTACCTGGTTAAATAAAGTTGAAATAAATAAAATAAAAGGCTTACCATAACAAAAAGGACATTTCAGCTTTTCATTTTTAATACATTTTTAATAGATTTCAATACATTTCAACAATATTCAACTTTGGTATTGTGTGTAGGCCAGTGATACAAAATCTCAATTTAATCAATTTTAAATTCAGGCTGAAACACAACAAAATGTGGAAAAAGTCAAGGGGTGTCAATACTTTCCGAAGGCACTGTAGGCCTAGACACTGTAAGAAGTAACAATGTTTCTGTCTAATGAAGGATGCTTCTGTAGCTAGTAGCTTCCTCTCAGGCCCAGCATTAAGCAGAGGGAGAGAGGAAGAGAGAGAGGGAGGGAGGGAGGGATAGGGAGGTGTCTCTATGGTGGCCTTTCTCAATAGCAAGGCTATGCTCACTGAGTTTGTACATAGTCAAAGCTTTCCTTAAGTTTGGGTCAGTTACAGTGGTCAGGTATTCTGCCACTGTGTACTCTCTGTTTAGGGCCAAATAGCATTCTAGTTTGCTCTGTTTTTTAGTTAATTCTTTCCAATGTGTCAAGTAATTATCTTTTTGTTTTCTCATGATTTGGTTGGGTCTAATTGTGTTGCTGTCCTGGCAGAATCTGTGCAGAAGATCTCTCTCTCTGTCTCTCTCTCTCATTCAATTCAAAAGACTTTATTGGCATGGGAAACATATGTTTACATTGTCGAAGCAAATTAAATAGACAATAAACAAAAGGGAAATTAACAGGGAAACATTAGTAAACATTACACTCACAAAAGTTTTTAAAGAATATAGAATTTTTTTTTCTCTCTCGCTCTCGCTCTCTCTCACTCTCTTTATATATCTATCTCTCTCTCTGTGTGTTACTAATGGTCATGGAAAGGAGGGAGGTGTGGAGGAGTGTTACCCAGCTGCTGGGGTTCAAACGCTTGGCGCCCCGTGGCGCTGCATGCCGCATGGAAGTTAGCTAGCTAGTGTACGCTCTGGAATATCCAGGCACTGAGACACTACTCATTTTCAGGACACCCAAGAAAAAGGAACATGTTGGCCTGATTAGGGCTGTTACGGTGACCGTATTACCGCCACACCGGCGGTTACGAGTCATGACCACAGTCAAATTCCACGTGACCATTTAGTCACGGTAACAAGGCTTCTCCAAAACTGAGCTCTGATGCTGCTGATGGTCATCAGGAGCCTACCAAACTTGCTATGTGCCTGGTACTCAGCACTCTATTGTCCCTCTACTGAGGATAATAGCAGACGATATTGCCACTCCTATTTGCCACATCTTCAATTTAAGCCTACTAGAGAGTGTGTGCCCTCAGGCCTGGAGGGAAGCTAAAGTCATTCCGCTACCCAAGAATAGTAAAGCCTCTTTTACTGGCTCAAATAGTCGACCAATCAGCCTGATTGGTAAACTTCTGGAAAAAATGGTGTTTGACCAGATGCAATGCTATTTTACAGTAAACAAATTGACAACAGAATTTCAGCATGCTTATAGGGAAGGCCACTCAACAAGCACAGCACATACCAAATGACTGATGACTGGCTGATAAATTGATGATAAATAGATTGTGGGGGCTGTCTTGTTAGACTTCAGTGCAGATTTTGACATTATCGATCATAGTCTGCTGCTGGAAAAACATATGTGTTATGGCTTTACACCCCCTGCTATAATGTGGATAAAGAGTTACTTGTCTAACAGAACACAGAGGGTGTTCTTCAATGGAAGCCTATCAAATATAATCCAGTTAGAATCAGGAATTCCCCAGGGTAGCTGTTTAGGCCCCTTGCTTTTTTCAATTTTTACTAACGACGCTGACAGAGTAAAGCCAGAGTTTCTATGTATGCGGATGACTCAACACTATACACGTCAGCTACTACAGCGACTGAAATGACTGCAACACTCAACAAAGAGCTGCAGTTAGTTTCAGAGTTCAGACTTTTTTGCAATTGGCTCAGAACAGGGCAGCATGGCTGGCCCTTGGATGTACTCAGAGAGCTAATATTAATAATATGCATGTCAATCTCTCCTGGCTGAAAGTGGAGGAGAGATTGACTTCCTCACTACCTTTATTTATGAGAGGTATTGACATGTTGAATGCACTGAGCTCTCTGTCTAAACTACTGGCACACAGCTCGGAAACCCATGCATACCCCACAAGAGGTCTCTTCACAGTCCCCAAGTCCAGAACAGACTATGGGAGGCACACAGTACTACATAGAGCCATGACTACATGGAACTCTATTCCAAATCAAGTAACTGACGCAAAGCAGTAACATTTGATTTAAGAAACAGATAAAAAAACACCTTATGGAACAGCGGGGACTGTGAAGCAACACAAACATTGGCACAGACACATGCATGCACACACACACACACACACACATGGATTTAGTAATGTAGATATGTGGTAGTGGTGGAGTAGGGTCCTGAGGCCACACAGTGTGTTGTAAAATCTGAGAAAGTATTGTAATGTTTTAAAATTGTATAAACTACCTTAATTTTGCGGGACCCCAGGAAGAGTAAAGAAGCAGCTAATGGGGATCCATAATAAATACAAATACAAATAATCTCTCTGACGTCAATGGAAATGCAATCGAAAATCACAAAACGTCATGAGAGCCTATGAGCTCATGTTGCGCAACATTTCTATAGGCTATGCAAGTTAACAGAGTTTTGATGGCCTCTATTAAAAGAGGAGGATCCCATCGCCTTTCTAGAGGCTAGGCCTACTATATTTATTTCTCAACTTTCCTAATATTAAGCACATTGCTTCACTTTACAACAGGAGTATAGCCTACCTGGCTGGTATGAAAATGAACAATGGGAAAAGCGTCCTCCATTTGCTATTTAAGTGCATAGGTGCATGACAATTCTTTTGTAAAAAAAAATTCAGGGACTGAAAATGGTACTGTCACGTATACTCCCTCTCCGGCGCTCGAGGTCGTCAGGCCGCTCATTTTTATGCACACCTGTCACCATCGTCACGCGCATCAGCACCTCATCAAACTCACCTGGACTCAATCACCGGCCTGATTACCTTCTCTATATATGTCACTCCCTTTTGGTTCTTTCCCTCGGCGTTATTGACTCTGTTTGTGTTCGATGTCTGTACGCTACTCGTGTATCTTGTTTTCTTCTATGTTCATTTATTTATTAAATACACTCCCTGTACTTCCTCCCCAACTCCCAGCGTACATGTTACAGAACCAAATGATAGCATTTAGCATGTTTTCCTCTTAGGGGAGCCAGTCACTGTCTAGATCTAACATTGACTGAATGGGAGCAATGAAGGAAAACAAAGACCGTAAAGAGCACCTTGATTGAGTTCAAGTTCATCTCCACAAACAAAGTTCAGATGCATCATAGCCAGTCTAGATGTCTGAGCAGCTGTGGTTCTTTGGCTGGATCTCTCACTGGTTCTCGGTAGTTTGGGTTGTATGATGATGATGCGTGTGTTTATGAGTTTTCCTCTATCTTTCTTTGGTATAAATAGATGTCATCTGGTACTGTGGTTGTTTTGATGTGTAGAGAGCTCGTACAGAGAGCAGTGACATGGCAGGCAGTTGCTGAGTCACTCCGTATGACGAGTCTGGTTGTGGCTTGTGCTGCTAGCGATGCCTAGTCAGGGTCTGAACTCTGAAGTCCCTCTAATGTACTCTCAGTCACACAGACAGTGTAAAACATTTGCAGTAGCACGGCATACTGAAGCCCATAGCCCGATCAAGCTCACTTCACTGCTTTAACACCCAACAGAATAGATGAAGATTCCTGTTATGTTTACATTAGATACGCCTACGTTACAGAAGAATTACAGAAAGTCGGACCCTTTTTCTAACGTACTTTGCTTTCTTTATTGCGTCTTCTCCCGAGTCCTCTCAAATGAAACTGTGGACAAGTCAACGTTTCTCTGTCTCTCCCATAAAATCAATACGATCTCTTGCGAATGAGCTACACTTTCTGAAAGGGGATATTTGAAGTGGATTTCAGCCGGGTTTACCACAGACAGTTCCAGAATATCTACCATCTCACAGTCTTCACAGAGCCAGGCAGTCACCATGCTGTTCGAAGGACGTGTTACCTGCACAGGAGGTTGGTGGTACCTTAATTGGGGAGAACAGGCTCGTGGTAATAGCTGGAGCGGTTGAGTGGAATGGTATCAAATACATCAAACACATGGTTTCCAGGTGCTTGATGCCGTTCCATTCCGCTCCGTTCCGGATATTATTATGAGCCGTTCTCCCCTCAGCAGCTTCCTGTTGGTTACCTGCCATGAGTTCACCTCAGTGTAAACAAAACCTGATACTCACACACTCACATTATTCCTCCAGAAGGTTCATGTTGACAATCTACTCTCTTCAAGATACCATCTCAGTTACCATTAGGAGACCACCTCAACTCAGCTGTCTGATCTGCCTAGTAGTCCAACTGTGATGACATACACTACACCTCTCGTCTGATTGCAGGGTAATACAGCTTTCTGGTTCTCAAAGTTCCCTGATTCAACAGCACAAGCCTCTGTTTGGACTTTAAGCGCGATTCTAATGGAAAATGTATAAAACACGTTTTAGAATATAAACTAGGCAAATTGATACAGCTCTTTGGAACCCGATTTGAAGGTCCACTACTATGAATTATTCAAAGTGTTGTAGCGTGGCACCCATGGCTTCCCGGCAGCTCACACACACATCCTGCCCCGGAAACACGCACACACGCACGTGTACACACAAAACACACGTCACACACACGTGTATTAGACTGTGACTTGTGTAATCATGGCAGTTCCCAATTAAATCATGCATGATGCTTAAGTTACGCAAGAAGCAAATGACTGAATAAAGGCCGTTGGCACTCTCTAGCACTCTCTAGTCTGGCAAGTTAGTCAGAAACATACTCACTGCATCAGCGAAGACATATTGTCCATTACAGCACTTCAGTGCCCAACCAAACCCCACTCTAAAAAATTACTAGAATTAGTCCTGGTAGGTTTGTGATGGCTTTTGAATAAAATATACAATTGCTTTTGATGAGGGAGAATAGGGACATACGAAGGTCAAGCACCAGAAAATGTTATGTAACTAGCTAGTTGTTCCTACTAGTGTGCTTCAGTACGTAGCTCACTTTGGACCATTAAACTAGAATGACCTGAGGTTGTTACTCTGGAACATATGGTCTCCATATATCCTCATCCACACACAACATTAATTAGGCTATACAAACTAAATGTATTATCATACACACAAAGGAAATGATAGTACACCATCACAAAATGTTCACTGTGAGATAGCCTAACCCGTTTATTCACTGCTGTTCCATGAGGGTTCTGCCGATAACTTTTTTTGTCATTGTTGTGTGCATCCAGTCACTCTGGACTGTAACAGTGTTTTGTGGTTCTGAATAGATTTTTCCATTTTACAGCCACTTTGGCAAATGGTACTGCATTAGTTAGACTAGTGATTAGCCTGATGCCTAAGGCACTGTAGTGATTTTGTAGGAGTGCACAAACACAATGTCGCAGCCTATAAGTGGTATTGTACAATTTATGTAACGTTGTTGGTTGGAGTCTTTTTGCACATAGACTCAAATTAGGTTATCAGGCTTAAGTTAACGTTTTAGTGTGGATTTCATTACCTTTATTACATTACAGTTGCTAGTTAGTTACCTGTCTAAAATTGTAGGAAAAAGTCCTAATCAGTAATGTAACTTTTGGATTACTTAAACTCAGTAACATAATCTGATTACTTTTGGATTACTTTCCCCTTAAGAGGCATTAGAAGAAGACAAAACGGATCCATCAAACACATTTGGTTTGTCATCATAGTGGTCTCTGACTTGTGGTCAGACTCGTTCAGGTGGAACAAACTTAAACTTGCACCTTTTTTCCGATGCTGAATTGAATGTCACTGAGAAAACAGAAAGGCGTCATAATGTATTTTTTTTCTCAGCACACATCCTTTCTGAATTTAAAAGTAATCCAAGAAGTAATCATTTCATTTTTCAAAAGTATCTGTAATCTGATTACATTTGCTGGTAAATTAACTGATTACAGTCACAGTTTTTTTTGTAATCAGATTATATGTAATTGATTAGGCCTACTCCCCAACCCTGACCATGACAGATGAAGAATAGGCCTCAAATGTGTACCTTTAGCATCCAATAATCATCCCATAACCTTTGCTCCAGAGGTGAGGATCAGGTTAGGCCCATATGGAGCCCTCCGATGATAAATGGTAATCCTATATTATGTCCTTGGGACCATTCATGATTCTTCTCATTAATTTGTATGTTATTTATTGACAGTCACAGATCAGTGTTTATTCTATGGAGAAAAGTAGCCTACTAATTAAGGCTAAAGAGCCTGGCAGAACATATTTGAGTCCTATTGATGTGATGTAGGAAATGTCTATAATTATATGCCTGTGTGGAAATACCCCCACAGCTTTTCCCCTTTGAGTCACTAGGCTAAATCGGTTGACTTTATCCAGTGTTGTTTGATTTGATCCTGCAATTTGGTTCACCATTTATAGCCTACTTTGTTCTCTGAAGAGTGATGGATGGCTTCCTTCCTGTTCATTTCCAAAGGTTGTTGTTGCCAAAACTCACTGAGCAAGAAAACGAAATGAAAAAGCTTCACTGTATATCAACAACAAGTCTTCAATGAGAATGAGATCATATTGATCTCGTAGTCAATTTGAAGAGCATGCTATTTTCCACAGTACTTTATTTCAGTGCAGTCTTAGTTAGGCTACTCAGTTTTCTACAGATAACTTATCTGATCTATAATTTGCCATTATCAATGTTCATGTTTGATATTGTTTATTTTTCAGTAGACTGTTCTTCGTTGGATCCCACCGTGTTGGATGAGTTTCAGGAAGAAGCATCAAGCTGGACTGAATCACCCTCAGCCTTATTCGTTTCACACACTGAGGCCTCTGAGCACCCAGACGACACAACAACTACAGCTCTCCCTTCACCTGGTCACCTACCACCTGAATCTACACTAACACTTACTCAATGGGGTATTTCAGCTTCTCAAAACTCCAAATCATTGACTTCTAGAGATCCCCTCCCCATTGGTCCAGACCCTCTCTCCACTCCCACTTTAAGCTCCTCAGAGCCTGTGGTTGGCCTTCAGCAACAACCTAAAGGCCCTACCAGACTCTCAAGGGAGCTGAAGCTCTATGGTCCTAACTCAACCATGGCAATTTTCTCTCCAACCCTTGTTACAGTACCACCTCAGAAACCTCTCGGACCACAGTCCAACAAATCCACAACACCCTTGAACTTCTCTACAGCCACCAGTTGGACTACATTGGTACAGTTCATTGTTCCAAACTCTAATGAGAGAGCTCCAGATGAACCTCCATTATTATCCCCCAGCAACCAGCAAGACGCATCAAAACAGACAACTCCTGCATTTATGACATCACTTCCTGTTGGACCCCTCGACCAGCCTAGACTGCCTGTTGACAATCTGGTAGATGTAGAAGCCCAGTCAGACCAAGCCAGGCCAGAGTCTAAACATAATCCAGGCATGTCCCAGAGTTTAGGCGATCTCTTGCTGGATCCCAAACTGCCCCTTGATCCCTCAAGTAGGTTAATCTATCTGGATCACCTTCGCCCCAGCAGTGAGCTCATGCAGAAGGACGATGCTGCTCAAGATATCCACATGCTCCCGAAACCATCACCTGAGATGCAGCTGGCTCCCAGCTACGTGCCTTTTCTGAACCCTCACACCACATCCTCCTCGTCCGAGCCCACCATGGTCCCTCCTGAGGACTTCTTCCCCACCAACACCATGGTGGTGGATTGGGGCTCCGGAGACTACCCGGAGACCGCGTCCTACATGGGCTTGGAAAGGGACGACTTCTCCCTGGTCACCAACCTGCCCACGGACATGTACGACCTGGAGGACTCCAACGCGGAAAGCTACGACACCTCCTTCCCCTCCAGGGTCGGCGTGTCCTTCTCCTCGATGCGTCACATGACGTCTTCACCTATTCTCACAACAGCGGCTTACAGCTCTAGCGTTGGAAGTGTGGCCCCCACGTCCGTTCCTCTCTCCATCCATCCCTCTCCCAGTCACCCCACGCTAGCCTCAACACAAATACTAACACCTCAAGGGGATTTACCAGGCGGTTCAGATGTTGACTGGGCAGATACCTTTATGGTTGAACCAACAGACCTTCTCTTACCAGACATGAACAGCCTGGAGTACTACACCAACCAGCTGACCAAGGAAGACTCAGAAGAACACAGGGGCACTAACGTGACCACCACCTCCAGGCATTTCTCCCTGATGTCCATCAGCACCACTCACATCGTGGCCACTAGCACCTTCACTGTGGACCTCAGCCACATGCTCACAGCCTTCTATGGAGTGGATGGAGTGGAGGTCCAGCCTTCTGACAACACTTCCTGGATCGAAGAGTCCTCCGCTGATATCTCCAGCTCAGAGCCTCTGAATACGACCACCGCGGACACTACGGAGATGACTCCGCTGAATGTCACAGTGCCATTCCTGGAGGCTTCAGTAGCGCCAACTCCCTCCATGGACCTCTCGTCCTCCCTGTGGGGTGTCACTGGTCAGGTGTCCGGTGAATGGACGAGCCCTGTGGCCACCTCCAGTGTCGGACTGGACAACAGCTCTGTCTTAGTGTCAGTGCAGCCTAGTGCTACTGCCTCGGAGACAGACATCCTGTGGTACGTCTCTCCCTCCGCCACAGAGACGGCCCTCCTCAGCACCTCTCTCGTAACTCCTGTGGTGACCACCTCTATCGCCTTCTCCCCATTTCCCGGCCAGACAGAATTACCCCCCAATGTCACCTCAGGCCCGACAGAACCAGCCACCAATGCCACCACCATCCCCCCGGTGTCAGTCATGGCTGACCAAGGCGTTGATACTGATAGTCCTGTCACAGCAGTGACCAACGACAGCCAGACTACAGTTAGCGGTGTAGACATCTCCACAACTGATCCTGCCACCACCACCACTACTACTACCAGCATCACCACTGAGGCCTCTACAACCACTCCTCTGGCCACCACCACTACCACCACCCTCCTAACTACTACTAAGAGCCCGCCTACAACCATCGGCCGCCAGTACCTCTGCAACGTCTCCAAGCCTGTGTACTTTGTTGAAGTCGGTAAGGTGTATTACCTCTTTGTCGTATTAATATACTTTTTTAATGCAGCAACATTATGTGGAATGTCAACTTAATCAATGTTACTAAGATATAATCAACAACTCTGTCTTATTCTTTCCCTTTTAGTATGAAAGTCATCGTTTGTGATGTAATGTTTTGATAATATTGTTCACTAAATGAATCTATAACAGCATTTATCAATGAGAGATGAGATAATGTGAGATGAGATAATGATCTGATAATGAGATTTACTACCTATGTGTGCTTCCATCTTCCTATGCAGGTTTTCCGGCTGGGGCCACTGTTGGATTTGCCAAATCCCAAGTCCGAGATGTCCTGAAGACTGAGTTCAATAAGTCAGTTGAACTGCAGGTACATTATTATGCAGCATGGGGCATTTTTTATTGGGGTTTATTATTCACTTCAATACCTCATGAAATGGGTAGAGATAAGAGTGAACTGAAAAAGCAGACTCATAGATAAAGTTATGTTATTGCATCTGGAAAGTATTAAGACCCCTTGACTTTTTCCACATTTTGTTACGTTACAGCCTTATTCTAAAATTGATTTAAATAGTTTTTTTCTCATCAATCTACACACAATACCCCATAATGACAAAACAAAAAGTTACATTTAACATTTTTGCAAATGTATTACAAATTTAAAAAAAAACTGTAATATCACATTTACATAAGTATTCAGACCCTTTACTCAGTACTTTGTTGAAGCACCTTTGGCTGCGATTACAGCTTCGAGTCTTCTTGGGTATGACACTACAAGCTTGGCACACCTGTATTTGGGGAGTTTCTCCCATTCTTCTCTGCAGATCCTCTCAAGCTCTGTCAGGTTGGATGGGGAGTGTCGCTGCACAGCTTCTTTCAGGTCTCTCCAGAGATGTTCGATCGGGTTCAAGTTCGGGATCTGTCTGGGCCACTCAAGGACATTCAGAGACTTGTCCCGAAGCCACTCTTGCCTTGTCTTGGCTGTGTGCTTAGGGTTGTTGTCCTGTTGGAAGGTGACCCTTTGCCCCAGTCTGAGGTCCTGAGCGCCCTGGAGCATGTTTTCGTCAAAATTCTCTCTGTACTTTTCTCCGTTCATCTTTGCCTCGATCCTGACTAGTCCCTGACACTGAAAAACCTTGCCACAGCATGATGCTGCCACCACCATGCTTCACCGCTTGGCAATCAGTCCAAAGAGTTCAATCTTGGTTTCATCAGACCAGAGAATCCTGTTTCTCATGGTCTGAGAGTCTTTAGGTCCCTGTTGGAAAACTCCAAGCGGGCTGTCATGTGCCTTTTACTGAGGAGTGGCTTCCGTCTGGCCACTCTACCATAAAAGCCTGATTGGTGGAGTGCTGCAGAGATTGTTGTACTTCTGGAAGGTTCTCCCATCTCCACTGAGGAACTCTGGAGCTCTGTCAGAGTGACCATCGGGTTCTTGGTCACCTCCCTGACCAAGGCCCTTCTCCCCCAATTGCTCAGTTTGGCCGGGCGGCCAGCTCTAGGAAGAGTCTCGGTGGTTCCAAACTTATTTCATTTAAGAATTATGGAGGCCACTGTGTTTTGAGGGACTTTCAATGCGGCAGAATTTTTTTGGTACCTTTCCCCAGATCTGTGCCTCGACACAATCCTGTCTCGGAACTCTACGGACAATTCCTTCAATCTCATGGCTTGGTTTTTGCACTGACAAGTACTGTTAATTGTGGGACCTTATATAGACAGGTGTGTGCCTTTCCAAATCATGTTCAATCAATTGAATTTACCACAGGTGGCCTCAAGTTGTAGAAACATCTCAAGGATGCTCAATGGAAACAGGTCACCTGAGCTCAATTTTGAGTCTCATAGCAAACGGTCTGAATACTTATGTAAATAAGGTATTTCTGTTTTTATTTTTAATACATTTGTAAAAATGTTTAAAAACCTGTTTTCACTTTGTCGTTATGTGGTATTGTGTGTAGTTTGCTGAGGAAATAGTTTTATTTAATCAATCAATTTTAGAATAAGGCTGTAATGTAACAAAATGTGGAAAAAGTCAAGGGGTCTTAATTCTTTCCGAAGGCACTGTATATAAATGAGCCCATAATCGCGGTCTGACATGACAACTAGGGCTAACCTCAAAGTGATGGCACTGTTGTTAGCTTTACATTAGAAAGTGCAGGCTCCCTAAGAAACCGCCTAACAGCTGCAACATGCTCTGAGTTTAATCAAGCGATAGGGAGCTGCAGCAGTGGGTATGAGGCCGTTGTGTAATGGCCCAGGTCATGTGTGTGGGGGTATAGGGATGGGACGCACCAGGAAGGACAGCCCACTTCCTGTGGACTCTTAATCTCCAGGCTCTTTGATAAACAAACCACACTAATGCTAACTGCACACCCAACACTCCATGGCCCAGCAGAGAGGCAGTGACCTTAAGACACTGTCTCTACCTTTTAACGGTTTAAATGCTGTACAGCGCAAAAGGAGAAGGTAGTGTGCATACACATACACTACCTCATAGTTCATGGTGCCAGAACTGAATAAGAGATATTCAGCTGCACTTGGAGGATGGTAGAAGTTGAAAGTAAGACAAAAAGAAAGACCGAGTTGAATTGAAAGAATACATCTAAACATTAAAATAACTCTTGCTAGGAAGAGAAATGATAATTCTTTTTCTTCTGTGTCTTGGTAAAGGTTGCTAAGAATCCTCCAGCCTTTGTGTTCCGGGCAGTGTCGGGTCCTGTGGTGTACACGGCCATATCAGTTATCAACGCCCTGCGCCAGTCAGGCCGACGCTTCCTGTCCATCTCACACTACTGGAAGGTACCAGACCACCAGTACCAGGTCCACTCAGGTAAGAGCACTGTTTGGTATCGAACTATACAAGCTCCTTTTGAAATGGAGATTTGAATAGTGCATTCCCAGTATGTACTATGTTGTTAGTGTGTGTCTGAATGTAGACGTAACTCTTCTCTTCTGTTTCCCATCCAGTGCTGCAGTTTGTGCCCAGGCACATTGACGTGCGCGTCTGCAACTTCAGCGAGCGCATTGAGAAAGGCCTGACCATGGCGTATGCCGAAGTGCGCCGGCGCTCGCAGGAGTCCACAAACTTCACTGTGGATGTAAGTGGAGACTGACTGAATACAGTGTAGCACCCCAGTCAACTAGAACAGAGTAGAGCTTCTTCTAATGCTCTGTTATCATTAGCAGTCACTTACTCCTTCCAAGCTTTTCAACCATAGAGTCCAACGCCTTAGCACTGATTGTCTGGAATCACCCCTAATCGCAACCCATTTCTGTCAGGAACCCTTAGCTCACACATTTGTTATTTCTAAAGACCACTGGCCGTGTACTTTAGCTATGCCCTTACTGCTAGAGCTCGGTAAGAGCAGCGTCTGCTGGAATAAGTCTGGAAGTGGAAAGGAAAAGCGAGAAAAGCTCAGATTTTCCAAGAGAGCCAGTTTGCTGAGGCCAAGAAATTAGAAAGTTAGAAACTAATTGGGTTACTGTGTGCAAATGCAGTACCTAGGCCCTTCAAACTCAACTCTGGACCCTGAAGCCAGTTCCACTGCTTGTTTTAATTTTTCTCCTCTAATCAAGGACTGATTTAGACCTGGGTGCAATTCATTATCAGGTATAACAGAAAAGCAGCAGGCTCTGTACCATGTAGGGTAAGAGTTGAATACCCCTGGCCTAGACTGCAATCTTAATTGGCGGTGCTTGTTTGCTGACTTCGAACATAGACTGGGACTGCCTCTAACGATTGTTGCACCAGCAGTACTGTTACGTCCGTCGTTAGATGAATGAGACCAAAGCGCAGCGTGGAAAGTGTTCATGATTTTTAATACTGAACTCCAACAAAATACAAAACCGAACGTAAAGTTCTGCAGGGCTAGACAGCAACTATGCAAAAACAAGATCCCACACCCTAAGGTGGAAAAAAGGGCTGCCTAAGTATGATACCCAATCAGAGACAACGATAAACAGCTGCCTCTAATTGGGAACCATACTAGGTCAACAAAGAAATAGAAACATAGATTTGCCCACCCAAGTCACACCCTGACCTAACCAAATAGAGAATAAAAAAAGGCTCTCTAAGGTCAGGGCGTGACAAGTACGCTGATTGCAGCTGCAGGGTTTGCTTCGGATTGGAGAGAGAAAGAGAGGCAGGAGCTGCTTGACTTTTATATTACAATTGTTAAAGCTTGTGAAGCAATAGGGAGTAATGGTTGAAATGTATGGTTGCGTGACTGTGTGTGCTACAATAATACAACCTAAGTGTTGGTCTCAGTCTCCAGCACACAAGTCTTTAGATCAGTGGTCACTCATTCAAGACCAAATTGACCAGCTTTGGTTTATTGAATCAAGTTTGATTCAATAAAGGTTGTCCACTATTAAAGTATTCAGATGCTTGAGAAAGTGCTTATTTCGCTGTTCGAGTTTGCCGTTCTTGAATGTAGCAAACCATAAGGGTATGGAAAGTTTTCAGACACATACAGTTGAAGTCGGAAGTTTACATACACCTTAGCAAATACATTTAAACTCAGTTTTTCACAATTACTGTCATTTAATCCTAGTAAAAATTCCATGTCTTAGATCAGTTAGGATCACCACTTTATTTTAAGAATGTGAAATGTCAGAATAATAGTAGAGAGAATGATTTATTTCAGCTTTTTTTTCTTTCATCACATTCCCAGTGGGTCAGAAGTCTACATACACTCGATTAGTATTTGGTAGCAATGCCTTTAAATTGCTTAACTTGGGTCAAACCTTTCAGGTAGCCTTCCACAAGCTTCCCACAATAAGTTGGGTGAAATTTGGCCCATTCCTCCTGACAGAGCTGGTGTAACTGAGTCAGGTTTGTAGGCCTCCTTGCTTGCACACACTTTTTCAGTTCTGCCCACACATTTTCTATAGGATTGAGGTCAGGGCTTTGTGATGGCTACTCCAATACATTGACTTTGTTGTCCTTAAGCCATTTTCCACAACTTTGGAAGTATGCTTGTGGTCATTGTTCATTTGGAAGACCCATTTGTGACTAAGCTTTAACTTTCTGACTGATGTCTTGAGATGTTGCTTCAATATATCCACATAATTTCTCCCCCCCCCTCATGATGCCATCTATTTTGTGAAGTGCACCAGTCCCTCCTGCAGCAAAGCACCCCCACAACATGATGCTGCCACCCCCGTGTTTCACGGTTGGGATGGTGTTCTTCGGCTTGCAAGCGTCCCCCTTTTTCCTCCAAACATATCATTGGTCATTATGGCCAAACAGTTCTATTTTTGTTTCATCAGACCAGAGGACATTTCTCCAAAAAGTACAATCTTTGTCCCCATGTGCAGTTGCAAACCGTAGTCTGGCTTTTTTATGGCTGTTTTATAGCAGTGGCTTCTTCCTTGCTGAGTAGCCTTTCAGGTTATGTCGATATAGGATTTGTTTTACTGTGGATATAGATACTTTTGTACCTGTTTCCTCCAGCATCTTCACAAGGTCCTTTGCTGTTGTTCTGGGATTGATTTGCACTTTTCTCACCAAAGTACGTTCATCTCTAGGAGACAGAACGCATCTCCTTCCTGAGCGGTATGACGGCTGCGTGGTCCCATGCTGTTTATACTTGCGTACTATTGTTTGTACAGATGAACGTGGTACCTTCAGGCGTTTGGAAATTGCTCCCAAGGATGAACCAGACTTGTGCAGGTCTACAATTTTTTTTCTGAGGTCTTGGCTGATTTCTTTTGATTTTCCCATGATGTCAAGCAAAGAGGGACTGAGTTTGAAGGTAGGCCTTGAAATACATCCATAGGTACAGCTCCAATTGACTCAAATTATGTCAATTAGCCTATCAGAAGCTTCTAAAGCCATGACATAATTTTCGGGAATTTTCCAAGCTGTTTAAAGGCACAGTCAACTTAGTGTATGTAAACTTCTGACCTACTGGAATTGTGATACAGTGAATTATAAGTGAAATAATCTGTCTGTAAACAATTGTTGGAAAAGTTTGTTTCAAAGAAATTTGTGGAGTGGTTGAAAAACGAGTTTTAATGACTCTAACCTAAGTGTATGTAAACTTCCGACTTCAACTGTAGGTTTCATACTCAGTAAATTAACGGATTAGACTGGATAATAAATTCAAATCTGGAGAATACCATTTTAATTATGCCTGGTCATTTAATTTTCAATTCCCTTTCTATTTCAATTCTGCAAATGAAATGAGATCAGTCTGACCCAAGCTCTTCTTCTGTATATTCACACTGGTTGAATCGACGTTGTAACTCTCAACCCCAATTTCAGCCTTTGCCCAACCTCTTCAAATGCATTCAGGTGAGAAGTTGTGGGTGGGGGGAATTGCCCATATATAGAGTCCTTTAGGTGCCTTATGGCAAACTCCAAGAGGGCTGTCATGTGCCTTTTACTTAGGAGTGGCTTCCGTCAGACCAGTCTACCATAAAGGCCTGATTGGTGGAGTGCTGCAAGGATGGTTGTCCTTCTGGAAGGTTATCCCATCTCCACAGAGGAACTCTGGAGCTCTGTCAGAGTGACCATCGGGTTCTTGGTCACCTCCCTGACCAAGGCCCTTCTTCCCCGATTGTTCAGTTTGGCCGGGCGGCCAGTTCTAGGAAGAGTCTTGGTGGTTCCAAACTTCTTCCATTTAAGAATGATGGAGGCCACTGTGTTCTTGGGGACCTTCAATGCTGTAGAAATATTTTGCTACCCTTCCCCAGATCTGTTCCTCGACACAATCCTGTCTCAGAGCTCTACGGACAATTCCTTCAACCTCATGACTTGGTTTTTGCTCTGACATGCACTGTCAACTGTGGGACCTTATATAGACAGGTGTGTGCCTTTCCAAATCATGTCCAATCAATTTAATTTACCACAGGTGGACTCCAAGTCTCCAATTTCAGTCTCATAGCAAAGGCTCTGAATACTTTGTCAGTTCCATAATTATTTGGACATTGACCAAGTTATTCTTATTTTAGCTGTCCACCACAGCATATTGGAGTTAAATTAATTCAATAAAGTGTAGACTTTCAGCTTTAATTTGAGCGTATTTACTTCCAAATCGAGTGAACGGTGAACTGTAGGAATTACAGCACTTTTTATATGTGGTCCCCCCCCCCCCTTTTTAAAACCTCTTAAGGATCGGACCATTTTTTTTACATTTTCACCTAAAATGACATACCCAAATATAACTGCCTGTAGCTCAGGACCTGAAGCAAGGATATGCATATTATTGATGCCATTTGAATGGAAACACTTTGAAGTTTGTGGAAATGTGAAATTAATGTTGGAGAATATAACACATTAGATCTGGTAAAAGATGCCAGGCCTTTACTGCAGCTGTCTTCAGTTCCTACTTGTTCTTGTGGCGTTTTGCTTTCAGTTTTGCCTTCAGCAAGTGAAATGCATGCTCAATTGGATTCAGGTCAGATGATTGACTTGGCCATTGCAGAACATTCCACTTCTTTGCCTTAAAAAAGTATTGGGTTGCTTTCGCAGTATGCGTCGGGTCATTGTCCATCTGCACTGTGAAGCGCCGTCCAATGAGTTTTGAAGCATTTGGCTCAATTTTAGCAGATAATATAACCCTAAACACTTCAAAATTCATCATGCTGCTTTTGTCAGCAGTCACATCGTCAATATATACCAGGGAATCAGATCCATTGGCAGCCATACATGCCCACGCCATAACTCTACCTCCACCATGCTTCACAGATGAGGTGGTATGCTTCGGATCAGTTCTTCTCCATACTCTTCACATCATTCTGGTACTAGTTGATCTTTGTCTCATCTGTCCATAGGATGTTGTTCCAGAACTGTACAGGCTTTTTTAGATGTTGTTTGGCAAACTCTAATCTGGTCTTCCTGTTTTTGAGGCTTACCAATGGTTTACATCTTGTGGTAAACCGACAGTATTTACTCTGGTGAAGTCTTCTCTTGATTGTTGACTTTGACACAGATACGCCTACCTCCTGGAGGGTGTTCTTGATCTGGACAACTGTTGTGAAGGGGTTTTCTTCACCAGGGAAAGAATTCTTCTGCCATCCACCACTGTTGTTTTCTGTGGTCTTCTGGGCCGTTTGGTGTTCCTAAGCTCACCAGTGAGTTCTTTATTTTTAAGAATGTATGAAATCGTAGATTTGGTCACACCTAATGTTTTTGCTATCTCTCTGATGGGTTTGTTTTAATTTGTCAGCCTATTGATGGCTTGCTTCACTGGCAGTGACAGACTTCATATTGAGGGTTAACAGCAACAGATTCCAAATGCAAATGTCACACTTGAAATCAACTCTTGACCTTTTATCGGCTTACTTGTAAATTAACTAATGAGGGAATAACACAAACCTGACCATGGAACAGCTGTGCAGCCAATTGTCCAATTACTTTTGGTCCTTTAATTTATGATTATATTAGTTTGTCCAATTACTATTGAGCCCCTAAAATTGGGGGGCTGTGTATAAAAATGGTTGTAATTCCTACACGGTTCATACAATCATTTTGACAAAACCCTTAAATTAAAGATGAAAGTCTGCACTTAAAGCACATCTTGATTCCTTTCAAATCCATTGTGGAGTACAGAGACAAAATTATGCAAATTGTGTCACTGTCCAAATACTTATGAACCTGACTGTATGTAAATAAGGTATTTCTGTTTTCTATTTTTAATAAATTAGCAAACATTTCGAAAAACCTGTTTTCGCTTTGTCATTATGGGGTATTGTGTGTAGATTGATGAGATAAAAAAAGGCTGTTATGTAACAAAATGTGGGAAAAGTCAAGGGGTCTGAATACTTTCCGAATGCACTGTAGATGTGTTTGAAACCATAAGCAAAAACCTTGCATTTTGTGTAACGTCAGTAGTCTAGTCAAGGAAGCATCATGCAATATATATTGTCACTCTCCCCTTACCAAGACCAATGCCAAATAAGGCACGCTGTCACCTGCTTTTATAGTAAGCCTTGATGTGGTACTGTACCTCCCAGCACATTTAGAAGTACCCTCCCTTAAGATGATGCACTTTTTCAAGGTGCCTCTACATCACAATTGAAATGGTAGAGTTGAACCGCTAGGGGCAAAAATAGCTCGATTTATTACTAAAAGACCAACATATATCACTTTTGCAACGAACTATCAAAATGAAGACCAGAATTGATGTGTTTCACTATAACTAAGCCTAAAACGTCTGTTTTTTGTCCCAAAAAATGTTTCAAAACTCTTTAAACCAATGTTAAATTTACATCTTTGCCCAGTGGGTTATGTGTGGCAAATTGCGAACATCACACTGCAGTGTATGCTCACATGATTTATTGGTGACAAGGTTTGTTGTGCAGAGTCTCTTTTTACCATTTACTGAACTTTTGATATCCATCCCTAGCTCAAAGACGTGTGGATATGTCATATTTTCCTAGATTGTGAACATCACCATGAACCAGCCAAGTAGTCAGCAGAGGGAGCCGGTGGATGTGACTTTTGCGGTGCGTGGGGCCATCGGCTACCTGAAGGGGTCAGAGGTCAGCAACCACCTGAGGCTGCTCAACATGGTGGAATTCAGCTACTACCTGGGCTTCCCCGTGCTGCAGATCGCCGAGCGTGAGTCTATTATCATAGTCTAATGGATTGGGATTTTATGCCAAACGCCACTCCTGGGAAGTTCACTTGGGGGAAAATAAATGTATTCTAATCAAATGTATTCTATTAGTCAATCTGCTTCACCTTCTATACACCTATTTTAACCTCAATAGAAAGTATTTTCAGGTTGTCTGTACTTGTCTGGTTTCCCTCTGTTCTTTCACAATAGCTTTCCACTACCCGGAGTTGAACACCACCCAGTTGCTTCGCTCGTCTTGGGTTAGAACAGGTAAGCTTCCCCTTTGCCAACACCTCTGACATTAGGTCAGCGTTTCCCAAACTCGGTCCCGGGGACCTCAAGGGGTGCATGTTTTGGTTGTTGGAATTATTTGTTCATTATTTGAATCTGCTGTGTAGTGCTAGGGCAAAAACCCAGGACTGACTTTGGGAAACGCTCCTTTAAGTATTCCATCCAATCTAAATCTCAACTGCAGCAAGAGGATGGATTGAAAGATATACACATGCAGGGCCTATGTTCTGGCTGTGTGATAGGCTGTGTGTTGGTTCTGTATTTCCTGTCCTGTGAGTGATATCATAACTCTCTGTTTCCTGTCCTTGACCAGTGTTGCTGGGTGTGCTGGATCAGGGGGTGGACGAGCGGATCTTCCAGGCCAAGATGGAACGTCGTGTTGCCCTGCTGCTAGGAGAAGTGCTGGGGGCGGCCAGGCGCACCAAGAGGGCCACCAGCGTGGCTAACCACAGTGTTCAGGTAACCGCATCGGAGCGACTATACCCATCAAATTCTAATTTGGACCTTGAAGCCAGTTCCACTGTTTTTTTCAATGTTCCCTCTAACCAGGGACTGATTTACACCTGGGACACCAGGTAAGTGCAATTCATTATCAGGTAGAACAGATAACCAGTAGTACTCCGGACCTCATAGGGTAAGTTTTGAATACCCCTGCACTATACTATACACAGGTAGATGTGTGTGTACAGTTTATCTGAGGTAAGGGTGACTGAGTGTGTACTACACTCTTAGAAAAAAGGGTTCTTCAGCTGTCCCCATAGGAGAACCGTTTTTGGTTCCAGTTAGAACCCCCTGTGGAAAGGGTTCTACATGGAATCCAAAAGGGTTCTACCTGGAACCCAAAAGGATTCTCCTATGGGGATAGCCGAAGAACCCTTTTAGGTTCTAGGTAACACCTTTTTTTCACAGCTTTCAGCTTTTACAGCTTTCCCCCTGTGGTAATAGCCCCTAGTCTAGGCTGCCCTAGGTACTGTGTTACTGAAGAGAGTAAGTCTGGGTCGTGTGTGATCTGA
Organism: Salvelinus alpinus; assembly: GCF_045679555.1. Taxonomy (NCBI): domain Eukaryota; kingdom Metazoa; phylum Chordata; class Actinopteri; order Salmoniformes; family Salmonidae; genus Salvelinus; species Salvelinus alpinus. The sequence continues at coordinate 47,666,923 of NC_092100.1, forward strand.
CACAGAAAAACAACCTCAGCCAGCCTCTAATCCACATCCAGTCCCCAAGTTTATTAGAGTGGAATGATGAACAGTGTGTGGCCCCACCTGAACCACGCCCTTCCAAAACACACACACACACACACACACACACACACACACACACACACACACACACACACACACACACACACACACACACACACACACACACACACACACACACACACACACACACACCTCCTGGGTTTATAATAACTCCAGCTGCCAGGCAGAGAGAGAATTAATAATTGATCTGCTATTAGCGACTGGTGCACACAGCAGTCGAGTAACGGGTCTTGAAAGAAAGACAATTTGACTTGGTGGTTGGTCTTTGAGTGGCTGGCGCTGTGATGAATACTGTAGGTGGAGTTTCCATGGATACTCTGGCCTATCCTGTCCCCTGAATGTTGTTAAGAGAGAGGAGAGAGGAGAGCAGGTGCTGTGGAGCTCCACAAAAGGCAGAGCTTGATTAGTAAAGCAGTGGTGCTCTGGGTAGAAAAGACTACAAGGCCTTGATAATGAGTCTCACTGTTCTGATTCATAGAGAGCTCACCACAAGGAATAATATCGACTGAATTAGTAGGGAGGACGCTTTTACCAGTTGATGTGACTAACACTGTACTAGTCCACTCTGTTTGCAACCACATGCACCAATACCCTTCTACAGAGTATTGCTATGTTATTATTGGGTAATGGGGAAAGAAAAGTAGAGGCAGAATAGAAACCACCTATTTCACATTTAAACCACTGGAAGCTAGTACCAGGCATTGTCGCTGCAGAGCGTTACAATTTATTGTGTTACTAAGTGGGATTAAAATGTATTTAATTGTACTTTTTTGGTCGACAATTTACAAAAAATACTCTATAATGTCGAAGAGGAAGAAAAGTGTAAATATAGTAGTTTAGAAAGAGTATTTAGCTCCCTGAGTCAATACATTTTAGAAAGACATTTGGCATCGGTTACAGCTGTGAGTCTTCTTGGGTAAGTCTATAGGAGCTGTGCACTCCTGGATTGTGTCATATTTGCCCATTATTCTTCTGAAAAAAAGGTCAGCCAAACACAAGGCTTTGCTTTCAGGCAAAAAAGTGTATTCCTTTGCTGTGTTTTTATTGCAGTATTACTTTAGTACCTTGTTGCATACAAGATGCATGTTGTGGATTATTTTCATTCTGTATTTGTGTTCTTCTTTTCATTATTGCGGAGTCACTACACCGTCCCCAGTTTTCTCCCATCACAGCCATTGAACTCTGTAGCTGTTTTAAAATCACCGATGGCCTCATGGTAACATCCCTGAGCAGTCTCATTCCTGTCCTGCAGCTCAGTTCAAGGACGACTGTATCGTTGATGTCTCTGGATGGTTTAATACATAATCCACAGCATAATGAATAACTTGACCATGCTTAAAGATTTATTCATTGTCTGATTTGTTATTGTAACCCATCTACCAATCACTGCCCTTTTTTTATGAGGCTTTCAAAAAGCTCACTGATCTTTGTTATTTGAATCCGTCTTTAAAATTCAATACTTGACTGAGGGACCATACAGATGTTATATGTATGGGGTTAGTCATTCAAAAACCACACATCTTCCTCCCTTCAGATTGTGAGTACGACCAGGCTGGTGGGAGCGGAACACCCCCTGGAGATGGTGTACTTTGTGGAGGGTCCCAGCGGGGAGCGGCAGCCTGCAATCACTACAGCCAACATGCTGAACCGCCTTGACGTGCAGAGGGCAGCCATCATACTGGGATACAGAGTGGAGAGCATCCTGGCTACACGTGAGTTCCAGTCTGCCATAGCCTGGTCCCAGATCGCTTTATGCTGTCTTGCCAACTCCTATGTTCTTGACTATAGAAGATCTATCTAATCTAATCTGTCTAATCTATCTGTCTAATATATCGAATATATCTATCTAATATATCTAATCTAATATATCTGATCTAATATATCTAATCTATCTGTCTAATATATCTAATCTAATATATCTAATCTATCTGTCTAATATATCTAATCTAATATATCTAATCTAATATATCTAATCTAATATATCTAATCTATCTGTCTAATATATCTAATCTAATCTATTTTATCTATCTATTTTACCTATCTAATCTATTTGATATATCCTATCTAATCTATCTATCTAATCTATCTATTTTATATATCTAATCTATTTTATCTATTTTATCTATTTTATCTATCCTATCTATCTATTTTATCTATCTAATCTATCTATTTTATATATCTAATCTATTTTATCTATTTTATCTATCCTATCTATCTATTTTATCTATCTAATCTATCTATCTATCTTATCTATATATCTATTTTATCTATCTAATCTATTTTATATATCTAATCTATCTTATCTATTTTATCTATCTAATCTATCTATCTATCTAATCTATTTTATCTATCTAATCTATCTAATCTATTTTATCTATTTTATCTATCTAATCTATCTATCTATCTAATCTATTTTATCTATCTAATCTATCTAATCTATTTTATCTATTTTATCTATCTAATCTATCTAATCTATTTTATCTAATCTATCCATCTTATCTATTTTATCTATCCTATCTATCTATTTTATCTATTTTATCTATCCTATCTATCTAATCTATCTAATATATCTATTTTATCTATCTAATCTATCCATCTTATCTATTTTATCTATCCTATCTATCTAATCTATCTAATATATCTATTTTATCTATCTAATCTATCTAATCTATTTTATCTTATCTATTTTATCTATCTAATCTATCTAATCTATTTTATCTATCTAATCGATCTAATATATCTATCTAATCTAATTTATCTAATCTATCTAATCTAATATATCTAATCTAATCTATTTTATCTAATCTATCTAATCTATTTTATCTATCTATCTAATCGATCTATCTATTTTATCTATATATCTATCTAATCTATCTATCTATTTTATCTATCCTATCTATCTAATCTATTTTATCTATTTTATCTATCCTATCTATTTTATCTATCCTATATATCTAATCTATCCATCTTATCTATTTTCTCTATCCTATCTATCTAATCTATCTATCTATCTATCTATCTATCTATCTATCTATCTATCTATCTATCTATCTATCTAATCTATCTATTTTATCTATCCTATCTATCTAATATATCTATCTAATATATCTATCTAATCTATCTATCTAATCTATCTATTTTATCTATTTTCTCTATCCTATCTATCTAATCTATCTATTTTATCTATCTTAACTATCTATCTATCTAATCTATCTATCTAATCTATCTATCTTTGTCCATGCACATATCCATGCATCAGTGCATTCATTGGCACAGAATGTGTTCATTAAGCGTCTGGAGCTCCTGATCATAGTACAGTGAATCTGCACAATAAAAAAGGATTAAAAAAGAATACTGATGAATTGCTTTCTCAGTATATGTTCACGTGTATTTATAGCAGTGTTTCAACTAATGACTTTATCCTATAGACTGTGTCAAATGCCTATCAACCTCATTATATACCCATGTTCGGGATGAAAGCCTAACACACGGTCAGAGCACCGTGTCAGAGCACCGTGTCAGAGCACCTCAGGGGACTTCTGTCCCTGCTGTAAGACTGCTCTTACGGCAGGCGAGGGTTCTCCCAAGGGGTACGACAAGCCTTAATTAAGCCTAATGAAGTCCCCTGGTTCCAGCAGAAGAACCGACAGCCTAAAGATGTTGTGCGTGGAACACAGTGTGTACCATGCAGTGCATCTACTCTAGCTGTTTAGAAATGAACTTGGTGTGCTAGTCTGGATGTCTGATGAGGATATATAAACACAGACAGATGCGTGCACACACACACACACACACACACACACACACACACACACACACACACACACACACACACACACACGCAGGCAGACACATGCATGTAATTTCACATACATGATATACACACACTCTATAATGTTCTATATCATGTTACGTGTTAAGTATGTCTCTATGGCCCTGTAGCTGTGGAGAAGGTGGCGGGCTACCCTCCCGCGGACACGGAGAACACCAGCGTGTGGATCATCGTCGGCGTGGTGGTGCCGCTAGGCGTGGCCGTCGTCATCATCTCCATCCTGTACTGGAAGCTGTGTCGCACCGACAAGCTGGACTTCCAGCCCGACGCCGTGACCACTGTCCAGCAGAGACAGAAGGTGATCAAAAACCTGATAGAAATAAAGAGACTGAAGGTGAGGGAGGAGGAGGAGGAGGGGAGGAGGAGGGACGATGTGCCAAGGAGCATGATCCTAGAGTTTATTCACCTCTTTTAACCTGCTGTCATGTCTGGGTGTGTTGGGTCTTACATGTTTATGTTGCCTGTCTCTTTGTCCATAGCCACGGTCTTAAATGGCCCTACTCTACACAGGCTATGGGTTGTAGGGTTACTGTTTCAGTCTCTGAAATAGTACATTGTACTGTTAGTTATCTCTGACACTGACAGCTATTTTTCCTCCTCTACCTTCACACACGGCATGGAGAGAGATGTGTTATCAGCCAGTCGACTCCTCTGTCTCTCCACTGTTTGTGTTATACGGTTATCGCCTCTCTAAAAACCATCACGATATCTAGAGCTCTATATCTCCCTGGCAGTGCACTCCTCTAAACCACTTCTGTTTCTCCATGTCTGTATGACACACTACTTCCTTGTTATGATTGGAGGGCTGTAGTTCTCGCCATATAGGGTGGTTGTGGTAGTCTCAGGCTGGGTCTCTGGGGCGAATCCTACAACTTAAGTAGAATTTTTTTGGTGTCAATTTGAGACTAAGTGAAAATGTGACTGAAGTGGGAGTTTTGCCCCTGTGCTGATAGTACTACTACTCTATATTCCCATACAGTTTAGCCTATCTATCTCCCCTGCTGTCCAGTGATCCAGTGTATTCATGGAAAGGATCACAGGCTCCCTATGTGGCAGCATCCCATGCATTAGAGAGGATCACAAGCTCCCTATGTGGCAGGCAGCCCGACAGTAATTGGCTCTCACTGCTGTAAGGCACAGTGGCTGTGTTCTTGCCCATGGCTGCCCCCGCTGTACTGCAGCTCCACACAGCTCTGCAAGATCCCCCTGGCTGACAGCAACACACTCACACACATGCTCACACTCACATATACGCATGCACGCGCTCACACAGACACCCTGCATAATACACACTCATTGCTATCCAGACAGTTAGGATCTGCTCTGCCTACTGCTGCTGGGGGCTGTCTAATCTCTATTCTCACACACACACACACACACACACACACACACACACACACACACACACACACACACACACACACACACACACACACACACACACACACACACACACACACACACACACACACACACACACACACACACACAGAGATATGTAGGCGGCTGTCTCTTGTATACTGTTAGGCTCTGCTATTATCAGTCTGTCTGGTTTGTCTGTGTAGTTATTAGGGGTTATCCTGTCTCTCTGATGGATCAGTCTGTCTGGTATGTCTGTGTAGTTATTAGGGGTTATCCTGTCTCTCTGATGGATCAGTCTGTCTGGTCTGTCTGTGTAGTTATTAGGGGTTATCCTGTCTCTCTGATGGATCAGTCTGTCTGGTCTGAATGTGTAGTTATTAGGGGTTATCCTGTCTCTCTGATGGATCAGTCTGTCTGGTCTGTCTGTGTAGTTATTAGGGGTTATCCTGTCTCTCTGATGGATCAGTCTGTCTGGTCTGTCTGTGTAGTTATTAGGGGTTATCCTGTCTCTCTGATGGATCAGTCTGTCTGGTCTGTCTGTGTAGTTATTAGGGGTTATCCTGTCTCTCTGATGGATCTGTCTGTCTGATCTGTCTGTGTAGTTATTAGGGTTCATCCTGTCTCTCTGATAGATCAGTCTGTCTGCCTTCTCTTCCTCCAACCTCTCTGTCCAACTGGGCCATTTGGCTCCAGGGCTGCTTGAGTGGGGCTAGGCAGCCGTACACTGATGATCAGACACATCTATCGTTCCCCTACCTCTGCCCAACACTTCTATCATCCATCATCACATAACACATCCCCTCTTTCCACTTCTATTTCTCTTTCCTGTTTCTGTTCAGTCGACTCAATCACCATTCAGGGAATCACCGTTAAGGGAATCACCATTCAGGGAATCATCGTTCAGGGAATCAAGGTCTCCTCTTTCAATCAAGAGGCAAATAACCATTAGCGAGAGTGAGGAGGAAGAGGAGGAGGAAGAAGAAGAGGAGGAAGAGGAAGAAGAAGAGGAGGAGGATGAAGATGAGAAAAAGGGGAAGGTACAAAGTAGAAGCAAGTAGTTTGTAGAAGACCCTGAAGAAAATGGGTTGTGTAGTGTGTAGTGGACTTGGATCCATTGGTTGTTGTGAGCAGAGGATGGTAGCATATTGTCCCTGTACTAAAGGGGCAATGAAGTCCCATGGTAGTGAACACCCAGAGACCTTGTCAACTCATCACATGTATCGATCTCCATCCACTCCATCTGCTCAGGGGCCAAAGCTTCCTCCTCCCAAGCCAAAACCAAAGCCCACGCAGAAAAGTGAGAGCTATGAGGAGGAAGAGGAGGATGAGGAGGAGGAAGAGAAAACAGTGTTGAAAGGGAAGAATGCAAAGCAGAAGGTACAATGTACTGTTTAAAGAAAGTAGTCCTCTCCTTGTTAGACGTGTTGGCCTGTTTCCAGGCCTTAGAGAGCGATTGGTCAGACACACAGAGATGGTAGCTAGTTTGGCCCAGGACTCATGTTTACGTATTATAATAAAACAAAGTATTTTTTGAATACTTGGCTTCAATGTTTTTGATGCTTATCATGTTAGTTTTTACAGTCTCATCCAAGTAAGCCATATATTGGATGGATACCATACTATAATGTACAGTATCAGTCTTTAGTAAGTACTGTAGGTCCCATTAGACTAGGCCATGGTTTCAATATTTCTTTCTCTCTTTTGTTTTCTCCTGACATAGTGAATAGTGTGTGGGTAGAATCAGTAGCATAGTCTAGATCTGTGTGGGGTGGTGGTGTTTTTACCTAGATATTCAGTTGGTGACTGACTGTAAGACCAATGGGTGCTTACTGCTTAGCATGCCCGGTTTATCATACTGGAGAGCTTTCCCTCTCAAAGACAAAAGCTTAGCGTAGCACCCTGTATTATATGCATATTCAACAGTGTTTAAGAAATATATTACCTGTAGCAGGGTTATCTTTTGATCAAGCCATCAATGTTTTGTGATGATTCGTGTCGCAAAAATGTTCGCTAACTTGTTAGCAATTAGCATGTTTGACATTTCAGTTGAAGTACTAATACTATTAGCTTTTTGACAAGAGGTTTAGCAAAAAAATACAGCGCGTATTATTGGCATACGGTCCCCAGTTATTGGCCACCTTACTATTTTGTTCTATTACAAGATATATCCATTTAATTGTGTTCAAAAAAGAAACGCCAACCTCGTATCTGAAGTGTTTACTAGATAGTTGGCTAACCTTCCAGAAGAAAAAAAACGTGCCTGTCAACTTTTCATTGTGCATCCTGTAGACTCTTAAAAATGTTTCTTCACCCACATCTTCTTCAGTGTTGTAACCAAATAATGTCTCATTATTTGTTTTACAGATGAATCTTATGTTTTGAGAAAGTAGATAACAGTTTAATACTAAAATATAAATTAGTATGAATCATTTAGGTAAAAAAGTTGTATATTAAATTATGTGTGGTCTGTTGCACATTCAAATTTTACAATATGCAGCGTGTACCATAAAATGTGTATGTATATATATGCAGTTGAATTCGGAGGTTTACATACACCTTAGCCAAATACATTTAAACTCAGTTTTTCACAATCCCGGACATTTAATCCCAGTTAAAGATTCCCTGTTTTAGGTCAGTTAGGATCACCACTTTATTTTAAGAATGTGAAATGTCAGGATAATAGCAGAGAGAAGGATTTATTTCAGCTTTTATTTCTTTCATCACATTCCCAGTGGGTCAGAAGTTTACATACACTCAATTAGTATTTGGTATTATTGCCTTTAAATTGTTTAACTTGGGTCAAACTTTTCAGGTAGCCTTCCACAAGCTTCCCACAATAAGTTGGGTGAATTTTGGCCCAGCTCTGACAGAGCTGGTGTAACCGAGTCAGGTTTGTAGGCCTCCTTGCTCGCACACACTTTTTCAGTTCTGGCCACAACATTTCTATAGGATTGAGGTCAGGGCTTTGTGATGGCCACTCCAATACCTTGACTTTGTTGTCCTTAAGCCATTTTGCCACAACTTTGGAATTATGCTTGGGGTCATTGTCCATTTGGAAGACCCATTTGCGACCAAGCTTTAACTTACTGACTGATGTCTTGAGATGTTGCTTCAATATATCCACATCATTTTCCTGCCTCATGATGCCATCTATTTTGTGAAGTGCACCAGTTCCTCCTGCAGCAAAGCACCCCCACAACATGATGCTGCCACCCCCGTGCTTCACTGCTGGGATGGTGTTCTTCGGCTTTTTACATTTTTTATTTTACCTTTATTTAACTAGGCAAGTCAGTTAACAACAAGTTCTTATTTTCAATGACGGCCTACTGGGTTAACTGCCTTGTTCAGGGGCAGAACGACAGATTTTTACCTTGTCAGCTCGGGGATTCAATCTTGCAACCTTTTGGTTACTAGTCAAATGCTCTAACCACTAGGTTACCTGGCGCCGTTCTTCGGCTTGCAAGCCTCCCCCTTTTTCCTCCAAACATAATGATGGACATTATGGCTAAATAGTTCTATTTTTGTTTCATCAGACCAGAGGACATTTCTCCAAAAAGTACAATCTTTGTCCACATGTGCAGTTGCAAACCGTAGTCTGGCTTTTTTATGGCGGTTTTGGAGCAGTGGCTTCTTCCTTGCTGAGCGGCCTTTCAGGTTATGTTGATATAGGACTAGTTTGACTGTGGATATAGATACTTTTGTACGTGTTTCCTCCAGTATCTTCACAATGTCCTTTGCTGTTGTTCTGGGATTGATTTGCACTTTTCGCACCAAAGTACGTTAATTTCTAGGAGACAGAATGCTTTCTCCTTCCTGAACGGTATGATGTAAACTTCCGACTTCAACTGTGTGTGTGTGTGTGTGTGTATATATATAACCTTTTTGAAAACTCTCAAAACCTTACAAAAATTGCAATGTAAATCGGTGGTCAGCTAGCTAGAATGGTGTCTTTAATCGCAAAAAGTACCGTTATTTTACACGCCATTTAAAAATGTTGAGCTCCATCGAGCAAGCCTCTCGTGAAACCATCCATGCTTCACTCCATCAGAGCAGTACATTTTAGAGAAAGCGGTGTGATCCACCAGAAGAATCAATTCCCATATGTCGATTTAATGTATGCTGTCGAGGGTTATAGTGTGGGACGGTGGCAGTGTCAACCAGTCTCCTCTTCTTCATTCAATAAGGAATCCCTGTGACTGATTTCTTAACACCAGAAACCCACTTACTGCACTAACATGACACAGCTCAGGTCTCTCTGTCTACTCCTGTGTTGTGAGACAGCCCCTGAGGCTTTAGACTCCAGTGCACGAACCCCCTTGAGGATAGCAGACAGACAGACAGTCCTGTGTTTACCCCACTTTACTATCCCTCTGCTTTTAATTCATTCATGCCTGGCAGACTCTCCCTGCGCTCTCCCCATCACTCAGGCAGCCCCAGTCACTCACAATTCACTACCCCTCCATCTCTCTGTCGCTTCGCTCGCTCGCTTCTCTCTCTCCTGAGGGGAAAGGCAGCCTGCCTGGCCTACTTCTGTCTGTCTGTCCTCCCTCCCCCTCCCGCTGCGGTCGTATATATCTGTCTGATGACACCTTCCCTCGATTCTGAAAGCAGCTGGCAAATCGATGACTGTGATTGTTTTTATTCTCCCTCTCACCCCCACTCTCAATCTCTCCATTTTCCCTGTTGTTATATATCCTCCTGCTCCTGTTCCTCTCTCCTCTCTTTTATCCCCCTCCTCTCTCCCTCCGCCCTCTATTTATCTCTCTGTCTCCCTCCGCTCTCTTTCTCTCTCCATCCCTCCATCCCTTCCTCCTCTCTGTGTCCTCTATCCTCCTCCTTGTCAGCTCCAGGCTCCCAGTGTGAAGGGCTTTGACTTTGCCAAGCTGCACCTGGGCCAGCACAGTAAGGATGACATCATGGTTATCCAGGAGGCTGGCGCTCCCGGCCCTCCCTTGCCCAACCCCAGCGCCAAGGAAGCCGCATCGGAGAACGGTGAGGTCCCCACCCCTAAGTCAAAGGGGACCTCCGTCTCCTCCACCAAGGCATCCCGCAGCGCACGCAGACGAGGAAGGTCAGTAGCCCCCCCCCCCCCCCCCCCCGTACAGTGTGTGTGTGTGTGGCTGTGCCTCATTCACCTCAGCAGGGAGATTCCAGTAGACAGGTTTTGAAAGATGCTCCATTCACAACAGCCCATCTTAATCAATTATTAATGCAGTACACAGTACACTAGACATTTGATGTCTTTCTTTAAAGGGGTTTCCTTCTATAGAAATGCCATATAGTCTATAGTTTTGCATTAGTTTGATATATTGGTAAGGTTTGATATATTGGTAAGGTTTGATATGTTGGTACGGTTTGATATATTGGTAAGGTTTGATATGTTGGTAAGGTTTGATATATTGGTAAGGTTTGATATGTTGGTAAGGTTTGATATGTTGGTAAGGTTTAATATATTGGTAAGGTTTGATATGTTGGTAAGATTTGATATGTTGGTAAGGTTTGATATGTTGGTAAGGTTTGATATATTGGTACGGTTTGATATGTTGGTAAGGTTTGATATGTTGGTAAGGTTTGATATATTGGTACGGTTTGATATGTTGGTAAGGTTTGATATATTGGTAAGGTTTGATATGTTGGTAAGGTTTGATATATTGGTAAGGTTTGATATGTTGGTAAGGTTTGATATGTTGGTAAGGTTTGATATGTTGGTAAGGTTTGATATGTTGGTAAGGTTTGATATGTTGGTAAGGTTTGATATGTTGGTAAGGTTTGATATGTTGGTAAGGTTTGATATGTTGGTAAGGTTTGATATATTGGTACGGTTTGATATGTTGGTAAGGTTTGATATATTGGTACAGTTTGATATGTTGGTACGGTTTGATATGTTGGTAAGGTTTGATATATTGGTACGGTTTGATATGTTGGTACGGTTTGATATATTGGTAAGGTTTGATATGTTGGTAAGGTTTGATATATTGGTACGGTTTGATATATTGGTACGGTTTGATATATTGGTAAGGTTTGATATGTTGGTAAGGTTTGATATATTGGTAAGGTTTGATATGTTGGTAAGGTTTGATATATTGGTAAGGTTTGATATGTTGGTAAGGTTTGATATATTGGTAAGGTTTGATATGTTGGTAAGGTTTGATATGTTGGTAAGGTTTGATATATTGGTAAGGTTTGATATGTTGGTAAGGTTTGATATATTGGTACAGTTTGATATATTGGTACGGTTTGATATATTGGTACGGTTTAATATATTGGTACAGTTTGATATATTGGTACAGTTTGATATATTGGTACAGTTTGATATGTTGGTACGGTTTGATATGTTGGTAAGGTTTGATATGTTGGTAAGGTTTGATATATTGGTACAGTTTGATATATTGGTACAGTTTGATATGTTGGTAAGGTTTGATATATTGGTACAGTTTGATATATTGGTACAGTTTGATATGTTGGTACGGTTTGATATGTTGGTAAGGTTTGATATATTGGTACAGTTTGATATATTGGTACAGTTTGATATGTTGGTACAGTTTGATATATTGGTACAGTTTGATATGTTGGTACGGTTTGATATGTTGGTAAGGTTTGATATATTGGTACAGTTTGATATATTGGTACAGTTTGATATGTTGGTACAGTTTGATATATTGGTACAGTTTGATATGTTGGTAAGGTTTGATATGTTGGTAAGGTTTGATATATTGGTACGGTTTGATATGTTGGTAAGGTTTGATATATTGGTACAGTTTGATATATTGATAAGGTTTGATATGTTGGTAAGGTTTGATATGTTGGTAAGGTTTGATATGTTGGTAAGGTTTGATATGTTGGTACGGTTTGATATGTTGGTAAGGTTTGATATGTTGGTACAGTTTGATATGTTGGTAAGGTTTGATATATTGGTACGGTTTAATATATTGGTACAGTTTGATATATTGGTACAGTTTGATATATTGGTACAGTTTGATATGTTGGTACGGTTTGATATGTTGGTAAGGTTTGATATGTTGGTAAGGTTTGATATATTGGTACAGTTTGATATATTGGTACAGTTTGATATGTTGGTAAGGTTTGATATATTGGTACAGTTTGATATATTGGTACAGTTTGATATGTTGGTACGGTTTGATATGTTGGTAAGGTTTGATATATTGGTACAGTTTGATATATTGGTACAGTTTGATATGTTGGTACAGTTTGATATATTGGTACAGTTTGATATGTTGGTACGGTTTGATATGTTGGTAAGGTTTGATATATTGGTACAGTTTGATATATTGGTACAGTTTGATATGTTGGTACAGTTTGATATATTGGTACAGTTTGATATGTTGGTAAGGTTTGATATGTTGGTAAGGTTTGATATATTGGTACGGTTTGATATGTTGGTAAGGTTTGATATATTGGTACAGTTTGATATATTGATAAGGTTTGATATGTTGGTAAGGTTTGATATGTTGGTAAGGTTTGATATGTTGGTAAGGTTTGATATGTTGGTACGGTTTGATATGTTGGTAAGGTTTGATATGTTGGTACAGTTTGATATGTTGGTAAGGTTTGATATATTGGTAAGGTTTGATATGTTGGTAAGGTTTGATATATTGGTACAGTTTGATATATTGGTACGGTTTGATATGTTGGTAAGGTTTGATATATTGGTACAGTTTGATATATTGGTACAGTTTGATATGTTGGTACGGTTTGATATGTTGGTAAGGTTTGATATATTGGTACAGTTTGATATATTGATAAGGTTTGATATGTTGGTAAGGTTTGATATATTGGTACAGTTTGATATGTTGGTAAGGTTTGATATGTTGGTACGGTTTGATATGTTGGTAAGGTTTGATATATTGGTACAGTTTGATATATTGGTACAGTTTGATATGTTGGTACAGTTTGATATATTGGTACAGTTTGATATGTTGGTACGGTTTGATATGTTGGTAAGGTTTGATATATTGGTACAGTTTGATATATTGGTACAGTTTGATATGTTGGTACAGTTTGATATGTTGGTAAGGTTTGATATGTTGGTAAGGTTTGATATATTGGTACGGTTTGATATGTTGGTAAGGTTTGATATATTGGTACAGTTTGATATATTGATAAGGTTTGATATGTTGGTAAGGTTTGATATGTTGGTAAGGTTTGATATGTTGGTAAGGTTTGATATGTTGGTACGGTTTGATATGTTGGTAAGGTTTGATATGTTGGTACAGTTTGATATGTTGGTAAGGTTTGATATATTGGTAAGGTTTGATATGTTGGTAAGGTTTGATATATTGGTAGTTTGATATATTGGTACGGTTTGATATGTTGGTAAGGTTTGATATATTGGTACAGTTTGATATATTGGTACAGTTTGATATGTTGGTACGGTTTGATATGTTGGTAAGGTTTGATATATTGGTACAGTTTGATATATTGATAAGGTTTGATATGTTGGTAAGGTTTGATATGTTGGTACAGTTTGATATGTTGGTAAGGTTTGATATATTGGTACAGTTTGATATATTGGTACGGTTTGATATGTTGGTAAGGTTTGATATATTGGTACAGTTTGATATATTGGTACAGTTTGATATGTTGGTACGGTTTGATATGTTGGTAAGGTTTGATATATTGGTACGGTTTGATATATTGATAAGGTTTGATATGTTGGTAAGGTTTGATATGTTGGTACAGTTTGATATGTTGGTAAGGTTTGATATGTTGGTAAGGTTTGATATATTGGTAAGGTTTGATATATTGGTAAGGTTTGATATGTTGGTAAGGTTTGATATGCTGGGATTGTTTTTTCTACTTTTTGATGTATGGTCGCTGAGCTTTGTGTTTTGGTTTCTACCTTATGCACATTGAGCGTGGGAAATGCTCTTTACAAATGAAATATTATGATACATAATCCTGGTAGAAAATGTAAAAGCAGTGACATATACTTCCTGTTTGTGACCTACTGTGGACAGCTCAGTTCATTTTCTGTCCCATGACCCGCACAGCAGGGTTAGCAGTTTGTGGAGTAGCCTATCGCTGGCCTCTCCACTGCCGAACTGTCACAGCTAAATCAATGGTGTCAATGCGTGATGGTCTATTCTCGTGAGACGGGAGAATGGTCGCTCTGACTGAAAGATCATTTCTCCTCGCTAATTGCTTTAGCTAATAGCAGATCATTTAGGCTTGAATGCAGGAGTGGCAGTCAGCACTGAATCCGGTGACGAGTATGATAGTTTGCTGTCACATTGTCACTAATGTAGGGGATTAGAGCGGTAATGATTGAAAGAGAGGATTGATATTGACATGTCCTTGACTCTGGAAAGCTGTTCTACCAAGTTGGATAGGAACTTAATTATGCTGTCAATGGGAATAATCCTAGTGATAGATTATGACAAAAAGCTTTTTTCTTTTGAGAAAAAGTCATTACAAACGTATTTCCCCCTGGAATTGATTAATTAAAAACGACTATTAAAAGCACAGTTGTTTTCATTCTATACAGTATATAGAGCTTCGGAATTGTGTATACATGTGTAAGCATGTTTGTGTGTGTGCGTGCTCGCGTGTTTGTACATGCATGACAGGTTTGTGTGTGGCTTTCCGGGGACAGGATCTCTCCATCGGACGGGGACTCCATGGTGAGTGCCGGGTCCAGTGATCGTGAGAGGGAGTCAGCCGAGGAGAACCTGAGAGCTATCGCCATGCCAAACGACAGCAAGCAGGCCCGCAAGATCCCCATCAATGTTTTAAATGGCAAGTGTCCTTGGCAACACAGAGAGAAGAGGAGGCGGGGCAGGGGAGCAGAGAGAGAGAGGGAAAACAAGGGAAATAGAGACTTGGAGGAAGAGAAACAAGCAACTGATACAGACCAGGAGTGAAGGAGGGACAGAGAGGGACAGAGAGCAAGAGAAAGGGGAGAGACTGAGTTAGCGTGAAAGTGAGGTAGGTAGTATGTCTGACAGTCTGTTGAAAGGCCTGTGTAGTGCCACTCTGGCCTGGTTGCTGGGTGTGTACACTGTGCAGACAGAGACCGAGACAACGCCAGCCAGGCACAGACTGAACCTGACTCACCACAGAGGAATGGCTCCAGCAGTACGACCTCAAAGCACTCTAGAGTACTTGCACACACACACATGCTAAACAGAGGCTCCTTCGCTTCTCTCCACAGTCTAAATAAGCTTGGCTGAGGCCAGGAGACAGGACGTTATCAGCACTGGAATTTCTTCTTCTAGATGACCCTCTGCTGTGGATGGTCAAAGACCTGACATAGCACTCAGAGTAGTGTATACACACCAGTGATGATGTAGTGCAGAGCGATGTCCGACTCCTCCAGTATTTGCTCTAAATGCTCTGGGTCTGCCGCTGACTTAGTCCTGTAGAAATGGTAGGGAGAGACTTTAGCCTATATGGATATGTTTTAAACAGAATTACCTTGTCATCTAGTTAACTTGAATCTTTCTGTCCGTTGTTTTCCTGTGACTTCACTTTCTCTGTCTTGTCTGTTTTGGCACTCAGGGAAGAATAGAATTGGTAAGAGTTTTGCTTTCTGTCAGTTCAACTTCTCTCGGTGTTGAAGTAGACATGAGGCTTTTGGGACCTGTAGCTGCTGTCTGTGCGACCGTGACGTGACGTCCGTTGTGTCATGGTTGCTTTGTGTCGTGCTTCTCATCAATCACCACTATTCAGAAGTCAGATGTGTCGTCAGAGATGGGGAGCAATGAATGTTCTTGAACAACAGTAGTTTTAACGTTAGCTTTGTCATGAACTTGTTCTTGTTGTAGCTCCCAACAAAACAAAACAAAAACATTATCTTACATTGGAATACATATAAAAACATATCGTGATCATGTTAAAAGTAGTAATCCGATTGAATGCAGTTTCATGCCTGTGTAGTAAGTACACTGTTCAGTGAGTCTATTTAAAAGGATCTGCCCCCTGGTGGTGAAAATAGTTGCATGACACCTGTAAGTTCTATCACAAACTTGCATGGCTGTGATGTTGACCTTAGTCTTCCTCCCTGGTCCCCCTCAGGTCCTCCACCCATGAACGGCCATGCCGAGCAGCTGTCGTCGGCCTCCATCTTCGAGCATGTGGACCGCATGTCCCGCTCAGCCGACGACAGCCGGCGCTTGTCCAATAAGATCCAGCTGATCGCCATGCAGCCCATGGCCTTCCCAGCCCTGCGCCACGGCGCCACTGTCAACGGTATCAATGGCAGTGGGCAAGAAACACACAACATCTTCAACAAGGAGGTGAGACGCTGAACCTCTAGGACCCACTAACACCCTTCCTCAGACACATGTATGCAGGTTACAGTAATGAACAGTAGATTCTAATGTGAGTGTCTCTGATCCTCTCTAGTCTCTCCACTGTCTGGACATCCACAAGGGTTCTTCGGCTGTCCCCGTAGGGGAACCCTTTAGGTTTTGGTTCCAGGTAGAACCCTTTTTTGGTTCCATGGAACCAGAAAAAGGGTTCTACCAGGAACCAAAAAAGGGTTCTACTTGGAACCAAAAAGGGTTCTACTTGGAACCAAAAAGGGGTCATGGAACCCAAAAGGGGGCTACCTGGAACCAAAAAGGCTTATTATAAGGGTTCTCCAATGGCAGGGGTGTCAAACACATTCCACGGAGGGCCGTCTAGGTCTTTCAATGAAGACCTAGACAACCAGGTGAGAGGAGTTCCTTACTAACTAGTGTAGAAGGGAGGAGCGAAAACCCGCAGACACATGGCCCTGCTTGGAATGAGTTTGACGCCCGTGTCCTACGGGGACAGCCGAAGAACCCTTTAAGCTTCCAGATAGCACCTTTTTCTCTTACGAATGTACAGACAAAAGAGATGTCATCTCAGTCAGACTCACCTGTATAAACCAAGGTCAAATGAAGTATGCCGTGCGTATAGTAAAGATGCATCTGGCCAAGTGAGTCACTGCAGTCATGTCTGCCTGTTGTTATTAAGACCCAGGTGGCGTTGAGGCACAAGTCTGAGATCGAGCACCACCGGAACAAGATCCGTCTGCGGGCCAAGAGGAAGGGTCACTATGACTTCCCTGCCATGGACGACCTGGTGGACAACGGTCTGACCACTGACCCCAAGGACCAGGACCGCATCTACCACAAGGCCCAGATGCAGATCGACAAGATCCTGGACCCCGACATCCACATGCCCTCGCTGTTCATGGAGCCTAAAAAGAGGTCAGTTATTTGGGGTTTGGGACGGGTAGGGTGTACACAGTGAGGGGTATGCATGCCTGGTTGTGCAGTAAATGTACCTGAGGGAACTGCCGTATGTCTGTTTGTTTCTCTTTATAAAAGATACCGCGACTTTTTCTCAAGAGAATGTCATCCAGCTTTTCTTCACTGATGACTGACAGAGAAAAATCATTTTTGGAGCTGTACGTCCTCCAGAAACATCTAGACTAATTTGTTTTCTAGACTTTTTGCAGTCACAATGAGGAGAAGTCTCCTACCGGTAGGAGAGTAGTTTAGAAAGTGGAAAAGTAGAACGAGTTTTTAAAATGCACCTTCAGTTTGCTAACATTTTAGGGAGAAAGATAAAGATATCTCCATTGAATAAAAAACCCTCACGTTTGATGTCTATTCAGATTGCCGGGCCTCCATTCCATTCCAAACGACCAGTAGATAAGAGTCCAGGCCTAAACACTTTGATTCTGTCCCTGCGTCGGAAATGGCTCCCTATTCCCTATATAGTGCACTACTATATAAGGATTAGTGCCATTTTTAGAACAACTGGTCAAAAAATAGTTAACTGTAGGGAATAGGGTGCCATTTCAGTGTGTTTGTCGGTGTTTGTTTGCCCTTCCATAATACTGTATGTGCTGCTACTCTGTATTGACATCTCTCTCTCTCTCAGTGGCAGGGGGAGGCGTTCTCCCAAGCAGAAGAAGAAGCACCAGCTGAACGGCAGCCTGACGGACGCAGACAAGGACCGCCTCATCTCCAACGACAGCGACGGCACCTACAGGAAATACCCTGGGGTCAACAACGTGGCCTATGTGGTGGGTATACCTGTGGAGCATATTGTATTCACACACAATAGAAATCTCAGTCAGAGAGTAAAAGGTGCTTTTATGTTGTCAAAGGAGAGGAATGTCTTCTTGGTCCGGGTCCAGATGTAACGTACATAAAACATTTCTGTTCCTTTTGGCGTTGTTACAAAACATATAACAGAATCACATTTTTGTGATATTATTTTTTTTTATAATAATATTTTTTTATTTTATGTATATATATTTTTTACAACTCCAAATTGATCTGAATGAATATTAGAGTCATGATGTGTATAATGGCTTTGGCTAATGACCATCTTTCTAGTCCCTTCTTTACATTAGTAGTACATTAGTAAAATCTAGTCTCTTATTGTTCCCAGTCGGACCCTGACCAGGCCCCAGAGTCCGGGACCCCCTCCCCCAACGACGACGTCTTCCTTGGCCCCAACTCGCCCCCTCCGGGGCATGCCCCTCCCCCGCCCCCCTACATGCCCCCCCAGCCCTCCATCGAGGAGGCCCGGCAGCAGATGCACTCTCTGCTGGACGATGCCTTTGCCCTGGTCTCCCCCACTTCCCAGGGCAGCACGGCCGGCCTCACCCAAACTGGTGTCAACTCCAACCTCCCCAGCTCCAGTCCCCCACCCCGCGGTGGAACCCGCCCCTGGGGCTCGTCTTACCCAGCACTCAGCCCCTTCTCCTCGGTGAGTCTGTATGGCCTCCCCCTCCACAGCTCTATTGATTCACTAACACCTCTGGGGCCTACTGACAGCTCTCCTGCTTGGTCCTTGTCCTGCTACAGACGAGTGCAATTGACACTGAAGGGTGTCTCGTAAGTTCAAGGTTTTTGGGGGGGATTTTACCGGCTTTCGTAAGCGTGAGGTGCAGCAGTGCACCGTTTTCCTAATGTTATATGATAACTGTTACATACGTCACGATAGACTGTTTTTCCTCCTTTACCTCGCCACTCTCAGGTTTTCACTGTCAGTTTGACTCTCCGCACAGACACACTGCATTTACAACATGTTCCGGTTTATTTAGATCTTCTTAGTTACTAATCAGTGAAGGAAGTCTCCGTCTGTCTCGCCCACCCAGCCCCCTGACCCCACTCAACACTACAGCACATAAGACCTTCATGCAGCTGTACACTACTACAGTACATTGCACGAGCCATAAGCCTGCTCAGTAATACTGTAACTACTGTACATATGTTCCTAACAAACTCCTAAGTCTTAGGACATGTGAGCTGCACAGCCCAACCTTTTGAGACGTAAGGCTGCTGGTGGTTTGGTATGGTTGTTTGCCATAAGGCGCAACAAAACACTTGTCATCTACACTACAGTCCTCTGGTTAACGTGCAATGCAGCAACCCTTTGACTGTGCTTAAAAAAAGAAAAGGACTAGGTCGCAATTGCCCTCAAGGCAGTACCATGCTAATTAATTAAATGATAAGATACTACATTGTGTTATGTGTGGTGATATGAGATTACTGCTATAGCGTGTGTTCCCGATTACACTGATTATATTAGGAAGATTTACAATATAATATACATTCAAATGTGAGGAAGGAGCTGTTTATCATGAATGATATATATTAGGGACTTTCCAGTCCAGATTCAACCGCTTCAAACAAATACCAGCACTATATGTATTATGCAATAGTAGTGGATATGCCAGTGCTTTAAATGTACACTGCATTCCTTTCTTAAATATAAAACCTGCTGCTGTTCAAAGTTGATTTTAGGGCATTTGAGGCAAGAGCAGACCTTAATAAATTTGATAAGAGC
Source organism: Salvelinus alpinus (assembly GCF_045679555.1). NCBI lineage: Eukaryota > Metazoa > Chordata > Actinopteri > Salmoniformes > Salmonidae > Salvelinus > Salvelinus alpinus. The sequence goes on from NC_092100.1 coordinate 47,687,000, forward strand.
AAATAAAGGTTAGTCTCTTCAGCGTTCTATATGAACATTTTCTTTGACCTTTCCTATTTAGTTTTATAAAGTTCACTCCCAGTCATTTTAAATTCATACAGACGTCTTAGCAGAGTAATAGCTCTGTTGTCTAAAACCAGCCCAATAAAGACAGTTGGCTACCTCAGGTGTAGAGAGAGCTCTAAATTCATCTGTGCTCTCATAAAAGCCATTCTCAGTGCTTGTTCTGGTTCAGTGCGTTAATGTGCTCTGAAAGGTCACGTTTAGAGCAGGAAAACAACATCCAGCTGAAACAAGAGAAGCCCATAGGCTATTTCTCCATTTTTCCCTGCAAAACACCAAAGCTTAGTGTGCTGTACGATGTTAGACTCTCAGCCAAAGTCTATCATGGCGTAATGTAAAATTCAATCAACATAAATAGCAATATTATGCTCCAGCCTTTTATGTGTAAAGTGCTTTATCTGGATATATACTGTGTTAGTGGGTGATATCGGTTTGGATTGTACATGATCTGCACGCTTCAGTGAGGTCCCTGTAGTCTTTACTTGTCCATCCCAGTGTCTGTGTGTCTTTGTCCTGACAAAATGCCTGTCTCTCTTATCCATCCCAGTGTCTGTGTGTCTTTGTCCTGACAAAATGCCTATCTCTCTTATCCATCCCAGTGTCTGTGTGTCTTTGTCCTGACAAAATGCCTGTCTCTCTTATCCATCCCAGTGTCTGTGTGTCTTTGTCCTGACAAAATGCCTGTCTCTCTTATCCATCCCAGTGTCTGTGTCTTTGTCCTGACAAAATGTCTCTCTCCTCAGAGATACGCTGAGTTAGGAATGTCCCCTCCTTCAGTCCAAGGCTTACTACAGCGGTGAGTAGCTAACCATAGAGATACAATACAATACATACAGCTGAAGTCGGAAGTTTACATACACTTTAGCCAAATTCATTTAAACTCAGTTTTTTACATTTCCTGACATTTAATCCTAGTAAAAATGTCTTAGGTCAGTTAGGATCACCACTTTATTTTAGAATGTGAAATGTCAGAATAATAGTAGAGAATGATTTATTTCAGCTTTAATTTCTTTCATCACATTCCCAGTGGGTCAGAAGTTTACATACACTCAATTACTATTTGGTAGCATTGCCTTTAAATTGTTTATCTTGGGTCAAACGTTTCAGGTAGCCTTCCACAAGCTTCCCACAATAAGTTGGGTGAACTTTGGCCCATTCCTCCTGACAGAGCTGGTGTAACTGAGTCAGGATTTTAGGCCTCCTTGCTCGCACACACTTTTTCATTTCTGCCCCAAAAAATTCTATAGGATTGAGGTCAGGGCTCTGTGCTGGCCACTTCAATACCTTGACTTTGTTGTCCTTAAGCCTTTTTGCCACAACTTTGGAATTATGCTTGGGGTCATTGTCCATTTGGAAGACCCATTTGCGACCAAGCTTTAACTTCTTGACTGATGTCTTGAGATGTTGCTTCAATATATCCACATAATTTTCCTGCCTCATGATGCCATCTATTTTGTGAAATGCACCAGTCCCTCCTGCAGCAAAGCACCCCCACAACATGATGCTGCCACTCCCGTGCTTCACGGTCGGGATGGTGTTCTTCGGCTTGCAAGCCTCCCCCTTTTTCCTCCAAACATAACAATGGTCATTATATCCAAACAGTTCTATTTTTGTTTCATCAGATCAGAGGACATTTCTCCAAAAAGTACGATCTTTGTCCACATGTGCAGTTGCAAACCGTAGTCTGGCTTTTTATGGCTGTTTTGGAGCAGTGGCTTCTTCCTTGCTGAGTGGCCTTTCAGGTTATGTCGATATAAGACTCGTTTTACTGTGGATATAGATACTTTTGTACCTGTTTCCTCCAGCATCTTCACAAGGTCGTTTGCTGTTGTTCTGGGATTGATTTGCACTTTTCGCACCAAAGTACGTTCATCTCTAGGAGACAGAACGCGTCTCCATCCTGAGCGGTATGACGGTTGTGTGGTCCCGTGGTGTTTTTACTTGCGTACTATTGTTTGTACAGATGAACGTGGTACCTTCAGGCATTTGGAAATTGCTCCCAAGGATGAACCAGACTTGTGGAGGTCTACAATTTCTTTTCTGCGGTTTTGGCTGATTTCTTTTGATTTTCCCATGACGTCAAGCAAAGAGGCACTGAGTTTGAAGGTAGGCCTTGAAATACATCCACAGGTACACCTCCAATTGACTCAAATTATGTCAATTAGCCTATCAGAAGCATCTAAAGCCAATTTTCCAAGTTTTAAAGGCACAGTCAACTTAGTGTATGTAAACTTCTGACCCACTGGAATTGTGATACAGTGAATTATAGGTGAAATAATCTGTCTGTAAACAATTGTTAGAAAAATTAGTTGTGTCATGCACATAGATGTCCTAACCGACTTGCCAAAACTATAGTTTGTTAACAAGAAATGTGTGGAGTAGTTGAAAAATTAGTTTTAATGACTCCAACCTAAGTGTATGTAAACTTCCGACTTCAACTGTATGTGATATAATGTAATAGTATGTGTAGCTACCTAACTCTGAGAGGATAGGAAGAGCATTTTCATTTTTCTTATGTTTTCCCCCACGACTGTAGGCTACATTGAGCCATACATACTGTAGGCTACATTGAGCCATACATACTGTAGGCTACATTGAGCCATACATTGAATATATGGTCTCATATTACCAGATCTTTAGTGGGGGGATGTTTTACCTTGTGTGTGTCCATGCGGAGGGCAGGGAATTGGGCCTCATACATTATTTAGTTCATCTTTATTTTAGTAGTTTAATGCAGTGTGTCCCAACTCCGGTCCTCGAGTAACCCCAACAGAACACATTTTTGTTGTCACCTTGGACAAAAACACCTGATTCAACCTGTCAAGGGCTTGATGATTAGTTGACAAGTAGAATCAGCTGTGCTTGTCCGGGGCCACAACAAAAATATGTACTGTTAGGGGTACTCGAGGACCGGAGTTGGGAACCACTGGTTTAATTGATCCAGTCTCCTAACGGCGATTCCTTTGGTTGATCTTCTTTTGATTTTCACACACACACACACACACACACACACACACACACACACACACACACACACACACACACACACACACACACACACACACACACACACTGAAACAATGACTGAAGGCTGATGCACATTATAGAAGCTATGACGTTATATAATAGGACCTCTATTTGACATTTGTGCTGTGTTTCAGACAGAGCCAGGGCTCCAGCTACCTGCCACCAGGTGACCTAGGACACGTTGACCAGCTCCCCCCAGACAGCCACTATTCCACCAGGGGCCTGTACACTGAAGACCTCCCCTTCTCTGCCAGGCCACGACCAGTAGGGGGCACCACAGGTACGCACACACACACAGCTCAACAGTCACTGGATGTATGTGTGTCTAACCCAGACTACTCACCTCTCTCCCATGAGCCTGTCAGCCTCAAACAGCCTAGTCTCTATTGAATTATTAAAGAGTCTGGATCTTGGTGTGCTGTGAGAGTTACACTAATATAAATGGACTCTGCCTTATGGAGTGCTGCTGCTGCACAGAGATGTTAACTGAAGGAACTGCATCAAAGTGTATTACAGGCCAGTGAGGATTAAATGTCAGATATGCCTGAGGGTTGATATGTATATTTTTGTGTGTGCTCGTGTGTGTGTACGTGCATCTGTTTGTAGGTGCCCCGCTCCATCACCTGACCCAGATGGGTCTTGGGAGCCGGATCAACGGGGGGTACCCGGCGGGGAGCAGGGCCCCTCCAGGTCAGACTGGAGGTTCAGGGTGGGGGCCGTACGCTGACGATGAATACAGACCCACCAGAGACCCTGTGAGTCCTGCTCTGACTTCACATCGCCTTATGAGACTTACTGTACCTCCGTTTTTAATCCTTTCCTCCTCCCGCTAGCCTCTCTAGATCTACAAATGTACTGTACAATGGCATGCTCTTGTTCTTCTAGACTCTATGTTGCTGCATATCAGTTTGAGTTCTGTAGTTATGGATGTTGGTTCACTGTACAGATGTAGGTTCTTAATTTGATCACCCTGTTGCAGGAGAACTTGCCTGCAACCCAGGAAATGGAAAACGTGTAGTGTATTTGAGGTTTAAAAAGGCTTCTGGGGCCTCCCGGGTGGCGCAGTGGTCTAAGGCACTGCATCTCAGTGCTAGCTGTGCCACCAGAGATTCTGGTTTCGAGTCCAGGCTCTGTCGCAGCCGGCCGCGACCGGGAGGCCCATGTGGCGGCTCACAATTGGCCTAGCGTCGTCCGGTTTAGGGAGGGTTTGACCGGCAGGGATATCCTTGTCTCGTCGCGCACTAGCGACTCCTGTGGCGGGCCAAGCGCAGTGCACGCTGACCAGGTCGCCAGGTGTATGGTGTTTCCTCCTACACATTGGTGCGGCAGGCTTCCGGGTTGGATGTGCATTGTGTCAAGAAGCAGTGCGGTTGGGTTGTGTTTCAGAGGACGCATGGCTCTCGTCCTTCGCCTCTCCCGAGTCCGTACGGAAGTTGCAGCGATGAGACAAGACTGTAACTACTACCAATTGGATACCACGAAATTGGGGAGAAAAAAAAAATATATATATATAACTTTTTTTTTTATGCTTCTGAAGTTTGTCATTTTCACTCTGAAATGTCAGATGAAAAATGTATCAACCAAAACAAAAAATGCCTTTGAATGTTTTGGTATCTAGTGTCTACACGCATTCAGCATCGTTCACACCCTCTTAAGCTTTAGCCCCACCCATCTCGTTTTGCTCTCGGAGCGTTCAGAGCGCACACTTGACGGTCCAGCCGATGATTTGTTTACCTCTGGATAACATGAAAACAGCCTAACCAGCTCTGCTGACAACAATTTTATTATGCTTTTTTGCCGACTTTTACTGACTCTGGCCATATTCACCGGGTGTTGAACACTTTAGCCTAAGAGATGTAGCTAGCTAGCTAGGTCAAGAATGAACCTAGCTGTAAGATCACACACGTCACGTAACGTTAGCTAACGAGCCAGCCAGCTAACGTTAGTTAGTTAAACAACAATGAACTTAGTGCCAAATCATGTCGTTACTACCCTGCATGAATCTGCTGGGAGCTAACCAACCAGGTTCCATGTTAGCTAGCATTAGGCTCTAACTAGCAAAGCAAATGGCTCTGGGATACGAATAATAACGTCATACACGTAATGTTAGTGTCAGGACCCGGTGCGAGAAACAGTCACTAATAATCGTCAGAACCCAGAAGATGAGGCAGACACAGCAGTACTAGAGATGGTGGTTTAATTAAAGAACAAAATCTTCAGGCAAAGAAACTAAATCCACAATGTCCAAAAATAAAGCCAAGAGGCACAAAATGGAAATCCTCCAAAATACAAAAGAAACTCCACAAAGTGGTAAAAAACAGCAGGGAAAAACAAACCTCAAAAGACTACTCAAATAATACACAAGAACTAAACCAGAGAACCTCTGGAAAATCCAACAAGAGAAAATATCTATATAAAACAAGGCTTGGGCTGGGGCTGGGTGCTAACTTACAAACACTGAGCAAGGAACTGAGGAACACACAGGGTTTAAATACTAACAAGGGAATGACCTACAGGTGCAAACAATAATTAGAGCAAGAAAAACAAAAGGTACAAAAAAGGTGCAATGGGGACATCTAGTGACCAAAACCCGAACAGTCTTGGCCAAAACCTGACAGTTAGCTAGGGAGCCAGCCAGCTAACATTAGCTAGCTAGCTAATAGTACACTTTAGCTTAAGAAATGTAGCTAGATAAACAATGTGTAAGATCACACACGTCACGTAACGTTAGCTAGTTAAACAACAATGAACATAGTGCCAAATCATGTCGTTACTTAAACATTTTTTTTTTGTGTAACCTTTATTTAACAAGCAAGTCAGTTAAGAACAAATTCTTATTGACAATGGCGGCCTACCGGGGAACAGTGGGTTAATTGCCTTTTTCAGGGGCAGAACGACAGAATTTTACCTTGTCAGCTCGGGGATTCGATCCAGCAACCTTTTGGTTACTGGCCCAATGCTCTAACCACTAGGCTACCTGCTGCCCCTGAACGTTACGTGTACGTTACTACCCTGCATGAATCTTCTGTGAAGTCGTGACTTGCGACAAACACCTAGTTTCCTGAAACGGGTCACAAATGTCCATGAATTATAATCCACATAATATTTCACATTTCCTGTTGCTGCAGGATCATTTTCAAACTTGTGAAAATTAAGATCCTGCATTTGTAGTTATTTTACCTCCCAGCTGTCAATCTGTAGAGATGAACATTCCCATGATCTATTGAGAACTGTAGTGAAATAAGCAATGTAAAAACACACACTTTCCTCTTTTCTCCTAAAACTTCTTTCTCTTCTCTTTTTCCTCTTCTTCTTTCCCTCCTTCCCTGTTTGCGTCAGGTTCTTCTGGGCTACCCTGACTACTCCTCCTCCTCTATGTTCCAGATGCCTAGTAGAAGTGCACTAAGGGAGCCCTCATCCCCCCTGGCCCACCTGGACACACACACAACAGGATTCGGCTACCCTCCAGAGGAGTCCTCCTCTCCCCCCAATCACTCCTCTGCTTCCCTCATCAAGGCCATCAGGGAGGAGCTGCTGCGCCTCTCCCAGAAACAGCAAGCCGTGCCCAGCTACCACAGCTGATCACAGATGGCCTCCTCTGGTCCTCACTGAACCTTAACCTCTAATACTACATCCACCAGTCATACCACTGCCCCTGCCTGCCTGCTCCAACCTAGCAATGCTTCCCATGGAAGTTCCGTTGTACAGGAGGAGAAAGACAAGACCGTACTGTCTTGGGGCGGCAGGTAGCTTAGCGGCTAGAGCATTGGGCCAGTAACCGAAAGGTTGCTGGTTCGAATACCCGAGCCAACAAGGTGAAAAATATGCCGATGTGCCCTTGAGCAAGGCACTTAACCCTACTTTGCTCCAGGGGCGCCGTACTAAAATGGCTGACCCTGGAAAACAACACATTTCACTGCACCTATCTGCTGGGCTGGGTAGAATGAGGAGGTTGTTTCATATGCCAGCTGGTAGCGTAAGCATGGCTAGAATCATTATATGAATGAACTGTTCTCTAGGCTCTGGATCTTAGCCTCTGGCTTTCTTAAACCAGACTGTCCTATGGCATACAGTATACTGGACCAAGTGACCCTAGTGGTTAGAGGAAGAAGGTGAATGGTCCCCTGTTCTCAGGCGTTGGCCAAGGTATCTCTGCCCAAGCCTGGCTATAACCGCTGATCCTAGCCCAGTTTTTTTATTTGAGGTGTTGTTGCTTTCTTCCTTTTTAAACAGCATTCTAGACTCTGTGTGACGATAATAAGCAAAGTGGTTTGATTCTCTCTCTCTCATCCTGCCTTGACATCCTAACAACATTTTACACAACAGTGGGATTTCTCTGCCAGTAGGGCATCTGTCATTTAGGCTCAAAACATTGATACCATGTTACCTTTAACAATGAGGCATCTTACCATTACCATGAGGTATTTATTTGGTTTTTGAAGAGCTTCTTACTTCTCCTCCATCCTCCTTTGGTGCTTCTTTCTACGCTTTGTGTTTTCCGTCATGATATTGATATGCGCAAATCTGTCAAAACACGCCCCAGGTGCAGGATTACATTGTTTTCCGCCACGAGCCACACAATGCCTTGTGTTGTGACAACGTGAGGGAGTGCAACTGTCTCAATCTACTGTACAGCTAAAATCAGAGTTCAGAGCAGACAACACTAGACACAGACAGACAGACACCTGCAATAAACATACTGCAGCAACTCCCATGCATAGCTTTACCAATGCAGTAGTGGAACCAGAGATATTTAATGATAGAGCACTGCTAGGTTTAGTTTGTAACTCACCCCACTCTACGTGAGCCTTGTTTAGATTTTGTGTTGCTTCAGCACAATGTCCACATGTTTGTCCTAATATATCCAGGTTACTGATGATGCTAACGTATTAATATTAAGACTCTTTAAATACCAATGTATGGTAAACTACACTGAACAAAAATATAAACGCAACATGCAACAATTTCAAAGATTTTAATGAATTACAGTTCATATAAGGAAATCAGTCAATTGAAATAAATGCATTAGGCCCTAATCTATGGAATTCACATGACTGGGAATACAGATATGCATCTGTTGGTCAAAGATACCTTAATGAAAAGGTAGGGGTGTGGATCAGATAACCAGTCAGTATCTGGTGTGACCACCTTTTGCCACCACATCTCCTTCACATAGAGTTGATCAGTCTGTTGATTGTGGCCTGTGGAATGTTGTCCCACTCCTCTTCAATGGCTATGTGAAGTTGCTGGATATTGCCTGTAACTTGAAGAAACTGTCGGACACGCCAATCCAGAGCATCCCAAACATTCTCAATGGATGACATGTCTGCTGAGTATGCAGGCCATGGAAGAACTGGGACATTTTCAGTTTCCATGAATTGTGTACAGATCCTTACGACATGGGGCCGTGCGTTATCATGCTGAAACGAGGTGATGACGGTGGATAAATGGCATGACAATGGGCCTCAGGATCTCTGTGCATTCAAATTGCCATCGATAAAATGCAATTGTGTTCGTTGTCCGTAGCTTATGCCTGCCCATACCATAACCCCACCAGCACCATGGGGCACTCTTAACAACGTTGACATCAGCAAACCACTAACACACGATGCCATACACGCTGTCTGCTGTCTGCCTGGTACAGTTGAAAGCAGGATTCAGACGTCACACTTCTCCAGCGTGCCAGTGGTCATCGAAGGTGAGCATTTGCTCACTGAAGTCGTTAACGACACCGACCTGCAGTCAGGTCAAGACCCTGGTGAGGATGACAAGCAGGCTGATGAGCTTCCCTGAGATGTTTGACAGTTTGTGCGGAAATTCTTCGGTTTCGCAACCTACAGTTTCATCAGCTGTCCGGGTGGCTGGTCACAAATGATCCCGCTGGTGAAGAAGCCGGATGTGGAGGTCCTGGGCTGGCGTGGTTACGGTCTGCGGTTGTGAGGCTGGTTGGCCAAATTCTCTAAAACGACAGTGGAGGCAACTTATGGTAGAGAAATTAACATTCTCTGGCAACAGCTCTGGTGGACATTCCTGCAGTCAGCATGCCAATTGCACCCTCCCTCAAAACTTGAGACATCTGTGGCATTGTGTTGTGTGACAAAACGGCACATTTTAGAGTGACCTTTTATTGTCCCCAGCACAAGGTGCTGTTTAATCAGCTTCTTGATATGGATTATGGATCCATATCAATGGATATATCAATGGATGGATTATCTTGGCAAAGGAGAAATGCTCACGAACAGGGATGTAAACTAATTTGTGCACAACATTTTGGAGAAATTAGCTTTTTGTGCGTAAGGAAATATTTAATTTCAGCTCATGAAACATGGGACCAACACTTTACATGTTGCGTTTATATTTTCGTTCAGTATAGACAGTAGGACCACAGTATTATAGTTTTTCTATATATATTATACTAAGGTCATTTATTGAGCGCACAGGACCAAATATGTATAATCATTCATTTATGAATTCATTTGTAGCATTTTATCATGTTTTCTGACCGCCAGGCCTAAATCAAAATGATTGACAGGACGGTACTAGGGAATTGGGGTGTATTCTCTATTTGATGAAGTGGATAGATTCGACCACGCATTCTTATCTATTCAATGCACTGTATGCAGATTACTGGATGCACCTTGGCTTTTCACAGTGAATATCCTTCAGGCCACACCAACTAAAATGTAGTTGAAAGATTCATAGGTCATTCAATGAAAGATTCATAAGGTCAGGTCAATGAAGCATTGTATTGCTCAAGGAAATGCTGTCTTTTCCCTGCTGAAAAACAGGGCCAGTGGTCACACACTGTCAGTCTAGGGGTATTCTTATTTAATTTCCTCCTTTTTCAATGCAGTATTGAAATGTTTAACGCTGTTCTTTTCCCACCGCATTTTCAGAGTTTGAAAGGAATCTGAAACTCATGTACTGTATTGTAATTGTTCAACGTTTACTGTTCACAGTTAACCTGTCAGCGTAAGATGTTTTGTGTATTTGATGTCATTTTTATTCTTGAATGACCTGCCTCATGTTTTTTGTTCCTCCTCGATGTGTCTTTGTTCAATATTTTTTTAATTTAATTTTGTTCGATAACATTTTCGACAGAAACTCCCCACACGTTGCTATGCTGTGGGGATTGAAGTTATATTTTATTTAAATGAAATAAAAGAGAAAGTATTGATTTTGGTTGCAGGGTTGAAAGAAAACAGACATTTATTCACTGACTTGGGCAAAGTAATAATATACCAGTGTTGAACATTGTCCCAAATATGTCCCAAAGGTTACCGCCATAACACAAAAACAAACAGAGAAAATATGGAACCAAACTGCACCAACTACTGTAATGTACAGCAGACACACACTAAATACTGTCCCACTGAGCACATACTGGTTGAATCAACATTGTTTCCACGTCATTTCAATGAAATTAGGTTGAACCAACATGGAATAGATGTTGAATGAACGTTTCCAACATGTGCCTTATGGATCCGCCCTCCCTTTGATGGTCTCCCACTAATGTCTACCATCCTGTCTCACACTACCTGCCTATCTGTCTGTCTGTCAGACGGAGTCTTAACCAGGCTCTGTTCACTCCAACAAGCACTGACTGTATGGGATCATAGTACAGTACTGTATGGCATTTTGTAACTACTGTAGTTTGAAGGTTGTTAAAAGGATTTTCTCTCAACAATGGTTCTATTGGTCTTAGCAGGTGATGCTACAGTATGTCGTCGTTAAATAAGCCCAGTGCTTATTTAACACTGTTTCTGGATGTAGTCGAAGATATACACCCATGCAGTTGGATTGTAAACTGAGTTACATGAAGTGATTTCACCTCTGGTTGGTGTAATTGGCTTCGATCACAACACTGTACTATACTGTACTGTCCTGTACTCTATGCCTCCACCTGCTGGTATTGTAACCCCACTGCACATCAGATGTCGTTCGTGTGTTTTTTTCCCCCTTTATGTTTGGCTGTTGTGTCTTGTTTTATTGTGAAGGTCATACTTTATGTTGGCTGGCCCAACTATGTTTTACGTGTTTATTTGTTGAGTTGCATGTGTCATTCATGTAAGGCTGTGTGTGGTTTGTTTTCCATTTGTGTTGCCCACGCTGTTCCCGAAAAAAACGATAGCTTTTAAAAACGGATGAAACCTAAGTGCATGTGTCCTAAGTTATTTCATACTGTATTCTAACGCCATGCGTCTTACATGCAACAATGATTAGGAAGCAAAACATATTGCATTCTCACATATCTGCTTATTGTTGTCATTTTTTGTCCCCTGAAAGTAGTTTTGTAAAATGATCATTATTTATTTTGCAGAGCACACCGTTTCTCTGTGTATGAAGTTTATTTATTATTACAGTTTTCTTAGCGGTGCTGCTTTCTCCTAGGGGAGGTGCATCAAATTGTGTTTTTCATAGGCTACTGCAATAGTCTGAAGATGAGAAGTACCAGATTCAACCACAGGGTGGTGCCATCTCATAACAAAAGACCATGTGGTGAGCTTTGTTCAGTTCTGATCAAAGAGAATGCTCCTCTGTTGCAAGTGAAGTTATCGCTCTTGCGAGACAGGTGAGTGTGTGTGGCATCATTTACCACCGACACTTTGGAGAATGTACACAATGTTCTCATCCAGCAGTTTTTGAAGTTTCACTGTTGAAAAGCGATATCCCCCTGTTTAAATACAGCAAAGTACACACACTGCAAACTTCAAAGAGTAGGGCATTCAAGGAGTTGGTCTGATGGGAATTAGTGATGTCATCGGCCTCCACCCTTACTTGCAGGAACAATAGAGGATGAGTAGACCATTAAATATTTTAGACCATGGCAACAATGAGGAAGTGATGAGAATGGGTTATGTATGAATGGTTGAAAGAGCATAAGGAACTGTAAACTTCAGGCATCATAATGTAATTTTCAACCATAGTGATAAACAATGTAGGTGGAAAACTGCTGAGTTGAATTATAAACAAAATGGTGGTTGTGTTGCAATTAATAGAATTGTCATAAGAGACTTGTGGAATAAGCAACGGTGTCAATTGATGACTGTTTAAAATGTAAGATTGTATGCATTGTTACCAATGGAAATACATTCCACTCACTGCTAAGTCAACCCAGGCCTACCATAATGCACTGTTGGTTTACTGTAGGGCAATTCCACATGCTTCATAAACAACAGGTGTAGAATAACTGACATTTTTACTTAATCTATTAATTCAGTTGTGAATTAATGTAATTAGCTGAGACTAATTTTCACTTTAAAATCTATTCCAAACAAAAACCATTGATTTCAAAGTATACCAAACCATACACTAAGACTACTGTGAATAATTTACACAGCATGACCTTGGGACTATAATGTTCTATCAGCGCAAATCATAGCTCTGAGATATTGAGCATCAAGGTTTTCACATCCCAGATTTCAGAACTGCTCTCTAGTGAATTGTTCTTTCATAAATCATTAAGGTCCTGATCTTGAAGGTGCCTAAAGAGTATCAAAATCCTGAGACATTTGTTAATCTGTTTTTTAGGGGTGTGTAACCGCAGATAGAACCTATCTGACACTTCTGAATTAGACATCAAATCAAATGTATTTATAAAGCCCTTCGTACATCAGCTAATATCTCGAAATGCTGTACAGAAACCCAGCCTAAAACCCCAAACAGCAAGCAATGCAGGTGTAGAAGCACGGTGGCTAGGAAAAACTCCCTAGAAAGGCCAAAACCTAGGAAGAAACCTAGAGAGGAACCAGGCTATGAGGGGTGGCCAGTCCTCTTCTGGCTGTGCCGGGTGGAGATTATAACAGAACATGGCCAAGATGTTCAAATGTTCATAAATGACCAGCATGGTCAAATAATAATAATCACAGTAGTTATCGAGGGTGCAACAAGTCAGAACCTCAGGAGTAAATGTCAGTTGGCTTTTCATAGCCGATCATTGAGAGTATCTCTACCGCTCCTGCTGTCTCTAGAGAAATGAAAAGAGCAGGTCTGGAACAGGTAGCACGTCCGGTGGACAGGTCAGGGTTCCATAGCCGCAGGCAGAACAGTTGAAACTGGAACAGCAGCAAGGCCAGGTGGACTGGGGACAGCAAGGAGTCATCATGCCCGGTAGTCCTGACGCATGGTCCTAGGGCTCAGGTCCTCCGAGAGAGAGAAAGAAAGAGAGAAGGAGAGAATTAGAGAGAGCATACTTAAATTCACACAGGACACCGGATAAGACAGGAGAAGTACTCCAGATATAACAAACTGACCCTAGCCCCCCGACACATAAACTACTGCAGCATAAATACTGGAGGCTGAGACAGGAGGGGTCAGGAGACACTGTGGCCCCATCCGATGATACCCCCAGGGCCAAACAGGAAGGATATAACCCCACCCACTTTGCCAAACCACAGCCCCCGCACCACTCGAGGGATAACTTCAACCACCAACTTACAATCCTGAGACAAGGCCGAGTATAGCCCACAAAGATCTCCGCCACGGCACAAACCAAAGCGGGGCGCCAACCCAGACAGAAAGATCACTTGTTCAGTTTTGAAGAAAACTGTAGCTATTTGAATACATCAATTATAAATAACCCTATTTTACCAAGAAAGAGTCAAAACAGATCATCAAATACGTTAAGAAATGTTTTATAATTATAAGACGAATGACTGTCATCACTGAACAACGATGTGACAGCAACGAATCACTGGGCACAGGCGTCTATTCCACGTTGGCTCAATGTAATTTCATTTAAATAATACGGAAACAACGTTGATTCAAGCAGTGTGTACCCAGTGGGATGTGTTCTGATTGGTCAGTCTGTATTTGTTCAGGCTTGTGATTGGATTGCAGTTCAAATGGGTTTAGGCAGAAAGAACTTGCTAGTTTTTATTTTTTCCCCGCTACAAATATACTTTAAAAAAATCTAACTTCAGAGACATATGAACAACCATCAATTATATGTGACTAACTAATGCGGGGGAAAAACGATTAAATATCTGCTCCTAGTTAAGATTCAAAGATGTCAGCAGAAAGAATGGGGTGTCAGCTATGACATGACACATTGACTTTGAAAAAATCTGTTTTGGTTATTGAAGCAGGTGAAGTGGATTTACACCTTGTAACATAATTATGGTAAGAGCCAGGAAAGGTTGCATTAACTGAAGAGAGAGGTAGAGAGTGAAAGCAGAAAGGTTTGTCCAGACTGTTTTGACACTTGCTTTGACCACCAGACAGAAAGAGAAAGAAAACAGTTATGAGCTGAACATAACAGTATACCATTGGAAGGAAGGACTGTAGTAGGTGACTTAACTGTGGTTCTTGACTACTATGATTTCCAATTGTAGCCAATTAAATTGCAGGAATTCCATTACTGATTTTTTTTGTGGTAATTCAGTTGCTGATTTTTTTTATCACTTAATAATTCATACAAATAAAAAAGCAGAAGGCAAATAATTTCTCCAGAACTAAATATAAGTGTTGATATTAGTTGGCAGGGGTCTTTACTTCAACTGTAAGTGTTGATATTAGTTGGCAGGAGTCTTTACTTCAACAGTATTATGTTTTAAAGTATTTTTAATACCTTTTAAGACTTTTTCTGGTAGATGTTTTCTAAAGACCCCTTTTCCATCTGTTTAAACAGAAATCAAAGCCTTTACTTATGCCTCCTTTTTAAGATGGAAAATGGTTGAAAAATGTATCTACAGTAGGCCTTTATTTACCAAAAATATAGACTCTTCGCTTTGATTGGACACCCTGGAGGCTCCACATCTTCATCATCCTCCTACTCTTCATCAGTGTCCTCACCCTCAGCCTCTCCGAGTCTCTTGTAGAACTTAGCGATGCGCCTCATCTCCTTGAGGTAGCAGGCCAGAAGCCATTTCTGCTGCTCAGACAGGAGCTGGTTGTAGTGGTACTGGATCCCAGCTGTCTGTCTGCATTACAGTTGAATGGCGGGGAACCCGGTTACCGAGATTTACCGCCCAAAACCACTCACCTTTCCTGGTAAATAACTGCAAGAAACAGGTAAATTATAATAAATGATTTATATGAACACCATCACGTGAAATGGAACTGTTAAATGATATGTGATGCCTAAATCTGGCTTCTCTAGAGCCTTCTCTCTGCTCTCTGCATGATCAGTCATCACTGCTCAGGGTGGGGACAGACAGACCATCTCAGTATGGAGCGCAGTTCACAATGCATGTAGACATATCATCTCATGATGGTAAGTTATTTTCTTGTGACAGGTAGGCCTACATTTGATGCAGCATAGCCTATGATACAGTAATATAAGGACCGAATGCACGTCTAAATGTACACATCTCCATCTCTCTTTCGGGCAAAACACCAGTCTCAACGTCAACAGTGAAGAGGCGACTCTGGGATGCTGGCCTTCTAGGCAGAGTTGCAAAGAAAAAGCCATATCTCAGACTGGCCAATATAAATAAAAGATTAAGATGGGCTAAAGAACAGAGAAACTGGACAGAGGAACACTGCCTAGAAGGCCAGGATCCTGGAGTCACCTGTTCACTGTTGACGTTGAGACTGGTGTTTTGCCCGAAAGAGAGATGGAGATGGAGAGGTGTTTTGCGGGTACTATTTAATGAAACTGCCAGTTGAGGACTTGTGAGGCGTCTGTTTCTCAAACTAGACACTCTAATGTACTTGTCCTCTTGCTCAGTTGTGCACCGGGGCCTCCCACTCCTCTTTCTATTCTGGTTAGTGCCAGTTTGCGCTGTTCTGTGAAGGGAGTAGTACACAGCGTTGTATGAGATCTTCAGTTTCTTGGCAATTTCTCACATGGAATAGACTTCATTTCTCAGAACAAGAATAGACTGACGAGTTTCAGAAGAAAGTTCAAATGCTGATGCTCCAGATACTCAACTAGTCTGAAGAAGGCCAGTTTTATTGCTTCTTTAATCAGCACAACAGTTTTCAGCTGTGCTAACATAATTGCAAAAGGGTTTTCTAATGATCAATTAGCCTTTTAAAATGATAAACTTGGATTAGCTAACAACATGCCATTGGAACACAGGAGTGATGGTTGCTGATAATGGGCCTCTGTACACCTATGTAGATATTCCATTAGAAATCTGCCGTTTCCAGCTACAATAGTCATTTACAACATTAACAATGTCTTCACTGTATTTCTGATCAATTTGATGTTATTTTAATAGACAGAAAATGTGCTTTTCTTTCAAAAACAAGGACATTTCTAAGTGATCCCAAACTTTTGAACGGTAGTGTATATACAGTACCAGTCAAAAGTTTGAACACAGCTACTCCTTCAAGGGATTTTCTTTATTTTTACTATTTTCTACATTGTAGAATAATAGTGAAGACATCAAAACTATGAAATAACACATATGGAACCATGTAGAAGTAATGCCATCACTAACGTAGAGAGGCTCCTGCCTACATAGACAATCATTGGCCAGTCTAACAAATGGATCACTAGTCACTTTATAATTGCCACTTTAATAATGATGTTTACATATCTTGCATTTCTCATCCCATATATATATACTGTATATTATACCATCTATTGCACCTTGCCTATGCCACTCGGTCATTGCTCATCCATATATTTCTATGTACTTATTCTTATTCCATCCCTTTATACTTAGATTTGTGTGTATTAGGTTGTTGATATAGCTGCACTGCCGGATCTAGAAGTACAAGCATTTCGCTACACTCGGAATAACATCTGCTAGCCATGTGTATGTGACCAATAAAATGTGATTTGATTTGATTAGTAACCAAAAAAGTGTTAAACAAATCTAAATATATTTTATATTTGAGATTCTTCAAATAGCAACCGTTTGCCTTGATTACAGTTTTGCACACTCTTGGCATTATCTCAACCAGCTTCATGAGGTAGCCACCTGGAATGCATTTCAATTAACAGGTGTGCCCTCTTAAAAGTTCATTTGTGGAATTTCTTTCCTTCTTAATGTGTTTGAGACAATCAGTTGTGTTGTGACAAGGTAGGGGTGGTATACAGAAGATAGCCCTATTTGGTAAAAGACCAAGTCCACATTATGGCAAGAACAGCTCAAATAAGCAAATAGGATCAACAGTCCATCATTAGACAAGAAGATCAGTTAATGCAGAACAATTCAACTTTGAAAGTTTCATAAAGTGGAGTCGCAAAAACCATCAAGCGCTATGATGAAACTGGCTCTCATGAGGACCGTTACAGGAATGGAAGACCCAGTTACCTCTTAGAGTTACCAGCCTCAGAAATTGCAGCCCAAATAAATGCTTCACAGAGTTCAAGTAACAGACACATCTCAACATCAACTGTTCAGAGGAGACTGCGTGAATCAGGCCTTCGTGGTCAAATTGCTGCAAATAAACGACTACTAAAGGACACCAATAAGAAGAGACTTGCATTAGGCCAAGAAACACGAGCAATGGACATTAGACCGGTGGAAATGTGTCCTTTGGTCTAGTCCAAATTGGAGATTTTTGGTTCCAACCACTGTGTCTTTGTGAAACACAGTTTGGGTGAACGGATCTCCACATGTATATTTCCCACCATAAATCATGGAGGAGGTGTTATGATGTGGGGGTGCTTTGCTGGTGACACTGTCTGTGATTTATTTAGAATTCCATTCACACTTAACCAGCATGGCTACCACAGAATTCTGCAGCGATAGCCATCCCATCTGGTTTGGGCTTAGTGGGACTATCATTTGTTTTTCAACAGGACAATGACCCCAACACACCTCCAGGCTGTGTAAGGGATATTTTAACAAGAAGGAGAGTGATGGAGTGCTGCATCAGATGACCTGGCCTCCACAATCTCCTAACCTAAACCAAATTGAGATGGTTTGGGATGAGTCAGACTGCAGAGTGAAGGAAAAGCAGCCAACAAGTGCTCAACATACAGTATGTGGGAACTCCTTCAAGACCGTTGGAAAAGCATTCCAGGTGAAGCTGGTTGAGGTAATGCCAAGAGTGTGCAAAGCTGTCATCAAGGCAAATGGTGGCTATTTGAAGATTCTCAAATATAAAAAAATATTTTGCTTGTTTAACACTTTTTTGGTTACTACATGATTCCATATGTGTTATTTCATAGTTTTGATGTCTTCACTATTATTCTACAATGTAGAAAATAGTAAAAAATAAAGAAAAACCCTTGAATGAGTAGGTGTTCTTAAACCTTTGATCGGTAGTATATATATATATACAGTTGAAGTCGGAAGTTTACATACACCTTAGCCAAATAAATTTAAACTCAGTTTTTCACAATTTCTGACATTTAATCGTAGTAAAATGACTACTTTATTTTAAGAATGTGAAATGTCAGAATAATAGTAGAGAGAATTCTTTATTTCAGCTTTTATTTCTTTCCCCAGTGGGTCAGAAGTTTACATACACTCAATTAGTATTTGGTAGCATTGCCTTTATATTCTTTAATTTGAGTCAAATGTTTCGGGTAGCCTTCCACAAGCCTCCCACAATAAATTGGGTGAATTTTGTCCCATTCCTCCTGACAGAGCTGGTGTAACTGAGTCAGGTTTGTAGGCCTCTTTGCTCGCACATGCTTTTTCAGTTCTGCCCACAAATTTCTATCGGATTGAGGTCAGGGCTTTGTGATGGCCACTCCAATACCTTGACTTTGTTGTCCTTAAGCCATTTTGCCACAACTTTGGAATTATGCTTGGGGTCATTGTCCATTTGGAAGACCCATTTGTGACCAAGCTTTAACTTCCTGACTGATGTCTTGAGATGTTGCTTCAATATATCCACATAATTTTTCTGCCTCATGATGCCATCTATTTTGTGAAGTGCACCAGTCCCTCCTGCAGCAAAGCACCCCCACAACATGATGCTGCCAGGCCCGTGCTTCATGGTTGGGATGGTGTTCTTCGGCTTGCCAGCCTCACCCTTTTCCTCCAAACATAACGATGGTCATTATGGCCAAACAGATCTATTTTTGTTTCATCAGACCAGAGGACATTTCTCCAAAAAGTACGATCTTTGTCCCCATGTGCAGTTGCAAACCACAATCTGTCTTTTTTTATGGCGGTTTTGGAGCAGTGGCTTCTTCCTTGCTGAGTGGCCTTTCAGGTTATGTCGATATAGGACTCATTTTACTGTGGATATAGATACTCTGTACCGGTTTCCTCCAGCATCTTCCCAAGGTCCTTTGCTGTTGTTCTGGGATTGATCTGCACTTTTCGCACCAAAGTGCGTTCATCTCAAGGAGACGGAACGCGTCTCTTTCCTGAGCGGTATGATGGCTGCCTGGTCCCTTGGTGTTTATACTTGCTTACTATTGTTTGTACAGATGAACGTGGTACCTTCAGGCATTTGTAAATTGCTCCCAAGGATGAACCAGACTTGTGGAGGTCATGGCTGATTTCTTTTGATTTTCCCATGATGTCAAGCAAAGAGGCACTGAGTTTGAAGGTAGGCCTTGAAACACATCCACAGGTACACCTCCAATTGACTCAAATGATGTCAATTAGCCTATCAGAAGCTTCTAAAGCCATGACATAATCGCTGCCAAATGTGTTTCAACAAAGTACTAGGTAAAGGGTCTGAATACTTATGTTAATGCAATATTTAAATGTTTTATTTGTAATAAATTTGCAAAAATTTCTAAAAAAACTATTTTTGCTTTATCATTATAAAAAAAAACGATTTTATACATTTTAGAATGAGCCTGTCATGTAATTAAATATGGAAAAGGTCAAGGGGTCTGTATATGCTACAGCATATTACTTACGGCAAAAAAAGAGCTATGTGCTCTCTTGGGTAAATACTGTAAATGAAACAAGCTCCAGTAGGCTAATCTTTTTCTGTATGAACTATATTACTGTACTGTATTGGGCTCAAACCCTACACCCCAACCCGAGCACTCTGTTCTGCCACCTCAGGTCTCTTGGCCCTCTCGGGTCCTTTAGGTGCCGAGAAAACAAGATTCTCTTGTCTGATGAAACCAAGATTGAACTCTTTGATCTGAATGCCAAGCGTCACATCTGGAGGAAACCTGGCACCATCCCTCAGCATCATGCTAAAGCCTCTGCCAGGTTTGATGGGGAGCATTGCTGCACAGCTATTTTCAGGTCTCTCCTGAGATGTTCGATCGGGTTCAAGTCCTGAAATATTCTCTCTGTACTTTGCTCCATTCATCTTTCCCTCGATCCTGACTAGTCTCCCAGTCCCTGCCGCTGAAAAACATACCAACAGCATGATGCTGAGGGATGGTGCCAGGTTTCCTCCAGATTTGACGCTTGGCATTCAGATCAAAGAGTTCAATCTTGGTTTCATCAGACAAGAGAATCTTGTTTTCTTGGCCCGAGAGTCCTTAGGTGCCTTTTGGCAAACTCCAAGCGGGCTGCTATGTGCCTTTTACTGAGGAGTGGCTTCCGTTTGGCCGCTCTACCATAAAGGCCTGATTGGTGGAGTGATGCAGAGATGATTGTCCTTCTGGAAGGTTCTCCCATCTCCACAGAGGAACTCTGGAGCTCTGTCAGTGACCTCCCTGACCAAGGCCCTTCTCCCCCGATTGCTCAGTTTGGAACGGCGGTCAGCTCTAGGAAGAGTCTTGGTCGTTCCGAACTTCTCCCATTTAAGACTGATGGAGGCCACTGTGTTCTTGGGGACCTTCAATGTTTCAGAAATGTTTTGGAACCCTTCCCCAGATCTGTGCTTTGACAATCCTGTCTCGGAGCTCTATGGACAATTCCTTCCACGTCATGGCTTGGTTTTTGCCAAAACTGTCAACTGTGGGACCTTATTTAGACAGGGGTGTGCCTTTCCAAATCATGTTCAATCAATTTAATTTGCCACAGGTGGACTCGAATCAAGTTGTAGAAACAGCTCAAGGATGCACCTGAGCTCAATTTAGAGTCTTATAGCAAAGGGTCTAAATACTTATGTAAATAAGGTATTTATGTTTTCGCTTTGTCATTGAGGGGTATTGTGTGTAGATTGACGAGGGGGAAAAACGATTTAGTAAATGTTAGAATAAGGCTGTAATGTAACAAAATGTGGAAAAAGTCAAGGGGCCTGAATACTTTCTGAATGCACTGTATATCATAGGCCTATAGGTGTTATTTGAGCATTTTTGGCATTTGCTCATAAAATGTATTTAATGTAGGGCTCATCAGGCTCAGGCAGCGTCAGGCTTGAATTATTTATCAAAGCTCTAATCAAATCCAGACGTAGGCCTACAGTATTTATATGCTTTATAGGATTTTGAACGACACTTCCAGTTTTGGCGGGAAATACCGGGTTACCCGGGAGAAAAGTGAGGTTGGAACATTTGTAAAATACCAGGAAAATATTCAAACCTTGCCAGAGAGAGACTGGGTGGCCACCTGCACTATGGCATCATGCCAGCAGGCTGGAAAACATCATGTGAGCTTTGGAGGGTTGAGGTGAGCTTCTGTGGGGGTGAGACAGATACTTGTGAAGTGCTACATTTAGCATACAGCTGCCAGAGCCATTTTTCTAAACCGCAAGAATGGACCAAATGGATTAGGACTTTTGAGCGCTTTGGTCAAGCGAATAATCTTCACACATCCACCGAGGAGAAGCAGCTAAACACTCATGTACTGTATGAGCAACGAAGCAGATCACGTTTTGAGGGAGCTGAATCTAAACAAACTCCAGCAACAACAGTATGGACAAGTAAGAAACGGATTTCATGCATTCTTTATTGTGAAAAACAACGTGATTTATGAGAGAGCCCGCTTTAACATGCAGAGACGGGGGAAATGAAACAGTGGATTATTTTTGCCACAGCCTTATATGCCCTAGATGAACATTGCATCTATGGACTTTTGCACGATGAGCTAATTAGAGACAGGCTAGTCATTGGTCTAGCAGACATACGTCTGTCAAAGCTGATGGAGCTAGATGAAGATCTTACGCTAGAGAGAGCAGTTGAGACGGCAAGGCGAACTGACGTGAAAAGACAGCAAAGTAGCCTGCGAGGTGATACAGTGATGATAAAAGAGGCATGCTCAGTGGATAGAGTTCTGTAGAAAGGCAGCCAGTATCAGTGGAAACAGAAAGCTAGCCATGGAGATGCTAATGAGAAGAAGCAGTCAGTGTCAACACTGTGGCAAAAGCCCTGCACATACAAGAGCACAGTGTCCCAGCCAAAGAAGTAGTGCCAATCCTGTGAAAAAACATTGACATTACCAACATGTATTTATAACATCAAGAGCAGTAAACGAGGTTCAAGAATAGCATTTTCCTAGTAAAATGACAACAGGAAGTGAGCGGTGAATGATGTATATTCAAGTGATGGACAGGGAATTTGAAATTCAAAATAGACACTGGTGCCGATGTGACTGTTATCCCAGACAATGTGTCCAGTCACATTTTTGCAGGAACCAGAAAGCCAGCTCTGCAAAAATGAACAAAACCACTAGTACCAGGAAGAGCGCCGCTGGACGTGATCGGCGTCATAAGTGTGGTTCTACGAAAGGGAGAAAAGGAGACACTGGAGGATGTGTATCTACACACAGCTTTACTAGGCAGACCACCCATCACAAAGCTTGAGCTAGTTGCTCGACTCGACAGCATTGATTGACAGACAATGAAAGAAAGCCATCCAAAGCTGTGCAGCGGTCTTGGCACAGTACAACAACCATATACCATCAAGCTGAAAGCAGACGCAGAGCCCTACTCACTCCACAGTCCGCGACGGATTCCTCTGACATTGCTACCAAAAGTCAAGAAAGAGCAAGAGCGTATGCAAGGGTACAAGGTTGTCTCTAGAGTTTAGGAGCCCACAGACTGGTGTGCCGGCCTGGTGGTTGTTCCAAAGAAGAACATGGACGTGGGGATATGTGTCGATTTCACCAGTCTCAATGGGTCAGTGTGTAGAGTAAAATGCATACTTCCCACTGTCGAACAGACCCTTGGCTCTTTAGCCAGGGTGAAGATCTTCAGCAAGCTTGACGCGAACATGGGCTTCTAGCAGATTCCGCTAGCTGAGGAGTCAGTTAAGCTAACAACCTTCATCACACCTTTTGGACATTACTGCTTCAACCGCCTGCCTTTCGGCATCACTTCAGTACCTGAACACTTCCAGAACAGAATGGTGACAGAGTTTACTGAAGGCCTGGAAGGTGTTGTGTGTCACATGGATGATGTGTTATTCTGGTGCCAAACACAAGTGGAGCATGATGCAAGACTTAATTTCATGTTGCAGATGGAAAAGGTCAGCCTTAACGAGTGCCACAGCGGTCTAAGGCACTGCATCTCAGTGCTAGAGGCATCACTACAGACCCTGGTTCGAATCCAGGCTGTATCACAACCGGCCATGATTGGGAGTCCCAGGTTCGGGTTTGGCTGGATAGGCCGTCATTGTAAATAAGAATTTGCTCTTAACTGACTTGCTTAGTTAAGTAAATATTAAATAACATACAAAATAAAATAAACTCTGAACATGGACAAATGTGGCCACATCCAGGCCACATTATCTCGGACGAAGTAGTACAGCCCAACCTGACAAACACATAGGCTGTCTCGGAGATGGCGGAGCCATCCAATATCAACATCAACAAGCTGCGGAGCTTCCCAGCTTTGAAAGTTCATACCCCAGTTAGCTGAAAAGGACAAACCTCTCAGAGACCTACCTTCAAAGAAAAACCACTGGCACTGGGGCGCCGACCAAGTCCTATCCTTCAATGAGCTGAAGGAGGAGCTGACATCCACACCCGTGTGCAGCAGATGCATCTTCCTACGGACTAGGAGGAGTGCTGCTCCAGGAGCGGAGCAAGGAATGGAGAACCGTTGTGGAGCAGAGATACACTCAAGTGGAAAAAGAAGCTCTGGGGCTGACATGGGCATGTGAAAAATTCAGAGACTTTCTCATTGGTCAACACTTTCAGTTGAAAACCTCTCCTGAGCCGTCTAACCCTTGGACACCCTTCCCCTTCTAATCCAGCACTTCAGGACGAGTCTGATGAGATACTCCCCGGAAAGAGTCTGTCGACCACAGAAACACTGTCATGTGCACCAGTCAAAGCCAAAGGTACTGCTACAGAAAAATATCTCATGTAGAGAACAAATATCTATGTGGACGCCATCTTGGAACAGCTTTCAGACACTGTTTCCTACATGGACAATTTGATAGAACAGCTCAAAGCCGACAGTGTGTCAGGAAGGATGGCTTGAGTTCATCGGAGGCGAAGGACCACTGAAACTGTACTGGGCAGAACATGCTTTTCTCACAGTGCACGACAGTCTCCTATTGAATGGAACAATACTTGTCATTTCCTCAGCCTTACGAAACAACGTCCTCAACAAGTTTTATGAGGGTTTTCAAGATGACAATTCCACCAATATTCCCACATCACTTTTGTCGCAGTCAGCAATGACAAACCCTGGTTCAATGCGAAGCTGAAAGGCCTACATCCTGCCAAAGAGGCACATAGGAGTGGCATTAGGAGTGGCAATATGGACCAATACAGAGTGGCACAGCAGCAACTGAATAAGGGGATTAAGGCAGCCAAATAACAATACAAGGAGAGGCTAGAACAACAATTCTCCACCAATGACTGCTTGTCTGTCTGGAAGAGTCTTCGTAAGATCACAAGCTACAAACAAAAGACCCTCCATGTTTCAGACAACCCCCTACTTGTCCCAGGTTGCCGTCCCCCACCCCATGTCATCAGAACAAGAAGTCAACAGGCTTTTTAAGAAACAAGACTGTAGGAAACCTGCAGCCCCAGACCAGGTCTTCACAGCAACACTAAAACACGATGCTGACCAGCTCTAACCCTTTATTCACGGACATCTTCAATCAATCACTTTAGCTATGCACTATTTTAAATCATCCATCATAGTGCCTTTGCCTAACAAGAAAGTACCCTGGCTGAATGACTACAGACCTGTAGCACTCACTTCAGTCATCATCAAGTCCTTCGAGGGCCTCATCCTATCCCACCTCAAAGACATCACTGATGCCCTCCTTGACCCCCTGCTGTATACTTACAGAGCCAACAGGACTGTTGATGACGCTATCAACATGGGCCTCCACTACATCCTTCAGCACCTTGACAATCCCCAAGGACATACGTGAGGATACTGTTTGTGGACTCTACAGTCAACACCATCATACCACAACTGTTGCAGGAAAAACTTACCCAGATGAACGTACCCAAGTCCATCTGTCGGTGGATCACTGATATCCTGTCAAACAGGACACAGTACGTGAAACTGGGAAAACACCTTTCACACTCCCTATCCCTCAGCACAGGGGCGCCGCAAGGATACGTGCTCCCCCCCCCCCCCCCCCCCCCCATCTTCCCACTCTACACCAATGACTGCACCTCCAACGATTCATCTGTCAAACAACTCAAGTTTGCTGATGACACCACCCTGGTCGGTCTCATCTCGGACGCTGATGAGTCCAAGTACTGAGGTGAGGTTGACCGACTGGTGGCCTGGTGCAGTCGCAACAACCTGGAACTCAACATAGTCCAAATTGTGGATATGGTGGTGGACTTCAGAAAACGTCCCACAACATGTCTCCCCCTCTAGATTGATGGCTCAGCCATTAGCACAGCTGAATCATTCAAATTCATGGGGAACATTTTCTTCCACAACCGCAAGTGGGAAGACAACACTAGATCGGTGACCAAGAAGGCTCACTGGAGAATCTTCTGTCTGCGTCAGCTGAAGAAACTCAAACTCTCACGGTCATTACTGGTTCGGTTCTACACTTCCATCATTGAGTCCATCCTCACCTCTTTAATCATTGTCTGGTTTGAAACCAATAACTAGCCTACGTATATTGTTGCACTCGCTTTGTCTAGGGGTCCTAGGTCTAGTTACATGGTCTTTAACCTGAATGTATGTGTGTATTTATGTGAGAAATCAGGGAGTGAGGACAGTGTTGGATGCTCATGTGCCCAGGGAGACAGCAACCTTACCTTAGGTCCAGGGCCAGCCCTGTCTTGATTTTTTGAGGTCGGTGAGCCTAAGCGATTATTATGTTCAGATGGTGACGGAAACAAATATATACAAAAATGAAAAATACAAAAGGCATGCCTAAACTAAAGATTCAAAATTAAGTTGAAAGGCCTTATGGTAAGAAACCGAACCTGCAGCCTCACTGGTGCAAGCCGGGACAGAATCCCTTCCTCTGCATATATTCTGCAAATTCCCTCTGTAAGTTGTATATCCTCTCTGTAAATCAGCTTTACTCCAGAGTTTTATGTATTATGTTCACTGTATTTATATTGGATATCCTGTATGTTGACTACAGTATGTTGTCTCTGTGTCTGTACACTGCCTGTACATTGTCTATTGCTGGCAACACCTATTCACTATTCACAAGTCAAATTACAGTTATGTGCAAATGTACTTGGTAAATAAAGTGATTCTGATTCTGATGAATTTGAGAGTGGTTACATTTCTCCAGGCCCATCCCTCAGCTTTTTACCAAAACGGAGGCGGGTTGACCACTTGGTTATTGTTTCAAATTCAATGTATTTTTGCAATGTAGAATATCATTGCAAAAGTGTTTAACACTGACTATCATGTCACATTTACTTTAACACTAAGAAATCACCCTTTAACTTTATCTGAAGCCTTAACACCAGAATACCTCTTTAACACCAGTAGACTTGACCATGACTCTCTTCAGGGAACCTATACCAGTACTGTTGGCCAGTATTCTACTGATTCTCCCCATCAGAGGTTGTGTTGGATCTCTCTCTAATCCCCCACCTGAACTGATCTGCTGGCCCTCCTAAGTCTAGGCCCTAGCTCTACAACACAATGTCCAACTCTTCACAGCGCCGCGGATTACCCTTCTGTTGCTCAGATTGTTTTCTTGGCAATCTGGTTGTGTTAGAAACTGATTGACCAGTACCTGGTGATCAGTACTGATTGACCAGTACTCACATTTCTGACATGATCCAAGTTACAGTAACATACTCAGTGCTTGACTTGGACCGGAATAGCTGCCAGTACTAATTTGGGGTGCCGGTACTGTTTACATTTAGGAGCAGGATCTCCACAATACTTTTGAGATAATATTTTATAAGATGAACAAGAGCTCAAGCAGTAGAACATTTGAGGTGTTCCAATAAAACTCCTGCCCAAATCAAGCACTGAACATACTGTCAAGCAGTACATGTGCAATGTAGTCTTGACAACAAATTCACTGCAATTCATTGCACTCCACACTGTCCTTTCCCACCTGGACAAAGGGAACACCTATGTGAGAATGCTATTCATTGACTACAGCTCAGCGTTCAACACCATAGTGCCCTCAAAGCTCATCAATAAGCTAAGGACCCTGGGACTAAACACCTCCCTCTGCAACTGGATCCTGGACTTCCTGACGGGCCGCCCCCAGGTGGTGAGGGTAGGTAACAACACATCCGCTACGCTGATCCTCAACACAGAGGCCCCTCAGGGTGCGTACTCAGTCCCCTCCTGTGCTCCCTGTACACGCATGACCGCACGGCCAGGCACGACTCCAACACCATCATTAAGTTTGCCGATGACACAACAGTGGTAGGCCTGATCACCGACAACAACGAGACAGCCTATAGGGAGGAGGTCAGAGACCTGGCCGTGTGGTGCAAGGACAGCAACCTCTCCCTCAACGTGATCAAGACATAGGAGATGATTGTGGACTACAGGAAAAAGCACGCCCTCATTCTCATCGATGGGGCTGCAGTGGAGCAGGTTGAGAGCTTCAAGTTCCTTGGTGTCCACATCACCAACAAACTAACATAGTCCAAGCGAGTTAGATGCACTATTGTAAAGTGGTTGTTCCACTGGATATCATAAGGTGAATTCACCAATTTGTAAGTCGCTCTGGATAAGAGCGTCTGCTAAATGACTTAAATGTAAATGTAAATGTAAGCACACCAAGACAGTCGTGAAGAGGGCACAACAAAACCTATTCCCCCTCAGGAGACTGAAAATATTTGGCATGGGTCCTCAGATTCTCAAAAGGTTCTACAGCTGCATCATGACTGGTTGCATCACTGCCTGGTATGGCAACTGGTCGGCCTCCGACTGCAAGGCACTACAGAGGGTAGTGTGAATGGCCCAGTACATCACCGGGGCCAAGCTTCCTGCCATCCAGGACCTCCATACCAGTCAGTGTCAGAGGAAGGCCCTAAAAAATGTCAAAGACTCCAGCCACCATAGTCACAGACTGTTCTCTCTGCTACCGCACAGCAAGCTCTACCGGAGCGCCATGTCTAGGTCCAAGAGGATTCTAAACAGCTTCTACCCCCAAGCCATAAGACTCCTGAACAACTAATCAAATGGCTACCCAGACTAGCCCTGTCCTCCTGCTGTTCCTGCTCTGGGTCCTGGAGTGGCCTTGAACCCTGTTGTAATCCTGTCTGTCTGTGAGGTGGCCGTGGCCCATAGGAGAAGAAGAGGAGAGCAGGCTGGGTTAATCTGGCCCATGATGGGGTAATTACTTCCACGGTGCTGGGTGGTTGTGGGGATGGAGGGAGGAAGAGGAGGGGGGGGATAGCTAGAGGTTGCAGCGTAACTGACTGCTCCGTTGTGGGAGGAGTCACCCCTATAGCTAGGCGGATCTTTCCCTGACCTTGGAGAAAGGAGAAAGGAGAGAGAGACACAGAGAGAGAGACAGAGAGAGAGAGCAGAGACGTCAGCATACTGCCACAGATCCAGCAGCACTGCAGATCTCTCTGTGTGCTGCTATTCTTCCTATGAGGGTGAAAGACAGGAGGAGGAGTGGGAGTGAGTGAGAGAAGCGTCTGGCAGCCATCCCAGTCAAACAGTAATGCAGAGTAAAGGGGGAGATAGCAGTCTTTTCACTGAGCCTCAGCACAGAATCCAGCACTGTAAGTCTGTGTGTCATTCTTCTGTGATTGCCATAGTGATGTGTTGTGTGTAGCTGTTTGCATGTTGTGTGTGCTGCTGTATGTTCATTACATTAGTATTATTGTTATTATCATTTTTATGCTGCTGTATGTTGTTATGCTCTGAAGGAGAGCAATGGCACAAGTATTTATGGACGCGACAGAGACAACAGTTGCTTAACAGAGACTGGATGGGTGTCTTGATGAGCCATGCTTTTGTAACCATGGGATGTGTTTTGTGTATGCGCATGTGTGTGCGTGTGTGTGCATGCGTGAGTTCGTGCGTGTATACGTGCATGCTTGTGTGTGTGGGTGGGTGGGAAGGTGTGTGTGCGTGCGCATGTACGTGCATGCGTGTGTGTGTGGGTGGGAAGGTGTGTACGTGTGTGTGTTGGAGGGTGTGTGTGTGTTGGAGGTTGTGTGTGTCCGCCTCTGTGTGTACGATTGTTTATACATGGTTATGACTGTGTGATTGTGGCAAGTGTGTTGACTATGTGGCAAATACTTGTGAAACAGAATCATTGTTGTGGAATAACAGTAATAAATAATTGTGTAATGCTGACATTCGCTGGTATATTGTTTACGCAGTGACTGCAGCAGAGAAACACCCTTGTTGTTGTTGTGCGTGTACACTCTTAGAAGAACCTTTTTGGTTCCTGGTAGAACTCTTTTGGGTTCCATGTAGAACCCTCTAGGGAACGGGTTCTACATGGAACCAAAAAGGGTTCTTGAAAGAGTTCTCTTATCCCCACAGCCGAAGAACCGTTTAGGTTCTAGATAGCACCTTTTTTCCTAAGAGTGTAGTGTTCTGTAGGACATACTCCTCACCCTCTCTGTCAACCAGGATGCGGTTCTATTATGCAGCAGTCAGAGCACTGCACTGTTATACTCAGGCCTATCTCTGTCACCACAAGTGAGTGACATACAGTGCCTTTGGAAAGTATTCAGACCCCTTGACCTTTTCCACATTTTGTTACGTTACAGCCTTATTCTAAAATGTATTAAATCATTTTTCCCCCTCAGAAATCTACACACAATACCCCATAATGACAAAGAAAAAACAGGTTTCTAGGAATCTTTGCAAATGTATTAAAAATGGAAATATCACATTTATATAAGTATTCAGACCCTTTACTCAGTACTTTGTTGAAGCACCTGTCACGTTCTGACCTTAGTTCCTGTCACGTTCCTGACCTGTTTTCTGTTGTTTTGTATGTGTGTGATGGTCAGGGCGTGAGTTTTGGGTGGGCATTCTATGTTGTGTGTTTCTATGTTGGTTTAGGGTTGCCTGGTATGGCTCTTAATTAGAGGCAGGTGTTTTGCGTTCCTCTAATTAAGAGTCATATTTAGGTAGGTTGTTTCACTGTGTTCGTTGTGGGTGGTTGTTACCTGTCTCTGTGTTTGTGTTCTGCACCAGATAGGTCTGTATCGGTTTTCACGGTTTGTTGTTTTGTTTGTTGTTTGTAGTGTTCACTTGTCGTCAAATTAAACATGTTGAACACTAACCGCGCTGCACTTTGGTCCTCTCCTTCACCCCTGGAAGAAAGCCGTTACAGAACCACCCACCAAACCCGGACCAAGCAGCGTGGCAACAGGCAACGGCGGCAGCAGCAGCAGCAGCGGGAGCTAGCAAGGCAGAGTGGCTGGAAGCCCGAGAGGCTCCCCCAAAAAATTCTTGGGGGGGGGCACACGGGGAGTATGGCTGGGTCAAGTGGGAGATTTGAGCCAGTTCCCCGTGCTTACCAGAAGGAGCAGTGGGCTAAATTGAGGTACGAGTCGGAGAATGTGGAGGAGTTATTGGACAGATTGGAGGAAAGTGAAAGGATGGGAGATTATGAGACATTTGATGAGTTGTTGGTGATATTGGGGGAGAGCGAAGAGAGAGAGATGTTGGTTTGGCGTAGCATACACGGTACTCGCACTGAGGTGTGTGATTACCGTGGAGAGCGGGAGTACGGGCAGACACCGTGTTATGCGGAAGAACGCACGGTGTCCCCAGTACGCGTGCTTAGCCCAGTGCGGGCTATTCCACCTTGCCGCACTGGGAGGGCTAGGTTGGGCATCGAGCCGAGTGCCATGAAGCCGGCCCAACGTATCTGGTCTCCAGTACGTCTCCTCGGGCCGGCGTACATGGCACCAGCCTTACAGGTGGTGTCCCCGGTTCGCCTGCATAGCCCAGTGCGGGCTATTCCACCTCGCCGCACTGGCAGGGCTACGGGGACCATTCAACCTGGTAAGGTTGGGGAGGCTCGGTGCTCAAGAGCACGTGTCCTCCTTCACGGTCCGGTATATCCGGCGCCACCTTCCCACCCCAGCTCAGTACCACCAGTGCCTACACCACGCACCAGGCTTCCAGTGCATCTCCAGAGCCCTGTTCCTCCTCCACGCACTCTCCCTATGGTGCGTGTCTCCAGCCCAGTGCCTCCAGTTCCGGCACCACGCACCAAGCCTCCTGTGCGTCTCCAGAGCCCTGTACGCACTGTTCCTTCTCCCCGCACTCGCCCTGAGGTGCGTGCCCTCAGCCCGGTACCTCCAGTTCCGGTACCACGCACCAGGCCTAGAGTGCGCCACGAGAGTCCAGTGTGCCCTGTTGTTGTTCCCCGCACTAGCCTGAAGGTGCGTGTCCTTAGCCCGGTACCTCCAGTTCCGGTACCACGCACCAGGCCTACAGTGCGTCTCAGCCGGCCAGAGTCTGCCGTCTGCCCAGCGGCGCCTGAACTGCCCGTCTGCCCAGCGGCGCCTGAACTGCCCGTCTGCCCAGCGGCGCCTGAACTGCCCGTCTGCCCAGCGGCGCCTGAACTGCCCGTCTGCCCAGCGGCGTCTGATCTGCCCGTCTGCCCTACGCCGTCTGAACTGTCCGTCTGCCATGAGCCTGCAAAGCCGCCCGTCTGCCATGAGCCTGCAAAGCCGCCCGTCTGCCATGAGCCTACAGAGCCGTCCGCCAGACAGGAGCCGCTAGAGCCGTCCGCCAGACAGGAGCCGCTAGAGCCTTCCGCCAGACCGGATCAGCCAGAGCCTTCCGCCAGACCGGATCAGCCAGAGCCTTCCGCCAGACCGGATCAGCCAGAGCCTTCCGCCAGACCAGATCAGCCAGAGCCTTCCGCCAGACCGGATCAGCCAGAGCCTTCCGCCAGACCGGATCAGCCAGAGCCTTCCGCCAGACCGGATCAGCCAGAGCCTTCCGTCAGCCCGGACCTGCCAGAGTCCCTCAGCCCGGACCTGCCAGAGTCCCTCAGCCCGGACCTGCCAGAGTCCCTCAGCCCGGACCTGCCAGAGTCCCTCAGCCCGGACCTGCCAGAGTCCCTCAGCCCGGACCTGCCAGAGTCCCTCAGCCAGGACCTGCCAGAGTCCCTCAGCCAGGTCTTGCCAGAGTTCCTCAGCCAGGACCTGCCGCCCCTTATCCCGGTGCTGCCCCTTATCCCGGTGCTGCCCCTTCATTTAGGTGGTTTTAGTTGGAGGGTGGTCATTGGGAGGGGGATACAGAAGCAGGGAGTGACTATGGTGGTGTGGGGACAGCGTCCGGAGCCTGAGCCACCACCGTGGTCAGATGCCCACCCAGACCCTCCCCTGGACTTTGTGCTGGTGCGCCCGGCGTTCGCACCTTGAGGGGGGGGTTCTGTCACGTTCCTGACCTGTTTTCTGTTGTTTTGTATGTGTGTGATGGTCAGGGCGTGAGTTTTGGGTGGGCATTCTATGTTGTGTGTTTCTATGTTGGTTTAGGGTTGCCTGGTATGGCTCTTAATTAGAGGCAGGTGTTTTGCGTTCCTCTAATTAAGAGTCATATTTAGGTAGGTTGTTTCACTGTGTTCGTTGTGGGTGGTTGTTACCTGTCTCTGTGTTTGTGTTCTGCACCAGATAGGTCTGTATCGGTTTTCACGGTTTGTTGTTTTGTTTGTTGTTTGTAGTGTTCACTTGTCGTCAAATTAAACATGTTGAACACTAACCGCGCTGCACTTTGGTCCTCTCCTTCACCCCTGGAAGAAAGCCGTTACAGTTCCTTTGTTTTGTCTTTTGTTTTAGTTGGTCAGGGCGTGAGTTGGGTGGGTAATCTATGTTTTCTATTTCTGTGTTGGTTTTCTGTGTTTGGCCTGATATGGTTCTCAATCAGAGGCAGCTGTCAATCGTTGTCCCTGATTGGGAACCATATTTAGGTAGCCTGTTTTCTGTTGGGTTTTGTGGGTGGTTGTCTTCAGTCTTTGCGTGTCTGCACCAGATAGAACTGTTTCGGTTTTCACTTAGTTGTTTTTTTGTATTTTGAGTTGTTCACTTTAAATAAGATGAACAATTACCACGCTGCGCATTGGTCCTCCGATCCTTCAAACTTCTCCTCCTCAGACGAGGAGGAAGACGACAGCCGTTACAGAACCTTTGACAGCGATTACAGCTTCGAGTCTTCTTGGGTATGACGCTACAAGCTTGGGACACCTGTATTTGGGGAGTTTCTCCCATTCTTCTCTGCAGATCCTCTCAAGCTCTGTCAGGTTGGATGGGGAGCATCGCTGCCCAGCTATTTTCAGGTCTCTCCAGAGATGTTCGATCGGGTTCAAGTCCGGGCTCTGACTGGGCCACTCAAGGACATTCAGAGACTTGTCACAAAGCCACTCCTGCGTTGTCTTGGCTGTGTGCTTAGGCCAGTGGTTCTTAACCTTGTTGGAGGTACTGAACCCCACCAGTCTCATATGCGCATTCACCGAACCCTTCTTAATTGGAAAAATAAAATATGATTTTTTCAAATTCAAAACATAGGTATATATTTTACTGGTGCACAAAATGAACCGTGCATCAACATCAACACCGTGTGTTCAAAGAACAAAATCATCAAAACATGATTTTCCCACAAAAACAAAAACATAATAATGAATATTTACTGCAAATCAGTGTGACTTCTGCTGTTGCCTTTCAGAGACCAGTTCAGAAATGCGCGGCTTCACCTTGGCAAGTGCCACTCTCATGTCATTTTCGCAACAAAGTCTGTTCCTTTTCTTCGTTTTTATGTCCAGCATCCTCGAAAAGGATTGCTCGCAAAGATATGTTGTAACAAACGATATGAAAATCTCCAGAGCTTTCTTAGCAATAACAGAGTACGTTACCATTTGTTGACACAAAAACGTTGAAAGCGTTGTTGTTCTGAAGAGTTGCTGTTGAACCTGGCTCTGCTGAATTTCAATGATTTCATCGAGGTATTCATCATTGACATCTGTTGTCTCAACACTAAACGTGAACGGCTGTCTCACCCATGCTGGATATGACTCTCTTGTAGGGAAGTATCCGTCGAGAGACTTTGCAAGCTCATCTAAGTGCGTGGCAATTGCTTGCTTCAGTTCCGCGGGTACAGAAATGTCTCCGATTCCAGATACATCTTCGATCTTACTTACACAGTCGTCCAGCAGGGGAAAGTTTGCGAAGTTATCGTTCTCTGTTCATCGTTTCCATAACGGTAGCTTTTTTTGAAAAGCCTTCAGGTTTTCCTCCGCTTCGATGATGTTGACTCCACCGCCCTGCATCTTTTGATTGAGATGATTGAGAGCTGCGAAGATATCAGCCATGTACGCTAAAATGAGAATGAACTTTTGAAGCAATCTGCATGACAATGTTGGTGCTCTTGCAAAAACAGGGCTAATTCCACACGCACGGCAAAAACACGATTCAGCACCTGTCCCCGGGATAACCACCGAATGTTAGAATGTCTTTACACAGCTCACTGAAGATGCGGTGCCTCAGAGCACTAGTTCGCACATAGTTCACGCATTCCACTACAATTTTTAATACTTCTGCCAGTTTTGGAGGCAAGGTTTTTGTTGCCAACGCATGCCTGTGCAGAATACAATGCGTAACAATGATGTGTGGTGCATCGGCTTTCACTAGCGCACCAAAACCAGACTTTCTTCCCAGCATGACTGGAGCTCCGTCCAAACAAACTGCAGAAACCATATCCCACGAAAGATTGTTGTCTTTGAAGAAGTCATCCACAAGTTTCTTCACATCGGCTGCCTTAGTTGTTGTTGTAAGAGGCTTACAAAATAAAAAATCTTCCTTTATCACGTCGTCTTTCACATAGCGCACGAATACAGCAAGCTGGCTTAGATTGGAAACGTCTGTGGTCTCGTCGAGTTGAAGGCTGAATTTTGCCGGGCTTGAAATCAGATCTGCAACTACTTGAGCCAAGATGTCTTTGCTCATGTCCTCTATTCTGTCGCTGATGGTGTCATTTGAAAGAGGAATTTGGGATAACTTAACTTCAGCCTCTTTTCCCAGCATGATATTCGCCATCTTCAACACAGCTGACGACTTTCCAAATGCTCTGTATTTCAATGCTTAAATGTCACTATTTTGACATATTCTAATGAGACCATGTTGATGTACTGTAGCATCATCAGATTATATCAAATCAATGCAAGCAGTTAGTGAAAAACACTGCAGCAGCAGAAGCATTCTCCCAATGCAGTATTTATCCATTCATTTAACTGGCATAACTCTGCTTCAGCCACTTAGTTTGATTTACAACCCCAGTACTGTTTATGATATGAATACCACTGTTTCCTAAATACCACCGATTTAGAACTGACTGGGTAGACTGTGACGGGGGGCTCCACACATCAAATACCTCTGCAGTTGCTGTTTACCCAAACACTAGATTGAGCCCTTAGATACCAGTCCAGCAAGGCCTCCCTTCTTTCTCTTCTCCTCCTCCCTTCTTCTCCTCTGCCACCAGACCTT
The DNA here is from genome assembly GCF_045679555.1 of Salvelinus alpinus. Taxonomy (NCBI): domain Eukaryota; kingdom Metazoa; phylum Chordata; class Actinopteri; order Salmoniformes; family Salmonidae; genus Salvelinus; species Salvelinus alpinus. The sequence goes on from NC_092100.1 coordinate 47,722,636, forward strand.
GATCCTGCAGTGATATCATCGCAGTCTGTTGTTGTTAGAGCTGCACATGAGTTACATATGATAATGCCCCCTTCCTCTACCCCCCCCCCCCTACTTTCCCTCCTCCTACTTCCTCCCCCGGCCCCTAGGCAGGTTATCTCTACTCTGTAATTGGGTCATATTTCTCATTTTTCTGGCTGACGTGGTGTGCATTCTGGGAACATTCGGGAATGCCGTGGGTGGAGGAGTTATGAAATGCTGTGTTTGGAGGTGAGCAGCAGAGTGGTGGGTGGAGGAGTTATGCTACAGCCTCACGAGACTCCACAGTCCACACACACACTGCAGAACAGAGCCACACACACTGCAGAACAGAGCCACACACACTGCAGAACAGAGCCACACACACTGCAGAACAGAGCCACACACACTGCAGAACAGAGCCACACACACACTGCAGAACAGAGCCACACACACACACTGCAGAACAGAGCCACACACACTGCAGAACAGAGCCACACACACACTGCAGAACAGAGCCACACACACACACTGCAGAACAGAGCCACACACACACTGCAGAACAGAGCCACACACACTGCAGAACAGAGCCACACACACTGCAGAACAGAGCCACACACACTGCAGAACAGAGCCACACACACTGCAGAACAGAGCCACACACACACTGCAGAACAGAGCCACACACACTGCAGAACAGAGCCACACACACTGCAGAACAGAGCCACACACACTGCAGAACAGAGCCACACACACACTGCAGAACAGAGCCACACACACTGCAGAACAGAGCCACACACACACTGCAGAACAGAGCCACACACACTGCAGAACAGAGCCACACACACACTGCAGAACAGAGCCACACACACTGCAGAACAGAGCCACACACACTGCAGAACAGAGCCACACACACTGCAGAACAGAGCCACACACACACTGCAGAACAGAGCCACACACACACTGCAGAACAGAGCCACACACACTGCAGAACAGAGCCACACACACTGCAGAACAGAGCCACACACACTGCAGAACAGAGCCACACACACACTGCAGAACAGAGCCACACACACACACTGCAGAACAGAGCCACACACACACACTGCAGAACAGAGCCACACACACACACTGCAGAACAGAGCCACACACACACACTGCAGAACAGAGCCACACACACACACTGCAGGGATGGGCGGAAAATAGATCTGACCCCCAGAGAGAGTCAGAGACAGAGCGCAAAAGAGAGCGAGAGAAAGGAAAGGGATGGAGGGACAGCGTGGACTCTCAGCCCTTACTCTGTTTGCAGTACATGTGGTGGATGTCAAGTTGGAAAAAGGAAGGGTAAATACAAAGGAGAGAACACCGCATTCCTATGGACAATGTTCTGTACCAGATCCATTCATCCATAACCCAATGCCATGTTTATATACCGGTGTCATAGTATATTTACTGAATGCTGTGTCATCTCTCTCAAGCAACCCTGGGTAAAATCTGTACTTGATGTTGCTTGTTGTCATTAGTCCTCCTGGTCTACCTTGTGGCATGCCTATCTAGCTCTCCCTCTCTCTCTCACCCCCCCCCCCCCTTTCTCAACTCAATTCAAATGCTAACCCCCCCCCCCCCCCCCCCCGCGCCTCTCTGCTGACCAGTACTGTATCAGGGGGACACAGTGGGATATTGTGAACCTCGGTGGCTGTGCCGTGCTGAGTGGGAGGCAGTGGGAGGCTCATGTGATGAGAAAGGGGACAGCTTTAGTAAATAGCTGTCATTCATAAGAGCCGTAAGGACGTTTGTCAGGCAGGCAGCTGCCCCTTACTTCAGACACTGATTCTGGACATCAGGACAAACAAAATCGAATTCGGGGACCAGGCAGTTTATGGGAAACGGTCTTCCACAGGTAGATGATAATGTAGTCCTGTAAAGGACTCGAGTGGAGGCGGCATCGATGGTACAGCCAGGGAGGGAATACATAAAGCTACAGCTATATCAGCTGATCTACTGACAAGGTTCATCCCCGTTGGCAGGCCTCTCCTCTCTCTGCTGTCCTGTCCTGACAGGGAGATGTTCTGTGTGTTTGGGATGTCAGCGCTGTCAGCCTGATGGTGTATTTACAGCTGCAGGGAAGGGTGTGTTGGTTAGAGTCCTGTACACAGTCCCCTCTCTTTGTAGTGTAGGGTGTGTGGGTGTGTGTTTTGGGGGTGGAGGGAGGGGTCCATCTGGTTGCGGACTAAATTACTATTACCACTGTGGTGCAATTACAGATGCAGTGTTTCAGAGCCGTGATTCTAGCCCAGTAATCCGTACAGAAGAGGCAGACAGGACACGTTTGAGGAGGTTTGGGGAAACATTTGCTTTAGAAATGCACAAACATGGTATCTGAATTGGTTCAATCGTATAATGATAATAATGAATACCTGTCGTGCTCTGCCTTTGTTTGCTGGCATGGCGTTTTGAGGATTTGAACAGTGTTGCCAGTATGAAATATGCTTTAATTATAGCCTACATTCATTTTTATGAGCATAGTCTTTCATTCCCTGTGTGTCAGTCAAGGGCAATGCGTAGCTGTAAGCTACGATTACTCTGTGCTGGTTGTGTGTGGACAGGCTCCAAACAGAGACTATTCACCATTTCAGAACCACCATCCTTTGTCTGAGGAACAGGAAGACACTGAAATCCAGAGAGCCTAGACTATCCTGGGGAAGTTTTCTGTCTATTGCTGTCTCCCTTATCCCCTTCTCTCTCGCTCTCACCTTCTCTCTCTCTCTCACCTTCTCTCTCTCTCTCGCCTCTCTCACTCTCTCTCTCACCCCACCCCCCCCTCTCTGGCTCTCTCGCTCTCTCTCAATTCAATTTCAATTAAATTTTAGGGCTTTATTGGCATGGGAAACAGATGTTAACATTGCCAAAGCAAGTGAAGTAGATAATAAACAAAAGTGAAATAAACAGTACAAAATAACAGTAAACATTACACTCACAAAAGTTCCAAAAGAATAAAGACATTTCAAATGTCATATTTTGTGCAAATAGTAAAGTACAAAAGGGAAAACAAAATAACATAAATATGGGTTGTATTTACAATGGTGTTTGTTCTTCACTGGTTGCCCTTTTCTTGTGGCAACAGGTCACACATCTTGCTGCTGTGATGGCACGCTGTAGTATTTCACCCAATAGATAGGAGTTTATCAAAATTGGGTTTGTTTTCAAATTCTCTCTCCCTCTTCCCCTTCTCTCGCTCTTTCACTCTCTCTCTCTTCCCTTTTTCTCTCTCTCTCTATTTATCAATCTCTCTCTCTCTCTCTCTATTTATCAGTCTCTCTCTCTCTCTCTCTCTCTCTCTCTCTCTCTCTCTCTATTTATCAGTCTCTCTCTCTATTTATCAGTCTCTCTCTCTCTCTCTCTCTCTCTCTCTATGTATCAGTCTCTCTCTCTATTTATCAGTCTCTCTCTCTATTTATCAGTCTCTCTCTCTATTTATCAGTCTCTCTCTCTCTCTCTCTATTTATCAGTCTCTCTTTCTCTCTCTATTTATCAGTCTCTCTCTCTCTCTCTCTCTCTATTTATCAGTCTCTCTTTCTCTCTCTATTTATCAGTCTCTCTCTCTCTCTCTCTCTCTCTATTTATCAGTCTCTCTTTCTCTCTCTATTTATCAGTCTCTCTTTATCTCTCTATTTATCAGTCTCTCTCTCTATTTTTCAGTCTCTCTTTCTCTCTCTATGTATCAGTCTCTCTTTCTCTCTCTATTTATCAGTCTCTCTCTCTATTTATAAGTCTCTCTCTCTATTTATCAGTCTCTCTCTCTCTCTCTCTCTATTTATCAGTCTCTCTCTCTTTATCAGTCTCTCTCTCTATTTATCAGTCTCTCTCTCTCTATTTATCAGTCTCTCTCTCTCTCTCTCTCTCTCTATTTATCAGTCTCTCTCTCTCTATTTATCAGTCTCTCTCTCTCTCTCTCTCTCTCTCTCTCTCTCTCTCTCTCTCTCTCTCTCTCTCTCTCTCTCTCTCTCTCTATTTATCAGTCTCTCTTTCTCTCTCTATTTATCAGTCTCTCTCTCTATTTATCAGTCTCTCTTTCTCTCTCTATGTATCAGTCTCTCTCTCTCTCTCTATTTATCAGTCTCTCTCTCTATTTATCAGTCTCTCTCTCTATTTATCAGTCTCTCTCTCTCTCTCTCTCTCTATTTATCAGTCTCTCTCTCTATTTATCAGTCTCTCTCTCTATTTATCAGTCTCTCTCTCTCTCTCTCTCTCTATTTATCAGTCTCTCTTTCTCTCTCTATTTATCAGTCTCTCTCTCTCTCTCTCTCTCTCTCTATTTATCAGTCTCTCTTTCTCTCTCTATTTATCAGTCTCTCTCTCTCTCTCTCTATTTATCAGTCTCTCTTTCTCTCTCTATTTATCAGTCTCTCTCTCTCTCTCTCTCTCTCTATTTATCAGTCTCTCTTTCTCTCTCTATTTATCAGTCTCTCTCTCTATTTATCAGTCTCTCTCTCTCTCTCTATTTATCAGTCTCTCTCTCTATTTATCAGTCTCTCTCTCTATTTATCAGTCTCTCTCTCTCAATTCAATTCAATTCAATTCAATTCAATTCAAGGGGCTTTATTGCCATGGGAAACATGTGTTAACATTGCCAAAGCAAGTGAGGTAGATAATACACAAAAGTGAAATAAACAATACAAATTAACAGTAAACATTACACATACAGAAGTTTCAAAACAAGAAAGACATTACAAATGTCATATTATATATATACAGTGTTGTAACAATGTACAAATGGTTAAAGCACACAAGTTAAAATAAATAAGCATAAATATGGGTTGTATTTACAATGGTGTTTGTTCTTCACTGGTTGCCCTTTTCTTGTGGCAACAGGTCACAAATCTTGCTGCTGTGATGGCACACTGTGGAATTTCACCCAGTAGATATGGGAGTTTATCAAAATTGGATTTGTTTTCAAATTCTTTGTGGATCTGTGTAATCTGAGGGAAATATGTCTCTCTAATATGGTCATACATTGGGCAGGAGGTTAGGAAGTGCAGCTCAGTTTCCACCTCATTTTGTGGGCAGTGAGCACATAGCCTGTCTTCTCTTGAGAGCCATGTCTGCCTACGGTGGCCTTTCTCAATAGCAAGGCTATGCTCACTGAGTCTGTACATAGTCAAAGCTTTCCTTAAGTTTGGGTCAGTCACAGTAGTCAGGTATTCTGCCACTGTGTACTCTCTGTTTAGGGCCAAATAGCATTCTAGTTTGCTCTGTTTTTTTGTTAATTCTTTCCAATGTGTCAAGTAATTATCTTTTTGTTTTCTCATGATTTGGTTGGGTCTAATTGTGCTGTTGTCCTGGGGCTCTGTGGGGTGTGTTTGTGTTTGTGAACAGAGCCCTAGGACCAGCTTGCTTAGGGGACTCTTCTCCAGGTTCATCTCTCTGTAGGTGATGGCTTTGTTATGGAAGGTTTGGGAATCGATTCCTTTTACGTGGTTGTAGAATTTAACGGCTCTTTTCTGGATTTTGATAATTAGTGGGTATCGGCCTAATTCTGCTCTGCATGCATTATTTGGTGTTCTACGTTGTACACGGAGAATAGTTTTGCAGAATTCTGCATGCAGAGTCTCAATTTGGTGTTTGTCCCATTTTGTGAAATCTTGGTTGGTGAGCGGACCCCAGACCTCACAACCATAAAGGGCAATGGGCTCTATGACTGATTCAAGTATTTTTAGCCAGATCCTAATTGGTATGTTGAAATTTATGTTCCTTTTGATGGCATAGAATGCCCTTCTTGCCTTGTCTCTCAGATCGTTCACAGCTCTGTGGAAGCTACCTGTGGTGCTGATGTTTAGGCCGAGGTATGTATAGTTCTTTGTGTGCTCTAGGGCAACGGTGTCTAGATGGAATTTGTGGTCCTGGCGACTGGACCTTTTTTGGAACACCATTATTTTGGTCTTACTGAGATTTACTGTCAGGGCCCAGGTCTGACAGAATCTGTGCAGAAGGTCTAGGTGCTGCTGTAGGCCCTCCTTGGTTGGTGACAGAAGCACCAGATCATCAGCAAACAGTAGACATTTGACTTCGGATTCTAGTAGGGTGAGACCGGGTGCTGCAGACTGTTCTAGTGCCCGCGCCAATTCGTTGATATATATGTTGAAGAGGGTGGGGCTTAAGCTGCATCCCTGTCTCACCCCACGACCCTGTGAGAAGAAATGTGTGTGTTTTTTGCCAATTTTAACCGCACACTTGTTGTTTGTGTACATGGATTTTATAATGTCGTATGTTTTACCCCCAACACCACTTTCCATCAATTTGTATAGCAGACCCTCATGCCAAATTGAGTCGAAGGCTTTTTTGAAATCAACAAAGCATGAGAAGACTTTGCCTTTGTTTTGGTTTGTTTGGTTGTCAATTAGGGTGTGTAGGGTGAATACATGGTCTGTTGTACGGTAATTTGGTAAAAAGCCAATTTGACATTTGCTCAGTACATTGTTTTCATTGAGGAAATGTACGAGTCTGCTGTTAATGATAATGCAGAGTATTTTCCCAAGGTTACTGTTGACGCATATTCCACGGTAGTTATTGGGGTCAAATTTGTCTCCACTTTTGTGGATTGGGGTGATCAGTCCTTGGTTCCAAATATTGGGGAAGATGCCAGAGCTAAGGACGATGTTAAAGAGTTTTAGTATAGCCAATTGGAATTTGTTGTCTGTATATTTGATCATTTCATTAAGGATACCATCAACACCACAGGCCTTTTTGGGTTTGAGGGTTTTTATTTTGTCCTGTAACTCATTCAAGGTAATTGGAGAATCCAATGGGTTCTGGTAGTCTTTAATAGTTGATTCTAGGATTTGTATTTGATCATGTATATGTTTTTGTTCTTTATTCTTTGTTATAGAGCCAAAAAGATTGGAGAAGTGGTTTACCCATACATCTCCATTTTGGATAGATAATTCTTCGTGTTGTTGTTTGTTTAGTGTTTTCCAATTTTCCCAGAATTGGTTAGAGTCTATGGAGTCTTCAATTACATTGAGCTGATTTCTGACGTGCTGTTCCTTCTTTTTCCGTAGTGTATTTCTGTATTGTTTTAGTGATTCGCCATAGTGAAGGCGTAGACTCAGGTTTTCCGGGTCTCTATGTTTTTGGTTGGACAGGTTCCTCAATTTATTTCTTAGATTTTTGCATTCTTTATCAAACCATTTGTCATTGTTGTTCATTTTCTTCGGTTTTCTATTTGAGATTTTTAGATTTGATAGGGAAGCTGAGAGGTCAAATATACTGTTAAGATTTTCTACTGCCAAGTTTACACCTTCACTATTGCAGTGGAACGTTTTACCCAGGAAGTTGTCTAAAAGGGATTGAATTTGCTGTTGCCTAATTGTTTTTTGGTAGGTTTCCAAACTGCATTCCTTCCATCTATAGCATTTCTTAATGTTACTCAGTTCCTTTGGCTTTGATGCCTCATGATTGAGTATTGCTCTGTTCAAGTAGACTGTGATTTTGCTGTGGTCTGATAGGGGTGTCAGTGGGCTGACTGTGAACGCTCTGAGAGACTCTGGGTTGAGGTCAGTGATAAAGTAGTCTACAGTGCTACTGCCAAGAGATGAGCTATAGGTGAACCTACCATAGGAGTCCCCTCGAAGCCTACCATTGACTATGTACATACCCAGCGTGCGACAGAGCTGCAGGAGTTGTGACCCGTTTTTGTTGGTTATGTTGTCATAGTTGTGCCTAGGGGGGCATATGGGGGAGGGAATGCTGTCACCTGCAGGCAGGTGTTTGTCCCCCTGTGTTATCTCTCTCTCTCTCTATTTATCAGTCTCTCTTTCTCTCTCTATTTATCAGTCTCTCTCTCTCTATTTATCAGTCTCTCTCTCTCTCTCTCTCTCTCTATTTATCAGTCTCTCTTTCTCTCTCTATTTATCAGTCTCTCTCTCTCTATGTATCAGTCTCTCTCTCTCTCTCTCTCTCTCTCTATGTATCAGTCTCTCTCTCTCTCTCTCTCTCTCTCTATTTATCAGTCTCTCTCTCTCTCTCTATGTATCAGTCTCTCTCTCTCTCTCTATGTATCAGTCTCTCTCTCTCTCTCTCTCTCTCTCTCTCTCTCTCTCTATGTATCAGTCTCTCTCTCTCTCTCTCTCTCTCTCTCTATTTATCAGTCTCTCTTTCTCTCTCTATTTATCAGTCTCTCTCTCTCTATGTATCAGTCTCTCTCTCTCTCTCTCTCTCTCTCTCTCTCTCTCTATTTATCAGTCTCTCTCTCTCTCGTCCCCCGAGTGCTCGCTGAAATATGGACTTTTATCCAGTTATATTGCCCTTGTTATTTTGCCACAGCATTTCCCTCTGAGTTTCTGGTGCTTCATCTCAAAATCTCAAACGGATGACAATGTGTAATGAAGGGATCTCTTGTTCCCTACTTGTTCCCTGCAAAGCCAACAAGCGTTGTACGATAGTATGGATATTCTCAATTAGAAACAGCTTGACAAGAACAGCGGCCAGTTGGAATAGAAGTGTGAGGAACTTTAGTCAGGTTTGATTAGCCTCAAGCTCAGGTTTGATTAGCCTCAAGCTCTATATTCTTCAGGGAACTTTCCCAGCTGTGGAACTAGCTGAGAGAGAGCGAGAGCTGTGGAGTTGAGCAAAGCTTCTACACACAGAGAGAGCGAGAGAGACAGAGAGAGAAATTCATATTTTAAAAACAAGCTCATCAAGCAAGAAGAGTCATTAAGACCTGCAGATTCATTGACTTCAATGTCTTAGATCGGCATCATTCGTGGGTGACGACATGTTTACTGCTGCCTTGTTTTGCTCTGGAAGTGGCTGTCTTGGACTCCGGTATTAGACAAGCAGCACTTTTCCCTGAGCGTGGGGCTTCCTCTGCTCTCCCCCGCTCTACTTTGAGATGTTCTGACATGAGACCATTTTCAATAACCACAAAGCAGGTTGGTGCCAGTGTCTCACGGTCTTATTGAAATACTGCTCAAACACAAAGTGAGTTCTCTCAGCCAACAACAACAACCACAGCACCAGCAGAACACTGGAAGCTGGCATCTCCCCCAGTCACACAGCACCAGCAGATCACTGGAAGCTGGCATCTCCCCCAGTCACACAGCACCAGCAGATCACTGGAAGCTGGCATCTCCCCCAGTCACACAGCACCAGCAGATCACTGGAAGCTGGCATCTCCCCCAGTCACACAGCACCAGCAGAGCACTGGAAGCTGGCATCTCCCCCAGTCACACAGCACCAGCAGAGCACTGGAGGCTGGCATCTCCCCCAGTCACACAGTACCAGCAGAGCACTGGAAGCTGGCATCTCCCCCAGTCACACAGCACCAGCAGAGCACTGGAAGCTGGCATCTCCCCCAGTCACACAGCACCAGCAGAGCACTGGAAGCTGGCATCTCCCCCAGTCACACAGCACCAGACAAAGAACCACAAAGCAGCACTAGCTCAGTCTGTGTAGATTGGCATGGAGGATGGTGTTAACTTAGCGGTTAGGTTAGTATAATATTGTGTTTACCTTACAGACTCTTTAATGTGGCCATGAACCCTTCTTTAGAGGGAAAAAGCATATTTCAAACAGAAAATAGGATCATTGTGACATCCCATGCTACATTTTGCCCACTGGTTATGTCCATTCACACTAATGGATATTTCTACCCTCCACCACGATTGTGTTCTTGATTACCCTTTTGAAAAGTTTGTGGTCATACGCACATCCTTAAAACACGTAGGTGCCCGGGCTAATAAGGAATACCTGTAAAGAACAGGAAGGCCTTCACACTATTTATGCTCCAAATTCACTGCTTTACTGACAACGCTTTGATCCGAAACAGATCTTCGCAGTAGGCGGGTCTTCCTGTTCTTGATTAACCATTTCACACTATCATACCGACCAAAATCTTACTATGCTGGCTCAGGTATTTTCTAAACAACCACAGATACAGAGACTATGCTGGATGGGAAACCAGGTCTGATTGGTTCAGGAGGTATATGACTTTGTCTATTTGGGCGTAAGAGGCAGTTGGAAGGATGTTATTAAAACACTCATGAACGTTGATGAATGTCATGAGGAGACAGGAGGCGTGAATGTGATGAGGAGACAGGAGGAGTGAATGTGATGAGGAGACAGGAGGAGTGAATGTCATGAGGAGACAGGAGGAGGGAATGTCATGAGGAGACAGGAGGAGGGAATGTCATGAGGAGACAGGGTGAGGGAATGTCATGAGGAGACAGGGTGAGGGAATGTGATGAGGAGACAGGAGGAGTGAATGTCATGAGGAGACAGGAGGAGTGAATGTGATGAGGAGACAGGAGGGAATGTCATGAGGAGACAGGAGGAGTGAATGTCATGAGGAGACAGGAGGAGGGAATGTCATGAGGAGACAGGAGGAGTGAATGTGATGAGGAGACAGGAGGAGGGAATGTCATGAGGAGACAGGAGGAGTGAATGTCATGAGGAGACAGGAGGAGTGAATGTCATGAGGAGACAGGATGAGTGAATGTCATGAGGAGACAGGAGGAGTGAATGTCATGAGGAGACAGGGTGAGGGAATGTGATGAGGAGACAGGAGGAGTGAATGTGATGAGGAGACAGTAGGAGGGAATGTGATGAGGAGACAGGAGGAGTGAATGTCATGAGGAGACAGGAGGAGTGAATGTCATGAGGAGACAGGAGGCATGAATGTGATGAGGAGACAGGAGGAGTGAATGTGATGAGGAGACAGGAGGAGTGAATGTCATGAGGAGACAGGAGGAGTGAATGTCATGAGGAGACAGGATGAGTGAATGTCATGAGGAGACAGGGTGAGGGAATGTGATGAGGAGACAGGAGGAGTGAATGTGATGAGGAGACAGGAGGAGGGAATGTGATGAGGAGACAGGAGGAGTGAATGTCATGAGGAGACAGGAGGAGTGAATGTCATGAGGAGTCAGGAGGAGGGAATGTCATGAGGAGACAGGAGGCGTGAATGTGATGAGGAGACAGGAGGAGTGAATGTGATGAGGAGACAGGAGGAGTGAATGTCATGAGGAGACAGGAGGAGTGAATGTCATGAGGAGACAGGAGGAGGGAATGTCATGAGGAGACAGGAGGAGGGAATGTCATGAGGAGACAGGAGGAGGGAATGTGATGAGGAGACAGGAGGAGGGAATGTCATGAGGAGACAGGAGGAGTGAATGTCATGAGGAGACAGGAGGAGTGAATGTCATGAGGAGACAGGATGAGTGAATGTCATGAGGAGACAGGGTGAGGGAATGTGATGAGGAGACAGGAGGAGTGAATGTCATGAGGAGACAGGAGGAGTGAATGTGATGAGGAGACAGGAGGAGGGAATGTCATGAGGAGACAGGAGGAGTGAATGTCATGAGGAGACAGGAGGAGGGAATGTGATGAGGAGACAGGAGGAGGGAATGTCATGAGGAGACAGGAGGAGTGAATGTCATGAGGAGACAGGAGGAGTGAATGTCATGAGGAGACAGGATGAGTGAATGTCATGAGGAGACAGGGTGAGGGAATGTGATGAGGAGACAGGAGGAGTGAATGTGATGAGGAGACAGGAGGAGGGAATGTGATGAGGAGACAGGAGGAGTGAATGTCATGAGGAGACAGGAGGAGTGAATGTCATGAGGAGACAGGAGGAGTGAATGTCATGAGGAGACAGGAGGAGGGAATGTCATGAGGAGACAGGAGGAGGGAATGTCATGAGGAGACAGGAGGAGTGAATGTCATGAGGAGACAAGAGGAAGGAATGTCATGATGGATACAGGAGGAGGGAATGTCATGAGGAGACAGGAGGAGGGAATGTCATGAGGAGACAGGATGAGTGAATGTCATGAGGAGACAGGAGGAGTGAATGTCATGAGGAGACAGGAGGAGTGAATGTCATGAGGGAGACAGGAGGAGGGAATGTCATGAGGAGACAGGAGGAGGGAATGTCATGAGGAGACAAGAGGAGGGAATGTCATGAGGGAGACAAGAGGAGTGAATGTGATGAGGAGACAGGAGGAGGGAATGTGATGAGGAGACAGGAGGAGTGAATGTCATGAGGAGACAGGAGGAGTGAATGTCATGAGGAGTCAGGAGGAGGGAATGTCATGAGGAGACAGGAGGCGTGAATGTGATGAGGAGACAGGAGGAGTGAATGTGATGAGGAGACAGGAGGAGTGAATGTCATGAGGAGACAGGAGGAGTGAATGTCATGAGGAGACAGGAGGAGGGAATGTCATGAGGAGACAGGAGGAGGGAATGTCATGAGGAGACAGGAGGAGGGAATGTGATGAGGAGACAGGAGGAGGGAATGTCATGAGGAGACAGGAGGAGTGAATGTCATGAGGAGACAGGAGGAGTGAATGTCATGAGGAGACAGGATGAGTGAATGTCATGAGGAGACAGGGTGAGGGAATGTGATGAGGAGACAGGAGGAGTGAATGTCATGAGGAGACAGGAGGAGTGAATGTGATGAGGAGACAGGAGGAGGGAATGTCATGAGGAGACAGGAGGAGTGAATGTCATGAGGAGACAGGAGGAGGGAATGTGATGAGGAGACAGGAGGAGGGAATGTCATGAGGAGACAGGAGGAGTGAATGTCATGAGGAGACAGGAGGAGTGAATGTCATGAGGAGACAGGATGAGTGAATGTCATGAGGAGACAGGGTGAGGGAATGTGATGAGGAGACAGGAGGAGTGAATGTGATGAGGAGACAGGAGGAGGGAATGTGATGAGGAGACAGGAGGAGTGAATGTCATGAGGAGACAGGAGGAGTGAATGTCATGAGGAGACAGGAGGAGTGAATGTCATGAGGAGACAGGAGGAGGGAATGTCATGAGGAGACAGGAGGAGGGAATGTCATGAGGAGACAGGAGGAGTGAATGTCATGAGGAGACAAGAGGAAGGAATGTCATGATGGATACAGGAGGAGGGAATGTCATGAGGAGACAGGAGGAGGGAATGTCATGAGGAGACAGGATGAGTGAATGTCATGAGGAGACAGGAGGAGTGAATGTCATGAGGAGACAGGAGGAGTGAATGTCATGAGGGAGACAGGAGGAGGGAATGTCATGAGGAGACAGGAGGAGGGAATGTCATGAGGAGACAAGAGGAGGGAATGTCATGAGGGAGACAAGAGGAGGGAATGTCATGAGGAGACAGGAGGAGGGAATGTCATGAGGAGACAGGAGGAGGGAATGTCATGAGGAGACAAGAGGAGGGAATGTCATGAGGGAGACAAGAGGAGGGAATGTCATGAGGGAGACAAGAGGAGGGAATGTCATGAGGAGACAGGAGGAGGGAATGTCATGAGGAGACAAGAGGAGGGAATGTCATGAGGGAGACAGGAGGAGTGAATGTCATGAGGAGACAAGAGGAAGGAATGTCATGACGGATACAGGAGGAGGGAATGTCATGAGGAGACAGGAGGAGGGAATGTCATGAGGAGACAGGATGAGTGAATGTCATGAGGAGACAGGAGGAGTGAATGTCATGAGGAGACAGGAGGAGTGAATGTCATGAGGGAGACAGGAGGAGGGAATGTCATGAGGAGACAGGAGGAGGGAATGTCATGAGGAGACAAGAGGAGGGAATGTCATGAGGGAGACAAGAGGAGGGAATGTCATGAGGGAGACAAGAGGAGGGAATGTCATGAGGAGACAAGAGGAGGGAATGTCATGAGGGAGACAAGAGGAGGGAATGTCATGAGGAGACAGGAGGAGTGAATGTCATGAGGGAGACAGGAGGAGGGAATGTCATGAGGAGACAGGAGGAGGGAATGTCATGAGGAGACAAGAGGAGGGAATGTCATGAGGGAGAGAAGAGGAGGGAATGTCATGAGGGAGACAGGAGGAGTGAATGTCATGAGGAGACAAGAGGAAGGAATGTCATGACGGATACAGGAGGAGGGAATGTCATGAGGAGACAGGAGGAGGGAATGTCATGAGGAGACAGGATGAGTGAATGTCATGAGGAGACAGGAGGAGTGAATGTCATGAGGAGACAGGAGGAGTGAATGTCATGAGGGAGACAGGAGGAGGGAATGTCATGAGGAGACAGGAGGAGGGAATGTCATGAGGAGACAAGAGGAGGGAATGTCATGAGGGAGACAAGAGGAGGGAATGTCATGAGGGAGACAAGAGGAGGGAATGTCATGAGGAGACAGGAGGAGGGAATGTCATGAGGAGACAGGAGGAGGGAATGTCATGAGGAGACAAGAGGAGGGAATGTCATGAGGGAGACAAGAGGAGGGAATGTCATGAGGGAGACAAGAGGAGGGAATGTCATGAGGAGACAGGAGGAGGGAATGTCATGAGGAGACAAGAGGAGGGAATGTCATGAGGAGACAAGAGGAGTGAATGTCATGAGGAGACAGGAGGAGTGAATGTCATGAGGAGACAGGAGGAGTGAATGTCATGAGGGAGACAGGAGGAGGGAATGTCATGAGGAGACAGGAGGAGGGAATGTCATGAGGAGACAAGAGGAGGGAATGTCATGAGGGAGACAAGAGGAGGGAATGTCATGAGGGAGACAAGAGGAGGGAATGTCATGAGGAGACAGGAGGAGGGAATGTCATGAGGATACAAGAGGAGGGAATGTCATGAGGGAGACAAGAGGAGGGAATGTCATGAGGAGACAGGAGGAGGGAATGTCATGAGGGAGACAGGATGAGTGAATGTCATGAGGAGACAGGATGAGTGAATGTCATGAGGAGACAGGAGGAGGGAATGTCATGAGGAGACAGGATGAGTGAATGTCATGAGGAGACAGGATGAGTGAATGTCATGAGGAGACAGGAGGAGGGAATGTCATGAGGAGACAGGAAGAGTGAATGTCATGAGGAGACAGGAGGAGTGAATGTCATGAGGAGACAGGAGGAGGGAATGTCATGAGGAGACAGGAGGAGTGAATGTCATGAGGAGACAGGAAGAGTGAATGTCATGAGGAGACAGGAGGAGTGAATGTCATGAGGAGACAGGAGGAGTGAATGTCATGAGGAGACAGGAGGAGTGAATGTCATGAGGAGACAGGAAGAGTGAATGTCATGAGGAGACATGAGGAGTGAATGTCATGAGGAGACAGGAGGAGGGAATGTCATGAGGAGACAGGAGGAGGGAATGTCATGAGGGAGACAGGAGGAGGGAATGTCATGAGGGAGACAAGAGGAGGGAATGTCATGAGGAGACAGGAGGAGGGAATGTCATGAGGGAGACAGGAGGAGGGAATGTCATGAGGAGACAGGAGGAGGGAATGTCATGAGGAGACAGGAGGAGGGAATGTCATGAGGAGACAGGAGGAGTGAATGTCATGAGGAGACAGGAGAGATGAATGTCATGAGGAGACAGGAGGAGGGAATGTCATGAGGAGACAGGAGGAGTGAATGTGATGAGGAGACAGGAGGAGGGAATGTCATGAGGAGACAGGAGGAGGGAATGTCATGAGGAGACAGGAGGAGGGAATGTCATGAGGAGACAGGAGGAGGGAATGTTAGGAGGGAGACAGGAAGAGGGAATGTCATGAGGAGACAGGAGGAGGGAATGTCATGAGGAAGACAGGAGGAGTGAATGTCATGAGGAGACAGGAGGAGTGAATGTCATGAGGAGACAGGAGGAGGGAATTTTTCATTACACATTGTACTTCTGACACTTCATGTTGAGTTGTTGAAAAACGTGTTTGCTGTTCTGTCCAGCGTATTAGAAGCTGAGGAAACTGTCAAGACATGAGTGGTTGCCCTTCTTTTCTTGTGAAATGCTCTGACCTTTTTTATGAGCTATAGGTTTGTTGTTCTGGGACCATATAATTATCTGATTACTGTATTGACTGTTCTATGTTATATGACCTCTCTGCTTTCTGCTGATCAATACAGTCATCATTTCTGGGGTGGTGCTTTGACTTCTAGATCCATCACACACACACATACACACGCACACACGCACGCACACACACGCGCACACAGACACACACGTATAAATGATGACTCAACAGCACCTTTTTGTTGTGTCTGGAGAACAAAGTCCCATGTGTGGTACTCAGTGTTAAGATAATGACCAGTTTGGCGTTTAGCATTATTCGTCATGGAGAAATTCCTACGATTTTAAACTTGTGGAGTTGTCTATCTATCTATCTGTTTTATCGTTCTACGCTTTTTTTCTATGGAGGTGATCAATCAATCAAATATATTTATAAAGCCCTTTTTACATCAGCCGATGTCACAAAGTGCTATACAGAAACCCAGCCTAAAACCCCAACCAGCAAGCAATGCAGATGTAGAAGGTGAACCATGGAATACTGCTTTAGTGAAGTTCAAGGATAAATTATGTGAGCCTTGTGCTTGTGTGTCATCATTTCTGGGCTGGTGCTTTGACTTGATTTCTAGATCCATCACACACACACACACACACACACACACACACAAACGCACACACACAAACACAAACACACACCCTCTGACTGGTGTGTAGCAGTAGCTGGTCCAGACTTGACGCATCCCTGATCACCAGTGCAGCTGTCATCATCGCTCTGTTAAAATCCCACCAAGATCATCTGTCTAACAGAGGGGGTGTTACACAGCCTCCTCCAGTGGGGTGAAGGAGAGTTCCCCCACCAGGCTCAGTGTTCCTCACAAACACACTAGCACCTAGTCCCTGCTCTGCATCAGCCAACTCTTACAATGACCGTAGGAGTTGGCAAGATGGCACAAATAGATCTGATACCAGGCTAACTAGGAGTATTCCAGCGTTACTCGTGAAGGCAGTTCCACACAGGGCCTGTGTGACTGTTTTCAATGCACTGACTTACACAGCACTGTCTGAGCTCTGAACATGTCCTGGTCTGGAGGCCTTTGTCTTCCCATACTAATGTCTATCACACAACCACCCCAGGGAGGACTCTGTAGAGCTGGATGATGGCAGGGCCAGCCAGTCAGCGGAGAGAGGCTGTATCCCAAATGGCACCCTATTCCCTATGCAGTGTACTACTTTTGACCGGCACGATAAAGGGAAAAGGTGCCATTTGGGATGCTGCCAGATAGAGAGGACTCCCAGAACGGTGGCTTCATTAGGGGATTAGGATAGAGTAGACTGGGACAGGGGGATTCCAGCTGGGCACTCAAGCAGGTAAAGCACAGCAGAGATAAAGAGATGAAGTCACTCGGACTAGGCAGAGTGGGAAATATTAGCATACATCAAACATTACCATACATTTATTTAGCCTTTATTTGCCCATGCAGTCCCATTGAGATGATCAAGTAAGTACTTTTCTAGGGTGACCTGGTCCATAGGTCCTTTGTGGTGCTCCCCTTGGAGCCTGTTAGGGTGGAGTTTGGGAGTGGCTTTGTCAGAGGACTCTGCTCCCTCCCTCAGCAGAAGACCCTGGGATCAGCTCAGGCCTCCCTCCTCCCTACCCCTCCCTGTCCATCTGACTCTGACTGAAGGTCAAACGAGGGCAGCGAGGTGTAAATGATGTGGTAGAGGTACGGTACTTGTCTAGTCCGAAGCACTTCAGAGCCATATACTGCAGTGTCTGAGCAGGGTTGTCATAGTAACACTCAGTCACCGCTGTAGCCTTGACCTTGCCAAATCCAGTGCTTGCAGGGTTGTCATAGTAACACTCCGTCACCGCTGTAGCCTTGACCTTGCCCAATCCAGTGCTGTATGTATTCCTGGACCACTCCCTCCCTGGAGGATGAGGAAATGATAGGATAGGCGTGCTCTGGCAGATATCTGTTGTTCCTCTGTGCCGTCCACCTTGTCAGAGACACACTGCTTTGAACCATCTGGTTATCAAGAATAAGCTTGTTTGTGTTGAAAGTGAAAGATGGTCTCGTCTCTTGTAGCCCCATGGTGACAGTCACATTCTCTGCACTGTTATGATTGATGGATCCACGTTGACAGAAGTAGTACAATTCTCCTAGGAGCTTACACAAAGCCTTTTCCCTCTCTCTGAATCTGCACTACATGATAAGGACTCTGGTGGAAAAGAGCGAGATAAAAAAAACAATGAGGTCAGAGTTCAGGAGTTATGTCATGATCAGACCACGAGCCAAACATGATTCATTCACACAGTGTGAGAGAGAGATCTTCTGGGCTCATGAACCTCAATTCTGAAGTCAGACCCTGAAGAAAAACACTGCAGGCTTCACACAATACTCACACACGCACATGCGTGCACACACACACACACACACACACACACACACACACACACACACACACACACACACACACACACACACACACACACACACACACACACACACACACACATTTTAAATATTTTATTTGAATCCACAAATCTCATTACAGTCGAGAAGGATTCAAACATTTCGTCATGAATATCTGGACACTTATGAAGGCGCCTTCTTCTCCACTCAGCAAGGTTGCCCATGACAGCTGACACAGAGCAGGACCTTGCTAGCTGCTTTGTCTTTTTACAATGCAGGCCTGCAGTCTGAAGGCCACGTACTACAGATGTAGGATCTTAATTTGATCACTCTTTTGTTGCTGTGAATTTTCCTGCACGGCAGGAAATGCAAACTTACAGTTTATTTTGATTTTAAAAAGGCTTCTAAAGTTTGTCATTTCCACTTGAAAAACGTATCATCCCCTACAAAAATGTCAATTAATTATAATCCACATAATAATTCACATTTCCAGTTGCTGCAGGATTATTTTCCTGCTGTAGAAAACTGGCTCAAATTAAGATCCTACATCTGTATGTACATGGCCGAGACTACCAAATAACAGCACTACAAGTTTGCACTGATAACCCAGGCTGTTCAGGGGTGACAGGAGGGGATGGTATTTCAGCATCTTGTCAGCAAAGTCCTGATTATATATATATATATACACACATTTAAAGACTCAATATGCAGCCTCTCATTTTTCCAATATGGAAAAAATAATTGAATCAAAGATCCAAATGAATAGCATTCATTGGAAATAGCTGGTAGGCTTGAATGTCTCACTGCATTGGCTAAGTAATACCAGAGGAATCTGTAAATAAAACAAAACATCGGGCGGGGCTCGGCGGTCGACGTCACCGGTCTTCTAGCCATCATTGATCCATTTTTCATTTTCCATTGGTTTTCTCTTGTCTTCCTACACACCTGGTTTCAATCCCATTCATTACCTGTTGTGTATTTAACCCTCTGTTTCCCCTCATGTCTTTATCAGAGATTGTTTGTATTTCAGTGTTGTATATATTTTTGTATTGGTGCGTGACGGGTCCTCGTACCCATTTTTGTTATATTGTTACATTTTAGTGTTTGGAGTATGTTTCGTTCATTGTTATTAAATAACTCCATTACACTCAGTTTGATTCTCCTGCACCTGACTTCCCTGCCACCTATACACACGACTCTGACACTTGTCTTTTTCTGGGCTGTAACTAGTTGAGACTTTCCATCAGCAGGCATCTAGTAGTACTGTCATTTGTGTCAGCTTCCTGTGCCAGTTTCTGCTTGATTTTGGTCCGTTTACAATATTGTGGCCAATCCTGAGCAGCTCCTCTAGGGAAGCAGTTTACTGATTGGTTGTCAATCATCTTTTCAATTAACCAGTTAGGTTCCACTGTATGGACAGAGATCATTGTGATGGAAAAGATGTACAGGGGCGCTCAGCTCTGTGAACATTAGTCTCTCGTGACAGACTGTTCCATGAATGGAGCAGCAGGATATTTTGTTTGGTAGATTTGGTTCTGGTTTCTGAGATTTAAATGAACCTAACATGTTATATGTTACATGTATGCTACGACAATGGACAGTATGTAGTATAGTTGGCAAGGGACAGTGAGGAGCTAGTTGCTATAACATCTAATTATCCATCGAACATGAAGACTCCTCGCCTCTTCCTCTGCAGCGTAACACCATTTCTCCAGGACCTTACTAGAAACAGGTTTGTTAGTGAGAACTTCACTAAGCCATGGCTGTATTTGTTTATCCTGGTCCATTGGAACAATTACAAGGGGTAGATGCCCCTCACATCAAAGTAGCATCTCTGGAACGTCAACGAGCCAAGATGGAAAGTGAAGATGACACCCAAGGCCTCTTCAGAGTTCAGTCATACCCTAATTTGGGATTATCGGAATATTTGGACAATGACATCATTTATGTTCTACTGTAATGGTGTGTGTGTGTGTGTGTGTGTGTACCAATCCATGTTTCATTGTACAATTAGATCCATTTGGCTGTCATGATGTTCACGGGGAAGCTTCTTGGCTTGCATAACTGTGGGGACACGTAAGGAGTTCATTTACACAGCACTAGTGCGTTCCAGCACAAGATACAGTACTCCTGCCATTGATGAGTTGCACTGTTGTGCTGCCAAACGTTGACTTTATTGACCACACTCTCCTTGTTTTTGTAAGATGTTTTGCTTATCCATCATCCACTGTAAACAGACATACTATTATTTATTCAGTTCTTTAAATAGAGACAGAGTGGTATACAGTATAAATAGAGTCAGAATGGGCAATAACGCAATACAATACAGAACTTGTTTATAGATATACAGTAATTCCTGCTTTACTTCCTGTCCGCCAGACATTGTTTTTAATGGGGATGCCCGTAATAGTAATTATATTTCTATGATTAGTGGATCCAACGCGTCATAAATCACCATCTTACATAAAGCTGTCAGAAACCCATGCAGTGATTAGGACAAGGAGGCATCTTGGCACTAACCGCCTCTCGATGTCCTTCACAACTCAAGAGTTCTCACACTTGCTGCTCACTTTAACTTAATTATCGCAGAATGCTGGGCCCTCTGCCCTGATGCCTGTGCTGTATGATCCAGTGGAGGGCTGAAGGACAGGAGGTGTCCGGAAAGTAATTATAAATAAGGAATCCAATTACTTTATACCGTTTTATTTTTCGGTCTAAACCACCTCTTAAGGCAATGCTTATTCAGCACGGTTTATGTGATCATCCCTCTCCTCTATTTCTGTGACACGGCTGTTTGTTTTGCTGGCCCGTGGGGAGTCTGAGTGGCAGGGGAAGTATATGTTTGTGTGTGTGTGCGTGCGTGTGCGTGTGCGTGCGCGTGCGTATGCAGTGTGTGTGAGTGAGTGTGTATATGGTTTGTATATACAGTATAGTCTAGTGGGTGTACGTAGGGTCAGTGCAATATAAAGTCCGTGCAGATAGTTCAGGTACCATTAATTGACTATTTAGCAGTCTTATGGCTTGGGGGTAGAAGCTGTCTCAGAGCCTGTTGGTATGAGAGCTGATGCTCCGGTACCATCTTAAGTGATGTGGATGCCAAGGAACTTGAACCTCTCGACCCGCTCCACTACAGCCCTGTTGATGTGGATGGGGGCGTACCTTCCCCTCTTTCTCCTGTAGTCCACAATCAGCTCCTTGGTCTTTCTGACATTGAGGGAGAGGCTGTTGTTATGGCACCACTCTGCCAGGTCTCCGACCTCCTCCCTGTAGACTGTCTAATCACTGTCGGTGATCAGGCCTACTGTTCAAGTAGCAAACTTGATGATGGTGTTGGAGTCATGTGCGGCCAAGCAGTCGTGGATAAACAGGGAGTACAGTAGGGGAGTAAGCATACACCCCTGAGGGGCCCCCGTGTTGTGGTACAGTGTGGCGGAGGTGTTGTTGCCTACCCTCACCATCTGGGGCCGGCCCGTCAGGAAGTCCAGGATCCAGTTGCAGAGGGAGGGGTTCAGTCCCAGGGGCATGTGTGTGTGTGTGCTTGTGCGCGTAAGTGTGTGTGTACGTGTGTTTACATGTGTGCATGCCTGCGTGCCCCTCCAACACAATGTAGTCCGTTGGTGAACAGTAGTCCAGAGGAGGGGACAGCTAGCTAGGCATGTCAGCCTGTCCTCTCAGCCTTTGTCTCCTAGTCCCATTGAAAAGCTCCCTTTGTGCCGAGATCACGTCACAATATTTGAACAGCTGCAGCCGATCGTTGGATGTGTGCGTTTGCAGTACTCCATCAGCACTGGAGGGAGGGCAGAGATTGTGAGTAGCAGGATTGTGGTAGTGGAGGATGGATAGGGGATGACTGTGGGAATTCATACCTGATCCTAGCTGTTTTCTTCAGTCAGGGGCACATGTTACTCAACACTGTCCTCACTCCAGTTCATAATGCATAGGTATTCATGGTTAGCCTGGTCCCAGATCTGTTGCGCACGAACTGCTATGGTCATTGTCACACCAAATTTGCAAGACAGCACAAACAGACCTGGAGCCAGGCTAAGTCATGCTAAACTGTCAAATGATAGAGATTCCTGCCACATCAATTCTTTTATCACATACCAACCAATCATTGAGTAAGTCTGTTCCAGTAAAGACTGATCTGTTAGGGTATAGAACAGCAGTCATATATCATGTCTTAAAACCTGTTTATGAGACACAGTGACAGCTCTATAGTAGTCAGTCTATTCTAACCTCATCAAAGTCAACCTGTCAACATTTGTATTGGCTTCAGCATTACCCTGTCTGTTTACCATCCTACCCAGCTGTCCTCCCACTCTACACACAAAGTCATAGGACACAGGCAAACTTTCTAAGCATTGAGACTGCTCTGTAAAAGACCTCTCTCCTCCAGTAGGAGAGAATGGGGTTAGTTGAGCCACCCCATGTTTCTAGGGAAACCAATGAATCATGTGACCAACTATTAAGGAAGAGGTCCTCATGTCATGGAGTCTGAAAAAGAAGAAACCACATGGGAAAAATGGTGAGCAAGTTAGTAGATTGGTTTTTAAGATTGTTTCATACATCAGTTAGACTTTCTATAAGCTACAGTATGAGGTCCTAATCCTAGCATGAAAGTGCATCCTTGTAGCTGTGTGGGCTAATATAGTCAAAAAGTTTGCCTTGGGTTAAGTTGAGTCAATGGCCATGGGGTAAGTTGAGCCAATGGCCACCATACCCCATACAAATTATAATTACATTTAGTCTGTTTTATGCATAAAATGCATGGTAATTTTGCAATGTGTCATGCATATGAACTCAAGATGCATTTTTATTGTTATAGAGCAGACATCTTCATGCCCCATGTATAGCAACATAAAACAAGCAGGGGTCTAGCCCACCTTGAGATTCTTGAGAGAGCAGCCAAGGAAGTGAGAAAAGGAAAGAAGCCCGTTGAGCAGCAGCAAGGATGAACAAATAGACTGAATGACACTGGAGGTACATTGGCCAAAAATAAAACCAACATGTACCTGTTTGAAAGAGAGGCTATGATAGAGTTGCAGACGAACAAGGTCTTATCTGATGACATGGAGTCAGATCTTGCTAAACATATCAAGAATCTCACGGACCAGGTTCATGTGCTCAGTAGCCTTCCAATGCAGAGAACTTGACTACGAATTTGCACATCGAAAAAAAACATCGCTTTCCCAGACAACTGGTCAAGAAATGGAAGGGTAAGTGATATTGAACAGAGAGATCTGTATCTGAATGTAAGCATACATTTAAGATATACAATATACCACACGCCCATTCCATGAATTAAACTTTGACCTACCAGCATCATCACCCACTGTCACAGGAAGCCATAACCCACTTACCCCAAGGCGGCTCAACTTACCCTGTCCCTATGCTCAACTTACACCATACCCGGGGTAAGTTGTGCCAAGAGATACTTTTTTGTGGACAAAGCTATGTTTACATTATTTCCTGGGATACACAACATCCTGAAATATATGTCTATGTCTTAGTTAGAAAAAATACTATATTTCCCTTGACGTAGTGATGCTGAATGTAAAGAATGGCTCTAGATTCCCCACTCTCCCCTAACCCAGAACGTACAGTACTGTCCCAGGGTGTGTCTGAAATGGCACCCTATTCCCTAGAATATACTTTGTACCAGAGTCCCTGTGACCCTCCAGGCAGACATGTCTTGTGGCATCCCAGACACATTGACAGGTGCTCAGCCATCAAACAGAGGCCTGGTCAGGGAGCTCCAATAGACAGTCAGTCCAGGCAGAGTGGTGAGAGAAGCCCCAAGAGAAGGCCTGGGAACGAGGGGCAGATACCAGCCCATGGTTGTCTGACTGTCTCTAATGTGGTACACTGCTTGTTTGTGGAAGTACGTACAGTTACAGGAAGGCTGTACTTTATTCTGTAGATGATTGGTTATGATTCACTGGATTATTAGTGAGAAACAGGGTGAAACCTTTATGACATAGCTTGGGTTTCAGCAGTGGCGTGTGTGTGGGTGTGTGTGTGTGTGTGTGTTTGAGAGGTCTTTGATTACTGTCCTTGGGCTGAACTTGGATCCAGGTTGTTGAATTTCAGAGTCATGGCTGCCATGGGTCCGTTTCAAACACTGCTCACTGAAACCATGACCTCAGTCTGTTTCGTAGTGACAAAGTAAACAGACTTGTGTTTAGTCTGAGTCTAATATAAAATGAAATATAATGTGTGAATATCCATGATAAAAGATGTCTGCTGAGATGACAGCCAAGTTCAAGCAAATGTCAAATTTAAACAACTGATTATACAACTTTGATTATACAAAGAAAGGTATTCCTATTTCAATGTGTCTTATTACAAAGGACACTACATCAAAGTGCTCTCCCTGACCTCCAGGCCAATGTCTTGATTTGGAATTGGTCCAGGCTACTTTCTGTGATGTGCATTAAAGTCATTGTGTAACCTGTAACCACAGAGGTCTGAATTGTCTTTGTAGAGTTTTAGTGAAAGGTTCTGTCCAGGGCTTTGCCTCAGTGCTGCCTGTTACTTATGTTAGCACAGGCTGGCAGTGAATGGCTGATGATGCTTACATAAGACCATCACCCTCTCTCTTCCAGTCACTCTCCAGGCAATAGAGAGAGTGAGAGAGGAATAGGGAGAGAGAGAGAGGGTGGTGGAGAAAAAGGGAAAGAGAGAGATAGAAGATGGAGGAGAGAGGGGACAAGTTGGCAGTGGTCAAGAATGCAATTAAAATTCTGGTCAAGGACGCAGAGAAAAAAGCCCCGCTGGGGAGGGTGGGTAGTTTGTGTGAGAACAGACTACTCTCCATTGCGTCATCACATGCAAGGTTGGGTTGGCAGGCTACACCGCATCACTGATATCGCCTGAGAGTCCACTAAAACATGCATCACAGATGAATCAATGCGTTTTATCCATAAACATAAACACACACACACGACATACACACACCGATTGTACATTAGTTACAGATGTAGGATCTTAATTTGATCACTCTTTTGTTGTTGAGAATTTTCCTGCACAGCAGCAAATGCAAACTTGTAGTGTATTTGAGGCTTCTAACGTTTGTAATTTCCA
Organism: Salvelinus alpinus; assembly: GCF_045679555.1. NCBI lineage: Eukaryota > Metazoa > Chordata > Actinopteri > Salmoniformes > Salmonidae > Salvelinus > Salvelinus alpinus. The sequence goes on from NC_092100.1 coordinate 47,747,856, forward strand.
CTTTGAAAGTTCAGACAGGATTTGCCCTAACAAACAATGTATCAACCCCAACACAAATGTCCATTAATTATAATCCACATAATAATTCACATTTCCAGTTACTGCAGGATTTCCTGCTGTAGCAACAGGCTCAAATCTGTACGGCATGAGGTGTAAGTTCAAAGTGTTTCCGTTATGTCATCAATCTCATGACATCTCCAGCAGGATTAAGTCCATTATCATTTCAGGAACTTGTAAAGTGGATCACTGTTCACTTAGAATGATTCAGTAGGCACGTTCTCCTTCTGGCAGATCATACAGCAATGTTCACTAAGGCGTGGTGAAGGTTCTAGCTGCAGATGGCGTATCCATCGCCTATATGGAAGTGAAGTGAACCATCAACTCACCACACCATGTAACCTATGACATCATGGATCAAGTGTCTCAGAATAGGAGAGCTGATCTAGGATCAGGTCCCCCTCTTTCCATCTACTCTTATTTTTATGATCTAAAAGGCTAAACTGATCCCAGACCAGCACTCCTACTCAAAATGCTTTATGATTATGGACTCAGCTTGGCTCTGTGTGGAATTCCAAGTAACCTTCATCCTCATAAAAGTATTGTCTTGAGTTGATATTACCATCGACATACTGTATTTCCTGATGTGGTTCATCTTTAATTCATTTAGAGATGCATGCATCTCTTAGAAGAATGGTATGAGACAGTAACTCAGCATAGCTTCAAAGTCATTAGGTTGGATTGGACAGGGCATAAGCCTATTATCCTACCCCTGTCTGTCTCTGTCGCTGTACCCCCGCCATCTGCAAATTAACACATAGATGTGTGTGGACAATGTGAGCTATACTAGGAAAAGCAGTTGAAGGAGGCAGGCACAGTTTGTGTGTGTTTGTGTGCTTTTGCGTCTGTCTGTCTGTCTGTCTGTCTGTCTGTCTGTCTGTCTGTCTGTCTGTCTGTCTGTCTGTCTGTCTGTCTGTCTGTCTGTCTGTCTGTCTGTCTGTCTGTCTGTCTGTCTGTCTGTCTGTCTGTCTGTCTGTCTGTCTGTCTGTCTGTCTGTCTGTCTGTCTGTCTGTCTGTCTGTCTGTCTGTCTGTCTGTCTGTCTGTCTGTCTGTCTGTCTGTCTGTCTGTCTGTCTGTCTGTCTGTCTGTCTGTCTGTCTGTCTGTCTGTCTGTCTGTCTGTCTGTCGATTATGTGTGTGTGTGCAGTCTCCCGCCATGTTTCACTGTGTTCCCAGTGGAGTGACGTCACCGACAGTGTTTCAGCCAACAGGGCTCTGAATCCTCACGCAGGCCACGGCGGGAAGATCTGGTTGCCATGGTGACTGATCTTGTGTTAAAGCCGTGTTTGCCAGGCGTGGGGTAGAGCTTTGAGCCACAGCAGACGGTCACCCTGTGATTGGCCGGCTGAGAGAGGCACAAAGACAAAGCTTTGGCGTAATACACTTAGAACACACAAACAAATACACATGTATACACATACATACAGTGTACATACAGTACACATACAGTATACAAACAGTGCATTGCACACATACACAAATGCCCACAAAACCACCTCCACACACAAGAACGCACACATGACAGAATATACAGTTTCTCAAAATAAATGCCTGCTTCAATTGTATCCGGCGATTTCTTTAACATTTTTAAGATTGAGTAAGGTCCTCTTAACTACACCGTATAACTGTAGTTGTATTGGATAATAAGAACATGGACCCCTGTACTCCAGATCAAACCATGGTGATTAGTATTCCATCTACTGCTTGTTTGTAGAGCGAGACGGTGAGAGCCTCTGTAAATCCTACTAAGACCACTCTCCTGTCCTGTCTCAACCTTGCTCTGCCACTGCCCTGTCCTCAACATGACATGAGTGGAGGAGGAATACCAATGGGAACCGAACAGCTGCTCCTAATTCAATTAGTGTCCCGCTGCCTGTCTTTGTTTCTGCTGCTGGTTGAGTTAAAGACTAATGCATCTTGATCAATACCCTGTAATGGGTCCTGTATGCTGGGAACAGCATGTGCTCTGAGTCTCTCTCTGTGCTTGACCATAGGACTGGTGGGAACAAGAGGGTCGTATTCATTAGGGTACACCGTAGCACAACATTTTGTAATGGAAAGCGAAAACAATTGTTTCTTATTGGACAAGTTCAGAAAGTCCCTCTCTGTCTGTTTCCTTTTGTTTGGTGCCTAATGAAGCTTTGCCCCCTCCACCTGTTGAATAAGGTCTACTGTATCTGGAGGTATAACTGTAGAAGGCATCAGTTACCATGAACTCCTCGACACCCTCCGTTATTCTGTACAGTACCTATATTAAGTTATGTACTGTAAGTCCAAAATGGAGAGGTTTCTTTGGGTCACCCACGTCTGGACCACTGACCACGACCTTTGACCTCTCTGACTTCTCTGTCTTGGCTAGGGCCTATCTATACTGAACCCAGAGACCCAATAAAGAACAGGCCGTGTGAGGACTGTGTCCAGTCAGTGAGGCCGCTGCCAGACCACTACTGCTGTGTCAGCCCTGCCCTGTCACAGCCCTTGTCTGAGGTCTACTTAAATAAATATAGCTCTGACACTGACCACAGAAAGCCACTGACTTGGACAGAATCTGTCTCTTTCTTTCTATCTCTCTCTCTGTCTCTCTCTGGAGGATAGCCTGCTGGGTCTTGGCTCCGCAGACAGACTGGAGTTGACTATGGAGTGTTGTCTCAGGTTTAGTCTGGATAGCAGCATCACAAGAGTGATCAAATTAAGATCCTACGTACATAATGTACAATTGGTGTGTGAATGTTTTGTGTGTGTTTATGTGTTTATGTTGTTTAAGGATAAAACTCTATGATTAAGGATGAAATTAAATGTTCACGTTATGTTGATTCATGTTGAGACAAAACTAAAGTGCACCTATTATGTCATAATTCTGAACTCCCGGTGTACATATATCTGATGAATTACTTAAATGACATAAGAACTGGTGCAGTTGGTTTCAGTTTGAATAGATGATCTGCTAAGGTGTAATTGTTGTCTACCAGGAATTCTATCATTCTTATCAGCAGTACTCAAACACAAGTCTGTAAGAAGAGCTCCTTGTGTCATTTGAGTGTTTGTTAAGCTTTAACGACATTTCCCGCCCATATGCTCCCAGTAGTGATATGTCTATGGGCCATACCAAAGAACCAACACAGTCACATCAAACCGGTCAGCCGACAATACATTGGAGACTGGAGGAAAAATGGCAGGCTGCAGGAGGGGAGGGTCAGCTTGCATCATGTACTAATTCCTTTATCTCGTTCTATGGCTCCCTCTTAGACTACTGAGTATTAAGAGGTCACGGACAGAACGACCCCAAACCCTTGTCTCTGATTCAGACTGTTAGGCAATGGCAATTTAATCTTACTCTGTTCTTTTATTTATTGTTTTTTCAGTGTGTAAAGGAAGGCTTGTTTATCCGATAAAACGGGGCTCACAATAAACTGTGTGTGTCCACAAATAAGTAACACATGGGGACTCTGCAGCAGCGCTCTTGCTCTCCCCTCTCTCTGCGTTCCCAGCAGCCCTGTGCAGTGTGCTCTCCATGCTCAGTGGCCCGTGTCAGAGCGCCTAATGACTGGCCCATTGATGAGCATGCCCATTAGTGTCACTGCTCTCATCAGCACACCCACCCTTTATGAGCCTCCAGTCTGGTCACCCAGATGGGAGGGGCCCTGCCGTGTAAATCAGCCATGACAGGTGGGGAGCGCAGCCAGTAAGAGGTTCAGACATCCAGGGTGTGGCTCTCGATAGTCCCTATGTGGCCTGCAAATCTCCTGCAGCATACAACACTCTGTAGGCCCGTTGTTGTGGGCAACACAGGGTGTCACAGCACATCGTCACACCATAGCATTCCAGATCTGTCAGAGAGCTGGCTTTAGCATCTATTAGCCAGGGCTCTCTGTAAATACAGTTGAAGTCGGAAGTTTACATACACCTTAGCCAAATACATTTAAACTCAGTTTTTTACATTTCCTGACATTTAATCCTCGTAAATATTCCCTGTCTTAGGTCAGTTAGGATCACCACTTTAATTAAAAAATGTGAAATGTCAGAATAATAGTAGAGAGAATGATTTATTTCAGCTTTTATTTCTTTCATCACATTCCCAGTGGGTCAGAAGTTTACATACACTCAATTAGTATTTGGTAGCATTGCCTTTAAATTGTTTAACTTGGGTCAAATGTTTCAGGTAGCCTTCCACAAGCCTCCCACAAGTTGGGTGAATTTTGGCCCATTCCTCCTGACAGAACTGGTGTGACTGAGTCAGATTTGTAGGCCTCCTTGCTCGCACACACTTTTTCAGTTTTGCCAACAATTTTCTATAGGATTGAGGTCAGGGCTTTGTGTTGGCCACTCCAATACCTTGACTTTGTTGTCCTTAAGCCATTTTGCCACAACTTTGTCATTTTGCTTGGGGTCATTGTCCATTTGGAAGACACATTTCCAAGCTCTAACTTCCTGACTGATGTCTTGAGATGTTGCTTCAATATATCCATATAATTTTCCTGCCTCATGATGCCATCTATTTTGTGAAGTGCACCAGTCCCTCCTGCAGCAAAGCACCCCCACAACATGATGCTGCCACCCCCGTGCTTCACGGTTGGGATGGTGTTCTTCAGCTTGCAAGCGTCCCCCTTTTTCCTCCAAACATAACGATGGTCATTATGGCCAAACAGTTCTATTTTTGTTTCATCAGACTAGAGGACATTTCTCCAAGAAGTATGATCTTTGTCCCCATGTGCAGTTGCAAACCGTAGTCTGGCTTTTTTTATGGCGGTTTTGGAGCAGTGGCTTCTTCCTTGCTGAGCGGCCTTTCAGGTTATGTCGATATAGGCCTTGTTTTACTGTGGATATAGATACTTTTGTACCTGTTTCCTCCAGCATCTTCACAAGGTCCTTTGCTGTTGTTCTGGGATTGATTTGCACTTTTCGCACCAAAGTATGTTCATCTCTAGGAGACAGACCACGTCTCCTTCCTGAGCGGTATGATGGCTGCCTGGTCCCATGGTGTTTATACTTGCGTACTATTGTTTGTACAGATGAACGTGGTACCTTCAGGCGTTTGGAAATTGCTCCCAAGGATGAACCAGACTTGTGGAGGTCTACAATTTTTTTTCTGAGGTCTTGGCTGATTTCTTTTGATTTTCCCATGACGTCAAGCAAAGAGGCACTGAGTTTGAAGGTAGGCCTTGAAACACATACACAGGTACACCTCCAATTGACTCAAATTATGTCAATTAGCCTATCAGAAGCATCTAAAGCCAATTTTCCAAGTTTTAAAGGCACAGTCAACTTAGTGTGTGTAAACGTCTGACCCACTGGAATTGTGATACAGTGAATTATAAGGGACATAATCTGTCTGTAAACAGTTGTTGGAAAAATGACTTGTGTCATGCACAAAGTAGATGTCCTAACAACTTGCCAAAACTATAGTTTGTTAACAAGAAATTTGTGGAGTGGTTGAAAAATGAGTTTTAATGACTCCAACCTAAGTGTATGTAAACTTCCGACTTCAACTGTACACAGTGGGGATGATAGCCTGGTTGTGCCCTGAGGCAAGGCTGCATGGGCTCATACTGTGTGAGGGCGTCAACCGTGTGTGTGTGTGTGTGTGTGTGTGTGTGTGTGTGTGTGTGTGTGTGTGTGTGTGTGTGTGTGTGTGTGTGTGTTCCACTCAGGGCTAAAGGCAGTGTGGTAACTGTAGATCTACACACACTGACCTTTTTTCTTGAGAGCCTGAATGGAATGTGAGCCCACCAGCACCCACTCACACGTTAAAGAGCCCGTCAGTCCCCTACTCACTTCCAATATGTAAATCAATAGGGCTAAGGAGGCAGGCCTGGCATACGCTGGTCATATCGAGGCTGGGTTTATCCACATACAGTATATAAAAAGGATACTAGGCTTTCTGTTACAGAAACAAGATAGCAAGCTGCTACCAAATGCCTGGTACTCATAACATGATATGCTTCAAATATAGACACCAAGACCAATAAACTTGGAGAACACTAACATTAATGGACTGTAACCCACCCCCCATGTTTACTGTAGCAGTAAACATACAATCTATACTTAAAATGTATAAATTTGCTTTTGATATCGAGAGTCATTGTGTTACACTTTATTCATAGACTTGATATTGTGTTCATTTAAACCATAAAAGTTAACAGTACAGTCGATACTCTCTGACTTTAGGAAGGAAGGAAACCATCTGTACTGTCTTTTGTTCTACACCCTCTTTTATGTTGATGATCAAAGCTCTTCTCTGTCTCTTTGGAAAAGTCAACATAAGTGGAAAATGAATGGATTTTCATGCATTTGGCTGCGACTGATTTGTGTGTGTGTGTGCGTGCGTGTGTGCGTGTGACCAACAGGATGGACCACTCCTTACTAAGGGCTAAGGGCTTCGACTGCTGAGGTAATCGTCTCATGTGGGATAGTCTCTACAGTCTACTCCACTAAGCCACGTACAGTTGTAACGTTACCACTTTATATGACAACAAACCATGAAATAACCTAACACAAAGGCAAATCTAAATGGAAAACAAGACTTTTGTGTGACGAATGATTTAAAAAAAGATAACATTATAGAGTATACTGTAGTAATGCTTCATTAATGTTATATTGAGTTACACGTTCATATTACTCGTCGGTTTCCTTGGAGAAATGGATGCCTTGGTTACAGGGAGAGCACGTTTTATTAGTAGGCCTAACACTCCACCAGTCTGTCTGCCCAGCTACAGTATTGCATTAGAAGTGAAAATACATAACTCTGGAGTGCTGCGTTTGAGCAATCTCTCTGATTGGCTGTGACAGCCGCTGTCCCAGCAAGACCCCAGCCAGAGCCAGCCAATCACAAGACTGTAAGTTCACTCCGGCAAACACAGATCAGAGATAACAAGACAGTTAATGAATTGTTCACCGAAAACCCTGGGAAGTTTAGCTGAACCTTATTCGAGCAGTAGTGCATGGTCGTTTTGTGTATGTCTGTGTGGAGTGGTCCTGATTTCTTGGGAAAACGGTTGTATTTGTTGTTGTGATTGTCAAACTTAAGCTTCAGAAAGGAAGGTCATTGAAGTCCATTACACTATACAATGGATAGGAAGCAACTCTGTGTTGAATGTGCCTTTCACGAAGAATGGAGATGCTCTGAAAATGAGTGTGTTCGTGGCAAAGACTACACAATGACCTCACCGGTATGTCCCAGAAACACTTTCACATCTCCTCCCGGGGTTTGGCAAACTGGACCAATCACAGACCATTGTCTTTGCATCAGTGTCTGTGGTCTGGGTGAATCAGGGTGTACCCTGAACCATGATCACAGCTCACATATGTCATCCTTTGGAGGGACAGTGAAATAGAAAGACGCCCTCTTTCCCAAAATGGAGCGAAAAAGACTCCCGACCCGCTTTTCAAATTCTTTTGTTGCCACCATGAACAGTGGAATGAATGTTCTTTCCCAGCTTCCCAGCCACCAGCTAACTGCACTTCAATTGCTAGCTGCACTTGGTCCAAGCCCCACAAGCCTCAACTCCAATTTTCTTGCCTGTAAAACGTCAGCAAATCTAAAGCAGGTTCTTATCATTATGTAATTATGGCACTTATGCTGTTCAGCAGCCTGTCCTATGCCGGCCCATTGGGCTTCTTGCTTGTTTCACTCTTTTCAACTGAGGCTCTGGCAAATGTATTCTATTGATGAAAGTAAGTGTGCAGTAATCTGCTCATTCAGGAAACTCACCATTATGCATAATGCACCACTTATTGTTAGATATGAGTTATCAGCAAAGGACAATCAATACTATTTTACCTTACTTCAAACAGAAACCTTGGTCTGTGCTACTGAGTGTGTAGACACAATGAGTTCTGTAATGGGGGATATCATCTGACATTGGTTTTTGTACAATGCCTCTGTCAAATCGATAGTATATTATACATTGTCAGGGTGTGTATGTGTTCATCTGCCTGAGCATGTGATCTATTGTTTACCATTCACATGTATCTAATGTACATTGTTCAAGTGTTTGCATTTGCGCACAGAGTAGAATATTACAGATACGGTAGATTTGACTGAACAACAGCAGTGCATCTATCTGGTTTCTCTGTATATATATATATATATACTGTATAGCCTCTCTCCTGGTAGGAAAGCCTGTGTAAGACCAGCAGGTCATGCTGCCACGTATGAGACCAGTGGTATGCCTTATTAAATGCGTGTTATTTCTGTATCATGCCAGGCTAAGAGCATTGGGGGTACATTTTGTGCCCACCCCATTACAAAGCCCAGCCCAGTAGTAGTGGACAGACAGGCAGGCAGGCAGGCAGACATACGAGACAGACACCTCTCCGATCAGTCAGTCAAGTCCTCCCCTGTTGCCTTGGTGCATTAGCTCCAGTTACCCCACCCCTTCTGAAGACTTCCCATTGTGTGTTTCTTTACAGGCGGCCCGGGAGCCCTCCCTTTGTGAGCCAGTGGGCGTGTGATCTCACCGCTGAGAGGAGGGGCCCCCTTTCCCCTGTCTGGCCAATCCTTGAGCTCGGTGACTAGGTCACGTGAGAATCCCTCTTTCAGGTTGCCATGACAATGTGCACTGGTCCAGACAGCATCTTACTGTGGTGAGAAGAGAAGAGGAGGGAGGATAGACAGCGGGCGGCAGAGCAAGAGAACAAACCCCAGACACCTATGCTGTGCACCTTTCCTCTGTAAGTACTGTCACCACTCTCTCCTTCACACCCAGCACGCTGAATGTATATTTGCTGCACGAGTGACAACATGTGTTTTATTATGAGCAATGTCCTACCCGGTAGATGTCTTTGAAGATTGCAGGGATGACATCATGCATGTTTCCTTTGTTACGTGTGGAATGTGTGAGGGACTCTCTGTCATACGTAAGAGTCCTTTGTCTGCAGGAGACAGTGAGATCTCACAGATGTTCTGTGTCTGTAGTGGACAGATCTTCAGTGGAAGAGAGGTGTCATAAAACAAAACAAAATGAGGGGCGGTTACAGCTGAATGATGTCACCTGCGGAGATCTGAGTGGATCCTCTCTGATGTTTCATAATGACTGTCATCCTCTCAGTGGGCTGTGCAACTCCTCTCTTCTACCTCAGTAGCTCTCTTTTATTAGCTCCTCACCCAGCAAGGTCTCTCCCTCTCAAGTCAGTTGGAGTCAGTCGACATTCTTGGGCCCCTTGTGGTTTGCTTAACTAGCAAAACCCTGCAGATACAACTAGGGCAACCTGAGGCACAATATGTGGAATGTCCTTGTGACGATGGCAAGAGACTGGAGACGAGGTGCTCTCCTTCACTATGGGGAGCACAGCAGGTACTACTAGTGTGTGACATGGATCTGTAGGTAGGATCACTGGTGTCAATGAGTCATTAGACTGTGCAGGTCATTTGTCCATTATGCAATCTGTTTTAAACCTAAGATATGTGAGAGCAGCAATTTGAAATCTATTCAACCCTAGCCAATGAATATGTTGTTTTAGTCTTGTAACATGCACAGCTTACATTTACATTTACATTTAAGTCATTTAGCAGACGCTCTTATCCAGAGCGACTTACAAATTGGTGCATTCACCTTATGATATCCAGTGGAACAACCACTTTACAATAGTGCATCTAACTCTTTTAAGGGGGGGGGGGGTTAGAAGGATTACTTTATCCTATCCTAGGTATTCCTTAAAGAGGTGGGGTTTCAGGTGTCTCCGGAAGGTGGTGATTGACTCCGCTGACCTGGCGTCGTGAGGGAGTTTGTTCCACCATTGGGGTGCCAGAGCAGCGAACAGTTTTGACTGGGCTGAGCGGGAACTGTACTTCCTCAGAGGTAGGGAGGCGAGCAGGCCAGAGGTGGATGAACGCAGTGCCCTTGTTTAGGTGTAGGGCCTGATCAGAGCCTGAAGGTACGGAGGTGCCGTTCCCCTCACAGCTCCGTAGGCAAGCACCATGGTCTTGTAGCGGATGCGAGCTTCAACTGGAAGCCAGTGGAGAGAGCGGAGGAGCGGGGTGACGTGAGAGAACTTGGGAAAGTTGAACACCAGACGGGCTGCGGCGTTCTGGATGAGTTGTAGGGGTTTAATGGCACAGGCAGGGAGCCCAGCCAACAGCGAGTTGCAGTAATCCAGACGGGAGATGACAAGTGCCTGGATTAGGACCTGCGCCGCTTCCTGCGTGAGGCAGGGTCGTACTCTGCGAATGTTGTAGAGCATGAACCTACAGGAACGGGTCACCGCCTTGATGTTAGTTGAGAACGACAGGGTGTTGTCCAGGATCACGCCAAGGTTCTTAGCACTCTGGGAGGAGGACACAATGGAGTTGTCAACCGTGATGGCGAGATCATGGAACGGGCAGTCCTTCCCCGGGAGGAAGAGCAGCTCCGTCTTGCCGAGGTTCAGCTTGAGGTGGTGATCCGTCATCCACACTGATATGTCTGCCAGACATGCAGAGATGCGATTCACCACCTGGTTATCAGAGGGGGGAAAGGAGAAGATTAATTGTGTGTCGTCTGCATAGCAATGATAGGAGAGACCATGTGAGGATATGACAGAGCCAAGTGACGTGGTGTATAGCGAGAATAGGAGAGGGCCTAGAACAGAGCCCTGGGGGACACCAGTGGTGAGAGCACGTGGTGCGGAGACAGATTCTCGCCACGCCACCTGGTAGGAGCGACCTGTCAGGTAGGACGCAATCCAAGCGTGGGCCGCGCCGGAGATGCCCAGCTCGGAGAGGGTGGAGAGGAGGATCTGATGGTTCACAGTATCAAAGGCAGCCGATAGGTCTAGAAGGATGAGAGCAGAGGAGAGAGAGTTAGCTTTAGCAGTGCGGAGCGCCTCCGTGACACAGAGAAGAGCAGTCTCAGTTGAATGACTAGTCTTGAAACCTGACTGATTTGGATCAAGAAGGTCATTCTGAGAGAGATAGCAGGAGAGCTGGCCAAGGACGGCACGTTCAAGAGTTTTGGAGAGAAAAGAAAGAAGGGATACTGGTCTGTAGTTGTTGACATCGGAGGGATCGAGTGTAGGTTTTTTCAGAAGGGGTGCAACTCTCGCTCTCTTGAAGACGGAAGGGACGTAGCCAGCGGTCAAGGATGAGTTGATGAGCGAGGTGAGGTAAGGGAGAAGGTCTCCGGAAATGGTCTGGAGAAGAGAGGAGGGGATAGGGTCAAGCGGGCAGGTTGTTGGGCGGCCGGCCGTCACAAGACGCGAGATTTCATCTGGAGAGAGAGGGGAGAAAGAGGTCAAAGCACAGGGTAGGGCAGTGTGAGCAGAACCAGCGGTGTCGTTTGACTTAGCAAACGAGGATCGGATGTCGTCGACCTTCTTTTCAAAATGGTTGACGAAGTCATCAGCAGAGAGGGAGGAGGGGGGAGGAGGGGGAGGAGGATTCAGGAGGGAGGAGAAGGTGGCAAAGAGCTTCCTAGGGTTAGAGGCAGATGCTTGGAATTTAGAGTGGTAGAAATTGGCTTTAGCAGCAGAGACAGAAGAGGAGAATGTAGAGAGGAGGGAGTGAAAGGATGCCAGGTCCGCAGGGAGGCGAGTTTTCCTCCATTTCCGCTCGGCTGCCCGGAGCCCTGTTCTGTGAGCTCGCAATGAGTCGTCGAGCCACGGAGCAGGAGGGGAGGACCGAGCCGGCCTGGAGGATAGGGGACATAGAGAGTCAAAGGATGCAGAAAGGGAGGAGAGGAGGGTTGAGGAGGCAGAATCAGGAGATAGGTTGGAGAAGGTTTGAGCAGAGGGAAGAGATGATAGGATGGAAGAGGAGAGAGTAGCGGGGGAGAGAGAGCGAAGGTTGGGACGGCGCGATACCATCCGAGTAGGGGCAGTGTGGGAAGTGTTGGATGAGAGCGAGAGGGAAAAGGATACAAGGTAGTGGTCGGAGACTTGGAGGGGAGTTGCAATGAGATTAGTGGAAGAACAGCATCTAGTAAAGATGAGGTCAAGCGTATTGCCTGCCTTGTGAGTAGGGGGGGAAGGTGAGAGGGTGAGGTCAAAAGAGGAGAGGAGTGGAAAGAAGGAGGCAGAGAGGAATGAGTCAAAGGTAGACGTGGGGAGGTTAAAGTCACCCAGAACTGTGAAAGGTGAGCCATCCTCAGGAAAGGAACTTATCAGGGCGTCAAGCTCATTGATGAACTCTCCAAGGGAACCTGGAGGGCGATAAATGATAAGGATGTTAAGCTTGAAAGGGCTGGTAACTGTGACAGCATGGAATTCAAAGGAGGCGATAGACAGATGGGTCAGGGGAGAAAGAGAGAATGTCCACTTGGGAGAGATGAGGATCCCAGTGCCACCACCCCGCTGACCAGAAGCTCTCGGGGTGTGCGAGAACACGTGGGCAGACGAGGAGAGAGCAGTAGGAGTAGCAGTGTTATCAGTGGTAATCCATGTTTCCGTCAGTGTCAGCTTGTGCAGTATAGTCATTTCATTTATTTGACAGCAGGATTTTTCATAGAAGCTGGTTTTCCCTCATTTTGTGTAATTATCATAGCTCTGTAAATGGCAACTAATGTAATACGGCAGAACAGCGTTTTCTGTTTACTTGACTTTATATGGAACCGTTACACAGGACCTTGATTCACTGTGTGGTAAAGGTTGGAAGTTTAAACGTTAATGAAAACGTTACTAAACTGGCTACTGTTTTCACTTGACTCGGAGTCAGTGTGAGTTTGTGTAGCCCCAGGAGCCCATCTGTCTACCATTGTACTGTAGGCCTACCTAAACCTCTATCAGATCGTCTGCATGATAAGAAATACCTGGAGGTAGCATTTTGGTCTTGTAAGAGCCATTTGTCTTCATGCTTTTTCCAGTGGCATTCAAATTGGTTGACCCTTTTCTCTATTTTCATTGCTTACTTGTGAGGTGACAGTTTAACCACTGTAGGCGGTGGTTGAGACATACAGCAGGCCTTTAGTGTATTATAGCATAATTACCTGGTCATATCTCTCTTCTCTGTTATCAGAATTTAAAGCCTAGGCCATATTTTCTGCTTAACACATATTTCTTACATCCGCTGTCCAATGAAATAACAGATGTTTTATTTATTTGAACCTTTATTTAACTAGGCAAGTCAGTTAAGGACAAATTCTTATTTACAATGTCGGCCTTCCGGGGAACAGTGGGATAACTGCCTTGTTCAGTGGTAGAATGACAGATTTTTACCTTGTCAGCTCAGGGATTCGACCCAGCAACCTTTCGGTTACTGGCCCAAAGCTCTAACCACTAGGCTACCTGCCGCCCCAAATGTCAATGCCATAAGAACACCACCAGGTTAGTGGCAAGGTAATTACAAATTAGCCTCTCACACACATGCTACGTCGTGTCAAGTCAACATTTCAAGTGGAAGTTCAGGCAGCATCAATATCAGTGGCAGAGATAGAGAACCTTTATCTATCTGTGTTTGGAAGTCAGCTTGGCCATCCAGTACATCCAATGAGAGTGTCTGCCTTTCTGTGTCCTAGAGAGAGCAGCCACGGTCTCTAATGTGCAGAAAGCTGATAGTGTGTGTGTACGTATTATATGTGTTTGTAATTGCGCGAGTGCGTGTGTATACAATGCATTCGGAAAGTATTTAGACCCCTTCCCTTTTTCCACATTTTGTTACGTTATTCTGAAAAGGATCAAATTATTTTTTCCCCTCATCAAGCTACACACAATACCCCATAATGACAAAGCGAAAACAAGTTTTGAGAAATGTTTGCAAATGTATAAAAAATGAAAAACAGAAATACCTTATTTACATTAGTATTCAGACCCTTTGCTATGAGACACGAAATTGAGCTCAAATGTATCCTGTTTCCATTGATCATCCTTGAGGTGTTTCTACAACTGATTGGAGTCCACCTGTGGTAAATTCAATTGATTGGACATGATTTGGAAAGGCACACACCTGTCTCTATAAGGTCCCACAGTTGACAGTGTATGTCAGAGCAAAAACCAAGTCATGAGTTCAAAGGAATTGTCTGTAGAGCTCCAATACAGGATTGTGTTGAGGCACAGATCTGGGGAAGGGTACCAAAAAATGTCTGCAGCATTGAAGGTCACGAAGAACACAGTGGCCGCCATCATTCTTAAATGGAAGAAGTTTGGAACCACCAAGACTGTTCCTAGAGCTGATCGACCGGCCAAACTGAGCAATTGGGGGAGAAGGGCCTTGGTCAGGGAAGTGACCAAGAACCTGATGGTCACTCTGACAGAGCTCCAGAGTTCCTCTGTGGAGATGGGAGAACCTTCCAGAAGGACAACCATCTCCATATGGTAGAGTGGCCAGACGGAAGCCACTCAGATCATGAGAAACAAAATTCTCTGGTCTGATGAAACCAAGATTGAACTATTTGGCCTGAATGCCAAGCGCCACGTCCGGAGGAAACCTGGCACCATCCCTATGGTGAAGCATGGTGGTGGCAGCATCTTGCTGTGGGGATGTTTTTCAGCAGTAGGGACTGGGAGTCTAGTCAGGATCGAGGGAAAGAGGAACGGAGCAAAGTACAGAGAGATAATTTGATGAAAACCTGTTCCAGAGTGCTCCGGACCTCAGACTGGGGTGAAGGTTCACCTTCCAACAGGACAAAGACCCTAAGCGCACAGCCAAGGCAATGCAGGAGTGGCTTTGGGACAAGTCTCTGAATGTCCTTGAGTGGCCCAGCCAGAGCCCTGACTTGAACCCGATTTAACATCTCTGGAGAGACCTGAAAATAACTGTGCAGCGACGCTAACCATCCAACCTGACAGAGCTTGAGAGGATCTGCAGAAAATAATGGGAGAAACTTTCCAAATCCAGGTGTGCCAAGCTTATAGCATCATACCCAAGAAGACTCGAAGCTGTAATTGCCAAAGGTGCTTCAACAAAGTACTGAGTAAAGGGTCTGAATACTTACGTAAATGTGATGTTGAAGTTTAAAAAATGTAATACATTTGCTGTTTTTGGTTTGTAATTATGGGGTATTGCGTGTAGATTAATGAGGGAAAAAAACAATTTAATCAATTTTAGAATAAGGCTGTAATGTAACAAAATGTGGAAAGGGGTTTGAATACTTTCCGAATGCACTGTATGTGTGTGTTACAGGGGCTCTTCCTGCCAGCATAATACGCTCTTGTTTTTGGTGGGCTCACAGCTGCATTCAATCCCCCTGAACACTCACGTTAGAACAGATAAGGGCCTATTTTTGATACGTTTATCTTGGCTTTATCTCAACAAGTCACTTTTTAGAGCGGTTGTTCTGTCCCGGTCTTGCCTATCCTTTGTGAACATTTGTAAATTTGCAACACATGTCACTTTGATACTGAAGTGTGTCTTATTAAGGGCCGGCCAGCACCGGCATGCCATTGACCTTTCCCTTGGAACAGTCATGATACTTCAATGCTATTAGTACAAGAGGCAATGTGAGTTTATGGTGGTCGTATGGAGGTCTATTGGTCTGATGATCTTCAGGGTAATGAATCTCTGATGTGTTTGTTCTGGCAGGGCAAGTTAGGATCCTTGACACCATCATTTTCTTGGATGCTTGATTCATAGAACAACAGGAGTAGTATAACAGTGACAATGTTGATTTTTGTCTGTAATGTCTCTCTCTGCTCTGGGCCTTTTCATGCGATGTCTTGTCAAGTGGGATCAAATGGGAAACCTATAATTTTCTCACACAGTAATCTTAGTTTGATGAGATGCATTGCGCCCGCTCAGCCTTTTCTCATCTACAGTTTAACCTTAAATAACCAAAACCATTATAGTTCTTTGTGCTTCACTGCTTGTTAAACTCGCCCTGCCACATCAGATAGATTCTAGACTAGGTGACAATAATAATTTGTTGGAGCACCTATGTGCACCTACACGCACACTTTTATCAAATACAAATGTCTCATTATCACTAGAGGCTTTCACAGCATCGCAGGTATCTGCATACACATATTGCTGTCACAAGCTATTTTAGCGATCAAACAGACAGGTGAAAAAATTACACAAGGGCTGCCTCTACTGATGTTTTGGTCTATTGACTGCATCCCACTCTAGCGTCACGTTCGAAGAAACCAATTGGATTAAACGAAGTTAAAACATACTGTCTCACTTTGAACAGTTGAAGGGGTTTCTCGTTGCAGTTCTCTGACATTCAGCGTTGTATAACAAAATGAGAACTATTCCCTTTGATTACAGCAATCTAGTTTTTATATATAATGGTTTAATGTATGTCATTGGAATACTTGCGCAAATATGTTGTCTTCGAAAAGCGCTTCTATTGTTGAAGGTTTATGCCACCCCCTCAACATCGTTATGCGCTCTCCCTCTCCCTCTGTCAGTTTTCAAGTTGCGTCTTCTCGTTGAATGTGCCCAACCAAGCTACGGTATAGCCCACATAAAACATAGCTACAGTACCTACATACATACCAGGCAGAATATAGAAAAGGCAAGAATAATCGAAATATGATATCTACCGGATATACAGCTGGATTCAATAAACATATGGACCAAAGCTAAGAGGTGCATTCGCGGATCGTTTGTAACAGTGCCGATTTTCTGAGATTCTAGCTAGCTAACAGTAGCTAGGTAAGTAGGCTACTCCTGCACGTTTCGGAATGTCACGCTTTGGTGATTAAATTGTTTAAATAATCAACTCCTTCACACCCGTTACCTTTTCTGAACTGTTTCTCCTCTATCTTGACGTGCATTCGGCTGCAAAATATCATTTTCACTCGTTGTTTACATTAGCAGTTGCCGATTTCTGTTGGTTTGCCACATTGTAACACATGAAACATCTAAATTGTATAAATGATTGGCTATTATGTATGTAAATCGACGTTTCATGTACTGCAAGTGGTTGACATTTTACCCGGCTTGTTACATTGTCTAATTTCGCATGAAACATTCTCTGTTACGCACGAGATGAGGTAGACCTTTCTGCATTGGCTATGATAATTATTGGTCCAATATCCACAGTAGGTTACACATTTGTAGTGCAGTCCCAATTTTTTTCATATTGGTAACTGGTAGACGGTTTAGACTAAGCTATTCATAGGCTATACGAAAGTGGACTAAAAAGTTGACCATGACATCTGTCCTCATAACCCCTAGACCAGGCTGTTGGTATGTCTCCGTTTTCTATTTGAGACCACAGCATAGTGAGGGAGAGATGTAGGCTGGCTTCTAATGCAACTTGTTTTCTTGCTCAAAGCTAGGAATCTCAATTTGATTTATGCAGATTATGGAAATGCAGGTCAACAACAGGGTTACACTGAAAAACTGGAAAATGTTATTATTCAAGACAGGAGGGAAACTGACTGCAAAGCATTGAAGTCCCTAGGCACAATGAATGGGAAATATTGCACAAGGACAACAGAACGGCCTTATTCAATGTTAGAAAATTCGGCCAAAATGTACCATATCAATCAGCAGATTTTATTTAATATGTGCCCTTGTCAAACCATGTTTGACTCTCAAATGCCGTTTTGGGTAACTCGATCTTTGCAATACTAGCTTAATGTACTGTACATGACTCTATCTGACCCAGATTTGACCATCAGCACATACACAAAAATCAGTCTGTGGCTAAGTGATAAGGTCTCAACCTGACAGACGTTTCCTCTGTGGACAAATGGATTCTTACTCCTTCTTAGCAGAGCAATCCTTTGCATTTAGCCTACATCATTGATTTAGGTTTTTGCTTGATTCCACTATGTTGCATTTAGCCAGGCCATTTGTGTACTGTATGCTCTGGTCATCCTAGGCCAGAACAAAGGTCTTGGGTCAGTGTTCATAGGTGATAAATACATTGCTAAGTGTCTGGGCTAACCCAGGCCCCTCTGGTCTGTGCTACTAGATCTGCAGTCCCTTTCCCTAGAGACCCGGGATACAGTCAGAGGAGGAAGTCTGCAGGCTGACTCAGCTTCTCCAGCTGATTTTGAAGGACGATGCTGTTGCAGTCTAGTTGGACAGGTTGGAGCTAGATTATAGAATCACCTCTCTCAGCTCTCACTATGCCACTTCACACAGGGGTCATGTTCATTAGGGACCAAACGGAAGAAAATGGACTAGAACAGGGAGAGACTACCTGGACTTACAGAACATTTTGCTATGGTGTGCCCTAGTTAATATGACTAGGGAGAGAGTGTGCCTGTGCTCCTCTGACCTATGTGGTAACAGAAAGGGACTGACTGGGATATGGAAGGGAACACCAGGGAGATGAAAGGAAGTGTTTAAAGTCAACTCCTGTAGAGGAGGAAGTAAACAGCTGGAAGTGACTGTCAGATTTCCCCTGAAAAGCATGGTAACTTGACCCCCCCCAGCCTAGTGTGTTTGGTTAGCCTTAAAAGGATATGTCTGATGCCCATGCCTGTGCCAGTAACTGTTATGGTTGATGTTATGTTTTGTAACGGCTACCTCAGGAATTTATTGAGCAAGCGGCCATCTTTCATTTTCAAATCTGTTCAGTGTTCCAAATGAGGTCACTCTCGACCATTATCCCAAGAGTGTTGAGCCAACAATCTCCTTTGACTCATGGAAAAGGACATATCGTGTAAAAGCAGCCTACTGTGGAGTTAATGTGGCAGTTACAGTAGTAACTGATAACGTCAAGGAACACTGAGGTAGTCCTATCCAGTACCAGACCAGTACCAATAAACAATAATATTGTAAAGTTTGAATGACAATTATGCTCTTCCCATTGAGGGCAATATACAGGACATATTATCAGTTGTTTTTGACATGTAGTTGGTCAGTCACAATCTCACCTTATAGCCAGTTAGTGTAGACTAGTTTTACTAATCTATAAATTGACTGCAGTTTACTTATTCTCATTCTTCAAACCTTTTATGTCCCTCTGAAGGTCATTGTTGTCATATTTAACTTTTTCATCGGTTCTATGAGGGCAACTTCAACTTAATCAAAATAGGCAGACCTATGGGACTTTTACGATAAAGCGCTTATCCTCCTACCTTCCTGCCAACTTAACCAAATATCTAAGTGTGCCATGAAATATTAAAGAGCTGGAATTAGAAATGTCATTATATCATCAAGAATGTGGTAAAAGCTTTGCCAGTAAAGGCATTGTTGATTGTCTGATTTAAAGCGTGAAATCTAATGGTCAATTGCTGGGGTGCATTTCCATGTAGAAGGACCCATGAGTACCAACATGTGAAGTTTATAGGAGCATGTCAAATTTACATTTACATTTAAGTCATTTAGCAGACGCTCTTATCCAGAGCGACTTGAAAGATAAGTCTATATTTTAGAGAAATTAAGGCATATATAAAATGTTCAACGATTTTCCCTTTTAGGAATAAGCAAAGGCTTTGATTTCTGGTCAAGCAGATGGAAAAGGGGTCTTAGACAACATCTTTTATATTTAGTTTCAGGAAGAATAAAATTCTACCTTCTGTAAAACCCACATATCTTGATGATATTTTGTAATTTCTCATGAGGGAGGATAATGAAAGTTCACAGAAGTAACAAGTAAAGGTAGACCTACCAATTAGTTAGTGTATTTAATGACATCAAGTGTGTTTATGAATTGATTAAAACTTGTAATTCTGTTACCAAATTGGGAAATCAATAAAAGGCACAGACCACAGTTGGGTCACCTGCTACTGTCCTCTCTTCCACTGGCATACTGTTATGTTCAGCTCATAATTATTAGAATTCTTTCCCGTCTGAATGCCAAAGCAAGACTGAAAACCGTCTGGACAACCCCCCCCCCCCCCCTTCTTCTCTCTCTCCTCTCTCTGCCTCTCTCCTTTCTCTGTCCAGTTAATGTCACCTGTCCCGGTTCTTACTGACTCTTACCGTGATGCCTACCACCTACCCTCTTTCAATTTTACTCTAACAAGCATCCTCACCTACTGAGCACCAACCAACAGCGAACGTCCATGGATGTTGAAAAGTGGTTGAAATTTGGTCAGTCCGCACTGGCCGGTCCAAATCTGAACCAATCATAGATGTCTGTTTCACAAGTTTGGACAGTATAGTACAGTGTACTGAACTCTACTCTGCTGTACTGTACTTTGCTGTGCTCTACTGTGCTGTCCAAACTTGTGAAACATATACATAGTCTATAGTTGTTTCAGATTTGGTCTGGACCAACCAAATGTGGTCTTGTTTGGGGGCAGAGCTCATTACAATAATAGCCAATGTGTAGAATATTACCCAAATATGCAAAAGAAGGATATTGCATTTTTCTACCTTTTTTATGTACAGGATACATCACCATGAAGAGAATGATATTCACATCCATAATTATGCATTTCTGTATAGTACAGATCAGGGACCCATGATGTAATTCTGTTACCGGATGTAAATCCACTTCACCTGCTGTAGTTCAATAATCAAAATAAATATTTTTCAAACTCAAGGTCATAGCTGACACCCCATTCTTTCTGCAGACATCTTTGAATCTTCATTCGGAGCAGATATGACGTTTTTGGAAAACGTGGTTGCATATAAAAACTGAGGGAGATTTTACAGTAATTCTGTTACCAAACTTTGCATCTGTACGTTTCTGCCAGTAAATGTGTTTTTGGGAAATTTTCTGCGTAAACAGTTCAAAATAGGCTTTTTGCACGGAGTTGTATGGTTTGTTAAACTTAGAAACCAATAGTTTTTGTCTGGCAAAAAAAACTGTAAATCTGTTACCGTGGAATTGCCATAGGCCTGAGGACATAATATGCTGTTTCTACAAGCTTTGATATGGTGATTTAGGGTGTACCAGTTTTGTGCTCTGAGGGTCAGGACTGGGTCACTGTGACAAGCATGCCCTAGTCAGACGAAGCTGTTTACATTTAGCCACTTCAAGTGACCCTTGAACTTTTCCAGTGGAGCAGCAGTGGTTTTTGTTGAACTGTATGAAAACCGGACATACAGGTAATGTGGGCTTTTTACAATTTTAAGACCAGATGTTTTTGTTTTAAGGGTTCAGCCCAAAAGCATGATACTTTTCTGAACTCTATATGGATGCTTGCACAATTGAACACAATTATGTGTGGAGAATAAAATGCAGAATCTCTGTTTTTTAAATATCCAGGGTCTGCAATTCGTTTTTATTGTATGATGTCCAAACTTGTGAATCATTTCCTTTTAACTCGGGGTATATTTGCACGGTAGAATTCAATGGCTATAGTAAATTTTTACATGTTGCCTTTGAGCTGCTTTTGAAAGCAAAAGTCGAATTGAAAACAGTATTGGTATTGCTGAATTCGATTTTCATAATAGCAAGCTAGGACTGGTGGTTTTGCTAGCTAAACTAGCAAGTCTGTTTGTTTGGTTACCGTGGCAACTGCTGTGTCTCTCTAGTAAAAACTTGCTAGCTATGGATGTGGGAAAAATGTATGCCGGCAAATGAACACATTTCTACTGGCAAATGTGTTCAATTATAGCCATGGTATGAAAGGGATAATCAACTAGGGGCTCTATGCTTTTTCTGGAAAACAATGCAACTCAACTCCATGAAATGTCAGTTCCACTCCACTAGTGCGTCGTGGAACACACCTTCCACGTTGTTCACAGAGCCCCTAGTTGATTATTCCTTTTATACCATGGCTATACGACACAAACCCTGACGACTACATGATTAATATACCATGCCTGCACTGAGGCAAGGGAGCAATGACACCCCTGGGTGTAGTACACAGCTGATTTCCCCTTCAAGACTACGCTGACTCTAGCGTTCAGGTCACAGGCATCCAACACTTTTTCTCTGTTAACTGTATTTTAAAATGTTCCTCTTTGTTGTAAGTTAATAGTTGATAAGGCCACTGTGCTTTATCGATAACAGGCTATACTGCAAACATGTGCAACTCTTTCTCCCACAACACCCCTACCCAACTCAAGCCCATCTCTTGAGACCACATCATATTTCACATTCGCTAACTCTCTGCATGTCAAGGTGCTCCCTGTCCGCATTACCTTCTTATCCAGAGAGAACATCATAATGGAACAGATTAACAGAACTGTGCCTGCTTGTCACAATGTCAGACTTGCTCTCATGGTGGCCCACCCCTCAGGGTTGTGTGTGCTGCCCACCATATTGTGTCTCACAGATAACCTTCCCCCAGTGCCAGGCCACTGCCACCCTCGCCCCCAACTGCCCCCCGCTGCACATCAAAGCACACGGTCGGGAGGCAATGAGGCACTTCCTCCCACTCCACCTCCTCCTGTTCCTCACTTCCTTAGTGACGGTAATCTGGCATGCCAGGCGAGGGGGCAGGCAGAGAGAGAGATGGTAATAGGAGAAGGCCCACAAGCATGTGAGGCAATGAGTGGGAATCCACAGATGTATTAGGAGTTAGGCGTTGTTTTGTAGGTCGAAGAATTATCAATTTTTCTTGTTCTTCAGGTGCAAAGCTGCATGTGCTGTCTTCCTGACCACTGTGACCGCTGTCAAGACTACATGGCCTATGTTAATTCACCTCACATTGCGTGGCTACATTCGATATCTAGGACTCTCTACTGGAGGAGCACTTGCTCAAGTCAAATCCCTTTAACCATATGCAGTTCAGATACTTGAAATATACTTAATGCAGATGTACAAAAACACCCCAAAACTCTGAGTGATATTCACGGATGAGAAACAGAGGAACCAAAGAACCTACTTTTCACAGGCTGGCTTCTTCACACGACGTCTGGCCAAGCGTTAATTTAACTTTCCCCTGCAGCACGTAAAATCTGTTTGGGATTAAAGTGTAATTCAGGAGGAATCTTTTTTTCATGCTTTCAGGTGAAGCTATCGGCGTGTTTCACGGCTCGGCATGGTGCAGGGGTCTGGTTACCTTCCCACTGAATTAATCGACAGCAGCGCTGCTTCATTCACACAGGGAAAGCATTTCTTCCTATGGCCCTGGGTGTTTAGAGTTGGCAGCATGCTCTTACATGCTGACTAAACCGGGCGCGAGTGCGCATGTTGATTTTTGTCCATCCACACCAGATGCGATCAGGACACGCAGGTTGAAATATCAAAACGAACCCTGAACCAACTATATTAATTTGGGGGCTAGGTCGAAAAGCATTAAACATTCATGGCAATTTAGCTAGCTAGCTTGCTGTTGCTAGCTAATTTGTCTTGGGATAGAAACATTGGGTTGTTATTTTACCTGAAATGCACAAGGTCCTCTACTCCATTCAATTCATCCACAGATAAAAGGGTAAACCAAGTTCGTTTCTAGTGATCTCTCCTCCTTCAGGCTTCTTCTTTGGACTTTATATGCATGTTGGCAAGCAACTTTAAGGTGCATTACCACTACCAACTGGACTGGAGTGTGGACCTCAGTTCATCGTTCAATCACCCACGTGGGTATATCAACAGTTCCATAGGTCGAGGGCCCTGTCTCTGTCTGTCCGGTCATTCTATGATGGACCATAGGTCCACTGATGGTGTACCCTCTGAGCTGCTCATAATTCCACTCATGCAGTGGGGTTAAAGTGTGTGTGTGTGTGTGTGTGTGTGTGTACTGCACTGTACTGTAGGCTGCAGGATTATGGCTTGTGCTCTGGGAATGTGTGTGGCAGGGGACAGACATGTTAAAGGCCTGAGCAGTAAATGCTAGTCACTACATTACTGGCCATGATAAGGTAACCACATTTAAAACACCCAAATTTGGGACAACCGGATGATTTTGCGGGACAGTGTAGCCTACTTTTTTTGAGGGAGCCATCATCACTGTCAAACGTGAATGATATGCCAATCATTTGATCTCAAACAGTTTCATGGGAAGATGCATTTAGATCTTCTTGAATAACTGTTTTGTGAGCCAATTAGAGCAGATGGTGTTAACAAACTATTAGACTTCCTGTATTTTGTTTCAATCCAAGAGCATGCTGCCTAGTGGTGTGCGCGGTTGAGTTTTGTCTGCATGGTAATAAAAAATCAAAAAAAGACTAGTCAGCTAACCATACTAAAATCTCAAGCGGGATGTACCTAGTTAGTTTTACTACTGAATGCATTCAACTGAAATGTGTATTCTGCATTTAACCCGACCCCTCTGAATCAGAGCGGTGCGGAAGGCTGCCTTAATCAACATCCACGTCATCGGGGGCCCGGGGAACAGTGGGTTAACTGCCTTGCTCAGGAGCAGAAGGACAGATTTTTACCTTGTCAGCTTGGGGATTCAACCCAGCAACCTTTCGGTTACTGGTGCAACGCTCCTACCCACCAGGGTAGGTACCTGCTGCCCCTAGCTTACTCTTTTGCCTCGTGCAAAATTTGTGATGCAGAAATGAGACCAGATTCTGTTTTTATGAAAATCTGTAAATATTTGGCCTAGGAAACATTTCTAGTTGGTCTCAGGGACTGTAAAACAGTTAGAAAGGGAGACTTTTAAAAGGGATTGAGTGAAGTAGCAACAAATACTGCGCGTTGAATTGGCAACTAATAAGCATGGAGAGCCTCACAAGTTTGACAAAATGACCTTTCAGTCTAATACGGCTATTTATTACTTTTGTAGCTCTTTGTCAGAAGTGCATTTTTTGTAAGTAGTTAGGCCTAACTGTCCTCCAAGTTTAGCTGGAATTTAGCCCAAAAGGATTTGAGGTAATGTGATGGTTGACAATAGGCCTATTACATTGGACTACGTCTCGTCCTGTGCTGCGCAGAATATCAGGTCTCAACAACGATTGGAGAAGTGGTTTAACATCACCAGTACCACATCCTCATGATTTATATATCTTTCCATAAGCGCTAAGTGACCGCAAGAGACAGGTTGGAATGTCTGACTAAAATACGGGGACAAATCAACCTTTAAAAAAAAAAGGAGTGGTGATTGAATTCGTTGCTAAAATGGGACAAAGGGCCAAAATACATGACTGTCCCGCACAATTGGAACATATGGTCAACCTTGACCTCCATGTTGTCATGGAATTACCATCATTGGAATGAATCATTTCTTATAGGCTAAGCAGATGCAATATATCACTTTTGAATGAGAATAACATTGTCAGTTTGATAGTCCCCATAGACTGACATTGTCCTTTTGCCAATGTTTGTAATGTGGGACCTTTGTTCATAGGGTAAATCCATTTGAATTAAATCACTTTTTGAAAGCATCCCATTTGATTTAAACTTTTAGCTACATTTTTGCCAATTGAAGAAGTGGTCAGAAAGTGCATTTTTGGACCTGAATGCCAAAACATTCCGTAGATAAAGGTTCTCAACGTTGACCCATTTTGCATACCCCGACATACCATGAGACATCCATTTCTTCATCACTGGAAAATATAAACGGTTGAGTTTGACAGCACTATTTGTAAGCGTTTAAATTATATCAAACATTTTATTATTTCTTGACAAAAATGTGCTTTAATAAAAAAATACATTATTAAACTTTTAACATCAATTGTCAAAAAACACGTAAACTCAGATTTTTTTTTCTATATTCGCATAGCTTAGACCCTATTTCTATTTCTCCGTCATCTGATGTTTTTGTGTTGTGCCTGCCTTCGGTTAAGACACAACATGTGCCCTTGAATGCAGGGTGGGTGTCATTTCAACCCTAGAAATATAATTCATAGAATGGACCTACAGTATCCCTTCAGACCACTGCAATTTAGCTGCTACACCACTGACATTTTACATTTTAATTGAAATTGTAACTTCTAATTTCTACCACAAAGATGACTGCCAGTCCACCCACCGTTGAACGTCATCTTATATGGTCATGTCTATTCTGTTATCTGTATTTCTATGATTTCAATAGGCTTCCTGTGGAGGATTGACATTATTATTTAGAACAGATATTCCCATTCAAGTCAACATTGTCTGATGTCTGGACCTCCAACCATCTTTGTGGTACCATTTGAAAGTTGACATTTCTATTGTATTCCCATGATATAGTACATTTATTCAGCCAAAACATGACATCCACCTTGTATCAACTGATGACAGGCACAACACAAAATCCTTAGATGATGTAAAATGGGGTCTAAGCTACAACATAATATGAAATAAATTGGAGTTTACACATTTTTAAAACGGGGAAAATAGAGGGAAAGGGGGAAAAAATGACATTTTGATAAACATTAATATCAAATTGTTTGACAACCTTGTTTGCACGCTTATAAATGATATCGATCTCAACCGTTTATCTTTTCCAGTGATGAAGACATGGATGTCTCATGGCATGGTGGGTTATGCAAAATGGGTCAACTTTGAGCAGCTTATCTCTTTGAATGTTTGGGCATTCAGGTCTACAATGGGCAAATATGTATGGAAGGTTTAGTTCAAATCAAAAGGGGGGTGACGTCAAAAAGTGATTGAATTCAAGTGGGTTTACCCCATCCTCGAGCCATACTGAAATGCAGCGTGTTATTGAACTTTGCGTGGCTCTGTGTAACATTGCTGTTAGTTGACTTATTCTACAGCAATTCTACAACCAAAAATGTATTTCATCAACAGCTGCTTTTGTGTTTTGTATCATGAACATGGTTACGAAAAACTTGAACTCTCTGAATGCCAAGTAAGATTTCATAATGTAAACCGAGAGAAAGCGAGAGTCTGTGTTGTAATATTATTGCTACTGGTAAGGAGGAGTATTATGGCTCGGGCCCACATAATAAATGACTCTTTCACAAGCAGAAGTCTTATAGATGAAAAGCAAACATGTTCCTAGTCTGAGGCCTCTTCCTCCTCTCCGGCTCCACCATTTCACAGTTGACGTGACTAAGCCTTGGAAACTAGGAAACTACTCGCTGTACGGCTCTGTTTGCTTACAGGTTTCAGGTTAGCTCCCTAGGAAACCCAATCTAATGAGTAACTGGAGATACGCCACCACACACCCTGCTATTTCCCTAAAGTATGCAAATGCTTGGAAAGATTGTCAGATATTGAAATCCCTGGAACCGTGTAACCAAATGGATTTATGACATGCAGTAGCAACAGATGCTGATTTTGTGGCTCTATTTATTAGTGCCCTGTATTTGCTCCTATCTTCCTCTGTGTTCCTTCGTGTGTGTTGATGGCATTGGCAGCTGTAATGGCTGGTGCAACCCAGGGCTGGGAAGGAGGTGCTGTCTGAGTGATTTGAGAGGTAGCCTACTCCAGGTGAGTGACTGGCGACTACCCTGGCAGGCTCCTGTAATTGAGCACGTAGATGAAAACACACTGGCCACACAATCCGATTATACAGCTACTGGTAGTAATAGAATTTAAAAGGAGCAATCCTTTGTTGGTGCTAAATACTCCCCTTGAGTACTTAAGAGATTTTGAGTTACTACTGTAGAGTAATTCATTTCTTTCCATGGCTTTGACTGAGTTCCCTAACAAATCCGATGACCCATAGTCTGGGATGGGATATATATATATTTTTTTTCTCTGGAATTCAATCGCTTTCCAATTCAGAAGAAATCCCATGTCCAGTTAAATTGGCAGGAACTGAAATGGAATTCAACTCTGTCCTTAGTTCCCTCCGTGAAGGGTCAGTCCAGTGTCTGACCCAGTGGTGCCACATGGAATATTGTCTGCGTGAGCTGTAGGACAATTGATGTTGTGGAAGAGATGGGTCGAGAGGTTTTTGGGTGAAGGACAGGCTCGCAGCACAGGCTGGCTGAAACCTGACCGCCTGAACATGTGAACATAACCAGACAGCCTTGTTAGAGAAAATGATGATAGATCGGACTAGATGCCCAAGAGGTGTCTGTTATTCTGCTGAGCATTAGTTTGTCTGGATGGAAATGGTTTTCCAGTCTGGTGCGGAGGTGAAATTCCCCACACATTATCGCAAGTGGTTTTGTATCAAAATCAGAGCAGGGGTTTGTGAAGTATGACTATCACAGCCTGAATATATGTTTTTGCTTCATATAAGATGTGAAAGACAGATGGTTCGAAGTTGGTCTTTGCCAGATGTGGTTTTTGGTTACAGTCAACAACAATTGTGTACTCAATGTGCTCTGAATCTTTGTCTTTTCATAGCTTTTTGACTAGACAACCATCTGTTCCTGCAGTGGAAACTGAAAAAGGGAAAGGGTTGCGCCTGCCCTTGTATGTTTTAAGTTTTATTAGTCGTATGTACAGGATACACATGGTATACACTGTCCAACCAAATGCTTACTTGCAGGTTCCTTGACAATGCAACACCAATTAGAAATAGCCTTATAAAAGATAAGAGTATGAACATGTAGTAAATGGCTCACTAGAATACATTTTTAGCCGAAGTACAATACAGGCACAATTTATAGTCCAATATTTACACGTGTATCAGGGAAGGGGGGATTATGGGGCAAGTGTTTTAAATTGTGCAGTATTAGCAATAGCAATACGAGTCTGGTGGCAGCAGTTGTGATGTGATTGTGTGTGGAGATGTAAGATCTTAGGGATGACAGGCTTATAAAAGGTATATTTGATTTCGAACAGAATGGGTAGTGACCAGGGCTTAGGCCAACCCCATATTCACCTATTGACTCCAGGGCTCTAATAATGTTGACATGGGCAAAAAAATGATAAGGAACTTCTGTAGTATAGTCTGCCCAGGTCCGTAGTCTGTATGTGCTCCATAAATGTTCTGATAACTTTGTTAAGGTCTATATAGCTCCATATTTCCACAGATACTGTTTATATGATGTTGGATAAGGACATAATGCTTTCATAAAGCATTTGTAGTGGAACCAGAGTCTCATCTGGCTTCCACATAACCATCTGTGTGTCATTTTATCTAAACTAGTGTGGAGCCCTACAGCTGCTGCGGTCACGCATTCCCTTCGCAAAATCTCCGGAGACTGTTTATAATCACACCTTTATCTTGTCCTTATCGTCTGTCTGGCTGGCTGGAGGGTGGTGGTCTGTGCAGATGAGGACTGACTGGTGATCCTGAGTTTGCCACTTGAATACGTACAACTTTTCCCAGAAAGGTCTTTAAATCAACCCGTACTGTAACTCCATGACATTTCCGATTTTCATAACCACCTGCCTGGCGAAAAGTAATTCACATAACGGGAGCAAGAATTGAACATGTTTTGTGTCCACTCCGGACCTAACTAATCCAGCTAGCCCTGGTGCGTTTTACCCCACTACCCAGTCCCTCCTCTGCCTTTAATCTCAGACAGAGCATGTGAGGGGAGTTGAGCAGAAATCCCGCTCACCGCTAATCACAGGAGAAAAGACTAACCAACACCCATCAATTTTTGACACTACCTGGACTTACCATTTGGTTTTGAAGTATTGAAACCAAACCATATGGTCCGAATGGAAAGTATTATAATAAACATGAAAGGTGAATGTAATAAGCGCTCATAATTTCAAATAGGTTACATGTCATATTAAACAGCATATAAACACTCTAAATAGGTCAGGAGCCAGACAGGGAGACTAAGAAGGAAAATGCGATGGTGCCTGGAGAGCAGGCCAGCAGCGGAGAATATCCTCTCCACACCTGCAGAGCCACTGGGGATGATAAACACCCTTTATGCCACTCTTGCTGGTTGGGCAGGGATGCATTTTGTTCTCTATAGGTAGGCCTGAAGGTTTTTAGGCAAAATAACCCAATCAAAACGGAAAGCTCCTTGAAAGAATATGCCAGGCCTATTGGACCAAAATCAACTATGGCCTATTGTATCGATAATAGAACAGATTTTTTTTGTTTATAAATACGTTGCTATAATGACACAATTAGCTACCCACCATGTTGCTATAATGACACAATTAGCTACCCACCTCGTTCCTTTCTTTTAGCATGTGCACATAGTAATAAGTATGCCATCATGTTTTCTGGATATGTGTCTTTTCAGGTTCCACAATGATTATTTAGTTGTGGATATTACATCACTGCACTCCCTCTCTTGCTATTGGTCCTCATCTTTGTAAGTCACCTTGATTTAGCACCTGTGTGTTTTATCAGTTTCTTTATGAAAATATTTAGCTAAAGCAAGGGGCTATAGATAGCAGAACACAAGTAGACTACAAATGCATGCTGGGACGGGCATGCCCTGATCTCGTGAAGTGAGCGCTATTGGAGGGAAATTGGAGCGGGCGAGAAGGCCGACGCTCCAGCCTTTGGGAATCTCGCTGTGTGCTCCAGTCAAATTGGGCACGCTCCTCACTCCAGCTCCGCTCTGCTCACATACTCTGATCTCAGAACACAGAACCACATTTTGCGTGCGCTGGCCAGCTATTCGTCTGTCACTGATCCTACCATACCTTACACACAGCCTCATCCCAGGAGCACCAAGAGAAGGGCAGCAGAGATGGCTGCGCCACTGGGATTCCCCTGGTCCCCAAGGTGTGGTTCACTTCATCCACACCACCTGACTGCTCCGTAGAGGGGATATGACATCATGCCGTCACCTTACTGTGTTGTAGTTCAGACAGCAGTGTCAGGGCTAATGATTCCTGGCGCATCGGAAGCCCTTTCCGGGAACTGTCTCTGGAGGCTTCCATCGCAGAGTTCACTAGGAGAGTGCTTCTCTCTGTAACAAAGGAAAAGAGAGGAGAGTGAGGAAGGACAGAGGAAAGCATAGTCTGGAAAAGGGACAGTAGAGAAAAGAGGAGGAAGAAGGAATTAGATAATTGAAGTGATTTATTGTACATTTTCACTCATGTTGTAAAGCTGAAATCCATTGTTTGACTAGGTTATCTCAAAATAACTCTTGTTCATTTACGTTTACATCTTAGTCATTTAGCAGACACTCTTATCCAGAGCGACTTGCAGGAGAAATAAGGGTTAAGTGCCTTGCTCAAGGGCACATCAACTGATTTTTCACTTAGTCAGCTCGGGAATTCGAACCAGCAAACCTTTAGTTACTGGCCCAACGCTCTTAACCGCTAGGCTACCTGCCGCTGTCCTCTTGTATTGTAGGCTACTGATTTGTAAATTAACATTATTTACAGTACATTTGCCTGTTACATGGCAGTGGACTTCCGTCTCTGGTTGAAGTAGGCTCCAGCCTTAATGATCTGTACATAGAGACCAGTGGAATATATGATACAGAGGAGATAACACATGGAGGGGGACTACTGTAAGAACGTCACTTTTGGTGACCTTTTTAAAGGGATATTCACATCACACAATTACTGTTTACTCAATCCAAAAAGGCTCATTAGAAATTGCACTCTGGGTCAGGTGGGCATCATTTGAAAGCATTTGCTATTGCCAACATGACTTGCTAAGTTATAAAATACAATCTTACAGTGTTAGTCTTTCAAAAGGCAATTCAGAGAAACAGATTGAGTTTTGGTGCGCATAGAAAGGAGTCATGAGTGCGTTCATGTGCGTGTCCCGCAGTGAACAGACAAACAGGTTCATTCTGTTCAGAACAGCCTCAATTCGTCGAGGCTTGGACTCTACGAGGTGTCAAGCGTTCCACAAGGATGCTGTCCCATGTTGACTCCAATGCTTTCCCACAGTTGTGTCAAGTTGGCTGGATGTCCTTTGGGTGGTGGACCATTCTTGATACACACAGGAAACTGTTGAGCATGTCCTTAATTTCATATGCGGAGTTTGGTTATTCTCCGTAATGGGTCCACATGCTCAATTACTGCGTCCATAATACCACAGTCGACTGCAGTTACTGCACTTTTACTACAGTTTCAAAACTGCAATGTTTTTTTTGTGATGGAATCAGATATTTCAAGCCACATTTCAAACCACCAATCTGATTACCCTGCGACTGGTGTCCGAACAGTCAAATCTGATTTATTTGCCCTTTTTAGACTGTTATTTGGCATAACTTGTTGTTTGCTAGCTTCTCTGTTAACAGTTTTGACAAGAACATGTGGTAGCTAACTAGCTTGTTTTTCACAAACAAAAGAGTGAATGTGCTAGAAAGCTGAACAGCTAGCTAGTTGACTGCTGTGGCTAGCCAAAAATGACTCGTTTTGAAAGTTGGATCATCTTATCTTTTGAGGCTTTAAAAGCGTTCTCACACTGATGTTGAGCATTCAAAGCAACTGAAAAACGTCCATGGCAGGCACCTTAGCTTGCTACATAACTTCTGAGTGGTAGAAAACACGTGCACCACCAATCAGCCTACACCAATGCGCACACACCCGTCGTTACTATGCCAACTAGAGTAGCCATGTCAGCAAATAACTGCTGTCATGGCTAAATCACACATTTACATCACAATCACACTGATTTAGTCACTTGCAACTTGCTGTTTTGACAGTCACTATTCCAAAACGGATTTGAAAAACAAAACTGATTTGAGCATTAAGGCCTGCAGTGTGAACAAGGGTTTAGTCTTCAAGATCTTCTCCATTCAAACACGTTTTAGAATAGAAAGTCATATAACCCAACCTCAAAGCTGTGTGGCGTGTGTGAGAGAGAACCCTTACGTGTGTGTGTGTATGAGCTACAGGTAACTGCCAAAATAAAGGAAACCCCAACAGGGTGTTAATAGGGTGTTGGATCACCACGAGCCACCAGAACAGCTTCAGTGCATCTTGGCATTGATTCTACAAGTGTCTGGAACATTACTGGAGGGATGCGACGCCATTCTTCCACAGGAAATTCCGTAATTTTGTGTTTTTGTTGATGGAAAACACTGTCTCAGCCAGCGCTCCAGAATCTCCCATAAGTGCTCAATTGGGTTGAGATCTGGTAACCAAGACCGCCATGGCATATGATTTACATCATTTTTCAAGCTCATCAAACCATTCAGTGACCACTCGTGGTTGGGGGGCATTTTCAAATGGGGGCATAGCCGTGGTAGCCTGATGCCACAATATATTTGCTTTGTGAGGCAGAGAGTGATGCACGTTTTGCTGCTTCTTGGTCTTTCATTTGTTTCTTACCAATGAAAGCCCTGTGCGGGGGGTCTTAATAAGGACACCTTCTGAAGAGGCCTACTACACAGTAAACGTCTTGATTTACGGGCTTCGGCTTTGGAAATGAGTGGCCCATTCCTGTCTCTCCCATCCCACCCTTTCTCTCTCTAGATGTCACTTAGCTATTTCTCATCATGTCCATGATTTGTTTCATGTGAATGCCCTTCTCCCATTTTGTAAACAGTGCCATGAAGTTACGTTTCCGCCACTGAAACTTGATAGTGCTTTCTTAATGTCCAGAGTTTGTATGTATGTATGTAACAGAAATGCATAACAGAAATGCATTGCACAGTATTTCCTTTTGCGTGGATAATATGAGTATCCACATTACTCTTGCCTATAATTGTATAGACTTCTCTGGTCTGGAAATGGCCAGGCATGGCAGGACAGGAAGGGTAGTGCAGTGTAGCGTTCCACATGGGAACTGGAACACACTAGCATATGGCGCACGGCTGACATGGCACATCCTGTGTTGACTGTCTGGTTTGAATCACCCGGCCAACCGCCACCCCCCTCCAGACCTTGACTCGTTTCTGGGTTGTAAATGTTTATAGCTTCATTAGAAGTGAGGCGAAGTGTGCGATGGGGCTGTGATTTTGGTGAAATGCTCTTTGCTCCTCGGATGCTCCCCCATTATAACGTGTCCTTCCCTCCACACTAGAATCTAGCGGTTTGGGTTTTCATGACCTTGAGAGTAAATCCTTCAGTCCCTATGAACAGTCAGTGTGGAAATGACCACCGAGAGAACACCTTTCAGGACCTGCTCAATTCCAGTCAGTCTCAAAAGGGTCATTATTGTCCTGCCAAAACAAAAGGAAACTGGGCTACTCTGTCCACATGGAGTCTGGGAAACATCTTCTGTGTTTCTGGTTATCCTTGGCCTCAAACGTGTTCCAGTAGCTAGAGGGACTGTTCTCTCCTCCCCTGTCCTGTCCAAACGTGTTCCAGTAGCTAGAGGGACTGTTCTCTCCTCCCCTGTCCTGTCCAAACGTGTTCCAGTAGCTAGAGGGACTGTTCTCTCCTCCCCTGTCCTGTCCAAACGTGTTCCAGTAGCTAGAGGGACTGTTCTCTCCTCCCCTGTCCTGTCCAAACGTGTTCCAGTAGCTAGAGGGACTGTTCTCTCCTCCCCTGTCCTGTCCAAACGTGTTCCAGTAGCTAGAGGGACTGTTCTCTCCTCCCCTGTCCTGTCCAAACGTGTTCCAGTAGCTAGAGGGACTGTTCTCTCCTCCCCTGTCCTGTCCAAACGTGTTCCAGTAGCTAGAGGGACTGTTCTCTCCTCCCCTGTCCTGTCCAAACGTGTTCCAGTAGCTAGAGGGACTGTTCTCTCCTCCCCTGTCCTGTCCAAACGTGTTCCAGTAGCTAGAGGGACTGTTCTCTCCTCCCCTGTCCTGTCCAAACGTGTTCCAGTAGCTAGAGGGACTGTTCTCTCCTCCCCTGTCCTGTCCAAACGTGTTCCAGTAGCTAGAGGGACTGTTCTCTCCTCCCCTGTCCTGTCCAAACGTGTTCCAGTAGCTAGAGGGACTGTTCTCTCCTCCCCTGTCCTGTCCAAACGTGTTCCAGTAGCTAGAGGGACTGTTCTCTCCTCCCCTGTCCTGTCCAAACGTGTTCCAGTAGCTAGAGGGACTGTTCTCTCCTCCCCTGTCCTGTCCAAACGTGTTCCAGTAGCTAGAGGGACTGTTCTCTCCTCCCCTGTCCTGTCCAAACGTGTTCCAGTAGCTAGAGGGACTGTTCTCTCCTCCCCTGTCCTGTCCAAACGTGTTCCAGTAGCTAGAGGGACTGTTCTCTCCTCCCCTGTCCTGTCCAAACGTGTTCCAGTAGCTAGAGGGACTGTTCTCTCCTCCCCTGTCCTGTCCAAACGTGTTCCAGTAGCTAGAGGGACTGTTCTCTCCTCCCCTGTCCTGTCCAAACGTGTTCCAGTAGCTAGAGGGACTGTTCTCTCCTCCCCTGTCCTGTCCAAACGTGTTCCAGTAGCTAGAGGGACTGTTCTCTCCTCCCCTGTCCTGTCCAAACGTGTTCCAGTAGCTAGAGGGACTGTTCTCTCCTCCCCTGTCCTGTCCAAACGTGTTCCAGTAGCTAGAGGGACTGTTCTCTCCTCCCCTGTCCTGTCCAAACGTGTTCCAGTAGCTAGAGGGACTGTTCTCTCCTCCCCTGTCCTGTCCAAACGTGTTCCAGTAGCTAGAGGGACTGTTCTCTCCTCCCCTGTCCTGTCCAAACGTGTTCCAGTAGCTAGAGGGACTGTTCTCTCCTCCCCTGTCCTGTCCAAACGTGTTCCAGTAGCTAGAGGGACTGTTCTCTCCTCCCCTGTCCTGTCCAAACGTGTTCCAGTAGCTAGAGGGACTGTTCTCTCCTCCCCTGTCCTGTCCAAACGTGTTCCAGTAGCTAGAGGGACTGTTCTCTCCTCCCCTGTCCTGTCCAAACGTGTTCCAGTAGCTAGAGGGACTGTTCTCTCCTCCCCTGTCCTGTCCAAACGTGTTCCAGTAGCTAGAGGGACTGTTCTCTCCTCCCCTGTCCTGTCCAAACGTGTTCCAGTAGCTAGAGGGACTGTTCTCTCCTCCCCTGTCCTGTCCAAACGTGTTCCAGTAGCTAGAGGGACTGTTCTCTCCTCCCCTGTCCTGTCCAAACGTGTTCCAGTAGCTAGAGGGACTGTTCTCTCCTCCCCTGTCCTGTCCAAACGTGTTCCAGTAGCTAGAGGGACTGTTCTCTCCTCCCCTGTCCTGTGCTGCTTAACACCATTATTCATCTTCATATTCACCATCTCCAGCACCACCCCAACATCAACATATGTGGAAATGGTGCGTTTCTGTTTTGTAGTAAAAAAGAGAGGAAGATAAGTGTTTCCAATGACATCATCGGTGTGAATCATGTTATTTTAACCAATTATGACGAGGCATTGGAAACACTTATCTTCCTCTTTATCACAAAACATAGAAATGCACCATTTCCACATGTTGAGATGGTGAATATGAAGTCTGATTCTGACCCACTGTTCTTAGATGAGACCATATAGGGCAGTAAAGGGCACACAGAAATGTCCTTTTGGAAGTTGAGGACTGTAACTCCCGAGGTGTTCCACTACTTTCAGTGTTCGGAAACATACACCTTGTATGAACAGAGAATCCCAGAAGTAGATACTGCCTGGTTCATAGTTACTGTAGTGTGTTCCTGTCTGCTGCTGGTGTATTTCAGAGTTTATCCACGGTACAGGGAGGAACTGAACCAGTCCACCTGTGCAGGTGGCTTAGTGTAGACCAGCTGGTGAACCCACACAGACTGAACCCACAGCTGCAGACGGCCTTCTCAAGGAGCCCTTTGAGGTATTTAGGGAGAGTGGAAACATGTAGTGGTGTCCAGTGAAAGGGATATGTGGGCCATTGTGAAGAGGCACCTCTGCAGGGGCAGCTCTTCCAGAGCTGAGAGTTGTTTTGACAGGGGTGACGAGTTGGCAGGGTGTGAAACATTTAACAAAAATATAACGCGCAACATGTAAAGTGTCGGTCCAGTGTTTTATTAAC
Organism: Salvelinus alpinus; assembly: GCF_045679555.1. Taxonomy (NCBI): domain Eukaryota; kingdom Metazoa; phylum Chordata; class Actinopteri; order Salmoniformes; family Salmonidae; genus Salvelinus; species Salvelinus alpinus. The sequence continues at coordinate 47,784,111 of NC_092100.1, forward strand.
TGAAATAAAAAGATCCCAGAAATGTTACATACGCACAAAAAGCTTATTTCTCTCAAATGTTGTGCACAAATTTGTTTACATCCCTGTTATGAGCATGGCATATCAAGAAGCTGATTAACCTCTTAAATGTAATGGCAAAATGTAGATTTCCGCCTAAAACGACATACCCAAAAGTAACTGCTATTCGTGTGTAATTACATGATTCTGACATGCAAACGCGTGGTATATTTGGAAAGAAGACATCTGGGCGAATATGAGGAAATGATCAGAAGATAGATAGGAGTTACATAGTTCAGAATACACAAGATCAAGCACACACAAAATAACTGTCTTTCATTGACAAGCTATAAGTGAATTATTGATGCCCAGAGCTGGAAACACATCAGATGGCTTCCACGTGATTAATATCAGAAAACAATATGGGATTGATAGACCTAACAACTAGAAATGGGCAGATGTTGTAGTAAGTGGTGTCAGGTTTGGTCACGGGACGTTTCCAAGTGCCCCTAAACCTCTCCGAAGTGGCATATGTCTGTAAATTATATAATTACAGTGCTATTACATATTTCCAAACCCTAAATGCTATTTGTTCAGTATAAAAACACAATTTCTACCATATCAACCTCACTCAAACATTGTGGTGGTTTTATGGGGTATTCAGGGTCCCTTCAACCTCTCTAAAGTGTCAGAATGTGGTAATTGCACCGTTTTTGCACACTGGATGTGCCTAAAAGTTATTATTCACTATAAAAACTAAATTTCTACAACACCAACCTCTCTCAAACATTGTGGTGTTGTGTTTTTTCAACCTCTCCAAAGTGCCTGAACGTTTAGCCTAGGCATATCCAATGTCTTGGGCCTGCATACAAATGAACTGTTTACAAAAACTAAATAAAAGCAACATATAAATATATACACATACATTTAAAAAAAATCATGTCTGATCAAACAAACTTGGTTACACACACATCCTTCACTAAAAAAGGTGCAAAATAGAAATAAGCTGAAATATTTACAAATGGCATTCGTGTTCGTTTTACATCCCAGGTGTAGATGATTGGATTTCACTTTCACCATAGCTTGTGCATGTCGTGATTAGTCTTTGAAGCAGTCCCTCTCTGCCAGGAAACAAAAAGCGAGCGGACAGAAGGTATGGCATTTCCCCTTTTTCCCCCCTGTGTTTTGGGCAATGCTGCAGTTCTTCCTTTTGTCATGTGTGTTGGATAGTGGCGTTCACCTTGAGTGGGGGGTCTTGTGATGGTTGTGAGGTTGCTTTAGGCCCCCAATTCAGCCATTTCCAACACCAACTGCTCTCGGAAGTCCAACTGGTAGAGGGGTTTGACCTTTTGCTTTGGCCATCTGCTTGTGGAGAATGAAATAATTGACTGTAACAATGTCCACAAAGTGGTAAAAAAAAAAAATCTTATACCACTTCCTGGTCTTGTGGAGGACCTGGTAGTAGCCAATCAGAGCATCAGATAGGTTGACACCTCCCATGCTGGCATTGTCCCCGTTTCTGTGAAGGACTACATTCTTCCTTTTTCACCCTCCTTGAGACATGTTATTGAATGCCTTATGATGTGTGGTGAGCATGGTTACTTCCCTAGTGTCCTTCCATTTTACAAAAAGCAGCTTGTTAGTCCTGATCCAACGTATGGTTTACTTACATTGGTTTTGCGGAAACTGAATCTGTTAGGGCGAATCTTCTTTTTGTGTGTATTTTACCCCAATTTTTCAATCTAGTCTCATCGCTGCCACTCCCCAACGGGCTCGGGAGAGGCAAAGGTGGAGTCATGCGTCCCCCGAAACATGACCCGCCAAACCACTCGCCAGCTTAACCTGGAAGCAAGCTGCACCAATGTGTCGGATGAAACACCAGTCAGCCCCTACCACGGCCGGTTGTGGCACAGCCCGGAATATGAACCCGGGACCGTAGTAACGTCTCTAGCACTACTGCATGCAATGTAGTGCCTTAGACCACTGCGCCACCCAGGAACACCCTATTTTCTTTTTCAAGAGGTCTATGAAAAGTGGGGTGATTGACATAGCAGTGGGGGGTGAAGACCTTGACCGGCGGGGGACGCTTGCTGGGGAGGGGTGGCTCCCAAACATCATCATCAAAATCCTCTGCATCCTCCACTCTGTGGTGAATCAAATAAAGGGATATATTGTTGTAAGACACACAGAATTACAGTTGACAAAATGTACAAAACGACATTACTATGAGGTAAATACACCACGCCTAAACGTTATCTGTACAGTGACTCACATGGAAGGTGTGAAGCACACACACACAATGCAAACAGTAACACTTTGGAGACACGGGCAGAGGTGAGAAACTCAAATAAACAATGGCCATGCGAGTGTAGTGGCCTCTACAAGGATGAAACTTAGAAAATAACTACTTTGAAATGATAGAACATTGAAATGACTTGTTACACTGGCCTATGTAAACTAAATCCAAAGCACAAAAAGCAGACCACTTATAAAAAAACTAAGCAGGCGACGTCATATTTTTGATGCGCTAAGATATAGTCACTGGTGGACATTTGATGTTGCCATTAAGTCATACATTATCAGATAACATTGGCAATAGGCTAGATTTGTTCATAACAACATAAGGATGAATGTGATATCCCCATGTAGTTATAGCTCAAACACATACCAAATCGAAGCTTACCTTGTAAGATGTTTGGTGAAAACGTGTAAAATAAACATTTTGACTCTCGGGCCTGGTGGTCAGTAATGGTAGGTCACAGGCAGACAAATATGATATCCTCATGATCTGTGGAGTCCCGGCTTTCGGTGTGTATCAACGGATTCCGTGTTCATTTCGTTTATGCTTCACAACGCTAGCAGCCATCTTAAAATTAGGTCATCGGCTTGGCCTGCCCTTATACATTCGTATGCCCGTATACGGTAGTAAATCACACCAAAGATTTTAAGGCACAGGTCAAAAGCCAAGATACTCAGCTTTCCGCAGACACACTGCTTTTGCAAATAGAGGCTACCCTTCTCATAGCAGACTGAATTTAATAAAAAAATCGAATAGGCTCCCAAAATATGGGGACTTTACATTTAAGAGGTTAAACGGCATGATCATTACACAGGTGAAGCTTGTGCTGGGGACAATAAAAGGCCACGCTAAAATGTGCAGTTTTGTTACACAACACAATGCCACAGATGTCTCAAGTTGAGGGAGTGTGCAATTGGCATGCTGACTGCAGGAATGTCCACCAGAGCTGTTACCAGAGAATTGAATGTTCATTTCTCTACTATAAGCTGCCTCCAATGTCGTTTTAGAGAACTTGGCAGTACTTCCAACTGTCCTCACAACCGCAAATAGCGTGTAACCATGCCAGCCCAGGACCTCCACATCCAGCTTCTTCACCTGTGGGATCGTCTGAGAACAGCCACCCGGACAGCTGATGAAACTGAGTAGTATTTCTGTCTGTAATAAAGCCCTTTTGTGATGAGAAACTCATTCTGATTGGCTGGGCCTGGCTCCCCAGTGGGTGGGCCTGTGCCTTCCCAGGCCCACCCATGGCTGTTCCCCTGCCAAGTCATGTGAAATCCATAAATTATGGCCTAATGAATTAGGGCCTTATATGAACTGTAACTCAGTAAAATTGTTGCATGTTGCGTTTATATTTTGTTCAGTATAGTTTTAATTGAAAGTTAAATAAACAAACAATTTCCAGCATCGAATATAGGCTGTAAAAATACATTTATTTAGTAGGCTATACTCAAACTTTTACCAGCTGCACCAATTTAAACTTGATATGGCCTGCTCTGCATATGGTCTAAGTGAACGAAAGCCTGAATAATTAACTGATAATAAACTGAATTAGCATATCGTAAACATACCTGCTTGCACCATTTGCAGGTTGTGTATCCATCTACCAGGTTTTTGTCTACAATGACTCCAAAAACCTTCCAAACCAAACCGGGGACTCACACAGCACCTGTTTCCTAGATGGTGTTTTTCATAACCTTTCTTTTTATCTCCGGTTAGGCCTACGTTAGCCATTTTCACATGAGCTCGGCTAGCCAGGGAAACTCACTTGGCAACATGTTTTCACGTGGGGGGGATGAAACCATAAGTTTCAGCACCACACAAATAACGGACAGTTCCCTGATCCACTGCATTCGTGGCTGGTAGCCTACATGTCTGCCTCACTGCTCACAGAATGGAATTCGCAACACAACAAGCTCCTGGATTTGTAAAAAAGTTTAATAATAATATGATTGATTTAAAACGTTTCCGACACTCAATGTAATTGTTCTAAACCGGGAGTTGACCCACGGGTTAAAATAATGTTTTCATTTCTTTGCGGGTCAACTGCGGGGAACCGTGGATATCTGACCAGATGCAGGACTTTACTCTAGTTCTGTTAAATTAACTATGGCAGTTCATATTATTGTTGAAAAGGTTTTGAATTCTGGAATTATATGGGCTAGCCTAATTCTGATGAGTTTGTCACATCCGTCCCCTCACTGGGAAGTTGGACACTTACAGGCTCTAGGTCAGTGTCCAGTCTCTGTCCACTCCTGCCTGCAAGCTCTGTCCTGGAATATGATCTGAGGACTTAGATCCCTGCTGTGTGGATCAAAGGATTGAGAGACATCATACCCAAGCCGGACACTGCAGTCTGCCACACTGACCTCTCAGACAACCGATACAGTCCAAAGCGCTTTAACAGTATCTCAGTAACTGTGTCTTCCTTGTTTATATCAGTAGCTAATAGCCTTGCCGTGACACATTCAACACGACGTTGATATAGGCCTATGTGAAGTGTGTATCACTCTTAATGTGCAACTATCACCACATTGTATAATAGTCAACGATTAGTTTGAACTGAGACATTAAAACTCTTACTGTGCCCTTCACAATGCAATTTGCCATTCAGGAGGTTAAAATGTGTATTAGTTGTCCAGTGGTCAGATTCTTCTGAAATGTGATCCATCCTACTGCCTACTGAAGCACTATCTGTGAACATAATTGTGAACCCTGCTCCAACTTCTAACCAGGGACGTCAGCTCTCTTCCCTGTTGCCTCTGAGGATTTTATGCGACCCGGGCACATCACAATATACCCATTGCTCAGCAAAATAGTTGGATCAAACGCAGTACAGTACAGAGGCTGTTGCCTGTCATTCACTGCTGACCTGATTACGTTGTCTCATGCTTTCTCTTCATCCTTGCATATCTGTGCGATATGGATTCATAAATGGAATTGAATTGCGGTATACAATCAGCGCATGGATATTTTGTTGTGCTTGATGTTCTGGCGTTTATAGCTGATTCGGCTAATCTATGAATTTCCTGTTTTTGATGCAGCGGACATGATATCCCATTAGATCCTGTTGGATCACTTCTTCAAGACTATTAATAGAACAACATAGGGGATAGGCTGCACCAGTGACGTGTGGTGAGGTTGGTGGCTGGGTAGGCACTGGCTATTATCAAAGCCAGATTTACTCAAATAAACCTTGATGAAGCCCAAGTTTACCATAAAACCGACAACCAGAGTGACATTAGGCTATTAACAGAACTGTACAAACATTTTCACCAAATGTAAATACCAATGTAGTCGAGATACACAAGCGACCAAATAACACACTGCTCGACTCAGCTCAACCATAGACCCGTTGTAGCATGCAGAGTTACAACAGATAGGTGTGGTACTAAAATACCAATATATGGACACATTTATTCGGAATAATTTGCAACGCATAGCCTTTCACAATGGATTTGTGACCCGCACTGAGTGGCAGAGAAGCCCCGTTCCCAATATGTCGACACAGTACATGTCCAAGATGTGTAAAATTCGGGGTAAAAAGTTTGAATTGGAATGTTTCCCACAAGTAGACAGTCCAGTACTCGCTGTTGGCCTGCCCGACAGCGAGCAGTGAGGGAGATGGTGGTTGCCTTGCATGTCATGAATAAAGTCACGTGCTGTATGCTGCCCTTGTCTGGTCTTAACTTTCATTATAGTTGATGTTCCACTCTTCGAAACCTCCATGATTATTCCAACTTGGAAAGTTGTTTGAGGTGCAGTATAGAGGTAGTGTCCGTATGTCAAGGTGTTTTTGCTAGCAATCTAGCAGTTCAGGGATGCTAGCAATCTTTGTTCAGCACGTAGACATGCCAAATGCAGACCCTGTCCATTACGGTGACTGGAGTAAGGAAGGCCGCGCACGTCAAGGATTTTAATGGATTCAAATGGATGGAAAGACAGTCATGCATTTTTAAACATTGATTTAACCTTTATTCATGAATACCCTGGTATTCGTGAGGTTTTGTTGCAGTTTTAGAAAATGTTGAGATTTTGAGCATAACAGCCACCAGAATCATTCAGAAACGAACATTAGATATCAATATATGTTTTTCAGTATAATAACATTTTTAGATTTGGCTTTTCACAACAGCTTTTTAAAATGAGATTATTACAGGGTAAGCACTGACTACACGTCACTGGTCTACACTGTAGCCAGAGGTCTTTCTAACAAGTTGTTTAAGGAAGATCATTCAAGAACGTTCCAAATCAAACTCGGTAATGTGTCATGATGAACTTGTGAAATATGCAAACATCCTCATAACTCACTGCGCTTCTCCTCTTTCTCCCTGACAGATTGAGGATGCCTGAGACGGGGAGATAAAGACTTCACCGGAGCAGAGTGTGTGCTAGAGCCAGGGGCTGGGGCCTGACCAGAGACCCCCAGAGGCCCCCAACTGGGGGGGAGGTCCATGGGGACTATGGGGGACCTGGGAGGCTTCACCACCACAGGGGAGAGGGTGAACCCGGCCCACATCTTGTTTGACCGCTTCGTCCAGGCCTCCACTTGCAAGGTCACGCTCAAGGCCTTCCAGGAGCTCTGTGACCATCTGGAGCTCAAGCCCTGTGAGTACCGGGTCTTCTACCACAAGCTTAAGTCCCGTCTCAACTACTGGAAGGCCAAGGCACTCTGGGCTAAGCTAGACAAGCGGGCTGGCCAGAAGGAGTACAAGAAGGGACGTGCATGTACCAACTCTAAGGTATGTGATGATGTAACTTGTCTCATATCCTTGTTCAAAGTACCTCAGAGAGTATTATTTCTGTATATAATAGGGTAGGGCGATATCCACGTTTTCATGTTGTCTATTTTCCCTTGTTAAATATTGCGATAAATTATATTTTGCGATTAACAGTATATCGGCAATTGAACTTTATGGAAATATCAGCCCACTCTTGTATATGAGATACGGTATGGTCCCCCCTCCACAGTGTTTGATCATCGGGGCAGGACCATGTGGCCTGCGGACGGCCATCGAGCTGGGCTTCCTGGGCGCCAAGGTGGTGCTTTTGGAGAAGAGGGATGCCTTCTCCAGGAACAACGTGCTGCACCTGTGGCCCTTCACCATCCAGGACCTCCGAGGACTCGGGGCCAAAAAGTTCTACGGAAAGTTCTGCGCCGGAGCCATCGACCATATCAGTAAGTGGATAAGACTACGCCCATTTCCTGCGCTCCATCTTTTATCAAACGGTTGAACTGCTTTCGCGTTTTGCTTTGTGATCTAATATGATCTATGAAGAGAATAGTTCTGGTGCTTGCCAGGACCATGGATCAGCTGTGACGTTGCAGTCTTTTCGGTCGTCGAAGCTAATAAATAGTTCTTGTTTGACGTTCTCCTCTAATCTGTCTGACTCTCTGTGCAGGTATCCGGCAGCTCCAGCTGATGCTGCTGAAGGTGGCCCTGCTCCTGGGCATCGAGATCCACGTCAACGCGGAGTTCAAGGGTCTCATCGAGCCCCCCGAGGACCAGGAGAACGAGAGTAAGACATTTGTTACGGGACTGCGTTAAGAGCCGTCACAAGACATGACTTCTCTATAGCCAGACATTAAGGGAATAAGGAAGGGCCACATGTTACTGTATGTGACAGTGCTAACTGAGAGGTCTCTATTGGAAAATATCCCCATTGCTGTCAGTGAAGGAAAGTCAAGTCGTATGTTAAATAATACACAGTTCCCCGTGTTGTGTTTTTGCAGGGATAGGGTGGAGGGCTGAGGTCCTGCCCAGGACACACCCAGTCAACGAGTTGGAGTTTGATGTCATCATCGGGGCAGATGGGAGGAGAAACACGCTGGCAGGTAGAAAGCAACAAACAGATGTGTTTTAAAATGAGTTGTGTAAAACACTATGAGAGCTGAAGCCCTCAAAAACACAGCTGTGGTTCGTTTACGAGTCCGACCCCTCTTTCTCTCTCTTGCTCCCCCCCCCCCCCCTCGCTCTCCACTTTCCCTGCTGCTTTGTTGTGCACATGATGTGCCGTCCTTTACTCCATCCATCTTTAGAGAGCACTCCTCCATGGCCGCTCTCTGGAGCAGAGCACGAACGGGTGAATTGGCTGTTTGTTTCTTGTATGAGCTAACAGCCCTCACAACCGCTCTGGGTGCCCTGTAGTGTGTGGACTGCTGTGACACATCTAGCCCTGAGGGAAGCAGTTTCCCTCAGGGCTAGCCAGTAGTCACTGCATGCAATGATCGTTCTCAGCCTGTAATCTTACATGAGATGATTAAAAGAATTGCTAGTTATATTGATCGAACTGACACTGATGCTGTGCATCAAAGCCTAACAGGTGCAACCTTTTTTTTGTCCCGTTCTTTTCTCTTACAAACGTGAGTTTGTAATACAAGGCAACTGTTAACTTGGCTAATTTGTTCTCTCGACGTCTGACCCCTGACTCATTCACTGTCTACGTAATGAACCCTTGACCCCCGCCTAACGTGTCCCATCCTTCCTCCCTCTCTCCCCTACAGGGTTCAGGAGGAAGGAGTTCCGGGGCAAGCTGGCCATCGCCATTACAGCCAACTTCATCAACAGGAACACCACGGCCGAGGCAAAGGTGGAGGAGATCAGCGGAGTGGCCTTCATCTTCAATCAGAAGTTTTTCCAGGACCTCCGTGAAGCCACGGGTCAGTCATTGCTCCATAGGGAGACAACATGTAATAACTGTCGTTATGAGGTATTATAAAGGCTCATAGGTGCTTATAACAAGTTATTAAGCATTATAGCTGTAGGCTTTAAGTAACATTTTACAGATGGTTATATATTAGGAGTGTATGGATTTAGGTGATACACATGTATTTTCTGAGAGCATGTCAGTTCCTATTTGCATGGTTTATCCATGGGTTAGAGAAAAGTCCTAGATCCAATTGGACAAGAGTGACAAAAAACGTTATCAGCCAAGTTGCTCTTCTGGTTAACAAATAGATATTTAAATGTTGGCTAGGCCGTCTATAAGTCAATAAATTCACCTTAGTAGCATAAAATAAATATGCTATAAGCTATGCAGAGCCGTGGCCAGGTCCATCGGGTCCTCTCGTTTGTCAGCTGTAGTTACATAGACCTGAGATCCGATAACAATCAAACAGGACCCGACCCCAGACCCAAGGGAAAAGTTAGAATTTTGGAGCCGGACCCACTCGGGTCCCGGGTCGGGTATTCGGGTTCATTGTCCACCATTCCTCTAACAAAGACAACCAGAGAGACTGTCAACATTGGTTTACCAAAAATAAATCACAAAACTCTCTTTCTATTGATTTGATAGGAATTGACCTGGAAAACATTGTCTACTACAAGGATGACACGCACTACTTTGTCATGACTGCCAAGAAACAGAGCCTGCTGGAGAAGGGAGTCATTCTGCATGTGAGTGATCAGAGGGTGAGAGAGACACGTCTGGAGATGTCTCTCTCGTACACATGCATGCACACACATACAGAACTGTACACTCCCTCAGTCACTTTCCGTCTGTGTGCCTGGTCCCTGCCTAATGGCCAGACCAAGCCAAAACTGTACCAGGAACAAACCGCCAGCTCAACCACACTTAATGAGAGTTTGTGTCCCCACACTTCATAACACTGCTGTTTCCTTTGACTAGAGTGGGCAGTCGCAAGCTTTTAGGACATCAGGACCTCTTTTAGAAGTTCAGCTTTCATGTTCCAATAAAAGTTACCGCTGTATTTCTATCTTACTTTGGAGGGAAAAAAGGGTTTGGTAATATTTTGCAGACCCAATCAAACTCTCGTTATGAAGGTATTTGAGTAATTGGGAAGTGTAACCCTTTGATAATCGGATTGGCAGCGAATGTGAGTTTTAATCAGCGGTCATCGGGCCAGTACAGTAGGAGGTTGAATGGCTGAACAGGCTCCGTAGGTCCAGTGCTGGGTCGTATTCATTAGGCACCAAAGGGAAGAAAATGGACTGAAACGGGGAGGGACTACCTGAACTTGTCCAATAACAAACGCCTGTTTTCCTTTTCCGTTGCAAAAGTTTTGCTACAGTGTGCACTAATGAATCTGATCCTGATGAGTTGGGCCAGGCTGCAGGCTGAGCGGGGACATGATCAAGGGTGAAAGTAAGGCGGCCCGGCAAAATACATATTGGGGGTACACCGTACCGGCAAAACATGAGCCTATCACAATAATTAAAACAAAATGTCAAGAAAGCTGTAGGCTAATACATAACTTTTTATAATTTCGGCATGTCAGAGGCATGAAAAATTAGAGAATGCTCCAAAATGCAATGTGGTTCGACGAGGACAATGACATTTTGCCAAGGCAGATGCCGCGTTCACGTGCTAGTCAGGACTAAGGAACTCAGAATCGTTCGACTTGCTAACTAGTTGAACACGGCACAACTGCAGCCAGTTAGAATGTCGGGAAATGTCAGAGTTCTGACTAGCACGTGAATGTGGCAAAAGATGACACCGAGACGCGCACGGACAACAGTGGACCCATAAATCCTGGCCTAATGACACTTTGTGGTGTTTTGTATAACAGATGTCTCTTTCTATTCATCACTGTGTTCGGAGGCTGGAATATGATGCCAGTAGATGAACGGGAGCAGGTAGCTTAGTAAAGGAGAACGTTGAAGTTATTGTTTGACAATCAACATCATGACCGCTTGTGTTTATGCCATAATAAAAGGTCATACATTTTAAAAGTTACATGACAAATCTTTACCGACTAGGCCCACAGATATCCTATTGAAGGAATAGGGGTTCTATATGTCATTCGGTTATTAGGACCATAACAAACTGGTGAGTTTTCAGTGGTTTGATGTACCGTTATGTATCGTAGCCCATAGAGAAGTTTCCTAAAAGACGACTTACTTCCAGGCATGGTCCTTTTATATCAATGGAAATCACTCCATAGTCCCTTTTTTTAATGCTCCATTTAAAAGAATGGGTGGGGGGGTTGGCAGGCAGGGGTGCGGTGGGTCGGGTCCACACTGTTCCACCTAGCACCGTGAAAAATAGAAAGTCACTCTCTCAGATCCTCCAAATGCTGCACCCTTCACCTCCCCTCCACCCATCCAGATCACCAGTCAGCCAGCCTGACACTGCCGGGCCCAGCCGGGCCCAGCCTAGCCAGAGAAAGTCAAAGGAAAAGAATGTGCCTCTCACCAGTCTCTTTCAAAGAACAGTCCATTTAGAGCATGCCTTCATTTGATGCTACATATCAGAGACAGTAAAGTATAATTGACTATAGGGGTGTTTAGATTTTTATATTGGGAATTAAAATACTTGTTTTTGGAGACATTGCAAATGGGCCTGTAGTTATTCAATTCAATATAACTTTCAAATGTTATTGACTTGATTCGGAATCAAAGTTCTGCTTTGGTGGTGCAGGCTAACCTGTGGAAAATATATTATTTTCCAAATACCACTGCATGGATGTCATGCCTCATTCTCTGTGCGTGACAGTCTCTTATTAGTGTCTCTCCCTTCCTCTAGTCATCTGAGCCGTCTTAACTTCTTCATGTCTCTCCTCCAGGATTATGCGGACACAGAGATGCTGCTCTCCAGGGCTAACGTGGACCAGGCAGCTCTGCTATCTTACGCCTGCGAGGCCGCAGACTTCTCCACCAACCACCAGCTGCCCACGCTGGACTTTGCCATCAACCACTACGGCCAGCCCGACGTGGCCATGTTCGACTTCACCTGCATGTACGCCTCCGAGAACGCGGCGCTGGTACGCCAACGCAACGGGCGCCAGCTACTGGTGTCTCTGGTGGGGGACAGTCTACTGGAGGTGAGGGGGGGTCTACCGGGTGGAGGGTGTTTCAGTCTCACTTAGAAGGTATACTCTCAGTCACTGTGGATAAGGTAGAGTCTGACTGGCTCATTTATATACAGTAAATGAAAATACAGTAAGTGAAAATCAGCGTGACCAACAGTGTGGGAGAAATGTCAGTGAATTTAGAGAGCGATTTCAGTATTGACGTTTGCTTGCTTGAAACAGACAATTGTATATATAAAACGTAACGTGTGTGTGTATATACAGTACCAGTCAAAAGTTTGGACACACCTACTCGTTCAAGGGTTTTTCTTTATTTGTACTATTTTCTACATTGTAGAATAACAGCGAAGATATCAAAACTATGAAATAACACATATGGAATCATGTAGTAACCAAAAAAGTGTATGCTTACTTGGAGTTCACCATGTTACTGTATTTGTCCCTCTCTCCAGCCCTTCTGGCCCATGGGCACTGGTATAGCCCGGGGTTTCCTGGCAGCCATGGACTCAGGCTGGATGGTGAAGAGCTGGGCCCAGGGAAACACATCTCTGGACGTGCTGGCTGAGAGGTGAGGGAGTGGACACGTTATAACACACACATTATACTCCCACGTCATACTTAAACTCACACACATACTGTACACACACACTCCACATGCTCACAGTCGCATACATGCGAGCGCACACACACACACACACATACTTTTGTAAGCCTAACACTGTAAGATTGTATTTTATAACTTAGCTAGCCATGTTGGCTATATAATAATAAGCTTTAAAATGATTCCCCTCTCTCTTTCGCTCTCTCGCTCTCATATTAATATATACTGTACCGGTGAAAAGTTTTAGAATACCTACATATTCAAGGGTTTTTCTTTATTTTGACTATTTTCTACATTGTAGAATAATAGTGAAGACATCAACACTATGAAATAACACACATGGAATCATGTAGTAAACAAAAAAGTGTTGAACAAATCAGTCTTGAAGGAGCTCCCACATATGCTGAGCACTTGTTGGCTGCTTTTCCTTCACTGCGGTCCAACTCATCTCAATTGGGTTGAGGTCAGGTGATTGTGGAGGCCAGGTCATCTGATGCAGCACTCCATAACTCTCCTTCTTGGTCAAATAGCCCTTACACAGCCTGGAGGTGTGTTTTGGGTCATTGTCCAGTTGAGGAAAAACGATATTACCACTAAGCGCAAAACAGATAGGATGGCGTTTTGCTGTCGTAGCCATGCTGGTTAAGTGTGCCTTGAATTCTAAATTAAATCACAGACAGTGTTACCAACAATACGCATGGTGGGAACCACACAGCAGAGATCATCCGTTCACCTACTCTGCGTCTCACAAAGACACGGCGGTTGGAACCAAAAACCAAAAAGGACAGATTTCCAACAATCTAATATCCATTGCTCGTGTTTCTCGGCCGAAGCAAATCTCTTATTCTTATTGGTGTCCTTTAGTAGTGGTTTCTTTATAGCAATTTGACCATGAAGGCCTGATTCGCGCAGTCTCCTCTGAACAGTTGATGTTGAGATGTGTCTGTTACTTGAACTCTGAAGCATTTCTTTGGGCTGCAATCTAGACAATGTAGGAAATAGTAAAAAGAAAGAAAAACCCTTGAAGGTGTGTTCAAACTTTTGTCAGGTTACTGTGTATATAACGGAGTGTGTGTGAGTGAGATATATATATATACACACTCCGTTATCTCTGAGTGCTCTACCAGGAAAAGCGTCTGCATTAGGTTCCAGTGTCAGCCCCTCTAATGTACTACTAATAGGATAGGAGCTTTTGGAGCTGAATGGAATGTGTTGAATCCTCTGTTCTTCCCCCCCTTGCCTTTCTATAATTCAATTACCATGGTTTCCTCTTTTTTCTTTTTTTTAGGGAGAGCATATATCGCTTGCTGCCTCAGACAACGCCAGAGAACATCAATAAGAATTTCAGTCACTACAGTGTGGACCCCACCACGCGCTACCCTAATATTAGCCTCCACTTCCTCAGGCCCAACCAGGTAGGGTATACACTGAGAACATATGACGTATGACTATGATTGGAGCATGATGTACTGAATAGAGGTCGACCGATTAGAATTTTGCAACGCCAATAGCGATTATTGGAGGACCAAAAAAAGCCGATACCGATTTTTATATGCAGTTGAAGTCGGAAGTTTACATAGACGTTAGCCAAATAATTTAAACTCCGTTTTTCACATTTCCTGACATTTAATCCTAGTAAAAATTCCCTGTCTTAGGTCAGTTAGGATCACAACTTTATTTTAAGAATATGAAATGTCAGAATAAAAGTAGAGAGAGTGATTTTTACTTCAGCTTTTATTTCTTTCATCACATTCCCAGTGGGTCAGAAGTTTACATACACTAAATTTGTATTTGGTAGCATTACGTTTAAATTGTTTAACTTGGGTCAAATGTTTCGGGTAGCCTTCCACAAGCTTCCCACAATAAGTTGGGTGAATTATGACCCATTCCTCCTGACAGAGCTGGTGTAACTGAGTCAGGTTTGTAGGCCTCCTTGCTCACACACGCTTTTTCAGTTCTGCCCACAACATGTTCCATAGGATTGAGGTCAGGGCTTTGTGATGGCCACTCCAATACCTTGACTTTGTTGTCCTTAAGCCATTTTGCCACAAGTTTGGAAGTATGCTTGGGGTCATTGTCCATTTGGAAGACCCATTTGTGACCAAGCTTTAACTTCCTGACTGATGTCTTGAGATGTTGCTTCAATATATCCATCTAATTTTCTTGCCTCATGATGCCATCTATTTTGTGAAATGCACCTGTCCCTCCTGCAGCAAAGCACCCCCACAACATGATGCTGCCAGCCCGTGCTTCACGGTTGGGATGGTGTTCTTCGGCTTGCAAGCCTCCCCCTTTTTCCTCCAAACATAACGATGGTCATTATGGCCAAACAGTTCTATTTTTGTTTCATCAGACCAGAAGACATTTCTCCAAAAAGTACGATCTTTGTCCCCATGTGCAGTTGCAAACCATAGTCTGGCTTTTATATGGCGGTTTTGGAGCAGTGGCTTCTTCCTTGCTGAGCAGCCTTTCAGGTTATGTCGATATAGGACTCGTTTTACTGTGGATATAGATATTTCTGTACCTGTTTCCTCCAGCATCTTTACAAGGTCCTTTGCTGTTGTTCTGGAATTGATTTGCACTTTTTACACCAAAGTACAGTTCATCTCATCATCTCTAAGAGACAGAACGCGCCTCCATCCTGAGCGGTATGACGGCTGCGTGATCCCATGGTGTTTATACTTGCTTACTATTGTTTGTACAGATGCACGTGTTACCTTCAGGCATTTGGAAATTGTTCCCAAGGTTGAACCAGACTTGTGGAGATCTACAATTTTATTTCTGAGGTCTTGGCTGATTTCTTTTGATTTTCCCATGATGTCAAGCAAAGAGGCACTGAGTTTGAAGGTAGGCCTTGAAATACATCCACAGGTACACGTTCAATTGACTCAAATTATGCCAAATAGCCTATCAGAAGCTTCTAAAGACATCATTTTCTGGAATTTTCCAAGCCGTTTAAAGGCACAATCAACTTAGTGTATGTAAACTTTTGACCCACTGGAATTGTGATACAGTGAATTATAAGTGAAATAATTTGTCTGTAAAAAATTGTTGAAGAAATGACTTGTGTCATGCACAAAGTAGATGTCCTAACCGACTTGCCAAAACTATAGTTTGTTAACAAGAAATTTGTTGAGTGGTTGAAAAACAAGTTTTAATAACTCCAACCTAAGTGTATGTAAACTTCTGACTTCAACTGTATTTGTAATAATGACAATTACAACAATACTGAATGAACAATGAACACTTTTATTTGAACTTAACATATTACATAAATAAAATCTATTTAGTCTCAAATAAATAATGAAACATGTTCAATTTGGTTTAAACAATGCAAAAACACAGTGTTGGAGAAGAAAGTAAAAAGCTAACACTTAAGTTCCTTGCTCAGAACATGAGAACATAACAATATTCCCAATTTGGAAGTTTTAGGTTGTAGTTATTATAGGAATTATGACGCGTCGACAATTTTTCTATACCATTTGTATTTCATATACTTTTGACTATTGGATGTTCCTATAGGCAGTCTAGTATTGCAAGCCTAATCTCGAGAGTCGATAGGCTTGAAGTCATACACAGCGCTGTGCTTCAAGCATTGCGAAGAGCTGCTGGAAAATGCAGGAAAGTGCTGTTTTGAATAAATGCTTACGAGCCTGCTGCTGCCTACCACCGCTCAGTCAGACTGCTCTATCAAATATCAAATCATAGACTTAATTATAATATAATAAACACAGAAATACGAGCCTTTGGTCATTAATATGGTCAAATCCGGAAACTATGATTTCGAAAACAAAAACGTTTATTCTTTCAGTGAAATACGGAACCGTTCCGTATTTTATCGAACGGGTGGCAACCCTAAGTCTAAATATTGCTGTTACATTGCACAACCTTCAATGTTATTTCATAATTATGTAGAATTCTGGCAAATTAGTTCACAGTTTGCAACGAGCCAGGCGGCCCAAACTGTTGCATATACCCTGACTCTGCTTGCACTGAACGCAAGAGAAGTGACACAATTTCCCTATATAATATTGCCTGCTAACATTAATTTCTTTTAAATGAATATGCAGGTTTAAAAAAATATACTTCTGTGTATTGATTTTAAGAAAGGCATCGATGTTTATGGTTAGGTACATTTGTGCAATGATTGTGCTTTTTTCGGCAATGCGCTTTTGTTAAATCATCACCCTTTTGGCAAAGTTGAAGTAGGCTGGGATTCGATGATGAATTAACAGGCACTGCATTTATTATATGCAACGCAGGACAAGCTAGTTATCCTAGTAATGTCATCAACCATGTGTAGTTAACTAGTGATTTATGTGAAGATTGATTGTTTTTTATAAGATAAGTTTAATGCTAGCTAGCAACTTACCTTGGCTCCTTGCAGCCACAACTTCCTTTTGACGCTGCACTCGCATAACTGGTGGTCAGCCTGCCACGCAGTTTCCTCATGGATTGCAATATAATCGGCATCCAAGAAGGCCGATTACCGATTGTTATGAAAACCTGAAATCGTCCCTAATTAATCGGCCGACCTCTAGTACTGAAGTACCCATACTTTTCTGTGCATGATATCCCATTTGAGGTGGGCCAGGAGTTTGTCTTGACCACCTGACCTGACCAGGGATACTCCGGTCTAGGCTGTAACTAAGAACCAGAGTTTTTTTCCGGTTCAGATATGTGACCAGGTAAAAACTCCTGTCCCTAGCTTTGACCTATGGAAGATGTCCTATGTGAAATCCTAATGGTATGTTGCCTCTCCCACCCCCACTCTGTTGTTGTCAGGTACGACACCTCATAGACACAGGGGATTCAAGTAGGGAAATGCTTATCGAAATGGAGAATGTAGTCAACTCGTCAACACCCAAGCTCACCCGAAATGGTGAGTAGTGTTTGCATGAATGTTCTTGTATTCATGTGTCCCCTGATTAATGAAGCTATTAATAAAAAAATATATGAGTAAATGTATTCAGTTATTTAGATAAGTTCATATTATAACATTTTCATGAATGTCTGTTTTTGAAAGTCTCTTGTTTTTGGGACCTGGTCTTCATTGCAATCACTGAAATGTGACACTGAATTGCTTTCATCCTAGACCATTACCTGCTTGAGAAGCATTTGCTACGTAACATGAATGACTGAAGTCCAAATGCATGATGTTTATCTGAAGGTTCTGTCCTAATAGTCCTGAACTGTAGAAACAAGCAACTGTCATGACTGTCATGTGTGACTTGGGAATGGTGCTATGTGGATGGGCTGACTGATGGACTGATTTTATTTTATTTATTTTGTGTTCACTAACCTGGTGGAATGTCACTTGCATCGTCAATAAGGTTAATTACATTTTTAACAATTTGAAATGTTTCTGTGTGTGACATTCCCTAATCTCTCATATGCTTTTCCGTCACCTTTATTAGTTAGCGTAGTCTGACAGTGACAATGGGACTAACATGGTTGGCAACTATATACAATGCATTCGGAAAGTATTCAGACACCTTGACTTTTTTTTGTTACGTTAGTCTTATTCTAAAATTGATTAAATATATATTTTTTTCATCATCAATTTACACACAATACCCCATAATGACAAAGCAGAAACAAGTTTTTGGAAAGTTTTGCAAATTAAATATCACATTTACTTAATTATTCTGACCTTTTACTCAGTACTTTGTTGAAGCGCTTTAGGTAGCAATTACAGCCTTGAGTCTTCTTTGGTATGACGCTACATGCTTGGCACACCTGTATTTGGAGGGTTTCTCTCATTCTTCTCTGCAGATCCTCTCAAGCTCTGTCAGGTTCGATGGGGAGCGTTGCTGCACAGCTATTTTCAGGTCTCTCCACAGATGTTCGATCGGGTTCAAGTCCGGCTCTGGCTGGGCCACTCAAGGACATTCGGAGACTTGCACCGAAGCCACTCCTGCGTTGTCTTGGCTGTGTGCGTAGGGTCGTTGTTCTGTTGGAAGGTGAACCCCAGTCTGAGGTCCTGAGTGCTCTGGAGCAGGTTTTCATCAAGGATCTCTGTACTTTGCTCCATTCATCTTTACCCCAATCCTGACCAGTCTCCCAGTTCCTGCCGCTGAAAAATATCCCCACAGCATGATGCTGCCACCACCATGCTTCACCGTAGGGATGGTGCCAGGTTTCCTCCGGACATGACGCTTGGCATTCAGGCCAAAAGTTCAATTTTGGTTTCATCAGACCAGAGATTCTTGTTTCTCATGGTCTGAGAGTCTTTAGGTGCCTTTTGACAAACTCCAAGCAGACTTTCATGTGCCTTTTACTGAGGAGTGGCTTCCGTCTGGCCACTCTACCATAAAGGCCTGATTGGTGGAGTGCTGCAGAGATGGTTGTCCTTCTGGAAAGTTCTCCCATCTCCACAGAGGAACTCAAGATATCTGTCAGTGACCATCAGGTTCTTGTCACCTCCCTGACCAAGGCCCTTCTCCCTCGATTGCTCAGTTTGGCTGGGCAGCCAACTCTAGGAAGAGTCTTGGTGGTTCCAAACTTCTTCCTTTTATAATGGAGGCCACTGTGTTCTTGGGGACCTTCAATG
Organism: Salvelinus alpinus; assembly: GCF_045679555.1. NCBI lineage: Eukaryota > Metazoa > Chordata > Actinopteri > Salmoniformes > Salmonidae > Salvelinus > Salvelinus alpinus. The sequence continues at coordinate 47,803,333 of NC_092100.1, forward strand.
CTGCAGACATTGTTTGGTACCCTTCCCCAGATCTGTGCATCGACACAATCCTGCCTCGGAGCTCTACAGACAATTCCTTGGAACTCATGGCTTGGTTTTTGCTCTGACATGCACTGTCAACTGTGGGACTTTATATAGACAGGTTTGTGCCTTTCCAAATCATGTCCAATCAATTGAATGTAACACAGGTGGACTCCAATCAAGTTGTAGAAACATCTCAAGGATGAACAATGGAAACACGATGCATTTGAGCTCAATTTCGAGTCTCAAAGCAAAGGGTCTGAATACTTGTGTAAATGAGGTATTTCTGTTTTTTTATCTTTAATAGATTTTCAAAAATGTCTAAAAACCCGTTTTCGCTTTGTCGTTATGCGGTATTGTGTGTAGATTGACGAGAAATATATTTGATTGTATCCATTTTAGAATAAGGCTGTAATGTAACAATATGTGGGGAAAGTCATGCGGCCTGAAAACATTCCCAATGCACTGCATGACTATGAACTCCAACAACCAAAAGTGGTCTAAAAATCCCCTGTTCACTGACTGTGCTCTTCCCCTCCCAGAATCCATAGCTCGCTCCAGCAAGCTGCTAAACTGGTGTCAGAGGCAGACGGAGGGCTACAGAAAAGTCAGTGTGACCGATCTCACCATGTCCTGGAAGAGTGGCATGGCCCTGTGTGCCCTCATCCACCGCTACAGACCTGACCTCATGTGAGTCACATATACACATCTGGATGTTGTATTTCTGAACCTATTTCGCCTGTAGAAATGCTTCCAGTGAACTAGACTGTCATAACCATAGGAATGAAGTAGGACCTGCAAACACGATTGCTCCATCACATACCGTTGATTACGGTGGGTCATCGTCTGGTCCTTACATGCTCTCATTATCATGTCCCTTATTGTCAGTGATGAAGGGGTTGACTCCTTACACTCGTGGAAATGTACTTATATGGATAGGGCCAAATTGAAATGTTTCCAACTGAAGAACTACAAAAAGCATATGCATAACAATGGTAGCAATGAAAGATAACTCTTTGGCGATTATGGGGTAATTACCAGACCAAAGGTGAGGGCACAACAGTTCACCTGACATAAGACAGAATCCAAACATTATACTGTTGATTGTATGTGCATTTTACATTGTCAATAACGAAATCTGAAAATACTTTGGACGTAATTCAGCCACATAAGAATATTTATTGATTTTGGAGATATGAATAAACTATGACTAGGGTTTGAGTGAGAGGTCTAACTGGTGTCTCTAAGTGGGCACAAACCTCTCCAAACTGTGCACAGTTTCTGAGTAATGTCAATGCACTTTTGACTCAAGGAAACAGCCTTCAACTATAAGGTGATTTTCTAAATGTTTTTCATCTCTCCTAGCTTTGCCATTGAGGAACTGAAGCAAGTACACTTGTCGTTTTTTGTTTGGAACACAGCCCCACAATTACTGTTGTTTACACAATCCAAAAACGGTCCATTTATAAATCACAATCTGGGTCAGGTTGGCATCATTTGAAAGCTTGTTCTATTGCCAACATGGCTAGCTAAGTTATAAAATACGATCTTACAGTGTTAGGTTCTTCAGACAAACAGATTATAATTTTGGTGCGCATAGAATGGAGTCATGAGTGCATTCGAGTGCGTGTTCCACGGCTAATCTTCTTCACAATACGACAAACATTCTGTTCAGGACAACCCAGGGTATAACTCATGTCAATCTTGTAACTGTGGATCAAGCAGCGATAATAAACGCTGAGACCTGTAAATGACATATGGAAATGTGAAGTGCACATTTGGACTCGTTGGTGTGTGGTTTGCTTGTATGACATCATAGCGGTATTTATTATAATCCTCAATGTCTCATCTTTCAGAGCACATCGACTCCTCTAGATTTACAGCATTTCCCTCACTCAGACAACAAATGTGCAAAACTAGCCCAATTAGCGGGAGGGATGGGGGCATCTCCTTGTCGGGCGCTGTGCTCAATTTTATAATGGCTGTCAGTCAAAACCCATACAGCGCTGTTAAACGGAGAACATGCGCTCTGATGTCATGTATAGCATTTTACTGTACAGCCACTGCGTTCCAATTTAGGCGATTACCAATGACAAAATCTGCCAATTTCAACATATATACGGGATGGTGGGAAAGGGTTAAAACTGTCATGGTCCTTGGACTGGAATGTCCTATCTGCTGTGTTTACGACATTGTCTGTTAGTAGCATGTGTTATTTATCGCCTGGCTTTGGCAGTCCAGGCCTTGGTTCAGGACTGTATATCATACTAAATGACGTGAGAGCTCAGTCAATCTGCCTGTTGAGTCAGGGAAAAGGGTGTATATGCACGCGTGCGCACACACACACACACACACACACACACACACACACACACACACACACACACACACACACACACACACACACAGCAGAGACTGACACATTGCCTAACGAGGGGTGAGATGGGGTTGTTACCCTCTCCTGGCTACACAGCGATTAGCATCATAACCCATTTGTCTTCTGACTGACCTTACCAAGCGGTTGTTCTCTGTTCTCCTCTGCTGGCTTTCATAGTCCAGATGATGGTGGGAGGATGATGGGGGCCTGCATGGATGGGGAAATATGCACTCACAATCACTCCCAGACAGCTGTGATTGGTTCCCACTTCCCATCGCTAATGCTGCAGCACTAAACATACAAGGAAGGGGGGTAACATGCTAATGGTTTTAAATTGGTTATGTAGATAAAGGTGAGGTTGTATATAGATGTTTCAAGTATGCTAAATGTTTTTTTTCTTTTCATATGCAATGTTATCACCCACAACAATTGACATCCACATCATTAGTGGATGTCAATTGAAGATGTTCAAAACAGTAAGGACACGTTCCTAATAACCCCCCCCTTGCCCTCAGAACAACCTTAATTTGTCGGGGCATGGACTACAAGGTGTCAAAAGCGTTCCACAGGGATGCTGTCCCATGTTGACTTCAATTCTTCCCATAGTTGTGTCAAGTTGTCTGGATGTCCTTTGGGTGGTGGATCATTCTTGATACACAGGGGAAACTGTTGAAGGTGAAAAACCCAACAGCGTTGCAGTTCTTGACACAATCCGGTGCGCCCCTGGCACCTACTACCATACCCCGTTCAAAGGCTCTTAAAACTTTTGTCTTGTACATTCACCCTCTGAATGGCACATGTCTCAAGGCTTATTAGAAATACTTCTTTAACCTGTCTCCTCCCTTTCATCTACACTGATTTGAAGTGGATTTAACAAGTGACATCAATAAAGGATCATAGTGTTCATCTGTATTCACCTGGTCAGTCTATATCATGGAAAGAGCAGGTGTTCATAATGTTTTGTACACTCAGTGTATAAAGTTTATACAACCACAGCATCCACTGCTTAGTGTGTTTGTCATGTTTATTGGGGAAAGTCGCGTGATGTTTACATTCACAGTGCTGATGGTTGCGTTGACTCCCATTTTGACTCCAGGTATTTTCCTGACTCTCTCTGCCTCACAGTGACTTTGACTCTCTGGATGAGCGGGACCAGCAGAAGAACAATCAGCTGGGCTTTGACGTGGCCGAGAGGGAGTTTGGCATCTCACCTTGCATGACGGGCAAGGAGATGTCCCAGGTGTCGGAGCCTGACAAGCTCTCCATGGTCATGTACCTCAGCCAGTTCTACGAGATGTTCAAGGACACAGTGCCCCCTGGGGCCGGAGGTGAGTACTGTATTTGGCTGGTTTTGTAACTTCGTTTTTTGGGGTGAAGGTTGAATGAAATGTTATAGCCGACGTGTGTAAGACCTTTAAACAGTTTAACATTCACAAGGCGGGATTTCCAGGACGCATACTCTCGGAGCATGCGCTGACCAGCTGGCAAGTGGCTTCACTGACATTTTCAACCTCTCAGTCCCAGTCTGTAATACTTACATGTTTCAAGCAGACCACCATAGTCCCTGTGACCAAGAATGACTATCGCCCCGTAGCATTCACATCTGTATCCATGAAATGCTTATTTTTAATAATTTTTTTAACTTTTACCCCCCTTTTTTTCTCCCCAATTTTGTGGTATCCAATTGGTAGTTAGTCTTGTCCCCTACGGACTCAGGAGAGGCAAAGGTCGAGAGCCGCGCGTCCTCCAAAACACAACCCAACCAAGCCGCACTGCTTCTTGACACAATGCCCGCTTAACCCGGAAGCTAGCCGCACCAATGTGTTGGAGGAAACACCGGGCACCTGGCGACCGTGTCAGCGTGCATTGCGCCCGGCCTGCCACAGGAGTCGCTAGTGCGCGATGGAACAAGGACATCCCTGCTGGCCAAACCCTCCCCTAACCCGGCCGAAGCTGGGCCAATTGTGCGCCGCCCCATGGGTCTCCCGGTCGCAGCCGGCTGCGACAGAGCCTGGACTCGAACCCAGAATCTCTAGTGGCACAGCTAGCACTGCGATGATGAAATTCTTTGAAAGGCTGGTCATGACACACATCAACACCATCATCCCAGACACCCTGGACCCACTCCAATTCACATACCGCCTCAACAGATGACGCAATCTCTATAGCACTCCACACTGCCCTCTCCTACTTATACAAAAGGAACGCCTACGTGAGAATGCTGTTCATTTACTACAGTGCAGCGTTCAACACCATAGTGTCCTTGAAGCTCATCACTAAGCTAAGGACCCTGGGACTAAACACCTCCCTCTGCAACTGGATCCTGGTCTTCCTGATGGGCTACTTCCAGGTGGTGAGGGTAGGCAACAACACATCTGCCATGCTGACCCACAACACGGGGACCCCTCAGGGGTGCGTGCTTAGTCCCCTCCTGTACACCCTGTTCACCCACGACTGTGTGGCCGTGCACGACCCCAACACCATCCTAAAGTTTGCTGATGACGCGACAGTGGTAGGCCTGATCACCAACGACAATGATACAGCCTATACGGAGTAGGTCAGAGACCTGGCAGTGTGGTGCCAGGACAACAACCTCTCCCTCAACGTCAGTAAGACAAAGGAGCTGATCGTGGAGTACAGGAAACAGAGGGCAGAGTACAGCCCCATCCACATCGACAGGGCTGTAGTGGAGCAGGTCAAGGGCTTCAAGTTCCTCTGTGTCCACACCACTAAGGATCCTTCATGGTCCAAACACACCAACGCAGTCATGAAGTAGATTTGGCATTGGCACTGAGATCCTCAAAAAGCGCTACAGCTGCACCATCGTGAGCATCTTGACTGGCTGCATCACCACTTGGTATGGCAACTACTTGTTATCCGACCTCAAGGCGCTACAGAGGGTAGTGGGCCGAGCTCCCTGTCACCCAGGACCTCTAAACTAGGCGGTGTCAGGAGGAAAGCCCAAAAAATCGTCAACTCCATCCACCCAAGCCACAGACTGTTCTCTCTGCTACCGCACGGCAAGCGGTACAAATTCTCTAACTCTGGAACCAACAGGACCCTGAACAGCTTCTACCCCAAGCCACACTGGACTCTACCCCCACACTCACATTCTTACACTGACACCCCAACACACACACACACACACACTTCATGCACCCACACACAGGTCCCGTGTGGCTCAGTTGGTAGAGCATGGCGCTTGCCATGCCAGAGTTGTGGGTTCGACTCTCACGGGGGACCAGTTCGAAAAAATATGAAAATATGTAATCACTGGATAAGAGCGTCTGCTAAATGACGTAAATGTAAACGTAACATGCATACATATTTTCTGCTACCTATATATAGCCATGTTATTTTATTTGATATCTATTTTTATATGTTGTTATAATGTTTTATCTTTACCTCTGCATTGTTGGAAAAGAGCACATAAGTAAGCATTTTACTGTTAATCTACACCCGTTGTCTACGAAGTATGTGACAAAAAAAAGAAGACTTTGATTCGATATTCATTACGCACCAAACAGACTGAACCGGGGAGTGTCCTAGCTGAACTTGTCCAATGAGAAATACTTGTTTAAATTAGTGTGCCCTAATGAATGCCACCCTGGTGTACGGCCTTACATTCTCTATCTGTTACATTTTCAGGGGACCAGAACATGAGCCCTGAGGAGAAAGCTGCGTTGATCAACAGTACCAAGTCCCCCATCTCCTTCCTCAGCAAGCTGGGCCAGAGCATCGCTATCTCACGGAAGCGTAACCCCAAGGTCAGTACTCAAATCAATCAATCAAATGGATTTTATAAAGCCCTTTTTACATCAGCAGTAGGAAAAGCACAGTGGCCAGGACTCATAGCCCATTACATCACTGTCAGCAGTCTCATTCCCTTTAACACGGATTACTGTGTTTCTGTCATGTTTTAATGCTAATGTTGGAATCAGTAGGTCTCTGCCTGAAATAACCAGTGACATCATGTGATCAACAGGACAAAAAGGAGAAGGAGGTGGATGGTTTGGGGAAGAGGAGGAAGACCAGCCAGGCTGACCACTCTGAAGACGTGGGTAACACTTTCAAGGGTTCAAACTCAGACGCTGAACTCCACTTCAGAGCTTTGCAAACTGAGAGAAACTGTCACGTAAACGTTATTCTCCGACTGGTCTCTTCCTGTCCATGTGTTTGTAACAGGAAGAGGTTTTGAGGGGTAACCGTGACGACAGGCCATCTAACACTACTGCTCTGACAGAAAGGAAGATGAAGGAAGAGTCAGCAGCCGTAGGGAACCACAACAAAGTCAAGTCCATGGCCACCCAGCTCCTCGCCAAGTTTGAGGAGAACGCCCCCGCCGAATCCAAGGGCCTCAAAAGACAGGTATGGAGAGACTCCTATGTGTCTGGTGGGTGTAAGGAGTAGTCTTGCTTGCCTGGATGTGGGAAGAGACGACAGTGAACTGTTTTAAACATGAGAACTGTTGCTTGGGATTTAGCTTTCCTGGATGGTAGATCACATGGTGACGGCTCTGTTTGCACACAGTGCTGTGTTTGTCATAGTAAATATGCAGATCTATTTCATCTCACGGCGTCTAACATGACTAATAGTCTCGTGATGCCGAGTGTGTAGGAGCACTATACAACTGTATTATTGTGTTGAACGCCAGGGCCTGTATGAAGAAAGCTTCTCAGGGTAGGAGTGCTGATCTAGGATCAGTTTTCCCTTTTAGGTCATGAATAATTATGATATAAAGATGGATCAGCACTCCTACTGTGAGACGCTTTGTGAATACGGGGCCCAGAATGCTAATATTAACGTGTTCCAGGCCTGGCAGGATATTGTTCCGTGGTACAGAAGTGCTGATTGTGCTGACTGGCTTGCTAGGTCGTGAATGGGTTTACAGAGCCAGTCCAAGACCTGATCCTGGGTCAGTCACCCTGAGAGTCCAGTACTGCTGGCCTGGAGCAGTGGGAAGGCTATGTGGGTTAGTGGAACACAAGCCACTATTGTTGAAATAGAAAGACAACTCACAGGCAGAGTTCCAGAGTGTTGCCGTTCCACAATTCCTGCTCGGGCTGTGTGTTTTGCAATCGCTACAACTGCTAAGATCGTTGATACTGAGGACCACTTGGTTCATGTAAATTTAATTGATGAAACGTTAGAAGTGAATAGCATGGCCCAGGTCAAGTGGTGTGCTGAGTGAACAAGCTTTGTGCAGAACAGTAGAAAGATTTCTCTTTTGGTCACATATTTGTACAATGTAAAATGTGATTGGTTCACCAGTCTTTAGTTGTCATCTTTCCTAATGGTATAATAACCAGCTACAAATGGCCCATCAAAGATGATGTACATGTTGTTTAATAGGAGCTAAGCCCTACTTACGATGAGTCCCACTGGTGGTAATATTACATTGTATTCTGCTGCTGCTGTGTTGAATTGAATTGTGTCTGTCGCACCAGAATGGCTGAAAGATGAGCCTGTGTGTGGGTGTTTCCAGCCAGTGGGCTTCACTTTTTCACCCCATCTTTGACCCTTTTTCTCTTTGCATGAAATACTGATAATGTATTTGCTACAGTGTCCATATTACAGCTCTTAATTCTGTAGTCAATTATAAGCCATTATAGGTCCAGCTGGTACAATAATCATGCATGTCATATTATGTTACACACAGGCAGCATGCTATTCTTATGACAAACTCCATTTCCTTTTAGTTTTTTTCTCCCAGTTACATTTTTTCCAACCAGCATGTCTCATGATTCACTTCCCTCTCTATTTTTCCTCTCTTCCAACATCTCCTCTCCTCCCATCATGGATCATGACCGTGACTCATGGGGATATTGCTCACCGTGTCCTGGTCTGTTATTGACCACTTTGGCTGTCACTCATCTTCCACTCATCTTCCACTGGTCAAAGGGGGATTCTCTGCCCAGTGTGGGTGTCGTCCTGGCGCTGCCCCCTCCCCCTGCCTCCCTGGGCCCCCCCAGGGAGCCTGTCCGCCTAGCTCCGGTCCCTGCATGGAGACAGGTAAAGAGTTGACGCCTTACCTCCCTCCCCTAGACCCTAGTCTAACCACTGGATGTCCCTAAGCAACCTTGCCTCTGCTGTGTTTGACAGAAGTATAGCTTTGTGTCCAGATTGTAGCTTACTAACTGTTATTGATCATAGACACATAGCACGTCTTGTTTTCTGTAGACTTTGGAGTGATGAAACCAGTAGTTTCGATTTTGTTAATGACAACAACAAGAAAAGGTCAGAGTACGTGTTCTAAAACTTCTGGATCTGATAGTTTTGTGTGTGTTGCCAGAATAAGCAGCTGTGTGGGTGCCGTCCGTTGACTTTTCGGCCCAGACAGTGTGTGACGTGACGTCATGTTTTCTCTTGTCCCGTGTGGATTATCCCTCTCCATCTTCTTCTCCATCTCCCTGTCCCGATCTCTCTCCCCTGTTTTCTCTTGTCTCGTGTGGATCATCCCTTTCCCCTATCCCCTCTCGGACTCCCTCCGTATTGTCTCAGAAACGCACCCAGCAGCAGGAGCAGCTCAGCTTCCGCTATAAGGAGAAGGTCAAGTGTCAGACCCTACCTATCAGAGGGGAGCAGGTACTGCTGGCCTGGCTGACGCTGTAGTAGTCCCTGCCTAGTAGGCCATCTCCCCTCTCCAGCTTACCAGCTAACCATGCTGTCAGTGCTAGCTACTAGCTAGCCTAGCATCTCATGCCTTCATAGACAAACATGCTTTCACTAAAGCTGAGCTCAGTTAGCTTAATTGTGCTAATAATCAAAGATGTAGCTTAGTTAGCTAAGGTAGCTTAGGTAGCTTCTTTGTCGTTTCTGTGTAGTTCTTTTTAAATTATAGATAGTTTGAGCCACATGGCTAGTTCAGAGCTGTGCTTGATTGACCCCTGAAAACTAATCCTCAGTTAATTTGCTGGATATAGTCTGCAATTAAAAAATCAAGATTTTTTTTGTGGAAATATTAATTAACACACCATTAAGCCATTAAAGGTAGACTCAGCGATTATGATGCAGAAAGTAAACAGCATAGTGGATCAGTTTCCGCAACAACTAAGAGTGTTGAAGCACGAGGCTCAACTTCTCTGATGTTTTGGTGCCCTGCCTACCACACTGTGAACCATGCCCCCAGTGTCCGGTCTGGAGTGTGAAGTCACAAGCCCTGCAGGTCGGCTACTGCGTAGAAACCTGACGGTGCCAAATGCCCAGGTCTGCCCTAGAAAGCCTATGAAAATTGCGATCGGCCGAACGGCCAAACAAGTAATTTTTAGACTGCTGTTTTGGGCTCTAAAATGTGTTTATTATGATCAAGTTCGATCCCCACAGTGAATTATTTAAAAGTTTGCTATAAATTGAGATATTTAATTAAATGCGGATCTATTCTGACTATATTCTGACAGACCAATCACAGGCCGGCAGGCTACGTGGAGGTTCAGGCTACGAGGAGGTTCATTCACACTCTTTGCACGTGTCTCTCAGGCAGGATGAAAACGACATTGACCATGATCCTTTGCTAGTTAGGGCCACTTTCACCATGATCCATAGCGTTTTTTGTTGTTGGTGTGCCATTCAGCCTCATTCAGCAATATGGCGCTTCAAATTCAAATACTTCCGGCTTCATGCTCCATCCGTAGTTTTCCATAGGAATACGTGTATGATGTCCTGCATCTCGTTCATCTCAATATCTGCGGTGCTGCTCGTGGCAAAGTCATTTCGCTAAGTTTACCTTTAACATCTAGACTGAGTGAACAGTGAGAACTTTCCAATACCACATTTCCATCTCACACACTCATTTTCAGGGATTAGTACTCCTGTTTTAGTAGCTCTTTAGACTCACATAAGTATACTCTCGCTCTCCACAGTATTTCATGCTTTCCTCATCATGCAATTTAAAAAATAAATATTTTCCCCCAACCCTCTTTTCCCATTCATCCACAAGGTTTTTGTGGCTGTTGAAGGGGGGGGGGGACTTGCAGATTTCTCTCATGCTTGCTAACTGTATTCTAACTAGAGTTGGGAAATGTGGTTTATTCGCCATCATTTTCCACATACATCCAGTGGGTGGTCTTTGTGCGCTGTGTGTGTCCTGGTGTCGTTCAACAGTGTTGGCGTGAGTGTTTAGTGTAGTAGAATGCCCGTGGTAGTAATGTGAATGAGTGTGTGGGTGTTCTTAGAGAACTTCCAATCTAACTAAAATAAACCATCTAGCCTTAGCCCTGTAGCAAATGATTGTTTTAGCCTAGTGGATGTGAATCATGAGTTAAATTGATATTAAAATGTAAATGTGTGTGTTGACTTCAAAAGTGAATTCGGATGAGGTAATATGGTATCGATTTTGTGTGAGTGTTAAATGGTGGATGTCGGTGACACCAGCAAGTGACGGCCTGTCCTCCTCTCCTCACTCAAGCCAAGAAGCGGTACAGAGTGGTGTTCGGGCTCACGGAGCTGCCCTAAGAAAACCATTCTGCTTTCCTCCACCTCCTCGCTCTCTCTTCACTCACAGGTGACCAGTCTGTGCCCTACCAGACCAGACATACTCCCCTGTCCTCTTCCTTGTCGATCCAATACCTTTCCTCTCAGGTCTTACCTTTGTATAAGTTCTCCAAATGTGCTGTCAAAGTAGAAAGCTCGACTCTTCCTCCCCTCCCTCTTAGAGAACTTCCAATCTAACTCAAATAAACTATCTAGTCTTAGTTTACATTCTTCTCGTCAGTGGGTTGCTTTTTGTTAACTTTAAGAGGGTTTGCTTATGTTGTGGCTGACCAGTGTGTAGATTGGGGCCTTGTTGCCATACCATGCTGCGGTTTGCTTATGAAGGCCTAGATCGGAGAAACATGGTCCTAGCTCTCAGTGGTCAGTATTGACATGTCGGTCTCTCTCTCTCTGTGTGTGTGTGTGTCCTTAAGCACTGTGATAGAGAAGGTTTGGAGGAGGAAGGGACCACACAGGACCAGACACCTCAGGCTCACCGGGTAACAACCATGGTTGCATGGGCCTGCTGTAATCAGTACTAATCCCTGGGGAACTAACAACCCAGACAGTGTGTGTGTGACTGGGTGTCTCTACGGATTGTGTGGGGGAGAACGGAAGGAATTGTTGTGGGCAGACTATAATGTTTGGGACGAACATCAATCAAAGGGTAAGCAGGTGATGACTTCTGCCATTTCAGGGCTAGTTTCATTTGGGCACGGTTGTTGTTTGTTCTCTTATACCATAGCAGTGCTTCCATGCTAACTCATATACAGTATGAATACATGATATGTCTGCCCTTTGTTGTTAGTGGTCTCATATTTCATAGCCTTTCATAGGGTTTTAGGCCAACCATACCAGCTAACTGCATCAAACCAGTGTCATCGAGTTTTGGGACAAACAGAGACTGTAAACACACACAAAGCTTACCTTGGTTTGCTCTGCAGAAATGGGAACCCGTGCAGCTTGAGAAGCCAGACCCTATTCACATCCCTAGCATTCAGGAGAGGTCTGCGTGGCTAGTCGCTAAGTTTAAGGGTAAACCCGAGAAACCAAAGGTGAATACCAAACCGTGCTGTCTAGAATCAGTGAATCCGTTATCTGTAAGTGATAGGCCTACTAGATGTATTGCATTTTTGAATAGTTTGTGTCTTTAGTGTTGGTTTACTCCAGTACACTTCATCATTGTCATTCCTGTTGCCTTCTCTAAACGGTCCCATTTCTCTGTCCTCTCCCTTTCCCCTGGAGCTTAAGAAAAAGCCCTCGCGTTTCTTTATCGAACAGCGGCACCTGTCAGCCAGAACCCTCAGCCAGAACACACAAAGCCTCCTCTCCCCCCCTGAAGCTCTTGGACAGGTATCCTCTCCTGCCTGGGGACTAAAGACCTGCAATGTGGAGCTGGCACTAACACATCTCTGCTTCCTGGAAACACGAACACCTTTACAGTGATTTCCATAGATAGGCTCAATTAGAATTATACAGCACTCATCTCTAAGATAGATCTACTGCCATGAAGGACCGCTGCATTGTAACATTTCTCTGACTGCTAACCTCATAAGTTGACCTAGGCTGAATTTGCCCCTGTGTTTCTACTGCATGGCAAATGGAGATGAATGAAAAATAGTTAATAAGGGATGTGAAGGTGCAGCAGTCGTGACATCCTTTTTAGTATGCATTGGTCAGGCAAACCTGTCACGTAAAAATCACTTCAACCACTAACGCAAACCTCAACGGTCTTTCCTGGTTAAATAAAGGCTAAATAAAGGCAGGGTCTTGTGTGGAGCACATGGGATGTTTTGTAGAACAGCACTAAAAATACCAGTGCATGTCTAAACTCTGCTGCCTTCCTATTCTTTTGTAATCTAATAATGCCTTATTCTGCAGGAGATAGAACCGCTGCGCTCTGATGACCAAATGCCGCTACGTGTCCTTAGTGTACAGGAGAGGGCTGAGCAGCTAGCCTCGCAGTTTCAAGGCAAGCTGGCAAATCCACAGGTGATACACAGTACACCACCGCTCGATAGCCCCGAGTCCAAGTTCCAAGTCGAGGACTTTACGACTACCAAGGAACCGGCCTCGTCTCTGATCTCTTTAGTTACTTTACAATATATCATGAATGTCAGATGGAGTGATAAATTGATCAATAAAAACCACTTAGGTTTCGATTAGTCATACTATTTGCTCAGTATCGGTCATTACTGTTCCGTAGAATTGGAATGAGGGATTTTCATATCAGCTTCTTTTACATCTTTCCTAATTTCTCTTTTCTCTAACCAAGTCATCCTGCCATAACTGTCCTTTCTTTTCCCTCTTTTTCCCCCTGGAGTCCACGAAAAAAACCTTGCATTTCTGTATACAAAAGGGGCACCTGTCCCACAGCCAGAACCCAGAGAGCCCCCTCTCCTCCCCTGAAACTCTGAGACCGGTAGCCCCTCCCTTCTGGGAAGATTGACAGTTGAGATCACCCTAAGACTCACTGGCTCTTGGAGATGGGCCAAATAACTCACTGCCTGGCCTGTGATATGTAATTGAACTGATCTCCAATGTGTGTCCTAACAAGCAAGTTCACACTGCATACAGGAGTGGTTCATATTATGTATGGATGTAAAAACGCATCCTGACGTTTTAGTCAAAGATATTACTCAGATTGCTGTGGTGAAAAGTGTGATGACACTGAAATGTGGAAGAGAATGTACTGTAGTCAAAGCCATATGATTTGATTTATGTTCCAATAGATTGCTGTAAGTAGTCCCTTAGGTGTGGCCTGCATTGCAGTTCTGTGGTCTCTGTGCTTAGGGGAGTCCTTGCCTGATGTTTTGGCCTCAATACAGTTTAATTTGATCCTCATGTTGATAAGCCCTGTTCTGTTCCAACTGGGCTGGTGTAATCATGCCCCAGAGATGTGCCACTATAATACAGCATGGTATATTTATGGTAAATCAGCCATACTTTCAAATATTTCAATCTCTTTTCTATGGCTTACGCTGTGCTAACTGACCTCAATTCTGTCTCTCTGCAGGATAAATGTTATTTTGGGATCTTTGTTGATCTAATCCTGGCCATTTTAGGGTTACAGCTGAAGCGCGTTTGAGATATTACAGTGAATCTCTGATCTTTTGAATGTACACAGTTGATCCTAACTTCCTGTGTCCACGGTGACCAATTATCTTTTTTGTTTTATTAGCCAAAGGGTAGCGCAGGAAACATTAACACCATAAATCTGACTGTGTGTGCATGTGTTTGTGTGTGCGTGCCTGTGTGCATGTGTATATGGGTGTAAGCGCATATAGCCACAGTCAAAGTCCAGGATAACACTCAGCCTCACAGAGCCAGTCAACAGCTTTCGCTCCTCATTAAAGTAATGGTGTGTATACATCACATGTGTTCTATTGGTTCAAATCAAATAGGCTTTCTGTCAGACAATGAGCCAATGAGGGTTCAAGAGTTGTATGCAGTTGGTTTGCACGTATTTCTCTTCTGTTGAAAACACTCATTCAAGGCAGTTCATTGGGTGGGGCTGGTGGGCCGATCAACCAAACATGGCTTAGTTTCCCTCTCATGATCAGTTGAATATTTTTTTCCAGTGCCCTTTAGTGCCTTACATAGTGTACAACCTCACCTCCCATCATAGTTTACCCCTCTTCCTCATACAACTCCTTCTACTCTGCCATTTGGTTTTGCTCACATTCCTTTGCATGTCTTTTCTCTCATTGTAAAGGGATACTTCGGGATGTTCGCAATGAGGCCCTTTATCTACTTCCCCAGAGATCAATGAGGCCCTTTATCTACTTCCCCAGAGATCAATGAGGCCCTTTATCTACTTCCCCAGAGATCAATGAGGCCCTTTATCTACTTCCCCAGAGATCAATGAGGCCCTTTATCTACTTCCCCAGAGATCAATGAGGCCCTTTATCTACTTCCCCAGAGATCAATGAGGCCCTTTATCTACTTCCCCAGAGATCAATGAGGCCCTTTATCTACTTCCCCAGAGATCAATGAGGCCCTTTATCTACTTCCCCAGAGATCAATGAGGCCCTTTATCTACTTCCCCAGAGATCAATGAGGCCCTTTATCTACTTCCCCAGAGATCAATGAGGCCCTTTATCTACTTCCCCAGAGATCAATGAGGCCCTTTATCTACTTCCCCAGAGATCAATGAGGCCCTTTATCTACTTCCCCAGAGATCAATGAGGCCCTTTATCTACTTCCCCAGAGATCAATGAGGCCCTTTATCTACTTCCCCAGAGATCAATGAGGCCCTTTATCTACTTCCCCAGAGATCAATGAGGCCCTTTATCTACTTCCCCAGAGATCAATGAGGCCCTTTATCTACTTCCCCAGAGATCAATGAGGCCCTTTATCTACTTCCCCAGAGATCAATGAGGCCCTTTATCTACTTCCCCAGAGATCAATGAGGCCCTTTATCTACTTCCCCAGAGATCATGGAACTCGTGGATACCATTTGTATGTCTTGGCATGCAGTTTGAAGGAAGTTGCTAACTAGCGCAATTGCTAACTAGCCTTAGCATAATGACTGGAAGTCTATGGTACCGTCTAGCATGCTAGGAGATACCATAGACGTCCAGTCATTGCGCTAACGCTAGTTAGCATTGGCTCGCAAAACTACCTCTAACTTCCTTCATAATTGACACAGATGATTTAAGAAATGGTATCCACAAGTTCTTCTGACTCTGGGGACGTAGATAAAGGGGATTCCATTGCGAAAATCCCGAAGTATCCCTTTGTCTTGGCATGTCTTTCTTTTTCCTCTCTCTTTGTCTTTCTCATCCTACTGTCCTTTCTCTCCCTCTGCCTTCGATAGAGATATTTAAAGATGTACACAGGGGAAGTGAGCTTATTGGCCGAGCAGATAGCCAATCAGCTTCAACCTCAAGAGGAACCTAAGCCCTTACTTGACAAGAGGGAATTGGTAAGAGCCAATGGCTTCGTAGGACACTAGGCATGTTGTAGATCCAAGAGTGAAGTGACTCCAGCTAGGGAACGTAAATGTGGTGTTTGGTGATGATGAGTGTAACTAGGACTTCCTTCTAGTTCTAGAGACGGATTGTAATTGTGTGTGTGTGTGTGTGTGTGTCTTATGAACTCTGTGACCAGTGTTCTGTGTGTGTGGAACATTTGACCACACTTAAGCATTGTGACATTTTGTGGTGGTATCCAATGTGCTATAATCTCAGGTGTTTCTGAAAATGTTTTGCCTGGTGTTAAAATTTTTTTTTTTTTAATGTCAGAGTGGCTAATTCACAGCCATAATCTACTAGGTTGTGAATGGTTTGATATCAATGGAACATTTGATCCCATATCCCCTAACTCTCTATCAGTTCGATTTTTCCCACTTAGTTGTGAAGCCGGGGGCTTCAGGAAAATGGCTTCCCTCTCTCCTCATCTCTCTTTACCTCTCCCCAGCCCCTAATACTGTCTCCTCTCGTCCTCTCACCCTTACAGGGTTCCCTGAGGAAGGAGTTCCCCCAGAACATCGGGGGCAGTGACGTGTGCTTCTTCTGCCGGAAGCGTGTGTACGTGATGGAGCGGCTGAGTGCCGAGGGCAAGTTCTTCCACCGTAGCTGCTTCAAGTGTGACTACTGCGGCACCACACTACGCCTTTCGTCCTACGCCTTCGATGTGGAGGACGGTACGTGGAGGAAGACCCTACTTTAAGCCACCTGTTGTGGTTACTATGTGTAGTGTGCTTTTCGTTCAGTACAGATATGTTTGTGCTGTCTTCCCATTGAACGAATGTAGGAGATGGTAACATCATAAAAACAGTTCTGGGATCAGACTAATACAAATGTACACTGAGTGTACAAAACATTAAGGAAACATGCTCTTTCCATGACAGACCAGGTGAATACAGCTGAAAGCTATGATCCCTTATTGATGTCACTTTTTAAATCCACTTTGAATCAGTGTAGATGAAGGGGAGGAGACGAGTTAAAGAAGGATTTTTAAGCCTCGAGACAATTTGAGACATGGATTGTATATGTGTGCCATTCGAGGGTGAATGGGCAAGATTGAACTGCCTTTGAACGGGGTATTTTAGTAGGTGCCAGGTGGACCGGTTTGAGTGTGTCAAGAACTGCAACACTGCTGGTTTGTTCACACTCAACAGTTTCCTGTGTGTATCAAGAATGGTCCACCACCCAAAGGACATTCAGCCAACTTGACACAACTGTGGGAAGCATTGGAGTCAACATGGGCCAGCATCCCTGTGGAAAGCTTTCGTCACCTTGTAGAGTCCATGCCCCGATGAATTGAGGCTGTTCTGAGGGCAAAAGGGGGTGCAATTCAATATTAGGAAGGTGTTGCTAATGTTTTGTACACTGAGTGTACATGTGAATAGATACAGCTTGCATGCACCGTTGATATGTTCACAGAAACATCCCACTGAATGACAAAATCACTTTGTTTTGACTAAATTCAAACGGGGCACAGACATTTCTGACACACAATACGATCAATTTAGACTCAAAGGAACCTGTTACATGATGAAGATACTGTGTTCACTCATAGACACACACACACATGCTATGCCAAGCTTTGTCTTTGTGGTTACAGTAGAAGTCATCATATTGTCCTCATAGCGTCTGCTGCATGATTTATTCATCTTCTCTCTCTGAGTGTCACAAGGCCTCTCTTGTGCTCATGGAACAAGTAGCAAATTGTTCGCAATGACAAGAGTGGCTGTTTCTCCCGGTTTTAGTTTGTGATCCCAGTCATCCCACTGGTAGAGCAGACTCCAGAATGTCCAGTAGGAACTGAGTGAGGACAAAATGTTGTCTTTCTATGTACACCATTCTCTCACAGACACACAGGCTTTCACGGTACTGACGAGTATGCAACAGTCAGCTGAGGTTAATGCAGTCTGATTTGCAAAAGATGTTTGTTTTGCACTGGTTTAGTACTTCTCTGTTTCTGTCTCCTCTCCTACAGGGAAGTTTTACTGCAAGCCCCACTACTGTTACCGCTCGTCTGGTCAGGCTCAGAGGAAGAGACCAGCACCGATCCCTGCTCTGCTCAATGCTAAGGTACTACTGACCCATCATCCCCCCCCCACCACACACACACACTCATTCTCACTCTCTCTCATGCACCCTCTCTCTCACCCTCTCTCACCCTCACCCTCTCTCTCTCTCTCTCAATTCAATTCAAGGGGCTTTATTGGCATGGGAAACATATGTTAACATTGCCAAAGCAAGTGAAGTAGATAATAAACAAAAGTGAACTAAACAATACAAATGAACAGTAAACATTACACTCATAGAAGTTCCAAAATAATAAAGACATTGGTCAAATGTCATATTTTGTATATTTAGTGTTGTAACGATGTACAAATGGTTAAAGTACAAAAGGGAAAATAAATAAACATAAATATGGGTCGTATTTACAATGGTGTTTGTTCTTCACTGGTTGCCCTTTTCTTGTGGCAACAGGTCACACATCTTGCTGTGTGATGGCACACTGTGGTATTTCGCCCAATAGATATGGGAGTTTATCAAAATCGGGTTTGTTCTCAAATTCTTTGTGCATCTGTGTAATCTGAGGGAAATATGTGTCTCGAAAATGGTCATACATTTATACACACTGTTTAGTGCCAAATAGCATTCTAGTTTGCTCTGTTTTTTTGTTAATTACTTGACACATTGGAAAGAATTATCTTTTTGTTTTCTCATGATTTGGTTGGGTCTGTTTGTGAACAGAGCCCCAGGACCAGCTTGCTTAGGGGACTCTTCTCTGGGTTCATTTCTGTAGATGATGGCTTTGTTATGTAAGGTTTGGGAATCCCTTCCTTTTAGGTGGTTGTAAAATTTAACAGCTCTTTTCTGGATTTTGATAATTAGCGGGTATCGGCCTAATTCTGCTCAGCGTGCATTATTTGGTGTTTAACGTTGTATACTGAGGATATTTTTGCAGAATTAGAATGCCCTTCTTGCCTTGTCTCAGATCGTTCACAGCTTTGTGGAAGTTACGTGTGGCGCTGATGTTTAGGCCAAGTTATTTATAGTTTTTTTTATGTGTTCTAGGGCAACGGTGTCTAGATGGAATTTGTATTTGTGGTCCTGGCGACTGGACCTTTTTTGGAACACCATTATTTTGGTCTTACTGAGATTTACTACCAGGGCCCAGGTCTGGCAGAATTTTTGCAGAAGATCTAGGTGCTGCTGTAGGCCCTCCTTGGTTGGTGACAGAAGCACCGGATCATCATCAAACAGTAGACATTTGACTTCAGATTCTAGTAAGGTGAGGTGCTGCAGACTGTTCTAGTGCCCACGCCAATTCGTTTATATATATATGTTGAAGAGGGTTGGGCTTAAGCTGCGTCACTGTCTCAGCCCACTGCCCTGTGGGAAGAAATGTGTGTTTTTTGCCTATTTTAACCGCACACTTGTTGTTTGTGTACATTGATTTTATAATGTTGTATGTTTTTCCCCCAACACCACTTTCCATCAATTTGTATAGCAGACCCTCCTGCCATATTGAGTCCAAGTTTGTTTTTTTTGCAAAAAAGTCTGTCATACAATAACTTGGTAAGAAGACAATTTGACATTTGCTCAGTACATCGTTTTCACTGAGGAAATGTATGAGTCTGCTGTTAATGATAATGCAGAAGATTTTCCCAAGGTTGCTGTTGACGCATATCTCACGGTAGTTATTGGGGTCAAATTTGTCTCCACTTTTGTGGATTGGGGTAATCAGTCCTTGGTTCCAAATATTGGGGAAGATGCCAGAGCTAAGGATGATGTTAAAGAGTTTTATTATAGCCAATTGGAATTTGTTGTCTGTATATTTTATCATTTCATTGAGGATACCATCAACACCACAGGCCTTTTTGGGTTGGAGGGTTTTTATTTTATCCTGTAGTTCATTCAAGGTAATTGGAGAATCCAGTGGGTTCTGGTAGTCTTTAATTGTTGTTTTTAAGATTTGTATTTGTTCATGTATATGTTTTTGCTGTTTGTTCTTTGTTATAGAGCCAAAAAGATTGGAGAAGTGGTTTACCCATACATCTCCATTTTGGATAGATAATTCTTCCTGTTGTTCTTTGTTTAGTGTTTTCCAATTTTCCCAGAAAGTGGTTAGTCAATGGATTCTTCAATTACATTGAGCTGATTTCTGACGTGCTGTTCCTTCTTTTTCCGTAGTGTATTTCTGTGATGTTTTAGTGATTCACCATAGTGAAGGCATAGTTCTGGGTCTCTATGTTTTTGGTTGGATAGGTTTCTCAATTTTTTTCTTAGGTTTTTGCATTCTTCATCAAACCATTTGTCATTGTTGTTAATTTTCTTCAATTTTCTGTGTGAAGGTTTTACATTTGATAGGGAAGCTGAGAGGTCAAATAGACTGTTTAGGTTTTCTACTGCCAGCTTTACACCTTCACTATTACAGTGAAACATTTTGTCCAGGAAATTGTCTAGAAGGGATTGAATTTGTCGTTGCCCAATAGTTTTTTTGTTAGATTTCCACACTACTCTCCTTCCATCTATAGCATTTTTTAAATGTTATTCAGTTCCTTTGGCTTTGATGCCTCATGATTGAGCAAAGCTCTGTTCAAGTAGAGTGTGATTTTGCTGTTGTCTGATAGGGGTGTCAGTGGACTGACTGAACGCTCTGAGAGACTCTGGGTTGAGGTCAGTGATAAAGTAGTCTACAGCTGCCAAGAGATGAGCTATATGTGTACCTACCATAGGAGTCCCCTCAAAGCCTACCATTGACTATGTACATACCCAGCGTGCGACGGAGCTGCAGGAGTTGTGACCCGTTTTTGTTGGTTATGTTGTCATGGTTGTGCCTAGGGGGGCATATGGGGGAGAGAATGCTGTCCCATCCAGGTAGGTGTTTATCCCCTTGTGTGCTGATGGTGTCAGGTTCTTGTCCGGTTCTGGCATTTAGGTCGCCACAAACTAGTACAGGACCCTGGGCCTGGAAATTGTTGATCTCCCCCTCTAAGATGGAGAAGCTGTCATCGTTAAAGTATGGGGATTCTATTGGGGGATATAGGTAGCACACATGAGGACATTTTTCTCTGTTGAGATCGTTTCCTTATTAATTTCTAGCCAGATGTAAAATGTTCCTGTTTTGACTAATTGAATAGAGTGGGGTTAGGTCTGCTCTATACCAAATTAGCATACCCCCTGAGTCTCTTCCCTGTTTCACACCTGGTAGTTCGGTGGATGGGACTACCAGCTCTCTGTAACCTAGAGGGAAACCAGTGGGTCCACCTCCTTTATACCATGTTTCTTGTAGGATGACAATGTCTGTATTTCCAATTTCTTTGATGAAGTCTGGGTTCCTTCTCTTTAGGCCAAAGGCAGATGACCTCAAACCTTGTATATTCCAGGATGAGATAGTAAAAGCTTTGTGTTCCATATTGTCTAGTGTTGTTTTTTGTGTGGTTTAGGTCCGGACCATCACAGTAGGTGTGAGCAGAGCATGTTGAGTATCTGATACATATCTCTTAGGTCGCAGGATGGGGCTTGGGCGGGTGTAATAGTGGGGGTTGGACCTGTTGCTCTACTCACGGCCTGGGCATATGTCCTGCTATCATGTTGAGGTCTTTGCCGCAGGGGTGGGGGGTATGGGGTGGGCAGAAGGGGCATAGGTATGATATGGGGGGGCCTATATAGAGTGTGGCCAGGGTTTGTTTGGGGTGGTCTTAGCTGGTTGGGGTGTGGGTGGTGATGCTGTGGCCTGGGTGTAGGTGGGTTCTCTCAGTGCAGGTCCTTCAGGAGGGGGTCTGGGAGGGTGTCTCGCTGGTCTCGGCGGGATGTCCGTTGCTCTGTTGCTCCTGTGTGAAGTGCTGGGGCTACGGTTTAGGGTGACGTCCGTCATGGTCCTGGCAAAAGTTGGGATGGCTGCCTTGTAGAGGTGGACCTGGTTGTAAAGGCTGGAGTGGTGGGCCAGGTAGACATTAGGTTCTGGGGCACAGTCTCGTGAAATTCTTGCATTCACACGCTGTATGGTGGTGGCAGGGCAAACGTCTTTTTGTGGTAGCAGGGTGGAGATAACCACTTGTGCGTTGGGGAAAGTGGAATAAGCTTTTTCAATCACTCCCTTGAGTGCTGTGGCCACCCTTTCCTGCTGGGCTCTCAGATCATTTGTGCCCGTGTGAATTATGATGTGGCTGGGGGACCCTAGTTTGTCCTCTGACAACAGCTCCAAGGCATGCCTAGTGTTTGTCCTCTGACAACAGCTCCAAGGCATGCCTAGTGTTTGTCCTCTGACAACAGCTCCAAGGCATGCCTAGTGTTTGTCCTCTGACAACAGCTCCAAGGCATGCCTAGTGTTTGTCCTCTGACAACAGCTCCAAGGCATGCCTAGTGTTTGTCCTCTGACAACAGCTCCAAGGCATGCCTAGTGTTTGTCCTCTGACAACAGCTCCAAGGCATGCCTAGTGTTTGTCCTCTGACAACAGCTCCAGAGCATGCCTAGTGTTTGTCCTCTGACAACAGCTCCAGAGCATGCCTAGTGTTTGTCCTCTGACAACAGCTCCAAGGCATGCCTAGTGTTTGTCCTCTGACAACAGCTCCAAGGCATGCCTAGTGTTTGTCCTCTGACAACAGCTCCAAGGCATGCCTAGTGTTTGTCCTCTGACAACAGCTCCAAGGCATGCCTAGTGTTTGTCCTCTGACAACAGCTCCAGAGCATGCCTAGTGTTTGTCCTCTGACAACAGCTCCAGAGCATGCCTAGTGTTTGTCCTCTGACAACAGCTCCAGAGCATGCCTAGTGTTTGTCCTCTGACAACAGCTCCAAGGCATGCCTAGTGTTTGTCCTCTGACAACAGCTCCAAGGCATGCCTAGTGTTTGTCCTCTGACAACAGCTCCAAGGCATGCCTAGTGTTTGTCCTCTGACAACAGCTCCAAGGCATGCCTAGTGTTTGTCCTCTGACAACAGCTCCAAGGCATGTCTAGTGTTTGTCCTCTGACAACAGCTCCAAGGCATGCCTAGTGTTTGTCCTCTGACAACAGCTCCAAGGCATGCCTAGTGTTTGTCCTCTGACAACAGCTCCAAGGCATGCCTAGTGTTTGTCCTCTGACAACAGCTCCAAGGCATGCCTAGTTTTTGGGCACCAGAGCTTTGCCACTTTGTGTTTTGGAAAAAGTTTTTCCTCTTGAATGTATTTGCCATTTGAGTTGCCATTTGTGCTGGTCTGTTTTGTGGGTTTGTTCTGTTTGTATTGTGTGGACTAGCTCTCTGAGCTCCACCATGTCTCTCTCCAGCTCTGTGAATTTATCCCTCTCAATGATGGAGGAGCAGTGCATTTCCCAACCTCTCACACACACACTGGATCTGTTTCGTAGATCTGTTTCGTAGGATAATCAGGAAGTGTAGGATGTGTATTGACCCCCTCCTCCCCTCCACTTCTGTCTCGTCTCCAGGACAACCAGGGGTCCTTGCCCGCGGCGGTCACCGTGGACTCCCCCGGGAGGGGGGCGATGGCATCCCCTTCCCCCACCGAGCGCCGGTCCTCAGGTACCCCCACTACCCCGCTTTCCTCACCTCTAGCTGTGGTGCCACTGCCCCGCTTGGCCCCGCTGGCCCGGGGGAGGGGGGAGGGTCCCCTGCGCACCCTCCGCCGGACCCTGTCCTGGACCTGCCACCAGGTGGCGCTAAACCCCCTCGACTCGCCATTCCTTTGTACCTACTGTATCTACCTCCTCTGCTGTTTCACCCTCAACGCCCTGCTCAATCTCCTAGCATGACCTGTAGCATGATGTACTACAGTACCCACAATGCTTTGTATAACATATCCTGTCTCCCTATGACCTCTGACTTCACTTCACCAACTAATGACTGAGTGAAACTGTATAGATCTAAGCTAGCATCTTCTATCCGTCTTTCATATAGCTTGTTGACTTGCTGTCCTGTTTATGTAAATCTTGTGATTCTGTGTGTTTGGTGTTATTTATTTCTTGAAGATGCAGCATTCCCTCTCATTCGCATCCAATTTGAGATTGATTTTGGCTAGTAAAGTAGCCCGGCCGGGAGCTAGATTTGAAACAAATGGTCCATCTTCTTCTTCTTCATTTCTCGGCCTGGAAATTAAAATAACAGTCAGGCAAAATGATGAGCCTTCGCTGTTTGCTTCTGTGGTTTTTAAGACCATTATACTCAAGTTACCTTTTCTCACTGACTTATAGTAATTTAACAGGTTATTAGTAATTTAACAGTAACCTGTTGAATTGTAACCTGCAGTTATGTACATGTGTTATTTATCTACATTTATTTATGATATTAAACATGTTATATTACTCAAGAAATAAGTTGAGTGTGCTCTTTTGCCTGCCTGTGCTTTAATCGATGGCTAAACTTGTGATTTGTAACCTGTAGTGGCCTGTGCCTTTCTTAGCTTTACCTTCTCCTTTTTGACCTGCTGACTAGAGCGTGCCTGTAACAGTGCTTGTGATTGGTTCTCTGTAAGCTTTACCTTTTCACCCTCCTATCAGAGCAGCCCGAAGCCAAAAGCTAGTGCTTGAAACAGTGCTTGTGATTGGCCCCTTGTGAGATCCACCCTCCCTCTCCTCTCTGACCGTACCGTCAGTGGCTGTCCTGTCTGTCCTCCTGCATTCCCACCTTCTCTCTTTGCATACGAACACCTCTACTGCTTTTCCTAAATGTTACATTTCACTTGCATGTACTGTGGGGTCATAGATGTAATAGCTGAAACGTGGAGCTTCATATATATCTAATGTCAGGCGAATGATGGGAAGTGGGAATCTTAGATTACTTTAATAGGTCATCTGTAGGCCTACTAGGCCAGTATTATAATTAAGGTAAATATAAGGCTTTCATCCCCCAACTACTACCACATTTATACTTGGAACTAAGATATATTATATAAGATATAGGCAGGCCGCAGACATTACATATATTTCCTGATAATGGCAATGACCTTGATCATCTCGTAACACATGCTGACCTTTGGGAATCCCTATCATTTCTTTTATAGTCTTTAGAGGTTAGTGGAATAAGATGAATTGGCTCAAGAATCTATCGTCTCATGATGTAGACAGTGTAACTGCCCTCTAAATGCTCCCCCTGTGATACTAGAGTTCTGCATTGTTCAATTTCACTCATCTGACATGAACTGTCACCACTAGCACCAGCTCATAAAAACAAATCAAATATCACACTCACTACCTTACCACACCATGCTTTGGTGAGTGTTGCGTAAGTCATTGCTTAAAACACATTGTCTATTGGTAAGTTTCTCACTCCCTTAACTTATAAGCTACATTTAGAATGTTAAAGAACACATTTCTAAGGGTTGCTGTGCCCTGTAGATGCGGTAAAAAGGTAAATGGAACATAACCCAAACCATTTTTACGCATTGGAAATGCGTGGGCTAGAGATCCCGAATCCCCTCGCCCCTTGCTCACCAGCAGAATTAGCCGTCATTTAGGCTGTTGTTTATACTGTGTGTGTATTTCACAATATTTTGAGGTAAAAATAGGAGTTTAATGCTTGTATGGATGTCAATATATGTTAATGTCATTACTTATCACCTGTATTACAGTTAAACTACTTTGACTAACCGCGAGCGAGTTCTGTATGCTAGCTATGCTACTAGCTCATACGAACGGGAGTTAGCATTTAGCGGTCACTTCTAAATGTTATGCAGTGAAAATAGCCAAATATATCCAAATCTGACTTCAGTAACCACATTGTGAGCCTTTTACAATATACACTGAGTGTACAAAACATTAAGGACACCTTCCTAATAATGAGTTGCACCCTCACCTTTTGCCCTCAGAAGGGCCTCAATTCATCAGGTGCATGTACTCTGGTGTCAAAAGCATTCCACATGGATGCTGGCCCATGTTGACTCCAATGCTTCCCACAGTGGTGTCAAGTTGGCTGGATGTCCTTTGGGTGATGGACCATTCTTGTGTCACGAACCGGCTCAAAGTTCGAAACAAAAAGAGAGACAACGTGGAGATAAGGAATAACAAAACATATTTATTAACTAAAGTAAACTAAATACAATTAACAATGGTGTGTGTAGTCAGTAATCAGTAGTGTAAGTGAGTTGTTGTGTGTATGAATGTGATAATGGGGGGTGTTGAAAGGTGCCAACGCAAACAAACAAAAATTCCACAACCAAAATCTATCAGTGTCTGCATGGAGAGAGTCTCCTCAATGAATGGGGGAAGAGGTGCATTTATCCTGGGACACCCGAGTGTGTCCCATTTGGCTGACGACTCTCCCAGCTCCGCCCATCAACATCCTATTAAGGAAAACAAGAGCAACGGGAAAGAATTTGACAGACAGAGTGGGAGGGTCGTCACACTTGATACATACGGGAAACTGTTGAGTGTGGGAAAACCCAGCAGCGTTGCAGTTCTTGATACAAACCTGTGCGTTCTTGATACAAACTACCATATCCCGTTCAAAGGCACTTAAATATTTTGTCTTGCCCATTCCCCCTCTGAATGGCACACATACACAATCCATGTCTCCAATTGTCTCATGGCATTAAAATCCTTCTTGAACCTGTCTCATCCCCTTCATCTATACTGATTTTGAAGTGGATTTAACAAGAGACCTCAATAAGGGATCATAGCTTTCACCTGGTCTGCCATGGAAAAAGCATGTGTCCTTAATATTTTGTACACTCGGTGTAGAAATCATTACGGATTTGACGAATATCCACTTTGTTATATCAGGTTTGTTGAATGTGCCTCAATGACGGCGTCAGTGTCCTGTGTTCCATTGACATCTTTACCGCATCTGTGCTATTGTATAATCTCACCTCAAATTTAGACTTTCAGTGTCTGTCAGCTTTAAGAGTTGCTTCCTAGGATGGGAAACAGGCAAAGTAGTACCAACCTTTACCCTGTTGCATATAGAATGTTATATTATATAATTCTATAAAGTATAAATAATATACACTATATATATTGGATTTGTGAGACACTGTAGGAAACAAACATGCAATAAATTATTAGAATGGCTGTGTTTTTGTCTGTTTTTCCTAGAATCCAAAAGAAATGTGTATATAAACAAAACAAAAATGTCTCAAACGTGACACAAATCAGTTGATAGAAAATGAGCCACAATAAATCCGTGCTCAACTATAGTCATGGAAAAAAAACATGGATGGAAACGTGATTATGGAAGAGATGTGGTTTCTGGTAGCTAGCACGTTGTTATACAGTAGGCACAGTATACTGGTCCGATGGTATAGTGCAAACCTTGAGAGAAGTTGCAGAGGAGCATAGCCCCAGTTTGAATGAAATCTGAGCCTGCCTAGTGTCTACAGCCTTGCATGGCTGTTGCGCTGCTGTATCCCTCCAGCTCCTCTCCTCGACCATGCTACCTATGATTTCTCAGTTGCCTGTCTGTATTCTCTCCCCCTCCGCCCTTGCCCCTCCGCGTCCACCCCAGTCCCGGAGGTGAACGGGCTGCAGGAGCCCAGCCTGTCTAAGCGTCTGCGGGGCACGCCGGAGCGCATCGAGCTGGAGAACTACCGTCTGTCTCTGCAGCGGGAGGAGGACCTAGAGGAGGTGCCAGAGGAGACGCTGGCCGAACACAACCTAAGCAGTGTGTTGGACAAGGACGCGCACGCAGACCTGGGCTCCAGGTGAGACCACAGAGGAACAGTCAACTCTGCATGGGGTGACCCGTGGCAGCAACTGTTGAATCTCAGCAATTTAACATAGGCCTATATATAGTAATGTACACAAAGCGTGGCAGATACTTAAATGATCATTTTAATATTGCATGTTCGTATGTGATGATCGTTATGGTCAGTGGTTTTCTAGTATTGGATACATACAGTGCCAGTAAGTGTTGGTGTGTATATATCCCCTTCCATGATGACTCCAACCCTGCCTGCTCTAACTTGCACCTACCTCTCTTGCTTTCATACAGCAGCTCTGAGTCTGACATGGAGGAGGAGGACCAGGAGGAAGAGGAGCAACATGAGGAGGAGCAGCAGGAGCCCCCCAGCCCCTCAGACCTGGGAGGAGTGCCCTGGAAGGAGGCTGTGGAGCTCCATGCCAAGCTGAAGACTGACAGCGACCCAGGGGCTGAGGGAGAGGATGGAGAGGGAGAGGACGAGACACATGGTCACATCGCTAGGGATCTAGAAGTGGAGGAGGAGGAAGATGACGAAGAAGAGGAGGAGGACGATGAGGCGGAATCCACTGATGGTAAACACTTTTTTGAAGTTTCACAAACATCTATGCAGTTTGTCTGTGGTTTTCAGATGTCCTGTTGGTGTGCCCATCCTTAATATTCTGTCCTGATTCAATGTGAAGGCAGTGATATGACATTTATGAATGTAGCTGATGTTTCTAGGTGTTCAGTCAGTGGGTTCTGAGATGTAGCCTCCAGTAAACTGGTGTCAGAGCCAGAGGGATGTCAATGTTGTCCCTATGATGTCATCCCTATGAGGTCTTCCTCATCCCTCCTCCTCATATGTTTGTGAGCAGTCGGTCTTCATCTCAGCTCTGTGACAATTTATCGCAGAACAGACTGAATCGGCTTCATGTAGAAAAGTGTACCTTTTTCACCTGTCATTGTAAAGTCATTGTTTTCCTCATCTTCTCCATCTCTCTTCCTCCCTCTTCTTCTCCTCCTCTTTCCCACCATGTGTCTCCCTTCCTGTGTGTGTGACGTCTGTGTCTGAATGCGTTTGTGTCTTTCCCGTGTGTGTGTGGGTTATTATGTGGGCGATGTCTCCCCCAACTGGTAGAGGGGGAGTACTGCCCGTGGGAGCAGGAGCTCCAGTCAGGCATATGGCTGGAGAACCTCCAAGACGAAGAGGATACCTGTAGATTTAAAGGTAGCACCACTGCCTGCGGATGAGTTTTGCAGTTTGTACGCTGAACAAAATAACTACGAGTGGAGAAACCTCATTAATTTGTTTCTTTTTACCAGGCTTTCTCCTGAAGTGTTTTGTTTCCATTATTATGTTGTCTGATTTGGTTATGTTTGCAATGTAGTACGATTTTGGAGAGAGTAAGAATGATTTATTTTTCATTCTCTGTTTTACATCTTCAAGCTGAAATATGACTTCCTGTTTTACCCTAACCCTTTTAACGTTTTTCAAATTAACTTTTTTTATTTCAACTTCTGTACTAATCGACTAATACTAAGAATATGTACAGAGTCAGTTTTAGTCATTACAGTTTTGTTGCTAATGTAATACTTTTACTGTAAAGCTGCTACTCTTGTTCCAGGATGCTAGTGCATGCAGCATCCACCTTCCTGCTTGTGGTATATCATATACAACTCTACTGTCTCCTACTGGTCTTTAATCACCTCTCTGCCTTCTCTCTCCTTTTCTTTTCCCGTCCTGTCTGTTCCCCTTTCCCTTTGTATTCCTACCCTACTTCCTCAACGACTGTCTCTCCTCTACACTCTCTCACCCTTCTACAACCTGCAACTCAAATCCACACACACCCCCATCCCACATATATGACCCACCCCCTACACCTCCATACAGCCAGAAACCTGCAGATCCAGCAGGTGCTGCAGCCGGTGGATCCGACGGGCATTAAGAATCTCAGACGAGTCTCCGTACTGTCAGAGGGGGACAAGGAGGAGCCTCCTGCCTCGGCCTCCCAGCCATCCACCACGCTCACCCAGTCCCCCTTCACAGGTAACCCAGCCCAGAGGAGCTGATCCCTGGGTACACTCCCAGACCTGGCCCCGTGGCTCCTTGGCTGTGGGTCTCCAGGTTGAGGGAAGAGACCAGTGTTTTTCATCAGATCGGCTGCTTCTGTGTGTCTGAGCCAGGAGGAGCCAACCTGTTAACCCCAACATTAACAAACATATTGTCTATAATCGTCTGTGATTTGTTTTGATTGCCCTGCTTTATTTTCTGTGTCTAATTTTTGTCCAGCCTTTTATGTTGTGTCTAATTGTTATTGCGGGGGTCTGGGGTTGTGACTGGTGGACAAAGACACCGGTGTCACTGGGTCAGGTCAAAGGTCAACAATCACACCCCGGCTTCATTTATTTTTCTCATTTTTAAATTCTGTCTAGTTTGGCTTTGTTTTGTTCTGTTTCTTTCCCATGTGTCTGTTGTTTTACGTTCATTTCCTATCCCAATGTTTGTTTTGAATGTAGCCCCCGCCCACACATCCGCTCGTCATGAGGCTGTGCGAGTCTGGTTGGAGTCGGTGTCTGGAGGTAGTGCAGAACGATATATGTGCTCATTCTATATGATGGTCCCTATATACTTTAGCTCGTAACTCTATGCTACTGTATACCGGCCTTCCTTAGAGCATGGCAGCACACACTCACACAGACCCACACTCACGAGCATGCATGCCGGAATGATGCCACGCAGGAGATCTCTCTTGGGGTGAAGCCAACACTTGCACTACCTTTACCACTTCACTCACCACCCAACCCCGCTTCCCTGTGCATCGGACTATACAGTACCTACAGCAAATAGGAGTAGAAGGGGAGACGAGTTGCATAAGGTGTTCTAGACTTGACACATATTTATAGCGGCAAGCACCATCAAGAATGTAAGAGCATGAACTCCCGAGTGGCGCGGTGGTCTAAGACACTGCATCTCAGTGGAAGAGGCGCCACTGCGGGAGACCCATGGGTCGGCACACAATTGGCCCAGCGTCGTCCGGGTTAGGGGAGGGTTTAGCTGTCCCATCGCGCACTAGCAACTCCTGTGGTGGGCCGAGCGCAATGACACGCTGACACGGTCACCAGGTGTACGGTGTTTCCTCCGACACATTGGTGCGGCTGGCTTCCGGGTTAAGCGGGCATTGTGTCAAGAAGCAGTGTGGCGTGGTTGGGTTGTGTTTCGGAGGACGCATGACTCTCGACCTTCGCCTCTCCCGAGTCCAACGGGAGTTGCAGCTACTGTAACTACCAATTGGATACCACGAAATTGGGGAGAAAAAGGGGTAAAAACAAAAAAAACTCTTATTCTGCCTGGGGATGGGTATAGGTCGTGTTAAAGCCTGACGGAGGTCAGGATGTGTTTGGGGTTGAGAGTCAGATCATTCACAGTGTGCCAGGCCAGCCAGGGTAAAGCTCTCTAAAAGCTGTGCTGATAACACATTAGAATGAGTTTCTCTTGTAGGCTACACGTCACACTCACCAGAGCTGTTGCAAGTCTATGGTAGTCTGCCTCTGCCTGCACAATGGTGTCACTAGATGGGGAATGAATGAGGGTGGAGTTGACAGTTAGAGCGCAGTCATTTCTCTGGAATAGTTGTTTTCCTCTGATATTAACAGTTGCATGTTTCTGAGGTCGGGTGACTCCCATTTAAAGCTTTTTGGAGGGGTATCGTTCGTCACAAGGACACTTTGGAGGAGGGATACTTTTGCTTGTCCACTTCGACATGGGATGCCATTAACCCGTTTTGGTTGTGCAATTGCTTGATGCAAGCGTCATGTTTTGTGTTTTGCAGAAATGGATCAGTGCATGTCTCATACCACTAATCATACCATGATATATGCGCCTCTTTTTGTTTTAGTTTTTATGTGCAACTATGTCTAAATGTTATAATGACGTGTCTGTTAATATCTTAGCACACATCTCTTTTTAAAGTTTGTCCCAGAAGTGTACCTCTCCTTAGCCTAGTCTGTAGTAGTTGTTATAGCATAGTTTTTAATAATCCCCGTTCGTTTGCTTTTATCTTATTCCTGTTCTTCACGCTTCAAATCTACCCAAAGGCATTTTCTTAAGTATTTGTTTAATAACCCTTTGTTTCTTATCTTTTTACTCTGAGGTCAGACATGGAGAGGGTTCAGATTAGGGTTGATCCACCTTCAAAAAGCAACAAAAAAGCAACAAGAAAGAGGAATTTGACACCCAACCTCTCAAGTTGTTCTGAAATCGTTTCTGTAGTTAGAAACACATGAGATTAACATTCCTGCTACATTATTTTGTTGAAATATAATTTGATCTCTAAGCAATTAAACTAATTGTATTGCAACCAAATTGGCCATTTAAATGTATAGGATTCAAATAATATTCAATAAATATACTGCCAACATCCTATTTGGACCAAACTTTTTTCTACCAATGTGTAAGTCATGGGTAATCAAAAAATATATATTTTGAAAACCACCCACCGACCCCACACCCGTGACAATCCCACCCCAACAAACCTGTATATTTGTGACAAATAGTATGGAGCTGCGGCTTGTGGTATTGTTTTTAATACTATGAAATGTATTCCCAGTGGGGGGGGGGGGATTCCTCATGTATTTCTTATTGGTAGGAAAAAGTTTGGCCTAAATTGGATGTTATGTACTATATTTATTGAATATTATATGAACTATAAATTAAAATGGCCAATTTGGATGCAATCAATAGCTTAATTTCTCAGAGATTAAATTATATTTAAACAAAATAATGTTGTAGGAATGCTTATCTTATCTGTTTCTAACTGCAGTAACCTTTTCAGAACAATCTGGAATCGTGGGTGTCATGACTTTCTGAAATGACATAGACCGCTTGAACCTAACTGAAAGCTCAGTTGATACCCCTGTTTAATGTTATCTCTCCTGTGCCCTCAGAGCCCTGTGAGGATGATGACCCGGAAGCAGAAGTGGGCAGCCGTGATTTTGAGCCAGGCAACGAGATGGACCAGGGTATTGAAACCAACTTATTCAGCAAATCTCTACTATTTTGTATCTAATACTTTATTGAGGCGTCACAGATGGCTTATTAAGAACCCTGATCTTGTCTATATTATTACAGAGGACATTCCCTCTGACGCGGAGGCTGAGGCTCGTCTGCACCAGTCAGAGCTCAGTGATGCGCTTCCTGAAGAGGACAAGAAGTCGCAGAGTCAGGGGATCGCCTATAGCATTGAACAAACTAGTGTCAGTCCGGTGAAGTTAGATGGGGAAGTTGTGCTCTCGCCAGTCAAATCACCACCTCCACAGCCTGATTTACAGGTAAGAAATGTTTCCCTGTCATCTACTTGTTAGCCATTAGTTCTGTGGTCTTGGCATTTAATGAGTTCGTCAAAGGCTAAATGCTCCTCTTCCTCTGCTTGTCTTCCAGATGTCTCACACGTCTCCTCCCTACCTGGTCAAATCACCCGGCATGCGCTTTTTCCCAGATCCCTTTGCATCGGAGAACGTCACAATACCCCAGAGGACAGTTCACACTCCCAATGCCAAGAGCCCCCAATACGCTACCCCTGCCCCGTCCCCCATTCACTCCCCTGTTCAATCCCCTATCCGCTCCCAGCCTATCCCACTGCCTGAGACGGTCACCCCAAAATCCCCTGTCACCTCTCCGCCCTGCTCCTGCCCCCCGACAGGGAACCCGCTGTCTCCCATCTGTGCCCAGCCGCTGCCCTGCCACGAGCCCTCCTCACCCCTCACCTCAGACTCCCCTGTCAGAACTCAGCCTGTCCCTGCCATCACCTCCACGCCGCTGGCCAAACCAGCCTCCTCTGACAGGACTACCCCCGAGCCTCAAAAATCTCTGGACCTCACAGACGAAACTCCAGTGAAGAAGACGGACATCATCGAGGAGTTCTGGCTGAAGAGTGCCGAGATCAGGAAGAGCCTGGGTCTCACCCCACTGGACCGTAGCAGCAGCAGCAAAGCCCCAGAGAAGTGTCATGTTACTGTGGGTAAGGTGCCCACTCCGGACTCCCCCTCGACCAAGTCCTACACCCCAGAGGATCTCTCGGAGGAGCTTAGGCCTTCCCCTTCTCCCTTCACCGGTCGCTCGGTCATTCGCAGGCTGAACATTACGGTGGAGGGCCAGGTCATCTCCCCTGCGGAGTCCAAGAGCAATGGCTCAGAACGGAGGGACCTCAGCAGCAGCTCCGGCCTAGGCCTCAACGACAGCACGGCCACCAACCAGAACAGCCAGGCGGCCAGTGACAGCTACCACACTTCCGACTCCACCATGCTCACCCCGCCTTCCAGCCCCCCGCCGCCCCCGCCCAACGAGGAGCCAGCTACTCTCAGGCAGCAGCAGAAGCACCAGGTGTCCTGGGACAATGGGATCGATGGCCCCACTACACCTGAGCCAGCCAAGGCGGCCCCCACCAAGACTAACAGCCCTGTGCCTGCACCGAGGACCCAACTCAGCCCTGTGTCTATGCCAGTATCTGCGCCCAAGCCTGCCCCCAGGACAACACCGGTCACCTCGCCGGTCACCTCGCCGCTCACAGCTCCGGTCACTCCATTGGTGGTCATGAGACGGGAGAAGAGCAGCAAACCACGTCGGGAGGAGGTGAGGAAGTCATTCGTGGAGTGTGTGGCGGAGATCCCGTTTGCGGACGATGTGGAGGACACGTACGACGAGCGGACGCCGGACACAACCATGGACAGGTTCTACACTCCGCCCAGCAGCAAGCCCAACAGGGAAAGGGAGAAGCGTCCCCTGCACCTGGCCCTGGCCATGGAAAACGGAAAGCCCATTTTCCCTGTGAACCAGCAGGCCTCGAAGAGCCAGAAGGCCCAGCAGTTCTCCCCTGAGGCCAAGGAAATAGCAGAGGAACGGATGAGAGCCAGAGAGAAGTCCATCAAGAGCCAAGCTCTGAAGGAAGCCATGGCCAAGCAGCTCAACAAGATGAGAGAGACGGACACGGCCAAGGGCGCCGCCGCCGCGGCTAAAGTGGTGTGGAACGTGGCCTCATCAGAGACTTCCGGGAAAAGTACTAAGAAGTTATCCGGTTCTCCAAAGACGTCTGCAGTGAAATCTCTTGAGTCGAAGAAGGGTGAGACTCTACCAGAGCGTTTCTTTAGCAGTCAGGGTAACAAGAGTCTGGACAGCTCGACCGTCTCCTCCGACGGCTCCGCCTCGGGGGGCAAGAGCAAGAAGCGCAGCTCGCTTTTCTCACCGCGCAAGAACAAGAAGGAGAAGAAAGCCAAGAATGAAAGCCAGCTCTCCGCCAAGCATGGCACAGACGAGACGCCGTCGCCGCCCAAACACAAGTCCCTGTGGAAGGCGGTGTTCTCGGGGTACAAGAAAGACAAGAAGAAGAATAAGGACGACAAGTCATGTCCCAGCACGCCATCCAGCTCCAACACCAACGACTCCGGGAAGAAGCGATTGTCGCCTCTCGGCAGGTCGTCAGGTGAGACTGACAGAGAAACACAGGATGTCATGGAGTCTACAGTTTACCAGTTTACCATGGCCTGTAGTTTACCATGACTTGCTTAGAGCAAGGCATTTAGTCTTGATGTCACTCTTTGTTTATGTGTTCCTGGCTAGTTATTTTAGTTATGGTCACATCAAGTCCAGAGAGAAATAACAGTTAGTTATGCTGTCTTTGTTTTTTCCATTCCAGATTTGAAGTCGCGCAGAAACCTGAGCTTCTCTGAGGACTCGGATCTGTCATGTGATGATGTGCTGGAGAGGTCTTCTCAGAAGTCTAGGACAGACGTGAGTCATGCTTGTCACTCAGTTTTTTATTTTCATCCATCACCGGTTCACTCTTTAAAACCTCACCCCAACTGTGGTCATTTTTTTGTGTTTTCATATGCTGTTTTAAATCCTTTATATTCCAAGCGGCATACGGACATCTTTGACCTAGTGTCAGGCATTCAGAAGGAAACGATAAAGGAGGAAAAAGTGGGGGAGAGGAAAAGGCAAAAAATAAGGGAAAGGGAAAAAGGAGAAAAGGAACGAGAAAGAGGTCGGGACCTTGATCGAATCATAGAGGAAGAGGAGGTACTACACTAGGTGCTACAGTGGGATGAATGCTTTTGAATTTCAAACAAGCATAACAATTCAAATGTTGAATGTAAATTACTATTCATTTTTTGGACTATATTATGCTCAAGCACAGCAATTCTTCTTTTTAAACAGAGTTCTTTTCTGGTTAGAATCCCAGACACCCTAACTCAACCTAAAACAGTATTATAAAATTAATCAAGGTAGGTCTGAAGCTAATCCATTCCAATTTTTGGCATTTTGTTCTGCCTGCAAGCAAAGTAACAAAGTATTAGTATAGTATTGGTATTAATAGTAGGGATTGATTGAAGTTCAATGTTAAATTAAAATCACCATACCATCATATCAAAGCCAATATGGCACCAATGTTGATGAAAATGGTCAACAACTCTACCTGTGTGAAGCTAGCCGCAATAAGGAATAGCCACAATATGGGAATTTGCGATTCGTCTTTAAAATAAAAGCCCCCCATTGAAAGTTCAGCAAAATACAATCATTTGTTAATATGACAAAGTATAAATCAGTTGAAATCGCACTGTGGAAGTATTAGACTTTGTAATTGCATTGGGGGCATACTGACCGTGTACACGTAGTATACAAAACATTAAGAACACCTGCTTTCCATGACAGACTGACCAGGTGAATCCAGGTGGACGCTATGATCCCTTATTGATGTCACTTGTTAAATCCACTTCAATCAGTGTAGATGAAGGGGAGGAGACGGGTTAAAGAAAGATTGTTAAGCCTCGAGACAATTGAGATGGATTGTGTATGTGTGCCATTCAAAGGGTGAATATGCAAGACCAAAGATGTATGTGCCTTTGAACAGGGTATGGTAGTATCTACCAGGTGCACCGGTTTGTGTCAAGAACTGCAACGTTGCTTGGTTTTTCACTCTCAATGGTTTCCTTTGTGTATCAAGAATGGTCCACCACCCGAAGGACATCCAGACAACTTGACACAACTGTGGGAAGCATTGGAGTCAACATGGGCCAGCATCCCTGTGGAACGCTTTCGACACCTTGTAGATTCCATACTCTGACGAATTGAGGCTGTTCTGAGGACAAAAGGGGGGGTGCAACTCAATATAAGGAAGGTGTCCTTAATGTTTTGTACACTCAGTGTATATGCACTGTACAGCCTAACCTATGGATGTTGCACCCATGTAATGGAGTATCAGCCTACCCAGTGACACTCACAGAACTGTGTAGAGTTGACATAAATGTTAGCATCTTAGCTCGAGGGAAAAAAAACAAACGGAGGGAAAAAAAACAAACGTTCAGCCAGGGGGGACACTGGGACCGAGTTTGGGAAATCAAATCCTGATCCTCAAATCCTGATCAAGGACAGGAGTTAAATTGAATTAGTTTTACTTGTATTAGTGAACAGTCAAAATATGCAGTGTCTGGCAAAAATAAGTCTTCAGCAAAATGAGGCCCACACATCGGACTTCATTTGCGTTCATTACGCTGAAATAGTTGAAATTCAAAAGTGTTTAGTCCGCTGCTGCTCTGTATCTGTGGAGGTTTATCGATTAGAATAGATGGAGCTCAGGGCCAGAGGCAAGCATTCCTCATGCTAACCTTTTTTAAACACTTTCCAAAACAACTCGTCGTTAATTTCTTGCCCATGGTTATGATTTCAACAGACTCTGAACATGTATCGGAGCCTCAATGGGCATGGCAAACATGACTTCAGTCATATTTTTGACCCAGGCTCCAAGACTGAATATGTCTGATGGTACAGCATAAAACGTGTTTTTAGCTCAAACAATTTAACTAAATGTAATTTCATGTTCGTTAAGGGATCTGGCCCTGTGACGCTCATTGAGGAACATCAGGGATCATTTATCCAGAATAGTCTCAATTCATTTTTGTGTTCTGTGGTTTGTTCAGTGTTTGTTGTTTTTTAGAGACGTTGAGTAGTTTAATTACAGTTCTGTGGAGTGAAATAGTACCTTTACTTCTCACTGAAGTAGGTAGTCTACTGTATGTAATTGTCACTTATTTTTGTCTCAGACTGCTCTGCTAGTAGCAGTGCAGATGAATATACACTTAACAAAAATATAAACGCAACATGTAAAGTGTTGGCCCCATTTTTCATTAGCTGAAATAAAAGATCCTAGAAATGTTCCATAACCACAAAATACTTATTTCTCTAAAATTCTGTGCTCAAATTTGTTTACATCCCTGTTAGTGAGCACTTCTCTTTTGCCAAGATAATCCATCCACCTGACAGGTTTGGTGTATCAAGAAGCTGATTAAACAGCATGATCATTACACAGGTGCAACTTGTGCTGGGGACAATAAAAGGCCACTAAAATGTGCAGTTTTGTCACACAACACAATGCCACAGATGTCTCAAGTTTTGTGGGAGCGTGCAATTGGCATGCTGACTGGAGGATTGTCCATCAAAGCTGTTGCCAGATAATTGTAATGTTAACTTCTCTACTATAAGCCGCCTCCAAAGTCTTTTTAGAGAATTTGGCAGTATATCCAACCGGCCTCACAATCGCAGACCATATGTATGGTGTCGTGTGGGCGAGCGGTTAGTTGATGTCAACGTTGTAGACGGAGTGCCCCATGGTGGCGGTGGGGTTATGGTATGGGCAGGCATAAGCTACGGAAAACAAACACAATTGCATTTTATCGATGGCAATTTGAATGCACAGAGATACCGTGACGAGATCCTGAGGCCCATTGTCGTGCCATTTACCCGCCGCCATCACCTCATGATTCAGTATGACAATGAATCTGAAAATGTCCGTTCTTCCATGGCCTGCATACTCACCAGACATGTCACCCATGGAGCATGTTTAGGACGCTCTGGGTCGACGTATATTCCAGTTCCCGCCAATATCCAGCAACTTGACACAGCTATTGAAGAGGAGTGGGACAACATTCCACAGGCCATAATCAACAGCCTGATCAACTCTATGTGAAGGAGATGTGTCACGCTGCATGAGGCAAATGGTGGTCACACCAGATACTGACTCCCCCCCCAAATCTGTAGTCCCAGTCATGTGAAATCCATAGATTAGGGCCTACTTCATTTATTTCAATTGACTAATTTCCTTATATGAACTGTAATTCATTAAAATCTTTGCGATTGTTGCTTTTATATTTTAGTTCAGTATATTTTGGAGCAAAGCCTTCTCATTAATATAATCAGCTGTTGTGCGTCAATGTTTTCTTCACGTTGTCTCTGGACCACTTGGGTATCTATTTAAATACAAATTATTTCAGTTCAATGTTTGATGAATAATTCATGGTAGTAATGTTGATTCACCACTCATCACTGCACCCTCATCTTTGTGTTGATGGGGGGGCTTTTAACATTGCCTGTTTGATTGTACCCATTTAATCATTCCATTTGTTTGTTTTCTTTTTTCTGTTTGTTTTGTTTTCCCCAAGTCTGTTTATGTCCCTCACGCATTGGCGTTCAAGAGAGCGTACGCCACCAAGGTAGTGTGTACATACATGTCCATTGGCCCACGTCATATTACCCCAGCGCATGCGCCAACCGTTGCACTACTACCCTAAGCTACTACGTCCATTTTGCCACAGTGGCCACCGTGACCGCATAACTAACCATTACTCTTCAGATGCATGCCACAGAGCCCTCCCCTCTGCTGGAGGTCCAAACTACTGCACTCCTCATTCTTCTGACCACAATGAATGACAACTTTTCAATATGCCTACCCGTGCTGTTCCTCCGTCTGCTCCGGTCGGTTGTCGATCACCTTATCTTTTGTCTGTACTGGTCTGATGTTAACCCACTGTTCTCCAGCGCTGCTATCAGATCCACTTCGATTCTAGCTACCTCTCCTTGTTGCAGTCTGCTCCTTTTCTATACTACTATCTCTTTTCCTCGATCACTCCAGTTTTTGAAAATTATATTAAATGTTTCATATTTGTTTTAATGCTTTTTTTTCACTCCAAATTCAAATGTTTATTGCATAAAAGTAAGAACTGAAAGAGGACAAGAACCTCGTTAAACGCACATAGACCAACTCATAAAATGTGATGGAAAATGTTCCATACATTTCTGAGAATTTATAGGCTTGTAGACTGGGGAAATATTGCGAGTTGGAGAAGTGATATAAGGAAATCTAAGGTATATCTCATATTTGTAGTTATGTGTATTTTTGACTGTTCAGTTTGGATTGTGTATTGTGAACTTCAGGTTTTACTAGAGCAGATTGTGGTAGCTGCCCCGTCTATAAGATCCCTGTAGTTAGTCTTACCCTTTGAGCCCTGTCCTAATTATGCCATTTCTAGAATTGGTGAGCTCTTCTCGTACTCTCAATGGTAGACATTGGTATAAGTGATAGCCATCTCCCAGAAAGAAACACCAGTTTTCTATTTAATCCCACTGTGGAGGAGGAGAGCTATCGTTCTCTGGTGTTTTCCTGCGATGTCATAGATTGTTGATCACATTAGACCATATCAGTCACCCCTGTAAGCTCTCACTGGTCTCTTCACTGTAGAAAACGATCTGTGAATGTTCTTCGAACGTTCTGTGAACAGAGAGGTCCTACTGTCCTGTCTTGTGAAGGGCCTAGTTCCCACAGAGCTGGATGGGCCATCAGTCAAAGGCCTCTGACATGGTTGTAATGTTGTTTCAGAAAACCTACACAGAGGAGGAGCTCAATGCCAAGCTGACACGTAGGGTACAGAAAGCTGCCCGGCGACAGGCCAAGCAGGAGGAGCTGAAGAGACTGCACAGAGCCCAGGTAAGCAGCCAATAGGACATTTTGTGTTGGGAAAAAAACTTTGTGGGTGGATTAAGTATCTTGTGTATGAGTCCACACTGCACAGGAGTGTTTAACCGGTGAACCAAGACCGCTGTGAATTATGAATGATTTTAGCAAGCCCCAATTTGATGTCTTTGAAGATCGTCAAAACAGAACTCCCATGCAGAGATCAAGACAATACTAATTAGCTATGCATCCTCGGTGTTGCCGCTCATGAATATTTGATAAGACAAAAAGTAAGCCTATTTATAGAAGAACAAAAACGGATCCAACTTTGAGACGGGAATTATTAAGAGGGTTTCAGACACGACCTTTAAACTCTTCTCATACAAAAAATGAGTTCATTCGGTTCATTCAAATGTTTTTGATCTGTGGGCTATGAGAGACTCTCCCAGACCCTCTGTGTGTGTGTGTGTTCTGAATTGTTTGTTCCCTCCCTCAGACCATACAGAGGCAGCTGGAGCAGGTGGAGGAGAAGCAGAGACAGCTGGAGGAGAGGGGCGTGGCCGTGGAGAAAGCCCTGCGAGGGGAAGCAGGTACATATCTGTCACTCTTATGTCTTCTTATTCTGATTGAGTTACATACCCCAAGGGCCCGCCCGTGGGGTGTGGTCATGCTTTTTAAATGTTGGGATTGGGGAAAGAGTTTGGAGATTTTCATTCAGTTTGTTGATGTACGAGTGTCCTAGTTGGGTGGAGATGATGCTCTTCAACAACTTAATATGTTCATCTCTATTTTACATTTCTATATGTTATATGCTACTATACGCTGCTTGTATACTAAATACATTCTGGTTATGCAAGTACAGATTTGACTGCTTGCCCTCTAAATCAACTCAACCACTCTCAAACGCTGTTACTGAGGGTTTCTTGTCCGTGTAACAATGTTCCTCGAAACATGCGTTGACCTCCCTTTTACGTAGTAAAAGTGGTTTTGATAGCAGCAGACTAGACTTCTAAAACGTATGCTTTTCACAAACCCAGTCACCCAGGTTTTGCAATGAATGAAAGTGTCTTACATTTGTAGAAATCCTACTCTCGGATGTGGATATGCAGTGTCTGTATACTGGCGGTATCTGTTACTCTGAA
The DNA here is from genome assembly GCF_045679555.1 of Salvelinus alpinus. Lineage (NCBI taxonomy): Eukaryota > Metazoa > Chordata > Actinopteri > Salmoniformes > Salmonidae > Salvelinus > Salvelinus alpinus. Next base: position 47,844,692 of record NC_092100.1, read on the forward strand.
ACGATGCATTCAAACCGTGCAAGACAAGGGACTATCACAGACATCTGTACTTTCACTCGGTGAAGAAGTCATTATTGGTTACTGACGAACATGACACGATACAATGCTAACCCAGCTTTAGGAGGGTTTCAAGGCATGTAAAGGATAGCATAGTTAGAACATAATCGGTCACTTTTCGAGGGATACATTTGAGTCTCAATATAATCTATAATTACTTGTAATCTACATGATGCTTGCTGAATACGACACAAGCTGGTGAATGCTTGCTTATAAAATAGCTATGGTGATTTTCTACACCCCCAAGAATGAGACCAATTGAATGACAACCTTGAGGTGTAGGAGTCGATCTTGATTGGTCATTGTGCTTATTTTACTAAAACGTTTTTCCCCCATCAAATTTCTCTCAAATTGACTGTTTCTCTCAAATTGACTTTAACCTCTCTATTGTCTACTCTTTTAAAGGATTGTATAAAGGGACTTATTGTACTATACCAAAACAACACAAAAGACGATCAGGTATTAGACTCACTGTAGTTTAACATAAGACCCGTACTGTACATGTCATTAGTGGTGACACTGCAACAGTCTTCCATCTCTGAACATTTTATCTTTGTACTCATTTTTTTTCTGTCGGTCATCGTCTTGAGCTGCATGCGATTTGGAGGATGTCTGTTTCAACATAGATTTGTGTGTGCTCACACTGGAAGTGGTTGTCCACATAGCCTCTTTCTAGAAGGGTTAATATGCGCCAAGATTGAGTTGAATTTTGCCCCAAAGGGCTTCCATATCGTGGAACATTGTGTTTATCTATTGGTATGGTCAATAATCAAAAGTGGGGATACTTACAAGAAATCTTAACCCACCAACCCTTTGGGTTATATCACATTGACGCTCCAGAGCTGGTGTTGCCTCCTACACACACTGTTCATAACTTGTACACAGAGGCAGTGCCCAGCCATACAGCAAATCTATGTAGCCATCCTATCATTACGGAAAATGCCATGTAGTACAAGCCAATATGTGTACTTGACTGCATTTGTTTTGTGGTGAGTACTTGGGTGTATGTTGTAGTGTGTGTGTGTGTGAATGTGACGTGTATGCAATCACATGCATGACCCTGTTGTTGCAGATTGGTGTAGCCCAGTGGTGGCTGTGTGTGTGTACAATAACTCGTATCTCTAATATATCCCTGTTGTAGACTATTGGGGAGAGTCTAATTACAGTGAAATCCTGGACTTGCATCTGGGCGGTATGTATTTCAAATCTGTCGCTTCCAACTAACTAACAGCTAACCCACCTATTTGTCTTCCCCAGCTATGCTACTGGTCTGGAGCTTGTTTCCCCTTAGCTACGTCCCCTGCTGCGGCAGTAGCCGACTCACCCTCTGATCCCTTCAGTTGTACTTCCAGCACACACAGTCCGAAAGATCACACTTATCTAGTCTTCTTAAGATAGTCTGATCAATTTCAAAGCCTCTTTGATCACTGTAACGTTAACGCCACTGCATTGATTACATCATATGATTTTACGGCGGTGGTAAATGTCAAAGCCTTTATGCTTTGTGTACAAGTTAATGATCACATCGACTAAAAGAAATACACGCATGCTAACACCCAACTGGAAAGTAGTGCAGCCGTGCCTCTTACTGACTCCTAACTAAACCCATGGCCTGGCCCTTGACTAGCCCCTAGCCCACCCCTACTACCTTAGAGCTGTGTGCTGTGGTACTAAATCCATCCCTGTAGTCCCAGCTCTGGTGCCACTGCTCCTCGGCCTCTACCATACCTGCCCCGTTGCATAACTCCCTGTACTGTACGTGTCTGTGCTGAATGGCACCCTATTCCCTATATAGTGCACTACTTTTGAACAGGGCCCTATATGGTGCATTACAGTTGACCAGGGCACGTAGTGCACTACTTTTGACCAGCGCCCTATATCGGGAAAAGGGTTTGGGCCCTGGTCAAAAATCGTGCACCACACAGGGCCATAGGGCTCTGGTCAAAATAAGTGCACTACATAGGGAATAGGGTGCCATTTGGGACACAACCTGTGATTGTCCAACAGAGTCTCCGTCTTATTGACCCAGGGTGGATGTGGTGTGTGTCCGTCCGACTGTTGGACTGTAATTCTCTCTGTGATGATGCTGTCCAGCCATGTTGTCGTTGTCCCCATCCATTAGACAGGAGATGGTGTGGAGTGTTGTAACACCGGGAAAAATCTATCTGGCCATTGTCTCCCGATTTTAATATGATCCCATTCATGAATTTCATGCCCTCTTTGACTATTGTTCTTCACTTCCTTACTTTGTGGTTTATCGTGCCTCGGTACAATTGCAAGCAACCATCATAAATGTTTAGTTTCTTGAGATAAGGAATCCATTGCACAGAAGGTAAGTATTTATGGAAGACACCATTGCCACTTGGTTTGATCCTCCAAACTGAATACCGTGGTCTCGAGCTTATGGGCTGTGTGGAGGAGAAGGTGTGCATGGTCTGCATTCTGCAGGTTGGGCCTGGTCTGGTACAGTGTTGGCCTGTCTGGCAAAGTGATGTGGACTGGCAATCCATCGGACTGGCTCTGGCTGAGTCGTGCTCCGCGACACAGGCTGTTTTGGGAAGCAGCATGGCTGTGCTGTGTGTGTAGTAGTCCTGCAGGGGGTGCTAAAAGCTAGCGAACAAAACTGTCATGCTCTCGCTTTTGGCCAGCAGGGTTGACTGCAGCGACACATCTTGTCTATCACTCCATTTATGACCATAATCACCTCCAATAGGCACGCTAGTTTCACATTGCACTGATTCTCAATGATTTGGAAATTCATATACATGTTCTGTTCCATAACTTTGATTTCATGATGAGGTACGAGGCAGAAGCGATCCGCTCTAAAAATCTGCCAGCAGTGAGTGTATAAGCGATAGACTTTCTTGTTTGAGTCGAGAGTTATGATGATTCTACATGGCAGTTCTTCCGACACATCCTCCTCCTATCCTCTGTGATAGTCCCTTGTGGTTCAATTTCCCCGCATTCCATTCTCTCCCAGCTCTTTCACCCCAGGTTTTCAGTACATTGTGTGAGTTTCCTGTCTGTTTTAGTGTGTGACAGTGGATGACACCATCCCTCCTCTTCACATGTCCTATCAAGATCCTTCCCATTGTGTGTTCCGTACTCTGGGATAGAAGGCTCTTCCTTGTTGAGAAAATTGAATTATTTTGTCTATTTTCCACTTTACTAACTCTACTATATCCAGTAGATAGTATGAACTCGTTTTCTGTGAGAACATTCTCAGAGGTTCACATGCATTTGTACGAAATGCTAATTTGCACTTCAAAATAGACACAACAGCGTCAAAAAATACAAGTTATGTTTACCTGGAAAAGTTGAAATATTTTCAAGGATGGAATAATGAAATCATCTGAGCGGGAAATAGTTATTTTCTATTTCTGTAAACCTTCGAGTGATGATGAATATAAAGCTGTTTTTATTTGGATGAACCCAATTTGCAGAGCATTGTCAACACATCACACAACATTGATGTTGCAAAAGCTCCTGTATTGCACCATAGAACTCTATGGACACAATACTGTCTTGCTGAGTTTGAGGGGTATTATTCAGATGAACAGATGAAAGAACAAGATTATTTTCCCTCCCGTTCTCCAGCCCTTTGTTTTTACTCTCCTTTTCCCTCCCTCCCTCCCTCCCTCCCTCCCTCCCTCCCTCCCTCCCTCCCTCCCTCCCACACAACTGATCTCTCTCACCTCCTCTGTCAAGGTGCGTTCAGTTCTCCCCCCTAGTGCTCTCACTCTTTTAGATTTTTATCCTCACTGTTGTTTCTTCCTCACCTTCCCCCCCTCCTTCACTTCCTCTCACGCTTTATGCCCTCTACACTTTTTTCTCTGTGTCTATCACCTCTCCCTCTTCCTCCACTCTTCCACTCCTTGGCACTCTTTCACCACGTTGTGGAAGTAGTTGAGCCTTTTGTCGGGACCCCTCGCCGAAGACCTATCTCCTTCTGCCCCTGCTGTTCCCCTGAAGGTAACGTAATCTATTGCCTCCGCTGCATCTGGTTGCTGCGGGTTACCATGGCAACCGACCACCGGGATCCACAGAGCCGGGCTCCTCCCGCCTGGTCTCCTGAAACTCCTCCTCCTCACCCTCTGTGTGCCCGCGCTCAGTAGATTTCCTCATGTCACCGTTCTGTATCTGCCATAGTCGTATCACACTACATTCAACACTACAGTACACACTTTTATGTAGATATTTGGGAACTTGCTGGAACGGTGTAGAACATAAGGACAGGACATGTCTATGCTACTGATGTACTTTTGGTTTGTTGAGCTGAGGATACTCAGAAACCTAGTTCACATTGCCAACAAAAGAAACTTTTAAAAGGTTTATATAGTGACTGTCATGAATCAACCATATATACATTGACGTTTCTATAGACCCTCTCCCAGATGATCTTTCCCTTGAGTTTAACTGTCTCAGGCAGAACATGTGAAGCATGTGTCAAAGCCCTCAACCCTAGTTAACAACTCAAGTAAACAACTACTGTGCACACCTTTTTCCATCATTCCAAGTAGCTGCAGCTAAAGCTAAAAAAAAGCTAAAGGGAAAACCTTCTCTACTTCAGTGTGTGTTTAATCAACGGCATGTCCTCTGTTTGCTGTAAAACCAATGGACATGCACGACTGAATGGTCTAGTCTCGCTATAGTGCGTGAAGGCTGCCAGACAGCCTCTGTCCCTCGACTATAGTGTGTTGCAACTAGACCGTGTGTGACAAGGTTGTGGGAAAGAGAACGAAATACCTACAACGTCTGACACGTCTCAGTTTTGCATATTCTACCAATATACAGATTAGGAGATAAGTGGAACTTCTTGAGAAGCCTTCTGATCAATGTAGCAAACAAAACATGCCTGTGTGTGTTCTGTGCGATCTGGTTTTCAGGCTAGTGTGTTTTTATTGCTAATTCTGTGGTTCTTCTCTCCTGTTCTGGGAACCTGGGCTGAGGGTGGTGGTGGACGAGGCGCAAAGAAAGAGAGAGGGAGAGAAAAGCAAGCACATTGTTGGATAAGTTAGCAAATCCACCTGTTTCCATCTCCTCTTTGTCCTGTCTGAGGAACCCTGCTTTGCCTCTCTCTGTCCTTGTCTGTTAATCAGCGAAAGCCGGCAGCAGCACCCAAGAGCACAGCCATTCGATTTTTGTGTGTACTGTGTTTTTCCTTTTCGTTTTGCAAGAGACTCGACCACTCCAGCTAAGTACGTCATGCTGCATTAATGGTTTGCCCCCTCAGTGTCTCATTGAAACCGCTTGGCTCCACCTGCGTGCGACAGATAGCATAGCATGGACTGGCCGCCTTTTACAGTGGCACAAGGAAAAAGGTTCTGCGGCCCCTGGCCCTTGACTGCATTGGCCCTTGACTGCAGTAATGCATGCCAAATGCCAGTAGAGGCTTCCCTCTCAGGCAGACCTAATAGGAGAGTATGATAGCTTCACTATTGGTCTAAATGACAGATCGACTCCACCATTTGACCCAGTAGAAGCTGTAGGGAGTATGAAATAATTCATAACATGGGTGTTATGAAACCACTCCGCATGAATAGGATCCGACAGAATCCTTTATTTCTGCTGGTGGTTCATTGTTGCATGTAGGGATGTCGAACTTCCATTGAGATAGAACACCAGAATAGTTGTATCTCTGTGTAAAAAGTCCATAGGTTCCATGGGTACAATGTGGTGGAATAGCCAGGTTTTCTACTCCCTACCTATGGCCCTCTCTGTAAGGGGGACACACACTGGTAGGAGACGTCCACTGCTCTGAACATACAGTGGTCCTCTGTAGGACAGTTGGTAGAGCATGGCGTTTCCAACGTCAGGATAGTGTGTTTGATTCCCGGGACCACCCGAATGATAAAAATGTATGCAGGCATGACTGTAAGTCGCTTTGGATAAAAGCATCTGCTAAATGCCATTTATTACTATTATTATTACTATATCATAGTACAGTAGCAGGGGTGTCTGTCTCAGAAGTCCAGATTGAGTGACGCACAAATTCTCAACTTTGCAACACCCAAAGTTGAAATATCCTCCACGCCATCTTCTGTGAGCCGTACGGCCAGACCATCCTGAGCCCTGCTCAACAGTCCGGTCAATCATACCTACCTAATCATCCATTCCCATTACAAAGACATCTTGGCTTGGCTGTCAATGCGTTGCCTGTGTCAGTGTCTGCATCAGAACCACCTAGAGCTTCCTCTGCCCTGCCGTTTCCCTCACTCCCCTTTCTGTGTTGCTGCTTCTTCCAGGGATGGGAAAAAAGGACGACCCCAAACTCATGCAGGAGTGGTTCAAACTGGTCCAGGAGAAAAACGCCCTGGTGCGATACGAATCTGAGCTGATGATATTGTGAGTTGACCATTAATATCCTTTGTTATAGGCCTACTGAATGTTAACTCTGCATCCAAATACGGTACTGTAACAAAAAGTAGACAAACATAATTTAGAGGATTTATGACGTAATTTAGACTTCAGACATAATTCAGGGCCACGGGTGTAATAGTTTGGCCTAAAGTCTGTCTTTCTGTCCCCCAGTGCACGAGAACTGGAGCTGGAGGATCGTCAGAGTCGACTGCAGCAGGACCTGAGGGAGCGCATGGCAATTGAAGGTGAGGATCGCCATTTTTCAATTCAATAAATATTTATTGTACCCAAAGGGCAATTTGTGTGCAGCATAAAAAACATGGAAAAGCGGCACAATGTGAAACACCATTCATGGTTTCATCAAATTTTAACTACCTCAGTGAGACTCCTTTCACTTTCCTCTCCACATATGAACTCTCGACTTCTTTCTCTCTTTTTCATCCTCCTCTCCTCCTCAGACCACCTGAAGACGGAGGTGGAGCTGGCGCAGGAGAAGCACATCCTGAATGAGATGCTGGAGGTGGTGGAGCAGAGAGACTCCCTGGTAGCCCTCCTGGAGGAGCAGAGGCTCAGGGAGAAGGAGGAGGATAAGGACCTGGAGTCGGTCATGCTCTCTAAGGGTTTCAACCTCAACTGGTCCTGAAACTAGACGCACCATCCACCCCCACTCAGATAATACACTACCCCTCCCCTGTGTCAGGGCTCAGTGAAGGCCTAAATCACGGTTCCATGCTTGGTCCCAGATTCCTCAGCAGAGAATGTGTACAGAACGGAGTTGTCCTTTCACGGCCCTTCTGTTGGCGAATGTGCGCAGAGTTGTCCTATCATGGCTCCGCTATTGGAGCAGTCTAAAATGTTTACATATCTACTCTGCCACCAGGCAGGCATCATTACCTAGTGATATCTCACCTCACGGTGGGAGGAGCAACTACAGCCTGGACTTTCTCAGAACCTCAGAAGTTCTTTCGACGTGGTTCTCCAGAACGGGGAACTTACCTCCTCTAGGAAGAATGGTTTTTATTTTTTATTTCTTTTAATCTCGATCACACAAAGGGAAGAAAGAGGTTTGGTCCTGCTGATGTAAAGGAATTCAATATATGATAACGGTTTCTGTGTATTGAATGTGCATAACACAACACATTAAAGAAGCTGTGGTTTTAGATGAGGGTAGGCCCTTGATCTATCGACTGTTACAGGGTTTCTGTAGAAAGGGGAGGAGTGGACCGAAGCCTCTGGTCTCTCTCATCCTAACCTAATGACATCCTCTGCCATTGTGAATGCTGACTGAGGGAGGGACATCCTCTGCATTAGCTGGCTTTCTCTCCAATTACACAGTGGCTTCCATGTTCTGAGGAGCCAATGAGGATCACACTCTAAAAGGCCCGTAATTTTTTTGCACAGAGATTCACACTAAGAGTCAACGCTAAGGATCAATGGAATCTGGTCACTTAGACGTTTTCAATTGTGTATTTATTAGCGTTGTTTTTACAAAGAACCTGAATGAACTGTTTTTGGTATTTTCGGTCATGGAAGAGAGTGCCTGAACTGGTGGCTCAACAGAATGCACTTGCGCTCTCTTTATGACATTGACAGCAAGGAAGCTAACGGAAAACTCCATCACCCAGAAGCAAGTGCGTGTCAGGACTGTATGCTGCTGCAGGCTCATATAGAAGCATATCATGTTACAAAGTGCACGTTTTGTCATTGCAGCCGACTTTAAAGGCGAGTCGGGACTGACTGATCTACAAATCACCTTGCATCATAAATAACTACTCAATATTATGTGTAGCTCAGTCAGTCACTATTTACCCATGATACATCACGGTTTTGATGCTCTAACCTGTAGCATAGATTAATTGACACATGAACACTTCAGCAAGCAACCCACTTGACACATCTCTTAGGCTCCTAGTTCTGAGTGATAATGTGTCCTTCTCCATACGATGCCTTTCCCTGTATATCATATAAAAATGTCAGTTTATATAATCATTTGCCCTTATTCAATACTAATTGGCATATACTGTACCGTGAAATATCCTCAGTGTAGATGAAATGTTAAAAAGAGAAAGACATAGCAGTCGAGTTAATTTGATCTCAGAAGAGGCAGTGTCTTATTGGACTTCCACAGTAGATCAGTGCATCGTGTTATCATAATACCAGAAGTGAACTGACACATCACTAACTGGTGTCACAGTACAGTTGTGTCAGTGAATATTTTGCAATATCAAAGGGGATAAACCACAGAACTCAAACACAGCCTCTGGCTTCGCTATCCCTGGGGCTGAGGTATATGACCTGCTTTGGAGCAAAATGCCTTTTTAATTTGTTTTAATATTTGACAGTTTTCTTTTGAGTTTCAAACTTGTATGTATCCCACCAGGGTACATATAACTTTTTTGTTAATCCTTTTTATACAACTACAGGTGGCCAAACAGCAGTCATGAGTAGAAGTGGAGACACGAAGCTGCTCTATTGTTCGAAGTAAACCGCTTCTATTCAGTCACAGGAGCATGTACATTTGTTTGTCATACGAACCTACTGGCCTTTCTGCCAAACTGTAACCCTTTGGTTGTCACCGTTTTTTTTGCTGTATAGAGTTACACACAGTGAGAATATGTGTAAGAATTAAACGGAGCTGTGAATACAAAAAAAGTTACATTTCAAGGCTTGGTGTTTTAGATGGCGTGTGATACGTTTGACAGATTGTATTGATATTTATTAACATGTGTGCAAAAATGTATCATATGTAAAGAAAAATGAATCCTAATTTTTAAAACACATGGCAGATATGTAAATGCTTATTCATGTAGCTAAAATGCATAGAGTGTTGGATGTATGCTGAAACGGCAATAAAACCATGCAGTTATTTTAAAAAGTATGTAGTCTCCTTTTATATAAAACCTAGTAGTGTTTGAGACAAAAGGGGGGCCTTGTAGCATCGTCTCTTTGGTCTGTACCCCACGACGCCAAAAACACTGAGGTGCCTGGGAACTTGTGATATGGAATTTTGTTATCAATGTTCATAAATTTCAATTAATCTACTCTGTCTGCAACCCAGAGTTTGTAAAGTTCTGGTTTCAATGAAACAGACTGAATTTCCCAGCTTACAATAGTCAAATCAATGTTTATTCACGAGAGCACTCTCCAGTTCATATACAAAGACATCCATTTTATACCATGCTCCTTACTTATGCACACGAACATTAGCGTTATCTTCTCCAGAGTTCTCACCACTGTTTATCACTACACAGCCGACAGTTCCATTCCCCCAAGATTAGGGAAACCTGGAGGGGTACTCCCTGTCCTATCATAAATTTCTCAGAGTTCTAGCCAGGTTGGTTCAAACCCAGTTTAAAATTGTTCTCGGTGTGTTCTTAGGCACATGGGTGGGGACATTGTCAGGCCATCTGCTTCTTTCTCTTCACCGCCTGGGTGGGGTTAGGGGCAGGGTGGCTCCTTGGTGCCATGGGTGGGATAGGATGCTTCTTAGACCAGGGGCCCTTAAGGTTCTCTGCTGCCTTGGGCTCGCAGCCTGGGGGTTGGTCATCTGGGGATCTTAAAGGTTGAGGGGGGGGTTGACCTGCTGCAGCCTGGGCAAAGGTGCGGCGAGGCACAGGAGAGACACTGGGCTGTGTCTTCCTGGGCAGACAGAGCTGGAGGATTTCTTTCTCCTTGTACCGTTTCTGCATCATCTTGACAGTGGGACCGAAAAGGCCTTTAGGGTCTACTGGAGTATCCAGAATCTTCAGCTTCTCAATATCAATCATGAGCCCCGTCGCTCTTCCTGACACAGACAGCGGCTTTCAGCAGACGCAGGTTGAGGTCTGTGGCAATACAGATCTTATCCCACAGACCCGGCTCCGGTGTGTACTGAGAGCCCTCACCGCTGTGGTGACTGACCTGTAGACCTTCTCTGTCACAGAGGACTGGAAGCGCTCCTACTTGGTTGGTAAGGTGGGGCCAGTAGTCGAGGTCATGGAGGACTTCTGGCTGGGGTGTAGATGGGAAGCCACCAGGGGTTCGAAGGGGGGCATGTGGGCAAGCCCAATCGCTGCCATGTCAACACCTACCTTGGACAGGGTTCTCCAGGTATGGGTAACTTCCTCCAGGCATTCTGGGAAGACTGGTAGTAGTTGCCTGGCTACCCGTTTGGCTTTGGGTAGCCTCGTAGCGGGACGTGGGGGTCTCTGCTACTGCAATGGGCCAGGGAATCACCAGTTTATTCGCAGCACGTTTGCACACAACCTGCAGGTCTATACTGAGAACTGGTGGGGATGGCGCCCCACCTACTTGACCGGTTTTGGATTCCCGGTAGGAGGCTTGGTAGCCTGGCCTGAGGGGATGAAGGAGTCTTCGTCTCTATCCGATGATTCCAAAAGGAGGCTGTTGGAAAAGCCTGTGGCGTCGTTATCATCTCCAATCAGGAAGCCTGGGAGGTCATTGTTGGGAGTCCTCCAACAGCGGGGCAGTGGCGTTGAGCTGGTCACCCCAGCTAGCGCTACCCGTCGCTCCACGGTTCCCTGTGGGGATGTCCATTGTCACTGGTGAGCCATTGCGGGCGCCAGCCCCCATATTAAGGTCCTGTTGACTCAGGCTAGCTTGGCGTGCTAGCCTACGACAGAGGCTCTTCACAGTGAAGAAGGCACAGTGTGGACAGGAGCCAAGGGTGGCTAAGGCTTCCTGGGCACGTTGCAAGCGGAACACACCAAGTGGGTGTTTTTGGCCGATATCTTGTTTCCAAAGGAACAGATTCGTGCTGGGAGCTTCTCCTCGTTTGGGGTGGGAGATGCTTTTGTCGCCATAGCTTGGATGCTCTGTTTTTAGCTGTCAGAAAAAAACTAGTGTGGTAGGCTAGTCCGATAGCTAGCAATTAGTGGGTTATCCATGGTGGTGGCACTCAGTGTGATGGCCGGATACCGTTTCTGAAACAAGAAGTTAGAAAAGATAGCTTGGTGTAGTTAGTAAAAACCTTTCTTGTCGAAGTAAAACCACAAAAGCTGGCTAGCTTGCTAACTCACTAGTCACTGTTTCGATACAGTTAACTTGGTCGTGAATGAGTTAGCCTTTTCACAGCTGTACCCGTTCCTCCCTCAAATAATTTCTCTAACTATGGTGAAGGGAAAGTAAAATTGTCACCACCAGTCCCGAGAACAGCGCCCAGCGAGCGAGTTGTAAGCTCACATCTCTGGACAGTTTAGCTAGTTCTGGAAAATGCTGTCATGTTGAAGTAAACTTTCTGATGAGAAGAGGGTTTTGAATGACCCAAAGATGCTGCGTTTGACAATTTTGTAGGGTAGGAGGACACATTCCCGACGCACACGACTCGACGTCGACGTAGTGTAATAAAGACTTTTGACAAACACGCTGGGGGCGTATCCCATAAGTGAAATGCCGAAAATATTACTTGAAAGAGAACTGTCCTGCATAGCATGCTGCCCCCTGTCATTTCCAATTATTTGGTATATTCCAGAATTGGCACATCTGGTGTAAATTCAGCAGGATGCAACAATCAGATAAATGTGCTATGTAGAACAAATATGCCTCTCTGACATGTAGAATAAGAAATCACCTCGGCTCTATGCATTTCTATCTGCAACGTATGGCTACTGAACTTGGTCTGGATTCTCTAATGAATGGATCAGTTTGAATACTTGCCCAATTAAAACCAGTAGTGCTTGTTTTATCTATGACCTAGGCTACATCAAATAAGGGCAACTTTCTCAGAATCTACCCGACATAATGTGTAACATTTACCTGTGACAAATTTGCTGAGGTAGCCTAATTTTCACTTTCGATGTACTCCAATTGGGATATAGGCGCGACAAGGAAGAAACCTGGCGTCTATTCTCTACACACTGACAGATTTTGATCCAAGCCACTTGCTGGTTGAAATATCCACTCCGGTATTTCTGTGTATCTCCTCAGTACAAAGGGCGGGTGTGTGCAGTCGAAACGGAAAAGTTTTTAGTCGCGCAAGGGAAAAAAAAGACCGCTGCAGAAATGATTGCGTCTAGTTTCAGGGATTGTCAGGTAAAATAACAAATGACCAAAGCTGTGTGCTATGTATCGGATTGCATATTATTATTGTTTAAATTCAATATGCTATGTTTCCTTCCATTAAGTTACTGCGCTGTTGATTGGGCATGCCAAATTTCAGAGAGGTTAACTGTTGTTTTATTTACAATGGATAAATTACATTTTACATTATTGTCCTGTCTTTGTCGATAACATCAATGTGCATAACGGCAAGCTGCATAGGCTACTGTAACTTTTGTAGGCTACATTTTTATCGCGATAAACGATTTTCTATTGCAGTAGCCTAGGCAGTAAAGGTGTCTGTCGTCAATAAAAATGTTTACAGTTTCATGAACTGATGAAGTCAGATAGACTTTGACCGAGGGACACAATTTTCCTCCACACACTAAAATCCCGCTTGATAACAAAAGTCTCCTAAGGCGAACAGTTTAGTTCCCTCTCAAGGGACGTAAGGTTAGTGTGATAACCGCTTTCTATTTCCTTAGGCTTGGAGGGCAGAGGGTCTACCATTGTCCACATCCAGCAATGAGGCCTGCAAAATGTATGATGCTATACTCACACAGGTAGTAATTTTATTAGCTCTGTCTACTCACAAACACACACACATTTGTTTTACTATCTTTGTGGGGACCAAACAATTGATTCCCATTAAAAATCCTATTTTCCCTTAACCTTTATCCCTAACCCTAATTGTAGCCCAGTGGCGGTTGGTGCCGTTTAATATTAGGGAGGATAGCCTTATTTCTATTACAGCATATTGGATGACTCATTCATATTCCATTCACCCAGCTCAATGTAACAATCGATAGGTTTATGCTACTACATGATACTTGAATTCGCCCTATACCCATCATGAGGTAGCTACAACCTAGCCTACAAATGAACGTTTATAAAGTAGAGGTTGAGACAAATTGGAGTAATCAAGGTGACCGACAGTGACACATTCAATACCACCTGCATCTAGCTGATCTGGGGTGTAATCATTAGTCTAAACAGTTCAACTAAAACAATAGTTTCTATTGGACAAATTCAGGCAGGTCCATCCCCATTTTGTTCCGTTTGCTTCAGTTTAATAAACGTTTTGCAACAGAGTCAGTGGAATGGAAAACACCCCTGATCATCCGCGCACACAGATTACATTTCGTAGCAGCCGCATGCAGCGTCATCACTTTGCTTCTTGTGTAATTGCTTCTTGTATAATTCCTTCTTGCATTTACACTCTCTCCTTCTATCACCTTTTCCCTTCATTGTCAACTTCAATGCACAACACAACAGCTGTCTGTGACCAGGTGAAAAACCTCTCCAAGCCCAACCTTCATACCATAACTGCTAACGCTAACCACTACGCAGCCTATATTGTTCTCACCGTGTTAGCTTACGTCATAGTCAACATGGCTACTAGAACTAACACGTTAGTAAACCCACAATCCAATCCATGTGTACTATCATGCAGTACAGCAAACAGTTTAGCAATTACACCGGTGGGCCTCGTGGCAATAAATTAATAAAATGGAAAGTTTACCTTGACTTGGAAGAGATGCAGTGTTGGATAGCCTTAGCCAGCAAGCTAACATAAATAGCATTCCTCTCTGTTTGAGTCAAGTTGTTGAGTTGGCTAAATTAGCTGCATTAGATAGCTACTGTAAGAAGGTGAAAGGTAAGATGAAATATAGCTAGCTCTCGCTCTCTCACTCAAACCTGCTGCTTCTCAATTTTTGAAGAAATTCATTTAACTGTTCAATTATTGTCTTTCTCTCTTTGCGTCAACTACTCACCACACGTTATGCACTTCAGTGCTAGATAGCTGTAGCTCATGCGTTCAGAACTAGATTCATTCTCTAAATCCATTGATTGGATGAACATGTCAGTTCATGCTGCAAGACCTCTGATAGGTTGGAGGACGTCTTCCAGAAGTCGTCATAATTACTGTGTAAGTCTATGGAAGGGGGTGAGAACCATGATCATCCTAGGTTTTGTATTGAAGTCAATGGACCTAGAGGAGGATGGAAAATAGCTGTCCTCCGGCTACACCATAGTGCTACCCTAGAGGGTTCTGTTGAGGCTGCTGTAGACTTTCATTGCAACTGTTTTAATCAGTTATTTGGTGACCTGAATATAATTACACTGAACAAAATTATAAACGCAACATGCAACAATTTCAACGATTTTACTGAGTTGCAGTTCATTTAAGGAAATCAGTCAATTTAAATTCATTAGGCCCTAATCTATGGATTTCACATGACTAGGTATACAGATATGCATCTGTTGGTCACAGATACTTAAAAAAATAGGTAGGGGCGTGGATCAGAAAACCAGTCCGTATCTGGTGTTACCACCATTTTCCTCATGCAGCGTGACACATCTCCTTCGCATAGAGTGGAATGTTGTCCCACTCCTCTTCAATAGCTGTGCGACTGAGGTTGCTGGATATTGGCGGGAACTGCAACATACTGTCTTACATGGCGATCCAGAGCATCCCAATGCAGTCCATGGAAGAACTGGGACATTTTTTAGCTTCCAAGAATTCTGTATAGATCCTTGTGACATGGGGCTGTGCATTATCATGCTAAAACATGAGGTGATGGCGGCGGATGAATGGCACGACAATGGGCCTCAGGATCTCGTCACTGTATCTCTGTGCATTCAAAATGCAATTGTGTTCATTTTACGTAGCTTATGCCTGCCCATACCATAACCCCACCGCCAGCATGTGGCTCTCTGTTCACAACGTTGACATCAGTAAACCCCTCGCCCACACAATGCCATACACGCTGTCTGCCATCTGCCCGGTACAGTTGACACCGGGCTTCATCCCTGAAGAGCACACTTCTCCAGCGTGCCAGGGGCCATCAAAGGCGAGCGTTTTCCAACTGAAGTCGGCTACAACGCCGAATTGCAGTCAGCTCAAGACACTGGTGAGAACGACGAGCACGCAGATGAGCTTCCCTGAGACGGTTTTTGACAGTTTGCGCATAAATTCTTTAGTTGTGTGAACCCACAGTTTCATCAGATGTCGGGGTGGCTGGTCTCCGATGATCCCGCAGGTGGAGGTTTTGGGCTGGCGTGGTTTCACGTGATCTGCGGTTGTGAGTCCGGTTGGATATACTGCCAAATTCTCTAAGATGATGTTAGAGGTGGCTTATGGTAGAGAAATGAACATTAAATTCTGGCAACAGCTATTCCTGCACTCAGCATACTAATTTCACGCTCTCTCAAAACATGACATGTGTGGCATTGTGTTGTGTGACAACTGCACATTTTAGAACAACCTTTTATTGTCCCAAGCACAAGTTGCACCTGTGTAATGATAATGCTGTTTAATTAGCTTAGTGTTTAGAGCTTTGGGCCAGTAACCGAAAGGTTGCTAGATCAAAAACCCGAACAAGGCAGATAACCCGCTGTTCCTAGGCCGCCATTGTAAATAAGAATTTGTTCTTAACTGACTTGCCTAGTTAAATAAAAATTACAATTATATGCCACACCTGTCAGGTGGATGGATATATTGGCAAAAGAGAAAGGCTCACTAAATGGGTGTAAACAAATGTATGCACAATTTTTTTTTTTTTTGCATTTGGAACCTTTCTGGGGACTTTTATTCAGCTCATGAAACAATGGACCAACACTTTACATGTTGTGTTTACATTTTTGTTAAGTATAGTTTTATCAACAAAAATAGCCTTTCGTGAACTAACACTCAATTTACTGACTTTGCTGATAGCTACTTTATTGAAGGAAAATGTACTTAGTGTGATATGTGGTTGTCCCACCTAGCTATCTTAAATGCACCAACTGTAAGTCGATCTGGATAAGACCGTCTGGTAAATGACTAAAATGTAAAAAGGATCACTTTTAATGTTGAACTTTACATTTTTCTGAAATTCACTGAGTAGGATGGTCCTCCCTCCCTTACCTCCTCTAAGGAGCCTACACTGTTGTAACCATGAATCTACCCCCTAAGCCTAAAATAGCCTTTTTCCTTGTGGACAAAAAAAAGTTACAAAATGGTAATTGTGCATAATTGCTGACATAAGCCTAAGAACTTACCGGAGAGAGACAAATATGTTCCTTTTTATGATCTGAACACATTCTGTTAAATTTTTGGGGGTTTTGCATTATCTTAAATCCCAGTATGTAACCTGGCGCAATGATGAGACCCTTGGAGGAGTCGAGGGATGCATCTCTGCAGTCAAGTCAGCTGACCCTGACTTTGGTATGTAAGAACATAGTGAGACTTCTGGTAATCCATTTTTCCTCATAAAAAGGTAGCATTGTATGGGTGTTAAACCCTTAGAAGGCCTGCACAGAATCCTATTCAGCCCATAAAGATACATTATTAACAAGCATTCGAAAGAGGTTACTGGAGCATTGTTAAGGCTATAGCAATGACACTCAGTAGCCTACATTCAGGACTTCAGTCTAAATACAGCACAACATTGTAACATTGAGGATTAAGCTAACATTGAAGTGTAGTACAGGACACATCTCATAGATCAGAACGGAGTGGATGGGTGTAACCAATCTGGTGGAAATTCTACCTTCCTTTCAGATGACGAGGTGGAGCCATGGCCATATTATTTTACATCCATACAATTCTTTCAGGTCATTGAGAAGTGTCTAGGATTGTAGCTATGAGGTTGAATTCCAACTATCTGATGTTAACTCTGAGGGTCTACATTTATCACGACTACTGTAGCTTTTGAGAGAATAGTGAATGAGTATCTAGTTGTTGACTAGGCCTTCAGACTTATCAAAAGTGTCCCTGTGCCCTGTAGTGATGGGTCATGTGATCAGCACGGGGATGGAGCTGGTGGGGACAGGGAGTTCGGTTCTTCTGAACAAGCGCCTGGCCAGTGCGGTGAAGAGGACCGTAGAGCTTGGCCAGATCCAGCAGGACATTACCACCAGGGAGAGGCTGCACGTCAGGGCCATGGAGCACTTCTCCAAGGGGTGAGAACCAGGGAACCAAATCAAATTTTATTAACCACTGGAGATCTGAGAGCGAACTGGGTCTGTAGCCACAAAACATCTCAGAAAAAGTCCTAGGAATCCTGTTAACCTATTTTAAAACGACAACAAACTCCCAGCTAAGGGTAGGTTTTAGGATGATGGTAGTACACTGCCCAGACAAACTCTGAGCCAGGAGTAAAATCAACTCATAAATGTTTCTCAGCTGGTCATCCCGACAGTTTGAGTTACCGCAAAGGAAAGCTGGTGATGACACTCTGACTTTGTTGCAAAATGGAGAATATCCAATCGCAGTACGGCATCGCCATCTGTGACCTCTACAGGTATCGGGCTTCAGACAACCACGGTGAATGTGACTGTACATCAAATGTTGCAATGTTAAAAAGTTTGATCTAATTATCACCTGGCACGATCACTTTGCCTACTCTTAATTATTGCCTAATATGTTGGCCTGCATAACCAATTCTGAAGGCTGTTAAAAGCAGAATTTGGACAATATTACCGTTGTCAACACACTTGTCACTCCCGTTTAACATCTCCAAATCTCTTTGGTACAGTAGGGGTGTATTTATTAAAGAAACCGTTTACCATTTTAAGAACTAAACGGAATGAATGATGTAGCTAATTAAATAATAAAAAAGCAAAACATGTTTATTTGCTTAGTGGTTATAAGTATTCAGGTATATATGATTGTGTAATAGGCCTCATGTGAAATCATTGTCAGAAGTGCAAGAGGTCAGTACCAGTCAAAAGTTTGGACAGACCTACTCATTCAAGGGTTTGTCTTTATTTTTTACTATTTTCTAAATTGTAGAATAATAGTGAAGACATCGAAACTATGAAATAACACATGGAATCATGTTGTAACCAAAAAAGTGTTAAACAAATCTAAATCGATGACTGCCAAGAGTGTGCAAAGCTTTCCCTCAACCAGCTTCATGAGTTAGTCACCTGGAATGCATTTCAATAACAGGAGTGCCTTGTTAAATGTTAATTTGTATAATGTCTTTCCTTCTTAATGCGTTTGTGCCAAACAGTTGTGTTGTGACAAGGTAGGGGTGGTATACAGAATATAACCCTATTTGGTAAAAGACCAAGTCCATATTATGGCAAGAACAGCTCAAATAAGCAAGGAGAAATGACAGTCCGTTATTCCTTTAAGACATGATGGTCAGTCAATGTGGAAAATGTCAGTAACTTTTTAAGTTTCTTCAAGTGCAGTTGCAAAAACCATCAAGCGCTATGATGAAACTGTCTCTCATGAGGACCGCCACAGGAAAGGAAGACCCAGAGTTACTTCTGCTGCAGAGGATAAGTTCATTAGTTACCTGCCTCAGAAATTGCAGCCCAAATAAATGCTTCAGAGTTCAAGTAACAGACTGAGCTCAACATCAACTGTTCAGAGGAGACTGCATGAATCAGGCCTTCATGTTCGAATTGCTGCAAAGAAACCACTACTAAAGGACACCAATAATAAGAAGAGACTTGCTTTGGCCAAGAAACACGAGCAATGGACATTAGACCGGTGGAAATCTGTCCTTTGGTCTGATGAGTCAAAATTTGAGATTTTTGGTTCCAACCGCCGTGTCTTTGTGAGACGCAGAGTAGGTGAACGGATGATCTCCGCATGTGTGGTTCCCACCGTGAAGCATGGAGTGGGGGTGCTTTGCTGGTGACACTGAGTGATTTTATTTAGAATTCAAGGCACACTAAACCAGCATGGCTACCTCAGCGATACGTCATCCCATCTGGTTTGCACATCATTTCATTTTCAACAGGAAAAGTGAGTGATGGAGTGCTGCATCAGATGACCTGGCCTCCACAATCACCTGACCTCAACCCAATTGAGATGGTTTGGGATGAGTTGGACAACTGAAGGAAAAGCAGTCGACAAGTTCTCAGCATATTGGAGAACTCCTTCAAGATTGTTGGAAAAGCATTCCAGTTGAAGCTGGTTGAGATAATGCCTAGTGTGTGCAAAGCTGTCAAGGCAAAGGTTGGCTACTTTGAAGAATCTAAAATATTACATGTATTTTGATTTACACAAAAATTGGTTACTACATGATTCCAAATGTGTCATATCATTAGTTTTGATTTCTTCACTATTATTCCACAATGTAGAAAATAGTAAAAATAAAGAAAAACCCTTGGAGTAGGTGTGTCCAAACTTTTGATTGGTACTGTAGGTCTAAGTTAATTGTGGATTGATCATATAGAAGTATCAAAACCATTATTTTAAGAACTCCAAAGCATTTGCATGTGGTGCAGGAACCACTGACTCGCTGCATGTTTCTATTATCAAGACACCTGCTAGTAACACTTAACTGGTTAGGATAGCTCATGTGGTCTCCTAAATATCTGACTAGATGTGACGCTTATGACGAAAGAGGCTTCGTGCGTAGATTTTTACCCGTAAGAGTAAAATGTCTCTATCCTCCCATCTTCTACTCAGAGACGCTTAGTGGATACTGGCCCTGATTTACTCTATTTCTCCCAGGTGACAATAGAACTGTAATAGCACTGATATTGAGGTCCAAATCTTGGACAGCCGAAGAGATTCCACAAGCGAAAACAAAACCGCATCTGTTCGGCTCGTCTTGTGTGATAGCATTGGAACCGTGTCAAAGGAATACCCTGGAGAATTGTGGTCACCCAGCAAAACAAACCATTCACACACCAGTATCTTTGTTTTTACCAGGCGACTCAGCCTTATGACTTGGGCACATGCTTCTAAAAACAGTTCCTTCCTTAAGTCTACAAACACATCTAAGCTATAGAGAAATATTATGACTCTGAGAGCACAGTTATGTAGTACAACTCGAATCTAAAACCAAGGTAACATCTCTCACTTGATCTGATGTTGATTTGCTTTCCTGTGGTTTTAATGTGACTTGAGACCAATAGCGAATAAATACTGGCTGTCCCCTGTAGGAGTTTCCCTAAGGCGTGTGATGTTTGGGAGGAGATCCTGGTGGAACACCCTACTGACCTGCTCGCCCTGAAGTTTGCCCACGACAGCTTCTTCTACCTGGGGGCCCAGACCCAGATGAGAGACTCTGTGGCCCGGGTGCTGCCTCACTGGAAGCCCCACATGCCTCTATATAGGTAGGTGCTGCCTCATTGGATGCCCCCCCCCCACCACCTCTATAGGTAGTCATTGCACATTGGTCTTTTTTGTACTCAGGATATGCTATTGTTAACTGTACAAAGGGGGTCTTATCTGATTGTCGGGGCATTGTGATAGGTTCATGGCATTTACACTGAACAAAAATATAAATGCAACTTGTACAGTGTTGGTTTCATGAGCTGAAATAAAATAGCTCAGAAATGTTGCATATGCACAAAAAGCTTATTTCTCAGATTTTGTGCACAAATTTGTTTCCATCCATGTTAGTGAGCATTTCTCATTTGCCAAGATATGCCATGCCTGTCAGGTGGATGGATTATTAAAAAACTGATTTAAACACCTTGTGCTGGTGACAATAAAAGGCCAGTCAAAAATGTGCAGTTTTGTCAAGTTTTAGGGGATTGTGTAATTGGCATGCTGACTGCAGGAATGTCCACCAGAGCTGTTGCCAGAACATTTCATGTAAATCTTTCTACCATAAGCTGCCTCCAACGTCGTATTAGAGAATTTGGCAGTATGCCCAACTGTCCTCACAACCACAGACCACATTTAACCACGCTCAGACCATGACCCCCACATTCTGCTTCTTCAACTGCGGGATCATCTGAGATCGGCCAACAGTACAGCTGATGAAACTGTGGGTTTTCACAACCAAAGAATCTCTGCACAAACTGTCAGAAACCGTCTCAGGGAAACTCATCTGTGTGCTCGTCATCCTCACCAGGGTTTTGACCTGACTGCAGTTTAACGTCGTAACCGACTTCAGTGGGCAAATGCTCAGCTTCAATGGCCACTGGCACACTGGAGAAGTGTGCTCTTCATGGATGAATCCCGGTTTCAACTGTACAGGGCAGATGGCAGACGGTGTGTATGGTGTAGTGTGGGCGAGCGGTTTGCTGATGTGAACAGATTGCCCCATGGTGGGGTTATGGTATCGGCAGGCATAAGCTACGAACACAATAGCGTTTTTATTGCTGGCTATTTGAATTCAGAGATACCATGATGAGATCCTGAGGCCCGTTGTCGTGCCGTTTATCCGCTGACATCATGTTTCAGCACGATACTGCACGGCCCCATGACGCAAGAATGTGTACATAATTCCTGGAAGCTGAAAATGGTGGTTCTTTCATGGCCTGCATACTTCCCAGACATGTCACCCATTGAGCATGTGTGGGATGCTCTGGATCGACGTGTTCCAGTTTCCATTACAATGTCCTGCAACTTCGCACACTCATTGAATGGAGTGGGACAACATTCCACAGGCCACAATCAACTCTATGTGAAGGAGATGTTGTGTAGATTTTTTTTAAAGGTATCTGACCAACAGATGCATATCTGTATTCCCAGTCATGTGAAATCCATAGATTAGGCCCTAATGCATTAATTTCAATTGACTGATTTCCTTATATGAACTGTAACTTTTTATATTTTTCAGAGTACTGAGACTCAAGGTTTCAGTCAGATATAGTAATACTGTATTTTTCATATAACGTGAACTCTTGAGGGCCATTCTAGTTAAATAATTCGTAGTATTTCATCAGAGGCTCCGTCTCGGCTAGACAGTAATTGCCTCTGTATATTAGTGTTTACTGTGATCAACAATCACCACTGGCAGTCAGACCATGACAGTCGATTTCAAATCGAATGATCCCATTTTCTTTTCTTTTTTTTTTCTTCCCTAAAACAAATGGATGGCTATTTATTATAAGGCGTTTTATAATTCATCCTTAAATGCACTACACAAATAATGACCTAGGGTCTGCTATTGTTGTAGCACTGCTTTCATACTTGTACTTTCTTTGCTTTCGCCTGCAGCTACCTAAAAGGCTTATATTCCTTTGGACTTCTGGAGACACATTTTTATGACCAGGCTGAGAAAATCGCTAAAGAGGTACGATGTTTCTGGTGGTGTCAATTTGCCACGGAAATGATTTGGAGCTGTAAATCATTAATTCTGTCATCATGCGACGATGACCTCCGCTGGTTAAATTGTCCAACCTTGATGGCAATCAAACCACATTCAGAAGATGCCTATTACTGTGCAGAAGTTTCCGTTGCATAGGCAATCAACTAGACTGACCAATGAGGTAGTTCAATCTACAATCTTCTCCTCTAACCCCCAGGGCCTGGCTCTAACCCCGGAGGATGCCTGGTGTGTCCACTCTATAGCCCATGTCCACGAGATGAAGGCTGAGGTGGAAAAGGGCCTCAAGTTCATGGAGAGCACAGAGAAAGACTGGGTGGTGGGTTTTTATTTGCATGTTGTGTCATTCAACACCTCAATATGGCCTGGTACCAGATCTGTTTGTGCTGTCTTGCCAGCTCCTTTTGTATTTATTTTTTACCTTTTTATTTAACTAGGCACATCAGTTAAGAACAAATTCATTATTTACAATGAAGGCCTACTGGGGAACAGTGGGTTAACTGCCCTTTTCAGGGGCAGAACGACAGATTTTTACCTTGTCAGCTCGGAGATTTGATCCTGCTACCTTTCGGTTACTGGCCCAACGCTCTAACCACTAGGCTACCTGCCGCCCCAACTCCTATAGTCATTGTCATGCCAATGCATACAGCTCTGGCACCAGGCTAGGCTTCAACTACAGTGGGGCAAAAAAGTATTTAGTCAGCCACCAATTGTGCAAGTTCTCCCACTTAAAAAGATGAGAGAGGCCTGTAATTTTCATCATAGGTACACTTCAACTATGACAGACAAAATGAGAATTTTTTTTCCAGAAAATCACATTGTAGGATTTTTAATGAATTTATTTTCAAATTATGGTGGAAAATAAGTATTTGGTCACCTACAAACAAGCAAGATTTCTGGCTCTCACAGACCTGTAACTTCTTCTTTAAGAGGCTCCTCTGTCCTCCACTCATTACCTGTATTAATGGCACCTGTTTGAACTTGTTATCAGTATAAAAGACACCTGTCCACAACCTCAAACAGTCACACTCCAAACTCCACTATGGCCAAGACCAAAGAGCTGTCAAAGGACACCAGAAACAAAATTGTAGACCTGCACCAGCCTGGGAAGACTGAATCTGCAATAGGTAAGCAGCTTGGTTTGAAGAAATCAACTGTGGGAGCAATTATTAGGAAATGGAAGACATACAAGACCACTGATAATCTCCCTCGATCTGGGGCTCCACGCAAGATCTCACCCCGTGGGGTCAAAATGATCACAAGAACGGTGAGCAAAAATCCCAGAACCACACGGGGGGACCTAGTGAATGACCTGCAGAGAGCTGGGACCAAAGTAACAAAGCCTACCATCAGTAACACACTACGCCGCCAGGGACTCAAATCCTGCAGTGCCAGACGTTTCCCCCTGCTTAAGCCAGTACATGTCCAGGCCCGTCTGAAGTTTGCTAGAGAGCATTTGGATGATCCAGAAGAAGATTGGAAGAATGTCATATGGTCAGATGAAACCGAAATATAACTTTTTGGTAAAAACGCAACTCGTCATGTTTGGAGGACAAAGAATGCTGAGTTGCATCCAAAGAACACCATACCTACTGTGAAGCATGGGGGTGGAAACATCATGCTTTGGGGCTGTTTTTCTGCAAAGGGACCAGGACGACTGATCCGTGTAAAGGAAAGAATGAATGGGGCCATGTATCGTGAGATTTTGAGTGAAAACCTCCTTCCATCAGCAAGGGCATTGAAGATGAAACGTGGCTGGGTCTTTCAGCATGACAATGATCCCAAACACACCGCCCGGGCAACGAAGGAGTGGCTTCGTAAGAAGCATTTCAAGGTCCTGGAGTGGCCTAGCCAGTCTCCACATCTCAACCCCATAGAAAATCTTTGGAGGGAGTTGAAAGTCCGTGTTGCCCAGCAACAGCCCCAAAACATCACTGCTCTAGAGGATATCTGCATGGAGGAATGGGCCAAAATACCAGCAACAGTGTGTGAAAACCTTGTGAAGACTTAC
Organism: Salvelinus alpinus; assembly: GCF_045679555.1. NCBI lineage: Eukaryota > Metazoa > Chordata > Actinopteri > Salmoniformes > Salmonidae > Salvelinus > Salvelinus alpinus. The sequence goes on from NC_092100.1 coordinate 47,869,172, forward strand.
GTTTGACCTCTGTCATTGCCAACAAAGGGTATATAACAAAGTATTGAGAAACTTTTGTTATTGACCAAATACTTATTTTCCACCATAATTTGCAAATAAATTCATAAAATCCTACAATGTGATTTTCTGGAATTTTTTTTCTCATTTTGTCTGTCATAGTTGAAGTGTACCTATGATGAAAATTACAGGCCTCTCATCTTTTTAAGTGGGAGAACTTGCACAATTGGTGGCTGACTAAATACTTTTTTGCCCCACTGTATCTGTGTAAATACGTAATTAATTTAGACGTTTTCATTTGCAGGGATGTGACATGCTAGCCTGTCACAACTACTGGCATTGGGCCCTATACTTCATCGAAAAGGTACAGATTTTAATGAGATACTCCAGTCAAGTGCACTGTTATCACACAGTAGGGCTGTTGGGATACAATTTATATTTGTTGTACCTTTCCGTGGGTTCTCTGAAGTGTGAAGTTGATTACAGTTGGACATGTTTGTATTAGTCTGTGTAATTAACTTTAAGACTCATACTTGTTTTTCAATTTGTTTGTGTTTGTGTTTTCTCCCCCGCAGGGCGAGTATGATGCAGCCCTGAACATATTTGACAGCCAGGTTAGTGCTCTCAATAACTTCTCATCAAGACTAATTTGGCCTCGCAGACGGTGTACCAGAGGCCTTCCAAGAATCCTACTGTAGCAGCACTTACTGTATGGGAGCAGAGTAAAAGCTATATGGTGTGGTTATGTGCTGCAGACTGGGGGTCAATGTGTGTCATTCAGGTCTAAAGTCAAAAAGAGAAGTTCAATCGTTTTTTTGTTCACAACATGATACCGGTGTGGTATTTTTATGGGCAAAGAGTAAATCCAAAGCTAATGGTGAAAAATCAGTGCAGTAACTAAGGTTGCTGCAGGGAGTTTCAGACCTCACTAAAACGCCAATGTTCCAATATCTAGTGGAAAGCCTTCCCAGAAGAGGGGAGTCTGTACTTACTTTTGGGTGTGTGTGGGTGGGTGGGACACAACTTCCAGGGTCTTTATTTTTACTATTTTCTACGTTGTAGAATAATATTGAAGACATCAAAACTATTAAATAACATGTATGGAATCATGTAGTAGTCCTGTTGAAAAACAAATGATAGTCCCACTAAGCGCAAACCATATTGGATGTCGTATAGCTGCAGAATGCCGTGGTAGCCATGCTGGTTAAGTGTGCCTTGAATTCTTAATAAAATACTGTCACCAGCAAAGCACCATCACACCTCCTCCATGCTTCACGGTGGGAACCACACATGCGGAGATCATCCGTTCACCTACTCTGCGTCTCACAAAGACACGGCGGTTGGAACCAAAAATCTCAAATTTGGACTCATCAGACCAAAGGACAGATTTCCACTGGTCTAATGTTCATTGCTTGTGTTTCTTGGCAAAAGCAAGTCTCTTCTTCTCATTGGTGTCCTTTAGTAGTGGTTTCTTTGCAGCAATTGGACCATGAAGGCCTGATTCATGCAGTCTCCTCTGAACAGTTGATGTTGAGATGTGTCTGTTACTTGAACTCTGTAATGCATTTATTTGGGCTGCAATTTCTGAGGCTGGTCACTCTAATGAACTTATCCTCTGCAGCAGAGGTAACTTGGGGTCTTCCTTTCTTGTGGCGGTCCTTATGAGAGCCAGTTTCAGCATAGTGCTTGATGGTTTTTGCGACTGCACTTGAAGAAACGTTCAAAGTTCTTTAAATGTTCTGTATTGACTGACCGATGGACTGTTTCTCTTTGCTTATTTGAGCTGTTCCTGTCATAATATGGACTTGGTCTTTTACCAAATAGGGCTATCTTCTGTATACTACCCCTACCTTGTCACAACACAAGTGATTGGCTCAAACGCATTCAGAAGGAAAGAAATTTCACAAATTAACTTTTAAGAAGGAACACCTGTTAATTGAAATGCATTCCAGGTGACTACCTCATGAAGCTGGTTGAGAATGCCAAGAGTGTGCAAAGCTGTCATCAAGGCAACGGGTGGCTACTTTGAAGAATCTCAAATGTAAAATATATTTTGATTTGGTTAACACTTAATTAATAGTAAAAATAAAGAAAAACCCTTGAATGATTAGGTGTGTCCAAACTATTGACTGTGTGTTATATATTCTGTTATTTTTATTAGAAAACATGTGTGTCCTCGTATATTGTTACAGCCCTGGAAAATATGAACTAATATGAAATATGTAGTAAAGCTACATTGTGTCTCTGGAATATATGCTGTAATTTTATAATATGCTAAATTAACTGGGTGGTTCGAGCCCTGAATGCTGATTGGCTGACAGCCGTGGTGTATCAGACCGTACATTTTTACTGCTCTAATTACATTGGTAACCAGTTTATAATAGCAATAAGGCACCTCGGGGGTTTGTGGTATATGGCCAATCCAAGCCCTCCACGTTGCGTCGTGCATAAGAACAGCCATATACCACACCCCCTCGTGCCTTATTGCTTAAATACAGCAGTCAAGTCTGCCCTTATTATTTTATTGGTACATTGGGAATGGATAGGGAACTACTGTATCAATTCTAGAAATGAAAGCAAGTATGAGCAAATTGATATTCCCTTGTTGGAGAGGCATTTTAACACATAGTTACCCTATAGTTAACCCATAGTTACGGCTGAAGTCTGTGTACTGAACAGAAGTGACTGTTTCCCCTCAGGTGTCTCGGCGCGGTAGGGCTTCAGGGGCCATGCTGGACACTGTGGACGCCTGCTCTCTACTCTACAGACTGGAGATGGAGGGTTAGACGCGCTTATTGCTCCAGTTTACTGTTATGTGCACTCAACTTACTCTGTATCTAGTGTCTAATCAGGTGTGTGTTTGTGTGTGTCCTATCGATATGTTTGTGTGTCTTTGATGATTTACTTTCTTCCTGTGTGTCAGGTGTGTGCGTGAAGGACCGCTGGCGGGAGCTGCAGCAACTCACAGAGCCCCACACTGACGACCATGTGCTGTTGTTCAACGACCTCCACTTCCTCATGTCGTCGCTGGGAGCCAAGGAGTCCGGGGGAGCGGCCCAGTCCCAGCGCCTGCTGGAGGGCCTCCGCGAGCGGGCCAAGTGAGCACCACACCACCACTACCACTGCTGGCTTATGAAACTCCTACACAGCCCCCTTACATAACACACGAGGAGAAAACGAGTGGGAGTATGGCTGGTGGGGTGAGAGGGATAAGCCTCAGAGTGGAGAGACAGCTCAGGGTTGCTCGCTCTCCCACAGGTTGTGGTGTTTACGTGTGTGTGGCTGTAATGTGTTTTGACACCCCTGACCACACGCTCTATACACAATGTTCCTCAGCGAACAACCCCTTCTGCCAAAAAATCCAATCCTGGGCAGTTGTCATGTTTTCTGATTGTTACGTAACAGGAAAATGTAGCGTGGAGGCAGCCAAGGCACCTTTGGGCCAATGCTGCTTTTTGAGAGGGGAAAATCAATTCCCAAAGTGAGGAGAGAAACTCAAGTCTCTTTCAGATGCATGCGCTTTTGGTCAATTAATTTTGCTTGCGTAATGCTTTCTGTTATGACAATTTGCATCCGGGTATCCTGGAAGGATATTGATCTCATCCCATCAGTAGAGGATGTCTGGTTGTTCTTCAAAAGTGCTTTCCTCACCATCTTAATTAAATAAGCATGCCCCATTCAAAAAATGTAGAACTAAGAACAGATATAGCCCTTGGTTCACCCCAGACTTGACTGCCCTTGACCAGCACAAAAGCATCCTGTGGCGTTCTGCGTTAGCATCGAATAGCCCCTGCAAAATGCAACTTTTCAGGGAAGTTAGGAACAGACTCCAATCCAAAATTAAATCTAGAATCGGCTTCCTATTTCGCAACAAAGCCTCCCTCACTCATGCTGCCAAACATACCCTCGTAAAACTGATTATCCTTGATTTCGGCGATGTCATTTACAAAATAGCCTCCAACATTCTACTCAGACTACATCCAGTTTGCTATCACAGTGCCATCTGTTTTCTCACCAACGCTCCATATACTACCCACCACTGCGACCTGTATGCTCTCGTTGGCTGGCCCCTACTACATATTCGTCGCCAAACCCACTGGCTCCAGGTCATCTATAAGTCTCTGCTTGGTAAAGACCTGCCTTATCTCAGCTCACTGGTCACCATAGCAACACCCACCCCTAGCACGTGCTCCAACAGGTATATTTCACTGGTCATCCCCAAAGCCAACACTTCCTTTGGCCGCCTATCCTTCCAGTTCTCTGCTGCCAATGACTGGAACGAATTGCAAAAAGACTCCAGCTTCAGTGATATCTTCCTCTCTAACTTTAAGCATCAGCTGTCAGAACAACTTACCGATGGCTGTGTACAGGTACAGTGAATCTGTAAATAGCACACGACTACCTCATCCCCGTATTATTACTTACCCTCTTGCACCCCAGTATCTCTACTTGCACATCATCATCTGCACATCTATCACAAATTGTAATTATTTTACCTCCATGGCCTATTTATTGCCTACCTCCCTACTCTTCTGCATTTGCACACACTGTAAATAGATTTTTCTATTGTGTTATTGACCGTGCGTTTATGTGTAACTCTGCGTAGTTGTTTTTGTCGCACAGCTGTGCTTTATCTTGGTCGCAGATGAAAGGTCGCAGTTGAAAATGAGAACTTGTTCTCAACTGGCCTACCTGGTTAAATAAAGGTGAAATAAAAGTCTGGAAAATAAAAAAGTTCTAACTAGCCAATGTCACCAGGTGAGTGGATGGTAGCTAATAAACTTGCCCTTTACGAGCCTCAAACTTAACCACTATTGCTATCTTAAATGTGTGTTGATCTGTAGAGTTGACTGTAGTAATCCTTTGTATCTTATTTGGTGTTTCTTGCGTTGTTTGTTGAGATCCCCAGCCACACACACCATGTGTCTTTTATAGATCGCCTGATGTTTACCACCACCATTTGTCTGGTCCTAGTGGTCGAGTGTAATTTCCCAAATAATACCAAAATATAAGTACCATGACAAAGTAGGCTACCAAAAATTATACTCATCGTTTATTTTATTTCTTTAAAGCTTCCTTTCCGTTTCCGTGTTTGTGAACAGTGATGCATGCAGAGTTAGAAAAAGTTTATCACGCCACTATTATACAAAAAAACGGGATTTCTTTAAAACCACATTGTAGACCACTCAAATAGAGTTTTTAGTGTCTCAAATCAGTCAAACATGGTACAGACGTCATCTATAATGCATTACGTCATCTATATGCGTTTGCATAAGCAAAGAACAGTGAGTGAAAGGACAATTAGGCACTTCTAAAGAAACCTCTCCGTTGGAGGATACGGTGGCAGGCTTTGACGCAGGCATTTCCATTATTGTTACCGGATAAAACATCACTATTTATTTTCATCAAGACCGTGAACATGTTCATTTTGGCTGGACAGCTGACAAAGATCATGCCTTATTTCGTTGTATGAGCTTCAGTTTCAATGGAACCATCATTACAGAAAGTACATACACATTTAAAAGGTAGGCCACCCATGGCTTTACATTATTGTTACCGGATAAAACATCACTATTTATTTTCATCAAGACCGTGAACATGTTCATTTTGGCTGGACAGCTGACAAAGATCATGCCTTATTTCGTTGTATGAGCTTCAGTTTCAATGGAACCATCATTACAGAAAGTACATACACATTTAAAAGGTAGGCCACCCATGGCTTTACACTTTAATGATGGCACCAAGGGCACAATTCACATGGTTAGCTTCATACTTAACAGACACATTGTAATCCAAAAATGTATTAATAATCAACCCCAGATACTTGTGCTCACTGACAACGTTAATATGGCAGGACCACAGGAGAACATTAAAGGTGTTCTAGATTATTTATTTTTTAAGTTCCTGTAGTGTACTATTTTTTGTCTACATTGATATTCAGTTTCCATTGTTCACACCAGTTCACATATTTACCATTTTCTTGAAGTTTATCTTCAGTTTCAGAGCTTAATACGATTCCATTTGCATATAAAAGAACAGACAGTTGTTCATTGTTTAGACAGACACCTTTTTCTAGGGTTTTGATGGCCAGAGTAAGATCATAAATATACATTGAGAACTGAATAGGTGATCAAATGCAACCCTGTTTCACACCAATGTCTAGGAAGCATATTGGAATGCATGGTCTAGTCTAGAGATTTTATGAAAGCAACTCTGTCTGGTGGGATGTGTTATCGTTTTAGACAGTTTCACACATTTCTCTCTTCTGCAATCACATGCAGTAATGCCCTACAGTATCCATTATCAAATGTTAATTCTACAATGTTTTGTAAATCCAATTTACCTTTTCATCTGGCTGTGTAAGGATGAAACCCTGAAGCTTCTGGTCAAGAACTGTATTTGACAGTACAGAATAAACCTCAGACCTCGTTTTGCTAGTAACACCATGGTTGTTGGCTCCATTTCTGCAGAGATCACATACAGTTCAGTGAGAGCATACATTTTTTTGTAAGTATAATAGGGCTTTTGACATCTCTATTGTCTTCGATCTTCTCTCCGGCTGTGTGTCTAGTGTTCCAGAGGAGAACTACCAGCACAAGCTGGCTGGCAGCGTGGGGCTGCCCATGTGTCAGGCCCTGCTGGAGTACGACCAGGGCAACTACAGCCGTGCCGTGGAGCTCCTGCTGCCCATACGCTACCGCATGATGGAGATAGGAGGCAGTGACGCGCAGGTGAGCCCCCATTTTGTGAACCATCGGGGGGTTTTCAGGAGCTCTATGGGCTTTGAAACCTACGCCTGGAGTAAAAAGCATGTTCAATAGGGAATGTGCTTTTGGAAGTGCTTTTTAGACCAGGAATAGATATAATCTATGTCAGAAAAAAGGACCTTTGACGTACACTCACTGAGGCATTCAGGCTATGGCAGTCTGTTTCTAATAGGCCTATGGAAATGTAAAGCACAGGGTTAAATGATTTATCACTCATTGCATTGTGTCAATTTAACCATAATGCAATCGTCCTTAGGCGCTGTTCATAGGAAAACAATCCTTATTTAGGTACAACCATAGAAATAAGAATGAATGGGCTTGGAAGCTCTGACCCTGGCAATTGACTGGTAAACTCATGGGTACACTCAATGGCTGCCTGGTATTGTGATGCAATAATTCCCATGGTAATTTGGAATGTTCTATCAACTGATGCTGGATTGACATTTAAATGATGCCAACTGATGTGGCTCATGTAATGTCAGTAGAGATGACTCAACAAATCACAGCACAGATTGAAGGGTACTCTTCCTGCTTTTACTTCCTGGCATGGGTACTGTACACTCAAAATGGCTGCCAGTATACCCTGGCATTGGTACTGTACACTCAAAATGGCTGCCAGTATACCCTGGCATGGGTACTGTACACTCAAAATGGCTGCCAGTATACCCATTATGTTATCTTTGACCTGAATGGAGATGCCCTTTCTATTCATTCTTATTTCTATGGGTACAACAGCAGGGTCGTATTCACTTGGCAAGAAACGGAAGCAAACGGGCAGGTGCTACCCGAACTTGTCCAATAAGAAGTTTTTTTCCCGTTGCACAACCTTTTGAAATGGTGTGCCCTAGTGAACATGATCCAGAGGGGTAGACACAGTATGTTCTGTGGTAAAACATATGTTGGGTCTAGTGTGTATTGTAATTGCCTTGTTTGTTCCATTTCTCAGAGAGACGTCTTTAATCTGCTGCTGATTCACGCAGCAATGAAGTCAGGAGTGACTCATCACCAGAAATTGGCCAGGTAAAACACGTTGATGGGCTGCCTCCAATGGAAAGCCTTTTTGCTCCGATTTGCTGTGTTATTAGCCCCGCGGTCACTTCAATACTGTGTCACTGTGATTGGACATTGACGTAGATGCCGAGCATGTTTCTTTCTCAAAATAGACATTGATGAGAAAAAAGTGTTAGGTTCTGAACAAACAGAGTTGACTCAAACGCACAACTAGTAAAAATTCTAACCCATTTTATTCAACCCACTGGGTGCCTCAGCTGCAATCACACTTTGCACATGATCAAACAACCATTTATATGTCAAGATGAGATTAGGGGTGTAACTTCTCAACTGCTATCTGTTGCCCAATACTGCCTCACTGTTGTGCTGTTGTCTTTGTTGATCGAGCCGTCTGGTAGCAGCTACTCTTTATCCGGTCACTTCTCCATGATGTTTACAAGTGACGCTCTATTCACCTTACTCAACAGACCTCGGTCATACTCTGTTTCCCTTTTCTCTCATAGTAACTTTTCATACACAGAGTTCCTATTCACCCTTCATTGATCCTTGACACGTGCATTTATTATACGTGTAACGTAATCAATAACTTCTGATTATAATGACAGGAATACGTTTTTCAAGTTAGAACCCAACAAAAGTGAATGGCTCAATACACAATATTGATTTCTCTGTACAATATAATACACATGACTAAGAAAATGGTCCTCTGTCCAGTACGATTTTATTTTCTCTGGTCTTCTGCTCCCTGTGCGTCCTCGTTAGGGGAGTAGAAGTAACAATATCTTGATAGTGCAATCTTGACTGTTGAATTTCATCAGTATGTTCTCATGGCTAAGCTTGTCCTTATTGACACCCCTGAAGTCTGTAAAATGCAAGCGTGTCTGGGTGCAATACAGACACAATTATCTGTATACTGTATCTACTGATTACCGTTGCAGAGTGCCTTTTGTTCTCCAGTTAGATGTTCTACTTAAAGAACTCAATCTAGAACTGTACTTTTTGTCTTGTGCTGTCCTCCTGGAGATGTCTGTTGGTGGAGCGTGAGGCAGCTAAGCCCAACTCTCCCCTCACTGACCGGCTGATCCAGAGAGCCCATGTCCTGCATGCCTAGCCTGTGTAGCCTGGGCACAGAGGGCCTAAAGCTGGATGTCACTGAGTCTGGACCAGGGGCTACTGCAGAGGTACCCTCCCCAAATTGACTGGATGTGTGGCTGAAGAATGTGGCCTTTATTCTTGAGGTTCATGGACCTAATAGAAATGATCATCTGTATCGTCAACATGGTCAATATCCAATGATGTTTTCTATAACTTCAACGTTTGTGAAAATGTTATGTTCAATTGAATGTTCTGTAACACAACATTTACAGTATGTCAAATAGCACGTTATATTAGCAAACACACTTTGAAATAAATAATACATAATTTTCACAAAAGAATATCCTCATGTCATATTTAAAATCATGTATACATAAACACTTCCAATGTCAGCCTTTAGTCATCTCTGTCCAGCATATAATAACACACTTCCATACGGTCTATACAGCACACCACTAAACCAGATGCTCCGAAGGCTGTGTAATGAAACCGTAGATGGATGTCCTTTGTTAACTGGAGTGGCCAGTAGTTCTTCTCTCTGTTCTCTCCTAGTTATTCTGTTATTTTCTGTGTCGGTCGGGCCATCCTCTTCTCACAACACTGAGCTGATCTCATCCTGGATCTGAGAGATGAGGATCTGGGAGAGCACAATGCCTGCAATCTGATAGAGACAAGAACACACTCCGTCTGCGTCCCAAATAGCAACCTATTCCCTACACAGTGCACTAGTTTTGTCCCGAGCCCAGTATGTGGAATAGGGTCTCATTTGGGTCGCAGGCTGGGTGCTAACTCACTCCCAACACCGCCACTCACTTACTGAAGTAAGTCTCTTAAATAAAGCTTACTAAGAACAGTCTGTGAAGGTCAACACTTGCGTGGCTTTACCATGCACAGTGGATACAATTCTATTGCTTAGCACATTTCATCTAACATCTGGATGAAAACAGTCTGCAGAGTCTGATAGTTATTCTTTGACCTTAACACATTGTGTTTGTTTTAACTTGCATCAATAGGAGCATTTTTTGTGCAAGTGATCACAGCATCGGGTGATGTAAACAACAGTTAAATAAATGAAGAGACGGGGAAAGTATTGACTCCTGCTCTTGAATACGACGCCACATCAAAGCTGTTGGAATTGTAAGGCAATTGTTTTGATGTGACTCGTGGGTAATTTACACACTTCCCTCTCGGAGGAGACCAAATCAGTGGAATATCAGAGCGAGGGATAGAGAGAAAAAGGGATAGATGGAGAGACTGTAGTGGGAGAGAGGTGACAGATTAGAGAGTAGTGAGCAGCCCCGTTCATTAGTGACCGTACAAACTGCACACAGCACTCTGAGAAATGAGCTACTGTACCAGCAGACAAGAGTGGGTGAGTCATACAACTTAATTAAACACCAACTTAAATTATCCCACATTTTGAAAGCTTTCAAGGCTATTATAGGGATGTGATTCATGAGTGTCTCACACTCAGGATGTGAGGGAATATAGGCATGGATAATATCTTGCATGATGTGGTAAGTAGGCCACCATCTCAGTGGTGGGTTTTATCATCCCAACCTGAATCTAAAATCTGCCTGTGCCTCATTTTTGTTGTATGCAGACCTACTATGAGAAGCCGGTGTTCCCCACTCCACCTTTGTATGTAGCCCTTGTGCATGGGTTACCTGAGGCAGGGAGAGACCCAGAGCTAGAGCCCCCACCAATAGCAGGTGGGACTCAATCCACAGAACCGCCCTGTCTGCACAACCCACTGGATAGATGGACTTGGTGGCCTCCAGGTAGTTCTGAGTCTGGACCCCAAAGCCACACATGGTGTTGATCACAACCTGTACAGAGACAAAATAACATTAAGACTTCATACATAAGCAATCATGATGCACTGTTGACTCAAAGAGAATTACATTGTAATAACATGTGGTTGATTATAATTCAATCATATCTAGTTTGATGAATTGAATCTGTTCTAATTACCATGTAGTTACAGCATGTGAGCTGCAGGTTATAGCACTACCTCGGTTCTTATGTTTAGTTAATGGGTTTCTGATCGCGTTGTAAACGGTGAGAAATCTATGCTTTTGTCTGTAGATCTCCATTTAAGTGTTTTAATTCTCTCCAGTAATGAGGGTAATGTCAGCATTTATACATAATGACCTGTGTGTGTGTGTAAGTCTATATCTGTAAGTTTAGCGACCTTAACCCATCCGCTGCGAATTCAGGGATTGGCCCCTACCGGGACTCGAACCCAGGTCCAGCGACTGTCAACCCAACACCTTAACTGTTACACCAAGGGACCCAAACCCCTTGACCAGGCTGCTGTCGGGTTAACGTACATACAGTGCATTCAGAAATAACCCCAAAATGCACATACCACATGTCAAAGTGGAATAATATTTTTTACAAGGTAATCAAATGAAAAGCTGAAATGTCGAGTCAAGTATTCAACCCCTTTTTTTATGGCAAGCCTAAATAAGTTCAGGAGTAAACATTTGCTTAAGCAGTCGCAGGTTGCATGGACTCACTCTGTGTGCATTAAGCGTTTAACACAGTCATAAAAAATGATCTCATCTCTGTACCCCACACATTCAATTTCCCTCAGTCGAGCAGGGAATTTCGAACACAGATTTAACCAATTCCTCACAAAGAAGGGCACTTATTGGTAGATGGGTAAAAACATTTGAACGCAAACATTAAATATCCCTTTGAACATGGTGAAGTTATTAATTACGCATTGGATGGTGTATCAATACACTAAGTCACTACAAAGATATAGGTGTCCATCGAATCGGTGGCCGGAGAGGAAGGAAACTGCTCAGGGATTTCATCATGAGCCCAATGGTGAAACAAACAAGAGTTGAATTAATGTGAGAGGAGAACTGAGGATGGATCAAAAACATGGTAGTTACTCCACAGTAGTGGAGAGGGTAGAAAGTTTTAAGTTCCTCGGCGTACACATCACGGACAAACTGAAATGGTCCAACCACACCGATAGCGTGGTGAAGAAGGCGCAACAGCGCCTCTTCAACCTCAGGAGGCTGAAGAAATTTGGCTTGTCACCAAAAACACTCACAAACTTTTACAGATGCACAATCGAGAGCATCCTGTCGGGCTGTATCACCGCCTGGTACGGCAACTGCTCCGCCCATAACCGTAAGGCTCTCCAGAGGGTAGTGAGGTCTGCACAACGCATCACCGGGTGCAAACTACCTGCCCTCCAGGACACCTACACCACCCGATGTCACAGGAAGGCCATAAAGATCATCAAGGATAACCACCCAAGCCACTGCCTGTTCACCCCGCTATCATCCAGAAGGCGAGGTCAGTACAGGTGCATCAAAGCAGGGACCGAGAGACAGAAGCTGTTTTTCAATCTCAAGGCCATCAGACTGTTAAACAGCCATCACTAACATTGAGTGGCTGCTGCCAACATACTGACTCAACTCTAGCCACTTTAATAATGGAAAAATGGATGTAATAAATGTATCACTAGCCACTATAAACAATGCCACTTCATATAATGTGTACATACCCTACATTAATCATCTCATATGTATATACTGTACTCTATACCATCTACTGCATCTTGCCATCTTGCTGTAATGTATCACTAGCCACTTTAAACAATGCCACTTCATATAATGTTTACATACCCTACATTACTCATCCCATATGTATATACTGTACTCAATACCATATACTTCATCTTGCCTATGCCGTTCTATACCATCACTCATTCATATATTTTTTTATGTACATATTCTTATTCATTCCTTTACACTTGTGTGTATAAGGTAATTGTTGTGAAATTGTTAGGTTATATTACTCGTTGGATATTACTGCATTGTCGGAACTAGAAGCACAAGCATTTCGCTACTCTCACATTAACATCTGCTAACCCTGTGTATGTGACAAAAAAATAGATTTGATTTGACAATATTAACCTAAATGACAATGAAAAGAGAGAAGCCTCTACAGAATAAAAATATTCCAAAACATGCATACTTTGTTTGTTTGTTATAAGGCAGTAAAGTAAAACTGCAATAAATGTGGCAAAGAAATTAACTTAATGTCCTGAATACAAAGTGTTATGTTTAGGGCAAATCCAACACAACATCACTAAGTACCACTCTTCATATTTTCAAGCATGGTGGTGGCTACATGTTATGGGTTATGCTTGTCATCAGCAAGGGTGTTTTTTAGGATAAAATCCTAGAGGGAAAACCTGGTTCAGTCTGCTTTCAGACAGACACTGGGAGACAAATTCACCTTTCAGCAGGACAATAACCTAAAACAAGGCCAAATACACACTGAATTTACAAAACATGAGGATTGAACACATTTGCCCTCAGAACAGCCTCACTTAGTCGGGGCATGGACTCTACAAGATGTCGAAAGCATTCCACAGGGATGCTGGCCCATGTTGACTCCAATGCTTCCCACAGTTGTCACGTTTGCTGGATGTCCTTTGGTTGGTGGACCATTCTTGAAACACACAGGAAACTGTTGAATGTGAAAAACCCAGAACTGTTGCAATTCTTCTTCTCAATTGTCTCAAGGCTTCAAAATACTTCTTTAACTGGTCTCCTCCCCTTCATCTACACTGATTGAAGTGGATTTAACAAGTGACATCAAGAAGGGATCATAGCGTTCACCTGGTCAGTCTGTCATGGAAAGAGCAGGTGTTCTTAATGTTTTATACACTCGGTGTACACTGGAGTTGCTTACCAATACGACATTGAATGTTCCTGAGTGTCTTAGTTACAGTTTTGACTTAAATCGGCTTAAATCTATGGCAAGACTGTCTCGCAATGATCAACAACCAATTGGAGAGCGCTTGAAGAATAAATAAAAAAATTGAAAGTGCAAATATTGTACAATCCAGGTGTGCAAAGCTCTTAGAGATTTACCCAGAAAGACTCACAGCTGTAATCGCTGCCCAAGGTAATTCTAACATGTATTGCCTCAGGGGTGTGAATACTTATGTAAATGAGATTTCTGTTTTCAGTTTCAATAAGTTGGCAAACATTTCATTATGGGGTATTGTGTGTAGATTATTATTATATATATTTTTTGAATTCAGGCTGTGACAACAAAATGTGGAATAAGTAAAAGGGTATGAATACTTTCTGAATGCACTGTATGTATGTTCTGAGCCCCCACCCACCTCTCCTGGTACGGGGGTGCAGCAGGAGTAAGGGACAGCACAGCGCTCAGAGCTGGGGTTCCCCTGGGTGCAGTTGAAGTACAGGTTCCATGACCAGTCAGTGTAGTTGTTCCAGCCGCAGCACTTGAACTGAGAGAAGGAGAAATATAAGGAAAAGGGACATTAGAAACATTGTCTGGTACATTCTCTCACTCTCCACTCCTCCTGGGAGGACCCGCCAGCAGCCGAAGTGTGCCCGTATGTGCAGATGGGTGAACACGCGAGGGGAGACGCAGAATGCGTTGAACAGCATGTTACTCAGGGGCTTTCATGTGGAAAGCCTGATTGAAGCTGGGATAACGGAACTTTTGATCTGCGGTCACTCTGTGGTGTCCTGGTTAACATGCTAAATCAACCTCCCCAACGGGAACAGGTCAGTTGCAAAGACTTCAAAATGGCGTTGTATGCCTATTGGGTCTCGCTGTAATGGACTCAACCTGGGTGTGATGTGGTTAAACTTATTAAGAGAAAATAGCATGTTATGTAAGTGGAATAGATTACCTCTATCTGAATGTAGTGTAATAGATTACCTCTCTGAATGTGGTGTAATAGATTACCTCTCTCTGAATGTAGTGGAATAGATTACCTCTCTCTGAATGTAGTGTAATAGATTACCTCTCTCTGAATGTAGTCCATGAGGTTCTGCAGATCCAGGTCATCCCTGTAGTGCACGATGGCTTTATTCACGAACTTCCCCAGAGCGTCTGGTGTCTGGGGTTACAGAGCAGAAGGAGGACAGGTATGTAAAGTACTATGTTCATGTAAATCGGCTTGTTTGATTATGGGAATGGCCCCTAGGGGACGTTCTGAGAGAGCATTACGTAGGGGCCCTGGGGCTGGAATAGATGGCTCTTAATGTGCTATGACGGCTGTAATAACATATGCTTTAGAGTGGTAATAAGCCCGCGGTCCCCCTGGAGAATATCCCCCCTCTACCCCTACCTCCCCTCTCCCTTCCTCGCTGTCTGTCACCCGCAGCATGCCTCTAGGCACCTCCCGAATGTCATTAACGGCAAACGTCCTAGAAGAGATCTTGTTGAAATTGAACATTTGGTTCCACTTTGAAGTGACAGAGCGTTTGAATCATTTAGCGGATGGGGAGAGGATGCTGCGAGTGTGGTTAAACTGCCCTGTTTTAGCAGCGAAGGGAGC
Source organism: Salvelinus alpinus (assembly GCF_045679555.1). Classification (NCBI taxonomy): domain Eukaryota; kingdom Metazoa; phylum Chordata; class Actinopteri; order Salmoniformes; family Salmonidae; genus Salvelinus; species Salvelinus alpinus. The sequence continues at coordinate 47,884,397 of NC_092100.1, forward strand.
GCAGACACGAAGACAGCACAGAGAGAGAGTAGGAACTAGACAGACACCAGGCTGTAGGCGCAGTACCAGACCCCAGGAAGTGTAGAAACAGTACCTGGTCTGAATAGAAGAAGCCCAGGACAGCTATGGCCAGCTGAGTGAGGAAGACCAGAGTCAGACTGAAGGAGAACTGGAGAAGAAGAGAGACGTTACAGAGATGGTATTCTGTCAGAGGTAGGTAGGTACAGAGTTGCACATAAGTGCTATTTCCAGTCCTGACCTTTTAACGTTCTCCAATAGAGGGAAAAGGTTGTTGTACTGAATATCGTTTAGGAGCACCTTCTTCCTACCGTCTTCATATTTATTGTGTCAAGGTGGCTTGAATATGAAAAGCTTGGCCTTACCGTCTTGAGAAGGTGAATGTTTTCTCGCAGGGCTCCGATGCAGCCGCAGAAGGTTATGAAGAACATGACTACGCCCACCACGATCAGGATGACTGCTGGGTCGATCAGGAACGTGTCTCTGACCGTGTCTGCAAGAGACGAACACAGACAACCGTGTGGTGTGACCCACTAACACAACCTACTATGAGCTGGGGGATCTTTCTGGGCACCTCCACTGGGGATTAATTTCACAGTTTCACAGTGATATTGGAATGAATGAAAAGCAAACCATGTCATAAAGTTAAGATTGCAGAAAGCTTTGGGTATTGATTCATATTTTCAGATACAGATGCATGGCTTGGAATATGCAGAATAAAATGGGTCATACCTGTTGCTTTTTGAACCTTTGCATATACCCCTATAGCAACAATCAGCAAGGAGAAGACCTGAAAGAGGACAATAAATCTGATATGCATAAAATCTCCTCAAAATAGTAATAATACAACTTTTTTTAGATCAGGAAACCCTTAACAGTTAATAACTTTAGGGCTCTATTCAATCCGCATCATGGAAGTTCAGCTTTACAGCGTGATTGAAATTTAAAGGCAATGTTCCCGCTTTAGTCGGAGACTGCATTTATGATAAACGCTGCATATGTCGGCTCAATCTGAAATTACCTTTTACATTTCTATTGTGGAATCCATTACACTTCAGCCTGACAGATTGAATAGAGCCCTTAAAATACTGTTTTTTGTTTTTGTTGCTGCAGTTATCAACCCTGGGTTTAGGGCTATTCACCAAATCAGTCGAGCCTTGCCTTCAATTTTTCTTTCCATTTATATTTTGGGAATTGTCTGAAATTGTCAGCTTTTGCTGTGTAGTTTCATCTTTGCCAAACTAATCTCAGACAGAAGATTTGATAGTTGTTCCAGCTCTTCATTGTATTTCTATTCTTTTTTTGGCAGACAGACTTTGGGCTACCCTATTCTTGGAGCTAGAGTCCTTGGAGCTAGCCCTTGTCAGTAGGTGGTGTACTCTGTCAAAAAGCACAGCCCTGAAGGAGTTAAGAGTTCTGTTTTCAAAATCTATTTCCCAAATGATTGTTATACCACCTTGTATGATTTGTCTTTTGTTTACAGACCCCCTGATTGGCTTCCTGATGGCCAATAGTGTGTGGTTCTGAGAGAGCTTCTACACCGTAGGATCTCTCTGTGAAATTAATTGCACAAGCTCCTATTTAAACATACAAAATTGGTTGTCTCATACTGCTTTGTCTCGTTGAAATAAAAAATATGTTTTGCAAGAGAGACTTGCATTGACCATTAACAATCGTGGACGTCTTTGCTTGATAGATAGTATGGTTTGTTTGCGAGGAGGATCTGTGTGGGTTATTCACACCAAGGACACATGAGAGAATTCAAATGGTTTGTTTTGCGCTGTCTTTCCATCATGGAATCATCAACGTCTGAAAAGAGTTGCTGTCATAATCGTCTTGGTTGGAGAGCAATACCTAGCAACAGTGTACTTTTCCATTTACAACCTCTAGATAATACATCCACACACAACACAGTTTGATTGGAGCTCCAGTGTTTTCAAGGTCATCAAATAAATCAATACCATAATTGTTGCTCTTAGGTTGCCTTTGATGTCCTGGCTGGCTGGCTGAAACATGGCTATTGTATAGAATTGGTCTGTGCTGGCCTCCTGAGTGGTGCAGCAATCTAAGACACTGCATCACGGTGCTAGTGGCGTTACTACAGACCCGGGTTCATTCCCGGGCTGTGCCACTACCGGCCGTGGCCGGGAGTCCCATAGGACAGCGCACAATTGGCCCAGCGTCGTCCGGGTTAGGTTTGGCCCGGGGGAACTTTACTTGGCTCATCGCGCCCTAGGGACTCCTTGTGGTGGGCCGGGTTCCTGCAGGCTGACCCCCGGTCGCCAGTTGACCGGTGTTTCCTCCGACACATTGGTGCGGCTGGCTTCTGGGTTAAGAGAGCGGGTGTTTAGAAGTCTGGTTAGGTGGGTCATGTTTTGGAGGACGCATGACTCCACGTTCGCCTCACCTGAGCCCAATGGGGAGTTGCAGGGATTAGACAAGATCGTAATTGGGGAGAAAAATAATAATAAAAAACTGTCTCGGTGCTGGGAATAAGGGACACTGGTGAAAGTATTCCAGATATGTTTCCAGGCTTTGAACAGGGAGAAACGGTCCTGTATCCTGGGTGGATTGTGTTGGGGCGGCCTGAGCCCCTGACTAAGCTGAGCCAGGCCAGGGGTACGAGACCGGAACAAAAGGCTGTAGCACTGCAGTACAGGGCCTGTCCAGATAAACACACACAACTAGCCCAGTGATGTTTGGCTGCCACCGGTCCCCTGGCCTGGACGGTTCAATAACACACTCTGCACATCTCTGTTCTCTCTGTTTGTCTAGACATGGATAAAGAAGGATTGATAGAGCTGTGATATCACAGGTTACAATATATTCCCGATGGGATTTGCTCCTGCACAAAGAGCCAATGGAACTTCAATGCGACTCCCATCCCGTGAGTGCTTCGTCTCTCGTCTATCACATAATCTCTGCCCTATCCTTTATCTTATTGTAGCTGTCTGCTTCACCCAATGAGATAAAAACCCAGTGTTATCTCTATGGCTTCAACACCATGCACCAGCATCAAGCCCCCTGTCTATCTGCCGCATGGCCGCACACTCACAATGACGACATGGTCATGTGAGCTTTAGGACAGCCATTCAGCCCCTGTGCTTGGTAGAAGAGATAATCAGTCTATAGGAGACATCAGACAATATGCTCTTTAACAAACGGTGGTGTTGAAGACTTACCAGACACACAAGCTCTTCATTGAATAAACACAATACTGGCTAAATAGCTTGGACTGTAGGCTTTAGGTCTACACTACAACAAACTTGTAACTTTGGTCATGTTAAAGATAACCATTCCTCATCACATTTAACAATTTAGTGTACATTTTACACCACCCCTAAGACTTCCAGCAAGTTTTGAGGAATAATTAACGGTGCAAAGTTCATGAAGAACCATTGAAATGAGACAGTAAATTTCACCCACAACGTGTCAGATTGATATATTGTTGGTGTGAATGTCGACATTTTACAGTTGTGAATTATCTAAACAGGGAGCGTCTGCCAGCTGTTTGCAGCCCAGGAAACCTTTCGGAGTTATATCTCTGCATGTTTAATTCATGAGCGTTTAGCTTGAGAGCGTATTTCTCTGTATTTCAGAGGTGCAGCATTCTGTTGCTCAGTAGTTTGTACACTGCCTACTGTACATTACATACATCTACAGCCAGATCACTGGTGCTTAAGGGCTTGTTTGTTACAGTATGTTAGAGGTCTTCAGCCGAGTGGCTCCACTTACCCAGAACAAGAAGCTGAAAAAGAACAGGAAGTACCTTATCCAAGGGTTGATGAAGGAAAAAGTCTCGGCTCGGTTAAGATTCAATTTCCTATCCATTTTTGTTATTTTCTATGCTCCAAAAAATGTAAATATACCCAGATAACTTAAGTCTTCCTTGGGAAAGAGGTCTTCTGACCTCAATGGCACGTCCCGGTTAAATAAAAGTTAATAAATGAAATAAAACCTCCAAAAACACACACAGAAATGCCTAGTCCAACCCCAGAGATATTTGACCACCATACGAATCAGCTTCTGTGTAAAGTTTGCAGTGGCTGCTGCCTAAAAAGGGGGGCTAGCAGCTGTGACGCTGCCCTGCCATGGCTGGTAAGCACCAGAACTGTCCTGCAAGCCCAGGAATCAGGTTACACAAAATATCTGTGGCCTCAGTGCTGCTGAATGGCCCATTGGCCCAGGAGCTTTAATGTATTGTCTGTCACTCTCAATAAACAACCTGGTCTTTTTATATATAATACTTATGTTAATGAGACATTTCTGTATTTAATTTTCAATAAATGTACAAACATTTCTAAAAACATGTTTTCACTGAGGGACCTTACAGATAATTGAATGTGTGGGGTACAGAGTTGAGGTAGTCATAAAAAATGTATATATATATATATATAAATGGGTCCTAAAATACAAAATCAAATAGCTAAATGATCCATAGCATGACCATCATGATCCATAGCATGACCATCTTAAAACAATTCCATATGTCAGCTTAGCACCCCCCCCCCCCCCCAAAATGTCTTAGACTAAAGAAGTAAGTAACCATACCATACTTAACATAAACTAATTTGAGTGTTCGGGATTTACTGTTACTGTGTTACGTCTAGTCTGAGACCAGGCTACAGTAAAGGACTACAGTGTAGCCTTATGAGAGTAGCCTACAACAAGAGAAACATCTAGTCAAACCAAGTCCCTGTGATCAATAATCACATGTGGGTATATATAGGTTGTCTAGGCCCTAGGGGCCGGACATTGTGTATTGACAGTGGGGCCGGAATCTAAAGCAATTGCTTTTTTAGTCTTCAGCGTTTTACCGTAAATGCGATCTCTGTGAATGTCAGGGAAATTGCCTTTAAAAGGCACATTGTTGCTATTGCAATGCGCTTGACAACAAAGGGCCTCTGATGGAATCCTGGCCAAAGTTTTACAACACCAGAGCATTCTCTGTAGGCTGTCACATTTTCTGGTTTCTTAGTATGGGCCTACCCAATGAAAGTGGCCTTCAACAATGTGTCAATGTAAATTTGACCTAAAAAAAAAGCATCCTCATGTCCTGCTCTCTCTCCCTGTAGACTTAAGTTAACACCTGCTGTTGGGATGTTGTGGTCCCCATTGAACCCCAGTGTGTGATGCCCTCTGTGCTGGTTATTGGATCTTGCCCTGGATGCTCTTAGGCTCATCCAGTCTCAGACAGGTGATCCAGTCTGAGACTGGACAGGAAAAGGTAGTGAGGTCATCAAGCAGTCCACACTCAGGCTGCTGGACCAGTTTTGATTGTGCCCACATTGTAGCTGTTGCATCTACACATGGTAGTGAAATGTGTCTCTTATAAGTCCACTGTGTCCGCATTGGCTGAATCCTAAATCACGCCCTTCCCCTCAGCCCTCCATTTGCACGTTCACAAGAATTTGGAAAAGAATAATGGTCAAATGCTGCACAATCCAGGTGTTGAAAGCTCTTAGAGACTTACCCAGAAAGACCCACAGCTATAAGAGCTGCCAAAGGTGCTTCTACAAAGTATTGACTCGTGTGAATACTTATGTTAATGAGATATTTCTGTATTTAATTTTCAATAAATGTACAAATATTTCTAAAAACATGTTTTCACCGAGGGACCTTACAGATAATTATATGTGTGGGGTACAGAGATGAGGTAGTCATAAAAAAATTATGTTAAACACTATTAAACACACTTGTGTGACTTGTTAAGAAAAATGTTACACCTGAACTTGTTTAGTCTTCCCATAACAAGGTAGTTGAATATTTATTGACTCAAGACATTTCAGCTTTTCAATTTTTATTAATATGTAAACATTTCTGAAAACCTAATTCCGCTCTGACATTATGGGGTATTGTGTGTAGGCCAGTGACACAGTCACAATTTAATCAATTTTAAATTCAGGCTACAACATAACAAAATGTGGAAAAATCAAGGGGTGTGGATACCTTCTGAGGGCACGTTGACTTTTTCCACATTTTGATACGTTACAGCCTTATTTTAAAATCCATTAAACAAATATGTATTTATCAATCTACATAATGGGAAAACAGTTTTCTAGAAATGTTTGCAAATATATAAAAAAAATTAAACAGGAATACCTTATTTACATAAGTAAATTGAGCTCAGGTGCATCCTGTTTCCATTGATCCTCCTTGAGATGTTTCTACAACTTGATTGGACTCCACCTGTGGTAAATTCAATTGATTGGACATGATTTGGGAAGGCACACACCTGTCTATATAAGGTCCCACAGTTGACAGTCCTTGGCAGAGCAAAAACCAAGCCATGAGGTCGAAGAAATTGTCTGTAGAGTGCTGAGACAGGATTGTGTTGAGGCACAGATCTGGGTAAGGGTGCCAAAAATCATCTGCAGCATTGAAGGTCCCCAAGAACACAGTGGCCTCCATCATTCTTAAATAGAAGAAGTTTGGAACCACCAAGACTTCCTAGAGCTGGCCAAACTGAGCAATCAGGGGAAAGGCCCTTAGGGAGGTTACCAAGAACTCAATGGTCACTCTGATAGACTTCCTCTGTGGAGATGGGAGAACCTTCCAGAAGGACAACCATCTCTGCACAACTCCACCAATCAGGCCTTTATGGTAGAGTAGCCACATGGAAGTCACTCCTCAGTAAAAGGCACATGCCTCAACTGGCAGCTTCATTAAATAGTACCCACACCAGTCTCAACGTCAACAGTGAAGAGGCGACTCCTGGATGCTGGCATTCTAGGCAGATTTGCAACAAAAAAGCCATACAGTTGAAGTCGGAAGTTTTTTCAAACACATTCAAACTCGTTTTTCAACCACTCCACACAGTTCTTGTTAACAAACTATAGTTTTGGCAAGTCGGTTAGCACATCTACTTTGTGCATGACAAGTAATTTTTCCAACAATTGTTTACCAACAGATTATTTCACTTATTCACTGTATCACAATTCCAGTGGGTCAGAAGTTTACATATACTAAGTTGACTGTGCCTTTAAACAGCGTGGAAAATTCCATTAAAGGATATCATGGCTTTAGAAGCTTCTGATAGGCATAAAAGGCATAATTTGAGTCAATTGGAGGTGTACCTGTGAATGTATTTCAAGGCCTACCTTCAAAGTCAGTGCCTCTTTGTTTTGACATCATGGGAAAATCAAAAGAAATCAGCCAAGACCTCAGAAAAATAATTGTAGACCTCCATAAGTCTGGTTCATCCTTGGGAACAATTTCCAAATGCCTGAAGGTACCATGTTCATCTGTACAAAAAATAGTACACAAGTATAAACACCATGGGACCATGCAGCTGTCATACCGCTCAGGAAGGAGACGCGTTCTTTGGTGTGAAAAATGCAAATCAATTCCAGAACAACAGCAAAGGACCTTGTGAAGATGCTGGATGAAACAGGTACAAAAGTATCTATATCCACAGTAAATTGAGTCCTATATCGACATAACCTGAAAGGCCGCTCAGCAAGGAAGAAGCCACTGCTCCAAAACCGCCATAAAAAAAGCCAGACTACGGTTTGCAAATGCACATGTGGACAAAGATCGTACTTTTTGGAGAAATGTCCTCTGGTCTGATGAAACAAATATAGAACTCTTTGGCCATAATGACCATCGTTATGTTTGGAGGAAAAAGGGGGATGCTTGCAAGCCGAAGAACACCATCCCAACCGTGAAGCACGGGGCTGGCAGCATCATGTTGTGGGGATGCTTTGCTGCAGGAGGGACTGGTGCACTTCACAAAATAAATGGCATCATGAGGAAAGAAAATGATGTGGATATTTTGAAGCAACATCTCAAGACATCAGTCAGGAAGTTAAAGCTTGGTCGCAAATGGGTCTTCCAAATGGACAATGATCCCAAGCATAATTCCAAAGTTGTGGCAAAAAGGCTTAAGGACAACAAAGTCAAGGTATTGGAGTGGTCATCACAAAGCCCTGACCTCCATCCTATTGAAAAGTTTTGGGAAGAACTGAAAAAGCGTGTGCGAGCAAGGTGGCCTACAAACCTGACTCAGTTACACCAGCTCTGTCAGGAGGAATGGGCCAAAATTCACCCAACTTATTGTGGGAAGCTTGTGGAAGGCTACCCAAAACATTTGACCCAAGTTAAACAATTTAAAGGCAATGCTACCAAATACTAATTGAGTGTATGTAAACTTCTGACCCACTTGGAATGTGATGAAATTTAAAAAAAAAGCTGAAATAAATCACTCTCTATGATTCTGACATTTCACATTCTTAAAATAAAGTGGTGATCCTAACTGGCCTAAGACAGGGAATTTTTACGAGGATTAAATGTCAGGAATTGTGAAAAACTGAGTTTAAATGTATTTGGCTAAGGTGTATGTAAACTTCCGACTTCAACTGTATCTCAGATTGGCCAATAAACAGAAAAGATGGGCAAAAGAACACAGACACTGGACAGAAGAACTCTGCCTAGAAGGCCAACTTCCCGGAGTTGCCTCTTCACTGTTGATGTTGAGACTGGTGTTTTGCGGGTACTCTTTAATGAAGCTGCCAGTTGAGGACTTGTGAGGCATCTGTTTCTCAAACTAGACACTCTAATGTACAGTCGTGGCCAAAAGTTTTGAGAATGACACAAATATAAATTTTCACAAAGTTTGCTGCTGTGTGACAAGATAGGGTTGGTATACCGAAAATAGCCCTATTTGGTAAAAGACTAAGTCCATATTATGGAAAGAACAGCTCATATAAGCAAAGAGACATGAAGGTCAGAACTTTGAAAGTTTCTTCAAGTGCAGTCGCAAAAACCATCAAGCGCTATGATGAAACTAAACTGTCTCTCATGAGTACCGCCACCGGAAAGGAAGCCTCAGAGTTTCCTCTGCTGCAGAGGACAAGTTCATTAGAGTTACCAGCCTCAGAAATCGGCAATTAACTGCACCTCAGATTGAACCTTACAGAGTTCAAGTAACAGACACATCTCAACATGAACTGTTCAGAGGAGACTGCGTAAATCAGGCCTTTGTGGTCGAATGCTGCAAAGAAACCACTACTAAAGGACACCAATAATAAGAAGAGACTTGCTTTGGCCAAGAAAACGAGCAATTGACATTAGACCGGTGGAAATCTGACCTTTGGTCTGATGAGTCCAAATCTGAGATTTTTGGTTCAAACCGCCTTGTCTTTGTGAGACGCAGAGTGGGTGAACGGATGATCTCCAAATGTGTAGTTCCCACCGTGAAGCATGGAGGAGGTGTGATGGTGTGAAGGTTCTTTGCTGGTGACAACTGTCTGTGATTTATTTAGAATTCAAGGCACACTTAACCAGCATGGCTAACAGAGCATTCTGCAGTGATACGCCATCCCATCTGGTTTGAGCTTAGTGGGACGATCATTTGTTTTTCAACAGGAAAATAACCCAAAACAAACCTCCAGGCTGTGTAAGGACTATTTGACCAAGAAGGAGAGTGATGGAGTGCTGCATCAGATGACCTGGCCTCCACAATTACCCGACCTCAACCCAATTGAGATGGTTTGGGATGAGTTGGACCGCAGAGTGAAGGAAAAGCATTCAACAAGTGCTCAGCATATGTGGGAACTCCTTTGAGACTGTTGGAAAACTCATGAAGCTGGTTGAGAGAATGCAAAGCTGAGTAAGTGTGTCCAAACTTCTGACTGGTACTGTGTATGTATGTTTAAAAATATATATATATATATTTTGAAGAAATCAAATAATGTATATTGGAAAATCAAACAGAATATCCCCAATCACCACTAATCACTTTATTTCAGTACATATTACTAATACAAAATGGTCTGTACAAAGGCTAAAATAGGTATTTTTTTTGCATAGAAGGATCAGTGAAATTAAAGAAAGCCAGAATGGAATGGCACAGTAAACTACCCACTACCAAACAGGAAGGAGAGAAGGAGAACAGATAGGCTAAGGCCTAGATTCAATCTGTAGCGCTAATGATCCGTGCTCTTCCGAGATTTACATTTTAAGGTTATTTTCTATTGAGCCGACATACTGCGTTTACTGTGACGTGGGAGCATTGCCTTTAAATTTGAACCGCGCTGTAGTGTGGATCTTCAATGCTCTGGATTGAATCTACGCCTAACTCAGGGGGTAAAGCTCAGTAGAAAAATACTCTTGTGCTCACATCAAACAGTAAAAATATTGCCAATTTTATAGGACACATCTGTAGAAACCAACTCGAAGAAAATCAGAGCCATAGATATAGTGAGATACAGTATATAGAGATATATCTATATATGGCTCAAACTCTTATTATACTGCTCAATTTATACACTCCCCCCCATCCCCCCTTCACCAATACACATGTAAATATTGGACTATAAATTGTGCCTTCCTGTATTATACTTATGCTAAAATGTTTATTCTATTCTACTGTAATTTATTTTATGTTCATATTCTTATCTTTTATTATTTATTATTGTTGCATTGTTGAGAAGGAACCTGCAAGTAAGCATTTCACTGGACAATGTATACCATGTGCATCCTGTACATACCACTAATAAAACTTAAAACCTGACAACTGTCATTTGAGTTTCTATTGTGATTAGTTCATCACACTGTCTGCAGTAGCTGCACCTTAGGTTTCATTATCTTTAAATGAGAACATATTTTACGGTTTCCCTTGATGTAGCCTAACTTCTGACAGCTCACTGATTCACTCCGTTCAATATACCAAAATAGTATAAATTATTCCGAATCTAACCCTACTTTAAAAACTATACTTAACGGTGCCAAGAAAAAAGGAACACAATAACGTCAGTCTTCAAACATGAAAGGCAAATGAGCGTACAGGGTATAGTGGGATTTTGTGACACACTTTCCTTTATTTAAAAAATATTAGGATTTAAAGAATGAAATGTAGTGCACCACCTAATATAGATATTCAGAGTTCTTTTACATGTAGCAAAAAAAAAATCCACAGGACAAGGCTGACAGATAGCAGATAATACTGCGGTTTGCCATGACACTACATCAAACACACCATTCAAGAGCTTACATTTCAGAACAGCTCAGATAGTCAGCTTTAGTTGTGAGGGATTAGTGATGAGATTATAAAAATATGTCAAAGGTGGTATAAATGAGCTGCTTCCATAGCAGACAAAACCCCCAATAACCATTCTTCCCTTTCCATCTCCAGTCTGTGGCAGTGTTTCCATGTGAAGAGAGGGGAAAAAATACTTAATGCTCATTCCAAATCCACCAATGAAATGTATCCTATTTCGCACTACAAGCTGCAATACTGTAAATTAAACTAACAATACAGTACTAACCCCCAAAAAACACATTTACATTTCGTTTACAATGCTCCTGAATTAAAAAGTACAAATGCAAACAATCTATCAAACAAATAAAAGATGAACAACATTAATTCATGGGTAGGAAATTAGTTAACGCCCGTACAGCTAAGAAAATGACTTCCAAAAATAAACAGTCAGAGAGAGCGTGTGTGTTAATATCATCTTCTGTCAATATCAGAAGATGCCAATGGGCATTAGGTTAATGGGGTCCTTCCTATTGCAGAGGTGCAACAAGAACAGTTGATCAGTTGTGAAATTACAATATTTACTCCCAGGACTAGAATAAGGGTAATGCAGTAAGAGGAATTATGTTGCTCAGTCAGTGTCATCTGAGATTTAACACACTCCATAGGGCAGAGTTGGGCAGGCATTTACAAGAACGGTACAGGCATGGTTAAAGACATACCGCAGATAATAGAATAGCACATCCTAATGTACACAAAATGAATGACATTTTTAAGGTCATTTCAGATTGAGCCGACATATGTGAATGCGGGAATATTGACTTTAAATTCAAATCGACCTATAACTCGGATTTTCTGCAATACTTTTACGATGCAGATTGGATCCAGCTCTTCGCATATAGAGAAAACAAAACAGCAAACATGCAGTATGTATTGATCCTCCTACTCAGATGGCATGTTCCTCCCTCAAAACAGGACTGGAATAAATGCCTGCGGCGAAGTTAAGACAGGAAGGTGGTTAAGTTGCACCTTAAAAAGGAATAACGTTCCGTTCCTGTTTGTCTTCAATTCCCCCGTCTAACTATCTGTCTATAATCCCAAGGATATACTACTAATGCTCTCCGGATGACTGACAGTGAGCTTCAGACACAACAAAGCCAAGTAGAACACAGTAAAAGAGCAGATCGTATAAAAACAAGAGACAAAAACAGCTAATGTACAACAAGAAAACATCATAAAACACTTGTGTTAAAGTGATAGACTTCTTCTCCTCTATGAACATGAACAAACAACATTTGTTTGATAAAACACTGAAAAACCACTTGACGGTGGGAGAATGCGGGAAGCAAAGACTTGAATGAATTCCTTTCCGAAGAACAGAAAAATGTCAATGGTAGAACACCGACATTTCAGAGATGGCAGTGACAGTTACACGTTACGTGAATGACGACGGGAAAAGCTGTTTGGGATTTTGAAATGATTCTTGAACGAAGTCTGACATATGGACTGTGTGAAGCCGGTTTTGTCTTCGGGATTTGATCGTGTATTTCTATCTTCATGCTGAAGTGGCTATTCTGCATTTCATTCAACGTGTAACCCTTCCAACCCAAATCACTTCACACAATGTCAGACTTTCACAATACAATAATGATCACAGATCTTATCAGTTGACATGAATGGGCTCTTTAGTCTATGATTCTATGATTATCAGATGCAGTATTACTTCTGGGAGCAAGCAAAGTGGCAGAGGGTACAAGGATGTCGGTACACAGGGTACAAACCTGTTCTTACGTGACCGACGACAACTGTCACATCTCTACAAATGTCAACCCTGGCATGTACCTCGCAGCATTTGCTGGAGCGATAAATTGTGCCGAATGTTTGTGGATGCATCCAGGCAGAGGATGTGAAGCGCTCATGCCAGTGCTTTACATCAGCAGCTGTCATGTTTTTCCTGTGGTTGTAAAACATGGATTACGATGGGGCATCCAGTGAATCAGAGACAGAAAGTTCGACAACAACTATCTGAGCCTGTGACACAGCCATGCACAAAACCCACATCTGCTGCAATCTACCACTATGTAGAGTATTGTACATCCCAATATGTTCAAATTAAGATTTAATGAATGACCTTAGATGGTCCTGAAGATGATCCTTAATGCAGACAGAGTGTGAAGGCTAGGCCGCAGTGTCTCCGAGTTAGCTGCGTTTGGCAAAATGTCCTTTACCGCCTACCGCCTCCTCTATCCTTCACACGACATCCGCATGTAGCAGCAATGTCAGAGTTCTTACACCTCTTATCCCAAGCAGCATCCTAGCCTCTAACCCTCCTGCAATTGTAGGATGAGATTTTAGAACTGAGACACTTCTGGTCCCGATTATCTAACTTCTAACCAAATTCCCCAAAGTACAGTAAACATCCAGTCAGTTCAGCCAACCTCCCCTCCTTCATGTTAAGGATAAGTCAATTAATTGATTACTACAAGCAGAAGGTTGCAAGTGAATGCTTCTTTAAGTTCCCTCTACTTCTGCATGTTGACATGTTAAAGGAAAACGGGGCCATGTTCATTAGGGCATGCAAAGGAAAATGTTTATGCTACAAAAATGACCGTTTCTTATTGTAAGTCCAGGTAGTCCTAAACTGTTTCAGTCCATTTTGTTCCATTTAGTGCCTAATGAACATGACCCTGTTGGTAAAGCCCTCCAAAGCAGTTTAGAGTGTAGTTATCTACGTACCCTGAAACCTACCCTTGTTCTTGTACTAAACAGGACTCCTGCTGTTGAACCGCACATAGGCCACCGTTGTAGCGCTAGTAAAACGACTTGTCCTACAGGGCGCGTTGCCTTACCCGAACCACAGCCTCGCCTTTTGATCAGACTCCCTCCCTCCCTTCCACCCACTCTGTGACTGACTGACGCAAGGGAGGCGCTTTGAAAACTACAGCAGCAGCATCCAGACTACAGGTGTAGACACATCATCACTTAGTCTAGCAGGAATGTCAGTGAAAATGTGTACTGTGAAGAGCTTGTCTCGCCCCCCTGCCGTTCTGACATGTAAAAAGTAAGAGAGAGAGCGAAAGGATGAGATGGAGAAAGAGAGGGAATAAAAACTAAAGAGTTCAGGCATTCCTGGAGAGCTACCATCCTGTAGATTTTCGCTCCAACCTTAATCTAGTGCAGATGATTCTAATAATTAGCTGGTTGATAAACTGAATCAGGTCAGTTACAACTGGGGTTGGAGCGAAAACCTACTGGATGGTAGCTCTCCAGGAACAGGGTTGGATAGCCCTGCACTCTTAACTTGATTCCTCTGAAGTGTAATAAGTAAGTCTTTCCATCACAGGAAAAACCTCTCCGAATCCAGGGCACCAACCACTTAGGGCTCATGGCATTATAACCTTGACCTACGACCCATCCCAACCCCTGACCATCCACAGCAAGGATGGGCAACTCCAGTCCTCGGAGGCCTGGTTGGTGACACACGTTTTCCCCAGCCACTGCTAACACCAGACTCCAATAATCAACTGATCATGGGTCCTGTGCTACCTGCTCAGACATTACGTGCCAATGGTTGCGTGCCACGTCATTGACTGTGTCATCGACTGACAGATTGCTTTACCATATGATGTGGTTAGCTGATACATAAAATATCTATCCAGGCATTGTAAGATCTGGCATGCGTCAGCAACGCCTGGGCAGAGGAACGCGCCCATAGTCTTCAGTTTAGATGAATGCAATTAGTCTAATCAGGTGTGTTAGCTATAGGGCTAGGAGAAAAGTGTAACACCAGTTCGCCCCCCTAGGACTGGAGTTGCCCATCCCTGATCCACAGCAACTCATCACATCTCATCACAGGTGGCCGTAATGTCTGTAACGGATTAAATAGCATGGCATCGAAAACATCAAACACATAGTTTCCATTCGTTTGATACCATTCCCGCCATTCCATCCATTATTATGAGCCGTCCTCCCCTCAGCAGCCTCCTGTGCATCTCATCCATTCCACACCTCTGACAACAGATAACACTTAGCACAGGGCTCTCCAACCCTGTTTCTGGAGAGTTACCCTCCTGTAGGTTTTTGTTCCAACCCCAGTTGTAACTAAGCTGATTCAATTTATAAACCAGCTAATTATTAGAATCAGGTGCACTAGATGATGGTTGGAGTGACAACCTACAGGATGGTAGCTCTCCAGGAACCGGGTTGGAGTGACAACCTACAGGATGGTAGCTCTCCAGGATCCGGGTTGGAGTGACAACCTACAGGATGGTAGCTCTCCAGGAACAGGGTTGGAGTGACAACCTACAGGATAGTAGCTCTCCAGGAACAGGGTTGGAGTGACTACCTACAGGATGGTAGCTCTCCAGGAACCGGGTTTGAGAGTCTTGACTTAGCATATCAAACACTCCATTTCATAGGAGCATAAAGGACACATTTAGAAGAAAAAAATCATACTGTATTGGGAATAAAAATGACATTTTCAATGACAAAAAAAAGAAGAAATTTTCAATGAAAAAAGTGTTCCGGGGAGTAGAAAACTAGCATACCATGTCGGAGCCTTTCATCATTTACAAGGGAAAGAGGAAGTTAACATGAACCATCAACACGACAAAATCCATGAAAACCTGGAGACTACAATCTCATTTTTCTTTTCACCGCTTTCTTCGCCTTGCAGGGGGGATGTGAGCATTAGTAAAGCTTCCCGCAAAACTATTAGTCCAAGCGCCCAAAACATGTATATTTACTTCTGAACAGGAGAGAGACGACATAAGACATCTTCCAGTCCCATTTATCTTTGGCAAATGAATGGTGGAGTGGACAGAGAAGAGGACAAGGGTGACACAGCTGCAGTCTGTACAGGGTTTCTGGGAAGAGTGGGGAGTGGGAGGCTTTGTGATACAGGAGGTATGGGGGGGGGGTCATCCAGAGTCTATCCCATCAGGCAGTACATGGGGCTCCTTTCCCTGTGTGCTGTCTGTCCCACGCTAAGCGTCATACTTCTTCCCTGTTCTGTGGATTTGGTGGAACAGTGTCATGGAGAACGCCATTCCCAGGAGCTGCAGAGAAGGAGAGGGGGAAAAATGAATTTTGTCTTTGAAGTCTCTATAAAAATGTTTTATCATTATTGTATCAAAGTCAGAGGACACAGTGAATGGTACAGTGCAGCCAGTTCTGAGTGATGTGAGCAAACTCTTGTGTTATGTACTCTGCTACACGAGGTGAAATACATTCACTGTTAGTGCTTCTGGCTTGTGTTGATTTTATGACACTGAAGAAAAATCCTCCAGCAGAGTTTGAAAACAACCCACATTTTCCTTTTTTCAAACCAGGGATAGAGATTGGCTACCTCCTCTCTCTCTCAGGCCGTCTTGAAACATCAAATATAACAACATGCCTCTGTATCTCACTGATGAAATGCCGTGAGATAAGTGAGCACATTATGTCAATGAGGTAAATTATGAAGCGCCGGGAAAAAAAGTTTATTCTTTGAAGTTTTCCATTAAGAAATAGCCTGTGATACGTAGGACTACTTTCACATCAAAGTCGGGAGGCTGATCCTAAAGCCATTATCTGAAGCAGTCAGGACTGGAGTGAGTAAAACTCTTTATTACAGAACATAACTGGGTTCAAATACTATTTGAAATCTTTCAAAAACAGCGTTAGCCTGCCCAGAGTGCCATATGGGCGGGGTTTGCGGTTTTTTGACTATTCTATTGGTTCCATTGTGCCAGGAAAGCTCAATCAAGCCCAGCTAAATTATTATAAATTATTTCAAGTAGTATTTGAACCCAGGTCAGTTACACATGCAGACCACACTTACTGTAGCCGGAAGTTAGCTAGCTAGCTACCGTAGGAAGTATTTTGCTACTGTGATTAGCATTAGCCTCTGGGAAGCTGCTGCTGACTTTCCCTTTCGTTCCAGACAAACTTGGGTCCATATGCTTAGGGATACCTTCTTAAACTCCTGCCAGTCTCACCTAATATCTAACACAGTGTGGTGAAAAAAGCTAACAGTTATTATACCAGGCTCTTGAGCAATGCCAAGCACACATCACAGATCAAACTCCAACCCCTACCCTGTCACACATAGACACACACCCTGTTCAGTATGTCTGCATTAGGGATGCAACTGTAGGGCAGAGGCTTTTGATTAACTCATGCGGACTCTCCCCAGCTTGCTCCAGCTTACTCTACAGAGCAAAGTCTATCTATGGTTCTAGGTTCCATATTTTGTTATTGAACAGATAGGACAATAGTGTGAATACAGAAAAGATAGGAGTTTGAGTCAAAGGGCAGTGGGCCGGATTCAAACCCACGCCGGGAACTGGCATACACGTGTGCCAACACTAACCGCTGGACCACACAGGCCATCTCTCTGCAGACTGCCTTTTAATGATTCTCATTTCTACTACTCTCTCAGTAATGGGCTGGGGAATGTTAGGTGGTGGGGTCAGGCCAAAGGTCAAAGGAAAAGTAAATTATGTACAGTATATTGTCCTTCTGCTGCTGCAGGCTCAGCCTTCTATATATCCTCATTATATCTCTCTCATTCTCTCTTTCTCTACTTCTCTCCTGCTCTCCTTCTATCCCTCTCTCATAAACACCCTATGCAACAGGTGTGTTTGGGATTTGATAATGTGTGTGTGTAGAGAGAGTGCAGACCAGCCCTGTGGTACAGTCTAAAATCATGGTGACAACTCTACTTCTATACGTTAAAGAGCTTGGGCTCTCCTGCCTCTGACACAGAGTAGGTAGGGAAGAGCAGAGAGGCAGCTGGAGTTAGACAGGTAGGCAAGACAGGAAGGGTAGACAAGGAGACAGACAGGTTGGGAAGACAGGTGCTTTTGCGTAGTCAGAGAGACATACCACGAGAAAAGATAGTCAGACAGGTACTTTATGGTAGACAGAGGAGTCAGACAGAAAGGACAGACAGGAGGAACATAGGGATGCAGCAGGCTGAGATCTCTTTATCAGGTCTTATATCACTTCCTGGTGTCTGGCTCCAGCTCCAGCGTTGGGCACAGAGCCAAGGTGCTTTGATTTCCTCAGACAGGACCAGGGAGCACCAGACACCATCTTCGATATTTCAGTATGGCAGAATGTGTAGGTGCTATTACGCCCACTGAGCATGGACTTTATTACTGGCCTGTCTCTCACAGGGAGAGGGAGTGTGTGGCTGTGGAGTTACACACACACACACACACACACACACACACACACACACACACACACACACACACACACACACACACACACACACACACACACACACACACACACACACACACACACACACACACACACACACACACAAACACACACACACACTTCATGGAGAGAGCTTGCTGCTTACCTGCACTACCAAGATGCACATGCCAATGGTTCCCATGAGATGCTTATTGTCATCGAGCCACTCCTCCACCTTCTCATAGCAGCCCTAGGGGACAGAGGGACAACAATAGAACTGTGAGCGGACACTAGAAGAAAGATAGACTAGGGGGTGATGGAGGAAATATGGAAGAACAGTAAAAGTCACTCGATGGAGATAAATAACGGTCTGTCAAAAACAGCAATTGAAAAGCACTTTGGATCGTTCAATTTTGAATATGGAAAGACATTTAATATTTCGGACGCACAAGGTTGTTGGGGAGAGAAAGAGACACAGTAAAATCACTGAAGTGGCCCTTCTGTAGCTATCATCTCTGGTTCATGCATACTGTAAGATGTTATCAATCACAGGTTCATTCACAGGTCACTACTACTTGAAAAAGTTTGGCATGGGCACTCAAATCCTCAAAACGTTCTACAGCTGTACCATTGAGAGCATATTGACTGGCTGCATCGCTGCCTGGTATGGCAATAGCACCGCCATCGATCGCGTGGCACTACAGGGGGTGGTGCGGACAGCTCAGTACATCACTGGGGCCGAGCTCCCTGCCATTCAGGACATCTGTATCAGGCGGTGTGGAAGGAAGGCCCGGAAAATCGTTTAAGCCATAGACTCTACTAAATGTAAAACTATATAAAACTAAACTAAATATATTCACGTCAGCAAATTATTGATTAAAACACACTGTTTTGCAATTAAGATCTACAGTAGCCTTAACAGCACTCTGTAGGGTAGCACCATGGTGTAGCCGGAGGACAGTTCGCTTCCGTCCTCCTCTGGGTACATTGACTTCAATACAAAACCTAGGAGGTTCGTGGTTCTCACCCCCTTCCATAGATTTGCATAGTAATTATCAGAACTTCCGGAGGACGTCCTCCAACCTATCAGAGCTCTTGCAGCTTGAACTGACCTGTTGTCCACCCAATCAAAGGATCAGAGAATGAATCTAGTACTGAAAGCATAAGTACAGCTAGCTAGCACCACAGTGCATAAGATTTGGTGAGTAGTTGACTCAAAGAGAGAGAAAGACAATAGTTGAACAGTTTTGAACAAATTAATTTCTTAAAAAATGAAGGAGAAGCGAGAGAGAGAGTTAGCTACTGTATATTTAATATTTTTTTCACTTTCCCGTACTTAGCTAGCGAATGCAGATAGCTAGTTTAGCCTACTCAAACATCCGGCTCAAACAGAGAGGGATGCTATGTTAGTTAGCTACCTGACTATGGATATGGCTATCCAACACTTGAAATCTGCCAAGTCAAGGTAAGCTTTTGGTTGTATTTATTTCTTGCCACCGGGGCCTGCCGGTGTAACTGCTAACCTCCTTGCTGACTGTACACTGTACTGCATGATTGTAGCGGGTTTACTAACGTGTTAGTTCTAGTAGCTATTTTGACTATGACGTTATAATATGGAGACAGCGATGTAGGCTGTGTGTAGCGGTCACAGACAGCTGATGTGTTGTGCACTGAAGTCCACAAGCGAAGGGTGAGAGTAGGAGAGCGCATAGATGCGAGATGAAATTATACAATTATCAAAGGGATCATGCTACAGTATGTGGCTGCTATGAAAGTGAATTATATTTGCGTGTGATCTGTTGAAATACGTTTCTTAAACGGAAGCAAACGGAACGAAACGGGGATAAACATACCTGAATTTGTCCAATAGAAACTCTCGTTGCAACTGTTGGGCTAATGATTACACCCTAGATCAGCTAGATGCAGGCAAGAGTGTGCAAGGCAGTATTGAATGTGTCAATGTCTGTCACCTTGGTTACTCAAATTTCTCTCGACCTGTGCACCTAGCGTACGTTGTAAACTTGCATTCATAAGCTAGGTTGTAGCAACCTCATGATGGGTATGGGGGAAATTAAAGTATCATGTAGTAGCCTAAACCTATCCATGTTACATTGAACTGGTTGAATGGAATATGAATGACAGTCATCCAATATGCTGTAATAGAAATAAGGCCAAACTCATAACAAAATGATTGTCCTCCCTTATCTTAAAAGGAACCGACCACCTCTGCTCAACACATATGCACACCCACTCACATACAAGCTGCTGCTACTCTGTTTATCTTATATCCTGTTGCCTAGTCACCTTACCTCTATACATATCTACCTCCTTCACTCCAGTATCCCTGCACATTGTAAATATGGTACTGGAACTGACCCTGTATATAGTACCCTTACTTACTTACTTACTGTGTCTTTCATATTTCTTCATATTTCTCATGTTTTTTCTAGTATTACATTGTTATTGATTATTGCATTGTTAGGTAGAGCTTGTAAGAAAGGCATTTCACTGTACTTGTACATGTGAAATTAAAACGTGAAACTACTATCTCCATGTGGTGGGGTTTGCACTCGATAACACAGCCACAAAGTCAGATTGCCACAAAATTGGCTGTGGAAAATGTAAGGTTAAGGTTAGGCATACGGTTAGCAGTGTGGTTAAGGTTAGGGTTAGGCATACGGTTAGCAGTGTGGTTAAGGTTAGGGTTAGGCATAAGGTTAGCAGTGTGGTTAAGGTTAGGGTTAGGCATAAGGTTAGCAGTGTGGTTAAAGTTAAGGTTAGGTTTAAAATCATATTAAAATCAAATAGAGAAATTGTAGAAATGGGCAGGCTTTAGCCATAATTGAGTAAAGCTATGCTTTGTGACCTGCTGGACACCCCAGCTGGTCACCAGTGCTGGAAACATCTGCCCTACAATCAACGGCCAGGCCATCTACCTGTCTGTCCTCTGTCATCTCCAACCTAGGAGTCAAGTTTGATTCTTCTCTGCCCTTCGATGCCCACATAAAACAAATATGTAAAACATTGTTTTTCCATCTTAAAAATATTGCCCGGTTCATACCATCACTCTCCCAGCCAAATGCAGAGAAACTCATTCACGCCTTCCTATTCTCTCTGATTGACTACAGCAATGCGCTGTTAGACGGGCCTCCCAGCCAAATCACTACAGAGGCTACAACTAATCCAGAACAGTGCTGCCAGGGTCCTGACCAGGACCAAGAAGTCAAACAACATCACCCCGATCCTGGCCCAATGCCACTGGCTACTGGTCAACTACAGGATCGACGTCAAAGTTCTTGTGCTTGTATTTAAAGCCTTGAATGGATTGAGCCCCACCTCAATCAGCGAGCCACTTCGCACTCTCTGCTCCAATTCCTAAAACACATCTCTGAACTATGGGGGACCGAGCCTTCTGCTTCCTTGCCCCTCGCCTATGTAATGCTCTCCCTGGCCATCTGAGAGCTGCTCCATCACTCTGAACTTTTAAAATGGGCATTAAAACCCACTTCTACAGATTGTCTTTTTCATTTTTATTTTGCTTCCCTCCGTAGAGCTTTGAGACAACTCTGTAATGAAATGCTCTATTCAAATGAAATGTGTTATTATTAGGATGTATTATTATAATTATGACATTGTGGCTGTGTTAACTAGTGACAACCATGTGGCGGGGAAGTTAGTGACAGTTTCAGCTGTTACAATAGATGGGTTGGCTGACAATATCACGTGCTTCCATGGGGCAGAAGTCAGCGTGTTGTTGTGATTCTGGAAGACCAGGGGCCTGTTGCACAAAAGTAGAATTAAGACATCCGGGATAAATGACTCAGCTGAGCTCAATGAAGCCAAAACATGTGCGTCCAGGCTTAATTGGTTGCACAAAGACCAAGCCAGGATGAGCAGACACGGATTCATTAAGCCAGGTGAAACCAATCCTGGATAGGTGCGCGCTCACGGCTCACTCAAATAGACCCCGCCACAGATCACAGATTAACTGATTTACCATGGCAACTAGAGCCGCGTACTTTTCCCCGTCGGAAGCACAAATCCTCATGGAGGCATACGAGGAGGTAAAAGATATAATTAAGAAGAAAGGCAACACCGCCACAGTGATAAAGCAAAGAGAAAAAGCGTGGCAAAGTATTGCAGACCGCCTGAATGCGTAAGTAGTGCACAATTACACACTCACCGCTCCGCTGAAACATCACAATTACAATTCAAATATTTAATTCACATCTCCAAAAATGCAGTTGTACTGTAATTATGAAACGGTTAAATTTTTAATTGAAATGCACTGCAGATATGAGTGAAATTGTGTAAAGTAACTCCATCACACTGTATAAAGCTATGATACATTTTTTGATATTTTTACTGAAAACAAGACAAAAATACCAAGTAATTTTTTGCAGTGTGACTCCATTAAATGTGTGTGTGTGTGTGTGTGTGTGTAGATTAAACATGAACGGGCCAAAACGGACATGGCAGCAGGTCAAAATCAAATACAAGAACATTCTGCAGAATGGTATGGTCCCTGACTAATATTTAACAAAGCACAAGCATATATTGTACCCAGAAGGTGCCTGCTCACACATTGTCTGTACTGTTTTAGCAGTGAAAAAGAATACCCACAGACAAGGCACGGGTGGTGGGTCACCAAAGGCTGACCTTACCCCAGCAGAGGACATGGCCTTGGAGCTAAATAAAGGCAGGCCCGTCTTAGAGGGGATCCCTGGGGGGAAAGAGACGAGCATAGGTTCCTCCCAAGATGCCACCCGCTTCATTCAAGGTATGTCCTTCCATCTCTACATGGGATACAACCACATTCATATTGAATCAATTTGGACTGTCTGACTTTGGTTTACCTATTGCCTTGCAGTGTCTGGCAGCACTGTGTTCCTGTTAGAGCCACCAGCACAAGCACCAGACGATGCTGATCCAGTGAGTACTCCATCAAAGGCATACTGTAGGCCTGGCATGTCTTGTCTACTAGCTTCAATATGAATCCGATTAAATGTGATAGGGTGAAGGCCCCAGTGCAGCAGCAACAGCACATGATGGAGACGATGATGAGGAGGAGACCATCTCTCTGGATTCCAGAAGGCATGAGGTATCATGTTAAGACTGTGAAAGTACTATTTACTCTACAATGGTGAGGAGTCCTCATCAAAATCAAAAAATCTAATTTCTTTTACAGGACCCAGATGCTATACAGTGGGAAAACCAGCCTGGCAACATAGTGCGTATTAATAAAAGGACACCACATCCTGCCAAATTCCAGCTGCGCTAATTGTATTGTGTTCACAGAGCTCACAAGCTATCAGAAAGTTGTATGGCAACCACCTCCGGCGCCAAATAGAACTGGCAGACATAGACATTCAGTACAAGAAGAAAAAGATGGAAAATCTTGCACTGGAGTCCGAAATAAAAAAGAGGACAATTAGGAAACTGGACCTTGAAATAAAAAAACTTGAGAGGGAGGTGAGATATGCCTTCAATGTACACTGTATGCTAACTGTAACACAAATGTATTAATCATTATTTTTCTTTCCTCCCCCAGCTCCAAGAAGATGACACAGCTCAAAATAAAAATTAGGTATATTCTCGTAAAGTCAAGTGAGCCATGACATATGAGCTCTTATTGTGAGCACACAGGACGGTGGCATCTTTCTAAGGTTTTTTTAATTTTCCCAGCAATCAGTACAACCAAGTCATCGTTATAAGGCATCGCCCTCTTTTGCCCACCCCCCCAGCACCAGGTGTGGCCACTAGCCTATATGAAGGCCCAAAATTGTGTGTTCCTTTCTGCTCTGACAATGGCATGCCCATTCGTGCGAGATGTGGTGGATGAAGAAGCACTTGTGCTGAGGAGAGCCTTCAGGCGAGAAAGGGTCTTCAGGGACCGGTTGGACCCACTGGCCTTCCCTGATGACCATCTATATGAAAGATACAGGTTTTCTGCAGATGGCATCAGGTATCTATGCAGACTACTGGGTCCCAGGATTAAGCACCGCACTGCACGGAGCCATGCACTGAGTGTGGAGCAAATGGTTTGTGTGGCCTTGCGCTTTTTTGCTAGTGGAGCCTTCCTGTACTCAGTGGGGGATGCAGAACAGCTGAACAAGGCCACAATTTGCCGCACAATAAGGAGTGTGTGTCTGGCTATCAAAGCATTAGCAGATGTCTTCATCTCCTTCCCTGGCCACAGAAGACTCTGTGACATCAAAGAGGAGTTCTATAGGATTGCAGGTAAGAGGATCTACAAATTACAGGACAACTGTTAACACATAGTAGGATACTCATTACTTTGTGTGACAGGTTTCCCCAATGTCATTGGTGCAGTGGACTGCACACACATAAGGATAAAAGCCCCCTCAGGTGCCCATGAGGCCGATTTTGTGAATAGGAAATCCTTTCACAGCATTAATGTTCAGGTGAACATAACTTTTTGATATTGTCCATTGACGAACACTCTGCATTGCCAGTGATGTGCATTGATTGGTGTAATATTCCTCATCTTATGATTTCAGATGGTCTGCAATGCTGACTGTGTGATCAGCAATGTTGTGGCAAAATGGCCTGGCTCAGTCCATGACTCCAGAATCTTTCGGGCCTCTGAAATCTATCAGTGCCTATCACAAGGTAAGCCACACAACCCCTATTTATAACCATCATGGCTGTGTCAAGAATATCACTGTGTTTATGAGGTAGTAATGATGAGATTTTGTGTTGACAGGTGAATTCTCTGGTGTGTTGCTGGGAGACAGGGGGTATGGCTGCCAGCCTTTTCTCCTGACACCTTTCACAGACCCCCAGGAAGCACAGCAGGCCTACAACCATGCCCATGCCAGGACCAGGGCCAGAGTTGAAATGACCTTTGGCCTCCTGAAGGCACGCTTTCACTGCCTTCACAAATTAAGGGTCAGCCCTGTTAGGGCATGTGATATTACTGTGGCTTGTGCTGTCCTCCACAATGTGGCCTGCCTGAGGAAGGAGAGGGCCCCCAGAGTGCCACCAGCCATGGACTGGGACAATCCGGCAATCTTCCCTGATGACGACAGTGGTCGGCTGCTGAGGGACCAATATGTGTTGAATTATTTTAGTTAGTATGTGTGCTTTCAATTTTGGTTAAATATGTCCTGCGGTGGCAGAGGAATTTGGGTTTTTTTGGGTTCGTTTTTTGACGAATTTGGCCTCTTATGATGTTTGTGCGGTATACTGTGTGTAATACAAGGCTGCAGGGAGGCTACTGCATCCATTCATTTGTCTGTTCAGTTGATGTGTATGGATTTGTCCTGCATTTATTTTAGTGTGCAGACATGCAGGGTGTGTTATATACAGACCTTTGAATGTGTATGTATCATTTTGTATAATATGCTTGGATTCTGTGCTTTCCATCTTGTAGAGTCACTGTGACTTCAGTTTCGAAAGGAGCTGATGGTTTACCTGCTTTGTTTTGTCCTTATTCAATAAAGGAACATAATGTTACACATTGTGTTTTTATATTCATATGGAATGTGTATTTGTTTATATGACAGAGTACTAGGGCCACACTGAAGAAAAAGGATAAAGTCATAAATTTATGAGGCTGGTTCTTTCTGCAGAAAAGCTACATATTGTTTTTACAGTTTTGATACTTATGACAATGTGATACTTAATATTCTGGCACATCAGCATGTCTTTGTTTATGAAACCATACTGAAGTACAATTTCACGAAATGCCCCACATCTGTCATTTTAACAACTGTCCTCCTTTAAAACAACTGGTTACAATATTATGACTTGTGTTTTTTTCCCCTCTGTGGCCCTAATATTCTATCATTTTATATATAGCCTTATAGTCTATGGGAAACTGTAAATTATCTAATGATAGCAACATCATCTAAAAATCATTTTTTATCCAAAATCATTGAAATTAATGATCACAAACGTTTACATAATAACAGTGGGTCTAGTTATATGTGATAACAATGTATAGTGAGCAGTGAAATAACTATTGGTTTCCATTTGTGGTGACTGCTGACTGACATTAGGGATGAGATTAAATAGATCCTGGAATTTAGCCTGGTCTGGAGCAGGCTAGCTCCACAGAATAAATCTCCATGGTAATTTATACCATAACATATCCTCCTGCCCCCTATCCATCTTTAGTGCAACCGGATTACGGATCAATTGAGCCAGGATCACCAAGATATCCTGGCTTAATCCCTTATCCTAGTTTTGTGCAACAGGCCCCAGATTGCTAGCAAGAATCACAAGAAACTGCCATGTGGGGAATCGTAGGTGGCTTGTTTCAGCTTGTTTCCCCCATGTTATTGATACCATATCTTCTTTTGAGGTGTTTTGACTGATTTCATGTCAATGCTAATATGGAAAAAATTTGCTAGCTAGCGAACTGTAACGATGTATTTGAGAGACAAGTGGTCATTCTGCAAATGTATTGCCAACTAGTATCTAATAATAATAACACTTAAATAATAATAATAATAATACGTTGTTGTACAACTACTAATAGACCTAGAACTAATAAAAACGACTGTTAGAACTATTAATACAACTAATAAAACAAAACAAAAAAAACAAAAATACCTATAATATATAGTATACTGTACACACATACATACACGCACATTTACAAGTATCTTCACATGGTGATGTTTCTATTAGTTAAAAACACAAACAGTTTGTTCTTAACATTTGAAAAGGGGCTTTCTATTGCAAAGATTTACATGGAACTCAAAACCATCTTTAGGCACACTGCAGTACAGATATGGAGGGAACATGTAGACCCTGAAGTTTTGTGCTGTAAAATCAAACTGCTGTTTTAGGCAAAATGAAAGCAAAAGTTCACACGGTGACCAAAATTCAAAGTAAGCAATGTTAGACTACTTAAACTCTAAATGATGTTCAGAACAATACAATCCTTATCTCAACACACTTGCAAAGTAACTATTGTATAGTCATTTGAAATATATACTTATTTTAGATACACCTTTTTTCTGAGCAGAAGGAATCTGTGCACTCTTCGATTGGCACTAGAAGAGCCGAGTGAGTCAATTTTTACGTCATGCCACCCTCCGTCCTTGACTTTTCCTATATAAGTCTATTTAACTCACATATATTGTCACAAACGGAATGTGTTATAAGCAGATTTAAGAGGATTTTTTGCGCAAAAAAATAACTTTTTCAAATCCTCCTACATAGTTACATGCATGTAAGATGTTTTGATTTCTATATATTATCAGAAAGAGCAGATTATGAGGGTACCAAAACCCTTATCATTGCCAAATAACTCTCAAAATTAAAGAGATAGGCTCTATTTCCAAATAAAACGTTTTCCAAGAATAACCACTGTTCCATGCATTCCAAACATGAGCATGTGCCATAGTAAGTAAACTATTGAAAATGCTATTGTTGTAACGGCAGCCTTCCTCCTCTTCGTCTGAAGAGGAGGTGTAGCAGGGATCGGACCAAGACGCAGCGTAGTTCGTGCTCAACATATTTAATTAAGACGATAAACGTGAACACTTACACAATACAAAAATAACAAACGTGGCAAACCGAAACAGTCCTCTCTGGTGAAACGAACACAAAGACAGGAAACAACCACCCACAAAATCCCAACACAAAACAAGCCACCTAAATATGATTCCCAATCAGAGACAACACAAAACACCTGCCTCTGATTGAGAACCATATTAGGCCAAACATAGAAACAGACAAACTAGACACACAACATAGAATGCCCACCCAGCTCACGTCCTGACCAACACTAAAACAAGTAAAACACACAAGAACTATGGTCAGAACGTGACAATTGTGTTAAAAAAAAAATGTCTTCATATTCTGAGGTTACTCAAGACCTTCATAAACACTGAAAATATATAATATTTCCGATACCATATATGAAATGTATTTATTACATTGTTGGGTCAAAGGGTCATTGGGTCAAAGGGCCTGGCTTTTCTGGTGTTAAAATGCTCTTTGGTTTCCCATGCTTGTGACATTGATAACATTTGATTGTTTAATATATGACCTATAGGCCTCCAATTTATTCCAGAGGATTCACATCTCATGACAGTGACTGCCCTGTGCCCGCCTGGTGTCCAGTGCGCCCACTCACCCGTGTCCAGAACATGTTGGTGGAGTTGCGTCCGCACTCCTGGTAGTGCTCCTGGCAGCAGCGGTCGGGCACCACCTTCTCCTTGAGGGCCTCGTGCCAATCTGTGTACCCTACCACCCCACAGCACTTCCACTGCAAGACACACACACGGAGGAGGACAGCAGAAGTTAGTGCTACCTGTCTGTGCGTCCAAAGAGTCCTTAAAACAATTCTGATAAATACGGCAGTAAGTTAGTCTATTGTAATTACGTATGTACGCTCCCTGTAAGATGCTGTCCCTTAAGATGCTGTATTTTAGGTAGCCAATAGCATATTCCAAGAAACAGTATGGATGTTCCATACCGGCTGTTCTGTTAATTCAACCATCCATGGTAATTACAGCAAAAATGGTTTCAGGTGAAGGCTTCGCTATAAATGCATTTATGCACTATCCTGAGGTGAACTTGAGTCCACATTAAAGTTATTTTGCTGTTTTACATGTGAAAGTGGATTGTTCATGAATGGTCATGATCCTAGAATGTCACATACTACATACCTCTGCTTGGATGATGTTCCATGCGTTCCTGAGGCCTACATTGTTGTCTGTGTTGTACAGAGACAAGCCATCCTTCAGGTCCTGCTTGGCATTCTCGCTGACCTGATGACAGATAACACAACACACACAAACCTTGGTTAGATAGATGGCTTCAGGTGACCTAGAAATCTGTCAGACACATTGGATTATGCCGCATATCATTTGTTAAATCTGAAGGTTTGACTTTGACGTCGCTCGATTCCCTCCACTGAGCTTACATTTAAATATGCCTTTTGGCATAGCTATTGCGTTTTCCTCTCGACTGGATCTTAACAATACGATCAGTGCTCATGTCATTTCTAATGGATATAAATATTTCATCACACGTGTTAATGAGATTATTGCATACAATCTATGCTTGGCTGTTCCAGAGCAGCCGTGTATGCCTAGAGGGCTGGGAAACTACCATAGAAGATTGAATGCGGTGTGCAGAGATGGGAGTCATTATATGGAGGAATGATACTGTGTCTGTAAGAGGAGTGCGTGCTGGTCTTACAGGAGATAAAACAGGCAATTTGTTTCATATTGAAATCTTAAAGTATAAGCACCATGTCTGTAGAAGTTCAAGATGTCCCCCCACTGACATGAATGGTACAATAACCGTGCCAACGCTGTCAGTGGAAGTTACAACCCGCTGGGCACACCGCGTCATTTCAACATGGAAATGTGGGTAATATTTGGTTGAGACGTTGATCAATGAGACTTGAACTTTTATTCCCCCACAATAACAAAAAAACAGAAGTTTTTTGAATTCCTAATGTGTTATCTATCACTATGCTTTCAACCATCTAAAAGGACAACCAAATTCCAATGGAAAACAATTTCAATGTTGTCATCTAAATGTGTTATTCCTGCACTTTCAACCATTTAAAAGCACAACAAACAGATATTTTGTATTTATACTTCATGTGTTTTCTCACTGTGCCTCATCACAACCAAATGACATGTACATTGCTGTTGATATTACATTGAAAATACATATTGCAAGTGATCGATGCTGTTTGAGATTCTGCCCAGATTATTATAGCAAAAGATCTCCACAGACCTGCAACCTTTGAATGCTATCTTGAACGTGCACGCTTTCTATGATTAGGCCTACATTAGAAAACATTTATAATTACATTAACCTCAAAATGTGGCTATGGATGTGTTACTCATTTTAAGGTTGAATAAATACTGTTACATTAGTTTGTAAGATAACCTTTACTTTAGGCTATTTACTGTCTTACAAAAGTCATATCGAATTGTGTTTGGTTGACTCAACCAAATTTCAACTTTTAAAATCTGTTTTTTTAAATTGTTAAATATTAAATAATCACTGTCTAATATATCAGTGTGAGTTTATTTCATGAAAATAACTCAAAATATGATATTATATCATTTATTTCCCTGAGCCTCCTTTTGCCATTGAAATGCTCAGTCTGATCATGTGGGCATGTTGATACATTTATTTACATACACAGCCCTAATTGGCAGATAGGATGGTCTAGACTCTAGAGAGTATGGGTAGGCAACTAGATTCAGCAACAGGCCAATTTTTGTCTGAGAGGATGGTTGGGGGGCCGGAAAATAATTATAATATTTTATAAACTGCAAATTGACAACAACTAAGCCCAAAAATATATTATATCTGAAAATAACAATAATTTCATAGCTTGACTACATTGAGACATACATTTTATTTGTGGGAATATATTTACTCAATTAAAACAAATTTTTCGATTAATTCCTGTTGATTTTTCAGTCATTTTTGATACAAAAATACAAAACAAATACAGGAAAAGAATCACGTTTTTGATTGCACTGACACTTTAAGGCAAATGTATCTAATGCTTGGATAGTTTCATCTGAGCCACTGGCTTAATCCTATTCTTTAAATGACTACTTAGGGATTTTGGTAATTAGGCCCTTTATCGACTTCCCCAGAGTCAGAGGAACTTGCGGATATCATTTTTATGTCTCTGCATGTAGTTTGCTAACTAGCGCTAGTGCAATTGATAACTAGCATTAGCACAATGACTGGAAGTCTATGAGTATCTGCTAACGCTAGTTAGTATTGGCTCGCGAAACTACCTCCAACTTCCTTCATACTGGACACAGAGATAAAAATGGTATCCACGAGTTCATCTGACTCTGGGGAAGTAGGTAGATAACGGCCCTCATTGCCAAAATCACAAAACGTGTTTTTTTGGTTTAGTTAGAGATGTGAATCAAACATATCATTTGTTAACTTGTCGACAAGTTAATAGGCTATTTACTGCATTTCAAAAGTGATATAGATGTGTTTTGTTGTCAATGCAACCAAATATCAACATTTGAAGGAGATGTATATTTTGTTCCACTGACTTAGTCTGACTTTAATTCCAGTTTGTCTACAAATTAATAATTGATATGCTGGATTCACGTCTCAACCAAAAATCTAAGTTAAAGAATATGACTAAATCAAATCAAACTTTATTTAAAGGGCATCTGGTGATATTTAGTTGCGTTGACAACCAAACACAATTCAATATCCAGTTTGTCTACAAATGAATAACTGATATGTTGGATTCACGTCTCCATCTCAGAATCAAAGTTAAAGAATAGGACTAAATCCTATTCTTTTAATTCGATTTAATCCTATTCTTTAACTTAGATTTTTGGTTCAGATGGTGACGTGAATCCAACATTTGAATTATTAACCTGAAGATTAAATGATAAATTAACCAAAGGTTGAAACCCTAGGACATGTATTGTCTGTTTTTAGTTGAATCCTGGGTTGAATTGAAACAATAGCTGTTGATGACTTCGCAAAAGCTGTTGATGACTTCGATATCGCAAATGCGATATACGCCTAAATAGTATCATTGATGATACAGTATATGACTTATAAAACATGGTTACATTTCATTTGCTCTGTTATACCTACCCTTTGGAATGACTTCGATAGCAACAGTGAGATCTCTCAATAATCATTCTCAAGATAGCACATTGGCAGTGGCGATTTTATCATTTAAATCTTGGTGGGGCAAACAAACACAAAAATTGCCAGGATGAATGCCAGCAAAGCCACTACACAACACAATACTCAACAAATACCTTAATTGCACTATAACGGTGACAAACAGTGCCCACAAACTCTTAGGGCCTACATAAAGCTGTCCCAACAGCAGAGTCCTAACAGCAGTCCCAACACCTTACCACTGCTACACTTGGCTATCAGTGGAGCCTTGTCTGACAGCGAAACAGTTAATTCAGTCTCATTTACTGTCTTTTAAAAAAACATAGTGGATATGGCTGACTTTCTTAAACAAATGTGGTTTCTACTGACAATTGAGATGTACAAACTATGGCATAAGGGGACGACAAGCGGATAAGAGGCAATCCATAATTTCGATTAAGACATTAATGAGCGAGCTAGGATGGAAAAAGTCAATATAACTATTTGTTCAGCACTTTTGAAATGTATAGCGACAGAATTCAGAACATGGGTCGTTCTTACAGCATTCTACCTGTACACCAAGTCAGAACCGTAGGATAAATAATGGGGGCATATAAGCAGACAATGAAAGCTGTTGAAATTTCACCCATAAAATAACAGTTTACGTTGATTCCTTTTTGCAAATTCAATGTATTTTCCACCTAGATTCCACGTCACAATATGTAGACAAATTACGTTGAAACAACGTTGATTTGACCAGTTTGTGCCCATTGGGAAGGCGATGCAGTGTGCCTGTCCTCTCTAATCTACACTCTTACACGAAACACTAACAGACTAGTGTGCCTCTCCTCTCTAATCTACACTCTTAGATGAAACACTAACAGACTGACTGGGGAGAAGTTGAACATTGTTATTATAGAGGGGCTTGCTGTATAGCAAGAGGGGATAATTATTATGGTTCAGGCATCAAAATACACTTCTGGCTCGACAGGAATTGAGCAGCTGGAGAATAACACTTATAATGACACTCGGGTCTTGCTGAGGACATTCAAATATCAGATTCCCCTTTTGCAAGACCATAAGAAGCCCCCTTATATTCAGTGTCACAGTGAGCGAAACACAGCAAAACTTTTGAACTCGTTTTTCTCGAGAGGTGATTCGTTATCGGTGTGGGAAAAAAACACAGAATTTCTCTACCATAACGGGCATAAATAAACTATTTGCTGAGTTAATCATAAAAGAGGAATTCACTTTTTCAGAATAATTATAATTTCACAAAAAAAGGCGAAGTAATTATTCATTATTCATAACCCACTTAAATTCTCCCAAACTTTTGAAATAAAATTTGCATCATTTCAAATCATCATTTTTTTCTCCCAAAGTAGAGCAGTGTATCTGTATTGTTCCTCATCAGCGTGAAGGCATCGTCATATCTGTCATTGTGCAGGGAAATGAGATGAAAAGCACCATAATCTATCTCTACCTCTCTCAGCCCCATCTCCATCTCTCCTCTCCTCCACGAGTCTCTCTCGCTCCTCATTACTCCTCCCCACAGCTACACAATCACAGGAGAGAACAGGGGACCAGTCATCTTCTGAGCCCAAAAGCCCATTTTCTTTCTTTCCACCCTCCCTCCATTGTACGTGTGAGAGTCTTCGATATGTCTTGAAATGCAACATAATGATCTAGTTTTTACCACCGCTAACAAGAGGCATAGAAATGACTATGAAACAAACGAAAGGCTTGATCTCTCACTGCTTTGACCTATTTTTCTCCCTTTGCAGCAGAAATGGATACAAACACTTATTTTGTGTGAGATAGTTCTCATAACATGCTCGAATCAAGTAAGTCTATGCTGACGGTAAAATTGTTCTCTGATAGCCAAACTATGCCGTTCTTAGAGAAAACTGTCACTCATCACTCATTAACTTTCCTCAGAACCTGTCAAAATGCATCAACAGAATATCTCAAGGAGATATATTGACAGAGTGTAAAATCTCTCTCATTATGGAGCACGCTGCTGGCTTCCTTTGAGCTGCAGATCCACCTGCATCAGCAGAATAGGATGGGAGAGAGGCGCCAGCCGTTGTCCTGATCCCGTCCACATTCTGATTGTACCCACATTTGTCGACAGGTGTAGACAATCAAAAGACACATTGTGATCTGATTGGGATTAGATCTTCCTGACCCCCTCCGGAGGTAGACGAAGACGCATCTTGTACGGATATCCTCCGGATAAGGAAAGCATACGGTAAACGTCACGGTTGTATCGCCCTGACACCGGCCAGTTGAATTAGATCATGGTCTTCATTAGAAACCGATGGATCAGACGCCACCATCCAATACCATGTCCAGCTCTGAATAAAATGGACATATAGAAATACATGTATTTCTGAAGAGATATCATCCCGAATGAGAGAAAGTGTTCTACAGTTCCCATGTCCAATGCCAGCGCAAAATCTAATATTTGAAAACATTGTAGGCTACAGAAAGGCCAAGGATTTTAATAGCAGAATCTAAACTGAGCTATGTATTGGGGATGCATGTAGGGATGGACTATGATGGAGCTGCAGTAGAAGAGCTCAGTGCATGGCCAGGTATAGTGTGTAGTTGACTGATTGTTCACCTGTACCTTTAGATCTAGCCAGAATGTACGGTGGGCGGGTGGTGAATAGTCTATCCCAGTTGCAAATATCAGATTTGAAAATTATTCATTGGTATTATAATACAATCCTCAATTTTATTCTATTCTATTCTCTGAATCTTTGAGCATTTTCCAGCTATCAATAAAGTGCAGAAGAGGTCCAAACAGGGGCACAATATAATGTAGGCTTCAATACGAAGGACTCTTTAGCTTACATTGACATTGACACTTTATTCATTTATAAAGCCATGTGCTTTACATGCGTGCTCCTTTGCAGTTTTTATCGATTGCCACTCTTATTCATGCATTTTCATAATTTGACCATGCGTCTTGCTATAGGTTAACATCAAGGTTCCGTTAGCAACTTTTCACTCACTGATCAATGATTTGGAGGAAACTAAACCACGGTCATTCTCCCAGCATTTCACTCTTTTCCCTTCGGTACTGTTTAGGGATAAAGCCTATTAAAGGATATTTACAGTACAAGATTACAATATAAAGACAACGTCATCCATGCGTAAAGAACAACCCTGCCCAGACCTGTTTGAATAATACGTTGTGCCATTCGGAGATGCACTTTGTAAAATAAGAATTTGTTCTAAACTGACCTGCCTAGTTAAATAAAGATAAAATAAATAAATGGCTAATTTAGGGAATGGACCATTAAAGCTGGCTAGCCACTGGAAAACAACAACAATTCAACAACGAGATGCAACAATTACATTTTTGTCTGTCAATGACGTATTTCTCTTGATAAGAGTGAAGCCAAATCCAAACGGCATCCCGCTGACACTTGTTTTTGGTGCGCCAGGACCAGTTGAGCTCACTCAGTTTATCTCAACGCTGATTGGGTATTATTGTATGCTTTTTTTAATCAAGGGAGGCCAAATGCTTCTTGGCTTTCCTTGCATTCAATGCTACGGGCGGCAACAATGTAATACTCTTTTTGACCAGACCGCATCAGATAGATGGCCAGCAAATACAGAGGCAGAGGGGTGCTGTTTCCCTCGCTCGGATGCTTTCTCTGGTGAGATACATTCAGCCTCTTGCAAAATTGAAGGAAAATTCTGAAAACACAGAGAGACGAAAGATAAATTATTTTATGTTTTTTTTATGGTACATTTTTTGAGGAAGCCTGGCTTCCCTTGGCAACCATGAATACACGCCACTACTGCTGTCAGAATGGGGCCCTGGGCCTGTGATGTCTGGCCCCCTGCTAGATGTCTGTGACGTGTCACACTGCAGACAGCCAGTGTGAGAGCGAGGAACACTAACACCCCCTGCCTACTAATGACTTACAGACCTGGGGGGGATGTCTGGCTACTCTGACCCCTTTGTCATGGAACACCATGCTTCTCCTCTGTGATGGAACACAATGGCTTTCTCTCTCTGGGGCTTGGGTCACTATGGCCACGTGAATGCAAGCAGATGTCAGAATACATTCTTAGTGTCAATGCTTTATAAGTAGAATATAATGTTTGAAAATGTTAAAAAATATATATGAACAGCAATGAACGGGTGTCACAGGACACAAGATCAGTTGGATAACAAAGCAAGAGCTCTATCATGTAGGAACTGTCTTCCTTTATGTGTAATCATGAGTCTAAATACAAAATCTGGACTGAATCTGACTATTGGTTATGACAATGATTGCAGATGATTATGAGCATTAGCGTTACATACAGGGCTTTCACTGCTGTAAGAGCGTCTGCTAAATGACTAAAGTGTAAACATTTAAATGTATTCATACCCCTTGACTTATTCCACATTTTGTTGTGTTACAGCCTGAATTCAATATTGATTAAAAACATTTTTCTCACCCATCTACACACAATACCCCATAATGAGAAAGTGAAAACATGTTTTTAGAAATGTTTGCAAATTTATGGAAGATGAAATACACAAATATCTTATTTACATAAGTATTCACACCCCTGAGTCAATACATGTTATTTAAAATACCCTTGACAGTGATTACAGCTGTGAGTCTTTCTGAGTAAGTCTCTAAGACCTTTGCACACCTGGATTGTACAATATTTGCCCAATATTCTTTGAAAAATTCTTCAAGATCTGTCAAATTGGTTGTTGATCATTACTAGACAACCATAGTCTTACCATAGATTTTCCAGCAGATCTAAGTCAAACTGTCACTCAGCCACTCAGGAACTCCAGTGTAAATTTGGCCTTGTGTTTTAAGTTATTGTCTTGCTGAAAGGTGAATTAATTTCCCAGTGTCTGATGGAAAGCAGGTTTTCCACTAGGATTTTGCCTCTGCTTAGCTATATTCTGTTTTTATATATATATATATATAAAAACTCCCTAGTTTAGAGATGTACCATGGGCCTACACACTGAATTTGGAGGAAAATCTATCCTGAAGGACTTTATGGGTCCTTGAGGCAAATGTGTGCAGCATGAAGTCTCTAGGTCAAATGGGGAGGCGGATAAGAGGGTTTAAGAGAGACTGCTTATAACGGCGCCACCTATAAGCCAATCGGTGCCATTCTTTTTGAACAAGTTACTCATGGCCTCATGTTACTCATGGCCTCTAAGTTACCAATCTATGCTTGAGTTATTTGACCATTTCAAGGGGGGGAAAATCTAAGATTAACAATATGTTTCACACCCTCTACTATATCCCCCTTTTCAAGTCATTTCACCAGATGGTAATTGAAAACAAGAATTAAAAACTCTAAATGACATAGCTAGCTAAACCTGGACAAATGAGGTTACATTAAGATAAAAAGAGCTTCAAAAATAGCTTACAACAGCTTTTTATGTATTTACCACATATCTTACAGCTTACTATGGCCTTGAGGTGCCTTAATGCTTACTGAGGGAGAACTGTGATCAGACAACATTTCTTAGAGCTCCCCACTGTCAAATCCCCACTGTCAAATCCTACCGTAATCCCTTCAACCTGTTTCTCCTGACCTGCTCCTGCAGCATATGCTCTATCCACAGGTCACTGAACACTCCGCTACCTGGCCAGGGCTGCTACGGAGCACACCTAGGTTCAAATACTATTCAGAATTTAAAAAATACTTTTAGCGTTTGCTCTAGCCTGCCATTAATTGCAAGATGGTTTTGCCCTTATGCTACTATTCTATTGGTTCCATTGAGACAGGCAAGATCAATCAAGCCCAGATAAAGCATTTTAAAATTATTTCAAATAGTGTTTTAACCCAGGTCTGCTACTGAGACACAGCTACACCACCTGGGACACTCTAGGACACAGACAGACAGGCATGGGTGCCCATGCTAAGAGCTGGCACAACAACACTCAGCCAGGCTGGGTCCTCCATGGTATCAGTCACATGGGTTGAATTGGGACTGAGCGTCCCCTTTCCAGTGCTCACTTGTCACCAGATTGGGTCCTACTGTATGTTTGGAACCTGTCCCAGTGCATCACCCAGTGTCCTTTGCCAGTCCTCACATACAGTAAGACAATCAGCCAGGCTGTGTCCCAACCCATATCTGTCATATAGTTTGGAACTGGTCCCAGGGCCCCGCCCCCACCAGTCCAAATAAAATGCCACCTAACGCTAATGCTAATGGTTATGCTAGCCAGCCAGATGAAGGTGTAATCCAGCTAACCATGAATGAACTATTTAGCAGTCTTATGGCTATTTAGCAGTCTAATGGTTTGGGGTAAGAAACGGTCTCGGAGCCTGTTGGTGGCACTGTTTGTGGGACGCCATCAGTGGGAACAGTCTATAGCTTGGGTGGCTGGACTCTTTGGCAATTTTTCGGGCCTTCCTCTGGCACCGCCTGATATAGAGGTCCTGGATGGCAGGGAGCTCACCCCCAGTGATATACCCTCTGTAGCAGTTTGCGATCAAGGATGGTGCATTTTCCATACCAAGAAGTGATGCAGCCAGTCAAGATGCTTTCGATGGTGCAGCTGTAGAACTTTTTGAGGATCCCATGCCAAATCTTTTTAGGGAGGGCGGTTGGCGCTATTTTTCGTAAAAAAAGGAACTACTGCTGCAATTATACATTTGAAATTTGTAATAGAAATATATATATTTTAAAGTTCACCCAGAATGAGGTCACAGCGTTAGAGATGGATGGGTGTAATCTGGTCTCTTGCCTTGCCATCTACTGTAATCAGATGGTGGGTTATTGCAGGGCCAGTAGTAGAATACTGGAGTAGAGATGAAGCCTGTGATTGCTTATAGAGCACTGTTATAGAGCACTGCTTATGGAGCACTCTGCAGTGGAAAGAGGCGTACCTGAGTCTCTGCCATACCTGGAGGCAAGACTTCCACTGCAGAGCAACCATGAGAGGAGGGGAAGATATTAGCCTGAAATCCAAACTGATATGCTATGTTTCAATGGTGAAATGTAGCATATCAGTTAGATTCCAGGCTAGAAAGGTACTTCCATACTCCAGTAAATTGACATACTCATGAACATTAGAGCATAATCACTCATGGTTTAATAATATCGAAATCTCAATTTTGGAGCCTCTATTAATAGACTGCCAAATGCTGCCAAATTGTCTGCATGTCTGTGATTTCCAGATCAAATAGCCTTGGTAAATTAACGATTCCATCTTTTGGGAATGGGGAGAGCGTAACACGGCATACTATATTTAGGCTTTCCCTACTTTCTCTCTCTCTCTATATATATATATATATATGAGAGAGAGATAGAGAGATAGAGAGATAGAGAGATAGAGAGAGAGAGAGAGAGAGAGAGAGAGAGAGAGAGAGAGAGAGAGAGAGAGAGAGAGAGAGAGAGAGAGAGAGAGAGAAAAATATGTCCAGGGCCTGATCTCCATTCAATTCAATTCTCAGATACAGTAGCCTTCAGGTATGGAGTTAATGCCACAAATTCAATTTTAATTAAATTCCCTCTCCCCCGTAAATTCAACTTAATTCAATTAAAATTCTAGGTAAGTCTTTGAATTCAGAGATAATTATATTTGTCTCAACTCCAATTGTAGATAAAACAAAAAAATACATGTTTTAAGTGAGAAAAGGCATTTGTCTGAAAAGGGAATTCACATGAACACCACAATGCCTATTCCACCCATGCTCTACCAAGGTTTTCCAGCACACAGCTTTGACCTACAACAGTAGCTATGTTGGTGTTGTACTTCAAACTATGTGTAGGCAGGTTGCTTAGGATTCAAAAATAAATACAAGTACAAACATAACATAAGCTACACATTATTTTGACAGCGGTAATGAACTGTCCCTCGATAAGCACAGCAATTGATAAAACAGGGCCATGTTTGAAACACAAGTAGTTCTGAGCTTAATTCAATATTACTCATGTAAGCTAATAGTATCAGAAATCAGGAATGCAGACAGGCTTTATCTATCTGAGCTATTGTGTCCAACATACCTGTTGTTATATTGGGCACCTACTGACCAAAAAAGGATGTTATTATGATTATTTTTTTTCAATAACATGTTTTGCTAAAATAAAGGTTTAAGAAAATACAGGCATACACCACATTACTACAAGACAAAACTGCTCAATCAAGCCAGATGGCTTGCTTTCATTTAATTAAAAGCATGAGAAGGTAACGTAATGGGATAATGTTTTACTGTGGTGCGTGAAGAATCCAATACTTTACATTGCATGCGGTACAAATCACATTATTGTGGAAGCACCTCTAAGAGCCTGAATTAGGCTGTTTGAGAAGGTTTGAATCCTAAGCAACCTGCCTACACATAGTTTGAAGTACAATAACAACATAGCTACTGTTGTAGGTCAAAGCTGTGTGCTGGAAAACCTTGGTAGAGCATGGGTGGAATAGGCATTGTGGTGTTCATGTGAATTTCCTTTATTCCTTTATCCTTGTGAACCCTCACAATGTTGATTTTATTTTTAGACAAGATTCCCAGCTCATAATACCACTGAAAAATTGTCAAGAGCAAGTAAACAAAGACTGAAGAAAATATTTACTATGCGATTGCACAATGTAGCTGGCTAGATGAATATAGGAGTGCAAAATATGGATTAATTGTTTTCAATGGAAGGGTTCTTAAAAGTTATCTCTCGCTAAGGTGAGCTGTTACCGTGAATATATCATAATCACCCCCCTCGGTGTGTCAAATGCAAGCTGATTTGGAGGTAGTCCATCTGAATGTTCCCTGGGACAACGGTGGTCTACTCTGACATCATGCAGTTAGATGTTCCAGTGGGAGGAGGACATCAACAAGTGCATAGAGATGGCCTAGTGCTCTGTCAACCAGCTGGTTTTGGCATTTCTCTGTGACAGGCGCATGCCCACAATCTGCCACTTTGCCATAAATCACTGTGTCCCTGGGTAGTCCCGTAGGGCAGGGTTTCCCAAACTCGGTCCTACATCATTATACTGAGAACGTGTCAATTGTTAAAAGGATGTATTTGGGTGCTTTTGTTCATGTCTTTCGCGTGCCCTGATACTGCACAATGAGCAAAGAGGAAGTGAATCACAGCTGGAGTAAGTTTGTCAAAAACAAGACAAATCACACAAAAAAAGTGTCTGGACCCTTCTATAACATGCCATTAACATTTTTTGGGGGATTTACTTCAGAAATAGGACAATTATCCGTTAAGTCTTTTGTAACTATACCAAATGTAACATATCATACTAATTTCAGGGTCCTGGATTTACATTTACTATGTTACATCTAGTCTATGAGACCAGGCTGGCACACAGCAAGTCACGTAAGCAAGCAATGATCCTGATGTTGTTTTAACCTGGTGCAGCGTGTGGAGCCCCTGACTACATTTTACTTCTGGAATGGCGATTTCAGATTTTCTGTGAACACACTGTGTAGATCAGTCGGCACGCATTTGTATTATAAATGTCAAGACGGCAGGAGAGGGAGTTTATGCCGGAGCAGGAATTTATTCTACAGGTGTTTAAAACAGCGATGCTGTCAGTCTGGTAAGCATGCACAACTGAGGTTCTGTTTACATGTACGTGTGGGGTTCAACCATTTACTATATGTGGTTCAACATAGCTAACTTACTGTTTCTTAACAAAGCAATTTGTTTTCTTAGCTTTGTTTTTTATAGTGGTCTTGGTTGTTCTTAGTCGAGGAAATGTAGCGTAGCTAACTGCAGGGTTTGCCCTGTCTGAAATCTGGCTACCTCGTCTTGATGTTACCATAGCTTGGTCTGTGCAATGCAAATGAACGTGATTAGCATGGCAGTTTCCCAAAGATTGGTGAGTTTAAACTTAATGTAACTAACTAGTTATAGTTTGTGTAAGAAAGTATTATATATTGTGGTGCATGAACTGGCCATACAAGTTAGCTAACGCTACAGCCTTAATTTGGCTAAGGTTACTTAGCTAGCTAAAGTGAATTGGCTATGATAGCAGCCAAGGACGTCCGCTAGTTTATTTGTGCATATTTGTTTGTGCTCCGATTACACACAAGTGTATAGATCAGCAGTTTACACATGATGACTTTAGCCTTATGTGAAAAAACTTATTTGGCAAAATATAGCTAGCTAGCTTTCCTCGCTTGTTGGTTAGCTACCTAGCCAATGTTAGCTCTTATCTGTTGGGTATACCGTTAAGTTAGCTAGCTAGCTAATCAAAACAAAACCACATTCATAGGCTAGCTATCTTTATTTGCCTGTTCGTTTGCTAGCTAGTTTTCAGCTGACTGAAAGCTAGTTAGAGGCTAGTTGCTGGACTTTATACAAGCAAGCTAACATTAGATAGTCTAATGTTAGTTAGATACCTAGCTAATCCAAATATCTGTTTGCATTTATTGATTAATCTCAGCTAGCTATTTACAGTAGTCTAGGTTTGTTCGCATAAACTTCTTGTGACTGGCAGCATGGTGCAAGCAGCTGTGTTGTTGCCGAGCAACCAACCAGGAGTTAGAACTCTGAGTTTCGGCTGAAGCTACAAAAAGGTATCACATCGTTGTTTCTTAACGGACGGAAATGTGCACGTGAGAGCTATAATTTATACATTTAATAAAAACTGTTGCACCTACAAACTTAGTTAATGCGGCATTTTTTAAGACCAGTGGTAACTTTATGGACGCTGTCTCGTTTTAATCCGACGTTTCGAATTTGAGCTAGGTAGGCGCAAAAAAATACTCTTAAAACTCAATCTCTAACGACTCTGTTAACCTTTTCACATGTGAGTTCCAAATGTCTCTAACAGTCGCCACAGTTTGAGTTTTTATGCACGTGACTTAAGAGTACACTCACTGTTCAAAAATGTTATTGTTACGCAACAGAACAGTTAACCCACGCTGCCATCAAACCAAGGCACGCTGTCTGCTAATTATCTATAGGCTATGTTTCAATTTGTCAATCCGGTGTGGCTCAGTTGGTAGAGCATGGCGCTTGCAACGCCAGGGTTGTGGGTTCATTCCCCACGGGGGGACCAGGATGAATATGTATGAACTTTCCAATTTGTAAGTCGCTCTGGATAAGAGCGTCTGCTAAATGACTTAAATGTAAATCAAAAATTATTTTCTAACAAGTTTTATTTTCGAACAGTTTGAATTGAGATGTGTTCAGCCTCCATATTAATTCACATAAGAAGTAGCCCATTTCACTGTTGGGGTCAATTTATGTTTGAGGCTTTACTGAGTCTGACAAACTTCTCTCTTCGACTAGAGCCCAAATACGTCCCCAGTGTTTCCCCATATTAATTATGCAGACATTAACGCATCTATAGTCAGAGCAGGCCTTCCACAAACTTTTCCCCCTGCCACATTTTCTGGCTGGCACCCGCATTGCCTTCATTGTGTTTTCTTTCAAATAATAACATTGGACATGTGTGCGTTCCTATCAAAGTAAGTGCCTTATTTTCTGTATATCGTGTTGTCGTTTCTACTGTAGAATACCATATGTACAGTATGTATGGAGCATAACGTATTTACTGTTTTATTCACATTTTCAAGTACTGGTGATAAATCATGCATTCTTGCATAGAATGTAATGGACACGTGTGTAAAATACTTTTTTACTGATTAAGATGAGCTAAATTGAGATAGGTAATTACTCTGTTGTCAGGAAGGATCGGAATCGGAACGGTGGGGGGATATGTGCGTTTGTAAGATCAGACATTGCTTTTAACGTCAGATCGGATTTAACCGCTGATCTGGAGATTGTCTGGCTGGATATCTGCCTTCCCAAAACCAAGCCGATTTTGTTGGGGGTGTGTTATAGGAGAATCCATTCTATGAAGGTCTTGAAATTGTGTTGTCAAACTGTAATGATTCGCTGTTGAAGGAAATCATTTTGTTAGGGGATTTCAATACTGATGTCTGCAAAAAGAATAGCCCAACCCACAATGTATTTATGCACTTTTGTATTTCACTTGCTCTGACCTAAATGATAAAAGATCCCAGCAGGATAT
The DNA here is from genome assembly GCF_045679555.1 of Salvelinus alpinus. Lineage (NCBI taxonomy): Eukaryota > Metazoa > Chordata > Actinopteri > Salmoniformes > Salmonidae > Salvelinus > Salvelinus alpinus. The sequence continues at coordinate 47,928,169 of NC_092100.1, forward strand.
GTGAAACAGTGCAAAGTACGATTGACTTAATATTGGTCTCTGATAAATCTAAAATATCGCAGAGTGGAGTAATAGTCTATGGAATCAGTGATCATTTTATTACATTTTGCACAAGGAGGATTTTGAAAGATATTTTTAAGTGTCACAAAACCATTAGAATCAGAGGACTCAAAAAATACTGTGTAGGAAAGTTTAGGGAGGAAGTGGGTAAAATTGACTGGTCACCTGTGCTAGATAGTGTAGGGGTAGACAGTGCCTGGGAAGCCTTTAAATGTAGATTCCTTGATGTGGTGAATGTGATGGCTCCCATTAATCATGAGATTCTAGAATCTATCCAAGCAAGGAATAAGGCCTTTAAGAAATTTAAGAACTCTCAAGAGCAGCATGATTTTGTCCTATATAAACGTCACAGAAATGAAGCACAGAGCAGGATGGATGAAGCTAAGAGGGGTTACTTTGCTGAGAAAATTATTGAAAACAAAAATGACCCTAAAAAGCTTTGGAAATCATTTAAGGAACTAGGCTGTAGTAGTACTACCAAAAACAAACTAAACAGTATTGGACTGAACATCAAAGGGGAGATGGTATATGAAAAAGCAGAGGTTGCCAATGAATTCAACTATTTTTTTTACTTCTGTTGCCAGCAAGCTGGTTGGCAAGCTGCCCACCAGTTCTGGTTTGTATGGAAGCAACCAAGTCCAGAAGTATTATGTAGAGTTAGGGGTTCAGCCAAACTCTTTTTCTTTTGCAAAGGTAGCAACAGCCAAACTAGTCAGTATGCTGGCAGAGCTTAAATGCTCCAAAGCCACAGGCCTGGATAATATTCCTGCAAGGTTTCTAATAGATTCTGCTGAGCAAATTGGCCATTGTATTACGCATATTGTTAATCTCTCACTTGAACAAGGCACTTTTCCCAGGGACATGAAACAAGCTAAAGTTATACCTCTGTATAAGAAGGGGATAAAGTCTGGCCCTGGGAATTATAGGCCTGTATCTATTCTCTGTGTAACACCAAAGATCCTGGAGAACATGTATGAATATGTTAACAAACAGGGTCTAATGTATGATTTTCAGTCGGGTTTTAGAAAAACATACTCCACTGATTCATGTCTACTTTACTTGACTGACTTCATCAGGAAAGAGATTGATGAGGGAAATCTGTGTGGAATGGTACTGCTTGACCTACAGAAGGCCTTTGATACAGTTAACCACTGTCTCCTAATCTCCAAACTGGAGGCACTGGGGTTAAGCAGTATCCCTATAGGCTGGGTAAAGTCCTATTTATCAGGAAGGGAGCAAGTAGTAGAGGTTAATGGTTCGCTGTCTCAGGCAAAACCAATGAGTTGTAGCGTTCCGCAGGGGAGGGTGCTTGGGCCTCTGCTGTTTTTATTGTATATTAATGATATGAAAGATGCTTGTTCTTGCCATCTTTTTCTTTATGCGGATGACTCTACACTTCTGGTGTCAAAAGTAAAACTATGTTGGAGAGCATACTTAGCACAGAGCTTACTAACATTAGCAAATGGCTTGGAGATAATAAGCTATCTCTGCAAAACTGAAGCAATTCTTTTTGGATCCAGACCTAAATTGTGTAGGTTGTCTGAAATCAGAGTGGAGTTAGGGGGTGAGGTGCTGACTACTAAAACCTCTGTTAGGTACTTGGGATGTATCCTTGATGGAAGCTTGGGAGGTGTGAGCATGGCCAATAAGGTGCTAGGGAAGGTTAATGCCAGGACTAAGTTTTTGACTAGAAAGTCCAAGCTGCTTGATAAGAACTCCATGAAAGTGCTAGCTACTGCCCTCATTCAATGCCATTTTGACTATGCTAGTACTTCCTGGTTTGGGGGCTTATCTAAACTTATGAAGGGGAAGCTCCAGATAGCCCAAAATAAGTTGATCAGGGTAGTATTGAAGGTGAGTCCACGTACTCACATTGGCAGGAGCTTGTTTCAGGAACTAAACTGGCTGCCTGTTGAGCCTTGGGTGTCCCAGATTAGACTAGGTTTGGTTTACAGGAGTATTTATGGTCCTGCGCCCAGATATCTAAGTGATTACTTTCCTCGTGTTAGGGATGCACACAATCATAGCACCAGATCAGGTGTTGCTGATGTGTGCTTATACAGGTTCCGGAGTAATGCTGGGAAAGGTACTTTCTTGTATACTGGAGCCTCAGAATGGAATGAGTTGCCTCTGCCTATAAAAACAACGTCCTCTCTGGACAGCTTTAAAAATAAAGTCAAAATATGTTTGATGTCCTCTGTGCCCATATGAATAACAATTACAATTACAATTAAATTACAATTCAAACAGTCTTATTCCAATTCCTTAACTTGAAGATTGTTGAATTGAATTCATGAGTTCATTCAAAAATGTAATTGGAATTTCAAATTAAATTAGATTTACCTCAACCCTGGTAGCCTCATGTAATCTGAAGACACAGTCTAAAAAATCCTGTGGTGAACCATTCCTGGTCTGATGTGAGCGAGAAATGCCACATTCAATAACTAGCAATTTGCAGTAACAGCTTCACATTTCATTGATACATTTCAGGCCATCAGTGTTATCATCACTTCATCTAACTTTAATGTGCAAGTGGAGATACAAACACACTAATCTGTGGAGATGGAGGACTCATAAACCTGCCTTGAGACGACTCTTACAGTAAAGCATAAAGTCGGGCCTTACAGCAAATAACGTCATGGCCCGTATTTACAAATCCTCTCCAAGTAGGAGTGCTGATCTAGGATCAGGGCCTGTATTTATAAAGTGTTTCAAAGTAGGAATGCCTTTGCCTTTTAGATTACATGGACAGGTGGACCTGATCCTATATTAGCACTACTCCTTGGGCCCAGGTTCCCCTGTCCATCCTTGATACTATAAATAGCAAAACTGATCTCAGATCAGCACTCCTACTCTGAGATGCTTTGCGGATACGAGCCCAGGCTTCTTTGACTGATGATCACCCTACACCTTCACAGATGATCTGAGACTGCTGCACTGCTGTCAAGTCAAGTACCCTCCCATAAGATCCTTTGGAAAGGTTTTGTTTGGGTTTATGACGTTAAGCTGGTGATATCTGAAGATGACGCTTCTAGACGGCAGACATATTTATTCCCGATGGTGCATGCCTGCTGCCTGCATGGGAGACAGGGAGAGATCCAGATCTCTGAATGAATTGGGTGCTAACTGCTAAATGAATTCCTTTATCTGTCGGAGAGGCTGACTTTGAACAATGACCTCATTTCCAAAGAATTTGAATATAAAGAAAACTAAAAATCTAACTCACACAATGTCCTTGGAAAAAGAGGACCATTTCACCATTTTGTTGCTGATCCATTTGACCTACACAAAACATTTGCCTCAGGCTTGGGTGCTTCATCTATCTGGGGACATTTATAGGTTGACTTCACCCATGGCTGTCAATAACCTCCTGAGCTTTACATGCCATCCAATGTTCTCAGATTCTCAGACCCTGGCCATACATAGCAGCACAAAACCCCACCCCATGCCCTAGGGGTCATGGGAAATGCTGATCTACAGCTTCAGAGTAAGTGGGACATATTGCAGGAGAGTGGGGCTAAGACAGAGCTAAGGACTAATTACACTGAGCCATTTGCCCAGGGGTGAGACTGCATTTTGTGGGCTGACCTGTGATCCTTTTGACCCCGGGGGTCACCTCTGTGGGGTGAAGACGCTTAACCTCTCGCTGTGAGACAAGTGTCTTTTAAAGAGGAGACTGAGGACACTCTCAGCATGGAACAACTGGGCCGTGCTTATGTACATGACACCATTTGTGTCTTGAGGTATTTGGGGAGTGTGTGTGTGTGTGTGTGTGTGTGTGTGTGTGTGTGTGTGTGTGTGTGTGTGTGTGTGTGTGTGTGTGTGTGTGTGCAAACATGTCTGCATGTTTCATGTCCGTTTTCACGTCAATAAATGGTAAGTAGTTACATGCTAAGTGAATTCTGATGTTGTTCAGCACATTTACATTCATATGTGTAACATGGGATCATATAATATACTGTATCATAGGTTAACATGGGGGGACATTAAAGTATCCTTACCTTATCTGAATACACAAAGAACAGGATGAATAGTATCAGCTCTGCCAGCAGGATTATCAGCAAGACAATGAAGAACTGCAAGAGAGAGAGGAGATGGAGAGAGAGAGGGAGAGAATGAGAGAGAGACAGAGAGAGGGAAATGAAGAGAGGGAGGTAGAGAGATAGAGGGAGAGAAAGACAGAGAAAGAGAGAGAGCGAGGGAGAGAAGGTGAGTGCCTGGGGGCCAGTGAACATCCCGAGGAGGAGGTTTAATTCCTCCACAGATTCTCCCACGTAGCCCAGCATCTCCTCACTCCTTCAGCTGAATATTGACTCTATCCCTTCTTCACAGCATGGGAGCGCATCAACCGGCAGATTCAGAAATTCAATTTGAGGAGAGTTCTATTCATTTTGCCCTGTTTGTTTGGATTTATTATTTGGGTCATGGTTCATATGAAAAAGGATCACAGTGAAAAATGCACGGACAGTTGTTTATTGAATTTGTCGGTGGCCAGGTCAGCATTTGATTGTTTCATTGAATCTTTAGTATTTTGTTGACAGGTCCCACAAAGTCTGTTTGTCATATTTCCTCCGGGTGTGTAAATGTTCAGATTATATAGACACAATGTTGGTGCTCTGATTGCTTAAACAGACACGATGTGTGTTTGTTTGTGTGCGAGTGTGTACGTGTGTGTCTGTGCGTGCATACACTCACTTTCATGTCAGCAATGTCAGCCGAGTGTGTTACACATTTCAATCTTGCCTTGAATTTTGCGATGGGCTCTTTCAACTTGTCTAGCCTAGCTTGAATCTCCTGACGGCAAAGGTTCTCTGACCTTTATCTATTTCAAATATTTCTAATCCAAAGGGAGTTTGTTCACAGAAGAACTTCACAAATAATATGTCAGACCGGTACCTCAGATCTGGCTGCCCCCAGGAGGGCTAACTTCACTCTGATGTTTCCAGACAGACTGACAGATAGAAAGACTGACTGTTCAAAAACATTCCAGGTTTGGGCGAATATGAAATACCCGTTGGCTCAATCTGATATGACTTAACAGAGATGTGGTATGAAACTTTTACATCAGAGTTCATTATTTATCACTATGGTGTTCTGACTGAGATCCAGGCCCTCCCTCTCTCCCGCTCTCTCTCTCTCTCTCTCTTTTCCTCTCTCTCTCCCCCCCTCTCTTTCTCTCTGTCTCCCCGTGCTTCACAAAATTGTTAAAGCAGGTAGTGTATACCTACCGCTGTGCTGATGTGGAGGATTTGGTATGCTCTTAACTGAGGCGTGTGCTAGCTTCTCCAAGGGATTGGAGATGTTTGATATTCCGCAACTCTCATTTTTAAGTTGATTTTAAAAGTTTCGCATCCAGTTACATAAACCTATTTTCAAACTTTGCTGATTAAATCAAACTTGAGATAAAACTCTTGAGACTTTTTCAGGAACAACATGAGTCTAGAGACAAACAAGAGTATTCTTTGTGTTAAATAATTCAGAGCGCTCAATTTTTTTCCTTACCAATACAATGGATGTGCCATTATGAGCGCTACATAATTCAATCATGTAAGTGACACACATGTCCTCACACGGACACATCTTTCAATCAGGCTGTGGCCATGGCCATGGAGGAGAGCTGATGGGTTACTGTTCATTTTCAGAAATGGAGACTCCCGCAGCGGCTGGCGCTCGGGTCGAATTTTCTCTCTGAACCCCTGAGGTTTTTACTGAAGATTCAACTCCCCGTTGAGCTCGTTAGCCTGGCTGCTCTACTGATGACCCATTTGAAGAGTAATACAAATAAGGCTGCTGTGAGTGTGTATGTGTGAGATTTGTTTTATTTTAACAATGTCTTTGTTGGCCCAATAGTTACATCATTAAAAGCACAAACGTTTCTTCATTTAAACTGACCTAGAAAGTTAGAACCAAGCCCCCCTCCACGTCCACTGTAAATAATCCCCCTGATGCCCCACACCCCTACACAGTCCTCCAGATCGTACACCAGCCACCCATATACTGTACACCTGCCCGCCGAGCCCACAACAGCCCCAGCAGCACAGCTCTGGGATCCGTGATTCCCGCCTCCTGCATTACATGTTTCCTGGTCTTCCACACCGCCATTTCTGTCTGCACCAACAGGTAGTTTACTAGGCAGTCCCTTTGCCTGTTGGCTATACTATATTTAGGCCCGCCGACACATAGTTCCAGAGTCAGCCCGAACCTTAGGTCTGTACACCACCCACCCAGGACAGAAAACAACCCTACCAGCCTGGAACAAGAAAGAAACTGATGCTACACTGTCTCCTTCTCCTTACAGAACAGACACCCCCTCCCCACTGATGGATCAAGGTGTGACACCTATCTGTTCTTAGCGATAGCGCCGTAAATAACCCTCCACTGTAGATCAGCAGTGGGCTTCTCTATTGGAGGCTTATACAGAGAGCGCCAACATCCTCTCAGAGAAAAACCCGGGCCCAACACCCTCCGGGCCACCCTCAGCCCATGGAGATGGTCTTTCTCAGCCACCTTCACAGCCACTGCGTACAGAGCCTTTTTGCTGGATGTGCAAAAGGCCCCCGGCTCCGGAGTCTTGAATGATAGGATCATTTCCTCACCCTCCTGGCGTTCACCTACAGCGGCAGCAATGGTGAAAGGCGGTAGGTCAGTGTCATTCGTGGTCAGACGGTCCAGTCTCTGCCTACTCCCCGGCAGCTCTCTGAAAGAGCCCAGTTGTACAGCACGGACCCCCTCCACCTCCTGCTGCAGCAGCCTGATGGACTTAATGTGTGTGTGTGTGTGTGTGTGTGCGTGTGTGTGTGCGTGTGCGTGTGCGTGTGTGTGTGCGTGAGAGAGAGAGAGAGATCATAACTCACGGTCAGAAGCAGGCACTTGTTCTCCTTGATGGCACCCAGGCAGCCCAGGAAGCCGGTCACCATGACGATGGCGCCGATGGCAATGACCAAGTTGGCAGCGGAGAGCGACGGGAAGGAGGGCGAGAAGGTGGCAAAGCTGCCCTGGGACACAGACAGCCAGATGCCCACACCGAGCAGCCCACAGCCACACAACTGCAACGCAAGAGATCAGAAGAGAGGAAACCAGGTAAGTCAGGTAGGAAATAGACTCATCACAAAGAAATATCTGTTCAGGATGAATTGGAGTCGGCAGAAAACATGCCATCCAATGTTTCCACAGTTTCTTTGCAGTACCGAAACGAGCATGCATATTCACACATAATGCAAAATGTTATATTCCCCGAGAAAATGTGTATTGTCATAGTCTTCACAAAGTACAAATCAAAGGGACCATATAAATATCCTCAGAAAGGCTGTGTCGGTAGGCAGACCTCCCTTTACGCACCAGCATCCATCCCAAACACCCACAAAACAAGAGCTTTTACAACTATTACAGAACATGAACTGACTCTGTTAAACCAATAAGAGCTCCACTGGAAATTAGGAGCAGAAATGCTTTCTGCAGGTCTGAGCAGCTTACTGACATAGAACAAACACAGAATTACACACACACACACTGAATGTAGTCTAGGCTTGTAACACTTGTAGGGATACAGCACACCTCTAGGGGGAGGAGTTCCCCAGGGCTGGAATTCCTCTACAGTCCACTGCCCTCTACAGAGACTCAACTCTGCAGGGCCTTGTTGAAAGTCTCTCAGATCTAGCATGCACTCCATTAATGCACCGCAGTGTTTTTGAAAGAGCCTGATTGGCAGAGAGTTGCCTGGGTTCTGTCTGTGGATGTTCCGCCCATCCAGGAGAGGTAAGAGCAGACAGAACAGACACTGGCTGCATCCCAAAAGGCAACCTTTTCCCTATATAGTGCATTACTTTTGACCAGAGGCTTATGGAGCTCTCGTCATTTGAGACAGCCTAATACTATGATTTGGGCAGACAGTGCTGCGCTGCAGCCCGCCATGCCTGCTGGCCCCAGTGAAATATCAGCGGGTAGGTAAGTGGTGACATTTTCACTCCGCCTAATATAATTAAATATCCAATGCAATCTTGTCACGAATAACAAATTACAATGAGGTGAAATATGGCTAGACGCCATGGGAAATCTTAGCACCTTCCTCCATCCCTTCTGCCTTTCCCTCCCTCCTTGTGGAGGGAAAGTGTACATTGTACATTTAAAACTCTTGACACTGGATGTCTTTGGCAGTGCAGTCATCTCGAGACATTAACACATCAGTGCTCCTGAACACATTAACGCCCGTCAGCGATATATTGAGCCGTGTACTGTGCACCAACCAACCTGCAAACTTGCAGCCCCAACACAGGAACACAGGCGAACCTGGACTCGTATTTCTGAAGAGAATTAGACAAAAACAAAATAATGAATCATACGTACAGTGTATCCCCGAGCTAAATGAGTTGGTTAATTGGACTGACAAATAGCTCCTTCAATAACTCTAAGCGATGAGCACTTAACGAACAAGCGTTTCGTTACACTCGCATAAACACCTCCTAACCATGTGTATGTGACCAATAAAATGTTATTTGATTTGGCTTGCATCCAGAGATGACAAATGGCTCTGTCACCCCGTCTCAACATCATCGACACCCTCATCTAAGAGCCACATCAAAGTGTGACCTTTCACAACATACAGTAAAAAAGAAACAAACGCCTTCCACGCTGGTGGTGCATATGAGAGTGGGTCTAAGACAGTTGGTAGTGTATATACGAGTGTGTATGAGAATGGGGTCTGTGAGGGTTGTGTGATGGTTATGTGAAGGTTTTTTGATGAGGGGCTGGCCCACTGGGGCAGAGCCTGAGGGGTAAACTCCTGTCTGCTGATGATGGTGGCGTCGAGAGACGTCTCCATGTTAATGAGTCCTAAAGGGTCTGTAACTCTGGACATACTGTATAAACCTGGGGCCAGTCACAGAGTTCAGGCCGTCAAACCCCCATCAAACGCCCCCAGGGGCCGTGTGTTGAGTGGAGGATCACTCTCATTAACCTGTGACATTTCCATTGGGCAGGCTGTGTGGCCTGTGTTTGTGTAGGCTAGAGTTGACGGGAGATACTGCTTTGTATATACAGGGGGCTTCTGGGGGTCTGGAAATATCCTTTTAAGACCTGAAATGGATGCGAAAATGTCCTGGTTGTTAAAAATCAGGAGGCACTAACGGAACACCTTGTGTAATAAGTACGTCAGTACCTCAGCTCAGCAAAAACGGTTGCTGAGTTGAAAGTATTGAGATTCTACCAAAGAGAATGTGTTGCCTTGCCAGGGACCTGATCCTGACAGCCTGACTAAAAGTACAAAATATATCAGTGACTCACGAGTTGCGCAGCGGTCTAAGGCACTGCGTCTTAGTGCAAGAGGTGTCACTACAGTCCCTGGTTTGAATCCAGGCTCTATCACATCCGGACGTGATTGGGAGGCCCATAGGGCGGCACATAATTGGCTCAGCGTCGCCCGGGTTTGGCCGGGGTAGGCTGTCATTGTAAATAAGAATTGACTCTTAACAGTGGTGTTAAAGTACTAATTAAGTAGGTTTTTGGGGTATCTGTACTTTACTTACTATTTATATTTTTGCCAACTTTTACTTTTACTTCACTGCATTCCTAAAGACAATAATGTACTTTTTACTCCATACATTTTCCCTGACATCCAAAATTACACATTACATTTTGAATGCTTAGCAGGGCAGGAAAATGGTCCAATTCACACACTTATCAAGACAACACATGGTCATCCCTTCTGCCTCTGGTCTAGTGGACTCACTAAACACAAATGCATCTTTTGTAAATGATGTCTGAGTGTTGAAGTGTGCCCCTGCCTGTCTGTACATTTTAAAAACAAGAAAATTATGCCGCCTGCTTTGCTTAATACAAGAAATTTGAAATGATTTATACTTTTACTTTTGGTACTTAAGTATATTTTAGAAATTACATTTACTTTTGATACTTAAGTATATTTAGAACCAAATAAAGATTTTTACTTTTACTTGAGTAACGTTCTATTAAGGTATCTATACTTTTACTCAAGTATGACAATTGGGTCATTTTTCCACCACTGGTTCTAAACTGACTAGTCAAATAAAGGTTACACATAACAAACTCCTGTGAAGGTTGGAGGATGGACAGAGAGATGAGTCCATGAAGCCTTAAAGCGAGGGACACTCGTTTGAGCAGATCACGGAGCGTTCAATCCCTCCCGGAGCGGCACAGTAGTTTGGCCAACAGATGGGCGTCCTATTCAAAAGGACACGGGAGCTTTTGTTCCTTTCCCTCAGAAAAACAGCAGTAAAACAAACAACTAACTTGCTGTGTGACTGAGAAAGAGAGAGACTCAGGAGCATCAGTTGTTTGTTTGAGTGGCGTTAGATTGAACGACCCTCAGCTCAGTATGGGCCTCAATCACCTTAATAATACATAACTAACCACTGGGAGGAGTGAGCCGGGGGGATGGTCCCCGATTAAAAATGGAAATGTCAACTGGAAATGCTGTGAAAGGTCACATTCGTCTTTATGCTGAGTGGATAAATTGCAGATAGATCTCCCAGCTCATGAGGCCACAGCCATTGAAACAGAAATACTACAACAGGCTTTGTCAATGGGTCTGTGACAGATGGACCGGCAGCCGTACTGAGTGTACCCATAGGAGTAAAGCAAGAAAACATGCTTTTGTCGTTCTAGTAATTTTATCTCTATGGCCAAAGTTCCTGTTTTGTGAGAGGGTGCATTGTGAGGACTCAGAGTGGGTGGGTACTACTAGGTGGGTAGGTGGGTAAAAACTAGGTGGGTAAAAACAATTGTAAGTGGCTCCCTGTGTGCGCCCTTGCAGCGACACAGTCTCTCTCACTAAGCTTTGACATTTTAAGTAGAAATTGTGCACCAATATAGAATTTTAAAAGCCTGTTAAATTCAATGAAGTGCCCTTTAATATAGACCACATGGAGAATTCGAGAAATCCAATTTTTAAAATATGAATAAGGACTTACTAAAGTACCAAAATTCAGCATTTTGACATGTCCCTCTGTCCAACCTCTTTCACTTTTTATGAAGTTGAACATGTGCTCTTTATGACAGAATATTAAAAAAAAAATGTAAAGCCCGAATTGGTGGAATGACCCAGGTACGTTATGAGGACAGGCAGGTTGGATTTATGAGGAAAGGGAGCACGAGAGGTAAGCCAGTCCAGGTGGGGGGAGGATCCCGTGCCTCTAGTTGATTGTGACTAATGCCCGAGTGTAGGAAAGCATCCAAGGTTGTCTGCTGTAAGTGATTGTGAAGCCACCCAGCCCCCACCCAATCTGTCTGATCTCTCTCGGTGTAATCTCTGTCTCACTACACCACTGCTACCAGTTCCAATGTCAAACGTGAAAGGATGTCATGTAGGGAAGCCCAGAGTAGAGAGCGAGGCCTGCCAATTGGTGGTATGACCTTCGATGGTCGTGACTGACCTCGGGCCTGCCTGAGGCGCTTATCCTGTTTTAATTTCAGACACTCGGCTTGTTTTCACATCCAATCTATGTGGATGGATCTTGTATAAAGTCACAGTAGGATTTCAAGGTACAGGATGAGGGGTTGTAAACAGACATAATGCACAGAAGTTTACAGTAGTAGTTAAAAACCACATGAAAATGATGGACCAAATGCCCTTCCACATGTGAGAAAGTTAGGTTTAATCTCGAATGGTTCCCATTCCCTAAAGATATGCATTAGTAGTCCCGCGTTACCATACTCCCAAGTCTTATTTATCACTTGGCTGTTCGGAGAAGGAAAAACCTGGAGTCGAGGCTAACTATGGGGGAATAGGAAGCTATATAAGTGTTTAGCTTAAAGTAACGTGTCAGTTGGGTATTTAGGCACCGGCTGCAGTTATTAACTCTGTCGAACAGGCCAGGAGAGAGAGAGAGGGGCAGGTTCTGCTCCGTCTCAGTGCCCACAATCCCCCTGGCTCCCTGTGCGCACCCTTGCAGCAACATAGCCCCTCTCATTAAGCCATTACTGGGAGTGTGTGGGGTTGGTACGCTGCTTTCTATTACCTGATAGGAATTCTCCTCAGGCAGAATTACAGTAACAAGCTTTTACTGTTTGATGGAGATATGTTTTTAGTTGCATCATGCCGTTCAAATCGTTTTTGGCATACTGTATGTATAGTGTATTTCTAGAGATACTATAACAAGTTACATGACTGCTTGAGGTGGGAGTGAGTAGGGGTAGGGAGCAATGCAGTTTATTGAACCGTAGCAGTGAAGGACATGTCTACCTCCTGATTTCATAATACCTAGGAACATTCTATATATTGGACATTTTTGTCATTTGGCAGACGCTGATATCCAGAGCGACTTACAGGAGCAACTAGGGTTAAGTGTGTTGCTCAAGGGCACTTCGACTGATTCGTTAACGCATTACTTGGATAGTCCATCTGTAGATGCTCTACAGATTATCAACAGACTATCAGTAACATTTCAATTTACTAACTCTAGCTCTAACTCTAACCTTAACCCTTATCCTAACCCTAAACGTAAACGTAACTCTTAACCAAACCCTTATTCTAAATCTAAATCTAACTCTAACCTTAACCCTTATCCTAACCCTAAACGTAACTCTTACCCTAACCTTAAACCAAACCCTTATTCTAAACCTAACTCTAACCTTAATCCTTATCCTAACCCTAAACGTAACCCTTACCCTAACTCTTAACCAAACCCTTATTCTAAATCTAACTCTAACCTTAACCCTTATCCTAACCCTAAACGTAACTCTAAACATAACTCTTACCCTAACCTTAACCAAACCCTTATTCTAAACCTAACCTTAGCAAGCAGTTGTTTATCAACAAATACACTATATATGCAAAAGTATGTGGCCACCCCTTCAAATTTGTGTATTCCGCTATTTCAGCCACAACAGGTGTATAACATTGAGCACACAGCCATGCAATCTCCATAGACAAACATTGGAAGAAGAATGGCCTTACTGAAGAGCTCAGTGACTTTCAACTTGACCACCTTTCCAACAAGTCAGATCATCAAATTTCTGCTCTTCTGTGCCGGTCAACAGTAAATGCTGTTATTGTGAAGTGGAAACGTCTAGGGGCAACAATGGCTCAGCTGCGATGTGTACAGTAGGCCACACAAGCTCACACAACGGGACCACTGAGTGCTGAAGCGCGTAGCTCGTAAAAATCTTCTGTCCTCGGTTGTAACACTCACTACCGAGTTCCAAACTGCCTCTGGAAGCAATGTCAGCACAAAAACTGTTCGTCGGGAGCTTCATGAAATGGGTTTCCATGGCAGAGCAGCTGAACACAAGCCTAAGATGACCATGCGCAGTACCAAGCGTTGGCTAGATTGGTGTAAAGCTCGCCGCCATTGGATTCTGGAGCAGTAGAAACATGTTCTCTGGAGTGATACATCACGCGTCACGTCCTGGCAGTCCGACGGACGAATCTGTGTTTGGCGTATGCCAGGAGAACGCTACCTGTCCGAATGCATAGTGCCAACTGTAAAGTTTGGTGGAGGAGGAATAATGGTCTGGGGCTGTTTTTCATGGTTCGGTCTATGCCCCTTAGTTCCAGTAAAGGGAAATCTTAACACTACAGCATTCAATTACATTATTGACGATTCTGTGCTTCCAACTTGGTGGCAGCAGTTTGGGGAAAGCCTTTTCCTGTTACAGCATGACAATGCGCTGTGCACAAAGCGGGGTCCATATGGAAATGGTTTGTCGAGATCTGTGTGGAAGAACTTGACTGGCCTGCACAGAGCCCTGACCTCAACCTAAACGAACACCGTTGGGATGAATTGGAACGCAGACTGCGAGCCAGGCCTAATCGCCCAACATCAGTGCCAGACCTCACTAATGCTCTTGTGGCTGAATGGAAGCAAGTCCCTGCAGCAATGTTCCAACATCTAGTGGAAAGCCTTCCCAGAAGAGTGGAGGCTGTTATAGCAGCAGAGGAGGGACCAACTAAATATTAATGCCCAAGATTTTGGAATAAGATGTTCGACCAGCAGGTGTCCACATACTTTTGGTCATGTTGTGTAGTTTTTTGATAGTATGACCATCTGTAGAGCATGGAAAATCCAGACTATCCAGATAAAGTGTGACCACAAATTCAACCTATTCTGTGGTTGAAGGGCTGGAGTACACAATCCCTTGAATACAGCAATAGAAAATACTCAATTCAATACAAGTCTATAGCTCTCAACATTTAATAAATAGTTACATAGACACCTCTTTAGGCTAGAAAGAGGACATTGAGAGTCAAGGTTCAAAGATTTGTGACTAGACTAATGTTCCTTTTATCCAAGCCTTTTGTGGTCAGATTGAGTTGTGCTAAGTCTAAAGTCCAAATGTCATTGAAGGCTAGCTCGCTGTCAGTGTTGTGGCTGTGGTGAGTGGTGAGGAGCAAATTAGACCTGTGGAACCATATTAGCTTTTGGGACAAGACTGGAGAACATGAGAGATGGCTCTATTTGACTGGATGAATGGAGCCCTGCTGTGTGGGTCCTTCTCAATGCTCAAGGTCAGGGTAATTGAAACTGTGGAGCAAATTCATCAGTGGAGAGAGAGAAAGAGAGGGAGGGTGTCGAAGGATGAGAGCGAGGAGAGGAAGAGGAACAGAAAGAGAAAGAACAGCCCTTCTCCATCACACTGGCTGGGTGCTTTATCAGCTGCGACAGTAACCTGCTCAGTGACACAGAGAGCCACCCGACGCGGGACGCCACTTCAATCTCCCCCACCGGCAGTGCAAGCAGACCAGGCAAGGGGGAGGTGACTAGGGGAGGGGCTGCGACTGGCTGAGAGTGGCCGGGTGGAGCTGACCTTTTTACGCTCCCTCTCAGAGGTCACGGGGTAAACGGCCCGCAAACCACCCGGAATGATGACTTCAACGGCTTTTGTCAAACTGTGTCAGTTCTTTTCTTGGGCTCTTAGTATGACAATGGAGGTTGATCTCGGAAGGGGTTTGGGGTGTGTGCGGGCGTGAGTGTGAAACTGACCCTCCAAACGACTTGCTCTGCTCTTGTTAAATGGCTTGCAACCAGATTTTTGCAATACAGGGGCTAAAGCTGATGACTGGCCTGGCCAGCATGCACATCATCCATTCTGGACATAAAATGTTCTTCGGGAGTGTAATGTTTCAGTGAAAGTGTGTTTTGTTAAAGTATAGCTCTAACATTACAGTGCAATAACAGTAAAGAGTGGTAGCAAAGCCTCCCGACTGTGCTGGCTATGAGAAGGAGTGCTACGTTATCCCTCTATCACCCCCTGAGTGCCACGCTATTCTTCACTTTATTGGAGAAAACATCTTTTTAGCAGCAACTATGGTTGCCCTCCTTTTAAAGGACAGTTAGCTCTCATTGATTTTACACTTAAATAATACTGTATACCTTAATGAAGAGAGAGAATG
Organism: Salvelinus alpinus; assembly: GCF_045679555.1. Classification (NCBI taxonomy): domain Eukaryota; kingdom Metazoa; phylum Chordata; class Actinopteri; order Salmoniformes; family Salmonidae; genus Salvelinus; species Salvelinus alpinus. Next base: position 47,943,593 of record NC_092100.1, read on the forward strand.
TCTAGCACCTTAGATAAAAACAATAACTTTCTCTCTCTGAAGGCTTACAATGCTGCTCGGACATTTCTGTGGCATTTGGCCATATTAAAAAACACTATCCCTCCAAAAATGTTTAAGGGAAACTGACTTTTGACAGTGACTTTTAGGCAAATATCTGAAATGACTGCACAAATTACAGTGTACACTTCAAATGAGAAATTATACAATTATACAATTGTGTCAAGAAGCAGTGTGACTTGGTTGGGTTGTGTTTTCTGAGGATGCGCATGGCTCTCGACCTCTCCCGAGTCCAAATGGGAGTTGCAGCGATGAGACAAGACTGCAACTACCAATTAGACACCACGAAATTGGGGAGAAAAAGGGGTAAAAAATGGAAAATAACGATTTCTCCTTCTAATGGCCTATGAGTTATCATAGTGTGGTGTGATGCATCCAGAACAGTCTTTTCAATGACAACAACTACAGAAAACACGATCCAGCAACAGGATCCACCAACAGACAGATGAATCTATGTTTCATGTTTTCATAGTTTCTTTTTTCCCCCATAGTTTTACATAGTTTATGTTTTCATAGTCAACAGTGGTTGTGTTCCTACGCTACATCCTTCAACAAACATAGGTGCTGGGCTAATGATAATATGTCTACACTTGAATTATGTTTGACCTGACTAAGATCCTTTTTGTATCAAAACTTTGCCGTTACCGGAACATTCAGTAATTAACAGGTAATCTATGGCAATCTATGGTAACTTTGGTCATTTACACTTGAATATATATATATATTTTTTTATCATATAGTATTAGTTTTGTATATCTGTGTCCATATTGTCCATGAACTTCTAGTGGATAGACCACATGGTTCAACAGAAAATGGCCTTAATGAAAAAAAGCCTTTAATTAACAATGGCATTATTTTCAATTAACTCTGCAACTCTTCCAACTATTGCCTTTCTTTTCACAACTGCCACCAGTTTGGCACTAATGTTTATGTTTTTTTACAACAGAAACATATTGATATAGTCAAATAAATACATGCTGAAATAAGTGCTATTCCTTTGGTAAGTTGATGGTTTATATTTAGGATCATGTAGGATAATGTCTTTGTCTTTCTATTTTTATTTGAAAATCATTGTATTTGATTGTTTGATATATTTTACATGTGATAAGGCCACACAGAAAGTCGGAGTACCCAAAAAGGACACTGGGTGTCATGTGATAAAAATGTTTAAAAAAAAACTTGAAACTTCGAATGTTACCAGTAATATACCCTCCCTTTGCAACCCTAATAAGGAGCATACAGTGTGTGGGCCTTTCTGTTCTTTTACAACATAACAGCTTGAGTATTGGCAGTCTGTTAAGTGGATTCTTCTAGGTTTTCTCATGCTGTAGCCTATAAGAGTGCGCCATACAATAACCCAGATAGACAGATTGAACAGGGCAGAAACAATTTTAAGTGAAGTACACAGTGATCATAATGACCCACAGCTTCTCACAGCTCTGTCTGATGCTTCTCACACCTCTGTCAGCTTCTCACAGCTCTGTCTGGTTCTCACAGCTCTGTCAGCTTCTCACAGCTCTGTCAGCTTCTCACAGCTCTGTCAGGTTCTCACAGCTCTGTCAGCGTCTCACAGCTCTGTCTGGTTCTCACGGCTCTGTCTGGTTCTCACAGCTCTTTCTGGTTCTCACAGCTCTGTCTGGTTCTCACAGCTCTGTCAGTGTCTCACAGCTCTGTCTGGTTCTCACGGCTCTGTCTGGTTCTCACAGCTCTGTCAGCGTCTCACAGCTCTGTCTGGTTCTCACAGCTCTGTCAGCGTCTCACAGCTCTGTCTGGTTCTCACAACTCTGTCTGGTTCTCACGGCTCTGTCAGCTTCTCACGGCTCTGTCAGCTTCTCACGGCTCTGTCAGGTTCTCACGGCTCTGTCAGGTTCTCACGGCTCTGTCTGGTTCTCACGGCTCTGTCAGGTTCTCACAGCTCTGTCTGGTTCTCACAGCTCTGTCAGCATCTCACAGCTCTGTCAGCATCTCACAGCTCTGTCAGGTTCTCACAGCTCTGTCAGGTTCTCACAGCTCTGTCAGGTTCTCACAGCTCTGTCAGGTTCTCACAGCTCTGTCAGGTTCTCACAGCTCTGTCAGGTTCTCACAGCTCTGTCAGCGTCTCACAGCTCTGTCTGGTTCTCACAGCTCTGTCTGGTTCCAAGTCCTCAGAGAAAACCGTCTGGGAGGAAAACTCTATTTGGAGCTCTGTTCAGAAAACTATATTCTGACCCAATACAGAAGCACCTCTTCTGCAGCTCCACAGATATCACAGGGCATCATTATACTATGGGTGTGTGTGTTCGCGTGCGTGCATGCAAGTGTGTGTGCATGTTCAATATTGATTGCACTCAATAATAATCTGCATGCAAAACCAAAACCAAATTCAGCATTTATAGCCCAATCCCGATCTACACGACTACGGTTTCTCAACACCCAACAGGCATAACAAACACACACGACCGATGACGCCACTGCTGCCTGCTGGACCATATTTCATACAGAAAGTCTTTCTCTCTGCTTTTCAGTAAAACGTATACTATGTTGTGTACACTATCTCCTTGGTGAGTTTCCCCCTCATAACTTAGCCTACTGTTCTGACTTGGTGGTGCACATGTAGCCTATAGCCTGATTTAGAGACATTTAATAATCAAATATTGTAAGAGATTTTATTGTCTGCTAATATGCACCCTTTATTTATCCTACGGCTCTGATTTGGTATAGAGGGAGAATACTGTAAGAACGGCCCATGTTCTGAATTATGTGGCTGTACATTTCAAAAGTGCTGAACAAATAGTTATATTGACTACGTCGGTCCTAGCTCGCTCATTATTGTCTTAATCAAAATTACGGATTGCCTCTTATCCGCTTGTCGTCCCCTTATGCCATAGTTTGTACATCTCCATTGTCAGTAGAAACCACATTTGTTTAAGCAAGTCAGCCATATCAGCTATGTTTTTTTAAAAGGCAGTAAATGAGGCTGAATGAACTGTTTCGCTGCCAGACAAGGCTCCACTGATAGCCAGGTGTAGCAGTGGTAAGGTGTTGGGACTCTGCTGTTGCGACAGCTTTCTGTAGGCCCTAAGTGTTTGTCACCTTTATAATGCAATTCATGTATTCTTTAGTGTTGTGTAGTGGCTTTGCTGGCATGTATATAAAAAATGAAAACAGTACAATGAGAATAAACTGAGAATAAACATGAACAATTCTTAAAAAGTGATAGATTCAGAGTGTAAGATTAAAAAGCAATAGCGCCTGGTTAAAGTTTCAGTTGGGGCACCAGAGAGTTTTGGGGTATTAGACATTTTGTTAGATTACGTTGAAAAGCACAGTGACAGACATACTGATAAAGGCAAGGCAGCTGGCACCCTAGGCACTCTACTGTGTAAATGGTGCATTTTTTTAAATGTAAATGTCTCAATATAGTCCTGGTTCATTAATGCCCCATCCAGTCTGCTCCCTCCATCAGAGTCTTAATCAAGCGTTCTGATTCAGAGAGTATTCTGCTGACTGCGGCAGTTTGGCACTATAAACTGCTATGCTGGCGGTATGGTTGAGTTCTCTGAACCCGGTGTGTGTGTGTGTGATTGGCCAGTTTTAGGGTATTCAATAAAGGGCTTTTGAGAGAGAGGGGGGGAGAGAGACTGTAAACAGAGAGAGAGAGGGAGAGAGAGACTGTAAATAGAGAGAGCGAGGGAGAGAGAGAGACAGAGAGACTGTAAATAGAGAGAGAGAGGGGGGGAGAGAGAGACTGTAAATAGAGAGAGAGGGGGGGAGAGAGAGACTGTAAATAGAGAGAGAGGGGGAGAGAGAGAGACAGAGAGACTGTAAATAGAGAGAGAGGGGGGAGAGAGAGACTGTAAATAGAGAGAGAGGGGGAGAGAGAGAGACAGAGAGACTGTAAATAGAGAGAGCGAGGGAGAGAGAGAGACAGAGAGACTGTAAATAGAGAGAGCGAGGGAGAGAGAGAGACAGAGAGACTGTAAATAGAGAGAGCGAGAGAGAGACTAATAAATTGAAAGAGCGAGGGAGAGAGACTGATAAATAGAGAGAGAGAGAGAGACTGATGAATAGAGAGAGAGAGACTGATAAACAGAGAGAGTGAGGGAAAGAGAGAGCGACTGATAAACAGAGAGAGTGAGGGAGAGAGAGAGAGACTGATAAACAGAGAGAGTGAGGGAGAGAGAGAGAGAGAGATACAGACAAAGAGACTGATAAATAGAGAGAGAGAGGGAGAGAGAGAGAATGATAAATAGAGAGAGAGAGAGAGAGGGAGAGAGAGAGACTGATAAATAGAGAGAGAGAGAAAATGAAAGACAGAGAGAGAGACAGACAGACAGAAAGACAGGCAGAGAGAGAGACTGATAAATATATATATATATATAGAGAGAGACCCTCTGACTGCCTCCTGGGCAGTGCTGGAAGACCCATTCAGTCAGGAGTGACTTGAAATCAATCAGGTCGGGGCAGGAGAGGAGGACTAAACGACAGGGCTCTTGTTCCACACAATCCCACTCACCGTCCTGACACTCCCCCTGACAACCACCTCCAATGTTAGGGGAGAGGGAAGAACAAGAAAAGCACACACTATTAGACACCCATGGCTAATTCTGGCTAATTCATTGCTGCAGATCTACATGCAGGCAGCCCAACAGGATTGTTCAATCAGCCGGGGTAGCCGCCGGCGCTTCAGTTATGTATTGAAACAAGGACAGATAGATAGAGAGAGAGAGAGAATAGGCACAACTACAGCGATTGGAACTCACTCTCCGCTCGCCACAGCTGTCAGGGAAGCTCCGAGATGGGCCGACCGAGAGACAGACCGGTCCAGGGATGGGCACCGTAAGCAAAGCAATAGAACAGCCCATGCAACAAAGCAAAGCTTCCCTCTTTACTTCCCTGCTCTATGAGTAGACTAAAGCAGCGATCACAGAGGCAGCTGGCTCCTGCTGAAAAACTCACACCAACTTTCCCCAGCTGAGCCACAAAGGCACCCAAACAGCCTTTTACACTCAGAGAGATGATTAATCACAAATTCAAACAGTCCTTGATGTTCAAACGAGGACAATACAACACAAAACCTAAAAGGGAGCTGATGAAGAGAGAGACACACTACAAGAGCCACTGATTTCTGTTGACATTCAACAATGGGGTTCTATGAACAGAACTAACCATGGAAGTTCAACATAAGTGGAAGTGCTGTCAGAAATATAAATATCTACTAACGTGGCACTGGGTTTACGAGTGCAATTTCCCCTCCACACAAACTTCTCATCTGTCGAGGCACACACACATAGAAAGATCAGTCTCTCTCTGGCTTGCCAGTGCATCCATCCCTCTTATCCAATGGGACTTACAATTGGCATTGCCCCCTGCCCTGCTTCTGTCTAGAGTAGAGTTGGTACAGGGTCAGAGGCAGCTCTAGCCTAGTGAGGAGAGAGTACGGCTAGAAGCTCCATCACTTGGCTACTTGACCCGGAGCACAGGTCCACAGGGCTGCAGGCTCGTGGTGAGCTCCAGGAGCTTTACTGCAGTACTGCAGCCTGGGCTGTTCAGAAGAAGCTGTGAGTGACACAGCTCACTGGGCACACTGAGCAATCATCACCAGGTATGCGTATCAGGGACATACAGGCTCAGAGTGGACTATGTACACTACTAGTAGTGCAGATGATGTGCACACATACAAGTGCGCGCTCGCACACAGGTGCACACACACACATAAACACACACACACTAGGGTGTCCACATGTCCCGGATTGTGCGGGACAGTCCCGCATTTTGTCTCTTTGTTCCACGTCGAGTAGTAGTCTATGTGCGCTTCAATTAGCTCATTCGGTGCAGCGGGAATAGGGGTGTAGTGGCCACTTCTCACAATGGTGCTAGTAAAGTTAGATCCAAGCTGAATCAATGTCTTGGAAGATCACATAATGATTAGTTTTGTAACAGAACCAACTATAACAGCCTAGTATAATGTTGCTGTTTCACCAAAGACACCACCTTGGTGATTTGAGGATGGTTAGCTGAATGGTCATGGGACAAAACTCATCAGCGTGCACAGCGAGGCAGAATTTGCATGGATTGACACAAAATACAGGAAGTCTAATAGTTTGTTAACACCATCTGCTCTAATTGGCTCACAAAACAGTTATTCTAGAAGATCTAAATGCATCTTCCCATGAAACTGACTGAGATCAAATGATTGGAGATGCAGTTTGGAGTTTTCATTGGTAAAACGTGAAGAACGCGCCCAACATGTTGTATTCATGTAGGCTACGCTGTGCCGCAAAATCATCCTGTTGTCCCGCATTTGGGTATTTCAAATGTGGTCACCTAACACACACACACTCACACACTCAAAGTGAGGACATTAAAGGGGGCGGTGAGCTGAGTTATATCCCCAGGGCTGATGCACACCGGCTGCATGCACTCTAATTTGTCCACTGACGTAGCTGTCCATATGCTGCATATCTGAGAGGGAGCCTCTCTCCCTACAGGAAACACAACAACAACAACAGTGTTGCTGGCCTTTCCAGGCACGCAGTGGGGCTGTCAGAGCTGTCATGACCTTGCAGTCAGAGAGGCCTGAGTGGAGCCAGAGGCACTGAAACGCCAATACAAGTCCATTCAAAGTGTCTGAGAATAGTCCTATAGCTAGTCTGAAGTGGGCTGAACAATAGCCCAGGGGTCTCCCTGGCTTGGGTACAAGTACAGGGCTTGGGTGGCTTAGGTATCAGGCCAGGGTGATGGTATCTGGAAGGTCAGCCATTTTGACCTCCTGCATAGAGAGAAATGCCACTGGGGCTGCTGGGGCTATTGTGAGCCGCCCGAAGGGGTTTATTAGCTTCTGTCTAATTCAAGGGCATTGACCGCTGTGGCCTTGCTGCCTGGCTGGGGCTGCGTTGCCTGCCTGTGCTATTGGGTCTGGCAGGTAACTGAAAGTGGGCTCTGGTTACCAGAATCCTCTCATCTCCAGCCATAGTCTCCAACATCCATCATACCAGGTGGCAGCCAAATAACCTATACCATTCCATCACAAGGTGATGGGAGGTTGGGTTACAATCGCTTAGACTGGCGGGCTGCACGAAACTGCACATTACTTGAGCAAGTGTACGTGCTTCGAGACATCAACAGATGTTGACGAGGCATTGCAGTTCGGTTTGTGTGCTACCTGTACGTTTTTGTGCAGATGAGATGTGGAGAACCAATTTTTTTTTGGGGGGGGGACTGGCTGTAGAGGCAATTTAACAAATGCAGGGTATATTTACGAAACATCAAACATATTACGCTTATTTCAGAAGCATCCAACCCTGTGTTGGAAACACCCTTTTGTTATACAATGTTCATAACATTACGCATCCCCTAGAGGGAAGAAGTAAGACATAAAATATGCGCATCCACTTATGTCCAAACTAGACAAGCATCGTCGTCAGGTACGTCCCTAGTAAGGACAAGGACATTCAGCGTGAAGGTAGTCTAATCAATAGAGCCACTTTGCATGCCAACCCACCGGCTAAAGGTCTAGTTTCCCTCCATTTAATAATAATATCTCTCATTTTTGTTGTCAGTAAAAATTTCACCACACTCTTAAGGCAGAGAGGGAGAGAGAAATAAAGAGAAACAGAAAGAGAGAGTGAGGGAGGGAGAGGGAGAGAGAGATAGGGAGGGAAAGATGGAAAGAGAGAGAGAGGGATAGAGATACACTGTATATACAAAAGTATGTGGACAAATCTTCAAATTAGTGGATTCGGCTATTTCAGCACACCATTACTGACAGGTGTATAAAATCGAGCACACAGCCTGCAGTCTCCATAGACAAACATTGGCAGTAGAACGGCCTTACTGAAGAACTCAGTGACATTCAACGTGGCACTGTCATAGGATACCACGTTTCCAAGAAGTCCGTTTTTCGAATTTCTGCTCTGCTAGAGCTGGGCCATTCAACTATAAGTGCTGTTATTGTGAAGTGGAAATGTCAAGGAGCAACAATGGCTCAGCCACGAAGTGGTAGACCACACGAGCTCACATGAAGCATGAACTATAAGTGCTGCAGCGTGTGGCGCGAAAATAATTGCCTGTCCTCGTTTTGCAACACTCATCAACACTGAGTTTGAAACTACCTCTGAAAGCAACATCAGCACAAGAACTGTTCAGTGGGAGTTTCATGAAATGGGATTCCATGGCCAAGCAGCCACACACAAGCCTAAGATTACCATGTGCAATGTCAAGCGTCGCCTGGAGGAGTGTAAAGCTCACCGCCATTGGACTCTGGAGCAGTGGAAACACCTTCTCTGGAGTGATGAATCATGCTTCACCATCTGGCAGTCCGACGGATGAATCTGGGTTTGGCGGATACCAGGAGAACGCTACCTGCCCCCAATGCATAGTGCCAACTGTACAATTTGGAGGAGGAATAACGGTCTGGGGCTGTTTTTCATGGTTCGGGCTAGGACCCTTAGTTCCAATAAAGGGAAATCTTAACGCTACAGCATGCAATGACATTCTAGACGATTCTGTGCTTCCAATTTTATGGCAACAGTTTGGGGAAGGCCCTTTCCTGTTTCAGCATGATAATGCCCACGTGCACAATGCGAGGTCCATACAGAAATGGTTTGTCAAGATCAGTGTGGAAGAACTTGACTGGCCTGCACCGAGCCCTGACCTCAACTCCATCGAACACCTTTGGGATGAATTGAAACGGTGACTGCGAGCCAGTCCTAATCACCCAACATCAGTGCGCGACGTCACTAATGTTCTTGTGGCTGAATGGAAGTCCTGACATCTAGTGGAAAGCCTTCCCAGAAGAGTGGAGGCTGTTAAAGCAGCAAAGGGGGACCAACTACATATTAATATCCATGGGATGAGATGTTCGACGAGCAGGTGTCCACATACTATTGGTCATGTAGTGTAGATAGAGAGAGGACTGCTAAAGTAATTTTATGTTTCTGAGGAGAGAGAGCCTAGTAAACTCTGGTGTGTAGACTCTAGCTGTTCTCACTATTCTCTATGGGCACATTCCACTTTACTGGTTCTTTGTCTATCTCTCAGTTATGTATTATGTATGGAACCAGGGTTTAACCCTGGTGTGTTTTAGTACTTCCTACAAACTTCGGCTCAGTCCAGCCAAAGAGCCGCATCTGAATCGACAGATTTTTGCCATTAACAAGTATTGGGAATACCAACAAACCACGGTGTAGAAACCCACAAACCCATACACTGTTTACGCATGGGTTACACACACCCACGCCCATGAAGAAACATGCACACACTAGAAAATACCTAGTTTTCCAAACGTAGCGGAGCAACTGGTTTCATTGTGTGGCTAATAAGCTTAAAGAGTAGAGAGAACAGTGAGTGAAAACAACACCATATATTATCCATACGCTCAGCTCCATGGGATAAGAATAAAATAGACTTGACTCACAATAAGAATCAACTTCAAGTTTTATTAGTGGTATGTACGGGATACGCATGGTATACATTGTCCAGTGAAATGCTTACTTGCAGGTTCCTTCTCGACAATTCTATAGGCTATGCAATTGCGTGAGAAAACAGTTTTGATGGCCTCTATTAAAAATAGGAGGATCCCATCAGCTTTCTAGAGGCTAGGCCTACTATATTGCTTTGCTTTACAACCAGAGTAGCCTACCTAGCTGGCATGAACATTTTCCCCTGTCTCTGTTCCGACAGGTCCGTGAAAATAGATTATTCTGAATCAAAATTCATTTAACCTTTATATTATTTAGTGTATGTAAAGACAAGACTAAATTGAGAATAATCTGATGGTTGAGAATATTATTGTGAATGATGCCCAGCATGTGCAGTCTAAGGTAAGAAACAAGGCATGCCCCCCCCCCCCCCCCCCCGACTTTTCAAATCATAGTTGCACACATCATGTAGCCAAGCCTATAGGCCTATATGTTTTGATAAGGCTGATATCACAACTTTTGACTGGCCACTATTTAAAAGAGGATCCCAGCTTTCTGGTGAAGCCATATTTATTGCTGAAAAATCTTTTTTTTTCAAATCATCATTAGAGTCGCATCATGCAGCCTTAGAATGTGTTAAACATCTAAACATGTATCCCAACACTTGTATCACAACTAATGTTGCATAAATAACTCTAAATTAAGCATATAGGAGTACCTGTTTCTTTGTTAACCGCTAAACACAGAATTAAACACGTGTGCGCACTCCCTCGGAAATTGTTTGGGGAAATTGTCCTTTCTATTTTATTCAGCTATGTTCAATAATCTTCTTACTATAAAATAATATCAAATAAAGACAAATCTTGTACGCTAAATTACCTTGTGTAGCCCACAGCCATACAGCATAGTCAGATCAGGGCCTAACATAGACAACTCAAAATATGCTATTCTGTTCTTCTGAAATAGACTACATTTTCTTCATATCATGTTTCTTTAGACCTGTCTAAAATAAATAATAGATTTATTGTGATGATGTAGGCTATATTAAATAGATTTATTAGACTTTTGAAAGTGTAGACGTTGCAAAGGTCCGCATCAGTGGTTTGTAGGCTATGTGTGGAATGCCGGAGATCCTAAATGTGTTTATGTTAATCAACTGTCAATTTCCGTGAGACTGGTAGTTATTTGCATGACAATCACCGCTGACAAAATGTCATGAATGCCGCAGCCCTAGCCTTGACAGCTCCCCGGTGTTTACCCATAATATTCAGAGGACGCATGCATTTTCCTCCAGCTACAATAAAAATGATAAGAGAGCGGCTCAGTGTTAGGGGAGCACGGATAAAAAAAAATATCAAGAAACGTCCTTCAGAATCTCAAACTTATGCAGGTTTCTTTCAAATTACATTCTAGCTCCCCAGAGGCAGTAGCTAGCTCATCTTGAATCCCCTGTTGTCTTTCCAGCATCCATCTTGTCTTGGACCCTATTATTTTTCCTGCTTGGTATTCATCCACTGATGGCCTGTGTGGGGGTGGGATTGTGGGTGGGATTGTGTGCATCTCTGTATGTGTGAGGGTATTAGGTTCTCATGGGCTTCCCAAAGCACTGACCTCCGAGTCACACGTAATTCTGACGACACTGAGTAATAAAAACCTGCCCTCACTCATGCAGACACCAATGCATTCGTGCGAGCGTACACACACACACAAGGATCACTTTATTTGTCAATTGCACACAAGGTCCAACCGAAATGTGACTTTTAGCCCAACTTCTCAGAAAGACACATATACAGGTTTTGGAGAGGTGCAGGGGGCTGACACACTGAGTGCCCGGGGATCGGTTCAGTGCCTTGCTCAAGGGCACAATGTAAAGCAATGGCATCTAGGATTTAATACCAGCAACCCTCTGGTTGCCAGCTAACTTCCTACCAGATCTTTCCTGTCGGACCCGGGATTCAAACTGGCAACCCTCTGGCTGCTAGCTCGCCTCTCTAACCACTAGGCTACCTGCCCCCACACAAACACCTTCCCCTCCCCACACCCTCACACACACAGCACAACAGGCATTGACACCCTCATCACCAGTCCGGGACTTGGTTCCTCCCATTCTATGAACCCTTTGACCTGTCGAAAGGTCAGGTTTTACGGCGCTGGGTGAAATGGAGCAGACAGGATCTACCATCAACCCACCCCCACTCTATCCTCACCCCTACTCTACTCCACCTTAACGGCTCAATGACGGGAACTTTATAGTCGACATGCTAATTAGCACAAAGGGAAGGCTTATGGGGTGTGTAACTGTCTGTTCCAGTCAGCGGGAGGGGTGAGGTATCATGCGAGTCCGTTCTGACAGTTATATTCCTCTAGACTGATCGGTTGGTAATGTGATACAGACAATGACCTCCACTGCAGAGGAGTCTGGGTAGTGCTGGAGGGCAAAGAGCCAAACAACCCCATCAACTTGTCATTCGCCTTCCTCCCAATGCTGCCATAAACTCATAGAACACTGGAGAAAAATACATACAGCCTGCCTATCATTTACACACCTATCGTCCTAGCTATACACATAAGACATTTCCCTAGGCACATCAATAAAATCATCTCACAGAGCCGGGTTTGAAGGCAGGGGAGGGTGCGGAGAGACCTTCCCCCTTAACAATATTGAAATATTCCAATGTCTCTCCGATTGTTCCTAGGTGAGGAGGTCAGCACATGGGGAGAAAAGATATTGGGGAGAATATGGATCCCTGGGTTGCTCCGAAGACTGGCCCTGAATAAATCATTACTCATTACATAAGCATGAAGGTGTGAGATAATAAAAAATTAAAATAAATAATAAAAACACAGTGGAATACAGCGCAATCCCCCAAAAGCCATCTGAATTATTCTCGCACCTTTAACATAATCCTATATATGTTCTGTCAATCCTCCTCTGACTCTCTCAAAGGTTAACCACCTGTTTAATAATGAAGTAAGGCCTATTCCCTTGAGGGCTAGCTAGGGGGCTGGGTAGAGCGCTACGGTAGTTTAGGCTGGGTGGTGGGGTTATGGGGTGCGTTGAGACAGCGGCTCAGTTCATCTCCAGTCCCTCCCAGGCTGCTTGGCCACCGGTCACCAGACACAGGTTCAAAGACAAAGCCAGGCAGCAGCAGGAGGAGTGACCGCTAATGGGAGGTTGTTTCTCTCTGTGACTTTACGTAACCACCACACTACCCTCCCTTACTGCTGGTGGTTAGCTTGGAGCTTGGTCCCTGGCCAAGGCTTTACCCTTTACACTCGTGGGAATTGGCCTATATGGATAAGGCTAAATTGAAATGTTTCTTACAGAAGAAATATGAAATGCATAACCATGGTAGCAATTTAAAAGGAACAGTTTGCAGATTATGGGATTATGATTAGACCAAAAGGTGAGGACACAACAGTTCACCTGATACAAGACTGAATCCAAACATTACACTGTTGATTTGATGTTCATTTGACATTTACTGTACTTTTCACCGCATCTGTTGATAATGAAGTCTGAAAATACTCTGGATACATTCAGTAACATGATGAGAATATTCCTGGAAAATGTGGGGGTACAGGTGCAACATAAGACAAAATAATTACAAGGGTTTGAGTGAGAGGACTAACTGGTATCTTCAAGTGGCCACACACCTCTCCAAAGTGTGCACAGTCCCTAAGCCTTTTCAATGCACTGTAATGACTCAAAGAAGAGTCTTCGTCTATAAGTTGCTTTTTTGAGCTCTCCTAGGTGTGCCGTTGAGGAACTAGCGAAAGCACACTTGTAGCTTCTTTGTTTGGAACACAACCCTTTATCCCTGCCATCACACAATTCATGTTGTTTACGCAATCCAAAAACGGTCCATTATAAATTGCAATCTGGGACAGGTGGGAATCATTTGAAAGCTTGTTCTATTGCCAACATGACTTGCTAAGTTATAAAAAACGATCTTACAGTGTTAGTCTTTCAAAAGGCAATTCAGGGAAACAGATTGTAGTTTTGGTGCGCATAGAAAGGAGTCATGAGTGTGTTCACTCATTGTGTTCAGAACAACCCAGGGTATGGAACCATGTCACCTTGTACCTGTACATCAAACATAGTGATCATTAACGTTGACACTGTATATGACATGAGTTTTATGATATGGAAGTGTGAAGTGCACATTTGGACTCACGGGTGTTTGGTTTGCTTGTATGACATCAAAACGCTATTTATTATAATCATCCATGTCTCATCTTTTAAAATACACTGAGTTACCCAATTAGTGGGAGGGATGGGGCAGCTTCTTGTCAGGCGAGGTGCTCAAGTTCAGAACAGCTGTCAGTCAAAACCAATACATCACTGTGAGGTGCAGAGCCTGAGCTCTGACGTCATGTATATCATGTTACTGTACAGCCACTGCGTTCCAATTTAAGCGTTTATCATTGCCCAAACCTGCCATTTTAAACCCGTATACGGGAACGAGTGTAAAGGGCTAAAGTACACTGGGAGAATGTGACAGAGCTTGTCATGGGGTCTTCAAAAATAAATGATGGTAGTCCCCCAGACCTTAACCTTTTCCCTAATTCCAATCAATGGTGCTGGCTATATCATTCTTAATATAGCCAGCCGACTGTTGTCGCTACTGTTGGATATCTTCTTTAAAGTGGCGCCATCTATATATCAAGCCAGTTAAACTGCTCAAAGACAGGACAGAGACTGGGCCCGAAATGGGGCAGCAGACTACTTCTGAAACGTCAAAGTCATCAAATATGTATGAGTGTTTTTAACTAATTCTTAAGACCCAATTTCCTCATTTCCGTACTAGGCTTGGGCGGTATACCGTTTATACCATTACCAGGGTATTTTGACATAATGACAGTATGATTTTCAATATGTGTGTGGGTGAGGGGGGGGTGGGGGGGTATGCAGGGGTGCATGCTATTCCATTGCATATAAGTTAAGTATAACTATAAGAAATGTTGCCCTGTTGCCTAAATTGTTTTGTTTATTTCTTGTTGTTGTTGAGAAATAGCGCCCCTTGTGTGCACATTCGGTAATACCGTATACCCTGGTATGGTAGAGAAACGATATGATGGTATGAAAATCTGGTTCCCGCCCAACCCTATTCCATACCCAATTAACTTTGTTTAAGGATTTTAAATATCAAAACATCAAAGTGGGGGAAAAGCACTCTCATTTCGAAAGTGGATGGTTGATTATACAATTCAAGTGGCTTTTGAGATGTGCTGCTGATAATTTGTTTACTCAGCTCGAAAATACACAGATCTGGAGGACGTGCTGCTGAGTGCTCTTGCTGGGCAGCAGAAGCCAGACACTGACATTGACAGACTCACAGGGAATTGATGCAGATTTGATACAGACAAATGTCTACTCTGTCCCTAAAACATGATTACATAATGACAAGACACTAATGACTTAGGTCTCCAATTTGTAGAGAGAGTGTACTGTACATACGCTCCTCCATATTCAACATTCCATTCCATGTTTGTAGAAGTGCTGTGTAGTCAACTTCCGTGAAAAAGAAATGCAGAGAAAATGGGACACAGGTTTGGAAATCAGATTTGTAAGGATTCTTCCAACAACCTTGGGATGATCAAAACAAGCCGTGTACAGTGTATTGGCTCAGGGTGCTTGCTGGAAGAAAAATCCTTCCTGGTTTATCAGACTGATACCAGCAATCTATGTTCAATGTCATAGGAATCTAAAGAGCAGAGCACGTTGTACTGCCGCAGGTGCATGAGATGAACCAGTCTTGTTAGCGTGCAGTGGTGGCCGGGTTCAGACGAGGCAATCCTACTAGTGCTCACCATAGAAGAAGAATTTTCCTGTTCTAGTAATTATATTTCTATGGTTAGTCCTGACCTTGCAGAAGTAGAGGCAGCTCATCTAATCTTCAAATGCACTGAACTGTGACAACGTTTGACTCTATCGCACTCTCAACCAGGCACCTTCCGCCTTCTGCCGTGAGTTCCCTCCATCCTCCTAACCAGAACCTGTTCCTGGAATAGAGGGGTGTTTGCGACCAGAGGAGAATGCTCCAGCCAGGCCTCTCGGGTTGCTTTTGTTAACACTAACCCTTGTGGGAACACGGTGGCATGTGGGCTGATTTAGTGGTTGGCTGAGCACCGGAGCACGCACGTGGCCCAGGTCAAAGTGAGAGGCTAGTCAGGCTACCTCCACAGATCACACATCACCAGCATAATGTCAAATCAAAGTTCCAATATTCTGCAGGAAACGAGAAATACATGCCAACAGCTGTAGGGAAGACTAAGTATACACTGCAGGGTACAATCTTGGCGCTATCTGTTCAGCAACAGCATTCAAGTTCTAAATAAATAGTAGGCAGTGAATGCTGCCCTCAAGCTCAGAGAAAGACTTGAGTCAGTCATGTACCGTGAAAACCTATTATTTCTGTGCGGTATAGAAGAAGGCCAGTTTGGAGGAAACACGACGTCAGCATTCATACACACCCAGGCATAGATTTCCCTTCAGGAATTTCCGGAGGCGCATTCATGGGAAATGTCAGGTCAATGTGACCTCTGGCTATGGGGTTGTCCGCCCTAGACCCCCTATGCTCTCCATATTAGTCCATTCTGCTCTCAAGGTCTCATAAACACCTACTGTACAGTGTCTAAGATACCTACAGGGTCTCTCACATCTCTTTGTATCAAACCAGGCAACATGTCCCTTTGCATTCTGTAACGGGACATACGTTTGAATTGAACAGGATATGTGTGGGTGGGTGAAAAGAAACAGAACAAAAACTAAACTACTGTTCTGAAACTACTGCAAAAGGCTTGAAATGAACCAAAGGATAATAGCCACTATCTGCACAGAGAGGCTCTCTTGGCGATGATGTTATCAGGTTGAGCAGGTAACGTCCTGCCCTAGCCGTAGTGCCTATGTGACTGTGACCTCTCAGTGGTGGGAGTGTGAAAAGTGTCATTACAGCTTGTTCGCCTCAATCAGCTGTTTCACAATTCATACGCCAGGCAGTCAGAAGGCCTTGCTCACCCGCTGGAGTTCGTGCTCCCCCACTGTTAAACCACGGGGCCTCTCTAGCCAATATAACGCTGGAAGGTCATACCAAGTCCAGCCAGTCACTCAGATGATGATGGGGGTTATATTTAGAGATGACACTGGGCCAGCAATGAGGGGACCGCACAGGGTTCCCACAATGAACTGTTCCTGCAGTGCTATAAGCCCAGCAGAAAGAATACGGAGGACTGAATACTGTGGCATACCAATTATAAAGAAACTTTACAGAGACAGAGACATTAATAATATTTCCCCTTAAGTGGATTGAACCAATAAGTGGATTGAACCAACATAAATGGATAAGGATGATCCATTAATTGCCAATGCACTATGGAAGGCCACAGCCACCGCAGCTGAGTAAGAGCAGATCTCCTATGCAAGGCATGGAAAGTGGGTGGTATGGAACTGTTGAACTGGTCCTTGCCTTAGAAGGATCGTGCCCATGAGATTCAGATCATTCAGACATGATCTGAATAGCATTGTGTGCCAGTGTGATGTCAATCTCTATGGGCTATGCACTTAAATGTGGCTACAAGGACCTTAGTAGAGAGAGAAAGTGGGTACTGGGCACCGAGCGCCATCTGAGCGCCATCATTCTAGGTATGCCTGGCATAGCAGACACTGCACAACACGTCCCGGTGTTGGTCTCATGGCATAGCATGGCTGAGATGAGCCTTTTATGCTGCCGCTTATAAAACCTAGTTTAAATTAAAGGGGTCGGGTTAGGGAGACATGTTTAATCGTTGCGTTCATTTCGGTGCCTGCTTATAAATATCTGCCCTCGTGCTCTGGCGCGTTCATTTGATCTTAATTCCATTTGTGAAGCTTATCATATGGAACCCTCCAGAAAATGCATAGGCAAGCAACTTGCCTTGCCTGTGTTTAACTGATGAGGGGAAACCAACTGGGTGAAATACGTTGCGAAATGCTACAAGTATAGGATTTTAGAGCAATCATTTTGTGCTCACACCTGTCTCTATAAGGTCCCACAGTTGACAGTACATGTCAGAGCAAAAATCAAGCCATGATTTCGAAGGAATTGTCCGTAGAGCTCCGAGACAGGATTGTGTTGAGGCACAGATCTGGGGAAGGGTACCAAAACATTTCTGCAGCATTGAAGGTCCCCAAAAACACAGTGGCCTCCATCATTCTTAAATGGAAGAAGTTTGAAATCACCTAGACTTTTCCTAGAGCTGGCTGCCCGGCCAAACTGAGCAATTGGGGGAGAAGGGCCTTGGTCAGGGAGGAGTTCCTCTGTGTAGATGGGAGAACCTTCCAGAAGGACAACCATCTCTGCAGCACTCCACCAATCAGGCCTTTATGGTAGAGTGGCCAGACAGAATCCACTTCTTAGTGAAAGGCACATGACAGCCCACTTGGAGTTTGCCAAAAGGCACCTGAAGGACTCAGACCATGAGAAACAAGATTCTCTGTTCTGCTGAAACCAAGATTGAACTGTTTGGCCTGAATGCCAAGCGTCACGTCTGGAGGAAACCTGGCACCATCCCTATGGTGAAACATGGTGGTGGCAGAATCATGCTGTGGTGATATTTTTCAGTAACCGAGACTAGTCAGTACTGAGGGAAAGATGATCGGAGCAAAGTACAGAGATCCTTGATTAAAACCTCTTCCAGAGTGCTCAGGAACTCAGATTGGGGTGAAGGTTTACCTTCCAACAGGACAACGACCCTAAGCACACAGCCAAGACAACGCAGGAGTGGCTTTGGGACAAGTCTCGGAATGTCCTTGAGTGGCCCAACCAGAGCCTGGACTTGAACCCGCTCAAACATCTCTGGAGAGACCTGAAAATATCTGTGCAGTGACGCTTCCCATCCAACCTGACAGAGCTTGAGAGGATCTGCAGAGAAGAATGGGAGAAACTCCCCAAATACAGGTGTGCCAAGCTTGTAGCGTCATACCCAAGAAGACTCAAGGCTGTAATCGCTGCCAATGGTATTTCAACAAAGTACTGAGTAAATGGTCTGAATATTTATGTAAATGTAATATTTCAGTTTTTTATTTTTAATAAATTTTCAAACATGTCTAAAAAACTGTTTTTGCTTTGTCATTATGGGGTATTGAGTATAAATTCCTGAGGAAATTGTTTTATTTAATCAATTTTAGAATAAGGCTATAACTTAACAAAATGTGGAAAAAGTCAAGGGGTCTGAATACTTTCTGAAGGCCTTGTATTTGAAACAGTCTGAAGCAATTCACTGTTCCAATGGAAAATGTATTGACGCACAAAAGCACTTGTGAAGCCGGCACATTGATGCACCACGAGTGCTCTTATTCTAGACTAAAAGGGTTTTCATAGCAGTATAACCGTAGTCTTTAACAGTACAGAGAGCTTCTGGTACACTATTCTGATAGGGAATTCATTTTTCATGGACAGGAGAAATACACTCACACACACTCACTTACTCACTCTCTTACTCACTCCCACATGTGGACAGAAGGATACACACACACACACACACACACACACACACACACACACACACACACACACACACACACACACACACACACACACACACACACACACCTCCTCGGCTGACCAGGATCCTCTGCTATGGTGTGTGACACATACTGTATGTTCCACCTGGGCAGAGGAGCACAGGGGGTGTATCTTCGTAAATGTCTTCATTAATGAATTAAGCCATCAATGCTGCTGCATCTGTCACGCCAGGCTGTTCACAGTGGGCTTAGTGAGAGGGGCTGACATTAGTAATCTCTGTTCTGCGGGGATTGGATAAACAGGGACCTTTAACATAGTCAGTGAGAGGAGATTAGAATGTACTACATCTGCCATGGGAGTTTCCACTGAAATGACCTTTCACTTTTTTACAAACAGATTTAAACATCCACATTGGTGCATTTTGAGTATTACAGTAGAGCCAACAGTAGAGCTCACCTGATCAATATAGTGTGTTGTTCTTTGCAAAGGCAAATCAGATGAGAAGAACACTGATGGAAATGTAATCAACACTACATTTTTAGCTATAAACCCTCCTTAAAATACTATTTTAATCATCTGGCATTTGAGGCGTGCACACAAAGCCTACTGAGTGTTGAGGTCCAGATGCTCGAAAATGTCTATCACTGAAGGACATCTCATCATCCCACTTCATCCATCTAAACACAATCACAATACAGGCAGTTTTCAGGGCAACTAAGGAACTTTGATTCAGGGTCCCAATGCTGTTTACATGGACTGCCCTCAATTTCAGAATAAGGGGAGAGTGAATGGACCTAATATTCAACTTCTTATTTTCTCTTAATATTTTTTTTGAACCAATAATAGATTTCTAGAGGCAGCCATGCAAGACGAAAACTGCCTCATCACTGTCTCCAAGTCTAACCAGACGCCGACCTATTGCATCACTTTAAGTTCAAGAAAAAACCCTTTCATAAAACATAGTGCCAAAGGTTTCCAGAACATAGGATTTATAACGCTTGACAAACTCTCATGTCCAGAATAACGGCTGAGCTGACCCTTTTTGATACACAGGACTAATTGATTCCTCGATTCACTTAATAAAAAGGAACTCCACAATTATCCACAGTTAGCTCAGCCCATCTCATCTCCCCCCAGTCCCTGACTCATGACTCTAGACAAAAACCACCTCGTGTTGCTGGGCCCATCATCATTCTGATGCTTCAGGAAAGGTTCAGCTTAAGGGAACAGCCATTAAGGAGCCGCCCCGGCTTTCAAATATGATCATCTCTGTCTCCTTTGTGTGTTGAGAACATTTAATTTGGACTGGACATTGGCACAGAGCAGGCCATTATGAGAGGCGAACACTCACTACCCAGGGGGAAAGTAGATCAGACAGAGAAACAGAACCTCAGTCCAGTCATCACCTCTGTCTCTACTTTGCCCCCGAGGACTGGAACTGGACCAGCTAGCAGCAAGCACAACACCTGAGTTCAATATCCTATTGTGTGTGTGTGTGTGTGTGTGTGTGTGTG
The DNA here is from genome assembly GCF_045679555.1 of Salvelinus alpinus. NCBI lineage: Eukaryota > Metazoa > Chordata > Actinopteri > Salmoniformes > Salmonidae > Salvelinus > Salvelinus alpinus. The sequence continues at coordinate 47,964,071 of NC_092100.1, forward strand.
TGTGTGTGTGTGTGTGTGTGTGTGTGTGTGTGTGTGTGTGTGTGTGTGTGTGTGTGTGTGTGTGTGTGTGTGTGTGTGTGTGTGTGTGTGTGTGTGTGTGTGTGCACGTAATAACAGCTAACCCATATAGGGTATGATCTCATTAATAAACGTCACATAATCATTTCCCCAACATTATAAAGCTGTACTGCAATAATACTGTGCATTTTAATTCATAGGAACTTAAAGGGATTACCAGGCAACAAAAAAATACAAATGATTCCCCCAAAAAGTATTGACTAAACCATAACTGTAATGGTGGAATAGAGCTACAAGTTCATCAGTTACTGAAGACTTCGTGTGCTATATCATAATCCTAGCTGAGATCACACAAATGCAATTTCAATGAAATGCTGTGCGGCATTCAATTGTAAGCATAAGAGTGCTTTTCTGTCACCCTCGAAAACACCACAGTGAATGCTCCCATGTACTGTACCGTATATTCACTGAAGAAAATACCAGAAAAGATCACATGGACATATTCAGCATAATCACATAACACACGCATACACAATTGTTTTCTGTGTATTATTGGGAGACAGAGACTTACAACAACACAAAGATACATCTGAAACCCTCTGACGCATGCTCTTTTTAACACACATTAAACAAGGTTTTCCTCAGGCACTAACACAGAGAGGAGACGCAACCAAGCGTAACCTTAATTCAACATGCCACGGCAAGCGTGGGAGGCAGAGAGGGAGGGAGAGGTGAGTCCTCAAGGCAGAAATCGAGTTAAATGAATGTTCTGAATATCAGAATGCTACGGCGTTTATGTAATCGTTGTTAACTCGAGCCCATATCTCCCTCTTTAGGGAGAGGATGCAGCCCTGAAAACTCATTTAGGAATCTGAAATCCGAAGAGGGTCCTAAAACGAGCAAGAACAGATGGCTCTATAAAGAGAGATGGCTGCACTGGGGGCAGAGGTAGGAATGACAGAGATTACCCAGAGAAAGGGCACTAAACACATGTAAATCCTGTGAGCGATGGCACTTTGACTGGTACATCTACATTGCTGCCTGGGTGACGAACCGTAATGCAGTGGTAAAGCTGTGACTTCCTACTGTTCAACAGCACACGGTCCTGCCACATGGAGATATAGGCTACTGTAGCTCTGCAACAGAGAATGGCTTCCAGGTGTAGCTTGACGGGACATTAACTGGTACAGACAGTAACAACATGCATTGTAATTAGCCTAGCAGTGATCTCTGATCTGGAGTCAGATGTTTGGGGCCAGGTGATGCTGAATACTAACACAAGCTTGACACCTGTGACTTCTGGTCTGGAGTGAGATGTGGCATGATCAATTAGGGGAACCGGGAGCCCTTGTGATTGACAGACTCCTCCACCTCATCCGTCACGCCGGGTAACACTCACAGTCCTGACAGTGGCCTATCTCTTCCAGGTGGCCAGGCAGAACTTGCCCAGCTATATTTCCAGGCTGACATTATGCTTTGTTGTTGCTGACATTATGCTCTTTTCAGTCCTCGACCTGGTGCCAAAGTCTATGAACAGAACAGCTCCCTTAAAGCTGTGGAGCAAGAGGGTATAGAGAACAGCTCCCTTAAAGCTGTGGAGCAAGAGGCTATAGAGAACAGCTCCCCTAAAGCTGTGGAGCAAGAGGCTATAGAGAACAGCTCCCTTAAAGCTGTGGAGCAAGAGGCTATAGAGAACAGCTCCCCTTAAAGCTGTGGAGCAAGAAGCTATAGAGAACAGCTCCCCTAAAGCTGTGGAGCAAGAGGCTATAGAGAACAGCTCCCCTTAAAGCTGTGGAGCAAGAGGCTATAGAGAACAGCTCCCCTAAAGCTGTGGAGCAAGAGGGTATAGAGAACAGCTCCCCTAAAGCTGTGGAGCAAGAGGCTATAGAGAACAGCTCCCCTAAAGCTGTGGAGCAAGAGGGTATAGAGAACAGCTCCCCTTAAAGCTGTGGAGCAAGAGGGTATAGAGAACAGCTCCCCTAAAGCTGTGGAGCAAGAGGCTATAGAGAACAGCTCCCTTAAAGCTGTGGAGCAAGAGGCTATAGAGAACAGCTCCCCTAAAGCTTTGGAGCAAGAGGCTATAGAGAACAGCTCCCCTAAAGCTGTGGAGCAAGAGGCTATAGAGAACAGCTCCCTTAAAGCTGTGGAGCAAGAGGCTATAGAGAACAGCTCCCCTAAAGCTGTGGAGCAAGAGGCTATAGAGAACAGCTCGGACTGAACCATGGACTGAAACGTAATAACGATGTACAACATCTCTCGCCAGGTGTCCATCTAACAGAGAAAACCATGGACTGAAACGTAATAACGATGTACAACATCTCTCGCCAGGTGTCCATCTAACAGAGAAAACCATGGACTGAAACGTAATAACGATGTACAACATCTCTCGCCAGGTGTCCATCTAACAGACAAAACCATGGACTGAAACGTCATAGCGATGTACAACATCTCTCGCCAGGTGTCCATCTAACAGACAAAACCATGGACTGAAACGTATACGATGTACAACATCTCTCGCCAGGTGTCCATCTAACAGACAAAACCATGGACTGAAACGTCATAGCGATGTACAACATCTCTCGCCAGGTGTCCATCTAACAGACAAAACCATGGACTGAAACGTCATAGCGATGTACAACATCTCTCGCCAGGTGTCCATCTAACAGACAAAACCATGGACTGAAACGTCATAGCGATGTACAACATCTCTCGCCAGGTGTCCATCTAACAGAGAAAACCATGGACTGAAACGTAATAACGATGTACAACATCTCTCGCCAGGTGTCCATCTAACAGAGAAAACCATGGACTGAAACGTAATAACGATGTACAACATCTCTCGCCAGGTGTCCATCTAACAGACAAAACCATGGACTGAAACGTCATAGCGATGTACAACATCTCTCGCCAGGTGTCCATCTAACAGACAAAACCATGGACTGAAACGTCATAGCGATGTACAACATCTCTCGCCAGGTGTCCGTCTAACAGAGAAAACCATGGACTGAAACGTCATAGCGATGTACAACATCTCTCGCCAGGTGTCCATCTAACAGAGAAAACCATGGACTTAATATACTGTCACTTCTACTAGTCTCCGGTCTGAGGCTGAGACGTCTGTAATGCCAATAAAGCTTGGGGCTCTATCTACAGTATGACGTACCAACCAGGCACATAGCATACACAATGATCTCACTATACTGCTTTTCAATCAGCTTCCATAATCTCCATTACATCGTATTATTTCATTACTGTCTCCCCCGATTGGAAGTTCCTCGTTTAAGCAACAAACAGAACAGTTACTGTACAAACACTGTCGGCTGAGGAATCCTGTCGGGCAATTTCCTGTCTTCAAAGATCTCTCTTTACCACGCCACCGTCGGACTGTGTTTTAATGCATGTATTTCTCTAATCTTGATCTTTAGCCTGTTATGTGTCTAAAGAGAGTAATGAATACTCACTCAGTCATAAAAATATATTTGGAATGTTGGCAGTGACGTAAATGCTAAATTGAGACAAATGGGAGAATGTATTAGCCATTCTATTAGCAAATACATTTAGGATGCTTGCTATTAACATTGGTAATTGGTATTTCCCATTGTTGACCGCAATCTAAGATGAATAATATTGCATGCTTCGACCTTAAAGAGTGTGTGTGTTTGGGCATGTGTGGCCGATGTGAAATGGCTACCTAGTTAGCGGTGGTCCGCGCTAATAGTGTTTCAATCGGTGACGTCACTCGCTCTGAGACCTAGAAGAAGTTGTTCCCCTTGCTCTGCAAGGGCCGCGGCTTTTGTGGCGCGATGGGTAACGATGCTTCGTGAGTGACTGTGGTTGATGTGTGCAGAGGGTCCCTGGTTGGAGCCCAGGTTGGGGCGAGGGGACGGACGGAAGCTATACTGTTACACATGCGTGTGTGTGTGTGTGTGTTTGGGCATGTGCATGTGTGTTTGTATACTGCGAGAGTAAGAGGGTAATGAAGGCTGTCTTGGCTGTTGACATCCCCAGCCTGTCTTTCTTTCACTCCTCTTCATTAGACTGCAGCACGGCCACTGATCTATGCTGTCATTTTATCCTAAGTAAGCAGGGAGAGGAACGGGATTGGCTGTTGGTGTTTTTTTACTTCCTCTTCTCTAAAACTCCAGAGTCTGCAGAGACATGTTCCTGACTGTGGGAAAGTCGTAAATATGGGAGGGGAGAAGAGAGACGAGGAAAAGAAGAGGACAAAATGGCTCTGTTCTTTATTCCTGTCAGGCAGGTCTGAGACCTGAAATACTCATCTCAGTGCTATGGTAACCTGCGCTAATCCTCTGCAATTACACACCTAGTGCTGTTTTCCAATTATGAGACTGGCAATTTGTCAAACACTCTCTCAACCCTGCAATTACAGTGCATTAAACTCTGCACACTCTAGCCAACATTTATTTATTACATTTTTTATTTAACCTTTATTTAACTAGGCAAGCCAGTTAAGAACAAGTTCTTATTTACAATGACGGCCTACAAAAAGGCAGAAGGCCTCCACAACACTACATAAAGAGAGACCTAAGACAACGACACAGCATGGCAGCAACACATGACAACACAGCATGGTAGCAATACAACATGGCAAGAATGCAGTAGCAACACAACCTGGATCGCAGCACAAAACATGGTACAATCATTATTGGGCACAGACAACAGCACAAAGGGCAAGAAGGTAGAGACAACAATACATGAAGCAGCCACAACTGTCAGTTTTCAGTTCACTGCAGCTAGCGACTAGAACGAGCTGCAAAAAACACTCAAACTGGACAGTTTTATCTCCATCTCTTCATTCAAAGACTCAATCATGTTTTTTTGCAGCTCGTTCTAGTCGCTAGCTGCAGTGAACTGAAAAGAGGAGTGACCCAGGGATGTGTTCGCTTTGGGGTCCTTTAACAGAATGTGACTGGCAGAACGGGTGTTGTATGTGGAGAATGAGGGCTGCAGTAGATATCCCAGATAGGGGGGAGTGAGGCCTAAGAGGGTTTTATAAATCAGCATCAACCAGTGGGTCTTGCGACAGGTATACAGAGATGACCAGTTTACAGAGAAGTATAGAGTGCAGTGATGTGTCCTACAAGGAGCATTAGTGGAAAATCTGATGGCCGAATGGTAAAGAACATCTAGCCGCTCAAGAGCACCCTTACCTACCGATCTATAAATTACGTCTCCTTAATCTAGCATGGGTAGGATGGTCATCTGAATCAGGGTTCATTTGGAAACTGGGGTGAAAGAGTAGCGATTACGATAGAGGAAACCAAGTCTAGAGTTAACCTTAGCCTGCAGCTTTGATATGTGCTGAGAGAAGGACAGTGTACCGTCTAGCCATACTCCCAAGTACTTGTATGAGGTGACTACCTCAAGCTCTAAACCCTCAGAGGTAGTAATCACACCGGAGGGGAGAGGGGCATTCTTCTTACCAAACCACATCCCTTTGTTTTGGAGGTGTTCAGAACAAGGTTAAGGGCAAAGAAAGCTTGTTGGACACTAAGAAAGCTTTGTTGTAGAGCGTTTAACACAAAATCCAGGGAGGGGCCAGCTGAGTATAAGACTATCTTCTGCCTATAAACGGATGAGATAGCTTCCTACTGCCTGAGCTATATTGTTGATGTAAATTGAGAAAAGAGTGGGGCCTAGGACCGAGCCTTGGGGGTACTCCCTTGGTGTTTGGCAGTGGCTGAGACAGCAGATGTTCTGACTTTATACACTGCACTCTTTGAGAGAGGAAGTTAGCAAACCTTTCAGTGAATTACTACAAAGTATCAGGGCCTGAGCACAGTAAAGGTGTGAAGGTGTTTCATAGGAATGGTAAGATCTACCCAGGTCAGTGCTCATGGTGAAGTGAATGGCTTTTACACTAGAAATTGAAATACTGATGAATGTTTTATGGACATTCGTTAAGAATCACCAAGCCTGAGCTCAGGGCAGTCATAATTAATGAAATATCTCCCTAAGCATAGCATGAGGAACACTCTAGCCAGAACTATGGTCTTCATTTGGACCCCTTACATAATTCTATTGCATAATTTCCCAAATGAAAACCCACTGGCATCATCTAAATGAAGTGTAATAAAATAAGAAGCCAGCTAACTTTGACCTCGCTAACAGAACATCTGCAGACTCAGGCTCCCAAAGGAGAGGGAATGTTTTGCTTCCACACATCTCTATCCTCGTTTGATCGACAGAAACCCTGGCACCTGCAGTCATACTTTCCCTCCCTCCCTACCTTCTGTATTCACCACCTAAACAATATATTATCGGAGGGATTTTTCTGACTCCAATTTCAGGCCCAATCCCCTCTTCCGCGGGGCGCTGTGTTTGCCACAGATCCACACAGTGGCTCCTAACAGGAAGGAGTAGGCTAATTAAGTTCACTTAAGGGAAGATAAATGACAGACTGACTCTTTGTATGGAAGTGCCACTGTGGACTCTTCCTGGGGTTCACTGCAACTCGGTCTCGCATTGACCATTATGATATTGTCTATTAAACCCGTGCCCTGATACTTGCTAATAACCATTTAGTCATTTACATATTTAGAGAATGAAACAGTCCATTTGGCATAGTTGTGCACTGTTAATTCTCTTCCTGATTGGACTTGCCTGCCTGCCTGCCTGCCAGCTTACTTCTCGTGTTCTTCTTTTTTATCCCTCGTGTGTTTTTGTTCTACCTTATGTTATTTTTAGTACTACAGTAATCCCTCGTTTATCGCGGGGGTTACGTTCCGAAAATGACCCGCGATAAGTGAAATCCGCGAAATAGAAAACTTTTTTTTTTTTTACAATTAGCAACTATTACATGTATACAAATACAGTGACTCACGTGTAGGCCGTTTCGTCGACATTATGGGTTTAGGAGATGTTCGAAATTACAAGATAATTTGGCCAATTTAATGTAAATTTGCCAAGCTGTTTTATGTACGTACACATAACTGCACGAGACGACAAAATGATAGCACAATTCGTAGCATGTTTTGATACAAGAAGCGGGAGTGAGTTTTTAGCGAATCAGAATGCAGAGCACAATGCACCAAAAAAAAAAAAAAAAAATGCATTATGAAAATCCGCGAAATAGCGAATCCGCGATAAGTGAACCGCGAAGTGGCGAGGGATCACTGTACATTGATACTGATTAGTGCATTGTTCGATTTCGAGCTTGCAAGGAAGGCATTTCACTGTATTTGTGCACTGAAACTTGAAACGTAAGACTTCCCGCTTCTGTACAATGCACCAGGGAGAACAGTTAGCTTTGCAAAACCAACCTAAAATATAAGCGCAAGCATCGAGCCTTGCGGGGCTCCGCACTTACATCAACAGTTAACTATCGTAACGTTTAAGATATTTTGACCAGAGTGTGTCTCGCAGTAGGAACCAAACATTACAGGGATGAAGAAAAGATGGAGAGTACCTTCTCCAGGTTACAAACATGGTGGGGGGTAAACTTTGAGGGAGGGAGGAGAGCAGCGGTAGGCCTTTTATTCACAGTCATGCCAGCCTGCCATTGCTGAGGGGCTACTGCAACACAAACTGCTGCCCCCTTAGTCCCCTATATCACCATATCCACCTTGTGCAGCTGCAATATGAAAGAACGATAAGGCACTGACCAAACGTTTTGCCATCCCTCTCCAGACACTGACTGCTGTGACTCGTTAACTTTGAAAACAATGCAAAATGACGTCTCAATTGGCATCTTTTGCCCGTTTTCTGCCGCGGCACATAATTTTCGACTTAATCTCTTTTACATGCAGTGGTTCATTACTGAGATTCCTGACAGTCCCTACGTGAGCAGGGCCCTGTGCTGTGTGTTTGATGTGGAGGTTGGCTGCCTACAGTATGTACACTATATATACAAGAGTATGGATTCGGCTATTGCAGCCAAACCCGTTGCTGACAGGTGTATAAAATCGAGCACACCGCCATGCAATCTCCATAGACAAACATTGGCATTAGAATGGCCCATACTGAAGAGCTCAGTGACTTTCAATGTGGCACTGTCATAGGATGCCGCCTTTCCAACAAGTCAGTTCGTCAAATGTCTGCCCTACAGAGTCAATAGGATCCAGCTTCCCCTCCATACCTTCTGTCTGTCTGTCAAGGCCAATGGTATAATATGTGAGAGCACTACACATGTTGCGGGGTCTCTCTCTCCCTGATTACCACCGAAGGGTCTTCTCTATGACAAAAAAACCCCACTCTTTAATCACACAAACACATACATCTGAGACACTTCCATGATGTTTCCACGTTACAGAAACCACCACGGAGAGTGGAGATCACACAGTGGCTAATGAATCAACGGGCTCATTTGCCAGCACTAATTCCTGAAAACCCCTGCAAACTTCCCCAGGACGACCTCTGCTAATACACTCCCGACCCAGCCACCTCGCTCGCTCACTCATACCAACGGCATTACACACATAACACTACACACAGTCACACACCTACATAGAACATACATTAGACAAATTAGATGTCAAGGCTGCTACTCTCCCTGGAGTCCTCATCTCCACTCTACTCAGTGGGTAATTGCAGTGTGATTAGCGGAGAGGAGAGGAGGCTATAGAAGAGATAGACATAGAGGGTCGGTATGGTAAAGTGGCCGGCTGCTAGTCCCTGGAGGAGGAGTCGGTGTAACTGCTCTGCATGAGTGGCCATTGAGAATCCTCTCTACACAAACACCCACACCCACGCTGTGACACCACTGCCACAGACCTCCCCCCGACATTGAGACAGGGACTTGCGATCCTCGCAATACGGGAGCACATCAGGCATGAATTCAACGCGCTGACTTCACGAGTGGCACTGCCAAGCCGAGTGGCGTCTGGATTGTTTACATATGGCACGAGAGCTTTATAGTATGATAACATCTCAAATTGGAAAGGACGAGATGTGGAGTATGGAACCGGGATGGGTTTGTTTGCAGTGGAATCTGTCTCGTTTATGACATCATTCGTCGGCAAATACACGCGCAATATGTGCGTGCGCGTGTTATCTTTTTGGAGTAGTTTTTATTCCCACAGAGAGGGGATAAAAGGTCATTCATATTCTGGCCAATGATAACATAAAGCCTCTTAGCAGTCCCAGCTCAATGCAGTGGTGATAACCAGAGGGAGAGAGGAGATCCCTCCTGGAGCTAAATGTCTGCCTGCCTGAGAAACTCAGTGGTCTGTGAAGCTACACCTGCTGGAAAGATCAATACCCTCCCATCTTAGTATTTTTCTCCACGGAGCTCTGAGAAATCACTATCCTCTTTCAGCTCACATTTTCCATGCTGTCCACTCTGAGAGCCATATCACTACAAAAATATGTTGGGGGACTCAACACATTTCCAATGTCTTTGTATCCAAATGGCCATTGGCATCTCCAAAGTTAGCTTTTTCGCACCAAAATCTCATAGCCTCAATCTCTTGATGTGATTTCCAGTTGGAATCAAAGCAGAGCACAATGTGAACATTGAAGATTCTACTAGAAGGTCATGAAGCCTCCAGTCCAGATAAAGAGAAACGGCGAGCTAAAATGGCCGCTGAACTTCTCTATGCAAATGTTCTCTCACAAAAGTGAATAAGGCCCTTGCTTATAGTTACATTGTCATCCTGTGTATAAGCAGGAGTGTGTGACATGACGGGGTGTGATAAAAAGCAAATGGTAAAGGGGGGTGTGCTTGTATTCTAACCCACAGGACACTAATTGGATGGGTGACGCCAACCGAGACCCCTTCACTGATTAGAAATGTCAGCAGATGGCTTTGTGGCCATGACAACTCACCGTTCCATGTCTAAAGCAACAACAGCAGGTGTATAGGCTGTGTCGACTCTGAACAAGGTTGACTCAAACCCCAACAGGGCTGCTGGTGATTTCACAGTTGTCATATCCTTCACTTCTAACAAACCCAACTCCACATTTGGCCCTCAAACAGCAACCACTGTGGTTTCCACCACCCCAGCTGAATATTTCTATTCATGTTCCTTTTTGTCCTTCTATTTTACAGTAATAGTTTTACTCCCATTTGTTTACACTCTGGCTGGCAAACGAGAGGAAGTACGAGAAAGGTTGTAATGACAATAATAATAACAAATACGATTGATCATTTCTGCCTCGATTTCAACTGGGCACTAATCTAATCTGCGTCCAAACCCTTCCATCATAGCGAGGTCAGAGGAACTGTTTCACCAATAATACTCCACCGGCCGGGCTACAGAAATAAACAGAATAGATGAGGTTGTTAATAGATGGAGGGCAGCAGAGCTGAAAACATTATTTCCTTGTGGGGGATATGTTCAGAGCAGAGCTGGGATCCTCTACTCTACCTCCTCTCTTCACATTCGTATTGAAAAACTGCACTCTGCCTCTGAACAAGGTCAGGCCACGCATCTACCGGACAAGGCCAGTCATCCAATTGATGTGTCTCCAGATGTTTCAGATGAGTTTCCGGGTAAACACAATTTGATTTGATTTAAACAAAACCCCAGGATGTATCTCCCGTTAGGGGAGACAGGATGAATCCTTTAATCAAAAATGCATCTGTTGTATAACATACCGAGCTAAATATTTGGTTCGAAAACTGTCGTATAGATGATGACGGTCTGTTTCAATCATTCCTTTTTATCAATCAAGTATTCTCAGAAAGAAAGAAACAAAACAAAAACAAGAAGGAGGTATGACGTTGTGGGAAATACTAAATGCGCACTCCATGAAATTACCGCTAAAGAGACGTTCCCACTCAAAACAACATCTGCCCACACCGATAAGGAGGAAGTATTTGAATACAGATTTTTTTTTAAGGAGGCAATGTATGCTGAATCCCTCTCCAGCCTCCAGTCACCCTTCAGGGGTAAACCAAAGCCAAAGCACTGCTCTGTGTTATGTTCCTTCCCCTTGTTATGTTGAGGTGCTGGAAGTTTTCAAAGACGTGCAGGATCCAGGAACTTCAGAGGGAGAGGGTGTTTGCTCTATCACCCTCTGACGAGTAGATAACCAAACAGACAGTGAACAGGCAGTCCACTGGGAACTAGAGAGGAGAGTCGAGATACAGCGAATGTAAAGTTCACATGGAAAAAGAAGGCAAAACTAAAAACAACACAAACAACTGCGAAACATTGACAGCCCTGTGGAGGGATATAGGCTTACAAACCCACAGAGTAATTACATGCAGCCTCATTTCTCCATGGCTACTGTCCTTGGAGCTGTAACCATGCGTCCTTTGGGTACAGTCAGTGTCACTGTGCAGAGGCACAACTCAGTAGGAGGGAGCAGCATTAGCAATACCACAGGGGGGTTCACATACACCAATAACCGTTCAGCCTTTACGCCAATTACTGGAATTAAAGGAGCTCTGCTGCAGTGGCCACAAGGTAATTGCAGATAGAGAAAACACATTTCTCCACAAGCCATCGTCTTTGGGCAAACTTATAATGAAATCTGCCTCCTTCAAATGGTTTATTCTAATTCCCTTAATTCCCTGGCTCTTAGTTTCAGTGTAATGGAAAGGGCCTGTGGTTTGAGGGTTGTGCAGACTGCAGGAAGATGTGTGGATACTACAGGATGTGCTAGAGAGTAGCCTGTCGCTGCAGACCTGCAGACACGGGAGCTCTCTGCTCATGAACTAGGCCGCAGTACACGAGGCTCAGGAAATATCAGCTTTCTCTTCTGCTATTAATACTCAGGCATACTTAGCTTCCAACCTGCAGGGAGCACAGTCAGTCAGATAGCAGTTGGAAGGCTGCTCTGCGCCACAAATAGGCTGTGTCCCAAGCATAACCTTAAAAACTCAGATAAAGGTTATTACCGTCTATTATGTCTATAAAATATCATTCTTAACCCTGCGTGCACCTGCACCGCCAACCTACAAATGCAACCGCATGATATGAAATATGCACGGTGCCATCACGCTAAGACTGAAAGCATCCCAACAATTTGGAGGAAATTAGTTGACTGCTGCTTTTACAGGGTCAGCTGATGAAAAGGGAAGTGACAGGACTGAAGGAAAATGTCCATTCAGGAGAGGTGTAGAAGGTCCTAGGGAGTTCTATTTAGCGGGTTCTATAGCGTTTCTAGGTGCTGGGAACTTTCAGTTTGTTATTGCACGTCTGCAGCTAAGAGCTTGATATTTAGCATTATCTGGGCTTTTTAGTGAGCACCTAAAAAGTACTTTGAATGCAGATTTTAAAAAACACTCCAATCTCAACGGGGAGCTTAGTTGGCTATACATTGAGCCACAGCAGTGCTCACCCTCCAGAAATCACAGCCATCCTCCAACCACTACTGCAACAGGTTTCCCCTTCTTCCCCCTCGTCTTATTATGCAAATAGCCTTCCTTCAGAGTCGGTGTGTTTACTCTGCAATGGCTCTAGATTGCTTGTGTGTTTAGATAAGTGGCAGGGCCCATTGTCTCTCAAGTGGCCCACCTAAGATGGATCCACATGGCGAGAGGGCTTGGCGAGCCCTGCACTGAATGCAGGATAAATCCTTGTGCTTCATCTTCCAAGGATTTCACAGTTCCTGCAGAGAGATACCGTAGAGAGTTGTTCTGAGGAAAAGCTTCCATCAGCCCACCTACGGCTCGAACACCAACAAAGCCTGATGCTTACCGCAGTGTTAACAGACACCTCCACTACTTTGCCTTCTAATTGTTCTAGCCTGGGAGGGATAATGGATGTTTCCATTTCCATTTGAGTCAATTAGCAGACAGTCTTATCCAGAGTGACTTACAGAAGCAATTAGGGTTAAGTGCCTTGCTCAAGGGCACATCGACAGATTCAAACCAGCGACCTTTCGGTTACTGGCCCAACGCTCCTAACAGCTAGGCTACCTGCCGCCCCATGTGACAGTGAGGCGGTCCATGTGGATGTGACAGTTGCCAGTCCGTACGCCCGTCACACAGGTGCCAATGACCACTGGCCAATGTCACCTTGTCACCGCAGCCTGGTTGCCAACTGTCCAATCCAAACAGGAGCAATGAAGCACAGGCGACACAGCAACGGTTGATCCACGCAACAGCTACTTAGATTAGATTAGAGCTACAGGTTTCATAATGGGTTATAATGGTTATTATATGCAAAAAGCATTCTGATTCCTAGTATTTCCATTCCTGTTGCATGGAGTATAATTAAGAGCGTAATTCAACTCTTTCACTAGCCAACCCATTAATATCAAAGGAAGAGGAGGAGGTAGTATTGCAGTTGCTGATGTGGCCATTTGTTCCTCCTCTCTAGCTACTTGAGTTACCCCCACTGCCTATATGATTGGTTATATATAATGAATGGTGTTTATGAGATGGAAAAAGCACGTTCTCGGGTCCTGTGTGCCAGACCGCAGCCACTCTATTGTGTTGCCTGGCCTCTGGAGGAGACGACGTGATCCCTCTAACCACCGGACGTCTCATGTTCTACATGACCTGGACATGGGAGAAGGTGCAGGGGACATTCAGATCAATAGAGGACTTTGTACATGCTTAGTGGCCACAGTGACAGAATGCACTAATGTCCTGTTTATAAATACATCCAGATACAGACTAAAGAGGTGTCTTTATAACTCTGAATCGAATGGCTTGCATTGGCATTTTGGGATGCCGAAGTGGTCATCCAAGTTACTTAACACACAATACGACCATGATAACTTAACAAGCTGAGCGCGTCTAGTTATTTGTTGCAGGCTTCATGGTCTTTGTCAACCTTTATCCAAAGTTACCCCAAGCATGCAGTCCCTCAAGAACGACCATCTGTCTACTTATGCTAAATGGAGGAGGAAGACAATAAATAAATGAGTCACAACTGTAAACATTGCCTCAGGGCTTAAGCCACAGACATAAATGTTGGTTATGTAAAGGATTGGTCACCAAGTTGAATCAATCCTTTGCACTTTGGCAATCCAACCCACTTTGATAGTGTCTTTCAATTAAACGTATTAAAGGAAGGGGGACAGATGGTGTGTGTAATCCAATGAAATAAAAAGGTGACTAACAAGCTGTGGCATACGGTAGATCACAAGGCCGCCCGGTCATGGTGGTCACCTCTAATCATTAGAGCCCACTCTCTCTGCTGTGTGTCTGTTCTTCCCCTCATTACTGGAGGGAACACAGAGAGAGGGGCCGTCGCTCTTTCTCTCTGAGTTGTGACCACTTTCGTCACTTTATGTCCCCTGTGCCTGGGAAGAATAGGTCACATTACCGCCAAAGAAAGTGAAACAAAGATGCACGGAGCGAGGGAAGGCGAGGATCTCTCCATCCATGAAAGTCTCCCATTTAATGGCAGCCCACTTTTCTTCTTACCTTGCTGCTATCACGAGGCTACACTTTGTGGGGCGTCTTTTGTTTCCATTTGCGATGCGAGACAATGACCCATCAAAAAAAGACAACAAAAGGAGAGCAGCAGCGCTGAATCCCGATCCAGCTGACATATGCTATCAGTGGGGCTTTAAAGAAATGTTATTAAGTAGTGGCGGCTTAGATGTGTACACACAGTTAGCCGGGGCACAGAGCTGGAGCCCACAGTGACTGAAACTCCTAAGGAAACCTATTAACTGGGAGCTTATTTTAATGTCAGGAGGCTTGCAGTAAATACAACATCTTTTTTTATTTGATTAAATACAACATTTGAATGAACATGGCTTCCAGGCAGTGTCCATGACTGTACACGGGGAATGCTCTGCTGACCGTGCCTGTCTCCTGTACTCTGCTGGGTCTCATCGTGGACTGCATTATGCAGAAACTAAATGCTGACAGCAGATAACCGATGGGGAAGATGGCAAGACGCTCATCTATGTGCTCACTGCTGCATAGCAAGCCCATGAATATCCAATGGGCTCATCTCTGTGAATTCCAAATGCGCCAAATGCACATGATATAATGAGAGTCACACTCGGGTATTGATGCAGAGGGGAGATTGTGTAATCGACGACTTATCAATGTTTTGTTTTGTTTGTTTACGGGGCTTCTGTGTAACTTAACGTGCCACCGAATGAAGTTACTCTTGTCGGCGAGACGAGAATGGAAACCGATGATCATCAGGGAACTCAGGGCTTTTAGAGGCATCCGTCTATATTGCTTAATGTCTGTAAAACAGCCAGCTTCCTCTGGCGGAGAATCTTCAAGTGGCAATGTTGTGTCTGCAACTAAAGCAGATAAATAGACAGGGGGAGATAGAGGAGAGTAGGCTACGTGATTGCTTTTCAGGAAGATTTAACAGCGTGTTAGCTGCGAAGCTAAAACTCTGAGGATATTTTGATCTGTATCTAGAATAGAGAAGAGTTGGACCAGAAGAAGTCTAATCAGTAGTGTGAAACCCTCATTAGTGAGGAGTGAAGAAACACCTAGATGTTTTCCAAAGGGAGCAAATGAGACTCAAAGACAGGTATAAAGTACCCTCTTTCCTCT
Source organism: Salvelinus alpinus (assembly GCF_045679555.1). Lineage (NCBI taxonomy): Eukaryota > Metazoa > Chordata > Actinopteri > Salmoniformes > Salmonidae > Salvelinus > Salvelinus alpinus. The sequence continues at coordinate 47,979,480 of NC_092100.1, forward strand.
CCAACCCAGGTGAGAACTCATGAAAGAACACGCCTCAGGATAGCACATTCTTCTCCTATCTCCTTTGCAAGGTAGGCACTTTCATTGAGTGGGGTTGTGAGTGAGATTTCCTGGATAGCGTTATTCTTCCAATAGTGAGATGAGGTGTGCTTTCATGTCACATGAACACAGACACAAGTGACAGGGACCGATAATTGATATACACTGAGTGCTAAAAACATAAGGAACACCTGCGTAATATAGAGTTGCACCCCCTTTTGCCCTCAGAACAGTGTCAATTCGTTGGGGCATAGATTCTACAAGGTGTCGAAAGCGTTCCAGAGGGATGCTGGCCCATGTTGACTCCGATGCTTCCCACAGTTGTGTCAAGTTGGTTGGATGTCCTTTGAGTGGTGGACCATTCTTGATACACACAGGAAACTGTTGAGCATGAAAAACCCAGCGGCGTTGAAGTTCTTGACACAAACCGATGTGCCTGGCACCTACTACCGTACCCCGTTCAAAGGCAGTTCAATATTTTGTCTTGCCCATTCACCCTCTGAATGGCACACATACACAATCCATGTCTCAATTGTCTCAAGGCTGAAAAATCCTTCTTTAACCTGTCTCCTCCCCTTCATCTACACTGATTGAAGTGAATTTAAAAAGTGACACCAATAAGGGATCATAGCTTTCACATGGATTCACCTGGTCAGTCTATGTCATGGAAAGAGCAGGTGTTCTTAATGTTTTGTACACCCAGTGTATCATCCTTCGCACAAGAGGGCCAATGCAATGACGGCAACTCTTGATTGCCGTCGCTCTTGTCTTGGCCACTCCGGTTACGTCCTCCTGCGTCCAGCTGTCCCTGGATGAGCCTATTTCTGGAGAATGGCATCATAACTTGCCATTGGCACACAATTAACCAGCCAACCGCCAGCCCAGGTTGAGGTCCAGCCGTGAACAGGATGACCTCATCTGGTGGGTCAACACAGTGCATAGTCAGCACACCAATGTCACACTGCCCATAAACAATGTGTCAATTGATTTGTGTGGGAACAGACTGTACAGTGGGTGTTGACACATCTAACTCTGTCATCATGTTTGGAATACAAGTATAGTATACGTTAGCCACATGTAAAATTTGACGGTCGTTCCGTTTGATTTGAATCACTTTTTGACCGCAGGGTTTTTAGATTAGAATGACACCTTCTATACATATTTGCTCATCGTAGAAAGTGCTCAGAAAGTAACTTTTTGGACCTGAATGTCAAAACATGCTAAAAGTTGACCCATTTTGCATACCCCCTAACATGACACGTCTTCATCACTGGAAAACGTAAACAGTTGAGTTTGAAATCATTTAAAAGCTTACAAACACGGTTGTTTCTTTTCTTTCTTTTCTTGTTTCATTTCTTGATTATAATTTTTTAAAATTAATTAAAATTGTCATTTTTTTATCCTTTAACTTCAATTATCTAAAAACACGTCAAATATTGTGATTATGTGCCATGATGGATGGATAAACAAACAAATGAATGCATTTATCCACCTACCGTGGTAAAGCCAAAGTCATTTTTAATCTAGCATAGTACAGTTTAAAGGGAAATGTCACAGTTTTTCAACTTCATATTCAGCTTCTATGTTTTGTAGCAAAAAAGATAGTGGAAGATAAATGTCATCATCTGTGTGCATCCTGTGCTTTTAACCAACTATGCGTAGGCATTGATTGGTTGATGATGTCATTGGAAACACCTTATCTTCTAACGGTCGCCCCAGCGTGAGTTGTTTCATGCACGTGATGTCAGAATGCACTCACTGTTCCAAAATGTGATTATTAAGCAACAGGACAGTTAACACGGGCTGCCTGCTAATTATCTATAGGCTGTGTTTCAATTTGTCAATTTCAAATTATTTTCGAATAAGTTTTATTTTCTAACAAAAAGTTTGAATTGAGGTGTGTTCCGCCTCCTCATTAATTCACATAGAAGTAGCCCATTTCAGTGTTGCGGACAATTTATGTTTGAGGCTTTACTAAGCCGGAAAAGAAGAGAAGAGCCAAAGCACCAATGTTTCGTCTTACACGAATTGGCACATTTTCTGGCTGGTGCTTGCAATGCCTTCCTTGTTGTTTTCATTAAAAATAATAACTTTGAATATGTCTGCGTTCCTATCAAAGTAAGTGCCTTATTTTCTGTATATCGTGTTGTCGTTCTACTGTAGCATATAGTATGTATGTACAGTACCAGTCAAAAGTTAGGACACACCTACTCATTCAAGGGTTTTTCTTTATTTGACTATTTTCTGCACTTTAGAATAATAGTGAAGACATCAAAACTATGAAATAAAATAAAATGCTAATCGCTGTTTATTATCTATGCATAGTCAATTTACAAATTACCTCGACTAACCTGTACCCCCACACATTGACTCGGTACCGGGATTACCCCCTGTATATAGCCTCGTTATTGTTATGTCATTTTCTTGTGTTACTTTTTTATTTGATTTGTTTTACTTTTGTTTATTTAGTAAATATTTCTTAACTCTATTTCTTGAACCGCATTGTTGGTTAAGGGCTTATAAGTAATCATTTCACGCTAAGGTCTACACCTGTTGTATTCGGCGCATGTGACAAATAAAATTAGATTTGATTGGCTCAAACGCATTAAGAAGGAAAAAAATTCCACAAATTAACTTTTAACAAGGCACACCTGTTCATTGAAATGGATTCCAGGTGACTACCTCATGAAGCTGGTTGAGAGAATGCCAAGAGCGTGAAAAGCTGTCAACAAGGCAAAGTGTGGCTACTTTGAAGAATCCCACTATGACCTCTGACTAACCATCAAACAGGCAAAGCGTCAATACAGGACGAAGATGGAATCCTACAACACCGGCTCCGACGTTTGTCGGATGTGTCAGGGCTTGCAAACTATCACGGATTACAAAGGGAAAACCAGCCGTGAGCTGCCCAGAGCCTACCAGACAAGCTAAATACATTCTATGCTCACTTCGAGGCAAGCAACACTGAACCATGCATGAGAGCACCAGCTGTTCTGGACGACTGTGTGATCACGCTCTCCATAGCCGTTGTGAGTAAGAACTTTAAACAGCTTAACATTCACAAGGATTACCAGGAAGTGTCCTCAGAGCATGCGTTGACCATCTGGCAAGTGTCTTCACTGACATTTTTAACCTTTCCCTGACCCAATCTGTAATACCTACATGTTTCAAGCAGATCATCATAGACCGAGTGCCCAAGAACGCTAAGGTAACCTGTCTAAATGACTATCGCCTCGTAGCACTCACATCTGAGCATGAAATGCTTTGAAAGGTTGATCATGGCTCACATTAGCACCATCATCCCAGACACCCTGGACCCACTCCATTTCGCATACCGCCCCAACAGATCAACAGATGCTATTGCACTCAACAATACCTTTTCCCACCTGGACAAGAGGAATACCTATGTGAGAATGCTGTTCATTGACTACAGCTCAGCGTTCATCATCATAGTGACCTCCAAGCTCATCATTAAGCTAAGGACCCTGGGACTGAACACCTTCCTCTGCAACTGGATCCTGGACTTCCTGATGGGACGCCTCCAGGTGGTGAGGGTAGGCAAGAACACATCTGCCCCGCTGACCCTCACATCTGCCCCTCAGGGGTGCGTTTAGTGGAGCGGGTCAAGAGTATCAGGTTCCTTGGTGTCCACATCACCAACAAATTATCATGGTCCAAACACACCAAGACAGTCGTGAAGAGGGCACGACAACACCTTTCCCCCTCAGGAGACTGAAAAGATTTGGCATGGGTCCCCAGATCCTCAAAAAGTTAAACAGCTGCACCATCGGTTGCATCACCGCCTGGTATGGTAACTGCTCGGCATCTGACCGTAAGGCGCTACAGAGGGTAGTCCGTACAGCCCAGTACATCACTGGGGCCAAACTTCCTGCCATCCAGGACCTATATACTAGGTGGTGTCAGAGGAAAGCCCAAAAAATGTTCAGAGACTCCAGTCACCCAAGTCATAGACTGTTTTCTCTGCTACCGCATGGCAAGCAGTACCAGAGCACCAAGTCTAGGACCTAAAGGCTCCTTAACAGCGTCTACCCCTAAGCAATAAGACTGCTGAACAACTAATCAAATGGCCACTGGATTACTTACATTGACACCCCTCCATTTGTTTTTTACACTGCTGCTACTCGCTGTTTATTATCTATGCATAGTCACTTCACCCCTACCTATATGTACAAATTACCTCGACTAACCTGTACCCCCGTACACTGACTCGGTACTGGTACCCCCTGTATATAGCCTCGTTATTGTTATTTTATTGTGTTACATTTTTTTATTATTATTTTTTTAGTTTATTTGGTAAATATTTTCTTAACTCTATTTCTTGAACTGTGCTGTTGGTCAAGGGCTTGTAAGTAAGCATTTCACGATAAGGTCTGATGTGATTTGATTTGTACTCCCTGTTCACCCACGACTGCATGGCCACGCACGACTCCAACACCATCATCAAGTTTGCCCACGACACGATGGTGGTAGGCCTGGTCACAGACAACGATGAGACAGCCTACAGAGAGGTCAGAGATCTGACAGTGTGGTGCTAAGACAACACCCTCTCCTTCAATGTCAGCAAGACAAAGGGGCTTATCGTGGACTACAGGAAACGGAGGGCCGAGCACACCCTCATCATTGACGGGGCTGTAGTGGAGCGGGTCGACAGCTTCAATTCCTCAATATCCTCATCACTAAGGATCACGGTCTACACACACCAACACAGTCATAAAGAGGGCACGGCAATGCCTCTTCCCCCTAAGGAGGCTGAAAGGATTTGGCATGGGCCCTCAGATCCTCAAAAAGTTCTACAGCTGTACCATTGAGAGTATCTTGACTGGCTGCATCACAGCTTGGTATGGCGACTGCTTGGCATCCGACTGCAAGGCTCTACAGAGGGTAGTGCGTAAGGCCCAGTACTTCACTAGGGCTGAGCTCCCTGCCATCCAGGACTTCTATACCAGGTGGCGATGTCAGAGGAAGGCCCTAAAATTGGCAAAGACTCCAGCCACTCAAGTGGCTATTCTCTCTGCAACCACACGGCAAGCAGTACCGATGTACCAAGTCTGGAACCAACAGGACCCTGAACAGCTTCTACCTCCAAGCTATAAGACTGCTAAATAGTTAGTTAAATATTTAACCAAATAGTCCGGCTAGCTATCTACATTTGAACTTTTTTTATTAATCACATACGCTGCTGCTACTGTTTATCTATCTGTTCATCTTGTTGCACAGTGAACATTTCATCAGCGCAAATGACTCACAAACATCTTCAAGAGCGTTTTGTGCTTTGTTAATCAATGTGTGCAGTCACTTGGAAACATTACATTTATAGTGTGTGGCAAATTGCTAGCTAATCAACAACACGAAACACCCTTGACACTGTACTGTAGGTATAATATAAAAAATATAAACACTTGTGCTTATGAGTGGCTGCTGCAAATAGGGGAGAACAATTCCTAACCAATCTATACAGTTATTTTCCCTTAAAACAGGGCTGGAATGATTAGCATGCCCTCCACAAACGTGACACAATGTTTATGCCTGAGAGATAGCCAACAGGATCACTAAGATACGGCTGTGTGAATAACCTCGGTGGGAGCTGCCACTACACATCACTGTATTCACCTGGCTGGGCTGGCAGGTCCCTGGGGTAGCAGTAGGGCCCCTACCACCCACCCTACCACAACTCCATGCACAGAGCCCATACACAGATTGATGGCTAGGAAGCCATTTTGGGTCTGTGTGTTCAAAGGGAGGATGTAGGAACCCTGTCCAGCACCGTCTGTTCCTCATCTCTCCAGGAGCTGAGAACAAGATGGTCCATGTGGCCATGCCAGCTACAGCAAAACCCACTACCAACCAGGACATACAGTACACCTAGTGCAGAGAATTATGACGAACTAGCTCGGAGCACCATTTCAGCACTGAAATGAATGGGGCAACACACTGACCTTTCCCTGTCCATTAGCACTACCTGAAAACACCATGATGGCGTTCGTCATCCCGCCCAGTAAGGATGAGTAGTAGCACTCCATTTGTGGAAAAAGAGTTGTATTACGAATCACACAGATTCAACGCTTGAATGAGATCACGCAGAGGAATAGCGGTGATGAGCTCAAATTAATGTACAAATCACAGTTCTTCAAGCCTCTATCTATATCCACCCGCATCCGTTCGGTTGTGAAATAAATGAGGAATACGAGTGTAAGGCGTTTGATAAGATATGAGGAAGGCCACAGAGACACGGTAAAGCTCAGTTCAAGAAAGGAGCGAAGATTGGGAATCTGCATTCAGAAACCATGTTAATATCCCTATAAGCTTCATAGTCAGTTAGCTACAGATAAAGTCGATGTTGCCTTTATGCTGCTTCTCCATCTATCTTCAGGGAGAATGTCAGAGTTGTTTATGTGAACACCTCGTGCACAAAGAACACGAGTCAACTGCAATAATGAGAGAGCACTGCAACAACCTGTTTCGAAGGTGGATCTGGATTTCTCTCTGAGCCCAGCGTGATAGATCTATATACATACAATTCCAATGGGAGCACACAGTACTGTATATAACACAGGCTCAGTATGTGCCAAATAAAATTAGCCCACTAAAAAAATAACGATAAAAACATGGCAGTGATTCATGTTCAATGGATGAGTTCCCCTCCCCCTTCCTCTGAGTGGGGTCTTATTTAGGGCTTCGTGTCCTATTAGAGGCTGGCAAGGGACCAAGTTGTTGACGCTGTCGCCGTGGGCCCGTTCTCATTCAGACTGTGCACCTCTGGGTCCCCAAGCCCAAATGCAAGGTGACAACCTCTTGAAATGCACAGATTCAAAGGCAATTTGAGGCTCGTATTTTGAGTGCATCACTATTCGAGACCGAAATGCCAAGCTAAAAAGGATGTGACATGTCTGGGTTTTCTATGTTTGGTTTGGAGAGAGGAGAATATATTTAATAAGCAGGAGGAGGAGGAGGATGGTATCTGGGTATGAGGGAACGAGGACCATGGCGGGAAAGCAATTAAGCCCAATAGAATCAATTGTAAGATGATAGCCCTTAGATCCAGTCAATGGCGGATCCTCAGCCCATGGTGTCTAACCCCTGGATGCCCTGGACAGCCAGTACGGACAAGCCAGCTAAGATCATTTCCTGATAAATTCAATTGGAAAACATTAGGGATTCCCAATATCTACCTGACACCAGCCTCACATGATGACCATTAAAGAGAAGCTCAAAATCCCCTATGGCGGCTACATCAAACACAGGACACTGAGTGTGTTAGGGTCTGCAGCCGAGGTGCATCAAAGCCAGCCACCCCAAATAATTAATTAAATAGCAGAGAGGTAATCCGGTTGAAACCCAGTTATTCCTCAGCAGACCAAGTGGAAAGAAATAGTCCCAAACCTTCTCCCTCAGAGTTGAGGCTGAGCAAGTGCGACTTGGGGTATTGATTTCTCCTTAATTTGCCTTTGGGTGACAGAGGAAAATGCTGAGTAGGGCGAGGCGGGCAAGTTATTCTAACATTCTTCACTGCTTAGGTGCAGAATAGCATCGATCGGAATGCCTGGAGTGAGTGGAGGCCTGAGATGGAGACAAGTTTACAACCCCCTCCTACAGTACAAGGACAACCATGAGCATGATAACATTTTATTCTCAACACCTATTTGCATGAAGCTCCTTAGTAAATAGTGTAGCACCATAAAACATACTGAGATTCCCATTATTGGAGATATTAAAGGCTGGGGATTTTTGTAAAAGTGTTAAAAATAGAGCAGTATCTCTGACCGAATGAAGAACCTGGCTGTCTCTGAAAAGAAAGTGAACTTTATTGATGCAGTGTCAAGGTAACTCAACACATTTACAGTCATACAGTAGGCGACAAATTGAATATCTGCTATATTCAATAGCTAGCCCTTGACAAGGTACATACTTCACCTCCACTGTACCATGTTATGTATTACTCCGCCGATGCTCTCTCAGTGAGTGGGTTTGTTGTTGTGTTGTCAAACCATGTTTGATTGACAGGTTTCACTTCTGTGCGTCACTCCACTCCAGGGGACTGGGACTTCCCACGCTTCTTTGCCTCAGTTTTTTTTAAGTCAGTCGTTTAAACATTTCTCAAAGTTACAAAGTAAAATGTTATGAATATTTTTTTTTATGTTGATGTTCTTCTTCTACTAAGGAGAGGCTTTTATATAGACAAACAGCACCAGAACATCACATCTCAGTTTTGTTGGTAGAATGCTTTGGCACAACAAAAGTTTGCCTTATATAATCATATAATACCACAAAAGAGAGGGCCTATTTGAAGTAGAGGCCTCAAAGTCTTTTACTGAGAAAAATACATTCTCCAGGGGGAATATGACAAAATACAATGTGCGCCTAAACCTTTCCTACCGACTACAGCGGATTTGATACACAGCCTCAATCGCTCATGCTGTATCAACACAATGACAATCACTTTCAGACCCATTTAATTTCACGAGGAAAGCATTTCAATCATCCTCTATTGTGCAATGTGCAATCCATTATCCCTTGAAATGGAGATGCAATTGGGAATCAATTCAATTATCCTTTTGTGGTCAATCTGTTGGTTAAGTCGTTAACTATGTGTATGGATAGTTCTTAAAAGTGAAAAAGTGATATTGCCAGCACAAAAGACACCTTCCACTGATCATTAAAGACAGAACCCTTCTGTGACCAAGTGACACTATTGCTTGGGAAAACATCCCTCATCACCAGAGACACATGATTTGACATGACATGTTTAATAAGAGGTCCTGGTTATCTATGCAGAACTAATGATGGTCATTTCTCTCTCCATCCTTCCCTCTCCCTCCCTCCCTCCCTCCCTCCCTCCCTCCCTCCCTCCCTCCCTCCCTCCCTCCCTCCCTCCCTCTCTCTCTCTCTCTCTCTTCCAAGTATAGAAAAAAACAGGATCATAAACCCTGAAGGCCTGAGGTGTCATCCGTCAGCCTTGATGAGCTGATCACTAACTAGACTCGCGATGACAAGGACTCCAGTCCACACACACAGCACCAGTAAAAAGTTTGGACACACCTACTCATTCAAGGGTTTTTCTTTATTTTTACTATTTTCTACATTGTAAAAGAATAGTGAAGACATCAAAACTATCAAATAACACATATGAAATGATGCAGTAACCAAAAAAAGTGTTAAACAAATCAAAATATATTTAAGATTTAAGATTCTTCAAAGTAGCCACCCATGACAGCTTTGCACACTCTTGGCATTCTCTCAACCAGCTTCACCTGGAATGCTTTTCCAACAGTCTCGGCGGAGTTCCCACATATGGTCAAATAGCCCTTACACAGCCTGGAGGTGTGTTGGGTCATTGTCCTGTTGAAAAACAAATGATAGTCCCACTAAGCACAAAGCAGATGGGATGGCGTATCGCTGCAGAATGCTGTGGTAGCCATATTGGTTCAGTGTGCCTTGAATTCTAAATAAATCACAGACATTGTCACCATCAAAGCACCCCCACACCATCACACCACCTCCTCCATGCTTCACAGTGGAGATGTGGAGATCATCCGTTCACCTACTCTGCGTCTCACAAAGACACAGAGGTTGGAACCAAAAATCTCAAATCAGACCAAAGGACAGATTTCCACCAGGCTAATGTCCATTGCTCGTGTTTCTTGGCCCAAGCAAGTCTCTTATTTTTATTGGTGTCCTTTAGTAGTGGTTTCTTTGCAGCAATTCGACCATGAATATGTAACCTTAATTTAACTAGCAAAACAAATTATTATTTACAATGACGGCCTACCCCAGATGATGCTTTGTCAATTGTGCTCTGCCCTATGGGACTCCCAATCACAGCCGGATGTGATACAGCTTGGATTCAAACCAAGGACTGTAGTGACATCTCTTGCACTGAGATGCCGTGCCTTAGACCGCTGCGCCACTCTGGAGCCTTGATTCATGCAGTCTCCTCTGAACGGTTGATGTTGAGATGTGTCTGTTACTTGAACTCTGTGAATCATTTATTTGGGCTGCAATCTGAGGTGCAGTTAACTCTAATGAACTTATCCTCTGCAGCAGAGGTAACTCTGGGTCTTCTTTTCCTGTGGCGGTCCTCATGAGAGCCAGTTCCATCATTGCGCTTGAAGGTTTTTGTGACTGTACTTGACGAAACTTTGAAAGTTCTTAACATTTTCCAGATTGACTGACCTTTAATGTCATGTCGTTTCTCCTTGCTTTTTTCAGCTGTTCTTGCCATAATATGGACTTGATCTTTCATCAAATAGGGCTATCTTCTGTATACCACCCCTACCTTGTCACAACACAACTGATTGGCTCAAACGCATTAAGAAGTAAAGAAATTCCACAAACTAACTTTTAACAAGGCACACCTGTTAATTGAAATGCACTCCAGGTGACTACCTCATGAAGCTGGTTGAGAGAATGCCAAGAGTGTGCAAAGCTGTCATCAAGGCAAAGGGTGGCTACTTTAAAGTATCTCAAATATAAAATATATTTTGATTTGTTCAACACATTTTTGGTTACTACATGATTCCATATGTGTTAATTCATAGTTTTTATGTATTTACTATTATTCAACAATGTAGAAAATAGTGAAAATAAAGAAAACCGCTGGAATGAGTAAGTGTATCCAAACTTTTGACTGGTCTGTACGTGTTTTGTCATCTAGCACTAAGGGGACCTATAGATATGACAGAGTCAGAGGGTATGTGGAGTAATACTGCACTGTGATCGCTACAGTAAGGATTATAGCCAAGCCCTGGTCTTGTGTTCACAAAGTGTCTTTTAAATCATCATGAAAAAAAACACTTTGTGAATACAGGGCTTGGCCTTGGCCAGAGAGCTTCCCCTGTGGATGGTTCTCCTAACTGGGAGGGACAGTGGTGTGGAATGTGGGAGGAATAAGAGAGCTTTGGTCTGGGGGATGCCAAGCAACTGTCACACAATGGCAGGTGCCCAAGATTTTACGGAGCTAGCTTAGCTACCTCTCTCATAGCAGTTGTTATTTCATCTGGTCTCTCTATGTCTCTCCGTTCACCTGGCACACTCTAGTCAACAACACAATATTGACACAATAGCACCCCAGCCTCCCATCAAACCTTGTTAAAACCAAATAAAATGTCCTCCTGCCCTAGGATAATGCCTGTTTAGATTCATGCGCTACGCTACCATGTTTACTACGAGAAACAAAAATAAACATGTCAGCATGATCATTAAAACCCCCTCTTTCACAGGGCATGGGGATGCTATTTTGGTCTTGCCCTGGGAACCCAGTAACAGGTTTTTATTGAACGGTGGCACCTAGTATGTTATGAGTCATAACTGACACAGTGAGTCTCTACTCTAAACAGGCTGTCTCAATTTCCAATCAGCCAGCATGGGGGGTGGGGAGACTTAAATCTCTGGCTAACTACACCCACCACAAGCCACCGCATTATATGCGCCTATATCCCATTTGATCTGTTACACAAGCTAATGAGCTCTGCAGAGCTCTACAATGCGCTGGGGTGGCAATTGAAGGAGCAGGCCGGGTGGAGATGTGTAAATTAAAATCTCCCCAGACATTTAGCTACTGGACACAGGCAGGGAGCGGGGTTACAGTATATGGAGATATTGGAAGTGCAGGTTAGAGTAGGAATATTGAGCCAAGGCTGTGCCTTCTCCTGTGGGGATGCTAATTCAGGGCCGGCCCCAGGTATAGGCGACATAAGCTGTCGCTTAGGGCCCCTGGCCACTAGGGGGCCCCCACCCCAATTTAGTATTATTATTATTACATTTTTGTACTCAGTTGGGGTCTCAACTTACAGTTCGAAATTTGGTTGTGCATCAGCAGTTGTTAATGTCAGCCAATGACAGTCACTCATAAAACATTTTTTGATTGGTAAATTAGTCTAGCCAGCTGTCTAAACTTTACTGACCGGGCATGAAGGGCACGTGCCAAAGGGCCCTTACCAAATCTCTCTTAGGGCCCCCAAAATGCCACTTAAAATAACACTTAAAATTATCAAATGCATATCAACTACGTCAATACTTATTTTAAGTAAATGTAAATCAATTAAATACATTGTCCAATGCAGGAGAATCAGATATGCCATGTCCTTATTTGAGAGTAAAAATTTACATGGCAGGATGATGTCCTCTTGTACTGTTCCGGATATTAATTGTCTACATTATATTGCCCTAAAGTACTGATTGATATAGCTTCACAATAATATATCGTGTTATTTAAGCCACTCCTGAATCGAGTTGGCAGGTGTTTAGAGCGTTGGCCCAGTAACCGAAAGGTTGCTAGATTGAATCCCCGAGCTGACAAGGTAAAAATCTGTCGTTCTGCCCCTGAACAAGGCAGTTAACCCACTGATCCTAGGCTGTCATTGTAAATAAGAATTTGTTCTTAACTGACTTGCCTAGTTAAATAAAGGTTAAATCTTTTTTATCAGTATGTATGTCAGTATTGGAAATCCATGTAAGAAGGCTTCATGAATTATTGAAAGCTGGTTTCATGATTTCAAACAATTCACTGCACCTCAATTTCAGTTTGACCTCCACATCACCTAGTAAGGGATTAAGTTAACTTGTGATAGACTTCTGGTGAGAGAGGACATCTGAAAGTCTGTTACAATGTGAAGTCCCTTGGGGCCGAGGGGATTAGTGAACTTTTCAGCACTCTGTGAGGGGGAAAACAGCAGGCAAATTGCTTCGACACCTTGGCTCGAAACCTTGTGGCATGAAGGAATGGGACAGCATGAGTGAAATGATTGCCAAGGCAATGCTTTATAAAGCCATCGTTCAACTTGGGAAACACACACAAACACCTTGAAACTGTCATTAGGTTTCAAGCCCTTTTCTTCGGGCGGCGTGCTAACTACATTTAAAACAAAAATGTCAACTCAGGTGATTAAATCGATGGGGAAACTAATCTTTTGTTTCCTTCGACCAAATGGCGTATAAATCCTCCAGCAATCCCCTAAGCAAGCATAGGAATTCATGAATGCTAAACACAGTTGGTTCTTCTACTCCCCTAACAAAGGATTTGCACCACTGCTTTGGCCCGTTATAAAGTAAGGATGCTGAGCGGCCATTTATTCTCCAAATATGAATATCAAATGAGGCTTTGCTTATGGTATGATAATGACACAGTGGTGGGATGGAGGCAGCTCTCTCTAACAAAGGAACTGTTGTTGGTGCACTGTGTCAGTGTCGGGAAGGGAAGGAAACAGGGAGGACGTTTCAGGGAGGGAAAGGAACCGATTAATAGTGGAGGGAGGGCTGGGCAGAGCAGACCAGAGATTCTATCAGACATCACAGAGAGAGGACACAGAGCAGGGGCCTGCAAATAGGCTATGTGTGTCTGCAAGCTGACACGCATAGGAAATCACAGCCAACCCAATCTTGCTCTCCGACTCATAGTGTGTCTACCAACATGTCGTCCAGTCATCACTGTATTTTTGGGCATAGCCACTGTGATTCGGGGTGATTGGCGTGACCACTGGCTTTATTGGTGGTGTCCTCCGTCATCCGAAGGAGACTTGCTCTCAATCCTGACTACTACACCACCAGATACTCTGATACTCTAATCTGACCCAGACCCCCCAACCATGCTGCAGCTCAGACTAACACTAATCTCCATAAGAAAGAGAAGCCAGATGGTCAGGAACAACTGCTGGAGAGGCCTGGAGATGAGCGCATGGGACATGCCTGGAGTGCCTGCGCTATTTACCTTGTGCTTCAAGTTACCGCTGTAAGCCCCGTGGAGGGAGTGGAGGGCTGGGGGTTGTGGGTTTCGAGGGAGGCCCGCTGTCTGCACCTGGCGTCAGGTTACGCCACCGGCCTGGCAGCCACCATGCAACTCCGCTCCGATCTGGGGTGTCAAAGCTGAGGCCCTGGGCAGGCAGCGTAAACTTGCGATTCATGGAGTGCCACAGGGAGAGCAGCAATGTCCCAGGGGTGTCAGGATACAGGGCTGCTTTTCACCCTTTCCCCAAGCCCCTGTGTCTCTCCCTAAACTGGGTCCAGCCACAGGCTTCAGCCAGCCCAAGTGCTGCCGCTGGACACCCGGACCCGGTGGGGCTGCAGCAGACAGACAGACAGGCAAACAGACAGACACCTCCTGCCTTCACAGAGAGATGGATACATGACCACCCAGGGAAACAGTGACTCCCCTGGGACAGTTATTAAACTGTCATTAAAGGGAGTCAAGGCGCCAAAACGACTATCAATTTGCTAGCAAGGGGCGTGATCATTAAGTGAACATTAGCAGTGTGAGGAGCTCAATTACTGCCCAGCGGGAGCCACAGCGCTAGTGAAAGCCCCCCGGCTGCTCCAGGCTTCCCCACTGATCAACACACGCACAGAGGAAGGTCACAATTCCCTCACACCATAGGGTGCCCACAACCCTCCTTACTCTCCCCAACCCTAGGAGAGTCAGTGACAATAAGGCAGGTCTATGGCATAGAGCTCAGTGCCAAAGGCAAAGCCTCTTTCCCCACTCCTTCCCTCCCACTCCTCCCAGTGTGGAGCAAGAGCATCAGGTTATTAACATGGGGGTTTTTACCGCCAACACAAGGGGTTAAGTACAGGTTGAGCCACACAAAGCCCTCGGGGAGAGCAAGCGCCTCGGCTAAATCCTCCCTTAGCTGTCACGGATGGCAAAGCAGCACTGACACAATGACCTCAGCCGCCATCCAGTAGCCCGGCCTCTGATCCCTCCACATGCATCACGTACTGCACACACACCTTGCCTGATCTGAGCAGGCCTTGCCAATCAGGCACACACATTTCCCTCTTGCACTGTGTGGGTGTTCTGCCCGAAAGGTACATTGGAATCTGTGCTGTGGGCTGTTGGTCTCGTCATGGTTCAGTAATAATGGGCAGCAGCCTGGTGCCTGAGCCTCAAATGTGCCCCAGATTGCAGGGTGCACGTAGTAGGCTAGTGATGATGTGATTGGAGAGGTATACCCTGTGGTGTTGTGATGTTATTACGCTTCACGCATGACTGGCTCCACACAAAAGGCTCCGATCCATCAACTAAACCCCCGGTAATCCACTGGTTAAATATTTCAGGGGATGCCTACTTTCACAAACAAAATGACAGATGCAAAAATAAGACCCACTGAAATCTGGGGGATTTGATGATGATGTGTGAAAGTGCTAGTCTTTTTTTAATTTTTTTATCTGTGTTACCCCAAAAATCCCAATGTGTAAAATAAAACCAACAAATCAGATTATTCCCATCCAACTCTCTTCCAGTGGCTCTCCAAAATGAATTAAAACATCCTCAATCGTTTTAAATCTTTCATAACCATTCCCCAGATATGTCATGATTCCATCAAAAACATGTAAGCAGCGCCCCCCCTGTCCTTTAACTAGACAGCTTAACACTCTAAATCCTCATCATGTGTGCAGTAAATCAGCATCCATCAGGAGCCATGTTGTAAAGCCATCTGAACGAGTGCCAGCCCCAGCACCCCAGCAGAGCACCCCATGGAGACATGGTGGAGCAGCCACTCCACTCTTCTAACTCTTTTTCAAATCTGATGTTAAACATGACTCTAAACTTAACCGTATGCCTAACCCTAATCTTCAAATTAAAACCAAACAACAAATGTTTTCCATCAATTTTTACGATATAGCAAATTTTGACTTTGAGGCGTTGGAGTGACAACCCCCCCTCCAACGCCTCAATAACAACCAGCGATAGTAACATGCAAATGAGCCCCATCATGCCATGATGAAGCAGACATAGTTATGAAACACACATGGTTGCACAAAGAGCTACAGTATCACCTTGAGAAGAAAAGGGTTTTCATAATGATCCTCATAAGCTTGAACACCAATCTTTATCTCACATACGCCTGAACAGAAATCTTTAAATGATCCGTATATCAGTTTACAAGTATTATGCAATATGACATTTTACCATCTTGCCTTACTCATATTACTGCAAACCTAATGACTACCCCTTTTACATTTGTATCCGCTGAGTAATTTCCAGAACCATGTGTCAGTGTCATTCCTGCTTGTTGGCCCAAATTCATCCTAATGCATCCTATAATTAGCACCCCTAAAAGAGAACAAACATGATGGAGACATGAGAAAGAGAAGAAGAAGATAGATAAATAATGTTTACTTACCCAGAAGATAAGGTTGAAGAGGAACATCGTGTACTTCAAACAGCAGAGACAGCCCCGTGCCATGTTGCACTTCTTGAATTCTAAAAGGAACACAAAGGATAGATCCAGGTAAAAGACCACGTATTTGCTGCCTTTGGGCGCCGTGTACTTGTTATTGCTGCTCTTGTCTCCTCCGACGTTGACGCTGGCATCGGCCGCTGTCCCAGCCTGCCTCTGTGCGGCGGAGGCGCCACGTGGCCCCGTGGAGCCGTAGAACGCGCCGGCGGTGAAGCCGCGGCCACCGAACGGGCGGCCAGATGTAGAGGCGCGGGCAAAGTCGGAGTCGCGGCTATCCACGGACGGGCTGCGGTGAATGGCTGACTCCTCACTGCTGGACTTCTCCATGCTCTGGGGCTGACGCTGCTGCTGCTGAGGGGCTCGCTACTGTTACACACTCTACCATGTCTCAGAGATGAGAGGACAGAACTCTCCCCCTCTAACAGGCTCCTCTCTCCCTCTCTGCTCTGTACTGATTCTCTTCAAGGCCAGAAAATCGTAATGTTTCTTTATCAGAATCGTTCTATCTCCCCAACACAGGTAAGTGAGAGGAAGGAACGACACAGGTGTTATTCCCAGCTCTATGTGTCTTCTGCCCAATGCCCAGTGTCTGCTCTCATGCTCTTGAGTTAGCCATGCAGAGAAGCCCTAGTCCAGTGAGAACCATTATTACCCTGACAAGTGACAGCAGACTATGTCCTTGAGTCGGTAAGTTTCAATAGTGTCCCCTGGATCTCCTGTGCTCTCCACACTGCTGTGATGTTTGCCGTGAGAGCAGACCCCCTGTGACTCTTTCTCTCCTGCTGTCAGCTGCTCCACTTCTTCCACCTGGTTCACTTCTCCCTGCTGCTGACCTCAGGACTGCTTTCTGCCTGGAGCGGTGGGAACTTTTACCCCCCTACAAAAACACAATCCTCTATCTTTTTCCCCTCTCTCCGCTTCTCCTCCTCTTTTCCTGCACTCTCTCCGTCCTCTGTGCTTTGCGCTCTCCAACGTGCTAACAATACACTCTCTCCCACTCCTTCTCTCTCTCTCTGTGCTCTATGGTATCATTCTGCACTCAGTCCCCTGCTCTCTGCCTGTGCTCTCATTTGCAGCGCCGTGGCTGATGTGTGCTATTATCGGCAAGCCACATTAACGGGCATTCCCAATCCTATCCCCCCTAAATTAGAGCACTGCCCTCATTCCCTCTCCTCTCTTTGCCTCTCCTCGGCCCCTCCCCACTGCTGAGGGAGCAGCCAATGAGGCGGCTGCAGGCAGCCCGGGATCCTCCCCTCCTCTCCGACCATGTAATAAGCTGATCGTAACACTGCTTTGGCTATACAAGTTCAGCAATTTCATCTGTGCTGTCTGCGCGTCAGGGGGTTCAGGAGGCCATTCATTAATTTAAATATCATGAGGCCAGGGAAACGTGTGGGAGGAGGGTGAGCGGGGGGGGGGCTAGGTTCATATTAATATCTGCATGGGGGGATGGGCTTCTCCTGTCAGTGTGGAACATATCTAATGAAGATAGTGGAGTTGGCCAGTGCTCTCCGATGCAACCTTCAGTCCTTCGATTTCATTACGACACTTGCTATATTCACGCTCCTGTTTTATTTACGCTTATATTTATTATTCGCTTATGTTTACGCCTATATTTGTGAAGAGCTGGCTATAATGACATCAAAACGCTATCATAATAAGGATGATTACTGCATGCAGACTTGAGGAGTACTGTATCTCTGCAGCCTTGTCACAACGTTGTCAGTTGCTCAATACCTGCTTGCTCACGTCCATGTAAGGAGCGCCGATAAATTGGCAGGGACTCAGCCTTTGGAATTAGCGCACCATTTCAAGCATGGAAATGGGAGAGTGGCTTAAAGATACTCAGAGCTATCCTATGGAATACCAGGGTCAAACACGGACCGTCTCAGTTGTTTCACACACATATTACAGCTCCATAAAGCTCCATCCTTACATTTATCTAATCTGGTTTCAAATTCAATCCCCAGATGACTCAATGTAAATGATCTGTGAACAAAGAGAAAATGCATTTGGCCTGATAAGATATCAAACCCCCACTGAGAGAGATGACGTTTCCTTTATAGTGTACATGCTGATTTGATGAGATGGGGATGAAAGATTTGATACCTTTTGATACAGCACGTGTCTTTCCTTTACTTTGATACATCTTTTCTCACCTCAGAGAACTACTGCACAAAGAATAGCAATACCAGCACCTTAACACCCACTTACATAGCCCTTTCACAAGGTTGGGTTTGTGAAAACAGCCTGGTCTTAACTCCACACCTCTGCGCTGTGGTAATGATCCTCCTCTCTTTCGGGCAAAGGCGAGGTTGAGTGCTTGTGATGGCTGCAACTCTGAGACAGATGGGCAGAGTTTCAGCTGAATGGTCTTAAGGTAAACCCAGTACTACCTTACATACACAGAGATACACTAATCCATGTCTCTTGTGTTTATACTACGGGGTATACAAACCCTCACAAACTTCCACAGACGCACCATTGAGAGCAACCTGTCGGGCTTTATCACTGCTTGGTACGGCAATTGCACGTCCGCAACTGCAGGGCTTTTCAGACGGTCGTGCGGTCAGTCCAATGCATCACCAGAGGCACAATCAGCCACCCGAGCCACAGTCTGTTTACCACACTACCATCTAGAAGGCAGTCAGTACAGGTGCATTAAAGCTGGAACCGAGAGACTGAAAAACAGCTTGTATCTCTAGGCCATCATACTGTAAAATAGTCAATACTAGCCGCCTCCACCCAGTATCCTTCCCTGAATCTTAGTCTCTGTTACTAACCGGCTAACACCCAGTACTCTACCCTGCACCTTAGAGACTGCTGCGCTATGTACACAGTCATTGAACACTGATCACTTTAATAATGTTTACATACTGTTTTACCTACCCACTTCATATGCACAGTACCAGTCAAAAGTTTGGACACACCTACTCATTAATGGGTTTTTCTTTATTTTTACTATTTTCTACATTGTAGAATAATAGTGAAGACATCAAACCTATGAAATAACACATATGGAATCATGTAGTAACCAAAAAAGTGTTAAACAAATCAAAATATATTTTATATTTGAGATTCTTCAAAGTAGACACCCTTTGCCTTGATGACAGCTTTGCACACTCTTGGCATTCTCTCAACCAGCTTCATGAGGAATGCTTTCCCAACAGTCTGGAAGGAGTTCCCACATATGCTGAGCACTTGTTGGCTGCTTTTCCTTCACTCCGCGGTCCAACTCATCCCAAACAATCTCAATTGGGTTGAGGTCAGGTGATTGTGGAGGCCAGGTCATCTGATACTGTATTCTAGTGGCTCATCCTATATAACTACTGCTGTTCACATCTTTCATATTCATACAGTGTCTTCGGAAAGTATTCAGACCCCTTGACTTTTTCCACAATTTGTAAGGTTACAGCCTTATTGTATAATTGATTAAATTGTTTATTTTCTTCATCAATCTACACACAATACCCCATGATGACAAAGCAAAAACAGTTTAAAAAAAACATTTTTACTAATATACAGTCGAAGTCGGAGGTTTACATACACCTTAGCCAAATACATTTAAACTCAGTTTTTCATCATTCCTGTCATTTAATCCTAGTAAAAATGCCCTGTCTTAGGTCAGTTAGGATCACCACATTATTTTAAAGAATGTGAAATGTCAAAATAATAGTACAGAGAATGATTTATTTCAGCTTTTATTTCTTTCATCACATTCCCAGTGGGTCAGAAGTTTACATACACTCAATTAGTATTTGGTAGCATTGCCTTTAAATTGTTTAACTTGGGTCAAACGTTTCGGGTAGCCTTTCACAAGCTTCCCACAATAAGTTGGGGGAATTTTGGCACATTCCTCCTGACAGAGCTGGTGTAACAGAGTCAGGTTTGTAGGCCTCCTTGCTCACACACGCTTTTCAGTTCTGCCCACACATTTTCTATGGGATTGAGGTCAGGGCTTTGTGATGGTCACTCCAATACCTTGACTTTGTTGTCCTTAAGCCATTTTGCCACAACATTGGAAGTATGCTTAGGGTCATTGTCCATTTGGAAGACCCTTTTGTGACCAAGCTTTAACTTCCTGACTGATGTCTTGAGATGTTGCTTCAATATATCTACATCATTTCCCCCCCCCTCATGATGCCATCTATTTTGTGAAGTGCACCAGTCCCTCCTGCAGCAAAGCACCCCCACCACATGACGCTGCCACTCCCGTGCTTCACGGTTGGGATGGTGTTCTTCGGGTTGCAAGCCTCCCTCTTTTTCCTTCAAACATTACATAATGTCCAAACAGTTCTATTTTTGTTTCATCAGACCAGAGGACATACTTGCGTACCATTGTTTGTACAGATGAACGTGGTACCTTCAGGCGTTTGGAAATTGCTCCCAAGGATGAACCAGATATGTGGAGGTGTACCATTTTCTTTCTGAGGTCTTGGCTGATTTCTTTTGATTTTGCCATGACGTCAAGCAAAAAGGCACTGAGTTTGAAGGTAGGCATTGAAATACATCCACAGGTACACCTCCAATTGACTCAAATTATGTCAATTAGCTCATCAGAATCTTCTAAAGCCATGACATAATTGTCTGGAATTTTCCAAGCCGTTTAAAGGCACAGTCAACTTAGTGTATTTGAACTTCTGACCCACTGGAATTGTGATACAGTGAATTATAAGTGAAATAATCTGTCTGTAAACAATTGTTGGGAAAATTACTTGTGTCATTCTACACAAAGTAGATGTCCTAACCGACATGCCAAAACTATAGTTTGTTAACAAGAAATCTGTGGAGTGGTTGAAAAATGAGTTTTAATGACTCCAACCTAAGTGTATGTAAACTTCTGACTTCAACTGTATACAAAAAAACTGAAATATCACATTTACATAAGTATTCAGACCCTTAACTCAGTACTTTGTTGAAGCACCTTTAGTAGCGATTACAGAGTCTTCTTGGGTATGACGCTACAAGCTTGGCACACCTGTATTTGGAGAGTTCCTCCCATTCTTCTCTGCAGATCCTCTCAAGCTCTGTCAGGTTGGATGGGGGGCGTCACTGCACAGCTATGTTCAGGTTTCTCCAGAAATGTTCGATCGGGTTCATGTCCGGGCTCTGGCTGGGCCACTCAAGGTCATTCAGAGACTTTTCCCAAAGCCACTCCTGCGTTGTCTTGGCTTTGTGCTTAGGGTCATTGTCCTGTTGGAAGGTGAACATTCAACCCAGTCTGAGGTCCTGAGCGCTCTGGAGAAGTTTTTTTTATCACAGATCTCTCTATACTTTGCTCCATTAATCTTTCCCTCGATCCTGACCAGTCTCCCAGTCCCTGCCGCTGACAAACATCCCCACAGCATGATGCTGCCACCACCATGATTCACCGTAGGGATGGTGCCAGGTTTCCTCCATACGTGACGCTTGGCATTCAGGCCATCTTGGTTTCATCAGACCAGAGAATCTTGTTTCTCATGGTCTGAGAGTCTTTAGGTGCCTTTTGGCAAACTGTCATGTGCCTTTTACTGAGGAGTGGCTTACATCTGGTCACTCTACCATAAAGGCCTGATTGGTGGAGTGCTGCCCACTTTTTGGAAGCAAACCACTCGATTTTGTCCCTACGTTATATCGGCATCGAACACTTCACCCTCCCTAGGAGAGGGGTTGACCTCGACAATTTATTGTTAAAACGAGAGGCAGCCTGGATCTTTAATTTAAAGACCCTCAATGTAGCCTTTGATCTGAAGCCATTCTTGTGATTATAGTGATTTTGCTATTCATTGTAAATGTTTGTAGGCCTTTGTAGCCAAATTGTATCTATGATCATATGCTATCCATTTATGTTTTTTAGATGTTCTATTTATATCTGTAAATTAACCAATGATATCAAGCCACAACCGACCATGATTACAGACACCTGTGTCTGTCCTTTGACACTGTATAAACTGGTGACCCGCAGTGTTAGTCATTGTACCTTGATGAAGACAGCTTGTCTGGTTATTCAATTATTGCATCTGAGCTCCTCGAGAGTGCGGCTCTCCTTTTCTTTTTCAATCAACTGAATTTACCACAGGTGGACGAAAATAAAGTTGTAGAAACATCTCAAGGATGATCAATGGAAAAAGGATGCACCTGAGCTCAATTTCGAGTCTCATAGAAAAGGGTCTGAATTAGAGGTCGACCGATTAATCGGAATGGCCGATTAATTAGGGCCGATTTCAAGTTTTCATAACAATCGGAAATCGGTATTTTTGGACGCCGATTTTTCCCGATTTATTTATTTAACTAGGCAGGTCAGTTAAGAACACATTCTTATTTTCAAATGGCGGCCTTTCAATGGTGGGTTAACTGCCTTGTTCAGGGGCAGAACGACAGATTTCTACCTTGTCAGCTCAGGGATTCAATCTTGCAACCTTACGGTTAACTAGTCCAACGCTCTAACCACCTGCCTCACGAGGAGCCTGCCTGTTACGCGAATGCAGTAAGAAGCCAAGGTAAGTTGCTAGCTAGCATTAAACTTATCTTATAAAAAACAATCAATCAATCATAATCACTAGTTATAACTACACATGGTTGATGATATTACTAGTTTATCTAGCGTGTCCTGCGTTGCATATAATCGATGCGGTGCGCATTCGCGAAAAAGGACTGTCGTTGCTTCAATGTGTACCTAACCATAAACATCAATGCCTTTCTTAAAATCAATACACAGAAGTATATATTTTTAAACCTGCATATTTAGCTAAAAGAAATCCAGGTTAGCAGGCAATATTAACCAGGTGAAATTGTGTCACTTCTCTTGCCTTCATTGCACGCAGAGTCAGGGTATATGCAACAGTTTGGGCCGCCTGGCTCATTGCGAACTAATTTGCCAGAATTTTACGTAATTATGACATAACATTGAAGGTTGTGCAATGTAACAGGAATATTTAGACTTATGGATGCCACCCGTTAGATAAAATACGGAACGGTTCCGTATTTCACTGAAAGAATAAACGTTTTGTTTTCGAGATGATAGTTTCCGGATTCAACCATATTAATGACCTAAGGCTCGTATTTCTGTGTGTTATTATGTTATAATTAAGTCTATGATTTGATAGAGCAGTTTGACTGAGCGATGGTAGGCAGCAGCAGGCTCGTAAGCATTCATTCAAATAGCACTTTCGTGCGTTTTGCCAACAGCTCTTCGCAATGCTTCAAGCATTGCGCTGTTTATGACTTCAAGCCTATCAACTCCCGAGATTAGGCTGGTGTAACCGATGTGAAATGGCTAGCTAGTTAGCGGGGTGCGCGCTAATAGCGTTTCAAACGTCACTCGCTCTGAGACTTGGAGTAGTTGTTCCCCTTGCTCTGCATGGGTAACGCTGCTTCGAGGGTGGCTGTTGTCGATGTGTTCCTGGTTCGAGCCCAAGTAGCGGCGAGGAGAGGGATGGAAGCTATACTGATACACTGGCAATACTAAAGTGCCTATAAGAACATCCAATAGTCAAAGGTATATGAAATACAAATCGTATAGAGAGAAATAGTCCTATAATTCCTATAATAACTACAACCTAAAACTTCTTACCTGGGAATATTGAAGACTCATGTTAAAAGGAACCACCAGCTTTCATATGTTCTCATGTTCTGAGCAAGGAACTTAAACGTTAGCTTTCTTACATAGCACATATTGCACTTTTACTTTCTTCTCCAACACTTTGTTTTTGCATTATTTAAACCAAATTGAATATGTTTCATTATTTATTTGAAGCTAAATTGATTTTATTGATGTATTATATTAAGTTAAAATAAGTGTTCATTCAGTATTGTTGTAATTGTCATTATTACAAATAAATTTAAAACATCGTCCGATTAATCGGTATCGGCTTTTTTGGTCCTCCAATAATCGGCATCGGCGTTGAAAAATCATAATCGGTCGACCTCTAGTCTGAATACTTATGTAAATAAGGTGTCATCAAGGCAAAGGGTGGCTACTTCGAAGAATCTAAAATCTAAAATATATTTTGATTTGTTTTACACTTTTTTGGTTACAACATGATTCCATATGTGTTATTTCATAGTTTTGATGTCTTCGCTATTATTCTACCATGTAGAAAATAGTAAAAATAAAGAAAAACCCTTGAATGAGTAGGTGTGTCCAAACTTTTGACTGGTACTGTATATATATATTTATATTCCGGACTTTGACATTGCCCGTTCTGATGTTTCTTAATTACATAATTGTTATTTGAGGGATTTATGTGTATTGCTGTGTATTCTTAGGTATGTTGGAGCTAGAAATATAAGCATTTTGCTGCACCTGCGATAACAGCTTTCCCACTATCCTCTGGTGGCCTTAACCAAATTGTTTACCTAAAATCAGTTTCCTGTTTCAGAGTGCAGTGCTCCTCTCTCCATGGGCAGCTGTGTCTGTGACAGACTATTCTACATGCCACATTCAACTTTAATAATAATCCTTAATGTCAGCGTCACTGTTCACGTAAGCCTGGTGTGGGATGAGAACGATGAAAGTGGTCCCACACAGATAGCTAAAGAAGCGTTGGCTCAGCTCCTGTGTGTTGTCTGATCACAG
The DNA here is from genome assembly GCF_045679555.1 of Salvelinus alpinus. Taxonomy (NCBI): domain Eukaryota; kingdom Metazoa; phylum Chordata; class Actinopteri; order Salmoniformes; family Salmonidae; genus Salvelinus; species Salvelinus alpinus. The sequence continues at coordinate 48,004,269 of NC_092100.1, forward strand.
CCCGTCAGGCCCTTAACTATTCATTCAATACGTTGTGCGTCAGTAGCCGCTGCCTCATAGGAGGACATGCATTTATCAGAGAGCTATGGGGGCCCTTAGCTAGCATGTGAGTGTGCTGCTGATGCCTCCACCAGACACAAGGGCACGTTCCTCCTCTCACTCCCACGTGAACAGATCCCAGCTGCATTCATCGCCATCAACTCAACAGAAGAGAACCAAAAGGCATGGGGCTCTGAAGTCCTTTATTAGGCAAGAGCAAGGTTGCACAGGGATTCTTCATTCTAACTTTCTCTGATGCTGAATAAATCTGGCAGCTCCTTCGATACGTGTTAAAAAGGAAACCTGGAAAGCGAGCTTCGAGTTCAGTAGGAAGATCCATCCTAGAATACTCATTTTCAGGGCTCCTCCAGCCAAAACACTACTGCTTTTCTATCATGGTATGAAAGAGTATAACATAAAATCAAAGTAAAAGTGCCCTGTGGCTGTGTCAGGCAGAGTAAATATGAAACAAACAACATTAGTTCTGGCATATCTGTGTGGAGCTCTATTGGAGTAAAGCTTATGTAGTCCAGCCAACACGGCACCATCGCCAGAAGGACAGAAACAGTGGTGGGTGGTGGGCTAGTTCTATTTAAGAAGCACTTCAATAATTAGACCAATAGTGCAAAGTCGTCTTAGGTTTCTTCTTAAACCTATTGGGTGAAATGATAAAGAAAATATAAATCTGCAGGATTAAGACTTTGGCCTCTAAGAGTTTCTTAATGTGGAACAGTATCTAATAAGATACAGGACAGCCATTTAATCATTCGGCATGCATCCCTGGAAACTGCACATGTACAAATTAGATGAGTGTGATCATAAACCCAAATATTGTAAAATATGGTGGTGGATCTTTGATGTTATGGGGCTATTTTGCTTCCACTTGTCCTGGGGCCCTTGTTAAGGTCAAAGGTATCATGAACTTTACCAAGTACCAGGACATTTTAGCCAAGAACCTGGTTGCTCCTGCCAGGATGCTGAAACTTAAACAATAACCCCAAGCATACATCAAAATCCCCCAAAATGTATAATAATTGACCACAAAATCAAAATAATTTTGCAATGGCTTACTCGGTCCCCGGACTTGAACCCCATTGAAAACCTGTGGTTTGAATTGAAGAGGACAGTCCATAAGTGCAGACGAAGGATATCAAGGATCTGGAAAGATTTTAAACAGAGGAATGGTCTAAGATACCTCCCAATGTGTTCTTCAGTCTCATAAAACATTTTTAGAAAAGGCTCAGTGCCATTATCCTCTATGTGAGGTGTTGAAAGGTGGGAATAATTTTGACCCCTATCTTTTTGAGAAAAGATAAATGATTATGTGTTAAAGAACATCTCTTTCTCTGAGCAGTTGTATTAGTATTAAGAATATCATTTTTTTGGAGCATAAAATATAGCTCAGTATTTTTTAAATGTATTTTATTCAGTCTTCCCACTGCATATGTTGAACTGTGAATGTCTCATGATGGACTGAGCGTGTGAATGGATTAGGACCAGTATGTCCTGGTCCTGGTCCCCATAAAGAAAATGAGAATTAAAAACAAGTTCAGCCCCTTGTTTGACCGGACTCTTGCAGAGTTACTTCACCTCAAGAATTGCATTCTGCGAAAGGCTTGGCACATGCATACTCAGGCTGACTGGCTCTCGTTCAGGCAAATGAGAAATAAGTGCACTCAGGCTATCCGGTAGGTCAAAGTTAGTTACTTTAAGGAGCAGTTCCCTCTCTGTGAGTCGAACCCCAAGAAGTTCTGGAAAATGGTTAAAGACCTGGAGAATAAACACTCTTCCTCACAGCTACCCATGTCCCTTAATGTTGATGATGTGGTTGTTACTGACAAGAAGCACGTGGTTGAGCTCTTTAATCACCACTTCATTAAGTCAGGATTCCTATTTGACTCAGCCATGCCTCCTTGCCCATCCAATATTTCCTCATCTCCCACCCCTTCTAATGTGACTAGCCCTGATGCTCCTCCCTCTTTTTCCCCTGCCCCAATACAAAGTTTCTCCCTGCAGGCGGTCACTGAGTCCGAGGTGCTAAAGGAGCTCCTTAAACCATCTGGGTCAGATGCTTTAGACCATTTCTTCTTTAAGATTGCTGCCCCTATAATCGCCAAGCCCATCTCTGACCATTTTTAACCTGTCTCTCTTCTCTAGGGAAGTTCCCATTGCTTGGAAGGCAGCCACTGTTAGTCCTTTATTTAAAGGGGAGATCAAGCTGATCCTAACTGTTATAGGCATATTTCTATTTTACCCTGTTTATCAAAAGTGTTGGAAAAACTTGTCAATAATTAACTGACTGGCTTTCTTGATGTCTATAGTATTCTCTCTGGTATGCAATCTGGTTTCCGCTCAGATTATGGATGTGTCACTGTAACCTTAAAGGTCCTCAATGATGACACCATTGCCCTTGATTCTAAGCTATGTTGTGCTGCTATTTTTATTGACTTGGCCAAAGCTTTTGATACGGTAGACCATTCCATTCTTGTGGGCCGGCTAAGGAGTATTGGTGTCTCTGAGAGGTCTTTGGCCTGGTTTGCAAACTATCTCTCTCAAAGAGTGCAGTGTATAAAGTCGGAACATCTGCTGTCTCAGCGACTGCCTGTCACTAAGGGTGTACCCCACGGCTCGATCCTAGGCCCCACACTCTTCTCAATTTACATCAACAACATAGCTCAGGCAGTAGGAAGCTCTCTCATCCATTTATATGCAGGTGATACAGTCTCATACTCAACTGACCCCTCCCCGGATTTTGTGTTAAACGCTCTACAACAAAGCTTTCTTAGTGTCCAACAAGCTTTCTCTGCCCTTAACCTTGTTCTGAACACCTCCAAAACAAAGATCACGTGGTTGGTAAGAAGAATGCCCCTCTCCCCACATGTGTGATTACTACCTCTGAGGGTAGTCACCTCATACAAGTACTTGGGAGTATGGCTAGACGGTACACTGTCCTTCCCTCAGCACATATCAAAGCTGCAGGCTTTGTAATCGCTCCTCTTTCACCCCAATTGTTCCTCTTTCACCCCAGCTGCCAAACTAACCCTGATTCATATGACCATCCTACCCATGCTAGATTATAGAGAGGTAATTTATAGATCGGCAGAAAAGGATGCTCTCGAGTGGCTAGATGTTCTTTACCATTTGGCCATCAGATTTGCCACCAATGCTCCTTATAGGACACATCACTGCACTCTATATTCTTCTGTAAACTGGTCATCTCTGTATACCCGTCGCAAGACACACTGGTTGATGCTTGTCATGACGTGGCACTTTCTGGGTGTAGATCGTGGCTTCCCCCTTTCTCTCACTCACTCCTACACCCAGGTTCTGTTATCTCAGGCCATAAATTCCTGGCGGAGACTCTCTCCCCCTGGTCATGCAGAGAGAGAGACCACAGAGTGAACAAAGGATTTCACTTGGCCGAACTCCTAAATCCCCAAAATGGGAGATTTAAACAAAATGTCCACTTTTGAGAGTGTGGGAATGGTCCGTGGACACTTAAGGGACAGTTATGTTTAGTGTGTTTCATACACATATAACTATATATCTGAATGTGTACATTTCTCAATTATGGGGTTTGCATCTAATTTTTATGTAAAATGAATGAGTAAAGATGGAACTATTTGTGAAATTATGTAATGTGATGTTAATCTTTTATTTGAGAGAATTGTATTTCCTGTAAAGTTGAACTAGTCAGTGGCCACGCCCCCGTGAGCACCGACATGATCAGGCGTCATGGTACCTCTCTTTTCTATTGCTACGAATAAAACCCCCTCCTGAGGAAATTCACATCAGACCACACAAACCCCGGTGTAAGCTAAGGTTGCAATGGTTATTGAATTCCTAACCATACCACGTGGAGCATTGGTTACAAGGCTGGAAATGGTTAAACTCTGAGACGATCGATCCCTACAGAATAAGAGCAAATCTTAGATACTAATTACTAGACTGCAGCTAGAAATTATGTTAACCTAGGATGCGAGTACCGACAACCGTCTAAACATCTATGCTATGAGAACATTTCTGAATGGTACTCTGAAGTATCCATTCTAGCCACAAAATACTTTGATCTTTGGGGAAACGCAACCAGAGAGACTTTGATGAACTCTCCAGCAGACGGACCGGATTCCAACAGAGAAGACAACAATGACATACGGGCGTAAATATATGCTTGCAATTATTCTCGAATGAGCGGCCGTTCATGTGTGAAGGATTTGCTTTTCAATGTATATAATTATAGACCCTGTGTAATGAATCCATTTGTCTTTCCCGCTCCTTTATCAGTCCACACTCCGTTTCCTTTGTATACCAAGCCGGCATATCGGTTGAGCCCACTAGGGGATCTTCACTATCATTGTTAGTAACCAATTTCTACTGTTGTTTGTTATGCATTTCTGTGATTATTTATTTAGTTAGTAAATACATGATTAAGCCAACTGGTGTATGGATGATTCATGGTTTAGGCTAACCAAGAATTCTACGACGTTTGAAATCAGACTAATGTAAGGTAAAGAATAATTCTTTAATAGAATACTAATTGATCAGATATTCGGAAAATTATAACTTTGGAATCTGAAGATTTTCCGTGGTCCCCCGACATGATTTGTTTAATCACGCAATAATAATTACAGAGAATTGATTTGATAAAATAAGTCTTCACCTTTAATGATACTAAAGACACAACATGCTTATTTATAAAACCCTCTTAGGCCTCACTGCCCCTTATCTGAGATATCTACTGCAGCCCTCATCCTTCACATACAACACCCGTTCTGCCAGTCACATTCAGTTAAAGGTCCCCAAAGCGCACACATCCCTGGGTCGCTCGTCTTTTCAGTTCACTGCAGCTAGCGACTGGAACGAGCTGCAACAAACACTCAAACTGTACAGTTTTATCTCAATCTCTTCATTCAAAAGACTCAATCATGGACACTCTTACTGACAGTTGTGGCTGCTTCGCGTGATGTATTGTTGTCTCTACCTTCTTGCCCTTTGTGCTGTTGTCTGTGCCCAATGATGTTTGTACCCTGTTTTGTGCTGCGATCCATGTTGTGCTGCTGCCATGTTGTTGTCATGTTGTGTTGCTAACATGTTGTGTTGTCATGTGTTGCTGCCATGCTATGTTGTCGTCTTAGGTCTCTCTTTATGTAGTGTTGTGTTGTCGCTCTTGTCATGTGTGTTTTGTCCTATATTTTTTAAATGCTAATGAACTAGCCTGTGTTTGTCTGTTTGTTCAGCCCTGCCTGTCCTGTCTTCTCTTATCTGTTGCAGCTCTGTCTGACGGATGTGCCTGCAGGTCTACTGTTTAGACTGGGGGACTTGGCTTTTCTTGGTGTGTGTGGTCTGTCTGCTCTGTCATCTCTACAGCTTATTCACACTCCGGTTGACAAGAGAGCACAAACATGTGTCTCCCTTCTCCTGTCTCTTGCAGTCATTGGCACGGAACTCAGAATATATGGCAGAGTCAGGCGGAGTGACCGCGGTCCCATAGGGCGGCGCACAATTGGCCCAGCGTCATCTGGATTAGTGGAGGGTTTGGCCGGGCGGGCTATTCTTGGCTCAACTCCTTGTGTCGGGCCGGGTGCCTGCAGGCTGACTTCGGTCATCAGTTGAGCGGTGTTTCCTCCGTCACATTAGCGCAGCTGGCTTCTGGGTGAAGCGAACGTGTGTTAAGGAGCGCGGTTTGGCGTGTCATGTTTCGGGGGACGCATGACTCCACCTTCGCCTCTCCCGAGCCCGTTGGGGAGTTGCAGCAATGAGACAAGATCGTAATTGAAATCGGGAGAAAAAGGGGGTAAAAAACAAAAAGGTTGACTGAAGAGCATCTGCTAAATGACAGAAGAAAAAAAAATAGGACTACAAAGGGCATGTTTGCCCACACTATCTCAGCTCTCATTCCTCTTGGTTACTCTATACACTCTATACACACTGGGGCCAAGGCTGTTGCTGTGTACAAAAAGGACAACATGGAGGACATGTCAGGTGAAAAAACTGCATAAATGGACCACACACTTCTAGGAACTCAAATGTCACAGGGTCCAAACTGAACAAATGGTTGGGGGTCATCCTAATTTGTCGGACACCAGTCAGTCTCCAGCGTGTCTGGCACCTCCCTGCTTATCATTCCGGCTGGCTAAAGGTTATAAATAGACATGTGGTCTAAGACTGGCTATCCTGTCCGTCCTGTCCGTCCTTGTCAGTATGCTAACAAGCTCTTTTCTACTTGGCCAAATCAAATTGACAGACAGACGTCAATACAATCGGATAGTTACGATTCTGTCTTGGCCTTTTATGACTAAGTCTGGCGTCCAGGTAATTGGGCAACGAGACGATAGCAGCCATTTTGAGTCCCTACCGGTGACTTACAACAATAAAGTTGGTAAAGGTGTCTGGATGGTGGAACTAATTAGGGATTTCTGACATCATTCTCTCCTCCTCAGCAGACACAACTAGAGTGCAGTCAGTCAGGTCCCAGGAAATCAGTGTCAATTTATGGTTGTGTTGTTAAAGCTGCAATGTGTAACTTTTTGGGAAAATTACAGATCTGTCATTCTCATTGAAAGCAAGTCTAAGAAGTGGTAGATATATTCTATGTGTGATATTTCTATACTTCCCGTTCTTAAGTTTAGATTTTGCATCTTTTACTTTCGGTTTTGTACACCAGCTTCAAACAGCTGAAATACAATATTGAACATATATTTCCCAGCGGTTTAGATGGTACAATAATTCTATACACTATATATTGTTTGTTTTGCCACATAAACTGAAATTAGGCAAACTAATGTTTTAGAATTTTGGCAACCAGGAAATGGCGGAGTGATTTCTGCCTATTGCACTAGTTGCTACCGAGCATAATCTGAGAGAAGTTTGTTTGTGGTTGTTTAAAAAGGCAGTGTTTGTGTTAGTGAATTTCACACACATTTTAACAAACACACTCAGGTCTGTTTATTGTAATACAATGGAAAACTACGCCTGACTCTGCCATATATTCTTAGTTCCGAGCCAATGACTGCAGGAGACAGGAGAAGGGAGACACATGTTTGTGCTCTCTTGTCAACCGGAGTGTGAATAAGCTGTAGAGCATACAGACCACACACACCAAGAAACGCCAAGTCCTCCAGTCTAAACAGTAGACCTGCAGGCACATCCGTCAGACAGAGCTGCAACAGATAAGAGAAGACAGGACAGGCAGGGCCGAACAAACAGACAAACACAGGCTAGTTCATTAGCATTTAGCCAAGGAAAACAGCCTATTCAACAGTGTTGGGGAAGCTACTCTGAAAAGATAGTTAACCAAGCTACTAATTACATGATTTTTGTACACTCAGTGTACAAAAATTATGTTTCAAGTGAAAATTATGCAGGTCTGACGTCAAAATAGAAAGGAAATGATTGCCTACTTCACCCAAAGTTTATTTTCTTTTTCCACAAAAAAAGTAGTGTGCAACTATAGTTCCAGAAGTTAGCTACAACGCTACATGGCAAAAAAAGTAATTAACTACTGAAAACACTACCTAGATTGGATTTTAGTTCAACTACCACCAAGCTACTGCAAAATGTAGTTAAATTACTAGTTGAACTACATATACTGCAGTTCACTACTCCCCAACACTGAAATACAACATAGGCTACAACAAAAAGGCAACCGTTAAAGGACCATCTTTTAACTCATAATATTGTTTACCATGTTAAATACCATAGAACGTAATTCCTGGAGTTGTACAGTAACTTACATGCATCCGAAACCGCAACAAAATACATATGGGTAGTGACAGGTTATCATGATTATGTTGATCAAAGGAGCAGAATAGCTAAGTCCTCTGGACGGTGGAAGACTTAACGTAATATTTCAAAGGCCCATAATGGAACGTCAGCAATATGTATCTTATTCAGTTCAGTGGGAAATCAGCCGAGGGTTGAAGTCAGGTCCCCGTCATCGATTTACTGTCTGTACGGTAATTAAAGTTCATTGTAAGCCTTTGAACGGCTTACAACACCCCTTGAAGCCATCAAGTCATCCTCAACATGAGATACATTCAAATCTTAGATTCTGAAGATTTGTGATTTTATTTTGTTTACTGTGGATAATTCAAAGGTCCTCGAGAAACACACATGCACGCACACAAATTATATTAAAAAGCCCTTTAGTGTAGGAAAAAGGGAACAGGGCAAAACAAAGAGGAATAAGCCTTTGAATTAAATAGCATTTTCAGGTAAACAATGCACAAACTGCTGAGCTGCTGGATTATACAAATATATCCCTGGGAGCTACTGTCTGTGATAAATGTTGATAGTCATGGGTTTCCTACCCTTTGCCTCCTCTCTGTAATGTGTTGAATCCATTGTCTTGGAGAAACTGGGGACCAAGGACAATTGAAGCAATCAACCAAGAAAACCTACATACAGTAAGTCTCTAACCACATAACAAATACTACAGTTTAGTATAGAATACTACAGTACTTAGTTTCCACAGTTTGTTACGTTACAGCCTTATTCTAAAATGAGTTATTTTATTAAGTTATAAATTATTTTCCCCCTCATCAATCTACATGCAATACCCCAAACATAAATACCTAATTTACATAAATATTCAGACCCTTTGCTATGAGACTCGAAATTGAGCTCAGGTGCATCCGGTTTCCATTGATCATCCTTGAGGTGTTTCTACAACTTGATTGGAGTCCACCTGTGGTAAATTCAATTGATTGGACATGATTTGGAAAGGCACACACCCGTCTATATAAGGTCCCACAGTTGACAGTGCATGTCAGATCAAAAACCAAGCCATGAGGTTGAAGGAATTGTCCATAGAGTTGTGAGGCAAAGATCTGGGGAAGGGTACCCAAAAAATTCTGCAGCATTGAAGGTCCCCAAGAACACAGTGGCCTCCATCATTCTTAAATGGAAGAAGTTTGGAATCACCAAGACTCTTACTAGAGCTGGCTTCCCGGCCAAACTGAGCAATCGTGTGACCAAGAACCCGATGGTCACTCTGACAGAGCTCCAGAGTTCCTCTGTGGAGATGGGGGAACCTTCCAGAAGGACAACCATCTCTGCAGCACTCCACCAATCAGGTCTTTATGGTAAAGTTGCCAGACGGAAGCCACTCCTCAGTAAAAGGCACATGACAGCCTGCTTGGAGTTGGCCAAAAGGCCCCTAAAAACTCTCAGACCATGAGAAACAAGATTCTCTGGTCTGATGAAACCAAGATTGAACTCCTGAATCCCAAGCGTCACATCTGGAGGAAACCTGACACGTCACTACGATGAAGCATAGTGGTGGCAGCAGCATGCTGTGGGGATGATTTTTAGCAGCAGGGACTGAGAGACTGAGGGAAAGATGAACGGAGCAAAGTACGGAGAGATCTGTGATAAAAACCTTCTTCCAGAGAGCTCAGGACCTCAGACTGGGGCGATGGTTCACCTTCCAACAGGACAACGACACTAAGCACACAGCCAAGACAACGCAGGAGTGGCTTCGGGACAAGTCTCTGAATGTCCTGGAGTGGCCCAGCCAGAGCCCGGACGAACCCGATCGAACATCTCTGGAGAGACCTGAAAATAGCTGTGCAGTGACGCTCCCCATCCAACCTGACAGAACTTGAGAGGATCTGCAGAGAAGAATGGGAGAAATTCCCCAAATACAGGTGTGACAAGCTTGTACCACCATACCATAGAAGACTCGAGGCTGTAATCACTGCCAAATGTGCTTCAACAAAGAACTGAATAAAGGGTCTGAATACTTATGTAAATGTGATATTTCAGTTTAGATTTTTTTTCCAAAATTTGCAAACATTTCACTATAGAGTATTGTTTGTAGATTGATGAGGCAAAAAAATATTTAATCAATTTTAGAATAAGGCTGTAATGTAACAAAATGTAGAACATTTAAGGGGTCTGAATACTTTCTGAATGCACTGTATATAATTCTGTAGTAACCTATACTGAGGGAAAGTGAGATACCTAGTCAGTTGTACAACTGAATGCATTCAACTGAAATGTGTCTACTGCATTTAACCCCTCTGATTCAGAGAGGTGCGGAGGGCTGCCTTAATCGACATCCACGTCATCGGCGCCCGGGGAACAGTGGGTTAACTGCCTTGCTCAGGGGCAGAACAACATATTTTTACCTTGTTAGCTTCAATCCTGCAACCTTTCGGTTACTGGCCCAAAGCTCCTACCCACCAGGCTACCTGCCGCCCCACACTGTAGTATCCCTCGATCACGTGTAGAATTTAGTATAGAGTTTTGTAGTATACTGTAGAATACTATCATAAATACTACAGTGTTATCCACAAAAACCACTGTGGTAAATACTACAGAAATGTAGTATTTAGAGAGAGAGAGAGAGAGAGAGAGAGAGAGAGAGAGAGAGAGAGAGAGAGAGAGAGAGAGAGAGAGAGAGAGAGAGAGAGAGAGAGAGAGAGAGAGAGAGAGAGAGAGAGAGAGAGAGAGAGAGAGAGAGAGAGAGAGAGAGAGAGAGAGAGAGAGAGAGAGAGAGAGAGAGAGAGAGAGAGAGAGAGAGAGAGAGAGAGAGAGAGAGAGAGAGAGAGAGAGAGAGAGAGAGAGAGAGAGAGAGAGAGAGAGAGAGAGAGAGAGAGAGAGAGAGAGAGAGAGAGAGAGAGAGAGAGAGAGAGAGAGAGAGAGAGAGAGAGAGAGAGAGAGAGAGAGAGAGAGAGAGAGAGAGAGAGAGAGAGAGAGAGAGAGAGAGAGAGAGAGAGAGGTCGTTCGACTCTGGGTCAGATTTTTATTGTATTTTATTTTTTTAGGGGGTAGATCAAATGTGACACACCTGGGTTCGGGTGTGTCCCGGAATAAATACCTTTTCCCCATTAATTGAGGAGACTCTCTCCATGCAGACACACTGTTGGATTTTGGTTGTGGCATTTTTGTGGCCATTTTGTTTGTTTGCTTTGGCACCGTTCAACACCCCTTATTATCACATCTATGCATGCAACCACTCACTTACACTACTGATTACTGACTACACTCACCATTGTATTTAGGTTACTTCAGTTAATAAATATATTTTTGTTATTCCTTATCTCCACAGTCTCCCTTTTTGTTACGTACTTCGAGCCGGTTCGTGACAATAGGGATATGGGATATGACTAAAGAGTTAATCAGGGTGATTTTTCCCACAAATAGCCAGGTATTTTCCTTTCCACATTCACCGTCAGACCATTTTATTGATAAACTACAAGGTAATGTAAAAGTAAATTTTTTTTGTGATCCAATACATAATATTGTACATTTGTCATAATTTGGTTGTAATCCAGAGAGGTTAGAAAAAGTATCTAGATCATCTATGAGGCTGTGAAGAGATCCAAATTGTGAATTTAAAAGAAAACATGAATCATCAACATACAATGACATCTTTGTTTCTAAGCCCTGGATTTCTAGGCCCTTGATATTAATGTTGGATCTGATTTTAATAGCTAACATTTCATTGGCCATAATAAATATATATGCCGAAACTTTCTGAGAAGTAGCCATCATTTATTATTTTACACCTAGGATTAGTATACATAACTTTAACCCATTGTATAAAATATTCTCCAAAATTGATATTTTCCAGGCATTTATATATAAATTCCAGTTGTACTTTATCAAAAGTATTTTCAAAGTCAACTATGAATACTTGGACTGGTTTCCCAGATTTTTCATAGTGTTCTATTGTTTCCAGTACTTGTCTTATATTTTCTCCTATGTATCGTCCATGTAAAAAAAAGCCTGTCTGATTAGGATGAATAATATCCGACAATAACTTTTAATTTTAAGCGCTATACACTATGCTAGAATTTTTCCATCACAACACTGAAGTGTAAGGGGCCTCCAATTTTTTTAATGGACTGGATCTGTATATTTACCACTTGGATCCTGTTTCAATAATAATGAAATCAGACCTTCTTGTTGAGTATCTGCTAATCTACCATTTTTTAGGAGTGGTATGCTAATAACGGTCTTCTGAGTACATCAAAAAAGGTTTGGTATACCTCCACTGGTATACCATCCAGCCTGGAGTTTTCCCGGACTTAAAGGATTATTGCATAAATAAGTTCCTCCTCTGTAATTTGGCTTTCAAATGAGTCTTTCTGTACAGCTGTTAATTTGAAATTATTATTAGGAAAAAATGTCTTACAATTAACTTCAGTTAGTGGAGATGGAGACTGAAACAAAAATATATGCTTAAAGTACTTTGCTTCCTCTTTCAAAATATAGTTTGGTGAATCATGGGTGACTCCGTCATTTGTAACAAGTTTCAGTAAATTATTTTTGGTAGCATTTCCATGTTGAAGATAGATGTTTATTTTTTTCCCTCCTTATTCCATCCAGATTGCTTTATCTTTCATTTATTTATTATTATTATTATTTTTAATTATACGTAGTTTTTATTGTTTCCTTTTACGATATACCAACAATGCAATTGAATTATATTTGGCATTAAACAATAACTTGACAGACATGAATACACAGAGCACCCGGAAAGCACCCAGACTCCTCGCCTGCCCGCACCCCACCACGCCACAGCCCACTCCAAGACGGACCAAATAAAAAACAACCTAATCCATTCTAGAACAAGGCTGCAACTCAACAAAATACGGAAAAAGTCTGGGTGCATGAACACCCCCCAAACACACCGCACACACAAAGATAGAAAAGGAAACAAGCTTTTAATTTTTCACCCACAACCACCCCTCCCCCATAACAACTATTACAACAAAAGTAAACATTAAAAAAAATATATATACAAAATAAAAAATCCCTACCCCTACCAGTCGTCTATGTATGTCTGTAGTCTATCAGGCCGTTACATATTGTTTTCACTTTCTATCTCTGAGAGAAAATGTCCCCAAATGTCCCTCAGAAAAGGTAGTGAGTTTACCATTACTTTTATAAATCAATCTTTCATATGAAGCTGTTTCTGCTAAGGCCACATACCATTCCTTATAAGAGGGAGGGTCCTTCTCCCTCCACTGTCTCAGTATCTATTTTGGCTGTGGTTAGAGCAACTTTTAGCCAGTTTAAACATGAGCTTCTCAGTCCATCAATATCTTTAGTGATATTCAGTAACAACAAAGCAGGATTTACAAGTATTGTGGTACCCAGAATATCCACAATCTTTTCCATTACCTTCCGCCAAAAGGGATGCAAGCTTGGACAGTCACAGAACATATGGTTTATGTTCTTGACTGACATCTCTAGCATAGACTGGATTCTATCAAACCTATTCTGTTCAACCTCAGAGGAGTCCAATAAATCCCATTGAACACTTTAAATTCAATCAGCTTGGACCGGGCATATCTCAGGGAGGAGCATCTGTTGTACTTTTATATTCCATTCCTCCTCTCCAAATGTTACCTCCAGGTCTTTTCCCATACGGCCTTTAGGCCCTTACAAGTTCCATTAAATGAACCTATAAGGTGGCAATATATAAGCCCTGTGGTATGTGGTAATTTGCATAGGATTTCTATCAAAACGCTTATATCGGAATGTACTGGGATTTTGACCTTGACTATGTGTCCCTGACCATGTGTCCCCCTATTTTCAATTCAGGGTTGTTCCATAACGAAGCATAGCTTATCAAGAAAGGTGAAGATCTCTTTATCTTATGAATCTGTCTCCATATATTTTTAGTATGGGACATTATTAGATTCTGGGGTCCCACCTTTTGTTGACTCAAATAATCTGCTTCCCTCAAATGGGGCATTAAGTTCCTCTTCCATGTCCACCCAGATTGGCCTGGTCGAGGTCACAATAAAGAGAGACCTTATTTGGGAAGCGACAAAGGCTTCTTGATACAATTGCATGTTAGGGAGCTTTAATCCTCCCTTCTCAGCACACTTGATCTTTCTTGAATAAGTTCCTCCATTTATTTTAGTTTTTCCTCTAAGGTATTCTGTGCCTCTATGGTACTGTTTTTATTGCTACCATGTTAGTCCCTCTATTTCCTTTCTTAATATGTATTCTTTGCTTTAATTGCTTTTGTTTTAAAGATGAGTATTGAATTGCATGGCCTCTAAAGGCACATTTAAAAGTGTCCCATACAATAAGGGGATCTGCTGTACCTATGTTATGTAGGAAAAAGTCAGTTATCAATTATTTTGTCCTGTTGAAAAACAAGTTGTCATCCAATAGGCGTGCCTACGTGGAAATTCTGTAAGAGTAATGTATATGCCAATTATTTGATGGTCCGACCGGATTCTGTCCCCTATCAACACTATTTAAACTTTTGGTGCCAGAGAGAATGACATAAGAAAGTAGTCAAGACAACTAGCTTGATTGAGCCTGAATTTGTTATATCTCACTAGGTCAGGATATTTAAGCCTCTATATATCCACTAGTTAAATGATATTCGTGATTTCCTTAAGTGCATAAGGGTGATAGTTTGTAGTGGGATTACCTTTACGGTCCATTGAGGTATTTAAAACCATATCATTCCAGGTGACTATCTCATGAAGCTGGTTGAGAGAATGCCAAGAGTGTGCAAAGCTGTCATCAAGGCAAACAGTGGCTATTTGAAGAATCTAAAATATAACACTTTTTTGGTTACTACATGATTCCATATGTGTTATTTCATAGTTTTGATGACTTCACTATTATTTTACAATGTAGAAAATAGTATAAAAAAAAGAAAAACCCTTGAATGAGTAGGTGTTTTAAAACTTTGGACCGGTAGTCCAAGGTCATCAAGGTTCTCATTAGCAGCTTTGAGAAATTCCTTGAATATTACGCTCACCCATCCGGGGGCTTTGGTTTTGTTGGACCAACCCTGCCAGGCAGGCTCAGACTCTTGAGGGGGCAGCGTGGCTTTAGTGGGTCTCTGACCTCGTTTATCTTTCTGTCTTGGCTGCATATAGGCTACTTGCAGTAGGCCTATAAAGCAGATAAGGATTTTTCCTAAGTGTGTGGGTAGCTCAGGTGGCCGTATAGGGTACAGGGTTGGGGACCGCTCCATCATGATAAGACAGTAAATAAATAAACTATATTTGTAATCTATTTTAAAACGTATATCACATTTCTGCACAAAATTGAAAGCGCTCTCTGTCACAACTCCTGCTCGCAGACACACATGGGCTCTGGCATTTGCAACCATTTTCCTTTTTCACTTACTTAACTCCAGACTTTTCCAAACACAAAAACACACACCCCACCTTCCATCACAATACACCCACACATACCCACATACTATGATTTCTGTGTCCTCTGTTAGCTGTGGTTTTATCCCTACCATGTTGATTCTTACCTAATTTCGGGCTTTTAAGTACTTGTGTTCCAGTTCCTCATATTTGAAGATGTATTATTTCAGTAATTATCCTTTCTTCTAATGCTGCCTTTTATCTCTTTATAAATACTATGAATAGAAAGTTGACAACGTATTTTACAACATTCCCTATATTGAATGGTATAGTGTGTTTGTAGTATATTTCTTTATCAATTGTTGTATTTGATCGTTTTCCAGTTTTTTGTTATTACAACCTATGGGATAGTATTGGGTGTTCCATTATTCGACTTCTCTATGGGAACTTTGTATTATTTAGAATAGCCATGGAGTAGTCTTGGTCTCGGAACAGTTGGTTGTCAATGAACAGTTTATCAACTACAAGAGCTACATGTTTCCCATTAAATCTATTCACCTTGAAGAGTGGGTGAAGAACTTTGCGCCGTTCTGTAATTTCCTTCGGGAACTGATCATAAATTCCTATTTTTGTGCCAGCGAGTCTTTTGCCCAGGCTTTCAACATTATTTTATCTTTAAAGAATGCAAATTTGGCAATGATTGGGCACTCGTATCGCTGTCCTGTCTGTCCGAAATGGTGTACACGTTCAAATTTGATTTTGTCGACAGTATCGCCTGGGATCTGTAGCGCTTTAAGGAGGAATTCTTTCACCGCGCTTTCAGGCTCTTCGCCCTCATTTTCTTTTATACCATTAAGTACCAGATTTTCTCGCATGGATCTAGTCTGTATTCTAAGTAAGGCTTCTCTCAGAAACATGTTCTCCTTTTTAAGTTAATTAACGTCCGTTTCAATAGTATTGACTGTACTTTTTAGGTTGTTTGCTTCTTTCTCCATTGTCGCAGCTTTTCCGTCACTCATTTCGAGGTTTGCCTTTATCTCCTTTATTTCTTTACTGACAAGTTCCAGTATTTATCATTTATTGATTTTAGCAGGTCGGTTTCCACTCTTACCTTACCAGGTGGTGAAAAGCATAATCCTCTGTGTCTGTCGAGGAATCTCGTAGTTTTCTCTTGGAGTTTGGTACTCAATTTTTTCCCTGGTTCCTCTCTGACATGTTTTGACCTCGACTGCATTCGTAATATTTATCAATAAACTTCTCTAGCCTTATACGTTTTTTGTGGGGTTATCATCCAGCTTGAATTTTATTGCCAACGAGTAAATAGATCAGTGTGCTACTATTTAGTCAGTTTTACAGATCATGAATATTGCGATTTCTCATGAGGCATTCTGCACCGCCATCTTCAGTCCGCCATCTCTCTGAAAGGAGATTACCGACTAAACGTAATCGGTGTCCTGGGTCAGATCCTTTATTAACCTGGTGGAAGATAAGAGAAAAGGGGCGCTACAGATCCCTCTGTGGTTTTCCAGTTAGGCTCAGACTCTAATGGAGTCTATGGAAAATCCCACAGACCCACAGATCTGTGGTGTTAGGCTCTCTGGCTGTCTATGGTTCAGGATTAAGGGGTCAGACTCTGCAGAGAGGTCACTTGGGTTTAGTATGGGGCTCCTACAGTGGGAAACAGCTGGTGATACCACGTCTGGAACAGTATGTGGAGTGTCTTATACATGAGCATTAGTCAATAAAACCAGGCGGACCAGGGTAGTAGCTACAAGATTCCAACCTGCTGACACAGCGCTGAGAGGTCAGATGAATCACATCAATATTTCAGGGGCTGTCTCCTGCAATGCAAACATAGCAAGGCATGTCGACGAGCTGCTGTGTCGAGAGAGAGAGAGAGAGAGAGGGGGGGGGGGGGGGGAGATGATGGAACATGGAGAGAACATGCGTCTGTCTATTTATTCTGCTCAGCGCTGTCTATCGCTACTGGAGGACGTTTCAAAGGAGATGATGGATTCAAGGCACAGCAGCTATATGACTGAGGAGCCATTGTGCTCCTGCACCACACCACAAAGACTGTCATTCCTCATTCCTCTAATACCGCCAGTTGTTGGCTGCTCTGATTTATTGTCTTATGTTTGATATACTTGATCTCCATACTATTAGCACACTAGCATAATCATATAATAAAATACCACATGCTTGCTCAAGTACAGTACTACCCCTGGGGAAGGGAGTCATACTGATCATAGAGGAGGACCCAGCAGGTCCAACCAGTCCTATCTCTAAGAACAATCTGAGAGGTACAAAGCCTGCCTCCTCTCTCCTTTCCAACCACCCACTGGCACTGATGCCTGCCCGCTGCAAACACACAGAGAAGGTCCCCCGGTAGAGCCCACCCACTGGGCACAAACTACTCATTCAAGGGTTTTTCTTTAGTTTGACTATTTTCTACATCGTAGAATAATAGTGAAGACATCAAAATTATGAAATAGCACATATGGAACCATGTAGTAACCCAAAAAGTGTTAAACAAATCAAAATTGATGTTATATTTGAGATTCTTCAAAGTATCCACCATTTGCCTTGATGCTGGGCAATGTTGACTCAAATGCTTCCCACAGTTGTGTTGAGTTGGCTAGGTGTCCTTTGGGTGGTGGACCATTCTTGATTAACACAGGAAACTGTTGAGCGTGAAAAACCCAGCAGCATTGCAGTTCTTGACACAAACACGTGCGCCTGGCACCTACTACCATACCCCATTCAATAGTACTTAAATATTTTGCCTTGCCCATTCACCCTCTGAATGGCATGCCTACACAATCCATGTCTCAATTGTCTCAAGGCCTAAAAAATAAAAATAAAAATTCTTTAACCTGTCTCCTCACCTTCATCTACACTGATTGAAGTGGATTTAACAAGTGACATCAATAAGGGATCATAGCTTTCGCCTATGTCATGGAAAGAGCAGTGCAGGCCTAGGGTTTCAAGCTTTTTCTTCTTCTCGTTAATAATTGATATGTTTCCATCTCAACCAAAAATCTAAATTAAAGAATAGGACTAAATCTAATCTAATTCAACTTTAAATGTACTTTAAAAGAAGTAATATTCTTTAACTTTGATTCTTGGTTGAGATGGACACATGAATACAACATATCAATTATTAATTTGTAGACAAAATGGATTTAAAGCCGGACTAAGTCAGTGGCACAAAATATCTCCTTCAAATGGGAAAGATCTCAGACACAGCTGGGCAGCACCTCCTTTCAATATGGCGTTGACAACCAAACACAATTCAATATCACTTTCGCAACACAGTAAAAAGTCTAACTTGTTGACAAGTTAAAAAATTATATGTTGGATTCATGTCTCCAACTAAAACAAAAATAAAAGTAACACAAATAGGATTAAGCCAGTGCTTCAGATTAAACTATCCAAGCATTAGATATCCTATAAATGTTGATATTTGGTTGCGTATCAAATCAAAGTTTATGGTTGCGTACACAATTAAACAGATTTTATAGCGGCTGCAGCGAAATGCTTATGTTACTAGCTCCTAACAATGCAGTAAAATGTAAAACAGGTACGTACAATCAATAAAAAATACTGAAAGAACAACGTCTTATGTAATCATAGAAAGCATGCAAAGATTGCAGGTCTGTGGAGATCTTCACAACTGCTATAATAATCTGTGCAGAACCTCGAACAGCATTGATCACATGCACTTTGTACTTTGAATTTAATCTCAACTGCAATCCAGGTCATTTGGTTGTGCTATTAGATGAATCACAGTGTCTTTTGGAGTGGGAGAATTAAAGTTGAAATCTCATTGATCAACGTCTCAAACAAGTATTACCCAAATGTCCACTTTGAAATGACGTGGTGTGCCCAGTGGGAAAGGTCTCAGACCCAGCTGGGCAGCACCTCCTTTCAATATGGCCAGCAGTCAACAGCCTGTGTGTGTGTTTGTATTTTTTTCCAAGGCAGCAGCTACTCTTCCTGGGGTCCAGCAAAATTAAGGCAGTTATACAATTTTAAAAACATTACAATACATTCATTACAGAATTCACAACACACTAAGTTTTTGCCCTCAGGCCCAAACTCCACTAGCACATATCTTCAACACAAAATCCATGTGTACGTGTGTGTATAGTAGGTATGTTATAATGTCTGTGTATGCATGTGTCTGTGCCTATGTTTGTGTTGCTTCACAGTCCCCGCTGTTCCATCAGGTGTATTTTTATCATTTTTTAAAAATCGGATTCTACTGCCTGCATCAGTTACCTGATGTGGAATATAGTTCCATGTAGTCATGGGTCTATGGAGTACTGTGCACCTCCCATAGTCTGTTCTGGTCTTGGGGATTGTGAAGAGCCCTCTGGTGGCATGTCTTGTGGGGTATGCATGGGTGTCTGAGCTGTGTGCTAGTCGTTTAAACAGACAGCTCGGTGCTTTCAACATGTCAATACCTCTCACAAATACAAGTAGTAATAAAGTCAATCTCTCCTCTACTTTGAGCCAGGAGAGATTGACATGCATTTTATTAATGTTTGCTCTATGTGTACATCCAAGGGCCAGCTGTGCTGTCCTGTTCTGAGCCAATTGCAATTTTCCTAAGTACCTCTTTGTGGAACCTGACAACACGACTGAACAGTGGTCCAGGTGCTACTAAACTAGAGCCTCTAGGACCTGCCTTGTTGATAGTGCTGTTATGAAGGTAGAGCAGAGCTTTACTATGGACTTCTCCCCATCTTAGCTACTGTTGTATCAATATGTTTTGACCATGACAGTTTGCAATCCAGGGTTACTCCAAGCAGTTTAGTCTCCTCAACTTGCTCAATTTCCACATTATTTATTACAATATTTAGTTGGGGTTTAGGGTTTAGTGAATGATTTGTCCCAAATGTTTTCAGTTTTTGAAATATCTTGGACTAACTTATTCCTTGTCACCCATTCTAAAACGAACTGCAGCTCTTTGTTAAGTGTTGCAGTCATTTCAGTTGCTGTGGTAGCTGACGTGTATAGTGTTGAGTCATCCGCAATCAGAGGCACACTGGCTTTACTCAAAGCCAGTGGCATGTCGTTAGTAAAGATTGAAAAAAGTAAGGGGCATAGACAGCTGCCCTGGGGAATTCCTGATTCTACCTGGATTATATTGGAGAGGCTTCCATTCAAGAACACCCTCTGTGTTCTGTTAGACAGGTAACTCTCTATCCACAATATAGCAGGGGGTGTAAAGCCATAACACATACGTTTTTCCAGCAACAAACTATAATCGATAATGTCAAAAGCCGCATTGAAGTCTAGCAAAACAGCCCCCACAATATTTTTTACATAAATTTCTCTCAGTCAATCATCAGTCATTTGTGTAAGTGCTGTGCTTGTTGAATGTCCTTCCTTATAAGCGTGCTGAAAGTCTGTTGTCAATTTGTTTACCGTAAAATACCAGTCTATCTGGTCAAAGGGGTTGGTAACAGGTTGATTGGTTAGCTATTTGAGCCAGTAAAAGGGGGCTTTACTATTCTTAGGTAGCAGAATGACCTTTGCTTCCCTCCAGGCCTGAGGGCACACACTTTCTAGTAGGCTTAAATTGAAGATATGACAAATAGGAGAGGCAATATCGTCCGCTATTATCCTCAGTAATTTTCCATCCAAGTTGTCAGACCCCGGTGGCTTGTCATTGTTTTTTCACCGCTTCCACACTCACTTTACAGAATTCAAAATTACAATTCTTGTCTGTCATAATTTGGTCAGGTATACAAGGATGTGTAGTGTCAGCGTTTGGTGCTGGCATGTCATGCCTAAGTTTGCTAATCTTGCCAATGAAAAAATCATTAAAGTGGTTGGCAATATCAGTCGGTTTTGTAATGAATGAGCCATCTGATTCAATGAATGATGGAGCTGAGTTTGCCTTTTTCCCCAAAACGTAATTGAAGGTGCTCCAAAGCTTTTTACTGTCATTCTTTGTCATTTATCTTTGTTTCATAGTGTAGTTTTTTCTTCTTTTTATTCAGTTTAGTCACATGATTTCTCAATTTGCAGTACGTTTGCCAATCGGTTGTGCAGCCAGACTTATTTGCCATTCTTTTTGCCTTATCCCTCTCAACCATAAAATTGTTCAATCCACAGGGATTTAACAGTTTTTACAGTAATTTTCTTGAGTGCATGCTTATCAGTAACTGGGATAAGCAATTTCATAAATGTGTCAAGTGCAACGTCTGTTTGCTCCTCATTACACACCACGGACCAACAAATATTCTTTACATCAACAACATAGGAATCACTACAAAACTTATTGTATGACCTCTTAATCATTATATTAGGCCCAGCCTGTGGAACTTTGGTTTTCCTAGATATGGCTACTATATTGTGATCACTACATCAGATGGATCTGGATACTGCTTTCAAGCACATTTCTGCAGCATTAGTAAAGATGGGATCAATACATGTTCATGATTTCATTTCTGTGCTGTTTGTAACTACCCTGGTAGGTTGACTGATAACCTGAACCAGGTTGCAGGGACTAGAAAGAGTTTGAAGCTTTTTCTTGAGTGGGCAGCTTAATGAAAGCCGGTCAATATTTAAATCACCCAGAAAATATACCTCTATTCATATCACATACATTATCAAGCATTTCACACATGTTATCCAGATACTGACTGTTAGGACTTGGTGGTCTATAGCAGCTTCCCACAATAAGGGGCTTTATGTGAGGCAGATAAACCTGTAGCCATATTACTTCAACATTACTTAACATGAGACCCTCTAATCTTTACAGGAATGTGGTTCTGAATATAAACAGCAACACCTCCACCACTGGCATTTCTGTCTTTTCTGTAAATGTTATAACCTTGTATTGCTCCCACTGTATCATCAAAGGTATTGTCTAAATAAGTTTCAGAGATAGTCAGAATATGATTGTCATCTGTTATTCATTTCATGAACCTTGTTTCTTAACTCTTAAGGATGCAAGAGAAAGGCCATCATGTATTATTCCAGCCCAGGTACAATTTAGATATTGGCCACTAGACGGCAGAAGTGTATGTACAACGTTTTAGTGTGATCCAATGAATTATTGCATTTCTGTTCAACATTTTGTATCAAGACTGCCCAAATTTGCCTAATTTGTTTATTAATAACGTTTCATGTTCAAAATTGTGCAATCTCCTCAAACAATAGCATGGTATTCTTTCACTGTAATAGCTACTGTAAATTGGACAGTGCAGTTAGATTAACAAGAATTTAAGCTTTCTGCCAATATCAGATATGTCAGATATGTCTATGTCCTGGGAAATTTTCTTGTCACTTACAACCTCATGCTAATCGCATTAGCCTACGTTAGCTCAACCGTCCCGTGGAAGGGACATATGTTAAAGTACATACCGTCCCATGTACTGTACAAACGGTACATATGTTAACGTGGGCTATTTTGAGCACTTTTCTGGGATGCTTGCTGGTTTTCATTGCTTTACTGGGAAGCTTAGCAGAAGTAGATATTTTCATGTTATGTATGTTAGTGCAGGGTGAGCTGCACACAGTGGAATTCCTACTAGGGCATACCGCCTCAGTGTGTGTGTGTGTGTGTGTGTTTATGGTTGCAAAGCTATGGCAATCTATGGTAACTTTGGTAATATACACTTAAAAAAAGGTATTCATATGTCATTTTAATTTAAATGTTTATATTTGTGTCCATATTGTCGATGAGTTTCTAGTAGATGGATCATATGGTTCAAAGAGAAAATAGCCTAATTAATGAAAAAAGCATCTCATCAACAATGCCATTATTTTCCATTACCTCTGCAACTCGTCTAAATATTAACTTTTTCACAACTGACACCAGTTTGACGCAAAAACATTGACAAAAAATACATATTGACAGTAAAATAAATAAATGTGTAAAAAATAGAAAGGATATTTCATTCTGAAACCCTCATATTAAACACCAATGGTATTGTTGATGGTTTATATTTAGGATAATGTTTTCCAGCATTGTCATTCCATTTTTAATTTTAAAATCCTCTCATGTAATTATTTCATATAATCATGTGATAAGGCCACACAGAGATAATTACAGACACCTGTGAAACTTTGAATGTTTCCAGTAATATACCCTCCCTTCGCAATCCTGTGTGTGTGTGTGTGAGAGAGAGTGAGAATGGGACGCTGGCCCAACCCTGGCCAATATGGCCCTTAGTCGAGCTAAGCAGCCGCTCCGTCCTGGCCACCCACCCACGGACGGACAAACACAGGGCAGGAGACCAGCAGTAAGCAGACCCGGCCAAGCCCTACTCCCGTCTTAGCCACCCCAGATGGTGTGGAGAGATAACGGGAGTAGAGAGGAGCAGAGTAAGCAGCGGACCATGGCAAAGCTCCCTGGATACCTTCCATTTGGATTAGCATTAGAGAAGTCATCCAGTAGGGGATTATGGCCCTGGTCCAAGGAAGAGGCCAGCACCCCTCTCTTACATGGACATGCTCCGCTCTTGCTGCGAATCAACCATTTCTGCTAATAAACCTGACAGAGCATGGAGGTGAACCCACATGAAATACTGTTTCAGTCTGTAAAAGGCTACCAAGGATGACCAGAGAGTCACTTAAGTGCTTCATCTGACAAAGTGCTACCATTCAGAAAGCACCTGTATAATTACATTTCCCGGTGGCTTCACACGCTCTACACCAAAGTGCTACACAATGGGTAACACCAGACCAAACAAACTAGCAGATTACACTCTAAAAAGCCAGAAACAAACTCGAACGGATGCATGTTCAGGGCTCGAAAAAAACGTTTGTGATTTTCAAAGCTGTCATCAAGGCAAAGGGTTGCTACTTCAAAGAATCTAAAATCTAAAATATATTTTCATTTGTTTAACACATACTACATGATTCCATGTGTGTTATTTCATAGTTTTGATGTCTTCACTATTATTCTACAATGTATAAAATAGTAAAAATAAAGAAAAACCCTTGAATAAGAGGTGTCCAAACTTTTGACTGGTACTGTACTGTAAATATAATTTTTTTTTGTGCCTGTTTTGCATGATATTTTAGCATTAATACTTGTCACATATCAGTTTGCAAACAATGTAAAAACAATTATAACTGAGTTAATAAAGCTGCATACATGCTCCAAATTGCAGGTATTTCATCCTAGCTCAGTGCTTTCTGTGGTAATGGGGCAGCCAGCGGAACATACAGAGCGTAGGTGTTGGTAATGTTCTCAAGTTTTCGGTACGGCAACTGCACCGCCCACAACCGCAGGGCTCTCCAGAGGGTGGTCCACAACGCATGCCCTCCAGGACACCTACAGCACCAGATGTTACAGGAAGGCCAAAAATATCATCAAGGACAACAACCACCCGAGCCACTGCCTGTTTACCCCGCTATCATCCAGAAGGCGAGGTCAGTACAGGTGCGTCAAAGCTGGGACCGAGAGACTGAAAAACAGCTTCTATCTAAAGGCCATCAGACTGTTAAATAGCCATCACCAGCACAGAGAGGTGGCCGCCTATATACAGACTTGAAATCATTGGCCACTTTAATAAATAGAACACTAGTCACTTTACATTTCTTGCATTACTAATCTCATGTACGTATATACTTTATTCTATACTATTCTACTGTATCTTAGTCTATGCTGCTCTGACGTTGCTCGTCCATATATTTATACATTCTTAATTCTAATCCTTACTTAGATTTGTGTGTACTGGGTATATGTTGTGAAATTGTTTGATTTTGCTTATTAGATATTGCTGCACTGTCGGAACTAGAAGCACAAGCATTTCGCTACACCCGCAATACCATCTGCTAAACACGTGTATGTGACCAATAAAATTTGATTTTGATTTGATTGGCTCAGTGTTCTGTCACTCATGGGGACACTACATCACCGCAAAATCTACAGAGAGAGTTAGAAAATTCAAGCCCCTTGGGTGCTGCCATAGATTTACATTAGAAGTGCCCATCCAAGAAGGCTCAAGGTCATTGGCCACAGATAAAATGATGTCAAATCATGTTATATCTACCGTAGCTTTGATATGACTGATCATGTCAACATCATACTTTCCAAGTCTTAGCTAGTAAACTAGACAAGCAGTCATCATCATGAATCAAGTCGACAATCTACTGGTAAATCCTTTTCAATCCTCGTCATATGAAGAGAAATCATAGATAAAACATATCGATGCTCATCGACCATTGGACATAAACATTACACAACATGTTGGAAATCGCATGAGTGGTTTGGAAGGAATCAGTGGCTAACTGCAAGTGTTGCAAAGCAATCACTAGCCTGCTATTCGGCGGAGAGGGTGTGTGGTCCAAGTCTGGGTTCAAGGGTCTCTTTTCCAAGCTGAAAAGGATAAAGATTCACATGCAACACCATGGGCCAGAAAAGATTGAATACATTGGCCATGCTGTCAATCCAGCATGACTTCTGACTTGTTCAAAACAACTGGAAACTCGGAACTGGGAAAGCTCAGACTTCAGTGACTTCAAGACAACTGGGAACTTGGGAAAAAACAAGCTCCGATTGGGAAAATACGTTTTGAATGTTCATCCAACTCGGAATTCCAAGTCGGGAACTCAGGCCTCTTCTAGAGCTCCGACCTGAAGATCACTGACGTCATGATTCGACTGTGTTTTCTGCCAAGTTCTCAGTTGTCTTGAAAGCACCTTAAATGCAGAGAATGCCAGACTTTGATGACAAAGTTTGATGACCAAATTTGCCCACAAGGACCGCCGCACAACTTTCCTGTTCAAGTGAGCACAGCACAACAAGGTGAGTCCAAAAATGTCTTTGCAAATTAATTACTTAAAAATCATACAATGTGATTTTCTGGATTTTTGTTTTAGATTCCGTCTCTCACAGTTGAAGTGTACCTATGATAAAAAATTACAGACCTCTACATGCTTTGTAAGTAGGAAAACCTGCAAAATCGGCAGTGTATCAAATACTTGTTCTCCCCACTGTATGTATATTGTAGCTAAGAAAGTAATACTAAGTGTATGTTGTGTACTAAGCTGTTAGTAGCCCATGTGCCTCACCCTAATAAGTTGGTCCCTTTCCCCCTCACAACTTAGCCTACTTGTAATGGAGCGCATGTCCATGACTTATAGGCAATGGCACTCAAATAAATGATTGGTTGGAGAAAGACTCTTTATTGTATCTCTTCAAGGTATAGCCAGAATCTTGAAACAAAAGAGAATATGTTGGCTTGAGTAGCGCATTCCGTTTGCCAACAATACTTTGACATAAGGTGCCAAAGTCGAGTGTTTGTTGTGCAAGCCAGTTACTAAAACAATGTAACTAGTTAATCATGTTTTTACCGTGTATAAAGCTGCCCATTTAAACGTGCATGCTCTAGCAATGTGAAATATATTATTCGAATAAAAATCGAAGCGTTGGTAGAGTATAATCATGTAATTTAACCTACCTTGTGTGTTTGTCTTAAGCGCCGCGCTGTCTCCTTGTTGAAGTGCCGGTGTGCATTACACATGAGGCAAATTAGTCTACGAGTCATCGAGGAACATTTATTGGTTGACGGGAATAGCCAAAGTGATGAATTATCCCGGGGGTGAATTACTTCATGAATATGTATTGTGTGACTTAAAGAAGAAGTGATGGAACAAGCTATTGAAGTGTGTGTTTATGTAAAACTGTTGTTTATGATGTTATATGTCCATGGGAAATTACGTATTTATGGTAGAAATGTGTTTTGGGGCTATCATGATGGGACATTCCTAGCTGAAGGGAGTTCATGGAAAGAGTACTTAGGTGGTCAGTTGGCCTTTGCCTGGGAAAAGAGCAGGCTGGGCAGGTAACAGGTTTGCTAGAGTAGAGCCACACCTGCATTTTGTTACAGGCAAAGAGTTGTTGCTGGAATAGTTTACACTGAGAATATCTTTGATTTGTTCATATCTTTGTCAACTTCCTGTTTGTTATTTTCTGTACAAAGTGTATTGGCCAATTAGTCCCGCATATTGTAAATAAAAGCCTCTAAGAGAGGTGAGCACCAGAACATCCTGTCTGTCTCCTCACTGTCCGATCCGCCGGTTCGCCTTCTTCTTCACACTATTGTTCTGACTCCGAGGTGCACATGTAGCCTATAGCCTATTTTAGAGAAAATGTCATCATCGGATATTGTAAGAGCTTTTATTGTCTGCTAATATGTACCCTTTATTTATCCTACGGTTCTGACTCTATACAGGGAGAATATTGTAAGAACGGACCATGTTCTGAATTCTGTCGCTGTACATTTCAAAGGTGCTGAACAAATAGTTATATTGACTACATCCATCCTAGCTCGATCATTAATGTCTTAATCGAAAGTATGGATTGCCTCTTATCCGCTCCTTGTTCCCTTATGCCATAGTTTGTACAACTCAATTGTCAGTAGAAACCACATTTGTTTAAGCAAGTCAGCTATGTTTTAAAAAAAGGCAGTAAACGAGGCTGAATGAACTGTTTCGCTGCCAGACAAAGACTCTGATGATAGCCAGGTGTAGCAGTGGTAAGGATTCACTCCATTGTGCTGAAAAGAAAGCTCTGCTGTTAGGACAGCTTTATGTAGGCCCTAACAGTTTGTGGGCACCGTTTTTCAATGTTAAAGTGGAATGAATGTATTATTTAGTGTTGTGTAGTGGCTTTGTTGTCATGCATGAAAAAAAATAAAAAAGAGTTTGCCCCACCAAGATTTACAATTGAAGTCGGAAGTTTACATACACCTTAGCCAAATACATTTCAACTCAGTTTTTCACAATTTGTGACATTTAATCCTAGTAAAAATGTCTTAGGTCAGTTAGGATCACCACTTTATTTTAAAGAATGTGAAATGTCTGAATAATATTAGAGAGAATAATTTATTTCAGCTTTTATTTCTTTCATCACATTCCCAGTGGGTCAGAAGTTTACATACACTCAATTAGTATTTGGTAGCATTGCCTTTAAATTGTTTAACTTGGGTCAAACGTTTCGGGTAGCCTTCCACAAGCTTCCCACAATAAGTTGGGTGAATTTTGGCCCATTCCTCCTAACAGAGCTGGTGTAACTGAGTCAGGTTTGTAGGCCTCCTTGCTCGCACATACTTTTTCAGTTCTGCCCACAAATCTTCTATAAGATTGAGGTCAGGGCTTTGTGATGGTCACTCCAATACCTTGACTTTGTTGTCCTTAAGCGATTTTGCCACAACTTTGGAAGTATGCTTGGGGTCATTGTCCATTTGGAAGACCCATTTGCGACCAAGCTTTAACTTCCTGACTGATGTCTTGAGATGTTGCTTCAATATATCCACATAATTTTCCTCCCTCATGATGCCATTTATTTTGTGAAGTGCACCAGCCCCTCCTGCAGCAAAGCACCCCCACAACATGATGCTGCCACCCCTTTTTCCTCCAGCCTCCCCAATTTCCTCCAAACATAACGATGGTCATTATGGCCAAACAGTTCTATTTTTGTTTCATCAGACTAGAGGACATTTCTCCAAAAAGTACAATCTTTGTCCCCATGTGCAGTTGCAAACCGTAGTCTGGCTTCTTTATGGTGGTTTTGGAGCAGTGGCTTCTTCCTTGCTGAGCGGCCTTTCAGGTTATGTCGATATCGGACTCGTTTTACTTTGGATATAGATACATTTGTGCCTGTTTCCTCCAGCATCTTCACAAGGTCCTTTGCTGTTTTCTGGGATTGATTTGCACTGTTCGCACCAAAGTACGTTCATCACTAGGAGACAGAACGCGTCTCCATCCTGAGTGGTATGACGGTTGCGTGGTCCCATGGTGTTTGTACTTGCGTACTATTGTTTGTACAGATGAACGTGGTACCTTCAGGCGTTTGGAAATTGCTCCCAAGGATGAACCAGACTTGTGGAGGTCTACAATTTTTTTTCTGAGGTCTTGGCTGATTTCTTTTGATTTCCCCATGATGTCAAGCAAAAAGGTACTGAGTTTGAAGGTAGGCCTTGAAATACATCCACAGGTACACCACGCTTCTAAAGCCATGACATCATTTGGAATTTTCCAAGCTGTTTAAAGACACAGTCAACTTAGTGTATGTAAACTTCTGACCCACTGGAATTGTGATAGAGTGAATTAATCTGTCTAGAAACAATTGTTGGAAAAATGACTTGTGTCATGCACAAAGTAGATGTCCTAACCGACTTGCCAAAACTATAGTTTGTTAACAAGAAATTTGTGTAGTGGTTGAAAAATGAGTTTTAATGACTCCAACCTAAGTGTATGTAAACTTCCGACTTCAACTGTAAAATCGCCACTGAAGCTCAGCAATGTGTGTACTCGTCACGGCCATATGCGTGAATGTTTCAAAAACCTATTACGGGATCACACCATTCTTAAACTCGCACATGATGCGAGCGTTTTTTATAAATGCGACGGAGATGGATATACAGCCTTATGGTAGAAACTTAGAAAGAGGGAATATTTGAAGATGCAACAATTGGATTGTGCCTTACTGCCAATTTGGACTATTGGCTGTGGAATCTTAGCCTGACTGACAGCTCTCACAGCTCTTCCTCGCTTTCTAATTACGTGGGTCGCGTCATTCAAGAAAGAGGAATCTGACTTTGTGGCTATGTAATCTAGTGGAACACCGCTTAACGCCCAGTCAACATACGCTGACGTTGAAACAGAGAACACTTCGGCGCAACAACCATGACATCATTTTACGATTTTTTAAAAGAGTGAGAGTAGAAGAGACAGAGGGGACATCCTGCTGTGAGCGAGGGTTCTCGGCCATGAAGCGCATCAAGTCAGACTGGAGTTCAACCTGTCCACCAGCATGATGAACAGTCTGCTGGTGATCTCTGTCCATGGACCGGAGACTGAGGACTACAAGGCATAGAGGGCTGTTAGCAAGTGGTGGCGCTCAAAAAGGTCAAGGCGACCATTCTTTCATGACTGAAGAGGGAGGGTGAAGCAGAGAAAGTGAAGGCTGGGGAACACACACGTTCTTTATTGTTGTGTCATGTTGTTTAATGGGGCAGCTGGTGGTGGAACGTAATGTATCTAACTTACGTTTATATAGTAACCAGTTCACAATAACATTGTTCTCTCTGAGATATATTGCATACATGTGGTTAACATGTTCAATAAATACATTATAATTATCAATAATGTGCAAAAATTAACAAATTAAGTTGATGTAATATAGACGGTCTGTATCTTTCTCAGAAATACACAAATTACTTTAAAATCACTGCAAATTAACTAGACCCATTTAGGGATGGTTCGAGTTCAGTTTGGGACAGTTGAAATTGCACTTCGGGACGGTAATGGGACAGTGACGAAAAAAGTTTGTTGTGAGACTTGTGCATGTTTTATGCAACGCCGACACTTATGGGGAAAATCTAGCCTCTTCACCTCGCTGCCATCTCCAGAGATCACAGTGGCAGATGTCTCCGTGTGTCTTTACTGAAGTAGCTCTTTGGTGTGGAACCCCGAGAGGAGCACCATCACCATCACCATCACTAATCTGCTGAACACCAAAGTGGGTTGGCCTGATCTGCCAACACAACAACACATTTACAGCACCTTACACTTTCTCTCACACTATCACTCCTGCCAGCCTCCCTATGGTTTTCTAGGAGCTAAATAAAGATCCAATACAGAAGATTGAGTTTGTTGTTACGCCGCTGTTAGACAGTGATATGAATATTGAAAAGAGTCAATGGTTAGCATCTGATATTAAGCTAACCAAATGATAGATTAATCACTTCAGGGACGTAGTCAGGGTCTGAGTTGTGAGGTCTGGGGCTGACTTTTTAGAAAGTTAAAGCTCATTTACTGTATTTCTATACAATTTAAAAACTCTAAAATGCTATTCGGAGAATAGCAAAAACAAGCAAAAAAAATGTACCTAGCCATTACCACATTGGTTGCTGTAGCTTCATTCACCTCAGTCGCTCTACAAACACATAGCCTATTAGCTATACAATTAACCGCTACACAATATCTCACATTATCTCAGCACCGTGATTAAAAACTATAACTTCGTACTTACAGAGGGATCTGTTCGCAGAATAAGTATTTTATTAACAAAAGGTAAACAAATGAGTTCGCTTTACATAAAAACATTATTGTTGCAGTTTTACAGCTAATTTCCTGTAATTGCACACATTTTGCCTAGAGGTGTGAAGAATTTTTTGCAGTTTTCAAAGCTAATTTCCTGAAATTTTACAAATGTTGCCATTAATTATGGCCTGTAAATATGATATCTGAGTGAGAGTGACTAACAAAATCAATGGGGGCCCCATGGAAGTCAGGGTCCCCGTGATTACTCCAAGTTTAGATAGCTGGCTAGACTAACTAGACTAATTTACCAATCAAAAACGTTTGAACTGACATGGGCTAATTGAGTGACTGTCAGTGCCATTAGAACAGCCTCAATTCATTGGGGCATGGACTATACAAGGTGCCGAAAGCGTTCCACAAGGATGCTGGCCCATTTTGACGCCAATGCTTCCCACAGTTTGGCTGGATGTCCTTTGGGTGGTGGACCATTCTTGATACACATGGGAAACTGTTGAGCGTGAAAAACCGAGCAGGATTAGAGTACTTGACACAAACTGGTTCACCTGGCACCTACTACAATACCCCCTTCAAAGGCACTTCAATCGTTTGTCTTGCCCATTCACCCTCTGAATGGCACACATACACAATGCATATTTCAATTGCCTCAAGGCTTAAAAAAACATTACTTAACCTGTCTCCTCCCCTTCATCTACATTGATTGAAGTGAATTTAACAAGTGACATCAATAAGGGATCATAGCTTTCACCTGTATTCACCTTTGTCAGTCTATGTCATGGAAAGAGCAGGTGTTCTTAATGTTTTGTCCACTCAGAGTATAACAAGGGAAGACTGCTGATGCACAACCAAGTTTCAAAATGGCACCTTTTTGAATTCTACTATTCTAACTCACAACAGTAAATTGAAACCCCGACTGAGTTTCAATTCGAGGTCTGGACCTCATGTCCTCATATGTAGCTACGGCCCTAAATCAATTAGCCACATTTATTAATTTCCCTCACAAAAACAACTCTGTACTGCTAATACATGGTGTATTTGAACAAACTGCGGGTGGCGCTGCCAGATTTTCTTAATTCAAGTCTGCAGAAGGAGGAAACTCTCAGGGGCTTTAGTTTAAATTAGCTCAGGCTACTTTTGTTAATATTACACTTATTCACACTGCACTGAGGGCTCCCAACTCCGCACTTGCACTCCAAGCAAGCAAGGGTTTGGCACTGAGATACTGTATACTGAAATAAAATTGCCTGTAGATGATTTGAATAAAACACCTTTATTGTTTACCAATACATAATGGGAGGGTGGGAAAGTGCATGATGTATTATAGAACATGTTTTAAATACATCCATATATGCATATATACATTAGATGCAGCTATAGGTAAATAATAAGGGTCAAATTAACATATGTTAATCCCACCCCATGGCAAAATGTGCCAAGAGTGCCTTGAGTGAGATTGGGTATGACAGCTTTCCAAAACTTCAGAGGAAAGTGGCAGGTGGAGAAGGGCATACAAACCCTGTCTGCCACTCCGTCATCAATTTTAAATCACGCTAAGGAGCACAAGGTCCCACTCATAATGATTTAGGGCCAGAAAATAGCTTCCCCCAGAGCGCCCATGGCCGTGGACTATAATATATGTCTCCCATGTGTAAAAACCATCATCTTCCATCTGGGAAAAAATTAACCCTGTTAGGAAAAGACGCGCTCAGGCTGGCTTTAATAGTTTCTCTCAAGCCTGTGATTCTAATCCAGACAGGCACACCTCCTTCATTATAAATGTAGCTACCCCAGCTAGTTGTATGTGTGTGTGTGAGAGAGAGAGAGAGAGAGAGAGAGAGAGAGAGAGAGAGAGAGAGAGAGAGAGAGAGAGAGAGAGAGAGAGAGAGAGAGAGAGAGAGAGAGAGAGAGAGAGAGAGAGAGAGAGAGAGAGAGAGAGAGAGAGAGAGAGAGAGAGAGAGAGAGAGAGAGAGAGAGAGAGAGAGAGAGAGAGAGAGAGAGAGAGAGAGAGAGAGAGAGAGAGAGGCAGAGAGAGAGAGAGAGGCAGAGAGAGAGAGAGAGAGAGAGAGAGAGAGAGAGAGAGAGAGAGAGAGAGAGAGAGAGAGAGAGAGAGAGAGAGAGAGAGAGAGAGAGAGAGAGAGAGAGAGAGAGAGAGAGAGGCAGAGAGAGAGAGAGAGAGAGAGAGAGAGAGAGAGAGAGAGAGAGAGAGAGAGAGAGAGAGAGGCAGAGAGAGAGAGAGAGAGGCAGAGAGAGAGAGAGAGAGGCAGAGAGAGAGAGAGAGAGAGACAGAGAGAGCCAGAGAGAGAGCCAGAGAGAGAGAGAGAGAGCCAGAGAGAGAGAGGCAGAGAGAGAGAGAGAGAGAGAGAGAGAGAGACAGAGAGAGACAGAGAGAGCCAGAGAGAGCTGCAAAACGCAGAAAGCAGACCTGCACGCTTTTACGACATGGCTTTTTAAGATAGAGACACCTTGCATATACTGTATATGCACATTATGCAGTGAGTGGTTTTTCTGCTGGTCTGGACCCGGCTGGATGTGATACTACTCATTGAGTCATCCAGGTAAAAATATTTGACAGCTGTTGCTGCAGTACAGGATGGCAGTGAGACAGTCACACCACACAGCCTATCCTCTAATAAAGCCTGCATCACTTCCTCACATGCAGCGCCACTTACTATACTGTTTCACACCTTGGTCTGTAGCCCTTCACACTCACACCTGTATACTGGTTGAAAATGGCAGATTTAGGCACTGATAAACACCTACATTGGAACGCAGTGGCTGTACAGTAACATGATATACATGACGTCAGAGCTCAGGCTCTGCGCCTCACAGCGCTGTATTGGTTTTGACTGACAGCTGTTCTGAACTTGAGCTGCCCCCATCCCTCCCGCTAATTATGCAACTTTTACAAATGTTTGTTGTCTGAGTGAGGGAAATGCTGTAAATGAAGAGGACTCAATGTATTTTGAAAGATGAGACATTGAGGATTATAATAAATACCGCTTTGATGTCATACAATCAAATCAAACACCCGAGTCCAAAAGTGCACTTTGCATTTCCAAGTCCTAAAACTCATGTCATATACTGTGTCAATGTTCATGATCACTGTTTGATGTAGTTACAAGATGACATGACATCATACCCTGGGTTGTTCTGAACAGAATGTGACTAAGTTTGTCTATTGTGAAAAAGATTTGTAGCAGAAGACGCACCTGAACGCACCCATGATTCCTTTCTATATGCACCAAAATTACATTCTTCTTCTCTGAATTGCCCTGTGGAAGACTAACACTGTAAAATCATAATTTAGAATGTGGCTAGTCATGTTGGCCATAGAACAAGCTTTCACCTGACCCAGATTACAATTTATAAATGGCTACAGTAATTGTGTGATGGTGGGATGCAGGGTTGTGTACCAAACAAAACAACTACAAGTGTGCTTGCTCTAGTTCCTCAACGGCAGAGCTAGGAGAGCTACAAAAAAAACACCTTACAGTTGAAGACTCTTCTTTAAGTTGTAAAAGCGCATTGAAATGACTTAGGAACTGTGAAGCCACTTGGAGACACCAGTTAGTCCTCTCACTCAAACCCTTGTCATTTTTTTGTCTTATGTTGCACCAACCCCACATTTTCCAGGAATATTCTCATCATGTTACTGAATGTATCCAGAGTATTTTCAGATTGCGTTATAAACAAGTGCGGCAAAAAGTACAGTAAATATAAAATGCACATAAAATCAACAGTGTAATGTTTGGATTCAGTCATGTCAGGTGAACTGTTCCCTTTCAATTGCTACCATGCTTATGCACTTTCATATTTATTTTGTAAGAAACATTTCAATTTAGCCCTATCCATATAGGCCAATTCCCAAAAGTGTAAAGGGTTAACCACACACAGCATTAGAAATCAGATACGGGGTCTAAGACAGAACTTGCCTACAGAGATACTGTATTTTTAATGCAGGCGAGGCCTTGAGTGCCTCTTCAGACATTGACCTTAACTGGAGAGAGGAAACAACCTCGGACAACTTCTCCACTCCTACCCGTTCACTCCTACCTGTTCAAATAAATATAAAACACATACAAAGCTGCCTGCGCAAGGGATCTGTTCTTTATGTGTGTTTACTCCCCATTGACATCAGACTGTGGTGCGATAGACGACTTTAAATACTAATTGAAGTGCTGAATGTGAGATATGAAGGACTGTCAGTACACTACAGTACAGTAAACAGTACAAAGCCAGCATCGCTATTTTGTGGAATATGGAAGCTGCGTGGCCTTTAGATATATTCGAGGGAATGTCCCTGTGTGAAACTAGGAATCTTGAGGAGCCAGGTCAGTGACTCCATTCTAGTTGGTCAGGCCTTTCTGAGTCAGTCGGTGTGGTTGCTCGGCTCCAGGCTGTAGTAACCAAAAAAGTGTTAAACAAATCAAAATATATTTTATATTTGAGATTCTTTAAAGTAGCCACCCTTTGCTTTGATGATAGCTTTGGTATTCTCAACCAGCTTCACACGGAATGCTTTTCCAACAGTCTTGAAGGAGATCACACATATGCTGAGCACTTGTTGGCTGCCTTTCCTTCACTCTGCGGTCCAACTCATCCCAAACCATCTCAATTGGGTTGAGGTCAGGTGATTGTGGAGGCCAGGTCATCAGATGCAGCACTCAATCACACTCCTTCTTGGTCAAATAACCATTACACAACCTGGAGGTGTGTGGGGTCATTGTCCTGTTGAAAAACAAATTATTGTCCCACTAAGCGCAAACCAGATGGGATGGCATATCGCTGCAGAATGCTATGGTAGCCATGCTGGTTAAGTGTGCCTTGAATTCTAAATAAATCACAGACAATGTCACCACAAAAGCACCCCCACACCATCACACCTCCTCCTCTATGCTTTACGGTGGGAACCACACATGCGGAGATCGTTCGTTCACCTACTCTGCGTCTCACAAAGACACGGCGGTTGGAACCAAAAATCAAGAATTTGGACTCATCAAACCAAAGGACAGATTTTCACCGGTCAAATGTCCATTGCTCGTGTTTCTTGAACCAAGCAAGTCTCTTCTTCTTATTGGTGTCCTTTAGTAGTGGTTTCTTTGCAGCAATTTGACCATGAAGGCCTGATTCACACAGTCTCCTCTGAAGAGTTGATGTTGAGATGTGTCATATTACTTGAACTCTGTGAAGCATTTTATTTGGGCTGCAATCTGAGGTGCAATTAACTCTAATGAACTTATCCTCTGCAGCAGAGGTACTGTAACTCTGGGTCTTTCTTTCCTGTGGCGGTCCTCATAAGAGCCAGCTTCATCATAGCGCTTGATGGTTTTTGCGACTGCACTTGAAGAAACTTTCAAAGTTCTTGAAATTTTCCGGATTGACTGACCTTCATGTCTTAAAGTAATGATGGACTGTTGTTTCTCTTTGCTTATTTGAGCTGTTCTTCCCATAATATAGACTTGGTCCTTTACTAAACAGGTCTATTTTCTGTATACTATCCCTACCTTGTCATAACACAACTGATTGTGCCAAATGCATTAAGAGCAAAAGAAATTCAACAAATTAACTTTTAACAAGGCACACCAGTTAATTGAAATGCTTTCCAGGTGACTATCTCAAGAAGCTGGTTGAGAGAATGCCAAGGGTGTGCAAAGCTGTCATCAAGGCTGTCATGGGTGGCTACTTTGAAGAATCTAAAATCTAAAATAAATGTTGATTTGTTTAACACTTTTTTGGTTACTACATTATTCCATATGTGTTTTTTCATCGTTTTAATGTCTTCACTATTATTCTACAATGTAGAAAATAGTGAAAATAAAGAAAAACATTTTGAATAAGTTGATGTGTCCCGGCTTATGACTGGTATTGCAATAAAAAAAGTAAAACAAGTACAATCACCAGCAATTCAGCTAAAAATATATATAATTCATGAAATCTGTTCCGAAGTATTCCCACAAATAAAAAAGTGACATACAGTATGTGTATGTGATCGTGTCTCAATGTAATCAACGTTTGAAATAATTGTTATTTTCAAATACAATTAATTTTTTGGGCTTAGCTGTGGTCAATTTACAGTGTACAAATTATTATAATTATGTTCCGGCCCCCCCCAACCACCTGCTCCGACAAAAATCATCCAGTGGCTGAATCTAGTTGCCTACCCCTGACATACTGAAGTATGTCACTGTCAGTTGACAGGTCAGTTGTGTCCTGGCTTACAACCACTTGCATAGATAATAGTGTCAGAGTCAACAGGAACTCCATGCCCTTCCTCATCACAGTCCTGCTACAAGAACCCTGCATCTAAATATCTAGTTCCAGTTCAACACCTCTCTGTCATCAGCCTGTAATCTCTTATTAATATTCATAACAAATCAGAGTTCATACTACATCCAAATATACCTGACAGTGGAGGCTGCTGAGGGAAGGACGCCTCATAATAATGGCCGGAACTGTAATGTATTTGATACCATTACACTTATTCCACTCCAGTCGTTACCACGAGCCCGTCCTCCCCAATTATGGTGCCACCAACCTCCTGTGATACCTGAGAATTTTGTGAGTGACTCAAGGTGACTTACTGACTGCAGTATCCAGAGATCTGCCATGACTTCAGAACTTCTCCAAGATCGTTTTCATTAGGCACCAAACAAAATAAAACTCACTGAAACAAGGAGGGACTACCTGGACTTGTCCAATAAGAAATACTAATTTCCGTTTCTGTTGCAAAACGTTTCAAAGTGTTCTGGTTCCGTTCCATAATGAACACGACCCAGGAGCTCAGGCAGAGGCAGCAGCCTTTAAGACAGCTATAATTGTCACAGTGCTGAGCCATGGAGCTGAAGACATTTCCAGGAGCGGCTCTGTCTGTCGGGTGCTCTGGGGAGGGACAAGAGGTCTTGGATGGCTTCATTATTATGACAAGGTGAATACACTCAGCCTCAAACATGACAGCTAGACAGGCAACTCTGAGGTCACACCTAGAGGAGACGTCTGCATGTAACAAGGACACTTTTTACAGTCAAGCCACAGATGCACATTCTGACTGGCCTCACAACTCTCTCCCTCCCATTTTCACTTATTGACACATTTTTCCCAAAGTCATATTTCATTGTGATTTGACAAAATCTTCTAGGCCACCTTGAGCGGAGCAAACGAACGGAACACAGACTGATTGAATTCTCTTTAAACTATACTGACTGCATGGGGAAGAGGTAGAAGGTAAGCTAAGGTAGAGGTTTCATACTCTTAGTAATTTGTAAGGATTTCAACATTCCCCTATCTGGAATCATCAAATCTAAAAGTTAACAGCAAGGCGACTCAGAAATAATGCAGCCAAGGCAGCAGCAGCAATGCAGCAAATTACTTTGTTATTTCTCCACGTAATGTTCTCTTTTTGTGGTGTTTTTAAAGGGGAACTGCACCTGCTGTTTTGGCCTCATTTTTTTGGCTTGCTCCTCAAGAAATGCTGGCGGCCATGACAGAAGCCAAACGTGAGTTGGCTTGGAGGTGTGGTTTGATGTGGATGTTTCTTCATTGTATCCTTGCCACCACCAGAACCAACCCAGCTGTCAGCACCTTGCCTGCAGCTGTTTCCCCCCCACTCAATCACAACAATAACTACAGGCAGAGATGTATGGTGAGATGCCGGAGCAAGCTTTGAATAGGTCAGTAGCCTACAGAGTAATATGAGAAAGCAATTGTTGAATTTATGAATTTATGTAGATATTCTAAAGTGTTTTAATAACTTTCAAATGTAGTAACAGGTCCATGTAGAATAACCAACCCTTTACATAATACCATAGAATCAGTATTCTGCATCTTTCATTATCATTCCCAGCCCAAACATATGCTGTGCCTATCAGTATTTTGTCTGGTGGTAATGGGGCTACCTTGGCAAACATGTCAGAGTGGTCATACCTTCCTGTGTGGTGTCCCGTATACCACAGGAGTTCCCTGACCCTGGTGCAGAATACACAGGGTTTCTCCCCATGTTGACAGATACCATTCAATTCAATAATAAAATAGACAATACAAGTAAAAGTTTTATGAACTATTTTAATGCAACATTTTAATGCAAAGTGCCAGGTCTATCTCCATTCAGAGACATCAGTATCAAGCTCGTCTTTCAGTCTGGACTTCATCGCATCATCTTGCAGGCCTCCATGTGCTGGCTCCATACATGTTTCTGTAAACACATACACATATAGTCACTGTTCTATTACCAATGGCAGTTAGGTAATATCTGACACACAAACGGGTACTATGTTGAAGTTTGAACAGGTCAGGTAAAAACCTACCCAAGTATGGTCTCCCCATCAAACCACTGAGGCTGCCGTCTGGAAATAGCATCTCCAGTCCATCAGTAGAAATAGGCAGAGTTGAGGCAGAGTTCATCAGCAACACATGGAATGAAAAGGGTGTTGCTATTATTGGACCTTTATGCTGTACTGTATTGTTATTATTAATCACCTCATGGTGGATGTGTTGAGTGCCAGTTCTCTCTGTATCTCATGTATCTGTGAACACATAATGACTCTAATGATGATTTGAAAAAAAGTTGCATGAAAGGCATGAGCGCTGCTGTTTCCTGCGCAGGCATCAGTCTCATTCACAATTTGACAAGCACTTGATCATATTCTCACCCATCAGACTATTCTTAATTTAATCTGGTCTTTACATATAGCATATGGGTGAGAAAAAAAAAGCATAATCCGTAGCCTGCACTCGAATAGCGAATGGAGGTTACGTGCGTTATGTTCTTTATATGCAAACATAGGCAGCACATCCATAAGGCTAGGGGAAGCTTTTCCTAAAGTAAATTGAATTAAATTGCCAAAATATATATAGCCTTATTAGCCTACTCCTGTCTATACAGAAATAAATAGGCTACGAAAGAATGATTTAGTCACGGAGAACATTTATCTTCTTTAAAAGAAAATATATTGCCTCTAGTCGGAAGGAAAGGCAGCACGCGTAATTTGGGAAGACTATTGCTGAGTTGCGACTGTCTGAAAAGTACAGAGGCCAATATTTCAAAATACAATCGCAGGAAGACATGGTTTGGAAAGCAAATGGTTATTGCTGTAAAGAGAAGACAATGAAAAGACTAATCTGTCTTTTCGTTATCAAAATTCTCAACTTAATTGAGCGAACAACAGAATAGCCTATCTTATTGGCACCAGCAGAGCGCATCGGCAATATCCCCAGTGAGTGCACACTGTGCATATTCACTATTTATCATTGTTACGTCAGTGCTACTTAAAAGTTAGTTTTTGGACAATAATTTCCTCCTTCCGTTTAGATGGACGTCATATTCTATTTGTGTCTCCCCTTCTTGTAGGCCTATTATATGGACGTCATTTTTATTGATATGTTTGTCACTGTCAGCAGAGTAGGCTACCTTTTGTCCTAATAAAAAGGAGTCTGCTAATGTCTCCAGTCATATATAAAGTGTAGTAGAATTGCATGAAATGTGTTTACAACAGGCCACATTTTCCCATGCAAAGAAAGAAGAAACGTATCTGTTATAGCCTAGGCCTACTCTATGCTGTACATGCTCAGTCATGCGTTGTCTTTTCTTGCAAACATTGAGTTATACTGTATTATTATCCTAAATTATGACTATCCAATCTACCCATCACATTAGGAATAGTAGGCTATCTTACATAAGTCTGCAAATGCATGGAATGCTTTTTTATAAAGGTGTATTTAATGGTAAAAATGAGCTTCCCCAATCTTTCAACTCATGCGCCACCTATGCATGCCAGGTTGTAAAGCTGATTAATGTGCTTCATTTTAAGAATTGAGCAATACATATAGCGGCACGATCCTCTTTTAAATAGTGGCCAATCAAAACAATGTTTTCACATGTGATTGCGCAATGACTGGGCTTATAAGAACATGTTTCACTAGGCTCTGTGGGCTATGGGCTCTCTAACTGTTCCAGGGGTCCTAGGCCTATAGGCTATGTTTGGACTTATTTGGCGACTTTAGTTGTGATACAAACATATAGGCCTATTGGCTAGGGTACATGATGTGTGCAACTCTGTTTTGAAAAAGTATGGGGGAAAAAGGCATGGGCTGTTTCTTGCCTTACTGTACATGCTGGGCATTATTCACAAGTGATAATATTGTCACCCATCAGACCATTTTTTATTCAATCTTGTCCTTACATATACTAAATAATGTATGTGAAATTAGTTTTGATTTCGAATGGACCGTTAATCATGCACCTGTCGGAACAGGGGCAGGGGGAAAAAATGATACGTTATCTATGCACTTAAATAGTGAATGGAGGACGCTTTTCCCACGGTGCATTTTCATGCCAGCGAGGTAGACTATACTCCTGTTGTAAAGAGAAGCAATGTGCTTAATATTAGGAAGGTTCGAGAAATAAATATAGTAGACCTAGAAAACTGATGGGATCCTCCTCTTATTAGTAGAGGCCATCAAAACTCTCACACAATTGTATAGAGTATAGAAATGTTGCGCAACATGGGGTCTCATGAAGAAGTGTTTGATTTGATTTTCAATTGAATTTGCAATAATGTCAGAGTGGTTAGATGGACAAT
Organism: Salvelinus alpinus; assembly: GCF_045679555.1. Taxonomy (NCBI): domain Eukaryota; kingdom Metazoa; phylum Chordata; class Actinopteri; order Salmoniformes; family Salmonidae; genus Salvelinus; species Salvelinus alpinus. The sequence goes on from NC_092100.1 coordinate 48,046,000, forward strand.
AGAGCCCTGACTACCAGGCCAGTAGTGACTGGCAGTTAGCAAGTTTGGTAGGCTACTAATGACCATCAGCAGCATCGGAGCGCAGTTTTTGAGAAGCCTTGTGGCGGTAATGCGGTCGCCGTAACAGCCTTAGGCAAGAGGCAAGAGGTGAGGCTGGAAGTGAGGTCTTACCCAGAGCCCCATTAATGGGCATAGCAGCGTAGATCAGCTCCTGGCCCCTCATCAAACACTAACACACACATACATGCACAGAGCACTGATTACATTATCAATGGTAGTTGTGATTAGCCTGGTGGAACCAACCTGATCGCTGCGTTCACCTTTCTTTTTCACTTTAGATATCATAAAATGTGAAGTGAAAAAGAATGGTGAACATAGCGGTCAGGCTGGTTCCACCAGGCTAGGTTATGCCCTGGACATTATATGGTGAACATAGCGGTCAGGCTGGTTCCACCAGGCTAGGTTATGCCCTGGACATTATATGGTGAACATAGCGGTTAGGCTGGTTCCACCAGGCTAGGTTATGCCCTGGACATTATACGGTGAACATAGCGATCAGGCTGGTTCCACCAGGCTAGGTTATGCCCTGGACATTATATGGTGAACATAGCGATCAGGCTGGTTCCACCAGGCTAGGTTATGCCCTGGACATTATATGGTGAACATAGCGGTCAGGCTGGTTCCACCAGGCTAGGTTATGCCCTGGACATTATATGGTGAACATAGCGGTTAGGCTGGTTCCACCAGGCTAGGTTATGCCCTGGACATTATACGGTGAACATAGCGATCAGGCTGGTTCCACCAGGCTAGGTTATGCCCTGGACATTATATGGTGAACATAGCGATCAGGCTGGTTCCACCAGGCTAGGTTATGCCCTGGACATTATATGGTGAACATAGCGGTCAGGCTGGTTCCACCAGGCTAGGTTATGCCCTGGACATTATATGGTGAACATAGCGATCAGGCTGGTTCCACCAGTCTAGGTTATACCCTGGACATTATATGCATCTAAAAATAAGAAAATAAGCAACAAGTAATGTAATTTTACATAAATTATGTTTCACAATTGGGTTATCAAATGTATCAAAGTAACGAAGTGGGTTACCTTTTGTATTTGTACAAATGATGAGCCTGTGGAAGCTGTTGCCGCTGACAGGTGAAGGTTGCTGGCCGGATACTTGCCAACATGTTGGCTGACTGTTCCATTCAAGTTTCAGGTTTCAAGTTTCAAATTTTAATGTCACGTGCTCAAGTAGAGTGAAATTCCTTCCTTGCAAGCTCTACACCCAACAACGCAGTAATCAGTATCAATGTAGTACGAAAAATAACATACGGTAGAACAAAAACACACAAGGGATAAAAATAAGAAATAAGAAGAGAAGTAAGTAAGCAATATGCAGGGTCATTTTGTATAGGGGTAAGGTGACTAGTAGTAGTAGCAGCATATTCACTGTGATGATTGTATGTGCGTGTAGAGTCAGTAGAAATGTGTGTGCGTCTAATGTGTGTGCAAGCAAATTAAGTGTGTGTGTGTGTGTGTGTGTGTGTGTGTGTGTGTGTGTGTGTGTGTGTGTGTGTGTGTGTGTGTGTGTGTGGTGAAGTGTCAGTGTGTGTGTGTGTGTGGTGAAGTGTCAGTGTGCGTGAGTGTGTAGAGTCCTGTGCATGTACATAGAGACCGTGGGAAAATAAAATACAAGGGACCACTCAGATAGTCAGTGTAGCAACTGTGTTTGCTATTAAGCAGTCTTATGGCTTGGGGATAGACATTGTTCAGGAGCCTGTCGGCTCCACTTGCGGAAGCAGAGAGAACAGTCTATGGAAGGGGTCATCAACTAGATTCAGCCGCGGGCCGATTCTTTATTGAGGGTATGGTCAGGGGGCCGGAACATAATTACAAATAAATTGTAGATTGCAAATTGACCTCAAGAAGACCAAACCAATATCGTATTTGACTAAAACATAATTATTTCAAACCTTGCTTACATTTGTATATGATCACATATACATTACATGACCAAAAGTTGCTTCCATTCAGTCACAAGAGCATTAGTGAGGTCTCAATTCATCCCAAAGGTGTTCGATGGGGTTGAGTGCAGGCCAGTCAAGTTCTTCCACACCGATCTCGACAAACCATTTCTGTATGGACCTCGCTTTGTGCACCGGGTCATTGTCATGCTGAAACAGCAAATGGCCTTCCCAAATTTGTTGCCACAAAGTTGTAAGCACAGAAGAGTCTACAATGTCATTGTATGCTGCAGCATTAGGATTTCCCTTCACTGGAACTAAGGGGCCTAGCCCTAACCATGAAAAATAGCCCCAGACCATTATTCCTCCTCCACCAAACTTTACAGTTGGCACTATGCATTCGGGCAGGTAGTGTTCTCCTGGTATCCGCCAAACCCAGATTCGCGTTCCCACTGCTCCAGAGTCCAATGGCGGTGAGCTTTACACCACCGACACTTGGCATTGCACATGGTGATCTTAGGCTTGAGTGCGGCTGCTCGGCCATGAAAACCCATTTCATGAAGTTCACGACGAACATTTCTTGTGCTGACGTTGCTTCCAGAGGCAGTTTGGAACTCGGTAGTGAGTGTTGCAACCAAGGAGAGACGAGCTACGCGCTTTTTTTTTACGCGCTACCCGCTTCAACACACGGCATTCTGTGAGCTTGTGTGGCCTACCACTTCGCGGCTGAGCCGTTGTTGCTCCTAGACGTTTCCACTTCACAATAACAGCACTTACAGTTGACCGGGGCAGTTCTAGCAGGGCAGAAATTTGAAGAACTGATTTGTTGGAAAGGTGGCATACTATGACTGTGCCACATTGAAAGTCACTGAGCTCTTCAGTAAGGCCATTCTTACTGCCAATATTTGTCTATGATTGCATGGCTCTGTGCTCGATTTTATACACAGCAACGGGTGTGGCTGAAATAGCCGCATCCACTAATTTCAAGGGGTGTCCACATACTTTTGTATATATAGTGTATTTCCCACACCTCCCTGTGGAGTGCACCATCTGTCCCCCATAGCAGAGAATGACTTGTCCAGCTTTAGACAAAGCAGCCAGTTTGAGTTTAGCAGGCAGTAAGTGTAGAGTGGAGGGGTCTGGTAACTGGCCCTGTTCAGAGTAGGGATCTCCCTCCCTCCCTTCCTCCCAGCCAGCTGCTGAAGGCTGTCTGTCACTCAGTCACCCTGCCTCCCCCTTCGCACAGCACTGAGAGCCAAGCCAGTCCATTGCTCCACTTCCTGCAGCATGGGGAAAACACTTAGGGAGGAGAACAGGACACTTTCCAGTTCTCCAATGTGTCCAGAGTGCTCTCTCTCTCACACACTGGCTGTTTGACAGTGATATTTCTTCTGTATTTACAGAGAGTGCAGTAGAATGGATGGTGTTGTGTAAGGTCCCTCTGCAGTGAGAAAAGGCCATACAGGCATCGGTTGTACCATGTTGCTTGCATAGGTTTCATGAATTGATGATGGGTGCTGCAGTACTGTACATGGGAGAGGGTGGGACTGGAGAGCGGCTATGAAATGCTCTTATCACTCAAGGAGCTCTGAGTGAAGATAACCACCCTGGTTGTCGGCTCTCAGCCGAAACAATAGAATAGACAGAGAGGAAAAAGGAGGGAAAGTGAAAGAAGGTGAGTTAACCGTGGATTGCAGGGAGAGGTGAACACTGGTACTGAACAATGTGACAATCTGTTCAACTAAGCCTGTCATTTCACAGTGTGAGACAGGGCAGCGGCGCGAGCGGTAAAGAGGTAACACAATTACTTCTCCGCCTCTGTAATCCATGGGCTACGGGGTGTGGGAATCGACACGTCCACTTTGCCATTGTGTGTCATGTAAAAGGATGAGTGCCAAACGCTGGGCAGGCAGGTAGGCTTGTGCTGCTTTGCTTCCAGTAGAACGCCGGGTTCTGTTACCAACTACATTTTAATGAAAAGCTGCTCGTCCCCCTCCTTCACAGCTTCCGTCTCTCTCCTCCTTCATGACCAGATCTATGACTAAGTGAATTCAACTTGAACGCACACCATAAACCAGCCTTGTTCGGCCTCTGTAGGTCACCACACAGCACATGTGCGTGCCTGAGAGACTTTATCATAACCTCTTTTTTCCATGTTTTATGTTGGTCCCTTGCCCTTTTCTTCATTCAGTCACATTATTGTTCATTGGCGTCCCTTGGAGGAAAAAGCCCTGAACTCTCGACATAAATAGGTTATAGTAGTGTGACCTAATCTGGACATTTTGAGACATCAGCCTTATGACAGCACCTTTGGCCGATGGGAAGTGATGATTTAGACAGTGAGCCAGTGAGTAAGCGTATCGGATAAGGTAAAGTGGCATTAGCTGTTGATGAATGACTTTTTAATGATATACTGACTGAGTGGCTAGCTGCAGCCCTGGCCCCACGCTCTGATCCAGGTCACCGAGCTCAAGCGGCTGTTTGATATGCTTCGAGTAGCAAATACTGCTGCTGCTGTATGCTGCAGGCATCCTATTGTTGGCACTCGACCCTTTAACTGTCCCCCCCTTGTTCAAATCCCTCTCTCCTTCCTTCTGCCTCTCTCTGGGTCTCTATCCATCTGCATCTCTCTCTCTCAAAATCTCTGCTCCCCTCTCTTCCCCTCTCAACCCCTAAACTATCCTCCCACCCTCACTCAACTATTTCTCTCCCTCTCCTTTCTCTGTCGCTATCCTTTCCCATCTCTCTCTCAAAATCTCTGCACTGTCTCCTCTTAATTCCCCTTCCTCTCTCTCCATTGGTGTCCTGTCTCTTTGTAGATGAAAGCCTTCCAGTGCCGCTGTCTTGTTGGTTCATAACTAAGTGCTAATGTGAAGTGTGACATTAGAACTGTAAGAGACGAGGACCACACTAGGTTGAGTTGAATGAATCATGGGATTGTGTTGTTCCTCTCCATACTGCTGCGATGTGTGTGTGCGTGCGTGCGTGCGTGCGTGCGTGCGTGCTTGCGTGCGTGCGTGCGTGTGTGTGTGTGTGCATCGGTATGTGTGAGCATGCATACATGTGTATGTATTAACGTGTTTTCTGTGTCTCTCTGTCTGTGCCCGTTAGGCCAGCTGTCACAATTGGAATACTCACTGCAGTCTCCTGTGTACACTCTACACTGCTCCCATGGCACAGCGAGTCACGCACACTATCTGTCTACAGTCAGGGACAGTCAACCTTGTAACTCTCCCCTCAGTTGGTGACGATTAAGCCCTGAAGGTTAAAGTGTATCTTTAACCTCCTGGGAATTGCAGTCTTCTAGTTATTCGTTTTTTTGTCCCCAGGGTATTGCTGTGAAGGTCTGTCTCCATTTGAAGCCAACCTAATTAGAATGCATGCCATGACGGTAGGTATTCTGAGGTTCCCGCATGACTGCTGACAGCATTTCTTTTTTGGTAAGTTAATTAGCTAAGCCTTTTTCATGATTGAAGGATGACAGCGTACCAAGAAGTGTCTAATTGGGGGTATAGAACTTTCATTTCTCAGTTAATGTAAAAGCAGGTTATCAGTCATTCTTGTAGTAATTATGACGCACATCTAGATATCTCTTTATTCTGTTAATTACGACACGCAATAATTGCTGGATTCAAGAGACATACTTTATGCTCTGTGCTTCATTTAAGAGAATACTTCAAGTTGAGTTATAATTTTAGTCATTTCGCAGATGCTTTTATCCAGTCAGTGCATTCAACCCAAGTAGAGCAGGAAAAATGTACCACATATTACAGTTATTGCAAGTAAACCCTTATTTGAAATAGCCGAGTTGAAGAGTTCCTGGTTATTTTCAATATACGGAAGTAGAGACAGGACTGAATAAATCAACAAAGTAGAAAGAAAACGGAAGTTGATCCGAGGTGAGGAGAGGGAAGATGAAATGAGGTCTAAAAACAACACCTGAGATCTGTTGAAGCAGTGACACAGACAGGTTCCGGTCCTGACTCCAGTCACATGCTAATGTTCAACACAACACCTGTTACTTCACCAAACAGCTTGCCAGCTGACGATCCGTCCCCTTGATGAAGGATGATGGAGCGCACACTCATTCTGTGTCTTTGCGCTTGATAGGTTACGATTGACGCAAATACATGCACACACACACTCTCTCACACGCAAAAACACCACACACACACACACACAGATCCTAGGTTTTGTTCAAGCTCAATTACACTAACCGCAAAGACATTCCCCCATTTGATACATATTCATAAGATCATAGTAACCCGAAAAACTGCATAAAATTCCCGCGTCGGTTGGAAAGGATCTGCTGAAATCATTTAAGCCAACTCGGAGATCCAGCAGAGACCAGCTAACATGACTCTGGAGCTTATGGCCCGAGCTCCTGCCCCATTACAAATGGTTCATTTGCTATTTAATATCAAAGGGTATGAGGAGGGGGAAACACTTTTACGACCAGCAGAACTCATCAATCAACCTCTCCAGTCGCACATTCTCCTTGCTGCTTAAAATGCTACCTAGCCCCACGGTGCACTTTTCTCCTTTTTCTGAGACCTGCTTGGAATGACAATTTCCTCCCCTGTTTAACATTTGGCTGGGCCCTCATACTGTGTTGTGGTTTACACCGGGAGAAGTCAGGAATATGCCATATGCACTGCATATTTCTGTCTGCATATTTCTGTCAGACAGTCAGTGCTATGTGACTGGGGGAAGAGAGAGACACTTTAAAAAATTTAGGGGGAAAGTAACCCTGTTCTTGTTTAGTGATGATACAGAGGGATATATGAGTACACAGGCCCGGGGGAGATGGGTACAAACAGCACACAGTGTGTGTGTATATGTGTGTGTGTGTGTGTGTGTGTGTGTGTGTGTGTGTGTGTGTGTGTGTGTGTGTATGCATGAGTGTCCTCAGACAAACTGATGAGCTGCTGAGGCAAATGAGGGAAGGTGAAGTTAAGTTCCTCACTGACAAAAACACATTACACAAGTGTTCCACAAATGTTCCTTGTGCCTCGATGGCCCTGCTTTAGTGTTGACAAGCAAAATCAGTAAGGAAGAGAGGAAATATTTGTATCACCTTTGATGTCCAAATGGGTTTATGTAATGTACGTTGTGGTGGCGGGTGCCACAGGGTTTCCCTGATTCTGGTGTTAGTGCTGCTCTGCTCCTGTCCTGGTCACATCAGGAAAGAGTCATTACTTTGACCTAGTCTGACTTCTCTTCTGAAGAGGACACGGAGCAAAGGGGAGCAGGGACAACTGGGGCCTAGCTTTCCTCACTAAATAAGACTAACCTTTTACTCCAGTGAAAACATATCCTCTCCCATTCCCAATGTGGTGTTGTTAATATAATACAATATAATATATGCCATTTAGCAGACACTTTTATCCAAAGCGACTTACAGTATTGTGAGTACATACGTTTCTGTATATGTGGCCCCAGCAGGGAATTGTTAAACTATAGAACCGGATGACTCAACTGCCATTCTCTGTCTCCATTGCCAAACCTTCCTTCATCTACTTCCTCATTATTCTGATGGACTTGAGCCACAACGTAAAAGAAGCACTTAGAAGCAATTAAGAGTCAATTAAGCCTGCAAAGTGCCTGACTGCTGGGATCGAAAAACCTATAAACTCACAGGTAAAGAGGGCCAAGGTTGGCTACTCTTTACTTCACAGAGGATGGCTTGCCTCTCATTCCAGAAACTGTACTGTACCCACCACCAGAGCACTGGGACGGCAGAGCCATTGACGTATACAAACCCTGGATTGCTGATGATATGTATTGGCCATTTAGAGGCTTTGACTATATCTTAGTACTATATCTCTTGACACAATGATGAAAATAATCATGGACTCTAAACCGTCAAGCTGCATACTGTACCCTATTCCAACTAAACTACTGAAAGAGCTGCTTCCTGTGCTTGGCCCTCCTATGTTGAACATAATAAACGGCTCTCTATCCACTGGATGTGTACCAAACTCACTAAAAGTGGCAGTAATAAAGCCTCTCTTGAAAAAGCCAAACCTTGACCCAGAAAATATAAAAAACAATCGGCCTATATCGAATCTTCCATTCCTCTCAAAAATTTTTGAAAAAGCTGTTGCGCAGCAACTCACTGCCTTCCTGAAGACAAACAATGTATACGAAATGCTTCAGTCTGGTTTTAGACCCCATCATAGCACTGAGACTGCACTTGTGAAGGTGGTAAATTACCTTTTAATGGCGTCAGACCGAGGCTCTGCATCTGTCCTCGTGCTCCTAGACCTTAGTGCTGCCTTTGATACCATCGATCACCACATTCTTTTGGAGAGATTGGAAACCAAAATTGGTCTACACGTATAAGTTCTGGCCTGGTTTAGATCTTATCTGTCGGAAAGATATCAGTTTGTCTCTGTGAATGGTTTGTCCTCTGACAAATCAACTGTACATTTTGGTGTTCCTCAAGGTTCCGTTTTAGGACCACTACTGTTTTCACTATATATTTTACCTCTTGGGGATGTCATTCGAAAACATAATGTTAACTTTCACTGCTATGCGGATGACACACAGCTGTACATTTCAATGAAACATGGTGAAGCCCCAAAATTGCTCTCGCTAGAAGCCTGTGTTTCAGACATAAGGAAGTGGATGGCTGCAAACTTTCTACTTTTAAACTCGGACAAAACAGAGATGCTTGTTCTAGGTCCCAAGAAACAAAGAGATCTTCTGTTGAATCTGACAATTAATCTTGATGGTTGTAAAGTCGTCTCAAATAAAACTGTGAAGGACCTCGGCGTTACTCTGGACCCCAATCTCTCTTTTGACGAACATATCAAGAATGTTTCAAGGACAGCTTTTTTCCATCTACATAACATTGCAAAAATCAGAAACTTTCTGTCCAGAAATGATGCAGAAAAATTAATCCATGCTTTTGTTACTTCTAGGTTAGACTACTGCAATGCTCTACTTTCCGGCTACCCGGATAAAGCACTAAATAAACTTCAGTTAGTGCTAAATACGGCTGCTAGAATCCTGACTAGAACCAAAAAATGTGATCATATTACTCCAGTGCTAGCCTCCCTACACTGGCTTCCTGTTAAGGCAAGGGCTAAGTTCAAGGTTTTACTGCTAACCTACAAAGCATTACATGGGCTTGCTCCTACCTATCTTTCCGATTTGGTCCTGCCGTACATACCTACACGTACGCTTCGGTCACAAGACGCAGGCCTCCTAATTGTCCCTAGAATTTCTAAGCAAACAGCTGGAGGCAGGGCTTTCTCCTATAGAGCTCCATTTTTATGGAATGGTCTGCCTACCCATGTGAGAGATGCAGACTCGGTCTCAACTTTTAAGTCTTTACTGAAGACTCATCTCTTCAGTGGGTCATATGATTGAGTGTAGTCTGGCCCAGGAGTGTGAAGGTGAACGGAAAGGCTCTGGAGCAACGAACCGCCCTTGCTGTCTCTGCCTGGCCGGTTCCCCTCTCTCCACTGGGATTCTCTGTCTCTCTAGAGACAGCAGGAGCGGTAGAGATACTCTTAATGATCGGCTATGAAAAGCCAACTGACGTTTACTCCTGAGGTGCTGACTTGCTGCACCCTAGACAACTGCTGTGATTATTATTATTTGACCATGCTGGTCATTTATGAACATTTGAACATCTTGGCCATGTTCTGTTATAATCTCCACCCGGCACAGCCAGAAGAGGACTGGCCACCCCTCATAGCCCGGTTCCTCTCTAGGTTTCTTCCTAGGTTTTTGCCTTTCTAGGGAGTTTTTCCTAGCCACCGTGCTTCTACACCTGCATTGCTTGCTGTTTGGGGTTTTAGGCTGGGTTTCTGTACAGCACTTTGAGATATCAGCTGATGTAAGAAGGGATATATAAATACATTTGATTTGATTTGAAGCAACGGGTCGGCCATATTGGCAACATCCAGTAGGAGCAGTCCTTCATAGGAATGTATGGAATTCTACACTATTTCAACGAAATGTTTCAAGGACAAAATTACATGTATTTAAGTATTTCATTTTTATGTTTAGGTCAAATAATATAATTAAAGTGTCTGTAATAGAATACATGTGGCAAAAACGAATGTAGAGATTAATACATGCTTAATATAGCTTACAAAATATTTTCTTACAGCGGTGGGGGAGTGCCAAGATGAAGGCACGATGGCGTCAACACCGCTCCACCTATCAGTCATCTAGTGTATATATAAATTGTTGGGCAGATCTTACAGATGCACTCCAGGGGATGTTGGAAGTTAAATCTTTAAATGAGTCAGATTGCTGTGGCTGCACCGAAGAGCAGATATAGCGAACCGGGAGCACGTATGGCTTCAGAGAGGATAATTGCGAAAGCGCTTTCAATCTATTAAAGTGAAAGATTAAAAGAAAAACAAATTTACTTTCTGCAATGGTTTAATAAATCAATGATTAAAACAAATAGACAATTAACCTGCGGGTCACCATTGAAATGGATGATATGATGCAGGCATAGACTCATAGCATAGAATGGCTGCTAACTCGAGCTTGAAACACCGATTTAGGGTCCGTCCAAAATGGCACCCTATTGCCTACTTTTGAATAAGGTGCCATTTCAGACACAGCCAATTCATTTAGATCCCTACACGGAGTGTGAATGGGTACCATCAGGAATCCTAAAAACGGTATAATTTAAGCCTACGTTCATATGGCCATCTGTTTTCTTTAAGCACTATACTGATCATGTATACTGTATGTGACTAATACAGTCATAGAGTGAAACGTGTTGTTGACGTTCTAAAGTAGGGGTTCTTAAAGTGGGGTCCGCAGGGGTTCTTAAAGTGGGATCCCCACTGCAGGGGATCCGCGGACAGTTCTCAATATATAGTGTGGTGAAAACAGTATTTGCCCCCTTTTCCAAAACTTCAAATTTGTTGCGTTTTAACCATTTTCATGTAGACTTGATCTTGTGTTTTGGATCATTGTCTTGCTGCATGACCCAGCTGTGTTTCAGCTTCAGCTCACAGACGGATGGCCTGACATTCTCCTGTAGAATTATCTGATACAGAGCAGAATTCATGGTTCCTTATATTAAGGCAAGTTGTCCAGGTCCTGAGGCAGCAAAGCATCCCCAAACCATCACACTACCACCACCATACTTGACCGTTGGTATGAGACTCTTACTGTGGAATGTAGTGTTTGTTTTTTCCTAGGCAAAATGGGACCCATTTCATCCAAAAAGTTGACTCAAGTTTTCCAAAAAGCACCTGGAAGCACCTGGATGGTCATCAAGACTCTTGGAAGAATGTTCAATGGACAGATTAGTCAAAAGTATAACTTTTTGGATGAAATGGGTCCCATTATGCCTGGCAAAAACCAATGCACTGCCGAAGTCACAGTAAAACCTTTTTTTTTTACCTCACTTGAGTGAGGATTATGAGGGGGTCCCTGATTAATTTTCTATCACAAAAGGGCTCCCTAGACCCAAAAAGTTTGAGAACTCCTGTTCTAAAGAACATAACGCACCAAGGGTAACTCAGAGAGGGATGTTACGCAAGACCGAAGACGTCCAATCAGCATGCAACTGAAGTAATCTAAAATGCAGCACAAAATAATGACTGAAGTCACACATTTACATTTCTCCAGATACTCTTATCCAGTAGGAAAGGGCATATATATTTGTACACTACTCATACTAGTCCCGCATGGGAATTGAACTCTCAAACCTGGCGCTGCACATGCCATGCTCTACCAACTGAGCCACGCTCCACACTGATTCAATGAGTCTCCTGAAAATTATGATATCTCCTTCACTTCATCAGCCCTTTAACCTGGCTTCAGCCCGTTGACTGGACTACATCCCTAGTTTACACTCAGAGGACAGGGAGAGTAGAGGAGAAAAGAGGTGGTTATTTGGCCATCCGGTTTTGTATTCAAACCTCCTCCATTTTACGCCACACACGCTCCACAAATGCTAGCAGGCTTAAGCCACATTTCTTAATATCATTGCTGCGTTTGGAGATGAGCTCAGGTTATGTTTATCAACACAGAGCTGAGACTAAATTAGCATGCAAATAGGACGCAATGTTTCTGTCCTTTGAATGTTTTACTTAGGGATTCATGTAACCCAACTCTGGATATTTGGAAAAGTACAGTCTGCTATCTCAAGTGTATGAATTACCCTGAATAACATTCAACCTGTAGAAACACACTTAAAATACAGGAAAACAGGTATAAAAAAAAATACTTGACATATCTGCACAGATTCTAATCAATGGCAATTGCTGTCCCTGAGTATCATACATGTTTAATGTTCAAAGCTGTGCCAAGACTGGGCAAAAATATAAAAAACACCCCATTTACTTCACACAAATTAAACCAGGTGAAAAAGCAAATCCTTGAAATATCTGGACTGGATTCACAGACAACACCCATCCCTGAGCATAATAAATGCTTAATATTCAAGGGCCATGGCAAAAACTGTTAAAAAACATATCAAAGACATCCCACTCACTTCACACAAATTTGTATTACTAGTCAAATCAAATCAAAACATTTTTGTCACAGGTGTAGACTAACAGTGAAACACTCACTTATGGGCCCTTCTCAACATTGCAGAGATAGAGAAAATAGAGAAATTATAGTAAAGTAATAACACGTAATACCCTGAACAAAAATGTAAATGTAACATGTAAATTGGTCCCATGTTTCATGAGCTGAAATAAAAGATCCCCTCAAAAATGTATCTAACATTTTACACCCAAAAAGGTTATTTTTCTCAAATTTTGTGTACAGATTTGTTTATATCTCTGTTAGTGAGCATTTCTCCTTTGCCAAGATAATCCATCCACCTGACATGTGTGGCATATCAAGAAGCTGATTAAACAGCGTGCAATTGGCATGCTGATTGCAAGTATGTCCACCAGAGCTGTTGCCAGAAAATGTCAAGTTCATTTCTCTACCATAAGCCGCCTACAACGTCGTTTTAGAGAATATGGCAGTACGTCCAACCGACCTCACAACCGCAGACCATGTGTATGGTGTTTCAACGTTGTGAACAGAGTGTCCCATGGTGGCAATGGTGTTATGGTATGGGCAGGCATAAGCTACGGACAACGAACACAATTGCATTTTATAGATGGCAATTTGAATGCACAGAGATACCGTGACGTGATCCTGAGGCCCATTGTCGTGCCATTCAACCGCTGCCATTACCTCATGTTTCAGCATTATAATCCACAGCCCCACATCGCAAGGATCTGTACACAATTCCTGGAAGATGAAAATGTCCAGTTCTTCCATGGCAGCATACTCACCAGACATGTCACCCATTGAGCATGTTTGGGATGCTCTGGATCTACATGTACGACAGCGTGTTCCAGTTCCCGCCAATATCCAGCAACTTCGCACAGCCATCGAAGAGGAATGGGACAACATTCCACAGGCCACAATCAACAGACTGATCAACTCTATGTGAAGGAGATGTGTCGTGATGAATGAGGCAAATGGTTGACACACCAGATACTGACTGGTTTTCTGATCCACTCCTCTACCTTTTTTTAAGGTATCTGTGACCAACCGATGCATATCTGTATTCCCAGTCATGCAAAATCCATAGATTAGGGCCTAATTAACTTACTTAAATTGACTGATTTCCTTATATACACCGTAACTCAGTAAAATCTTTGAAATTGTTGCATGTTGCATTTATATTTTTGTTCAGTATAATAAATACACAATGAATAACGATAACTTGGCTATATACACATGGTGCCAGTACCGAGTTGATGTGCAGAGGTACGAGGTAATTGAGGTAGATTTGTACATATAACTAGGAATGAAGTGACTATGCAACAGGATAGATAATATAGAGTAGCAGGAGCGTATGTGGTGAGTCAAAAATAGTTTGTGCAAAAAGGGTCAATGCATAAAGTCCGGGTAGCTATTTGGTTAACTATTTAGATAACTATTTAGCAGTCTTATTGCTTGGGGGTAGAAGCTGTTCAGGGTCCTGTTGGTGCATCGGTACCACTTGCCGTGTGGTAGCAGAGAAAACAGTCTATGACTTGGGTGGCTGGAGTCTTTGACCATTTTTAGGGCCTTGATTTGACACCGCCTGATATAGAGGTCCTGGATGGCAGGGAGCTCGGCCCCAGTGATGTACTGGGCCGTACGCACTACCATCTGTAGTGCCCTGCGGTCGGATTCCAAGGAGTTGCCATAACAAGCGGTGATGCAGCCAGTCAAGATGTTCTCAGTGGTGCAGAACATTTTCAGGATCTGAGGGCCCATGCCAAATCTTTTCAGAGGTGTTGTTGTTCCATTTTCAAGACGTTGTTGGTGTGTGTGGACCATGATAGATTCTTAATGATGTGGACACCGAGGAACTTGAAGCTTTCAACCAGCTCCACTACAGCACCGTTTCCTGTAGTCAACGATCAGCTCCATTTTCTTGCTGACGTTGAGGGTGAGATGGTTGTCCTGGCACCACACTGTCAGGTCTCTGACTTCCTCCCTATAGTCGCATCATCTTCGGTGATCAGGCCTACCACCATGGTGTCGTGGGAAAACGTAATGATGTTGGAGTTGTGCTTGGCCATGCAGTCGTGGGTGAACAGGGAGTACAGCACACACTCCTGAAGGGCGCCCGTGTTGAGGGTCAGCGTGGCTGATGTGTTGTTGCCTACCCTCACCACCTGGTGGTGGCTCGTCAGGAAGTTTTTGATAAGATTAGTAAAGATTTACGCAGGGGATCCCACATGGGGCCCCGACCCCAAGTTTGGGACCACTGAACGCCACATCACTGTCTCTCTCAGTATCTACACTACTCTCTGTAAAGCAAAGTTATGAGAACTTAGTAGCCTATTTCTTGCTCCTGCTGAGGTAGGCTTCGTTTAACGTTAGCTTCTTACTTCATCCATCTAGCTGGCCTTTCAATTTTACTGCAGTAGAAGCCTCTGCTGGCAGTTAGCCACATGACTGACTGACATATCAACACAGCAAATTGGACAGTGTTACCTAGTGTTGACTTTTCAGTGTAACATTTCTAGTGTTGATTCAGGATTTAAATTAACTCTGTAAGAGAGAAATTAACAGTCAAGTGGTGTAAAATAACCCCAGTGTTGGTGTTAATAACCAGTGTTGAGTGTGGTTGTGTCAGTTTAACTCTGTGGAGAGTAAAACAGTCCCATCAAAATCAAGCCCATCATTATCAGATTTCCCAGCATGCTCTACTGCAGATAGAAATGTTTTGCATTGTTTTCAATATCTGTGTTTGTGCATTGATTGATTGATTCATCTTATGCTACACAAAGATAAATACCATACATTTTTTAAAACTAATTCAATCAGTTATTTAATGCACCCGTTACTGAAATGGTTGTTCCAGTTTAAATGGTTTAGGTAGTCTCCTCACAATGTCCCTAACCCTGAACGTCATTCTCAAATCAAATCAAATTTGTCACATACACATGGTTAGCAGATGTTAATGCGAGTGTAGCGAAATGGTTGTGCTTCTAGTTCCGACAATGCAGTAATAACCAACGAGTAATCTAACCTAACAATTCCACAACTACTACCTTATACACACAAGTGTAAAGGGATAAAGAATATGTACATAAAGATATATGAATGAGTGATGGCCGAACGGCATAGACAAGATGCAGTAGATGGTATCGAGTACAGTATATACATATGAGATGAGTAATGTAGGGTATGTAAACATAAAAGTGCACAGTTTAAAGTGGCTAGTGATACATGTATTACATAAAGATGGCAAGATGCAGAAGATGATATAGAGTACAGTATATACATATACATTATATTAAGTGGCATTGTTTAAAGTGGCTAGTGATACATTTTTGATAAATTTCCATCAATTTCCATTATTAAAGTGAGCTGGAGTTGAGTCAGTATGTTGGCAGCAGCCACTCGATGTTAGTGGTGGCTGTTTAACAGTCTGATGGCCTTGAGATAGAAGCTGTTTTTCAGTCTCTCGGTCCCTGCTTTGATGCACCTGTACTGACCTCGCCTTCTGGATGATAGCGGGGTGAACAGGCAGTGGCTCGAGTGGTTGTTGTCCTTGATGATCTTTATGGCCTTCCTGTGACATCGGATGGTGTAGGTGTCCTGGAGGGCAGGTAGTTTGCCCCCAGTGATGCGTTGTGCAGACCTCACTACCCTCTGGAGAGCCTTACGGTTATGGGCGGAGCAGTTGCCGTACCAGGCGGTGATACAGCCCGACAGGATGCTCTCGATTGTGCATCTGTAGAAGTTTGTGAGTGCTTTTGGTGACAAGCCGAATATCTTCAGCCTCCTGAGGTTGAAGAGGCGCTTCTGCGCCTTCTTCACAACGCTGTCTGTGTGGGTGGACCAATTCAGTTTGTCCGTGATGTGTACGCCGAGGAACTTAAAACTTACTACCCTCTCCACTACTGTCCCGTCGATGTGGATAGGGGGGTGCTCCCTCTGCTGTTTCCTGAAGTCCACAATCATCTCCTTTGTTTTGTTGACGTTGAGTGTGAGGTTATTTTCCTGACACCACACTCCGAGGGCCCTCACCTCCTTCCTGTAGGCCGTCTCGTCATTGTTGGTAATCAAGCCTACCCCTGTAGTGTCGTCCGCAAACTTGATGATTGAGTTGGAGAAGTGCATGGCCACGCAGTCGTGGGTGAACAGGGAGTACAGGAGAGGGCTCAGAACGCACCCTTGTGGGTCCCCAAGTGTTGAGGACCAGCGGGGTGGAGATGTTGTTACCTACCCTCACCACCTGGGGGCGGCCCGTCAGGAAGTCCAGTACCCAGTTGCACAGAGCGGGGTCGAGACCCAGGGTCTCGAGCTTGATGACGAGTTTGGAGGGCACTATGGTGTTAAATGCTGAGCTGTAGTCGATGAACAGCATTCTCACATTAGGTATTCCTCTTGTCCAGATGGGTTAGGGCAGTGTGCAGTGTGGTTGCGATTTCGTCGTCTGTGGACCTATTGGGGCGGTAAGCAAATTGGAGTGGGTATAGGGTGTCAGGTAGGGTGGAGATGATATGGTCCTTAACTAGTCTCTTAAAGCACTTCATGATGACGGAAGTGAGTGCTACGGGGCGGTAGTCGTTTAGCTCAGTTACCTTAGCTTTCTTGGGAACAGGAACAATGGTGGCCCTCTTGAAGCATGTGAGAACAGCAGACTGGGATAAGGATTGATTGAAATTGTCCGTAAACACACCAGCCAGCTGGTCTGCGCATGCTCTGAGGACGCGGCTGGGGATGCCGTCTGGGCCTGCAGCCTTGCGAGGGTTAACACGTTTAAATGTTTTACTCACATCGGCTGCAGTGAAGGAGAGTCCGCAGGTTTTGATAGCGGGCCGTGTCAGGGGTACTGTATTGTCCTCAAAGCGAGCAAAGAAGTTATTTAGTCTGTCTGGGAGCAAGACATCCAGGTCCGTGACGGGGCTGGTTTTCTTTTTGTAATCCGTGATTGACTGTAGACCCTGCCACATACCTCTTGTGTCTGAGCCGTTGAATTGCAACTCTACTTTGTCTCTATACTGACACTTAGCTTGTTTGATTGCCTTGCGGAGGGAATAGCTACACTGTTTGTATTCGGTCATGTTTCCAGTCACCTTGCCCTGGTTAAAAGCAGTGGTTCGCGCTTTCAGTTTCGCGCGAATGCTGCCATCAATCCACGGTTTCTGGTTTGGGAATGTTTTAATAGTTGTTGTGGGTACGACAACGCCGATGCACTTTCTAATGAACTCGCTCACCGAATCAGCGTATTCGTCAATGTTGTTGTTGGACGCAATGCGGAACATATCCCAATCCACGTGATCAAAGCAGTCTTGAAGTGTGGAATCAGATTTGTCGGACCAGCGTTGAACAGACCTGAGCGCGAGAGCTTCTTGTTTTAGTTTCTGTCTGTAGACTGGAAGCAACAAAATGGAGTCGTGGTCAGCTTTTCCGAAAGGAGGGCGGGGGAGGGCCTTATATGCGTTGCGGAAGTTAGAATAACAATGATCCAGGGTTTTACCAGCCCTGGTTGCGCAATCGATTAGCTGATAGAATTTAGGGAGTCTTGCTTTCAGATTAGCCTTGTTAAAATCCCCAGATACAATGAATGCAGCCTCAGGATATGTGGTTTCCAGTTTACATAGAGTCAAATAAAGTTTGTTCAGGGCCATCGATGTGTCTGCTTGGGGGGGAATATATACGGCTGTGATTATAATCGAAGAGAATTCCCTTGGTAGATAATGCGGTCGACATTTGATTGTGAGGAATTCTAAGTCAGGTGAGCAGAAGGACTTGAGTTCCTGTATGTTGTTATGATCACACAACGTCTCGTTAATCATAAGGCATACACCCCCGCCCCTCTTCTTACCAGAAAGATGCTTGTTTCTGTTGGCGCGATGCGTGAAGAAACCAGCTGGCTGCACCGACTCCGATACCGTCTCTCGAGTGAGCCATGTTTCCGTGGAGCAAAGAACGTTACAGTCTCTGATGTCTCTCTGGAAGGCAACCCTTGCTCGGATTTCATCAACCTTGTTGTCAAGAGACTGGACATTGGCGAGTAGTATGCTAGGGAGTGGTGAGCGATGTGCCCGTCTCCGGAGCCTGACCAGAAGACCGCTTCGTTTGCCCCTTTTACGGCGACGTTGTTTAGGTTCGCCGGCTGGGATCAGATCCATTGTCCTGGGTGGAAGGCAAAACACAGGATCCGCTTCGGGAAAGTCATATTCCTGGTCGTAATGATGGTGAGTTGAGGTTGCTCTTATATTCAGTAGTTTCTCCCGACTGTATGTAATAAAACCTAAGATTACCTGGGGTACCAATATAAGAAATAACACGTAAAAAAAACAAAATACTGCATAGTTTCCTAGGAACGCGAAGCGAGGCGGCCATCTCTGTCGGCGCCGGAAGTACTCCTTCTGAATCCAGGTCCGGGGTGAGCAGTATGTCCTGCGCCGCCGACTCGTTGAAGTACAAATATTCCTCCAAAGTGAGGTTAGTGATCACTGTTCTGATGTCCAGAAAAAACACAAAATACAGAATTGTTCAGGAGCCCGTAAAACGGCAGCTATCCCTTGCAGCGCCATTCTTAGTTCGCTCACTCACTCACTCACTCACTCACTCACTCACTCACTCACTCACTCACTCACTCACTCACTCACCCACCCACCCACTCACTCACTCACTCACTCACTCACTCACTCACTCACTCACTCACTCACTCACTCACCCACTCACTCACTCACTCACTCACTCACTCACTCACTCACTCACTCACTCACCCACTCACTCACTCACTCACTCACTCACCCACTCACTCACTCACTCACTCACTCACTCACTCACTCACTCACTCACTCACTCACTCACTCACTCACTCACTCACTCACCCACTCACCCACTCACCCACACACTCACTCACAGTGCAGGCTGAAAGGTGCAGAGTTGACACTCCTCCATAGAATATGAACTGCAGTAATGCTCCACTTGTCTATGTGTCCCGTGACAGAGACAGAGAGCTGTGTGATGAAAGACCCAGAAAACTACTTCTGCACAGGAAAAATGAAGACCTAGCAACCCTGCCAAAATTATCCATCAGAGACGTCTCTCATCAATTCACCTGATTTCATTCATAGCGGGAGGGAATGATACAGGGAGTTATAGGGCAGGAAGGGAGCGAGAGAGGGAGGAGAAGAGTTCAATAGGACCCCGAAGCTGGAGAGTTTTACATGAGAATCATGCAAGGCCGTAGCTACATACAGTATGAGGACACAGACCTCTGTATTTTTGGCATTCTTTTGGGGGGGGGGACTCAGTCGGGGTCTCAATTTAAATTTAAAGTGTTTTTTCAATTTCTATTTAAAGTTGCAATTTCGAAAATTGGTTGTGCATCAGCAGTTTTCCTCTTGTTATATGTTACTGACAGTCAATAAATTAGCCATGTCAGATTGGTAAATGAGTCTATTTAGTCTAGCCAGCTATGTAAACGTGTAGTAATCATGGCCAACGTGTCCAGGGCCCCATTGATTTTGTTAGTCACGCCCACTAACATGGCATATATCATTAGGGATTAACACGGGTAATCGGGATCCCGGGACTGCCAATCATAGTTAGGCCTACTTTATCATGACTAAATATCATTTTCACTTGCTGTGAAATCTTTAGATAGTGACGCAGCCAAGTTGGCAATGTGGCAAAGCGACAATCTTATTTTGGGAGAACCTGAGTGACCATATCTTGTTTTTAAACTCTTTAAATGGGCTCTTCTCGTTTGCCCTGACTTTTCGGTATTTCCAGGGACTCTCAGATAAATATGAATTATTCCTGGTATTGAAACTTGGTAGAGTTTTGGGAAAATATGAATCCCTATAAGCCATGGCAAAATGTGTAGAATTTAGGAAAAAACTGTAAAACTGCAATTTAAAAAAGTTCTTAAGGTGTTTAAGTTTTTATAAAAAAAATTTTTTTCTACTAACAGATCCCTCTGTACGTATTAAATTATAGTTTTTAATCTCGGTGCAGAGTTAATGTGAGTTAATGTGTAGAAGCTAATTGTACAGCTAATAGAGCCCCACAGTGGAGGTGTCATAAAACCTAGCGGTCAAACAGGGAAATGGTTCCAATCATTTTTCCACCATTCCTTTTTCCCATAGGGGATTTTAGAAACACTTAAAATAAGGGCTGTGTTTCGTGTAGTCTTACCCTGGCGTGACGTTTTAATAACCATGTAAATCCCTCTCGGACAAGGTGACTTTTATCATTATATTCGAAGCTAGGTAGAAGCTAGGTGGAATTAATGCCAGGTCTGATCCAAAGCTAGATGGAATTTTCCTTTCTGGGAGTTATTCCTTTGAGAAGTACAATATATGCTATCCTGATCACAGCCCTATCTATAGGCATGACTGTTTGCAGCATGGAGCATGGATGAAAAACAAACAAAATTAGACAAGTGCAGTAGCAAACAATGAGGTGAATGCACAGAGCCATGAAGAAAAAAACATATTTTCATTACTCAGGCCTGGCTTGATATCATGTAGAAAGGGAAGAGTGGCAATCTCCTAGCGTGGAAGACACCTGAGTACACTCTCCCAGGACAAGGGCTAAAACGGTTTAATATTTTGTTATAGTGTATTATTCTGCATGTTCCACTGTTGACCTAAAGACCCAGGTTGAATCTCAAATGGCACCCTATAGTGCACTACTTTTGACCAGGGCACATACGGCTCTGGTCAAAAGTAGTGCACTTGATAGGGAATAGGGTGCCATTTCAAACGCAGGCATTATCAGTCTGGGACACAGTCTCACAATGAAGGGCGCACTTCTGAGTGATTACAGGAGTCGACCCACTGCGAATGGGCGATTTAAACAGATCTTATTGGGCGCGAAGCAGGGCATTTAACTAATGAAACCTCTAAACTGATGAAACATTAAACTAATGAAACATCCCCGGCTCTGCATGCTTTACAATGCACTGAGATGAATGGGAGCAGCTCACCCAAATAATTAACTTTACTGAGTCAGCGGCTGGCTGACAAGTCTGTCAGACTAATCTAGAGACTGAGGACAAACGCTGGGGAGTGCTGGGAAGGCTGCCTGGGAGGCTGTGGGAGACTCATTTACTGCATTTCTATACAATAAAAAAAGTTAAATGCTACTTGTACAATTGTAACGTTATACCCCTGAAAGGGGGTAAATATGAGAAAGTATTCACAACGACACATAGTATCAGCAACTGTGCAGTCAGTTGTAATGATGAATTGCATAAAATGATCAACTCTTCCCATAGATACAGTATCTCTTTTCTCAAATGACATAGTGTTCACATTTATATTCCTAGGCATTACTAATCAAGCTCCGCACAAACAGACATCAATGGAGCACACAGATGATCGTATTATCACATTCACATGAATTATTAGAACATTGCTTATGTATTAATATCAGTGATGTGGTAAAAAATGGTGGGTAATAGATAAGACAAACAACAACCGATATAAATAAAAAATGACATGTTTAGAATTGTATTGTTTGCATTTTGATTGCATTTTAATATAGGCCTAGTTGAAATGTTCATATTGAAGCGTATCTTTTTTTATTTCATTTTTTAAACTTTTTTTATAAGATTAGTAAAGATTTACGCAGGGGATCCCACATGGGACCCCGATCCCAAGTTCTGCAGCCGCACCACTGAGCGCCACATCACTGTCTGTCACAGTATCCTACTCTCTGTAAGGCAAAGTTATGAGAACTTAGTAGCCTATTTCTTGCTCCTGCTGAGGTAGGCTTCGTTTAACGTTAGCTTCATACTTCATCCATCTAGCTGGCCTTTCAAATTTACTGCAGTAGAAGCCTCTGCTGGCAATTAGCCACATGACTGACTGACATATCAACACAGCAAATTGGACAGTGTTACCTAGTGTTGACTTTTCAGTGTAACATTTCTAGTGTTGATTCAGGATTTAAATTAACTGTAAGAGAGAAATTAACAGTCAAGTGGTGTAAAATAACCCCAGTGTTGGTGTTAATAACCAGTGTTGAGTGTGGTTGTGTCAGTTTAACTCTGTGGAGAGTAAAACATTCCCATCAAAATCAAGCCCATCATTATCAGATTTCCCAGCATGCTCTACTGCAGATAGAAATGTTTTGGATTGTTTTCAATATCTGTGTTTTTGCATTGGTTGATTGATTCATCTTATGCCACACAAAGATAAATACCATACATTTTTCTAAACTAATTCAATCAGTTATTTAATGCACCCGTTACTGAAATGGTTGTTCCAGTTTAAATGGTCCCTAACCCTGAACGTCATTCTGAATCCAGGTTGCGGGTGAATAAAAATTCCAACTATTGGACGTCTTAACTCTGGCTGAATTGCAATAGGAATTATACATCACTTTGCAAGCCAGCATAATGTAACTTGCAGGCCTGACGTGGCCTGTAAACCAGGAGGTTTTTAACACCACTGTGTTAGGATAAAACTTGGCCATCAAAGTAAGGCCAGATTATTTATTTAATGTATTGTCCTTAAGAGTTTAATTGTAATGATAACATTCACCTCAAGTAGTACTAAGCACACTGTTAATTTAACACTGAAAAGTGTGGATCTGCATAGACACAGGCCGAGTGTTAAACTGAACACTGTCAGTGTTGATTTAACACAGGAGAATTTGCTGTGTATAATCGACTACCAGTTTGGCACTCATTCTCAGAGAACTAGTTTTTCTTTGTTTGGGGGATGTCTGTAGACAGGAGTTGCGGGACGATTTTAAAATCGCCTTTTGTCTGGGATCTCGCACTGTCAACAGCTCTCTAGTTTGATGTACTTCTCTAGCGAGCCGACTGAGCTGGGGTAGTTAATTTCACGTCTCAGGTGAATATGCTGCTAAAAAGGCAAATCCGGGAGGCAAATCCAGGGGACGCAGACGAACATAACGAACAAACCACTGTTCATGATTCCACTCGTTCGCAAAGAGGCAGGTGCGATTACAACCTATATCAAATCAAGAATATAAGCGTTCAGAGCTTTGATCAACGCTGGGAGCAATATTTAGATGTTGACCCATAACTGATTTTCTTTATCGTATAAAACATATACAGTGTATAACATAGTATATAACATTCTTATTATTAGAAAAAAATGACTGTGTTCTCATATGTAGTTACGACCATGCCTGGCTGATACTGAGACTATGAGGGTTGAACATGAATGGGCTGTGGAGGCGAACCATCACCACCACAGTACTCACCACGCAATCACATCGTACATTAGGTTACATACAACACTTTCACATCAAGGGGATTTGATATACATATTTCCTGTCTACTTTGCTGATTTTGCTTGTCTGAAGCAGGTCCTCGGAGGCCCATGGAACATTTGTATAATGTGTTTGAAAGTGAGAACCTTAACTTCATCTGCCCTCGTTTGCCCTGACTACACGTGCACACACACACGCACATGCACACGCACACACAGGCCCCCTGAAGTTACTCTCTCAGAGCGCTGCATGTGAAATGTGAATATACAATAAAAGAGATGAGCAGAAATGAGACTCAGCGTGGGCTTTGTTTAATGGGTAACGGCTGACAAGATATCGCTACGTCAAAACCTGAGACTGCAATTCAATGCAAATGATCCAACCATTTTCGCAAATAACAATCATCTTCCCCTCTTATTCATTTGTATAATGTGACCTCTGTGCATACTGTCTAATGGCACTGTAACAATGAGGCAGTCACGGACCTGTGGTAATGGAAACATATTAGCAGCAGTCTTAGGCTAAATGGGCCAATAATCAATTTGGACAATTTTTTTAATAGCGCAGGGTTTTGTATTTCATCTACTTGTTTAGCTACTGCTTTTTGTTTATCCATTGGAGTTGTTTAGCCTGTTGGATATCCGTGGGTTGTTCCTGTGGACTACATGAGGAATGTAGATAATGGGAGTCTTTTGACTGAAAAGAACGATGCAGGCATAAAAAAATCCTCAAGTGGGTCTGAACTTTTAGTTTCTAGCACTTTCCAATCACTACTTTTTAACAAGGAAAAAAAGTGGCATCCTCCATCCATGAGAGGTCAAGGACTTGTGTTCAAAGTGAATTTCATAAAACATACATTTCAGTCAACAGACTTCAACAGACTTCAATGGTTATGAAAGGGGAGAACAAAGTGTGGTTTTGACAACCTCAGACTATCTGAAAACCAGCTGGACCCCGAAAGCCCGGCGACAGATCTCTAACTGCTAAGTGAATATGAAAGTCAACCGTGCCTCATATCACGCTCTTTAGTACTAACAAGTTACAGCCTGGTGTCCGTCTTCAACTTTTACCCCAGCCCCTCAAAATGAGATGCATGTGAATGTGTGTTTGTGTGTGTGTGAGTGCATGCCTGCGTCAAGCGTGTGGGAGGTACACCTGTTATAGTGCTGTACAGACAGACAGGAAGACAGACAGACAGGAAGACACTCTACATGCATACTGCAGACCACCCTAAGCCTGGTTTAAAGCCATTGTGCAGGTACTCTATAAATCAGAATTCAGTGTGGCCAGAGAGGCCCACCTGCCATCACAATATCCCCCCCTGCTCTGTCTTAAACCTGGCTGGAACGCTTGCTATAGTCACTAGGCCGGGGATTTCATCATGCCAAATATAAAAACACCAGTTTATGAGTCTAATGCAGACGTCAATGACATTGTGGCTTTGATTTACAGCGACCCCATGGCTGTACTGGGATGTTGTGGCTGTTTTACATTTTGATGAATACTCTTCTGTGTAGAACCGGATAAATTCTAAAGGACACCTTAGGGGGGAGGGTGTTGTGCACGGTGCACAGGACGTAAGGCACAAGCATTTCGGAACTAGAAGCACAAGCATTTCGCTACACTCGTATTAACATCTGCTAACCATGTGTATGTGAACAACACAATTTGATTTGGAGGTTGCGACAGACGTACAAAACCATTACTTATAAAAACGTGACATTTGTTTTATCAGCTCTCCACAACACAAAACACTCACGTCTCTTTTCTAAAAGTAACTGTTCAGTGTTTCCAGATGTCTATGAAATATGACTAATAATTCATTACAATATGAGTGAAATAGCTTTCCTTCTAAAAAAGAGTAAATAAGTACGTTAAAAAGGAGCTTTTCTGTGTTGGAACGGTGTGGGCGTACCCCAACAACTGAATGGTGTGGGCGCAGTGTAGGTGCCTCGTCGCTGTTAAATCATTGCAGCCACTCCAATAAATATGACCCCCCCCCCCCCCAAATATTTCTGCCGAGATGTGCTTTTAAACAGATAGTGTGAGATTTTGTCCACTAAGATCAGAGTGACAAGTTACAATGAATTTGTAGCAAACAGAGTAAGCATGAGATCCATCCGTGCACAGCCAATGCTTTTGCTCCTCATCATCTCACTACAGTGGAGTGGTGTGCATCAGCTATATTCAAATCAAATGTTATTTGTCACATACACAGTTTACAGCAGGTATAAAAGGTGCAGCAAATCCTTGTGTGCTAGGTCCCTCAACAATGCAGTGTAGTGGAAAAAGGAGAGAAGGTGACATTCGTGACTAGGGACTTGCAGGCGCCAAGGCCCAGCATGAGGACTCAATACGATGTTTGGACGGATGGTCGTATATTTGCATCTCACAGGAGCGAGCCACACCTTCGCCGTGGAATTCTCCGGGAACAGACTTTCCCACGGAAGTCCTGGGATCACTGAGGCCAGGAGAGGTGTGAAGACTGATGAAAACTTGAATCAACAGAATTAATGTTACTGTGTGAATTAAATTGTCTTGTTTGGATTGTTTCACGAGTGCATACATTTTTATATGTTTTATTGAACTGTAAGTGCTATGAATTTACTGTTACAGGGACACTGTGTTATTCTGTTCGTAGGCTGGCAGATAGTTCAAAAGACGTAGCGACACAGTGGTGTGCTCCTATCATTTAGCTAAGAGTTGATTAGTTTAGAATCTGAGTGCAAATAAATGTTAATTCAGGTTGGGGGTGAATTCGCACTTGAATTTGGTTAAAAGGGAGGGGAATTGGCTCATACTTTGAGATCTTGCTTCCGAGCTCCTGTGTGTATCAGACACACATCGTTTTTATTCTGAACTGAAGACATGTGTAACCACGTTAAGCCTTATTTAGTTGATAGTCATTTACTCTGAGTTATTCTGTAATGTATCATGTATTTCATGTCCACTAATTGTTTGAGTGTAAATTATTTTGTGAATAATTTATTAGTTGAATTGAGTAAATGCATTCCTCGTTTTACAGAGTGATTCTTTGATTGACTATACAATCATCATTTAGTAGGTCTATAGGTAAATATTATTTGCCACTACACATAGCATATGTTTGGGTTACACCTTGACATCCCTGATCTACTTGACTCAATAAATGAATGCTAGAACATTGGTCGCCAGGATTAGCTATTTGTATCTAGTCTCTTATTAATGGTATAACTGGGCAAGTTAGACACATGTTCATTATATATGTAGACATACTGAGTGCTGATGCAAGGCTTGCATCAGGCTTGCTACCTTGTCAATATGATTTAATTCCTCTACACAGTACATTAATCAATATCAATAAGAACAAGTAATAGAAGCGGTAGTATGCATCGTAATAATAGACTGTATAGAAATATAAAGTGGGTAGTAGTGTCTTGGTCGCGCAGTTGAATAAATAGTATATAATAGAACAACAGAGTTGACTGTTGTGTGTGTGTGTGTGTGTGTGTGTGTGTGTGTGTGTGTGTGTGTGTGTGTGTGTGTGTGTGTGTGTGAGAGAGAGAGAACACACACACACACAGAAGAAGTGCTTTAATGATACTTTCACAGACTTTTTCACCTCACCTGCAAATTGTTTATAAACCATGTTTTACTTTTTCACTGTCTGTGTTTCACCTCTTATAATTTGTGCAAATAAATACAACTAATTAAAGCAGCTTGAAGTGATACAGTCTACTGTGTGCTCAACCCACCTCTGTTCTCTCTGTAATGGCCTGTTCTGTTCTTCTGTTGTCTCTCTCCATCATATCCTATTCTTCTGTTGCTGTCTCTGTGTCTTGTCTGGGGTGCGACCTGACTTTGATTTTGTATAGCCCAGATCCAGGGAGAGTAAGGGACAATATTTTCATGTTGCACACCTTTTAGTTTTCTGATTAAATGCTTTCAAAATTTGGATATGAATTTCTACAATTTATAGTAGTTTTGAGGTTTTTAAGTCACTGAAATTTGGAGCTATTGGAATTTGAACATATCGTCCCATATTGTGTAATTTACCGATGGTCCCTAACTAGCCCCATAGGGAAATCCAAAGTCAACCCAAATTTACCACAGGCATTATGATCAGATCGCTTGCAGCTGCACTCCGAATTGATGATGACTTGTGTGCTGCCTGCTGTGGGCATGTGGGCAGGATTGAAACAAACCCAACCTTCATTTACATTGTGATACAGTCACGACCACAATTCTCACAAAACTCAGTTTTGGACCGGACTGACTTTATGACCAAAACTATCCTATTTACACTTTATAGAAAATGCTGACAGTAGAATAAATGTTTCTGAATATCGATGCCACATAAGCTGTTTTCTAAATGAGAAGTTGTTTTTAGGGACAGTTGCTTATTAACTCGTTTCAATTGTCTAATATGTCACTCATTTTAGTGTAGAAGGGCTGTTATAATGTTTAGAAAATGTGTTTGATGATTTATGCGCCCTATTCATGATGTTAGCGGCAAATTATATCCGAACTCCGAAGGTTTGTGCTAGCTAGCTAGCTACTGTGTGTGTTTGCTTATCCTGGAAGGGCTGTCTGGAAGCCGAAGGGAAGGGGCAGTCCTATGTAAAACAATAGATCATGATTTGTTCAATTCGAAATGGGATATCCAACCAGCGTAGGGTGCCCCCTAGAAGTCTGAGGGCACAGCCCCTTCAACTACCGTCGCTTCGTGCCGACACATCAAAGCAGTCAGGGGCGTAGAAAGGCTGATGTTAGAACGACTACCTTCCTGTAGGCCGTCTCGTCGCAGGCAGTGATCAAGCCCGCCACCGTCGTGTTGTCGGCAAACTTAATGATGATGTTGGAGTCGTGCGTGGCCACATAGTCGTGGGTGTAAGGGGAGTACAGGGGTTGTTGCCTACCTTCACCACCTGGGGTCTGCCTGTCAAGAAGTCCAGCATCCAGTTGCAGGGGGAGGTGTTCATATCCAGGGCCGTGAGACATATTTCAGATGGTGTCAACATAATAAGATGTTCATGCATTTTGGAGTAGAATGTCCTTTTTAAAAGTCACCAGAAGTGGCTTTACCACAGTTGTTCTACAAAAAAGTATGAGTTAACAGAATATGAGCTTTTAAATGTGAGATTTTCATTGGACCGTTACTTTAAAGGTGTGTGTGGAAACTTTTTAAAGTGTTCTGTTTGAAAAGGGGAAATGAATAAGTGCACCTGGGTTTGAGGAGGACCTGATGTGACGAGGGGGGAGGGTAGTAAGCCCTAACAAAATCTCCAAGCCTTTCTTCTGACCAGCTGTGTTTTCAATTCAAATTTAAAAGCCAGCTGATTGCAAGATGGAGAACACATACTCGTCTTCAACAACAGTCTGCTGGGAAATAGTTTTTTAAATTCCCTCTCTAACAACTCCAGGGGGAAAATTACAAAACTAGATGTGTTGGTATGCACAGAGCTGAGACGCAACACACAGGGAGGGGCACAAGAGAGGAACCTTGTGTTGCAGTGTTACGTTTAACTAACAGTCAATACCTTCTACAGTAGCCAACGAGAACTGCGTTCTGTAATGCCTCCCCCGTCTCTAGTCTAATTAGTAGGGAAAGCCTGGTCGTCAGACGCCCATGATAACCATGCTTCTAGTTTAATGTCATAACATGCTTTAATCCTCTTAGGCTGGTAGATGATCTGCAGACAAAGGGAGCCCGGCCCAACCATCATCCATCCATCCTCCACCATCACCCCCCCAAGGACACTAACAGACCAGAACAGCACCCCCCCAGAGCAGGTACTATACTGGGGGTGGGATAGAGACAGTACCCCCCTCCCTTCCCCCATAATCTCCATATTCAAAGGTGACAGTATTGTATAAATCTGTCCGGGACAGTATTGAGAGGTTCTCCTCTGTAAAATGGATGCTGGAGGACAGTTACAATCTTTCTCAATTTACTCCTTAACCCTTCCGCTTGGCCCAAACCCTTCAAAGTTTGCAGATCTGAAGGGTCTGGATAGGTATACAAGGTGTAGTGGTGGAGCTCGATTGCAATCATACTGCTTACACCTTACTGATCTGCAAACATAGAAGAGCAAGTTGGAGGGGTAGGGAGCAAATTGGGATGAAAGGTCATCCCTTAACTCCTCTGATCCTGGCATTGGTGTCACAAAGTTCTGCAACATCACTGAAAATGTAGGCCTGCCATCTGTCTGACTGTAACATATGACTATGATATTCCCAGCAGTACAATCACAACCCCAATCCCCTCTGCAGCTTAGCCCACACCAAGACCTATATATCCTTAATCATTTGTTTGAAAGAAGGCAGATTTGCAAAGAAAAAGCCATATCTCAGACTGGCCAATAAAAATAAAATATTAAGATGGGCAAAAGAACAGAGACACTGGACAGAGGAACTCTGCCTAGAAGGCCAGCATCCTAGAGTAGCCTCTTCACTGTTGACGTTGAGACTGGTGTTTTGCGGGTACTATTTAATGAAGCTGCCAGTTGAGGACTTGTGAGGCGTCTGTTTCTTATACTAGACACTCTAATATACTTGTCATCTTGCTCAGTTGTGCACCGGGGCCTCCCACTCCTCTTTCTATTCTGGTTAGAGACAGTTTGCGCTGTTCTGTGAAGGGAGTAGTACACCGCGTTGTACGAGATCTTGTTTCTTGGCAATTTCTCGCGTGGAATAGCCTTCTTTTCTCAGGACAAGAATAGACTGATGAATTTCAGAAGAAAGTTCTTTGTTTCTGGCCATTTTGAGCCTGTAATTGAACCCACAAATGCTGATGCTCCAGATACTCAACTAATCTCAAGAAGGCCAGTTGTATTGCTTCTTTAATCAGGACAACAGTTTTCAGCTGTGCTAACATAATTGCAAAAGGGTTTTCTAATGACTAATTAGCTTTTTAAAATTATAAACTTGGATTAGCTAACACAACGTGCCATTGGAACACAGGAGTGATGGTTGCTGATAATGGGCCTCGGTATACAGTGGGGAGAACAAGTATTTGATACACTGCCGATTTTGCAGGTTTTCCTACTTACAAAGCATGTAGAGGTCTGTAATTTTTATCATAGGTACACTTCAACTGTGAGAGACGGAATCTAAAACAAAAATCCAGAAAATCACATTGTATGATTTTTAAGTAAATAATTTGCATTTTATTGCATGACATAAGTATTTGATACATCAGAAAAGCAGAACTTAATATTTGGTACAGAAACCTTTGTGTGCAATTACAGAGATCATACGTTTCCTGTAGTTCTTGACCAGGTTTGCACACACTGCAGCAGGGATTTTGGCCCACTCCTCCATACAGACCTTCTCCAGATCCTTCAGGTTTCGGGGCTGTCGCTGGGCAATACGGACTTTCAGCTCCCTCCAAAGATTTTCTATTGGGTTCAGGTCTGGAGACTGGCTAGGCCACTCCAGGACCTTGAGATGCTTCTTACGGAGCCACTCCTTAGTTGCCCTGGCTGTGTGTTTCGGGTCGTTGTCATGCTGGAAGAACCAGCCACGACCCATCTTCAATGCTCTTACTGAGGGAAGGAGGTTGTTGGCCAAGATCTCGCGATACATGGCCCCATCCATCCTCCCCTCAATACGGTGCAGTCGTCCTGTCCCCTTTGCAGAAAAGCATCCCCAAAGAATGATGTTTCCACCTCCATGCTTCACGGTTGGGATGGTGTTCTTGGGGTTGTACTCATCCTTCTTCTTCCTCCAAACACGGCGAGTGGAGTTTAGACCAAAAAGCTCTATTTTTGTCTCATCAGACCACATGACCTTCTCCCATTCCTCCTCTGGATCATCCAGATGGTCATTGGCAAACTTCAGACGGGCCTGGACATGCGCTGGCTTGAGCAGGGGGATCTTGCGTGCGCTGCAGGATTTTAATCCATGACGGCATGGTGTGTTACTAATGGTTTTCTTTGAGACTGTGGTCCCAGCTCTCTTCAGGTCATTGACCAGGTCCTGCCGTGTAGTTCTGGGCTGATCCCTCACCTTCCTCATGATCATTGATGCCCCACGAGGTGAGATCTTGCATGGAGCCCCAGACCGAGGGTGATTGACCGTCATCTTGAACTTCTTCCATTTTCTAATAATTGCGCCAACAGTTGTTGCCTTCTCACCAAGCTGCTTGCCTATTGTCCTGTAGCCCATCCCAGCCTTGTGCAGGTCTACAATTGTATCCCTGATGTCCTTACACAGCTCTCTGGTCTTGGCCATTGTGGAGAGGTTGGAGTCTGTTTGATTGAGTGTGTGGACAGGTGTCTTTTATACAGGTAACGAGTTCAAACAGGTGCAGTTAATACAGGTAATGAGTGAAGAACAGGAGGGCTTCTTAAAGAAAAACTAACAGGTCTGTGAGAGCCGGAATTCTTACTGGTTGGTAGGTGATCAAATACTTATGTCATGCAATAAAATGCAAATTAATTACTTAAAAATCATACAATGTGATTTTCTGGATTTTTGTTTTAGATTCCGTCTCCCACAGTTGAAGTGTACCTATGATAAAAATTACAGACCTCTACATGCTTTGTAAGTAGGAAAACTTGCAAAATCGGCAGTGTATCAAATACTTGTTCTCCCCACTGTACCTATGTATATTCCATTGAAAATAACCCGTTTCCAGCTACAATAGTCATTTATAACACGAACAATGTCTAGACTGTATTTCTGAGCAATTTTATGTTATTTTAACGGACCAAAAATGTGCTTTTCTTTCAAAAACAAGTACATTATCAGGTGGTGGGTGTAGCTGGTGCATGAAGTCAGGCGCAGGAGAGCAGAGATGAGTGAACAACGCACTTTACTCAAGAAAATAGCACAAGTAACAGTACCAATGTGCGAACAATAACGATTGTTACAAAACACGGGTGAAAACAGCACCCGGACAAAACCAGCCGGAAACGTAACGACCTGAACAATAAACAATCACACACAAAGACATGGGGGAAAACGAGGGTTAAATACATGACCAGTAATTGTGAAATGAAAACCAGGTGTGTGGGAAAACGAGACAAACAAATGGAAAATTTAAAATGGATTGGCGATGGCTAGAAGACCGGCGACGTCGACCACCGAACACCGCCCGAACAAGGAGAGGCATCGACTTCGGTAGAAGTCGTGACAGTACCCCCCCTGACGCGCGGCTCCAGCAGCGCGTCGACACCGGCCTCGGAGACAACCCGGAGGGCGAGGCTCAGGGCGATCCGGATGGAGACGGTGGAACTCTCACAGCATTGAAGGATCCAACACGTCCTCCACCAGAACACAGCATCTCTCCTCCGGACCATACCCCTCCCAGTCCACGAGGTACTGAAGGCCCCTTGCCCGACGTCTCGAATCCAAAATGGAACAAACGGAGTACGCCGGGGCCCCCTCGATGTCCAGAGGGGGTGGAGGAACTTCTGCACCTCAGACTCCTGGAGTGGGCCAGCCACCACCGGCCTGAGGAGAGACACATGGAACGAGGGGTTAATGCGGTAATCGGGGGGAAGCTGTAACCTGTAACAAACCTCGTTCACTCTCCTCAGGGCTTTAAATGGCCCCACAAACCGTGGACCCAGCTTCCGACAGGGCAGGCGGAGGGGCAGGTTGAGGCTCGAGAGCCAGACCCGGTCCCCCGGTGTGAACAGACCCGGTCCCCCGGTGTGTACCCCAATACACACTGGAAGGGGGAGAGGTTAGTGGAGGAGTAGCGGAGTGAGTTCTGGGCCATCTCTGCCCAGGGCACGAACGCTGCCCACTCCCCCGGCCGGTCCTGGCAATAGGACCTCAGAAACCTACCCACATCCTGGTTAACTCTCTCCACCTGCCCGTTACTCTTGGGGTGAAAACCTGAGGTAAGGCTGACCGAGACCCCCAGATGTTCCATGAACGGCCTCCAGACCCTCGACGTGAACTGGGGACCCCGATCAGACACTATATCCTCAGGCACCCCGTAGTAACGGAAGACGTGTGTAAACAAGGCCTTAGCAGTCTGTAGGGCCGTTGGGAGAACGGGCAAAGGGAGGAGACGACAGGACTTAGAAAAACGATCCACAACGACCAGGATCGTGGTGTTACCCTGTGAGGGAGGAAGATCGGTCAGGAAATCTACCGAAAGGTGCGACCATGGCCGTTGTGAAATGGGTAAGGGTTGTAACTGACCTCTGGGCAGGTGCCTAGGAGCCTTGCACTGGGTGCACACCGAGCAGGAGGAAACATAAACATAAACCTTAGCCAAAGTGGGCCACCAGTACTTCCCACTAAGACAGCGCACCGTCCAACCGATACCAGGATGACCAGAGGAGGGTGACGTGTGGACCCAATAGATCAGCCGGTCGTGGACAGCAGACGGAACGTACAGACGCCCAGCTGGACACTGGAGGGGAGTGGGCTCTGTACATAACGCCTGCTCAATGTCCGTGTCCAGCTCCCACACGACCGGCGCTACCAGGCAGGAGGCCGGGAGTATGGGAGTATGATCCGTGAGCCGCTCCTCTGTGTCATACAGCCGGGACAGTGCGACTGCCTTCACATTTTGGGAACCTGGTCTGTAGGACAAGGTAAACACAAAACGGGTAAAAAACATGGCCCACCTTTCCTGACGAGGATTCAGTCTCCTCGCTGCCCGGATGTACTCCAGATTGCAGTGGTCAGTCCAGATGAGAAAAGGGTGTTTAGCCCCCTCAAGCCAATGTCTCCACGCCTTCAAGGCTTTCACCACAGCCAACAACTCCCGGTCCCCCACATCATAGTTCCGCTCCACCGGGCTGAGCTTCTTCAAGAAGAAAGCACAGGGGCAGAGCTTCGGTGGCGTGCCCGAGCGCTGAGAGAGCATGGCTCCTATCCCAGCCTCGGACGCGTCCACCTCCACTATGAACGCCAAAGAAGGATCCGGATGGGCCAGCACGGGAGCCGAGGTAAACAGAGCCCGTAGGCTACCATAAGCCCTGTCCGCCTCAGCCAACCACTGCAAACGTACAGGACCCCCCTTCAGCAGTGAGGTAATGGGAGCCGCCACCTGGCCAAAACCCCTGCATAAACCTCCGGTAGTAATTGGCAAACCCTAAAAACCGCTGCACCTCCTTTACCGTGGTGGGAGTCGGCCAATTACGCATGGCTGAAATGCGGTCACTCTCCATCTTCACCCCTGATGTGGAAATGCAGTACCCTAGGAAGGAGACGGCCTGCTGGAAGAACAGGCATTTCTCAGCCTTGATGTACAGGTCATGCTCCAACAATCGTCCAAGCACCCTGCGCACCAGGGACACATGCTCGGCGCATGTAGCGGAGTATATCAGAATGTTATCAATATACACCACTACACCCTGCCCGTTCAGGTCCCTGAAAATCTCGTCTACAAAGGCTTGGAAAACTGATGGAGCATTCAAACCCGTACAGCATTACGAGGTACTCATAATTCCCTGAGGTGGTACTGAACGCCGTCTTCCACTCGTCTCCCTCCCGGATACGCATCAGGTTGTACGTGCTCCTGAGATTTAGTTTCGTGAAGAAGCGCGCCCCGTGCATTGACTCAATCGCCGTGGCGATGAGAGGTAGCGGGTAACTGTACATCGCCGTGATTTGATTTAGACCTCGATAGTCAATACACGGGCGCAGACCTCCCTTCTTCTTCTTCACAAAAAAAGAAACTAGAGGAGGCGGGTGAAGTGGAAGACCAAATGTACCTCTGACGCAGGGATTCGGAGACATATGTTTCCATAGCCGCCATCTCCGCTTGTGACAGGGGATATACGTGACTCCTGGAAGTTCGGTGTTTACCAGGAGATTTATTGCACAATCCCCCTGTCGATGGGGTGGTAATTGAGTCGCCTTCTTCTTACAGAAGGTGAGAGCCAAATCGGCATATTCAGGGGGAAAGCGCACAGTGGAGACCTGGTCTGGACTTTCCACCGTAGTAGCACCAACGGAAACCCCTAAACACCTCTCCGAGCACTCTCGTGACTACCCCGTGAGAGCCCCCCGTTGCCACGAAACAGTGGGATCACGACAGACTAACCAGGGTAGGCCTAGCACCATGGGAAACGCAGGAGAATCAATAAGGAAGAGACTGATTCTCTCCTTATGACCCTCCTGCATCACCATGCCCAGGGGCACGGTGACCTCCCCAATCAACCCGGACCCTAATGGTCGACTGTCTAGGGCGTGAACTGGGAAGGGCATATCCACTGGAACAATGGGGATCCCTAATCTATGGGCAAATGATCTGTCAATGAAATTCCCAGCTGCGCCTGAATCGATGAGCGCCTTATGCTGGGAATGTGGGGAAAACTCAGGAAAAGTAACGTTCAAAAACATGTGAGCAACAGAGAGCTCTGGGTGAGCATGGTGCCGGCTCACCTGGGGTGACGCGAGAGTGCCCTGCCTGCTGCCTCGTCTCATTTACATTACATTTAAGTCATTTAGCAGACGCTCTTATCCAGAGCGACTTACAAATTGGTGCATTCACCTTATGATATCCAGTGGAACAACCACTTTACAATAGTGCATCTAACTCTTTTAAGGGGGGGGGGGGGGGGGGTTAGAAGGATTACTTTATCCTATCCTAGGTATTCCTTAAAGAGGTGGGGTTTCAGGTGTCTCCGGAAGGTGGTGATTGACTCCGCTGACCTGGCGTCGTGAGGGAGTTTGTTCCACCATTGGGGTGCCAGAGCAGCGAACAGTTTTGACTGGGCTGAGCGGGAACTGTACTTCCTCAGAGGTAGGGAGGCGAGCAGGCCAGAGGTGGATGAACGCAGTGCCCTTGTTTGGGTGTAGGGCCTGATCAGAGCCTGAAGGTACGGAGGTGCCGTTCCCCTCACAGCTCCGTAGGCAAGCACCATGGTCTTGTAGCGGATGCGAGCTTCAACTGGAAGCCAGTGGAGAGAGCGGAGGAGCGGGGTGACGTGAGAGAACTTGGGAAAGTTGAACACCAGACGGGCTGCGGCGTTCTGGATGAGTTGTAGGGGTTTAATGGCACAGGCAGGGAGCCCAGCCAACAGCGAGTTGCAGTAATCCAGACGGGAGATGACAAGTGCCTGGATTAGGACCTGCGCCGCTTCCTGCGTGAGGCAGGGTCGTACTCTGCGAATGTAGTAGAGCATGAACCTACAGGAACGGGTCACCGCCTTGATGTTAGTTGAGAACGACAGGGTGTTGTCCAGGATCACGCCAAGGTTCTTAGCACTCTGGGAGGAGGACACAATGGAGTTGTCAACCGTGATGGCGAGATCATGGAACGGGCAGTCCTTCCAGTCTCCCAGAGGAACCTCTCCAGCACCGACCGGCAGTGTGCCCTCTGCGGCCACAGATAGTGCATAAAACGGAACCTACTCCAGTCTCCCTAAGCACAGCATCTCCCAGCTCCATGGGCGTCGGAGCGGTGGTGCTGGGGGATGGAACCGACAGACCCCGATCTGGACGTCCGCGGGCAGCCAGCAAGTTATCCAACTGAATGGACAGGTCCACCAGCTGATCGAAAGTGAGGGTGATGTCCCTGCACGCCAACTCCCGACGGACGTCCTTGCGCAAACTGCAACGATAGTGGTCGATCAGGGCCTTGTCGTTCCATCCCACGCCAGTGTCCAGAGCGAACTCCTGGGCGCTCCTCTTCCCCTGCCTCAGATGTATGAGACGTTCACCCAACGCTCTACCCTCAGGCGGATGGTCGAAGACTGCCCGGAAGCGGCGGGTGAAATCTTTGAAGTGGTCCAGCGCCGCATCTCCTTCTCCCCACACGGCGTTGGCCCATTCCAGGACTCTCCCTGAGAAGCATGAGCCGAGGGCGGACACCCTCTCTCGGTCCGAAGGCGCTGGGTGAACGGTTGCTAGGTAGAGCACCAGTTGTAATAGGAAACTCTGACATTGTGCAGCCGTCCCATCATACTCCCTAGGGATGGCCAGACGAATCCCACTGGGACCGGGTGAAAGAGGGGCGAGTAGTGGAGACCTTGGATGCGCTGGCGGAGGCGCTGTAGGACCTCCCTTTCTCTGCCAGCGATCCATAGTCTGTAGGACGCGATCCATGGTGGCGCCGAGCTGATGGAGCATCGCCGCTTGCTCCTGGACACGCTCCTCGACCCCAATAACAGGGGTACCTGCTCCTGCTGACTCCATGACGATAGGTGTGTGATTCTGTCAGGTGGTGGGTGTAGCTGGTGCATGAAGTCAGGCGCAGGAGAGCAGAGATGAGTGAACAACGCACTCAAGAAAATAGCACAAGTAACATACCAATGTGCGAACAATAACGGTTGCCACAAAACACGGGTGAAAACAGCACCCGGACAAAACCAGCCGGAAACGTACCGACCTGAACAATAAACAATCACACACAAAGACATGGGGGAAACAGAGGGTTAAATACATGACCAATAATTGGGAAATGAAAATCAGGTGTGTGGGAAAACGAGACAAAACAAATGGAAAATGAAAAATGGATCGGCGATGGCTAGAAGACCGGTGACGTCGACCGCCGAACACTGCCCGAACAAGGAGAGGCATCGACTTCGGCAGAAGTCGTGACATACATTTCTAAGTGACCCCAAACTTTTGAACGGAAGTGTACATGTAATAGTGCAACCAGAGACACAATGGAAGATACAGTATAAAAATATAATTGGATATCAAATATGCAAGCTATCATTGAGGGATATCAAATAAAATAAAATTGTATTTGTCACATGCGCCGAATACAACAGGTGTAGTAGACCTTACCGTGAAATGCTTACTTACTTGTCTTGTGATAGAAAAATTACATATTTACCTGATTTGTTTGATATTAATAGTTAGCAATTAATACTTAACAAATAGGAGGATATTTCTGTCCTGATAGTGTCTGTGTTTTTATGGTCTCCACTCTAGTTCCCTGCAGCTAATCTGGGAGTATGGTCATTGGAGATGGCGTGAGCTGACAAATGAGTTAAAGACTGCATTACAGTACATAGACAAGATGTGATGGGTGTAACCGAGATAGAGATAGCCAGGAGGAGTTTAGAACCATTCCTCATTGTCTCTAAATCATCCTTGCATCTGGGAAACTAAGCCAGGGTGGGGTTAAGACAACAACCCACGTGCAGAAAATGACAGGATGAACCCAGAGTGGCTTATGATG
The DNA here is from genome assembly GCF_045679555.1 of Salvelinus alpinus. Lineage (NCBI taxonomy): Eukaryota > Metazoa > Chordata > Actinopteri > Salmoniformes > Salmonidae > Salvelinus > Salvelinus alpinus. The sequence goes on from NC_092100.1 coordinate 48,084,765, forward strand.
CTCCTTGGTCTGCATGAGGGGCGTTGAACCAACCATGACTGAGCACTGTTAGTGTCAGCTATATATGGGACTCTGCATTTGTGTAAAGGTTAGGTTACTTGGTCCAACACTCAAGGGTGGGGGGTCGCCCGGCCTCATTATTGCAATAATCAATCAATATTAAATAAAGAAGATTGTTTGAAGAAATGACCAAATCTATCTCAGTACTGAATTTCCACAACAGCCCTTAACCAACAATGCAGTTCAAGAAATAGAGCTAAGAAAAGACTTACTAAATAAACTAAAGTATTGGCCTCCCGAGTGGTGCAGTGGTCTAAGGCACTGCATCGCAGTGCTAGCTGTGCCACTAGAGATCCTGGTTTGAGTCCAGGCTCTGTCACAGCCGGCCGCAACCAGGAGACTCATGGGGAGGAACACAATTGGCCCACCGTCGTCCGGGTTTGGGAGCGTTTGCCCGGCAGGGATGTTCTTGTCCCACCATGCACTAGCGACTCCTGTGGCGGGCCGGGTGCAATGCACACTGACACGGTCGCCAGGTGTACGGTAATTCCTCTGACACATTGGTGCGGCTGGCTTCCGGGTTAAGCAGGCATTGTGTCAAGAAGCAGTGTGGCTTGGCTGGGTTGTGTTTTGTAGGACGCTTGACCTTCGCCTCTCCCGAGTCCGTACAGAACTTGCAGCGATGGGACAAGACTGTAACTACCAATTAGGGAGAGAAATGCGTAAGAATATAAAATAATTAAAAAAGTTACAAAATAACAATACCGAGGCTATATACAGGGGGTATCGGTACCGAGCCAATGTGCAGGTACAGGTGAGTAGAGGTCATTTTTACATGTAGGTAGGGGTAAAGTGATTATGCAAGGATAATAAACAGCGACGAGCAGAAGTGTAAAAACAATGTAAATAGCCCGGGTGGCCATTTGATTAATAGTTCAGCAGTCTTATGGCTTGGGGGTAGAAGCTGTTAAGGAGCCTTTTGGACCTAGACGTGGCGCTCCGGTACCGCTTGCCATGTGGTAGCAGAGAGAACAGTCTATGACTTGGGTGAGTGAGTCTTTGACCATTTTCTGGGCCTTCCTCTGACCCCACTTAGTATATAGGTCATGGATGGCAGGAAGCTTGGCCCCAGTGATGTATTGGGCCATACGCACTACCCTCCGTATCGCCTTACGGTCAGATGCCAAGCAGTTGCCACACCAGGTGGTGATGCAACCGGTCAGGATGCTCTCGATGGTGGAGCTGTAGAACCTTTTGAGAATCTAGGGACCCATGTCAAATCTTTTCAGTCTCCGACAGTCATGGTGTGTTTGGACCACGATAGTTTGTTGGTGATGTGGACACCAAGGAACTTGAAACTGTCGACCCACTCCACTACAAACCCGTTGATGCAAATGGGGGTGTGTTCGGCCCTCCTTTTCCTGTAGTAGACAATCAGCTCCTTTGTCTTGCTCATGTTGAGGGAGAGGATGTTGTCCTGGCACCACACTGCAAGGTCTCTGACTTCCTCCCTATAGGCTGTCTCATTGTTTTCGTTGAATAGTCCCACCACCGTTATATCGTCAGCAAACTTAATGATGTTGTTGGAGTCGTGCTTGGTCACGCAGTCGTGGGCAAACAGGGAATACAGGAGGGGACTAAGCACGCACCCCTGAGGGGACACCGGGTTGAGGATCAGCGCGGCAGATGTGTTGTTGCCTACCCTTACCACTTGGGGGCGGCTCGTCAGGAAATCCAGGATCCAGTTGCAGAGGGAGGTGTTTAGTCCCAGGGTCCTTAGCTTAGTGATGAGCTTTGTGTGCACTATGGTGTTGAACGTTGAACTGTAGTCAATGAACAGCATTCTCACGTAGGTGTTCCTTTTGTCAAGGTGGGAAAAGGCAGTGTGGAGTGTGATTGAGATTGAGTCATCTGTGGATCTGTTGGGGAGGTATGCGAATTGGAGTGGATCTAGGGTTTCCGGGATGATAGTGTTGATGTGAGCCATTACCAGCCTTTCAAAGCACTTCATGGCTACTGACGTGAGTGCTACGGGGCGATAGTCATTTAGGCAGGTTACCTTCGCTTTCTTTTGCACAGCGACTATGGTGGTTTGCTTGAAACATGTAGGTATTACAGACTCGGTCAGGGAGAGGTTGAAAATGTCAGTGAAGACACTTGCCAGTTGGTCTGCGCATGCTCTGAGTACACATCCTGGTAATCCGTCTGGCCCCGCAGCGTTGTGAATGTTGACCTGTTTAAAGGTCTTGCCCACATTGGCTACGGAGAGCTTGATCACACTGTTGTCCGGCTGGTGCTCTCATGCATGCTTCAGTGTTACTTACCTTGAAGCAAGCATAAAAGGCATTTAGCTCGTCTGGTAGGCTTGCGTCACTAGGCAGCTCGCGGCTGAGTTTCCCTTTGTAGTCCGTAATAGTTTGCAGACCTGCCACATCCAACGAGCGTCAGAGCCGGTGTAGTAGGATTCATTCTTAGTCCTGTATTTAAGCTTTGCCTGTCTGAGGGCATAGCGGGATTTCTTATAAGTGTCTGGATTAGTGTCCCACTCCTTTAAAGTGGCAGCTTGAGCCTTTAGCCCGGTGCTGATGTTGCCCGTAATCCCTGGCTTCTGGTTGGGATATGTACGTACGGTCACTGTGGGGATGACGTTGTCGATGCAGTTATTGATGAAGCCGGAGACTGAGGTGGTATACTCTTCAATGCCATTGGATTAATCCCGGAACATATTGCAGTCTGTGCTAGCAAAACCGTCCTGTACCGTGGCATCCGCGTCATCTGACCACTTCCGTATTGAGCGAGTCACTGGTACTTGTAAGCAGGAATCAGGATAGAATTATGGTCAGATTTGCCAAATGGAGGACGAAGGAGAGCTTTGTATGCGTCTCTGTGTGTGGATAACCTCTGGTTGCACATATGACATGCTGGTAGAAATGAAGTAAAACGGATTTAAGTTTGCCTATTATTATTACCAATGTGTCGGAGGAAACGCTGTTCAACCGACGACAGCCTGCAGGTGCCCGGCCCACCAAGTCAAGCCCCCCGGGCCAAACACTCCCCTAACCAGGATGATTGTGCGCCGCCCTATGGAACTCCAGATTTGTATTTTATTTTTTATTTAACCTTTATTTAACTAGGCGGCCGGATGTGATACAGACCGGGATCGAACCCGGGTCTGTAGTGACGCTTCTAACACTGCGATGCAATGCCTTATACTGCTGCCCCACTCGGGAGGTCCGATATTACAGTTTTTATTGTCCAGACGTTGGCCAATAGAACGGATGGTAGAGGCGGGTTACCCACTCACCAACAAATTCTCACAAGGCACCCCGATCTCCGCCCACTGTATTTACGTTTTTTCTTCACGCCAATGATGGGGATTTGGGCTTGGTCTCAGAGAAGCAGTACATCATTAAAGAAAAAATCTTTGTACGGTTCGAGGTGAGTAATCACTTTTCGGTCCTAATAGACGGTAGCAGCAACATTATGTACAAAATAAGTTACAATCAATGTGAAAAAACACACAAAATATAGTTGGTTAGGAGCCCGTAAAACGGAAGCCATCTCCTCTGCCCCCATTATTATTAGTTTAAAAGAATGTCAACCTACCATATCATATCAGTGACAACCATTCCTTTAGAGAATGACATTGACATAATAACCAGAGATGCAATGAATGGATGGTCCAGTACATTAGATATCACTAGATATCATGTAACCTTTCAATATAAGCATACAAGAAGAGGTACGACTGAGTATGATCAGGTTGAGCGTCGGTTTACGTCAATGGAACATTGTAGTATTAATAGAGCTGCTGCTGCTGCTGCAGCCTGGACACCGGATAGGCCTGTGGTCACACCCTCAAGGTAGACATGGGTAAGATTCTTGTCCAGTGATAAGTTCTGACAGAATTATAGGAGGCTGTGGACAGCAGGGCAATAGACAGTATGTCACACAGAGGGCGCACACGCACAGTGAGAGACAGCCCTGCACTGGGACCTCCAATGGCTTGACAGAATAGAGGGTGCCCCTTAGGTGTAATGGCACAGATCGTATGGGAATGAAACCCTCACATACTGTAAATCCTAACTCTTACCATCGCACTGGCCCAGGACATTAAACCCAGCTCCACACGCTCTCTCTCTCAGCTCTCCCGCTCTCTCCCCAGCCAGGCCTACCGCTCTCTCTCAGTGCCCAGGCAACACACAGATCTGCTTAGACAGGACACGGAATAGTGGATGTAATCCCTCAATGCCTGACACACTGTTCTCTAAAGGATCACAGATGAGACAGTGTTTCCAAATGCACTTTCAGAAAGAATCGTGCTACATTTGGATTAGTCTGTCCATGACTATGATATACTCAATTTGAACTGAATACTAGGAACGCCATTGTCAACAGCTAGACAGATATACAGTAGGGGAGAAGTGTAAGTGTAAGTGTAATGATGGTGCTCAGTGTATTAAATGAGAAGAAGTACTCTAATACCCTGAGAATGCTCCTATTAGTTGCAGGTATTGGCAAACTGGTGGTGCTGGTGACATAAGACATTCCTAATACTTGCTCTAATCCATGTCATTATTTTGACTGTTTCTCTCCAATTAATATATTTCAACCAATAGTTAATTTGTTGACATTGTCTGTGTAAGGCCATTAGAAGCGAACCAGTAAGGCTTACTTAACACTATCAACTCCTGAACTTTTGAACTCTGTCACCAGATAGTCTAAATATCCAGGATAGAGGTCCCAAGAAGAAGCAAAAAAAAAAGATAGCTGTTCGAACATTTCCTCCAGTCTATGTCTGCTCAGGAGAAGTTAGCCTTTGGTCTAAACCATGAAATCAGATCAACTGATTGAAGTTAAGGTAAATAAAAAAGAAAGAGTCATTAAACTAATTTAGAGCGGTAGATGGATAACAAAAAAACAGGGTAGAAGGTCAGATTAATCAAAGCCATACAGATGACAACATGAGAGTTCAGGATAGCAGCAGTTGTCCATGTGATGAATACTTTCATGGAACATCTAGCCACATCTTGTCTATCAGTGATGGTACATTCCACAGTAAAATGCGGAAAATAATTCGAACATTTGTTAAAATAAAATTTAAAAACCCCCACTAAAATACAGTACCTTGATTAGATAAGTATTCAACCCTCTGAGTCAATACATGATAGAATCCCCCTTTGCAGTGATTACAGCTGTGAGTCTTTCCACACCTGGATTGTGCAACATTTGCACATGATATTTTTTGCAATATTACTTTAGTGACTTGTTGCAAACAGGATGCATCTTTGGAATATTTTTCTTCTGTACAGGCTTCCTTCTTTTCACACTGTCATTTAAGTTAGTATTGTGGAGTATCTACAATGTTTTCTCCTATCACAGCCATTAAACTCTGTAACTTTTTTAAAGTCACCATTGGCCTCATGGTGTATTCCCTGAGTGGTTTCCTTCCTCTCCGGCAACTGAGTTAGGAAGGACGCCTGTATCTTTGAAGTGACTGGGTGTATTGACACACCATCCAAAGTGTAATTAATAACTTGCTCAAAGGGATATTCAATGTCTGCTTTTTTTAAATGTTATACCCATCTACCAATAGGTGCCCTTCTTTGCAAGGAAAACCTCCCTGGTCTTTGTGGTTGAATCTGTGTTTCAAATTCCCTGCTCGACTGCATGTTAATCAATTTAACATTCAGGCTGTAACAACAAAATGTAGAAAAAGTCAAGTGGTGTGAATACTTTCTGAAGGCACTGTAATCAGAAAACTGGTATTTTCTTCCATCTGATCCCAACATTTTATATCCATTCGGGTTACATAAATGTACTTCATCTGTGCAATACTGTACAGTAAGTCCTCTATTTTGTATCATTGTATGTTCTCAGAAGCAATTAACGCCTCTCAAGTCTTGTACAGTTCAATGCTGTGTTGTATGTAGAAGTGTCTGAAAACGGTATGCCTGCAAAAAAAATTGGCGGACTACTAGATATGATTAGGGTGGATTTGCAGACTGTTTAGTTTGGAGTTTAATGAGATACACTCCTTGAGTTACTAAAATATGTAAGCATTGATTAAAGGATACTGTGATAGGGCTCTGCTGAAATGTAGTGCACTGTATAGGGAATATTCGTGCCATTTGAGATGCTGAGTGGGTACCTGAGTTGTCATGGTAATTAGATCAGTGGGTGCAATGGTGACATGACCAGTGCTTATTATTGCCAAGGCGTTGACATAGCAAAGGCTGACCTATTGATGGGTTTTCATGGGAACCTAGTGATATTGAAAGTCATTTTTCTTTCTTTCTTTTTTATTTAATTGTTTTTTTTTTTAAATCTATTTGTAGATCAGCTTTAATATTTCAGATAGATTTTGGCTTCTATCAATTTAATTGTTTGCATAGTTTCTAATCCCCTTTATTAACTTTTTACCCCCAACCCTATCACGCCTCCCCTGATTGGAGTAAACTAACAGACAACAATTATTCTACTGCTACTTACAGCTATTTTCACTCACATGTACAGTACATGTAGTTAAATAATCATACATATATTCCTAATTTCCTCTTTCTGCAAGTGTTGGATTTTCCCCCGACAGCGGCCAATCCACCATTAATTCTGATAACTCCGACCCTCCGATGTCCACAGATTAACCCATCTTTCCCAGTATAATGCCATTTTGCTATTTCCTTTTGTAATATATTCCTCCATTTACCTATGATGTCTTATGAGGGTCTTGAACCCCCCCATTTGTAGCATTTCTACGGATATTGCCCTAAAAATGTATACGTTACCTGAGAGTATAGTGATTTTTCCCATTGACTGATAGTGTTTTTCAGATCCCCTAACAATAGAGTTTGCAGGTCCATCTTAATCCTGATATTGTGACATACTGTAACTGACACCGATGGACAGTACCAGAAAAGATGCTCTATTGATTCTGTTTCCTCACGGCAGATGCAGCACAGGGCTGACTGTTCAATGCCTCATATTGAGCATTCTTTTTTGTAGCAAATATTTTATATAACAGCTTAAATTGAAATGAATGGATTGGTGTGTCAATTGTTGTTTAATGAACACTATATATACAAAAGTATGCGGACACCCCTTCAAATTAGTGGATTCGGCTATTTCAGCCACACCCGTTGCTGACAGGTGTATAAACACGAGCACACAACCATGCAAACACAGCCATGACTTCCAACGTGGCACTGTTGTAGGATAGGCCACACAAGCTCACAGAACAGGATCGCTGAGTGCTGAAGGCTAGTGCATAAAAAAATTGTCTGGAGTGGTGTAAAGCTTGCCGCCATTGGACTCTGGAGCAGTGGAAACGCGTTCTCTGGGATGATGAATCACGCTTCACCATCTGGCAGTCCAAAATAATGAATCTGGGTTTGGCGGATGCCAGGAGAACCCTACCTGCCCCAATGCATAGTGCCAAACGTAAAGTTTGGTGGAGGAGGAATAATGGTCTGGGGCTGTTTTTCATGGTTTGGGCTAGGCCCTTTAGTTCTGGTGAAGGGAAATCTTAACACTACAGCATACAATGGCATTCTAGTTCATAGACCCGATGACCCTAAGGTATTGGTACATTAAAGACCTGTTCCAAACTGATTAGCATTTTATCCAGCCCTGCTGTCAAACCTTTTGATATTGACTGAAACTGATGCATTATCGATTTATACTGATCATTTGAAACCATTTTTGACACACTAATTCTTTCATTTGAAAGTCATATTTGCATGTATTCTCCAAATGAGATGTATGGTGTAGAACAGAATTGTCTGTCATGCTACAGAAGGAATTGTTAGCTCCACCCCACTGAAGACACCCCTGTGTGTGTGTGTGTGTGTGTGTGTGTGTGTGTGTGTGTGTGTGTGTGTGTGTGTGTGTGTGTGTGTGTGTGTGTGTGTGTGTGTGTGTGTGTGTGTGTGTGTGTGTGTGTGTGTGTGTGACGTTTTGGAGGCTAAAATTCTGTAGTTTACTTGGATATTGTTTCTATACTATTATTGTGAAATGGAAATATAATTTAACTGTAGGGCAGATAGGGCACAGTACTGAATCATTGAGAAAGCAGACAACAGAGGGACAAATGTTAATTGTTGTATCAAATGATATGATTTGTCTTTTCTGGTAGACAATGGAGTCAATAGAACTCAGTAGGTCGTTATCACTAAAAGGTCACAATAAGATGCAGAGCGCTCGGTTTGCCTGCTGGGGGGCAAGGAGATCCCCCAGCCCCTCTAAAACCATTGAGAACTGCGTGCTACTTTCAAGGCATTGTTAAATAAATGTTAACTATTTGGTTGTTATATCATCACCTCTTGAAGTGCATAGTCAGACCTACACATTTCCCGATTACTCCATGTCATCAGAGTTATACAGCAAGTATGATTTTCATGATCAGTAAACATCAATTGATCAAGTAATTTCAGATACTTGAGGGTAGCCTCACAATATCTCTCAATATTGGCCACCTTTATTTGATGATATAACATAAAAGTGAACTATACCTGACAAGTATGGGTGGTTAGGTTCATTTCCCATTGTGGGCTCTGCCTGTCAAGCAGCAGAAGGGAGCATTTGCTGATGAACTGTCAGCTGATAATGTTTACTTTGAAAGCTACTGGTACAAACTTTGTACAGTTGGCTAAACATAGTGCTAATGTACTTTCTTCTCCAACCAACATAGGCCTACCTAGCAAAGTTCGCTAACACTATCCCCTTTTCAACATTGTTTTTAAGAGTGTTTAATCACGATTGCTGCTGACAGAAATTATAGGCTATATTGATTGACGGACTATGTCAAATTGGCTAGCTAGCTAATAACATATCAAGAAGGCAACAGCTATGATGGAGGAGGCCCAGAGGATGAGGAGGGAGGCAGAAACGATCATGGACAAAGGGGAGGCCATGAAAACAGCAGAGTAGGCCACGCAGGAGGCCGAGAGGTGGCCAAAACAGAGGACAAGAAACAGAAACTTGAGCTTGAGGTCTAGGTAAGGGAAACTGCACAAGAAATCATATATATATATGTTAAGAGGGTGTGAATGATGCTGAATGGGTGTAGACAAAGAATAGCTCTCCAGCAGGTGTACCAAAAATTCAAGGGCCATTTCCTCAAAAGTGAGGTTACAAGTTTATCAACTTTTAAGCAGAATTCCCATTTCCCATTGTTCCTCAACTGTAGTGTATGATATAACATTTTCTAGCTCTGAGTCACTACTTTTATCGAATGTAAAAAAACACCATTTAAAATGCTGCTACATACAACCGAATCGAGCCGTTCGGTCACAATGCTGCTCATTGGCTCAAATGGGGGTACCTCGAGGCTCAGATTTTCTAGTGTTAAGTGAGCCGACTTGTCACGTTCGTCGTAAGAATGAGTGGACCAAGGCACAGCGTGAGTAGAGTTCCACATATTTATTACAGTGAAAGTTCAAAACAACAAAGAATTAACGAACATCCAGTACGTAGCGCGAGGGCTCTCTATGGTCAGGGCGTGACAAAACTAGGTGAAACGAGAGTTTCTATTGGACAAATTCAGGTATGTTTATCCCTGTTTCGTTCCGTTAGCTTCCATTTAAGAAATGTTTTTCAACAGAATCGGTGGAATGAATACACCCCTGATCACCAACATACAAAGTTCACGTTCATAGCAGCCGCATACAAACAGCGTGATCACCTTGCTCATTGTATAATTTCTTCTCGAATATACAGGCTATCCTCCTCTCACCTTTTCTCTTCCCTTGTGGACTTCAGTGCACAAAGAACAGCTGTCTGTGACCAGGCTACACATAGCCTACATATTTGTCACCATATTAGCTAACGTCACAGTTAGTGGTGCAACTCATGACCCCCCCACCCCCCCCCCCCACACACACACATTCTGAGATTGCATTTTTGTCCCCCCCAGTTTTATCATTACACTGTGATACCAAAAATGACAATGGTGTGCTTTAGAACCATGCAGACACCTTAGAGCGTTTGGGTAGGCTGTTTGGCAGTTTCATACGGCTGGATTTAGGACTGCACGGACACCACAGATGCTGTGTGTAGGCAACGCTTCTAAAAGGCTGGCTGGGCCAGCATGGGGGATTTTTATTCAGAGGCAGCTGCTGTCATTGTGTACCTGTTGCGCTCTTTCTCCGAGTTGTAAAAGCAAGCAGAGAAGAAACTGGCTACTTTTTAGTTGACTGATGTAGCTGGCAATGTAACTGCTGTTTAACTTAACAGAAAAAAAATAAACTAGTGTTTATTCCCAGTGCTGAGCTAGTAGTGTAACTGACATGTATTGGTAGGTAATGTTTCATCCCCTCTTGACTGGGGTGAATGAATTAGCTAGCTAGTAGCTACCACAGCCAGTTCATCTCTAGCCTGTTGCTATCTGTCAGATAGTAATAATAGGAGCCACCTCATATCACTATCTAACAGCTGTTGATTTTATGGAAATGTTTTGTAGCCTTTTTGTCCCGTTTCCACAGAAGTAAATTAACATAGCTAGCTTTCGCCAGTTGATGTATGTATTATTTTTGCCTCATTCACACTAGACCTGAATCAAATGATGAAACCAGCAGCCAAATGATTTAAGACTGATCATTCTGATGTTTATTTAGTGCAATCACTAGTGAAAGTGAAAAAAAAATACAACAAAATGTCTCTCTCTCTTCTTCATTTTTGAAGAAATGAATTTGTTCAAAACTGTTAAACTACTGTCTTTCTTTCTCTTTGAGTCAATGACTCACAGCATGTTATGCACTGCAGTGCTAGCTAGCTGTAGCTTATGCTTTCAGCACTAGATTCATTCTCTAATCCTTTGATTGGGTGGACAACATGTCAGTTCATGCTGCAAGAGCTCTGATAGGTTGGAGGACGTCTTCCAGAAGTTGTCATAATTACTGTGTAAGTCTATGGAAGGGGGTGAGAACCATGAACTTCCTTTTGTATTGAAGTCAATGTACCCAGAGGAGGATGGAAACTATCTGTCCTCCAGCTGCACCATGGTGCTACCCTACAGAGAATGCTATAGAGGCTACTCTAGACCTTCATTGCATAAAAGTGTGTTTTAATCAATTATTTGGTGACGTGAAAATATTTAGCATAGTTTTATCTAAAAATGATAACTTTTTAATGTTTACTATTTTTATTTTTATGAAATTCACTGAGGAGGATGGTCCTCCCCTTCCTCCTCCGAGGAGCCTCCACTGTTGGGTACGCTTTTCATTCTATGACAAGGAGTACAGTGTATCATGGGAAACTAGGTGACTTTGGCTACAACACACAGATTCAACATCTCTATTCACTTTACAACACATTCTGACATTCAGGTGAAATCAGATTTCTGCTATAATGATAAGTGAAGACTAGGCTCAAAAGCAAAATTCTTCTTACACAAACCAAACGAAAAGTCAAAATATACTGCAAGATTAAGCACTGGGAATATTGTTATAGCCAGGCATCTCTTCTCGAGATGAGATTTGTTCACCTTTGAAGTCCTTTTCCAGGCATTATGAGCTCTGTCTACACATAAGCACTGCATTATGAATCTAGTTGTACTCCACAGGCAGCAGATTTATCCCCAGTACTGTGCATGTGTGTGTGTGTGTCTGTGCCTGTGTTTGTGTGCATGTGTGTGTAATAACGTTGTCAGAGGTGTGCTTTGAGCGGCTGAGTGGGGTGAGAGGGGCGGAGAGAATACTGCAGTGAAGAGGTCACCTCTCTGGTGGTCTAATAAAGGGGTGAGGGGTTCAGGCTTTGAATGTCTTCTTTCCCGTCGGTCTAGAAGAATGCGCTCTGAACGCTCCGAGAGCGAAACACTCTGAATTTACGAACGGACAATATGACAACGCACTGAGTTTACGAACGCCCAGAGCACAGTCTGGCACTCCAGATTAAATTTACGAACACACACGTAGTGTGCAGCTGTATAACTTTTTGAGGATCTGAAGGGCCCATGCCAAATCTTTTCAACCTCTTGAGGGGGAAGGGATGCTGTCGTGCCTTCTTCACGACTGTGTGGGTATGTGTGGACCATGTTTCGTCCTATGTGATGTGGACACCAAGGAACTTAACGACCCTCTACACTACAGCCCCATATATGTGGATGGGAGAGTGCTTGCCCCCGTTTCCTGTAGTCCACGATCAGCTCCATGGTCTCAATGGCATTGAGGGAGAGGTCGTTGTCTCTGACCTCCTCCATGTAGGCCGTCTCATCGCCGTTGGTGATTAGGTCTATTACCGTCATGTCATAAGCAAACTTAATGATGGTGGAGTCATGCATAGGTTTCAATGTAAAAAAACATTTTGTTTTAATCAGTGTCACTTAACCACATCATTAATTGTGACTCGTTTCAGGAAAATAGGCATATGTCACGCATCACTACTTCACAGTTCACATTTGAACGTAAACCTTTTATTTTTTTATCAAAATGCAGAAATGCCTTCTGGAACATGTGAACGTTCATGTGCCTTAATAACAAACTTGTATGCCATATGTAAATACAAATAAAATTGTTAAATTACGAGCCTAGTTGCTTTAGCCATGGAAAAAGCCGCAACCTTACCGCTAGCCATGATTGGCTGAGATAATGAGTGGGCTGGACATGTCGAGAGATGATTTCGGATTGGTCTTCCATGTAGCCACTTTTGTCTATAACATGAGCTGGTCAGTATGTGTAGGTAATCCTTTCTAAAGCGGCTTTTTTTGAAAGACATCACATAGTAGAACTGCACAAGTGTTGCTCTCTACTTTCTGGAGGACCGAGTTTTGAAATCAGTCGAATTAAAGTATGATAGCTGAGGAGGTGGAGAGAATTCTGGCTTTTGATTGCAAATATGCAGACGGAGTCGAAAAGAGAACACACAGAAGGCTGTTGTATAAAACATCTGTCTCCGGATTACATCTTCAAACTAAGGGAAACCATGGCATCTGTGACAGAGAGGGAGAAATGTCTATCCATGGGTAAGATAGTCTAATTAGCTACATTTCATATATTACACATTTCTAAATTTGTCAGAAAGTTGTTTTCATTTCAAGTTAATGTGTACTATTAGCTAGCTAACGTTAGCTGGCTGGCTCGCTAGCTAACGTTATATGCATGATATGTGTAGTAATATTATTCGTATCTCAGAGTCATTTGCATTGCTAGGTATAGCCTAATATTTGCTAGCTAACATTGAACCTGATTGGTTAGCTACCTGCAGATTCATGCAGGGTAGTAACTGTCTTGGAGAGTTGGGATTATTATGAGTTGGGATTATGGTTCATTGTTTAGCTAGCTAGTTACATGTCTAAACAAAAGACTCCACTATGCAAGTAACCATTTCAATAGAATGTTCATGATGTCACTGTGACAACTGTTGATAGATGTAGCTGGAAAATTCGCTTTGGCTATCTACTTCAATTTCAGAGCACTCTCATCTGAGTGTGCCAGAGCGCAGATATAACTGACGAATTTACAAACACACAACAGCCGTTGAAATGGCCGGTGACAGTAAACTGTGGCAAAAAAAACGTAATTAAATTGTTGCCAGCAGCACAGCTGCAGCCACCAATGCTCTGGATAACATAAAAACAGCCCAACCAGCTCTGCTAGGGCAAGTAAAATGGTCAGAGTGAGATGTTGTCTCATTTGTGTCTGGAAGTAGCTCGCAAGCTAGCCAAAGTTAGGCAGTTAACTTGGGTGCTTGACTACTGCTGTTAGTTCAGAACGCTCACATCAACCCTACTCCTCGGCCAGAGCATGAAGAGTGCGCTCTGAACGCCCCGAGAGCGAAACACTCTGAATTTACGAACGGACAAGCTGACAACGCACTGAGTTTACGAAAGCCCAGAGCACAGTCTGGCACTCCAGATTAAATTTACGAACACACACGTAGTATAAACCAGCCTTTAGTCTTGAAATCTTTGGTTGTTTAGTACATGACCTCAAAAGTGAATCCTTAAAGAGATGGGTGGGGCTAAAGCTTAAGAGGGTGTGAACGATGCTGAATGGGTGTAGACAAAGAATAGCTCTCTAGCAGGTGTACCAAAATATTCAAGGGCCATTTTCTCAAAAGTGAGGTTACAAGTTTATCAACTTTTAAGCAGAATTACTTTCCCATTGTTCCTCAACTGTAGTGTATGATATAACATTTTCTAGCTCTGAGTCACTACTTTTATCGAATGTAAAAAACACCATTTAAAATGCTGCTACATACAACCGAATCGAGCCGTTCGGTCACAATGCTGCTCATTGGCTCAAATGGGGGTACCTCGAGGCTCAGATTTTCTAGTGTTAAGTGAGCCGACTTGTCACGTTCGTCGTAAGAATGAGAGGACCAAGGCACAGCGTGAGTAGAGTTCCACATATTTATTACAGTGAAACTTCAAAACAACAAAGAATTAACGTCCAGTACGTAGCGCGCATAGGGACTAAACAAAACAATATCCCACAACGCAGGTGGGAAAAGGGACACACTAAGTATGATCCCCAATTAGAGGCAACGATATTCAACTGCCTCCAATTGGGAACCATACTAACACACCAACATAGAACTATAATAACTAGAAAAACGCTCTATTACACCATAGAGAACCCCGAGGGCTCTCTATGGTCAGGGCGTGACACGACTAGGTGAAACCATAGTTTCTATTGGACAAATTCAGGTATGTTTATCCCTGTTTCGTTCCATTAGCTTCCATTTAAGAAATGTTTTTCAACAGAATCGGTGGAATGAATACACCCCTGATCACCAACATACAAAGTTCACTTTCATAGCAGCCGCATACAAACAGCATGATCACCTTGCTCATTGTATAATTTCTTCTCGAATATACAGGCTATCCTACTCTCACCTTTTCTCTTCCCTTGTGGACTTCAGTGCACAAAGAACAGCTGTCTGTGACCAGGCTACACATAGCCTACATATTTGTCACCATATTAGCTAACGTCACAGTTAGTGGTGCAACTCATGACCCCCCCCCCCCCCCCCCCACACACACACATTCTGAGATTGCATTTTTGTCCCCCCCAGTTTTATCATTACACTGTGATACCAAAAATGACAATGGTGTGCTTTAGAACCATGCAGACACCTTAGAGCGTTTGGGTAGGCTGTTTGGCAGTTTCATACGGCTGGATTTAGGACTGCACGGACACCACAGATGCTGTGTGTAGGCAACGCTTCTAAAAGGCTGGCTGGGCCAGCATGGGAGATTTTTATTCAGAGGCAGCTGCTGTCATTGTGTACGTGTTGCGCTCTTTCTCCGAGTTGTAAAAGCAAGCAGAGAAGAAACTGGCTACTCTTTAGTTGACTGATGTAGCTGGCAATGTAACTGCTGTTTAACTTAACAGAAAAAAAATTAACTAGTGTTTATTCCCAGTGCTGAGCTAGTAGTGTAACTGACATGTATTGGTAGGTAATGTTTCATCCCCTCTTGACTGGGGTGAATGAATTAGCTAGCTAGTAGCTACCACAGCCAGTTCATCTCTAGCCTGTAGCTATCTGTCAGATAGTAATAATAGGAGCCACCTCATATCACTATCTAACAGCTGTTGATTTTATGGAAATGTTTTGTAGCCTTTTTGTCCCGTTTCCACAGAAGTAAATTAACATAGCTAGCTTTCGCCAGTTGATGTATGTATTATTTTTGCCTCATTCACACTAGACCTGAATCAAATGATGAAACCAGCAGCCAAATGATTTAAGACTGATCATTCTGATGTTTATGTAGTGCAATCACTAGTGAAAGTGAAAAAAATACAACAAAATGTCTCTCTCTCTTCTTCATTTTTGAAGAAATGAATTTGTTCAAAACTGTTAAACTACTGTCTTTCTTTCTCTTTGAGTCAATGACTCACAGCATGTTATACACTGCAGTGCTAGCTAGCTGTAGCTTATGCTTTCAGCACTAGATTCATTCTCTAATCCTTTGATTGGGTGGACAACATGTCAGTTCATGCTGCAAGAGCTCTGATAGGTTGGAGGACGTCTTCCAGAAGTTGACATAATTACTGTGTAAGTCTATGGAAGGGGGTGAGAACCATGAACCTCCTTTTGTATTGAAGTCAATGTACCCAGAGGAGGATGGAAACTATCTGTCCTCCAGCTGCACCATGGTGCTACCCTACAGAGAGTGATATATAGGCTACTCTAGACCTTCATTGCATAAAAGTGTGTTTTAATCAATTATTTGGTGACGTGAAAATATTTAGCATAGTTTTATCTAAAAATGATAACTTTTTAATGTTTACTATTTTTATTTTTATGAAATTCACTGAGGAGGATGGTCCTCCCCTTCCTCCTCCGAGGAGCCTCCACTGTTGGGTACGCTTTTCATTCTATGACAAGGAGTACAGTGTATCATGGGAAACTAGGTGACCTTGGCTACAACACACAGATTCAACATCTCTATTCACTTTACAACACATTCTGACATTCAGGTGAAATCAGATTTCTGCTATAATGATAAGTGAAGACTAGGCTCAAAAGCAAAATTCTTCTTACACAAACCAAACGAAAAGTCAAAATATACTGCAAGATTAAGCACTGGGAATATTGTTATAGCCAGGCATCTCTTCTCGAGATGAGATTTGTTCACCTTTGAAGTCCTTTTCCAGGCATTATGAGCTCTGTCTACACATAAGCACTGCATTATGAATCTAGTTGTACTCCACAGGCAGCAGATTTATCCCCAGTACTGTGCATGTGTGTGTGTGTGTCTGTGCCTGTGTTTGTGTGCATGTGTGTGTATTAACGTTGTCAGAGGTGTGCCTTGAGCGGCTGAGTGGGGTGAGAGGGGCAGAGAGAATACTGCAGTGAAGAGGTCACCTCTCTGGTGGTCTAATAAAGGGGTGAGGGGTTCAGGCTTTGAATGTCTTCTTTCCCGTCGGTCTAAGAGAGGTTCTGTTTGTCTCAATCAAGACAACCAAGTGGAGGGCAGTGTTAGAGCCTTGGTATTGTCTCACTTACACACGCACACACACACACACACACATACAAACTGAGTGGGATTAGTGATCTGAGTAGAGAGAGAGAACAGGGCGCTGAGGTAATGCCCAACTCCTTGTGGACAGATGATACAGCATGCCCTTTGGGCTTCAGCCGGAGCCGTCCACAGATCAATACCGTACATGTCATCAATGGGCCCAAACGTGCTGTGGGGGGAGGCAGGCAGGATCAAACCTCATCTGAGCCCTGTGGCATTTACAGGAACAGGACCTGGATGTTTGTCCGACACAGCAGGGGGGACATTCCCGGGATGCTTCCCAGGGAACAGGAGTGCACCGCTTATGAGGGAGCCAAGGAAGGAATTGCCCCCCAAAACTTCTCGGCTCCCTTATAAGTGGTAGCCTAGCAGAGCTTTGGGCCAGTAACCGAAAGGTCGCTGATTCAAATCTCAGAGCTGACTAGGTGAAAAATCTGTTGATGTACCCTTGAGAAAGGCACTAAACCATAATTGCTACTGTAAGTCGCTCTAGGATAAGAGCGTCTGCTAAATCACTAAAATGTACAATTGAATGTCTCCTGGTTAAACTTATCAGGGTGGGACAGCGCTTTTAGAGAAGGAGACAGGTTGAGGAAACAACAAGTCACTCAGAGCCGGTGTGGTGAGTGTGTGGTGACCGGTTCACCTCAGACAAAACCTTGTATGTGTGTGGTTACGAAACAATGCTGAGTAGAGAGCAGCTTAGTACTCCTCTGTAATATATTATTTACCCGTTGTAGAACATCCATTGATTCTAAGAATCTGCCAGAGGGGTTAGCAAAACAGTACAGTTTTGCATTCCTTGCTTCTCAATACTGCAATAGAGCTAATACATCTTTACAGCTAAAATTCTATTTATGTCACAGTAGTGTTAGCTCATTCAACCAGCCGCACAAATTTCACTGGGGACGGGATACGGGGGGAAGGGGGGACATAAATATTTAAACATTTTGAAAATGCATTTTTGTCCCCCCCAGTTTTATCATTGGAACATGATACGAAACGAGGCACGGTGTAATGTGTGTAGCTGGTGTAGAGAGTCAGGCGCAGGACAGCAGATATGAGTAATCAACGTACTTTTACTCAAAATGTCAAATATACAAAGTAACAAATACACGCACACCATGACAGACCGAAAATACAATAAACAATCACTCACAAAAAACCATGGGGGAACAGAGGGTTAAATAATGAACAAGTAATTGTGGGATTGAAATCAGGTGTGTAAAACAAAGACAAAACAAATGGAAAAAGTGGATCGGCGGTGGCTAGAAGGCCGGTGACGTCGACCGCCAAACGCCGCCCGAACAAGGAGAGGGACTGACATCGGCGGAAGTTGTGACAGTACCCCCCCCTTGACGCGCGGTTCCAGCAGCGTGCTGACACCGACCTCGGGGATGACCCGGAGGACGAGGCGCAGGGCGATCCGGATGGAGACGGTGGAAATCCCGCAGCAACGAAGGGTCCAGGACGTCCTCCACCGGCACCCAGCATTTCTCCTACGGACCGTACCCCTCCCGCTCCACGAGGTACTGAAGGCCCCTCGCCCGACGCCTCGAGTCCAGGATAGCTAGAACAGCATACGCCGGGGCCCCCTCGATGTCCAGAGGGGGCGGAGGACCCTCCAGCACCTCAGCTTCCTGGAGTGGACCAGCCACCACCGGCCTGAGGAGAGACACATGGAACGAGGGATTAATACGATAATCTGGGGGAAGCTGTAACCTGTAGCATACCTCGTTCAGTCTCCTCAGGACTTTAAATGGCCCCACAAACCGTGGACCCAGCTTCCGGCAGTGCAGGCGGAGGGGCAGGTTTCGGGTCGAGAGCCAGACCCGGTCCCCCGGTGCCAACACCGGGGCCTCGCTGCGGTGGCGGTCAGCGCCCTCTTGTTGCCGCCTCATGGCCCGTTGTAGGTGCACATGGGCGGCGTCCCAGGTCTCCTCCGAGCGCTTGAACCATTCGTCCACCGCAGGAGCTTCGATCTGGCTCTGATGCCACGGTGCCAGAACCGGCTGATACCCCAGTACGCACTGGAAAGGAGAGAGGTTAGTGGAGGAGTGGCGGAGTGAGTTTTGGGCCATCTCTGCCCAGGGGATGAACGCCGCCCACTCCCCTGGCCGGTCCTGGAAATATGACGGCAGAAACCTACCCACTTCCTGGTTTACTCTCTCCACCTGCCCGTTACTCTCGGGGTGAAAACCTGAGGTGAGGCTGACTGAGACCCCCGGACGTTCCATGAACGCTCTCCAGACCCTGGACGTAAACTGGGGATCTCGATCAGAGGCTATGTCCTCAGGCACCCCGTAGTGCGGAAGACATGAGTGAACAGGGCCTCCGCAGTCTTTAGGGCCGTAGGGAGACCGGGCAAAGGGAGGAGACTTAGAAAACCAATCCACAACGACCAGGATCGTGGTGTTGCCCTGTGAGGGAGGAAGATCCGTCAGGAAGTCCACCGACAGGTGCGACCACGGCCGTTGTGGAACGGGTAGGGGTTGTAATTTCCCTCTGAGCAGGTGCCTGGGAGCCTTGCACTCGGCGCACACCGAGCAGGAGGAAACATAAACCCTCACATCCTTGGCCAAGGTGGGTCACCAGTACTTCCCACTAAGGCAACGCACCGTTCTCTGTGTCATACAACCAGGATAGTGCTCCTGCCTTAGCGTTCTGGGAACCTGGTCTGTAGGATAGGGTGAAAACAAAACGGGTAAAGAACATAGCCCACCTTGCCTGGCGAGGGTTCAGTCTCCACGCCACCCGGATGTACTCCAGATTGCGGTGGTCAGTCCAGATGAGAAAAGGGTGTTCAGCCCCCTCAAGCCAATGTCTCCACGCCTTCAGAGCCTTGACAACAGCCAACAGCTCCCGAGTGCTGAGAGAGCACGGCTCTTATCCCAGCCTCGGACGCGTCCACCTCCACTATGAACGCCAAAGAGGGATCCGGATGAGCCAGCACGGGAGCCGAGGTAAACAGAGCCTTCAGGTGACCAAAAGCCCTGTCCGCCTCAGCCGACCACTGCAGCCGCACCGGTCCTCCCTTCAGCAGTGAGGTAATGGGAGCTGCTACCTGACCAAACCCCCGCATAAACCTCCGGTAGTAGTTGGCAAACCACAGAAACCGCTGCACTTCCTTTACCGTGGTGGGAGTCGGCCAATTACTCACGTCTGAAATGCGGTCACTCTCCATCTCCTCCGCTGACGTGGAAATGCGGTACCCTAAGAAGGAGACGGACAGTTGTAAGAACAGACATTTCTCAGCCTTGACGTACAAGTCATACTCCAACAGTCGACCAAGCACCCTGCGCACCAGGGACACATGCTCGGCGTGTGTAGCGGAGTATATCAGAATGTTACCAATATACACCCTGCCCGTGCAGGTCCCGGAAAATCTCGTCAACAAAGGCCTGGAAGACTGATGGACCATTCATCAACCGGTACGGCATGACGAGTTACTCATAATGCCCTGAGGTGGTACTAAATGCCGTCTTCCACTCGTCCCCCTCCCGGATACGCACCAGCATGTAAGCGCTCCTGAGATCCAATTTTGTGAAGAAGCGCGCCCCGTTCATTGACTCGATCGCACTGGCGATGAGAGGCAGCGGGTAGCTGTACCTCACAGTTATCTGATTGATCCCTCGATAGTCAATACACGGCGCAGACCCCATCCTTCTTTTTCACAAAAAAAGAAACTCGAGGAGGCAGGTGAAGTGGAGGGCCGAATGTATCCCTGCCCCAGGGATTCGGAGACATATGTTTCCATAGCCACCGTCTCCTCCTGTGACAGAGGAGTCGTGACACACGGTGTGCTTTAGAACCATGCGGACGCCTCCGAGCAGTTGGGTAAACTGTTTGGAGTGTTTATCCGACTGGATAAAAACATATATATGCCCCCCCCCTTTTAAAACCAACGTTGTGCTCCTGAATTTAACTGATATTAAACTACTTCTGAACACAAAGCTACCCGAAGTGCATACATAAACTCACATACTCCAGAAAACATACTGTACAGTCATTCCGATGGTTATGAGAACATGTAGCTACTCTTCCCACACAATGAAAGTCAACCAGTCAGCCAGTCCAAACAATGTTCAGCCTGTGTTATGGGAATACAATTCTCCCAGTAGAGCAGAGTCTCAAAGAAGACATCAGCCTCTTCTCAAACGCCAGACATGTTAATTAAGCTGCCTACAACAGGAGATTTGAACGTTTCATTTTTTATAACATCATTATACAACTCCATTATTAGTGTTGCAAATGCAGAGATGGCAAATACTTGTATCAGAATCATTATTTATAGTCATCCATTAGTTTGCTCATGGGTGGTTCCTTCGAGACGCATGCATACCCATGCATACATAATGACCCATTCTCTCCTGGACAATGAAACCAAGTGCAGGAACCAATTTAATGTCAAATGGATGCCTTCAGAGGGCCAAACTGTATTGTTCGTCCTTTCACACCGACATAGATTGCCTTATGGCTTAGCGCTGCCTCTCCACAGAATAGAACCCGTGTCCGTGTCTTGATCCGCTATGTAAATAAACAACACCGGAAGATTCCATGTTGCCATCCCTCCATCTCATCTTGCATCATTAATCATCTCACGCAACATAAATAAAAAACGGTCGATAAATAAGTCAAGCGAGCCAGACTACTCTGTCTCGAGCAGTAGTACCACCACAGTGAGCAGCCGGTAATTCGTTGCTTCCCGTTGCCAAAGCAAAGTCAATCAATAGCCAATTAAACAGAGGCGTGGCATATCTCTGGTGACCAGCGGTGCGTGTTGCTGCTGCTTCGGCCTGGGAAATAAATATGTAAATGGTTCTTTTGGAGGAGTAGGGTCAGGTGTTCTAAGACCTGGGGGGGGGTTGAGGTGGGTGACGTGGCCTTGTTTGGACATCCTCTGGGCAGGCTCGCCCCGTCCTCCACCGGTCTCAGTTACTCCTGACCTCCCAGCACTGCACTTCACACTGGCCCACATGCCTGTGGTCAAAGAGGCCTGGGAGGCTGGGGGGGCTGCTGATATTTCAATGACCTCATCTGTCAATATCCCTGAATGATCCACCAGCTGAAGGCTCCCTGATTGAGAGCGAGAGGGGAGGGCCTTTCTTCACACACACACACACACACATATGAGCTCACATTATGTGTATCTGCACATACAGACAGGTAATTACCAAAATAATGGAAGCACGTGAGTAAATGAGGGATACAAAATATATTGAATGTAGGTGCTTCTAGACAAGGAAAAAGGTCTGATGGGTCGGCACATTTAAAAAGATGTTGCATAAAGCGTACTTTGTCACTGGGAGAACGCCATGGCCCCCTTTTGATAAGCAGGTGCTTCTACACAGATGTGGTTCCTGAGTTAATTAAGCAATTCATATCCCAGAATGCTTAGGGTGATGTATAAAAACGCTGGGCAGGCCATTATTTGGCTACCATGGCTATGCCCCCATAGGACGACAATGCCCCATCCACAGGGCACGAGTGGTCAGTGAATGGTTTGATGAGCATGAAAATGATGTAAGCCATGGGGGTCTCAGTCATCAGATCTCAACCCAATTGAACACTTATGGGAGATTCTGCAGAGGTGCCTGAGGGCGTTTTCCCCCACCGTCAATAAATTATGGAATTTTTCAAGGAAAAATGGTGTCGCATCCCTCTAATAGAGTTCCAGATACTTGGAGAATCTATGTCAAGGCGCATTGAAGCTGCTCTGGCAGCTCGTGGTGACCCAAAACACTTTATGTTGGAGTTTCCTTTATTTTGGCAGTTACCTGTACATACAGTACATGGATTGCACAGTCACACTCACTCACTCACTCACTCCCTCACTCACTATATCTTTCTGCCTCACACACA
Organism: Salvelinus alpinus; assembly: GCF_045679555.1. Taxonomy (NCBI): domain Eukaryota; kingdom Metazoa; phylum Chordata; class Actinopteri; order Salmoniformes; family Salmonidae; genus Salvelinus; species Salvelinus alpinus. The sequence goes on from NC_092100.1 coordinate 48,107,590, forward strand.
CACACGCGCACACGCACATACACGCACATACATGCACGCGTACACGAACACACACACACCTCCTGCAAACCACCAAGCCCAGAAGGGGACGTTTGTATGCATTACCAGGGGCAGTGTGGGAGCAAGAGTAATGCACAGATCCTTGACCCATTCATCCCCAAACCCCCTATCCCCCCATTCTGCTGATCTCTCTGCTATGGAACTGACACCTCAGAGCTAAGGGCCTCTCATTGCGTCACATGAATGGCACCGCGACCGCCGAGCCTGACAGTTCAGCTACCCTCCGCCTTGATCTAGCCGGACACAGGTTGGCCTATCCGCCGAGCTCCGGCGCGACTAAATTTAACGCTTTAATTTGAGTGACTTTGGAGTGGGGAGCCATCGAGAAGGGGGTCTGAATGGCTATCAGAGACGACCTTACACCTTGGAAGGCCTGGGGAATCAGAGCACAACTGACTGGGGAGTGTTGGCTGTAAACTGAACAAGATTATACCATGCTATTTCTGTAAGACACACTGCAGAGCAAGCAGTAGGGCTGTCAAAGGTGCAACGGCGCACTGTGATATCAGAGCAGAGGGGGCTGAGCTAGAGAAGCTAATGCTGGCTACAGTATTAATTGAACACACACATCCACGTGAGACTGAAACGCGGCGAGAGCAGTGGCATTACATCTCTGGTTGGTGTAATTACAAAGTCTCGTTCCCTTTGAAAAGACGGGAGATGTGTGTGTGTGTGTGTGTGTGTGTGTGTGTGCGTGTGTGTGTACGTGTGTGTGTGTATATGGTCTTACCTTTCCTCTGGGGGAGAGATGAAGACTGTGTCTGTTCCTCTGTTCCTCAGTCACAGGTCAGGCAGCCCTGAAGCCTGCCAAACACACAAACTCAGTCAGCCCTCTACTTGCTCTTCCACACCACAGTCCATTAATAATAACATCCTATTTATAAAGAGGGCCAGGCCTGTTAAACACAATAAAACTCAGATTATAAAAATGGCTAGATGTTTTCCACAGGCTAGTCTTCAAATTTATAGAGCATCAACACCACAGCTTGAGAGACTACAGTAAATTGCCGCTGGTTGTTTTTCAAAGAGCAGAGTGGACAGTGCTTCAACTAAGCTCCCCAGACAAAACTCCAGGTGCTGCGTGTGTGACCTTGAGCACTGCGGCAAAATACTGAGAAGGGGAGAAGTAAGGGTGACGTGTTGGATTGGATAACAAGATGTATACACACTCATGTACACATATTGGTACACATATAGTGCATACCAATACTGTAGCTTCTGTATCTGATTAATTTATTTCCTCTCCCTCTCTTTCTCTCACACACACACACACACACACACACACACACACACACACACACACACACACACACACACACACACACACACACACACACACACACACACACACACACACACACACACACACACACACACACACACACACACGCAGTGTCACTCAGCAGGCATGGCAAAATACAAAAAAAATCAAAGGCCAGCACTTGCTCTGCAGAATGAATGATGGCACTTCATGAACACCTTCATATGAGAAGTGCAGCAGGAGTCTACAGGCTGATATACAGCCCCAATCATATACACAGGCCAGGTTTCTTCACCCTGTATGATGACTTATGATGGCCCAGCCACCGCCTTTTATTTCCATTTTATGATGAGCAATGGCATCTCCCATTTCCTTTTATCATTTGGAGGGCTGTTCTACAATAGCAGCAGAATGGCAACAGCCTCGGCAGTGCCAACAAACTATTCCAATATAGCCGTGTCATCTCCCCTCCAGGGACAATATGGGTCGATATCGGAATGGAAGTCCCTGTATCATCTGGCTGTAGAATAGATCATCAGCATATGGGGATACGTATACACAGCCATACAGAAACACAAAGACTCTGTGATGATGCACTGGTGAGCCACACAAACAGCCTGATCGTTTGGTAGGCCTACAACTTGCTAAATGAACTATGCTTTCGCTACTTTTAAACATTTTGCTATGTAAGCGTGTAAAGTAGGCTACACGAAAGCCAGAGTCTGGTTATCATATAATTTATTCAGAAATGTTTTGCGCTGTTTCTCTTTTGTTTGGCATTGCCAACATGTTCTACTTAAAGGTGCTTACAGATGGGCCACGGTAAGCGGCGAAGGTCTCATAGACTTCAGCGTGGCGGGCTGCAAAAAAAGCAAGCCGTTTTGCAAGAGGCGCGGTTCGTGGTGAGCGGCGCACGGGAGCGAGCACCACGCACGGGAGCGAGCACCACGCACGGGAGCGAGCACCACGCACGGGAGCGAGCACCATGCACGGCGGCTTCTCATGGCTGACCAATGAGCAGAGTTCATCTTGTCAACCAATCAAACAATGTTTTAATGACAACAATAGGGACCGCCGGTCTCTACACAAGGTAGGTGGATTTTCTTGCAGTTCAATTGCTGTTTACCAAGGCCCATGTATAAGCACTGGCTTACTATAGGTGAGCGCACGCCGGTCAAGTTCACGGCTTAAGGCAAAGGTTGCACCCCTATACATATTTGATTTCCATTTGGTTTTCAATGTTCATCAGAAACGCTGATATTTATGCAAATTAGGTATTTGTTTTTATTAACGAGTAAAGTAGGCCTATTGGTCATTTGCAATGTTAATTGTGCAATCGTATTGCCATTCAAGTGTGTTAATCACTGTTCATTGAGAACGGTCTATACCTGATTAGGGCAGATACTTTTAGGATTCTCATTCTCATGGGTTGCGTATACACAGGCAGCCGAATTCTGATATTTTTTCCACTGATTTGTCTTTTGACCAATCGCATCAGATCTTTTTACATAATATATTTTTCAGAGCTGATCTGATTGGTCAAAAGACAAACTAGTGAAAAAAACATCTGAATTGGGCTGCCTGTGTAAACGGAGCAAAGGAGAGCTGCTTGTCTGTTACTATCCCACTAATCATAGACCGACTCCGACGTCTTTTGGGCGTCGGACTGGCCTTGATTTCAACGTCAATGGACGTTGATTTTTGCTCCGGACTAATTCTGAACCAAAGATAGATTGGTGTTTGGTTCAGATTTGGTCACCTATATTTGGCCCCAAAATACTTTCAAGTTTTCCATTTTTTATGTCATGTCACATGCACAAGTACAGTGAAGTACAAGTACAGCCCTTCTTTCAAATTCAAAACTCAACAATGCAATAATCAGTAACAATGTAATACTAGAAAAAAGTAAGCATACTATATACAGGGTCAGATCCTATACCATATTTACAATGTGCAGGGATACTGGAGTGATGAAGGTAAATATGTATCGGGTAAAGGTGACTAGGCAACAAGACATAAGATAAACAGAGTAGAAGCAGCTTGTATGTGAGTGGGTGTACATGTGTGTAGAGTCGATATAAATGTAGGTGGACATCCCTTCAAATTAGTAGATTCTGCTATTTCAGCCACACCCGTTGCTGACAGGTATATAACATTGAGCACACATCCATGCAATCTCCATAGAAAAACATTAGCAGTAGATTGGCCCGTGCTGAAGAGCTCAGTGACTTTCAACGTGGCACTGTCATAGGATGCCACATTTCCAAGTTTGTCAAATGTCTGCCCTAGTCAACTGTAAGTGCTGTTATTGTGAAGTGGAAACGTCTATGAGCAACAACGGCTCAGCCAGAAAGTGGTAGGCCACACAAGCTCACAGAACGTGATCGCCGAGTCCTGAAGCACGTAGCGCGCAAACATCGTCTGTCCTTGGTTGCAACACTCATTACGGAGTTCCAAACGGCCTCTGGAAGCAACATCAGCACAATAACTGTTCGTCTGGAGCTTCATGAAATGGTTTTCTATGGCCGAGCAGCCACACACAAGCCTAAGATCACCATGCGCAATGCCATGCGTCGGCTGGAGTGGTGTAAAGCTCACTGTCATTGGACTCTGGAGTAATGGAAACGCGTTCTCTGGAGTGATGAATCACGCTTCACCAGCTGGCAGTCCGATGGGCGAATCTGGGTTTGGTGTATGCCAGGAGAACGCTACCTGCCCGAAAGCATAGTGCCAACTGTAAAGTTTGGTGGAGGAGGAATAATGGTCTGGGGCTGTTTTTCATGGTTCGGGCGGCTCCTTAGTTCCAGTGAAGGGAAGATGTCTTGGATATCAGGGAGCTCGGTCCCAGTGATGTACTGGGATGTCCGCACCACCCTCTGTAGCGCCATGAAATTGAGGGTGGTGATATTGCCATACCAGGCAGTGACGCAGACAGTCAAAATGTTCTCAATCGTACAGCTGTATAACTTTTTGAGGGCCCATGACAAACTTTTTCAACCTCCTGAGGTGGAAGAGGAACTGTCATGCCTTCTTCATGACTGTGCGCGTGTGTTGGGACCATTTTTAGTCTTTAGTGATTTGGAAACTGAGGAACTTGAAGCTCTCGACCTGCTCCACTCCAGCCACGTTTCCTGTAGTCCACGATCAGCGCCACACTGCCAGGTCACTGACTTCCTTTCTGTAGGCTGACTCATCGTTGCCAGTGATCAGGTCTACCACCGTTGTGTCGTCAGCAAACTTTATGATGATGTTGGAGTTGTGTGTGGCCACGCAGTCGTGGGTGAACAGGGAGTACAGGAGGGAACTAATCACACACCCCTGAGGGCCCCAGTGTTGAGGGTCAGCGTGGTGGAGGTGATGTTGCCTACCCTTACCACCTGGGGTCGGCCCTTCAGGAAGTCCAGGATCCAGTTGCAGAGGAAGGTGTTCAGACCCAGAGTCTGAAGCTTGGTGACGAGTTCAGAGGGGACAATGGTGTTGAACGCTGAGCTGTACTCAATTAACAGCATTCTCACATACAGTTGAAGTCAGAAGTTTACATACACTTAGGTTGGAGTCATTAAAACTCATTTTTCAACCACTCCACAAATTTCTTGTTAACAAACTATAGTTTTGGCAAGTCGGTTAGGACATCTACTTTGTGCATGACAGGAGTAATATTTCCAACAGTTGTTTACAGACAGATTATTTCACTGTATCACAATCCCAGTGGGTCAGAAGTTTAAATAAACTAAATTGACTGTGCCTTTAAACAGCTTGGAAAATTCCAGAAAATGATGTCATGGCTTTAGAAGCTTCTGATAGGCTAATTGACATAATTTGAGTCAATTGGAGGTGTACCTGTGGATGTATTTCAAGGCCTACCTTCAAACTCAGTGCCTCTTTGCTTGACTTCATGGGAAAATCAAAAGAAATCAGCCAAGACCTCAGAAATAAAATTGTAGACCTCCACAAGTCTGGTTCATCCTTGGGAGCAATTTCCAAACACCTGAAGGTACCACGTTCATTTGTACAAACAATAGCACGTAAGTATAAACACCATGGGAACACACAGCTGTCATACCGCTCGGGAAAGAGACGCGTTCTGTCACCTAGAGATGAACGTACTTTGGTGCGAAAAGTGCAAATCAATCCCAGAACAACAGCAAAGGACCTTGTGAAGATGCTGGAGGAAACGGGTACAAAAGTATCTATATCCACAGTAAAACGAGTCCTATATCGACATAACCTGAAAGGCCACTCAGCAAGGAAGAAGCCACTGCTCCAAAAGGAAGGACTGGTGCACTTCACAAAATAGATGGCATCATGTGGATATATTAGAAAATTATGTGGATATATTGAAGCAACATCTCAAGACATCAGTCAGGAAGTTAATTAAAGCTTTGTCGCAAATGGGTCTTCCAAACAGACAATGACCCCAAGCATACTTCCAAAGTTGTGGCAAAATGGCTTAAGGACAACAAAGTCAAGGTATTGGAGTGGCCATCACAAAGCCCTGACCTCAATCCTATAGAAAATGTGTGGGTAGAACTGAAAAAGCTTGTGCGAGCAAGGAGGCTTGACTCAGTTACACCAGCTCTGTCAGGAGGAATGGGCCAAAATTCACCCAACTTATTGTGGGAAGCTTGTGGAAGGCTACCCGAAACATTTGAGCCAAGTTAAACAATTTAAAGGCAATGCTACTAAATACTAATTGAGTGTATGTAAACTTCTGACCCACTGGGAATGTGATGAAAGAAATAAAAGGTGAAATAAATCATTCTCTCTACTATTATTCTGACATTTCACATTCTTAAAATAAACTGGCGATCCTAACTGACATAAGACAGGGAATTTTTACTAGGATTAAATGTCAGGAATTGTGAAAAACTGAGTTTAAATGTATTTAGCTAAAGTGTATTTAAACTTCTGACTTCAACTGTAGGTGTTCCTCTCATCTAGGTTGGTGAGGGCAGTGTAGAGAGCAATTGAGATTGCATCATCTATGGATATGTTGGGGTGGTATGCAAATTGGAGTGGGTGTAGGGTGTCTGGGATGGTGGAATTATTGTGTGCCATAACATAGACGTCTGTGATTGGTTCATATTTGGTCCGGTCTAGACCAGCCTTGATTTGGCTAAAACATAGACATCTATGATTGGTTCAGTTCAATTTTAGTCCAGACACTAAACTAATCTGATCCAAACATAGACATCTATGATTGGTTCAGTTCAATTTTAGTCCAGACACTAAACTAATCTGATCCAAACATAGACATCTATGATTGGTTCAGTTCAATTTTAGTCCAGACACTAAACTAATCTGATCCAAACATAGACATCTATGATTGGTTCAGTTCAATTTTAGTCCAGACACTAAACTAATCTGATCCAAACATAGACATCTATGATTGGTTCAGTTCAATTTTAGTCCAGACACTAAACTAATCTGATCCAAACATAGACATCTATGATTGGTTCAGTTCAATTTTAGTCCAGACACTAAACTAATCTGATCCAAACATAGACATCTATGTTTCACAAATTTGAACAGCACGTTACAGCACACTACAGTAGAGCACAGTACATTAAAATACAGTACAGGATTTTTTTTTTATAGTACAGTAGAGTACAATACAGTACAATACAATAGCAGTAGAGTACTAGGTACTAGGTAAAGAAAAGTAAAGTATAGTTCACTACAGTACAGAAGAGCATAGTACATTACAGTATAATGTACTGTATTGTACTGAACTAAACTGTACTCTACTGAACTCTACTGTACTGTACTGACTTAAACTCTACTGTGCTATACCGTACGGTACTCTACGGTACTCTAATGTACTCTACTGAATTAAACTCTACTGTACTGTACAGTACTCTACTGAATTTAACTACTTTACCGTACGCACCATACCATACTGTACTTTACTGTACTCTAGTGCACTGAACTGTGTCGTACTGTACTGTTCTGTTCAAACTTGTGAAACATAACCTAGGCATCTATGATTCGTTCAGATTTGGTATGGTCTGGACCGACCAAATGTGTGCTAGTTTAGGGGCGGAGCTCATTATAATAATAACCAGCATGGTCTGCACATGTTTGTTTTTACATAAAAATGTTGGTCATTCAGCAGACGCTCTCATCCAGAGCAACTTACAGTCAGTGCATTCAACTAATGTAGATAAACAACTAAATATCAGTCATAGCAAGAAAAAAATATTTCTGTAACCGTTACTGAGAATGTTATTGTAGTTGAAGTGGTCTGTTGGTTAAGTCTGATAATGTGACAAATTGAATATCATTGCTGCCAGTTTTAAAGCTTTAGAATGTTAACATAAGTGCATTTAATTAGTGATGAGAAACCAAGGTTTTCTGGAGGCTACGGCGTGTTCACCAAACTGTGCTGAAAAATGGTTAATTACTCTGAGCTAGTGATGGGAAACTGAGGCTATCTGAAGGCTTTGGTGCTTCCACCAAATTGTGCCCAAAAATTGTTCATTACTCGGGGTGTCATTCATTATCTGTTCACATCGCACATTAGTGACTTCTGGTCCGCAATATAGTAAACAGATTTACATGTTGCGAAATCAGTGGGACCTCGCATTTTGCAAAACATTTTGCAACACAATTTGGTCATGTGGCAGCCAAGGTATTGTCTTCACACTATAGCTGCCAGTCTCTGAGCTTTATCATCTGTACATAATGCACATTAGTGACATCTGCTGGTCAGAAATAAATAGCAGCATGTGATTATAAAATATACTTTTTTCTACACTGTTTTCATTAAAACTTCGTGGCACAGCTCTAAGTTGTAGGCTTTAGTAGCCTATAATTACATTGAACAAAAATATAAATGCAACAATTTCAAAGATTTTACAGAGTTACAGTTCATATAAGGAAATCAGTCAGTTGAAAAAAAATAATTAAGCCCTAATCTGTGGATGTCACATGACTGGAAATACAGATATGGTCACAGATAACTTTAAAAAGTTACGGGCGTGGATCAGAAAACCTGTCAGTATCTGGTGTGACCACCATTTGCATCATGCAGCGCAACACATCTCCTTTGCGTAGAGTTGATCCGGCTGTTGATTGTGGCCTGTGGTATGTGGAGGTTTCTGGATATTGGCGGGAACTGGAATATGCTGTTGTAAACGTCGATCGAGAGCATCCCAAACATGCTCAATAGGTGACATGTCTGGTGAGTATGCAGGCCATGAAATAACTTTTTCAGCTTCTATGAATTGTGTAGAGATCCTTGAGACATGGGGCACTGCATTATCATGCTGAAACAGGAGGTGATGGAGGCGGATAAATGGCACAACAATGGGCCTCAGGATCTCGTCACGGTATTTCTGTACATTCAAATTGCCATCTATAAAATGCAATTGTGTTCATTGTCCGTAGCTTATGCCCACCACCACCATGTGGCTCTCTGTTCACAATGTTGACATCAGCAAATCGCTCGCCCACACAACGCCACGTCTGTCATCTGCCCAGTACAGTTGAAACTCGGTATTCCTCCATGAAGAGCACACTTCTCCAGCGTGCCAGTGGCCATCGAGATGAACTTCCAGTGGCATGCAGATTAACTTCCCTGAGAAGGTTTCTGACAGTTTCTGCATAAATTCTTTGGTAGTGAAAACCCACAGTTTCGTTAGCGGTCTGGATGGCTGTTCTGAGATGATCCCGCAGGTGAAGATGACAGATGTGGAGGTCCTGGGCTGGCGTGGTTACACATGGTCTGTGGTTGTGAGGCCGGTTCGACGTACTGCCAAATTCTCTAAAATGACATTGGAGGCGGCTTATGGTAGAGAAATTAATATTTTATTCTCCGGCAACGGCTCTGGTGGACATTCCTGCAGTCAGCATGCCAATAGCACGCTGCCTCAACTTGAGACATCTGTGGCAATGTGTTCTGTGCACATAAGAGTGGCCTTTTATTGTCCCCAGCACAAGGTGCAACTGTGTAATGATCATGCTGTTTAATCAGCTTCTTAATTTGCCACACATGTCAGGTGGAAGACTTGCCATGTAAATTATTTACATCGCAAGTTGTAACACTGGATGTGGCTTCGATTTGAACACCGTTTGAAGCAATGCAATTTACTAATGACATGTGCATGTAGGCTATGAATTAATGGCCTAGTAGGCTAGACTATAGACCTGGCCGTGTCCGAATAACCATACTAAATAGTAGGCCGTTTGAGTATGCAAAAATAAAACGTTATATACGATGTGAATTTTCTAAAATCGAGAATGCTTTAAATGCCAAAATGTTATACTAATTTCAGCTTTTCATCTAGTAGAATTCGCCACACACTTTTCATGAATTTCACAGCCACAATACATTGGAAGAGGAGGGCTGCGAGTTTTGATAGCGAGATCTCTTCACGTAAACAAAAAAACAACTTGGTAGATGGCGAATAGCGAAGTTTCTGCGGTGGTGTATTTTTGTTCTCCTTAAAGTGATCACAAACGTTTCATCGTAACATTACATCTTTGACAACAGATCTGAAGCCTGCTGCCTGCCGTGCCTTTAGCTAGCTATGTGCTTTAATAAGACTAGAAGTTTTAACTGTTTCGAACGGTAATGTTAGCTAACATTACAGCGTTACTTGCTTGCTGTAACATTAGCCTAGTTAGCCAGCTAGCTAACTTGGTACTTGTTGTAAATACCAGGACTTGTGTTCAAACTGTTGCAGAGTCTGATGACAATAACAGGCATTTAATTCAGTGGCGAACACGGGTGGAGAAATGCTGCAAAAAAAAGGTTGAGTAAGTCGTGGTTATAGTTAGCTCTCTTGCCACTGCACTATCACTAGTTAGCTATAGCTAACGTTAGTAACGCGGTAGCCTACATTCCTATTTTCCACTGTGGTCCTAACACTTGTCTTTTCTTCTAGCTCTCCTGATTTGTCACGTTGGTTTATCTGTGTTGAGCGGATTCTGATTGTAATGTTCATGCGATGCAATATTAGTTTCTACCTGAACGGTTACAACCTGAATGGGTCGAGCTAGTTTCATTGCACATACTGTAACCTGTTATGGTGAAAGTAATGGTAAGCTGTACTCGTTACTGTTTAACCTTGGCACTCCAATTTGATAAAGTGTGTGGCAGTCTATCTATCTAGAGAAAGTTCACACAAATATACTTTGCTCATGTTTTGGTGAACGTTGTAATTCATCTTATGTATTTTCAGGATCTACGTGAAGTGTTAGCCGGAGGGGCAGCTGTCATCTTCATTGGTAAAAAATAAGTGGGAGAACCATAAACAAACATACATGGGATGTGACATGTGTTGCTGTGCTGTACTTGGCTAATAAAGGTTCAACTTTCTCTGAGAGCAAAAACACTTTCCCATCTATTTCCTTTGCTTCACCAGCACATTCATGTAAGTGTGATGATGTACACTGCCTTCACAAAGTATTCATACCCCGAGACTTATTCCACATTTTGTTGTTACAGCCTGAATTCAAAATTGATTAAATATATGTTTTTTGTCACCCATCTACACACAATACCCATAATGAAAAAGTGAAACATGTTTTTAGACATTTTTGCAAATGTATTGAAAATGAAACATCTAATTTACATAAGGATTCACAACCCTGAGTCAATACCTTGTAGAAGCACCTTTGTCAGCGATCACAGCGGTGAGTCTTTCTGGGTAAGTATCTAAAAGCTTTCCACACCTAGATTGCACAACATTTGCCCATTATTATTTTCAAAATTCTTCAGGCTCAAGTTGGTTGTACATCATTGCTAGACAACCATTTTCAGGTCTTGCCATAGATTTTCAAGTAGATTTAAGTCTGAACTGTAACTCGGCCACTCAGGAACATTCACTGTCTTCTTGATAAGCAACTCCAGTGTATGTTTGGCCTTGTGTTTTAGGTTATTGTCCTGATGAAAGGTGAATTCATCTCCCAGTGTCTGGTGGAAAGGAGACTCAACAAGGTTTTCCTCTAGGATTTTGCCTGTGCTTAGCTCTATTCCATTTATTTTTTATCCTGGAAAACTCCCCAGTCCTTAAAGATTACAAGCATACCCATAACATGACACAGCCCCCACTGAAGAGTGGTACTCAGTAATGTATTGCCCCAAACAACACTTTGTATTCAGGACAAAAAGTTTTGCACTATTACTTTAGTGCCTTGTTGCAAACAGGATGGATATTCTGTACAGGCGTCCTTCTTTTCACTCTGTCAATTAGGTTAGTATTGTGGAGTAACTACAATGTTGTTGATCCAGCCTCAGTTTTCTCCTATCACAGCCATTGAACTCTGTAACTGTTTTAAAGTCGCAATTGGCCTCATGGTGAAATCCCTGAGCGGTTTCATTCCTCTCCGGCAATTGAGTTAGGAAAGAAGCCTGTATCTTTGAGTGACTGGTTATATTGATCAGAGCAGTTGGAAATCCCACTCATTACTCATGGAGCGGGCTCCGTCGTGTCACGTCCTTTCCAACTGCTCCTCTAAACCACTCCACGCTCACAGGAAAAAAACACTCCAGAATCACAATTTAACCAACATCTATTTTTTATGACTAACTGGACCTACCATTTGGTTTTGAAGTATTGAAAACAAACCATATGATTTGAATGAAAAGTATTTGAATAAACATTAACATGTGAATGTAAGAAGCGCACAATATTTCAAATAGGCCACATGTCATATTAAACAGCATATAAACACTGTAAATAGGTCAGGAGCCAGACAGGAGCCTAAAATGAATTATTTAGGCTTTATTATTTCAATTATTTCAAGGCTATAGCTTACAAAGAAATACATTGTGAAGCATTTGCGAGTGCGACACAATAGGCTGGTAGGGACATAAAGCACTCAGCTTTTAAACAACATTTTGTTGTATTAAATCATTATAGTCTATAAATTGCGCATATAGGCTGTGACTTACTTAGAACAAAAACAAATTAAACAAAAAAATGTTAGTGCCTTTGAATTCTTTTTTAGAATCCATTGTTTAGAAACACACTGCTCTTGCTAGCATCACTATTTTATTGAAGCGTAGATGTCGGCCTCTTGGCCTTCATCAGAGGTTTTTGCTCTAATAAACTAAATACACTATCTTTGGTATAATAATAAGCTCTTTAGCTCTTTTCATCTCAAAGCGCGTTAATAGCAAAAAAAACAATCAATACATCGTCATGAGTAGCCTAGCTATAGCTGGCTAGGTCAACCAAAAAAGGCCAAATCTTTGAGTGCATCCTTCAAAGATGGAGAGGGACAGTTTATGGCTTGATCAGAGGAAGGTAGTCAGAGAGATGGTTGATGAAGATGGAGTCTGGTGACGATGTTGTAGAGGGCACCAGAAAGCTCACCACACACAGTTCAGAGTAGTAGCTAGCCAGTCATTCTCATTGCGAGCCCTCTGCCTCAGCACTGCATTCTTCTACTGCATCTCCCATTCCTCCCAAGCTCCAGGTGAGTCTTCAATTGATACATGCTTAGGCCTACGCTGCCCTACCAAGCAAAAAGGCAGTAACTGCTCATATCGTGGTTCTGAGAAAAATTGCTTTTATTTACCTTGGTTTCACAGTAACTTTATGCTGTTACTGCTAACATTACCCACATTTTCTCCAAAACACAATACAATGGAGGCAGGATATATGTTTTCAACCAAATGAGCAGTTACTGCCTTTTAGCTTGGTAGGGCAATACGGTTAACTCAAGTTTACTCCAAATTGGTTGTTCCAAACGCTAGCTACTTATCTACTTAGCCCAAAACAACAACACTCCGGCAGTCTGCTATAGTGATAGGTCACTGGTTTGGGCTACATACAATCCTTTCCAGTTCATATGCCAAGCTGTAACTGATGGTGCGTTCAAGACAACAGGGAACTCTGAAAAAACGTGCTCCGACTGATAAAAAAATATTTTGAACTGTCATCCAACTCGGAATTACAAGTTGGAAACTCTGGCATCATCCTAGAGCTCTGTCTTCTCCGTCTTGAAAATAACTGACATCACGATTTTTCCCAGTCTGAGCTTGTTTTCTTTATGAGTTCCCAGTTGTCTTGAATGCACCATAAGTAGTACGTTGCAGCCATTGCATACGGCATACTTTTTACTAAACAGTACGTGCTAAATTATATACGACAATGAGTACATACTATTCAATTTAAGTATGTAGTACGCTAGTATGGGTATTCGGACACGGACACTTTCACCAACACGTCTTCAAATGGGTGAGGCGGTTTAGGGAGTGCCATCTCTTAACAAAGCAAAAACCTTTATTGCTAGAAAGGAACAGTTTGTATTTTCTTGACGATATAATGGCCTATATTAAATCAATGATAAAAATGGACACTATTTTGGGGCATAATCAATATACCATTAATCTACTTAAACTGTTAATTAACAGGTGTATCACTTTTCTGTGCTTTTCTGTGGTACACCTGGTGACCGTGTCAGCGTGCATTGCGCCCAGCAGCAGGAGTCACTAGTGCGCGATGGGACAAGAACATCCCTGCCGGCCAAACCTTCCTCTAACCTGGACGACGCTGGGCCAATTGTGCGCCGCCCCATGGGTCTTCCGGTCGCGGCCGGCTGCAACAGAGCCTGCGACAGAGCCTAACAACAATCTCCAGTGGCACAGCTAGCACTGAGGCGCAGTGCCTTAGACCACGATGCCACTCGGGAGGCCCAAGGTTTTATATTTTTTATCATTTGTATATTTAGTAACTCTGGATCTAGTCTTCTCTCATCACCTGGCTGCACTGTAAAATATATTCCACCATTTTTTGCAGCTGAACCTGGTGCTTGTCTCAACTGTTGCTGCTCCACACCAACTAGGCTGCCGGGTCCTCTATCTTAACAGTCAGATATGGAGCTATAGACCACACACACACACACACACACACACACACACACACACACACACACACACACACACACACACACACACACACACACACACACACACACACACACACACACACACACACACACACACACACACACACACACACACACACACAGATATAACACCATTTGAGTTTGAACCCTGTCCTTGTTTGAATGTCTTAAATTGTTAACTTATTATTTTGTCTTTTCATCGCCATCTTAGCCTTGTCTTCATAAAAGTGAAGGCAAGGCTGCATTCTACCAGCTTCAGCTCTCAATCAAGAGGAGAAACTTTACAAGGTCTTAGAGTTCATGGACTGGCATTTCAAAAAGTGTGCGTGTGTGTGTGTGTGCACATACCCGTGTGTGTGTGAGAGATAGAGAGAGAAATACAGAGAGCGAGAGATTGAAAGAGCAAGAGAGCGAGACAGCAATAGGAGCACAAGAGAGTCTGCATAACAAAATAGTTAGTCTGTCCCATTAGTGACCCAAATTAATGTTGGCTTCAATGACAGTACCTAATAAGACTCATGTAATTACTCGCAATTACTTGGAGCAGCCCATTTCCTCCTCAGAGAGTGTGGACAGCCGCTGGACATCCAGCTATAAACACAAACCAAGGAAAAGGATGGCCATCAGCACATGTTTAAGAAACTGCTAGAGCAACATTTCCACACGGCATTGTAGCATGTTCCCCTGTGTGTGACCAGAGGAGATGAATGATGTGGGGGTGGAAAGGTCAGCCGGTCAGCCTTCTGAGGAGTAGAGATCTACTGAGGAGATGCTACTATATAAACCGTATGGCTCGTTGTGCTATACACAGGCCCGCTGTAATTGGGCACGGGGTGTGTGTGTGCGTGCGTGTGATAGCACGTGTGTATGCATAAGTGTGTGGTGGTTCTCCAAGCAAGTGAAAGGGCCGGAAGTGGTAAATGCTTTGGCGCAGTGGTCGTACCTTGGGAGAAGGGCTGTGATCCTGCTAGCAGTGGAGAGCCGTAGAGACTCACTGGTGACTGGAGGGAAAGTAGCCTTGTTCTAATAAGAAAGCTGGAAGGAGGTGTTGATTGGACCATGGTCTGTTGTGGGTTGTATTGTGGTATAATTAGCCCAAGGGGAGAGAGGGGAGGCAGGCAGCTGCCCCTGTCACAGAGCCCCTCCAGCTGTGAGGGTGGCAGCAGAGGGACGTCACTGTGGCACAGGGGGGCAGTCAGCTGGGTCTCTAACTATGGCCTGGGTCACACACACATACATACACACACGTGCATGTGCACAATTAAGCACACACGTACAGGCCCAAACTCCATTCCAGTCCCATTTAAAAGACGTGGGATATGGAACGAAGCACAGCAGGATGAGAGGAGGGGATAATTTCTTAATTTCAGAGTGCTGAGATGCTCTCAGAGATGCTCTCAGAATAAGCCCTCCGGTCAGAACCAAATGTCTTTACTACAGGGCCTTTATCACAGTGGGTTAACACAGCCTGGAGGCAGGGCTCTGGGTTCCTTCTCCTCAAGTAGCGGTCATTGGGTTCAACAGCTGTCCTTCCTCGCCTTGTCCTTTCCAATACGACCCTGCACGTTCCTCCGTTCTCATCGTCAGGGCCCAGCGGTGTCTTCTCTCCAGGGTCTCTGAGGCCAGGGCTCCTCTGCTGTTGTCCCTGCTTAATCCTGCTCCGAGTACAGCAGGATAACTTCAGTCCACAAATCCCCAACAGCTGCATTGGTGCTGTGGCCCCTCCAGCCCCTCTAGTGGTCCAGCCCCAATGCCAGATTCACTACCCGCCTCCCCTCACACAGAGGCCTAGTGGAGGACGTGGACCGGGGCATGCCATGGGGCATGACGCCACCGCCCAGGAATGCCACGGGGAAGGAGCAATGGCAGATCCCATTCCACAGAATGCTATGAGGGCTGAGGGAGGCAGAGGCAGTGGAAAGGAGGGATCCCATGATCACATGTGCCACGATCAATTTAGCTTCTACTGTACCTCCTCACCCTGCCATGAAAACCCTCGTCAACGGAGCTCCATGACAACGAGACACCATGACTCTTGTCCAGGTACTTATCTGGGTAGAACGGATGTGTAATGGAAACATGACTGGAGGACTCTGCACAAGGAGCATTAGGAGCTAGAACAGAAATCAATGAGAAACCTTAACCATGCTATTGCATTCTACAATGGCAATCATAAACTGGGCAGTGCATCACTACGGTGCATGGAAATTGAGATTTGATTGTGTAAATGTGCTGATCAATGTTCAGAAATGACTTAAGTGATTAGCGATAGTTCCTCTGGCGCTCGCAACAACACTGGTTTCAAACGATGTGGTAAATTGTTTGGATAGGAAGAAACACTGTGGTGCTCTATTCACTAATTCAAAGGCCGTCTGAAATTGGACTGGATCAGGCGTCATGAAATCCCACCACTCTCCACAACAATAAACTGCTCACATTCAGGACATAGCTTTGTAAGGGCTGTGTTTGTGCAAAATGTTTCTGTTTAAAAAACAGTGTGGCCAGCTCAAACGCTGACTGTTGCGTCAATCGAAACTGGACGATCTGAATAAGCGTTCTAATCACACCGGTTTGAGCGTACGCTGCAGGGACCACTGTAGAATGATCACACCGGTTTGAGCGTACGCTGCAGGGACCACTGTAGAATGATCACACCGGTTTGAGCGTACGCTGCAGGGACCACTGTAGAATGATCACACCGGTTTGAGCGTACGCTGCAGGGACCACTGTAGAATGATCACACTGGTTTGTTACGTGTCAAAGAGTTAAGTCTCGTAGATCAATACACTACTCTTGTTCTGTTTATAAAGCCTTCTTGGAGAAACTTCTGCCGGAATCTTACTTCCTTGTTAAACTACAGACTTACATGCAGGTTAAATAAAATGTAATCATACATAGAATGTAGGTACATCTAGATCTATCATTGGCTTCCTTCGTCTGTCTTAACCCTTTAGACCCCAAAATAATTCTAGAATGTTGCTGCAGATTACTGAGAATTTTCAAGATAAAGCAAATTTTCTCACACATTTCAAACAAACAGACATAGCTCAAAAACAAAGAACAAATTACAATTACAAGTTTACTTACTTTTAAAGAGCAAAACCTCTTCTTTAATATGACACTACATTCATGTCAATAGGAATAACACTAATGTTGTCTTCCATTGTGTAAACACACTAACTATAAAAACACGCAACACAAATGTAACCAGAGGACAATATTCCGAAAGTATTTCAAAACTCACACAAAGTAGGCTATTTGATTGACGGCAATTCTTACTTCTGCAAACAACTATTCCAAAACTATATAAAAATGTAGATCTCCTCTCTCAAAAAGATTTAGTGCAGACCAGGCCTGACACAAAATGTATAAATAGTAGCCTACTTTCACAACAATTCAGTGAATTGGATGTGGTGGTGGACAGGTTGGTGTTAAACAGCATATCTGAAAGAAAATCAGACTCCTACCACTTTTAAAAACAACTCCATAACCCCTGCCACTGTGACTTTAGGTCCCGGCTGTGTGGTACAAAGGTGAATGGTGGAAACATAGGCTCCACTATCGGGTGTGCTCTCCCTCCTCCTCTCCCTCTGCTTGTTTCCCTTCCTCTCCCTCCACTCTCCTCTTCCTCTCTCCCTCCACTCTCTTCTCCCTTCTATTCACTCTCCTCTTCCTCTCTCCCTCCACTCTCCTCTCCCTCCTATTCACTCTCCTCTTCCTCTCTCCCTCCACTCTCCTCTCCCTTCTATCCACTCTCCTCTTCCTCTCTCCCTCCACTCTCCTCTCCCTCCTATTCACTCGCCTATTCCTCTCTCCCTCCACTCTCCTCTCCCTCCATTCTCCTCTCCCTTCTATCCACTCTCCTCTTCCTCTCTCCCTCCACTCTCCTCTCCCTCCACTCTCCTCTCCCTCCTATTCCTCTCTCCCTCCACTCTCCTCTCCCTCCTATTCACTCTCCTATTCCTCTCTCCCTCCACTCTCCTCTCCCTTCTATTCACTCTCCTCTTCCTCTCTCCCTCCACTCTCCTCTCCCTCCTATTCACTCTCCTCTTCCTCTCCCTCCACTCTCCTCTCCCTCCTATTCACTCTCCTATTCCTCTCTCCCTCCACTCTCCTCTCCCTCCTATTCACTCTCCTCTTCCTCTCCCTCCACTCTCCTCTCCCTCCTATTCACTCTCCTATGCCTCTCTCCCTCCACTCTCCTCTCCCTCCTATTCACTCTCCTCTTCCTCTCCCTCCACTCTCCTCTCCCTCCTATTCACTCTCATCTTCCTCTCTCCCTCCACTCTCCTCTCCCTCCTCTTCACTCTCCTCTTCCTCATGACTAGAACCTCAAAAGACAAAAACGCAGTCATTAAATAACAATTTGTTATAGTAAATGTTAGCAACCCCTCCGCCTTTGCGGGTTGAGCGGGGGATATGGTCACTAGTGTAACCAGGAGGAGAGGCCTCATTTAACACAGTCAGGCCAATCACATCAGGATTATGATCAGTGATTAGTTAATTGACTATAACTGCTTTGGAAGTGAGGGATCTAACATTAAGTAACCCTATTTTGAGATGTGAGATATCACAATCTCTTTCAATAATGACAGGAATGGAGGAGGTCTTTATTTCAGTGAGATTGCTAAGGTGAACACCGGCATGTTTAGTTTTGCCCAATCTAGATCGAGGCACAGACATGGTCTCAATGTGGATAGTTGAGCTGACTACACTGACTGTGCAGCCTGTTGCCTGGCCTGCACCCCGCACAGCCTGCTGCCTAGCCTGCACCCTGCACCCTATCTCTTCCTCCTCTTCTCTGTCCTCTTCCTCTCTCCCTCCACTCTCCTCTCCCTCTACTCTCCTCTTGCTCCACATCTCTATCCCTCCCATCATCTATAACTTCTCTTCCTCCCTGCCTTCTGCTGCTGAGCCCTGGTCTCTTTCATTGACCTTGAAGAACAGACTAAGAGGAAGAAAGAGGTAGAGAGAGGAACGGAGCAACAAATAGGATATAATTGTGGCCAGGATCCTCTCTCTCTCTCTTCCTTTCTCTCTTTTTCTCAACCATACACATACTCTTCCTAATAATCACCTCTTAGGGGTTTCCATAATAAATTGTATGATACAGTTACACGCCTCCCATTCCACCCACACACACACACACACACACACACACACACACACACCCCCACACACACACACACACACACACACACACACACACACACACACACACACACACACACACACACACACACACACACACACACACACACAGTAAACGTTATCATCATGATGCTATACAGAACTATCAATCAATCCAAATTATTTTATGAAGCCCTTAGTGGCCAGATTGTTTCTCAGTTCATGTTGTGCATATTTGTGTCCGACTGATGGATAACCAGACAGGATTGGGAACACAAAAAAAGATGTTCATGAACTATTTCCATGAGACAGAGAGCAATCATTCAAGCTCCTGCTTCACCACTGATGTGCTCGCCTGTACCAACCAAGTGATCATGACAGGATCTGCTAATCTGAGAGCTATTCCCCAGGTTTCACAGCATCAAACATCAACAACACCAAACATGTATCTGATGTTTACTTATTTCACTCACCTCGACATTATCACTTTTAAAGTGCAAGGACGTGTCTCCGAATCCGTATCACCAGCCAACATAGATACAGCCTATAGTGAAAGTCGTGGCCACTTTGGCGCCGTCATTTTCAGTAATTAACAGATTTTCTACTTTAAAAGTCAAATGACAGCATACCCTGTTTCCGGTTGATGACAACAACCACGTGAATACGACAACAGGTTGTTAGCAAGTTAACTTTGCTATATTCTAGAAGAAAAAGAAACGCACACCTATTTAGGCGAGGTGCTGGCTAGCGGAGTAGAAAAAATAAAGGAGAGCCGCAAACTCTAGGAGCTCAGATGCAAAAAATGTATTACCAATGTTTCGACAGCGAAGCTGTCTTCATCAGGGTTTGCTATATTGACACAGATATTATTGTTAGAAAAACAAGGCGGTTCGTGGCCACTATAGTGATTTAAAGAAAGGTCGTCGACGGCCACTATGGGTTCTAAAGGGTTGAAATATCAATTTTAGGTATCATCTCAAAAGTTAGTGTAGAGATCAGGTCAGTGCATTCATGCGAAGGTTCATGTGCTGCGCTAAGAGTTGTTCAGAGTGTAATTGGTATTTTATTAGGATCCCCAGTAGCTGCTGTGAAAGCAGGGGTCCACTCTTCCTGGGGTCCACACAACACAGAACATTAATAGACAAGAACAGGACGGAACTACATACATTTAAAAATGGCACACATAGCCTACATAACCGAGTTGCGCAGTGGTCTACGGCAAGAGGTGTCACTATAGTCTCTGGTTCAAATCCAGGCTGTATCATAGCCAGCTGTGATTGGGAGTCCCATGGGGCTGTGCACAATTGGCCCAGTGTTGTCTGGGTTTGGCCGGGGTAGGTCGCCATTGTAAATTAGAATTTGTTCTGAACTGACTTGCCTAGGTAAATAAAGGTAAAATCAATACATACACACAAAATACCTAGGTCAAATAGGGGAGAGGTGTTGCTTTATCTGTTTTTTTAAACCAGGTTTGCTGTTCATTTGAGCAATATTTGATGGAAGGGAGATCCATGCAATAATGGCTCTATATAATACTGTACGCTTTCTTGAAATTGTTCTGGATTTGGGGGATTGTGAAAAGACCCCTGGTGGCATGTCTGGTGGGGTAAGTGTGTGTGTCAGAGCTGTGTGTAAATTTGACTATGCAAACAATTTGGAATTTTCAACACATTTATGTAAGAAGTGATGCAGTCAGTCTTTCAACTCTAAGCCAAGAGAGACTGGCATGCATAGTATTTATATTAGCCCTCTGATTACAATGAAGAGCAAGACGTGCCACTCTGTTCGGGGCCAGCTGCAGGTCTGTCCATAATAAAGAGATGCTCTGCTTTTTTTACACCACATTCCATAAAACAAGTCCTGCAGGCTCTAGTTTTATCCTATCTTGATTATTGTCCAGTCATGTAGTCAAATGCTGCAAGAAAGACCTAGTTAGGTCTTAGTTAGGTATTTCTTTGCAGTATTTGACTACATGACTGGACAATAATTGAATCTATATGTTTTGACCACGACAGTTTACAATCTAAGGTAACACCAAGTAACACCAAGTCAACTTGTTCAACAGCCACACCATTCATTCAGCCACAACATTCAGATTCAGCTGAGGTCTAGATCTTAGAGAATGATTTGCACCAAATACAATGCTCTTAGTTTGGGAGATGTTCAGGACCAGTTTATTACTGGCCACCCATTCCACAACTGACTGCAACTCCTTGTTAAGGGTTTCAGTGACTGCATTAGCTGTGGTTGCTGACACGTATATGGTTGAATCATCAGCATACATGGACACACAGGCTTTGTTTAATGCCAATGGCAGGTCATTGGTAAAAACAGAAACGAGTAGAGGGCCTAGAGAACTTCCCTGCCGTACACCACACCATATGTGTTTGACATTAGAGAAGCTTCCATTAAAGAAAACCGTATGCAGTATATCAGTTATCTAGTCTAAAAGTCAAATTGCAGAGAGCCATGTCAGCCTGTTGTTTCCAGCCCTGGGTTGTCTCATCCCTATCATGTAATTTCTCCATGGCATCAGATGGAGACATACTAGGACATTATTTTTCTCTCCAAAAGCCTTGCCATTGAACTGTAGACAGAATGGGCTTTGTAAAGTCAGGTCCCTGTCCCATATGGCTGTAACAATGTTCTTCACTGTAAAATGTATGCGGCAACTGTCAGGAAAACAAGGCAAGCAGCAAGTTTAAGATTAAATTAAAATGCACCAATTAAAACCTACTCCGTGACCAGGCTCCGACGAAAGCTTAGCAATAAATACACACAAGGGAAAGGAATTAAAATGCTGGAACTTTTTTATGGTTGGCTGAGCCAACAAATTGTTTTACTTTCTACTTTTCGTGGCACCTTGTGGCATAGGCAATATTTTTTAAGGGAGACACTTGTCCTTTAAAAGTCTCTTGAATGAAGTCTTTCTTCAGCCCCATTGTCGTAGCTTCAGGGCTGAAGGAGAAGACAACAGAAGACAACAGAACCTCTGGCATATGAGGAACAGATGGGTTGTCTGATTGCGAAAATCAACTGAAGCGAAATTGAACAAATGCAATAGTTAGAGGTGGGGAGATATGAAGACCCTCAGGGAATTTGGGGTGTGATAATCTATGATTAGCCTCTTGTTGAAAAAGTATTCTCCAAACCACATCCCCCTCCGGGCATACTGCTATGGATTTATTAGCAAGACATCTGTAATAAGGGGAAGCAGTGCTAGCTGACTAAGCCAAGGGCCTTTGACCTTTCTGGTCAACACTTACGTTTCATAATTATTAAGACACAAAACAGAAAGTCACCTCCGACATTGACCAACATTTTTATTATATGGAAGCTGTGGGCAACATGATATTAAATAAATCGTGTTTTCAGGCTGTTGTTTTGGAGCTCTCCCATGGTCCTACTCTCCCACACACATTGGTTCAATGTTCGGGTCAAATAAACAAACTAGAATCCAAGGGGAGACACAATATCTCCATAATGAATAATACAACATTATGAGTCCGGAGGTGATGGGGTCCAATTTCAAAATTCCAATCTCGGCTCTCGTTTTCTGAACGGCACATCTATGCAGCACATGTTTACATCCCATATGCTCGTACCTCACGAGTAATAGGGTGCATAAATAATGCAAGGTTTTACACAGTCCAGCACCATCTAACGAACCCAATGAATCTAATAACTTCAGAAATGTACTTCTATTACAGCTCTGCAATCTCACATGGGTTGTATTGCTTGCCGTGCATGCAGCCTGCTGATGACAACAGCTAGCATGGCCATCCATCTCCTGTAGCTAGCTTCCTCCTGTCTGGCTTTCAGCAGCCCAAGCCCCAGCTGCAGCCTGACTTCTGAAACTGACTGACAGGAGACATGCTTTGTGTCCCAGGAGACGTGAGGAGATTAGCAGCTTGGTCAGTAGATAAACAGCACTCGTCAAGTCCACCTGTCATTATAGGTCTGGGTTGGATCCTCCGCTGAAGCCGTGCCATGGGCCTAGGAACCTGGCTGGCAGGATATGGGCAGCCTTGGTCTTCTTTGCTCCAACAAGCTCCTGGCCTCTTGACTGGCTGCCTAGCTGCCTCCTGTCTGTTCATTGAGACAAAGAATTTCCTTCCTGATCCTCCATGCAATCGGAGGCATCTGCAAAGTCCACTTAGCCAAGATTCTTGTCTCCCGAAACGTTTACGGATGTAATGCAGCATTTGCCTGGGATATGCTGGGGAGGGGTGCAGCTGTGCGCCTCTCCAAACCCCATACAGACACCGGAGCCTATTGTGGAAGGGCAGGGGGCGACAAGTGCAGCATAGCTACAGAATGAACTATCATCACCCGCAACCCCAGCATAATCTGCAAATCATCTGCAAGGCATGACATCATCAGCTGGGTAGAGTTCACAACCTTGCAGCTAATACCGTTCTGTGGACCTGTGGTGCATTAGGCCATTAGACCCCGGCATTACAGTGACAAAGGAGAGTGAGGGGGGAGGAATAACAGATCGCATTGACTGAGCACTAGGCTACGCATCAGTTAGACCGGGCTACAGGGGCCCCTATCCTTCATGCAAATGTTATAGTGTCTATTGAGAGTAACGCCACACTGGATTAATGAGAGATGAAAACCTCTATTATTTTCTCTCTCTCTCCGGGTTTTAAATGAAGCTAATAGAGAAGCTTTTTTTTACAGTATTAAGTGAAGCCGAATGAAGAGAGAGATAGAGAAATAACGAGGGATTGCGAGCAGAAGATGAAATATGTGCTTGGAAAACACAATTAGAAAGCATTGTCACTCGCTCTTATATCGCAGCACTGTGCAGTGCAAACTCAGCCTCACCAGAGACAACGTCAAAGGCAAAGAGGGGATATGCAAAGATTGGTCTGTCTTTACAGATAATGTATGCTCCCAAATCCGACATCCCGTCTTTAATTCTCAACAACTCATATGGGATTATATAAACATGAAGATCTATAAAACTATTTCTCATCCAGCGCTACAGCAGGAACGAGGAGGGTAGAGGACAGCTAATGCATTGATCATTATTTTGCACACATTGTTTTATTCCTCAGGGTACATCTCCTCCACCATGGTGTGAAAATAGAAGACTAGCAGCCAATGTTACATAAATGGATTCTAGCAACCCAATAGTTCTACAGTGGCTCCCTGTGTTGAACAACCTTCATGTCTTCACCACTGGTGTTGATAGGTGGGAGAGCCACATAGCATGTGTGTTTCCTATTGTGGATCTGTCCTTCCCTTCCTGTGTGTGTGTGTGTGTGTGTGTGTGTGTGTGTGTGTGTGTGTGTGTGTGTGTGTGTGTGTGTGTGTGTGTGTGTGTGTGTGTGTGTGTGTGTGTGTGTGTGTGTGTGTGTTGACCAGAACCCACCGTTCACGCTCCCCTCTACACATGCTCTACCACAGATCTCTGCAGTCTCAGTCCAGTGAACCAGTCTCCCAGATGCAACCATTAGTTCCCGAGGGAGAAACTTCCACCTGATAAATCACACGTGCACATCAAACGCGGGAGATACGGACGATTTGTTTGTGGCTCCCAAGAGAATCTATCCTCCGGCATTATTAAGGTTTGATAATGGCTGAAATTAGATATGGCTGGAGGAGGAAGGACGAGCAAGCAGAGGAATTAATACAGGAAGTCCTGTAGGAGATACTTGGGACTGTCTGCTGGTAATGAAAAAGTTCAGTAAAGCAAGTCTGGAAGAGGACAGGAAATGGTAGGAAAATCGTAGGTCTGGTGTGGGAATGGGGTGTTTAACAAGCGTTTCATGAGGAGTTTGTGACAGATCGACAGATCGGGGTTGTAGATTCAGCCACTCCTTCTTGGATGCGAACAGTCTGGTGTTCCACACAACTCACCCCAATAGAATCAGACATCACACAGAACCTGTCCAGTGATCTCTGTCTCATCCCTGTTCTCCATTCCTCACTAAGCTTTACTGGCCCAGGTAACTATGTGGAACAGGCCAGGTAGACTCCATAGAGCAGGGTTCCCCAACTGACAGCGGGGAGATTTTATTTGGCCCCTCAAGTTTTCTGAGCAAAAAAGAAATACATTGTTATTCTTTTTTAATTTTTTATTGTTGGACATAAAGGACTGTAAAAACACCAGCAAATCAGCTCCATGTCATTTACATTTTGGAAATCTGTTCCAAAGGTTTCCCACGCATAAAGATATACAGTATATGATGGTATACAATTTCAAGCAAGGTTTGAAATGATTATGTCTCAGTCAAATATGATATCTGTTTGGTCTTCTTGGGGTCAATTTGCAGTCTACAAATTATTTGTATTTATGTTCCGGCACCCTGACCACCCCCCCATTTTTTTTATTTTACAACTGAATCTAGTTGATGATACTTGCCATTGAGGCTCGCCCTATGTACACTGCATTTTATGCCTTCTGCCTTGCCCTTGATTCTTAATTATTTGTCAGCTGACAGGAGTGTTGATGAACAGAAATCTCTGGATTTTCTTCCCCTGACGGCTTTATTAGGCAGGGGATGGGGCAGACAGGGACTGGTGCTCCATCGCCTGCCTTTGATCATGCAGTGCCCAGGGGATTGACAGTGTAACTGATCCCAGGGTTCCATGGGTGTTGTACATCTCCTTATGGGGCCAGTAGCACCTCAGCGATGGGGCAATGATAAATCCAGACCGGGGGAGAGGTTTCGGTTTTCAAATATATGGGAGTCTGGAAACATGGAAGTGACTTGCGGGCGGAGATTTTTAAAGCTCCTATTTTAATGTCCACCCGTAATTCAGACCCTCCATAATATTTAGCGGTGGCGCTCTGTGAGCAGCGCATAACTGAGCGGGGCAGCGAGGCTGTGGTGTGTGTGTGTGTGTTTGTGCGTCATGATGCCCTCTGCGTCTGTCAGTGGGGGGGGAGGGCGATGAGTCAGGCGCCTCGCAGACTCACTGGCACCTGGCCACTGTCCTTTAGGTGTCCTAGTGACCATAATGTCTGCATGCGCTCACTGAGGGCTCTCCGCAGGGGAACACTAACCCCTGTGTCTGAGGCTGGGGTGTCATCAATACATCCTCCAGATGTGTGTATGTGCGTGCGTGCGTTGTTTGATGGGAAAGGACACAGCAGGTAGTGTCGGCTGTATGCTTTTCTCATTGCAGGATTCACACTTTCCCCAGGCGTGATTTCCATCATCCACTCCACTAGTCCAAGCATGAATCCTTCAAAACCTACAACGCAATCGTGAATAAAGCCTTCATGAGAACCGTTAAAAGAAACAACCTTCAAATACTGGAATCATAATGAATGAAATCGTAAAAGTGTGCAAAAATCACTGTTCAAATCCAGGAAAAGAGGTACGAGTGAAACTTTCCAGAGGCAGGATTATGGAAAAATTCATTCCCTATCAGAGGACTTCTTGAATGCTCGTTTCAAGGTGACCAACTGAACATGGGAACATAAATCACACTTGCTATATGCACCGAGGGAAGCAATCATAACCTGGGGGTGAAAGTGCAGTATTGTACTGTGGGGAAGACGGCTGAAGACGGTGTATTTTACTGTGGGCGTCGCTCCTTCTCCCCCTTCGCCGAGCTGTGGCATTCTCTGTGCGACAGTGATGAAACGTGCAGGGGGCGCATCATGACAGGCATTGCACACTGAATAAGGGCTGACTCAAAGTGTCAGGATCCCTCCCATCCCTCATCACTCAGAGCCCAACTTCTGAGCGCTACTCTCCACAGTCTCCACGTCAAATGCCAGCCGTCCTCCACACCTGAGTGCTTAGTTTTAATGCATATTCATTCAGACACACCGGGAGCTAGGCCAACACTGTAAAAAAAACGAGAGAGTTTTTCACAGAAACTTAATCGATGACGTCAACGAGCATGAAAATAAGTTAGCTGCGGCCGACATGACGGGATTCAGATCACGACCGCAGTGAGTCAGTGACCACCTAGGCATTGTCTGGTTGGAGTGTGTTTATCTAAAGAATCCCGTAGACACCTATAAAAAGAGTGAAGCCATCACCCGTGTGACTCAGCAGTGGCAGCCATGATGGATCCCAGTGAGCCATGCATACCTGTCTAGACAGCCAGTGATTAGTATTAGTCACTCTTATCTATAAGGAGAGACAACAGGAGAGCAGCTGAATGAACACACAAGCAAACCAGGGGGATTCCAGAACTGTCTTTCCTAAGGTCACCAAAGGTCACTGAGCAACTGTGACAAGGCTGGCGGTGAGGTACCACACAGATTAGAGATCTATAAGCACAATGATCCATAGGCTTATGGCTGTTGTCAAAGTGTTGAACAGGCCTAATTGAGAAAAGACAGGCTGTGTTAGCCATTGATAGAGTGAGCAACCATCTAGAAGCTTGATTGAGAAAATAGGTGAGGGACTGAAAGACTGGGCTTTGGAGATGTATAGAGTCCTGAGTTGATTGACAGTTTACAGCTAGGCAAAGCTAAATGGGTTCCTGTTCAAATGTTAACATTAAATCAAATCAAATGTTATTTGTCACATGCGCCGAATACAACAGGTGTAGACCTTGCAGTGAAATGCTGACTTACCAGCCCTTAACCAACAATGCAGTCTGAAGAAAAATTCCTATAAAGAAATAAAGAAATAAAAGTAACAAATAATTCAAGAGCAGCAGTAAAATAATAATAGACAGGCTATATACAGGGGGGTACCGGTACAGAGTCAACGTGTGGGGGCACCGGTTAATCGAGGTAATTGAGGTAATATGTACATGTAGGTAGAGTTATTAAAGTGACTATGCATAGATAATAAACAGAGAGTAGCAACAGCGTAAAAGAGGGTAGCCATCTGACTAGGTGTTCAGGAGTCTTATGGCTTGGGGGTAGAAGCTGTTTAGAAGCCTCTTGGACCTAAACTTGGCGCTCCGGTACCACTTGCCGTCCGGTAGCAGAGAGAACAGTCTATGACTAGGGTGGCTGGAGTCTTTGACAGTTTTTAGGGCCTTCCTCTGACACCGCCTGGTATAGAGGTCCTGGATGGCAGGCAGCTTGGCCCCGGTGATGTACTGGGCCGTACGCACTTTCCCTCTGTAGAGGAACATTAACGGTTTTATTTTGTGTATTGCAGGTACATTTAATTGTCCATTACGGAGAATAATTTGCAGTGGTTTTTAGCATTGTTTAACATAGACTCATTTGTGTTGATTTGATGTGTACATATTGTTGAATTTCCTATTTTCATCACAGCCACCAAAGATCTTGCAGCCTTTGCTGAATAATGACGGAGAAAGACGCTGTGTTCTTGTGTATTTTGGGTTTTAGTTCAAGGCTAATTATGCATTGGCTTCCGATTGTCAATGATGACCTTGTGTTGAATATAATCACATGAACAATGAACATTTGGGATTATATCTAAGAGCGAAATGGATCTTGAATGACAATACAATATGCTTACGCTATGATGTTCAATTGTATAGTAAGATTCGGGAGACTTTTCTTGTGTAAAAACACTACACAATTCCTTATGACGAACATTGACAATTGACAATCACAATGAAATTTTGTTCCTGGCATAGCATGGTAAGTTTTTCAAAGTCAAAGGTTCAGAAATGTTCTGATTGAATTGAATGACCATTTGGGAAGCTGGTGTAGTACTCTAGCCCATATCTACAAAAGGATTGCTCTCTGACCCCAAGGAAACAACGAGGAATTCCTGATATTGATTGGAATGACACGGTCACTCTGTATAACTTAACACCAGCTCGGGGTCCACTGAATTTTTACAAGGAGATTAGTAAGGTCTTATCCAACATCTGCACTCGATTTCAGTTACCAGATCTCAAGTTAAAAGGTTACTTGAAACTTCCAAGGGGGGAGCACATAATACACTATTTTCTTAGCGTGAGGATTATTACCAAGTAATACTTGAGATGGAACGGGTGTGGAAACGATGTGATTTGTGTCAGATGGGGAGAAATTGGTATTCAACACTGCTGCACCCAGCTGTAATGATACAACTTTAGCATATTGGTATTCTAAATAGCATAATATCTACCATTTGGAGATGTAATACAATTAGCTACTGTAATTACAAGTATATCAAAATACAACAATAATGTCATACAAATGTACATACATACAAATGTAAGCAAGTGTCTCTTGAGGTTGAATGCAAAGGTAATATTCTCATATTTCCTATTAATAACGATCAAAGATTTATACATATTTTGAGATTTGACATGACTTCATAGACGATTTATACAAAAACTCCCAGTAATAAAGAACGAATAAACGTGAGATATAACAATTACACCACTACAACTGATGAGTTGTAATAGGTCTACCATATCAAAATCAATATTTTACCAGGTAAGTTGACTGAGAACACGTTCTCATTTACAGCCACAACCTGGGGAATAGTTACAGGGGAGAGGAGGGGGGATGAATGAGCCAATAGGGAACTGGGGATGATTAAGCGGCCATGATGGTATGAGGGACATATTGGGAAAGATATGAACATAAAAAATAAAAAAAACTGGGGCTACAAAGAGATCGCGTTGATCTACAGAGCAAACTGCTATCGTTTTTTGTTCACTTGATCGGTGAATAGCAGATAACAAAGGTTACCGTTACCACAGAGAAGCACTTTGAAGATGCATTTTTTCCCCTTTGAGTCTTTGAATGGCTGAGACTGTTGCGGCATGAACACCATAGAGTAGACTGCTGTTTACCAAGCCAGGCTGAATGCAGGGCTCATCAAGTCCCTTCAAGGCGTCTGATAATGAGACAGAGGTAACTATAGTGACATGTCACACCTGGACACTCCTGGATCTATTTACAAAACAACATCAGGCAAACACTTTATTTTGTCTTTCTGCCAGACAATATAAGAGGGCAAACTAGCTTTCTTAACCACAACAAAATGGCACATGGGAAAGCATGAGGCCTATTATATGACACCCTGATGTAAGACGATCACTTATCAACACATTTAACGGCCCCATAAAAGGAAGGGTGATCATACCAGCGCGTGGTAATAATAAACATTTGCATCATCATCATGGTTTGGACTTAAAGAGCCCCAATCAATCTGCAGTCATGGCCTTTGTTCTGATACTGGACTAGTATAGCCCGCTGACGCACTGCAGGGCGAGATGCAGGGTGGCTGCAGTTCAAGCCCCACTCAGAGGAGTGGAGAGATTTACTCTCCCAAGGGCAGGTCAGTCAGTCCTCAGGACGGTTATATATGGTCTGTTTAGTCACACTATATACTATACTACAGCCTTACTACCCCCCCCCAACTAGATGAAATGTGGAAAATACATTCTACCACAGCACTTCTATTCATGGGGAAACGGTATTGTACTTGAAATCGAATAAGTGCATTATGTGCAGAGAAAAGACGTGCCAACAGATGCTCCATGCCTCATGATGCGCAACGTGATACATCCTGCCATTTGACCAGTAACCCTACTGCAATGTATTTATAATGGGGCAAGCTGGGAGATTCATATTGTGATTGCAGCAGTGCTCTCTCGATCCTTCTGAGCTCTTCCAGAAGGGCGAGGGGCAGTGAGAGAGGGACGGTCAGACAGAGAGGCAGCGTGGGCCTCAGCTCCAGCTCACAGCCCACAGCCCTGCAGTAACGTTGCTGCTCCCCGTGCTGCTATATTTACCCCTCTAAGGGCCCAGCACATCACGTTGGGATTCTGTTACCCCCCTCGCGCCCCGGCATATACACTGCTAGTTATGTGAAAGCCTGTTGGGTCGGTCACAAGCCTCGCCGGCTGCCTGCGCCTGCCTGCATTCACTCCAGCTAACGCCATCCCACCCAGCTGGCCCCTCCGGACTGAGACAGGGGGTCAGCGGGGGACGAACCAGGGAGGGGATGGAGATTAATGACAGGGCATCGAGGACAGAATGAACTCAGCCCAAACTGGGATCGATACGGAGCACAGAGAGAGAGAGCTAAGGGATGGTGGATGGCTCACTTCTCCTGATTTGGGCAGGGCAGGGGTTCACGGAATGCCACTGGCAGATCAGATCTCATCATGGTTTGATTGCCCCTGACTGACTGACTGGTGCAAGTAATGCTGATCTATGATGGAAATCACCAGTAGATCTTCTGGCCTCACACATCACATGAGACGGTTGATTGGGAACCCTGAAATAGAGTGGCTGAGTCACTTAGACGCCAATCAATCTGCAGTCAGGGCCTTTGTTCATGGCCTCTCTGCCCGTCAGTCAGTGCTACAGAGTCATAAGTTATTCCAATTGAACAGTGTTCTGAAGTTTGCTTATGCAAATTGCATATTTAACTTTAACAGCTTTCTCGTTCAAATGTGATCACAGAAGTGATATAGTTAAAATTTGACTACATCCAAAGCCTTCAACTACACCCTAGACATAAGGCAAGTGCTGCTGCAAACCACCCAATCCAATATGACGTCTTCACTGACTCTGCCACCGAGACTACACTACTACCCTCTAGTGGTACAGTCGGGAGTATCATTCATACTGCATACAGTACAACTGAGTGATCATTTTGTCCTCAGAACATTGATTTTGAGTCATGGAGGTAGGTCCAGTGGCTCTTAGTAGGATATGATTGAATGGCCCAGGGGAGCGCTTTGCTTCAGCAGACAGCATCTCTGATGTTCTGTCTCAGCCTCCCAGATATCCAATTATCCACTGGCCCTGGATCTGATTTGAAAAAATGTGATCTATACCGGCTGAGTGATAACATCCGCAGTACATTCAGATTGTTTTCTTCAATGCACTTTGTTTTGCAATGATTGAACAGTGTGATTTAACAGCAGTCTCATCTCTCAAACAAACACTGTAGTGTTGTTGACAGTGTAATAAAAACATTTCAATGGAATTGACTGCACTCAGTTGGTCTACAACCACACGTAGGACGTATATGGCTCAGTTACTAGAGCGTGGAGCCTGCAACGACAGGCTTGTGGGTTTGGTCCCCAGGGCCACCCATATGAAAAATGCATGCACACATGACTGTAATTCGCTTTGGATAAAAGTGTCTGCTAAACAACATATATTATTATTATGTAGAAGTAACAGGTGAAACAATGGCAACACACAAAAAAGCAACGCATGGGTTTCCCTGGAGTAGAAGACATAAAATCCTATGTAGTTCTACGTCACTTTCGCCAGATGGCGCTCATTGCGAGGAAACACGATCGGAGATTGCGCTTCCTTTGACTTCTCCAATCTTATCCAACATGTTCACTACCACAAGAGTCACAGACTAGTCGATTGCATGTTCGATAGCGTAACCAAATATGAGCACTATCACACAATTATCAGGTTGGAAAATAGACATGTTACAGCCATCTCCTCTGGGGTAGAAACTGTCCATGTAGTGGAGGGGGTCGTTTACCTCAGAGTGGCGATTCAGAAACATCCCCAGTAATGTTCCAGCATACAATCTGAACCTTGTCTCAGTCCATCAAAATAAATACCTCCTTGTTAAACAACCTTCTTTAGATTGTCCCCTAAGCTCCTCTACAGACCACATGCTTCTCCACACACTCTCCATCCACTCATCTATAATAAAAACCATCCCAATCTAGGTGGGTCCTGTTACCTACCAGCCACATGTAATATGCGCCATTCATCATCATCATCATCATGGCCTTTGATCCTGAGCTGGAGAGCACTTTGTTCAGTGTGATGTATGTGTTCGGGGTTACATCCACTGCTTTTTGGACATACGGTGGACTCACTCTGTTTCTAATAATACTGTTTGACATGATTTTTGAATGACTACCTCATCTCTGTAGCACACACGTATAATTATCTGTATGCCTGTGAAGGACTCTGGAGTTTTTCAGGATAGAAAAAGAAACGGAATGGAGCTAAGCACGGGCAAAGTCCCTGGTTCAGTCTGCTTTCCACCAGACACTGGGACTACTATTTTTAATGGAATATCTACATAGGCGTATGGAGGCCCATTATCAGCAACCATCACTCCTGTGTTCCAGTGGTACGTTGTGTTAGCTAATCCAAGTTTATAATTTTAAAAGGCTAATTGATCATTAGAAAACCATTTTGCAATTATGTTAGCACAGCTGAAAACTATTGTTCTGATTAAAGAAGCAATAATTGGGGTGGCAGGTAGCCTAGTGGTTAGAGTGTTGGATTAGTAACTGAAAGGTTTCAAGATCAAATCCCTGAGCTGACAAGGTAAAAATCTGTCATTCTGCCACTGAACAAGGCAGTTAACCCACTGTTCCTAGGCTATCATTGAAAATAGGAATTTGTTCATCACTGACTAGCTAAATGAAGGTAAAATAAAACTGGCCTTCTTTAGACTAGTTGAGTATCTGGAGCATCAGCATTGTGGGTCTGATTACAGGCTCAAAATGGCCAGAAACAAAGACCTTTCTTCTGAAACTCGTCAGTCTATTCTTGTTCTGAGAAATTAAGGCTATTCCATGCGAGAAATTGCCAAGAAACTGAAGATCCTGTACAACGCTGTGTACTACTCCCTTCACAGAACAGCGCAAACTGGCCCTAACCAGAATAGAAAGAGGAGTGGGAGGCCCCGATGCACAACTGAGCAAGAGGACAAGTACATTAGAGTGTCTAGTTTGAGAAACAGATGCCTCACAAGTCCAGAACTGGCAGCTTCATTAGCTTCAAAACACCAGTCTCAATGTCAACAGAGATGAGGTGACCCAAGGATGCTGGTCTTCTAGGCAGAGTTCCTCAGTCCAGTGTCTGTGTTCTTTTGCCCATCTTAATCTTTTATTTTTATTGGCCAGTCTGAGATATGGCTTTTTTCTTTGCAACTCTGCCTAGAAGGCCAGCATCCCACATTTTGTTACGTTAAATGTATTTAATTGTTTTTTTTCCTCATCAATCAACACACAATATCCCATAATGACATAGCAAAAACATTGTTTCTAAATTTTTGCAAATGTATAAATAACAACAAATCTGAAATATCACATTTATATAAGTATTTAGACCCTTTACTCAGTACTTTGTTCAAGCACCTTTGGCAGCAATTACAGCCTCAAGTCTTCTTGGGTATGACGCTACAAGCTTGGCACACCTGTATTTGGGGAGTTCCTCCCATTCTTCTCTGCAGATCCGCTCATGCTCTGTCAGGTTGGATGGGGAGCGTCGCTGCACAGCTATTTTCAGGTCTCTCCAGAGATGTTCGATCGGGTTCAAGTCTAGGCTCTGGCTGGGCCACTCAAGGACATTCAGAGACTTGTCCCGAAGCCACTCCTGCGTTGTCTTTGCTGTGTACTTAGGGTCGTTGTCCTGTTGGAAGTTGAACCTTCGCCCCAGTCTGAGGTCCTGAACGCTCTGGAGCAGGTTTTCATCAAGGTTCTATCTGTTCTTTGCTCCGTTCATCTTTCCCTCGATCCTGACTAGTCTTCCAGTCCCTGCCGCTGAAAAACATCCCCACAGCATGATGCTGCTACCACCATGTTTCCTCCAGATGTGAGGCCAAACAGTTCAATTTTGGTTTAATTAAACCAGATAATCTTGTTTCTCATGGTCTGAGAAACCAAGTGGGCTGTCATGTGCCTTTTACTGAGGAGTGGCTTCCGTCTGGCCACTCTACCATAAAGGCCTGATTGCTGGAGTGCTGCAGAGATGGTTGTCCTTCCGTAAGGTTTTCCACAGAGGAACTCTGGAGCTCTGTCAGAGTGACCATCGGGTTCTTGGTCACCTCTCTGACCAAGGCCCTTGTCCCACGATTGCTCAGTTTGGCCAAGCGGCCAGCTTCTAGGAAGAGTCTTGGTGGTTCCAAACTTCTTCCATTTAAGAATGATGGAGGCCATTGTGTTCTTTGGGACCTTCAATGCTGCAGACATGTTTTTTATACCCTTCCCCAGATCTGTGCCTCGACACAATCCTGTCTCGGAGCTCTACGGACAATTCCTTCGACCTCATGGCTTGGTATTTGCTCTGACATGCACTGTCAACTGTGGGACCTTATATAGACAGGTGTGTGCCTTTTCAAATCATGTCCAATCAATTGAATTTACCACAGGTGGGCTCTGTACAACTCAATCAAGTTGAAGAAGCATCTCAAGGATGATCAATGGAAACAGGATGCACCTGAGCTCAATTTCCAGTCTCATAGCAAAGAGTCTGAATACTTATATAAATAAGGTAT
This sequence comes from Salvelinus alpinus, assembly GCF_045679555.1. NCBI lineage: Eukaryota > Metazoa > Chordata > Actinopteri > Salmoniformes > Salmonidae > Salvelinus > Salvelinus alpinus. Next base: position 48,143,026 of record NC_092100.1, read on the forward strand.
GTCTGTTTTAAATGTTTTAAACATTTCCAAAAATGTCTAAAAACAGGAATAAGGCTGTAACGTAACAAAATGTGGAAAAAGGGAAGGGGTCTGAATACTTTCCGAATGCACTGTAATTATTAAGATCTAAATGACAAAACTGATCCTTGATCAGCACTCCTGCTCTACGATTTATGTGGATGGTTACTAGTGTAGACGGTGTGACTGTGGACCCTTGTCTCAGCAGGCCTAATGGGAGATAAGAGTGAACTGTTAGTAGCCCACGTCAGCCCCACCACCAGCAGCAGGCTTGGCACAATCAAGCTGTGTGAATATTCCTTCAGCCAAGCCGGCACCGGCACCACACAAGACAATTCCCTCATATTTACGGGGCTAATGAGAAAATGTACACAGCCAAGGTGATAATGAGCGATAGAGTGGAGAGAGGGGATACAGAGATGGGAGAGAGGGGAGTAGCGGTTAGGGCAGAGGCATTGTTATGAGTCTCTATTGCTAACTCCTCACTGCCCGCTAACCCGACTCACTCATCCCTGACTGACTCGCATGCCTCTATTGCTATTCCACTGCTCACAGGAGACCAAACACAATCCAAACGTTAAACAAACACAATAACCAGTGCAAATAGAATTAGGGCCCAAGGGCATGACGAGTCACATGGAGTGAGAATAAGAGAGTGGAGCGGTAACTAGAATGAGTTGGTGTGGGGTGCACAGTGGGCTACAGTGAGGCAACAGTGTGAAAATAATAACTCACAGTTTGAAATCAGATATTAATTTATAAATAGCACGTGTGATTAAAATATGTTTAACTGAACATAACAGAGTATGTGTGACTGCATATAACACAGACTATAACATAGACCCGTAGGGAGTCATTTGGACCCTGTAAATGTATTAAATTAAAGAAGAAGTCCCACTAATCTTCACTCACTCAAAAGACACTCTAAAGGTTTGTCCTCTCTTCAAGTGCAAACAGAAGAGCACCGCAGAGGAGAGGCAACATAATCAGCCGTCTTGATAAAACCAAAATTAGTAAGGAAAAGTAGCAGAGATTAATACCTGCTCAACTGTGTCCCTTCTATTTGCCTATCTGGCCTGTCGTGCATGAAGATACTAAATTAAAACTCATATCAGATTTCCCCTATCATGAGCTTTTGGCAGTATGCCAGTGATGGGATGGAATAGAAACTTGTAGTGATTGGCCTAGTTTTGAAGTTCCATTGTCCTCAAACTAGCGATGCAAGGGTCTAATAAAAGAAAGCCAAAAGATGGTGTATTCATCTTCTTCACATTGCAGCTCTAAATTATAGGCAACAAAATTTCACATTTCAATTTCAACCTCAATTTCACATCTTGCAGTCAAATACACAGTGGTGTGTAGATGAATAAAACTATTTATAATGGCAAATAACATACTCACTTCTTATTTTTACTAAAGAGTGCTGGATCCTCGTGAACATAATATGTAAACAATAAATAACACAACACCCTGCAAACAATACATTTCAAAGTTTTGACATAAAATTATCTTTAGGCTTTGTATCTCCTGTTGCAACCATTAACAGTAATGAACCACTGGATTAAGTTCACCAGCCAATAACAGGATAACTACAGAGACTGAGGGGCATACCACCAATTACATTGGTATTTTGAGGACGGTCTAGTACAAGGTCGACTTAACAAGTATGAGCAATTTGCTCAAACGTCAGAGGGTCGACAATAGTTCAACTCTTGCACAGGCAGAACCGTAACTGCCGTTTTGTGCTGCACAAAGTGGAAACATGTTTTTAGAATTCTTTGCACGTTTATTGAAAATGAAATGCAGAAATATCACATTTACATAAGTATTCACACCCCTGAGTCAGTACATGTTAGAATCACCTTTGGCAGTGTTTACAGCTGTGAGTCTTTATAAGTAAGTCTCAAAGAGCTTTGCACACCTGGATTGTACAATATTTGCACATAATTCTTTTAGAAAATTCTTCAAGCTCCTTCAAGTTGGTTGTTGATATTTGCTCGGCAGCTATTTTCAAGTCTTGCCATTGATTTTCAAGCCGATTTTTGTCAAAACCGTAGCTAGGCCACTCTTGAACATTCAATGTCACCTTGATAAGCAACTCCAGTGTATATTTGGCCTTGTGTTTTATGTTATTGTCCTGCTGAAAGGTACATTTGTCTCCCAGTGTCTGTTGGAAAGCAGACTGAACCAGGTTTTCCTATAGGATTTTGCCTGTGCTTAGCTCTATTCCGTTTCTTTTTACCCTAAAGAAAACTCCCAAGTCCTTGCTGATGACAAGCATACCCATAACATGATGCAGCATCCACCATTCTTGAAAATATGAAGAGCGGTACTCAGTGATGTGTTCTGTTGGATTTGCCCAAAATATAACTCTATGTATTCAGGACATAAAGTTCATTTCTTTGCCACATTTTTTGCAGTTTTACTTTAGTGCTTTATTGCAAACCGGATGCATATTTCGGAATGTTTTTTATTCTGTACAGGCATCCTTCTTTTCACTCTGTCATTGAGGTTAGTATTTGGAGTAACTACTACGTTCTTGATCCATCCTCAGTTTTTTCCTATCACAGCCATTACACTATGTAACTGTTTTAAAGTCACCATTGGCCTCATGGTGAAATCCCTGAGTGGTTTCCTTCCTCTCTGGCAACTGAGTTAAGAAGGACGCCTGTATCTTTGTAGTGACTGGGTGTATTGGTACACCATCCAAAGTGTAATTAAGAACTTCACTATGCTCAAAGGGAAATTCATTGTCAGATTTTTATTTATTTATACCCATCAACCAATAGGTGCCCTTTTTTGCGAGGCATTGGAAAAACTCCCTGGTCTTTGTCGATTAATCTGTATTTGAAATTCACTGCTTGACTGAGGGACCTGACAAATAATTGTATATGTGGGGTTCAGAGATGAGGTAGTCATTCAAAAATCATGTTAAACACTATTATTGCACACAGAGTGAGTCCATGCAACTTATTATGTGACTTGTTAAGCAAATGTTTACTCCTGAACTTATTGAGGCTAGACATAACAACGGGGTTGAATACTTATTGACTCAAGACATTCAGATTTTTATTTTTATTTAATTTGTTTAAAAGAAATCTAAAATCATAATTCCACTTTGACATTATGGGGTATTGTGTATAAGCCAGTGGCACAAAATCTCAATTTAATCAATTTAAATTCAAGCTGTAACAGAACAACATTTGGAAAAAGCAAGGGGTGTGAATACTTTCTGAAGGTACTGTAACTTCAAGGGCACATTCAAAATGTATTTCTAATGCATGCTTTATAAATGGGAGGTCAATACAGTATTTGGCAGTATAATACCAATAGGGATGTCTGGTTGAATACACAGTATGCACATTGATTAGACACAGTAAGTTTAACACAGTAAGAACACAAGAACTTCCTGTCTTCTAAGTTCATGTCAATGACCCATTTGAGCATTACATGTTGGTCAAGAGCCAACATCATTCCTGAACCTGTTGACCCTCACACTGCGCTCTGTTCTGTTCTATCCCAGCCACCACATCACACAGAAAGGCCTTGTGTTGCAGCACATGCCGTGAAGCAAGGTCTTGATGTTATAACACAAAACACATAACTGAGCCTGTGAAATAGGACACCCTACTCAGTTTGACTTTAATGTGCACTGTGCCCATGCTGCTGCAGCCACACAACTATGTCTTCCTACACCCTCCCTTCACCTGCACCTGTGCTCTTATTCTCGCTAGCTCTCTCAGCATTTACGACAGAATATGTATCGCAGAATGTGTAGCTGCTGTAACATGTGCAGTGCAAAGGGTTGTGTCAGGACAGAGACGGCATTGGGCATACAAGGACTTGAGAGACAAGTGGGTGTCTAGCGTGACAATAACAATTCAACAACGGGATGTGCTGTGTGAAAATAACAGTTAGACTAAGATCATAACCTTGAAAATGAAACACACCGAGAATCTCAGTGTCAATAAACACTTATCACAGTGGGAGGCCATTCCTTCTCTTGCTAGAACAAAAGTGGTACCTGCTACATGTTGACCCTGTAGCGACCAACCTACCGATTCTACTTGTACAATCCCAATGCTCCTCAGTGGCCACTGGCCAACAACTTGACTTTGAGCCAATCAGAGAGCACAAACTCCCACATGGGGGAGCCAACAAAAAAAGGCAATTTTCTCCGTACATCCATGGATGAGCCAGTCACACTTCATATGTAATGTAGACTATGGGATGGTAGCTAGCTAGGTGCACAGACGCAATGCACACAACACTAAATGCTTCCTCCAAGCTAGCTAACCACTGTAGCTAGTATTGACATTATACTTAAATCACAACGGATTAGCTAGTTTCCATGAAACCGCTGCCTTAGTTAGCTGCCGAGTGCAGTGTCCTTAGCTAGCTAGCTATGTTTTGCTAGCTAGCGAATATGCTAATGTTAGCTAGCTAAACATTTGGCTATGGGCTGGCACTGGCAGTATGGGATTATGGAGATTTAATTAAATTGTTTCTTCGTCATATTGTAGTTATCTACCTGTGGCCATCTGGCTAGTATCAGCAAGGGCTTTCTACAAAATAGCAACATTAGCACAGCTAGTTTGGAAGGTAGACCATAAGCAATACGCACGGATATGCATTGCCAAACAACACTACTGTCCCCTTCTGGTTTGGAGTATTTTAACAAGGCGTTTAATGTGTGAACACAAAAGAGATTGACTGCCGACACTGCGTTCAGAGGTGCTAAGTACTGTCGGCAGGCTAACGTTTATCAATCCTGTGTCTGAGCTTTTAGAAAGTGTTTATCCAACAAAAGTCAGACTTCAGGCTATTCCCAACACACAAAACATCACATGCATATTATGCACCCACACACATACCACAGAAACACCCACACATATGAACAAGTCACAGTTGGTTACCTCTTGACAGCAATTGCTGACACCGCAACCATAGTGCTACATGCATCTATGACAGCGATATGCTATAGTAGCTACAGTGAATTTCACGTGCTTGTTAATCAAATAATTTTAATACAGGCTCATGAGGAGGAGAGGATATGCAAAGTAGCAGAGCAGAATATAATTGAAAGATGTTAGATAAGTCCATTAACTTTCTTCCTCAAACACCTCAAGAGTGGAAGGAGTGGGGGTGGGCAGAGCAGGATTTAAAAAAAGCTGAATTTAAAAAGTATGAAAAAAGGGGCTCAGTCAAAAGGCAGCAAGCACAGCTCTACCTCCTTGTGGGGATTTATGGTGACAACTCTGGGCTTTTATTTGCTTTTGCCTCCCCAATTTCCTCCCAGGTAATGGCTATTTCCCTGGGTGACCCCCTTTTCACTGGGCTAACGAAAGTAGCAGATGTTGCTACGCTACTGAGTTCCCAATAGGGAACACTGCAGAATGGAAACTACCTGCCAGAGGTCACTACTATACTGGGCACTGGGCAGTACACATACACTCTCAGACCAGCCAGCCTGGCCGGCATACCAAGCATGGGTTCACAGCTCAGTTAATGAAAACACTGTGCTTCTCTGGGCCAAAGTTTGTGCGAGCTGGAGGGACTTATTGTTGGTAATTGCTGACGGGACACTTCGCTCTTGGTCAGCAAGACGCAGATGTAATTAGTCTTCTGCTCTGCACCCTGGTTTCGCAGTTTGTCCTAGCACCTGGTGTACCTAGTTTTAATTGCTCCTGAACCTCAAGTTCTCTCTTATTAATGTCAAAGAGGCTAATTCCGGTTTAGATCTGACATGAATTAAGACTGGAGAGGAAGCCTTGATGCTTGAGACTTCAAAGATTCCCCAAATGTAACTTATTACATGTAACCTTTATGAACGTCCTATTATGGGGGCTTAGCTACTTGAATGCATTGAGTACATTCCATAAATTGCTTCTGCTGCCATTTGGTGCATTTAGTACCCCGCCGGGGCTTCCTAGTGTGGTTCCATGTGTGCCTACTGTCCTCTTGGGGCAGTATTAATTACTACACCACTGAGACAGGGCCGGGGCTGGAACAGAACAGAACACTTTCCTGGTGCACATAGTTGCCTGGGGTTAGGCCTTGGCCCTGTGATGCTGGGCAAATTGGGAAAACTCACAGACGACTATAGGAGTAGGGGGGTCTTTCCTGTTGCCACTGAACCCAGGGCCTTGGAGACAGACTGAAAAGAAGCAGGCCCTGTACCAGCAGCAAGCCACCCTCTCTGGGTAGCCTCTAATTTAGCCCCGGGAGTGTACTTCCTGGTAGGCCCATTAAGAGCCTTTGTGTGTAAACTACCCAAAATACCCAAAAGGGTTTTCCCTCCTAATAAAGAGGGTATAAAATGTCCTAAAGCAGTAGGGGAATCAAATCAGGAAGGTATTTTCCACCACATAATGACATAATGAATCATGAAACACAGGAGGATCCCTAAAACTAACCAGATTAAAAAACAATAAATCTGATCCCATTGGGCACAGACGTCAGTTCAACGTGTAGTTGTTTAAATGACGTGAATTTAACGTGAAATCAACCCAAAAATTAACCATGTCATTGGATTTAGGTTAAAAGTTAGGTCAAATTAAAAAAATTAAAATTCCCTTACATTGATTTTCCAATGTTGATTCAATGTCATCACATTTTTTATTTGGGGGGGGGGTTGAAATGATGTGAAAAAAAAGTTGATTAAACCTGTTTTCGCCAAGTGGTATTTCATGATTTCCGTATTTGGGGAAGCCCAGTGGTATTTTGCTCATGGAGGATGTTGAAAACAAAGTCATGAAACTATGTTTGGTAGATAATTTGATTCATATCTTCATTATTTTTCAAAGAAGGGGAAAGATAACTCGTGAGCTGTACAACTGAAATGCGTCTTCTGAATTTAACCCAACCCCTCAATCAGAGAGGTGCTGCCATAATTGACCTCCACGTCTTCAGCGCCCAGGAACAGTTCCTTGCTCAGGGGCAGAAAGACCGATTTTTACCTTGTCAGCTCAGGGATTCGATCCAGCAACCTTTCGGTTACTGGCCCAACTCTCTAACCACTAGGTTATCTGCCGCCATGACCTAGATACTGAAATCCCTTGAAAAACTTAAACAACTAACAAATTCTTCAAAATTCTTTAAGTTTGATGGGGTACACACTAACAAATGCTTCACAATTATTAGGGTACACATAAATAGGCTATCACAAGACTGGAAGAAAGTACGTCATTTAACCCGTTACACTTGTGGCAATTGGCCTATATGGACAGGGCTTGTTACGTTCCCCAGGTTCTGTGTTGTTGTGGGTTTGTATGTGTGTGTATTTCAGTAAATGGCTTCCTGGAATCCTAAAGCAGCTGATTGGTCGGCCCCATCGTTGATTGGAGCTCTGACCCCTCCCTCTCATCAGGGGAAACCGCTGGCTCTTCAATTACCAACTCCTACTCCAGCTTGATAAAAGCCAGTGTTCCTTTTTCAGAAGGGAGCTTCTTTTTTTATGTCCTGTGTTGATTGTTGTGGCGGTCACTAAAAGTTTTGTGGATATTATTTCGTAGCTGCTCCTTTGGAGGTATGTGTTTGCCAATAGGACTTCGTTTTTGGTTATTGAAATTGTTCACTAAGTATTAGTTATTATTCTGTTTCATTTGTTCCCAGGGGGGGAAGGGGAACGCACCTTGGGAGTGTTTAGGCAAGAGGCCTGCGGGCATACATAACCTGTAGTATTTAGTCTGTCTATGCACACTAGGTAAGACCTGGGTGGACCACCCCCTGTACTTTGGTTAGCACGCCAGGTGGTACTAAAGGTCAGGTTAGAAGTGGGAAGGCAGGTAAGGTAGGAGAGGGGACTCTTAACTTTTACTTTCTTTGCTTTGGTTCCGTCCAGAGCCTTTTTCCAACTAACCCAACTTACTGTGTTTAGGAGTAATACATTCCCTGTGAACGGTATTTTTCTCTGCCTGTCGTCCTTCCCCGCACCTACGATCACATACTTTTTTTCACTCCACAGGGAGTTGAGATGTAGCAGGGTGTTGTGTTCCCTCCAAGAGGTGTATGTAACAGGGCTAAATTGAAATGTTTCTTTCAGAAAAAATAAAAGCATAGCCGTGGTAGCAATTGAAAGGGAACAGTTTGGAGATTATGGGAAAATGATCAGACCACAGGTGAGGACACAACAGTTCACCTGACACAAGACTGAATCTGAACTTTACACTTGATTTTATGTGCATTTTACATTCTGTACTTTTTGCTGCATTTGTTGATGACAACATTTGAAAATACTCCAGATGCATTCAGTAACATAAGAATATTCCTGGAAAATGTGGGGTAGGTGCAACAAAGATGGCATACCTCTGCAAAGCGTGCACAGCTCCTAAGTAATTTCAATGCATCAAAGAGTCTTCAACTAAGTTTAAAATTGTTTATCTCTCCTAGCTGTGCCATTGAGGAAATAGAGTAAGCACACTTGTAGTTATTTTGGTTGGATCACAACCCTGCATCCCCGCCATCACACAATTACACTTTACACAATCCAAAAACGGTCCATGATAAATCGCAATCTGGTTCAGGTTGGCATCAGAAACAGGTCATAATTGTGGTGTGTGTAGAAAGTAGCAACAGCCATTACATTTTTAAAATATATTTTAAAACGATTCTAATAAATGCAATAGTTGGACAATGGTTGAATATACTCAACAGTTTAAATCCATCAGATATTGACTGACAAATAATGGAGTTCAGGGATTTTGGTGTGAATTCTGGTATTAAATTAATTTTTCTTAGAATGCAAATATATATATATATACTTTTCCCTAATGGAATCAGGAATGTGTTTAAGCTGAAAAAAATGAAAAAAAGCTGTGTAATTTAAAAAAATACTGTAGAATGGGTATATTTGACTGAATTAACATGGCTGCAACCACCAATAACTTGCTGTCTCAGCCTACCTGCACTCACCTGCTCTGTCTCAGCCTACCTGCACTCACCTGCTCTGTCTCGGCCTACCTGCACTCACCTGCTCTCTCAGCCTACCTGCACTCACCTGCTCTGTCTCGGCCTACCTGCACTCACCTGCTCTGTCTCAGCCTACCTGCACTCACCTGCTCTGTCTCAGCCTACCTGCACTCACCTGCTCTCTCAGCCTACCTGCACTCACCTGCTCTCTCAGCCTACCTGCACTCACCTGCTCTGTCTCGGCCTACCTGCACTCACCTGCTCTGTCTCAGCCTACCTGCACTCACCTGCTCTGTCTCAGCCTGCCTGCACTCACCTGCTCTGTCTCGGCCTGCCTGCACTCACCTGCTCTGTCTCGGCCTGCCTGCACTCACCTGCTCTGTCTCGGCCTGCCTGCACTCACCTGCTCTGTCTCGGCCTACCTGCACTCACCTGCTCTGTCTCAAGCCTGCCTGCACTCACCTGCTCTGTCTCGGCCTGCCTGCACTCACCTGCTCTGTCTCAAGCCTGCCTGCACTCACCTGCTCTGTCTCAGCCTGCCTGCACTCACCTGCTCTGTCTCAGCCTGCCTGCACTCACCTGCTCTGTCTAGACTACCTCAGTAATTACTGTTGTCACATTCTGTTGTATAATTCAACAAGTGTCAATAGCAGGATACCCTCAGATTAAAAATCAACATGCGTGGCTCTCGATTACACCTAGCTACACATACTTTACAGTGTTTGCAATATCTATTTTTTTTATGAAGCCCTTTTTACATCAGAAGATGTCACAAAGTGCTAAACAGAAACTCATCCTAAAACCACAAACAGCAAACAATGCAGATGTAGAAGCACGGCTAGGACAAACTCTCTAGAAAGGCAGGAACCTAGGAAGAAACCTATAGAGGACCCAGACTCTGAGGGGTGGCTAGTTCTCTTCTGGCTGTGCTGGGTAGAGATTATAAGAGTACATGGCCATTAAGGCCAGACATATCACTATAATCCAAGTGTTCATTTTCCAAAGTTGTTTTCATTTCAGGTCATCTAATTTGTAAACATTTCAACTGTATTAAATGATTACTTCACAAAACATGAACACCCATCAAAATAAAGTAATTTTCTTATCTTGTGAGAAGTGTCGAGACGATGTGTTAAATGTGTTCTTATAGAGTTAAGTGTTCTTATAGATTCAACAGAAAGACGACGTATTCCACTGAGCCCATTTCAACCATTACCGGGGTGTGTTTGACAGGTCCTTACAAACATTTCTGTGGTCGTAACGTTAATGGGAGAAAACAACAGGCACAAGCAAGAGCATGAACGAGTTGCAGGAGTAAAATGAAGGCAATCAATCCAGCATGATTTAAGAGACAAGTGGATTTTGGGCCCTTCAAACACAGGAAATAGATGGCTGAAAACGACAGATCCTCAGGTGGGCGGAGCACGTGTGTTGCTATAGAAAGGAGCCATAACTGCATTCGGGTGCGTGTGCCGCAGTGAATTTTCTTCACAATAGACAAACAGGCTCATTCTGTTCAGAACAACCCAGGGTATGGAACCATGTCATCTTGTAACTGTACATCAAACAGTGATCATAAACGTTGACACTGGATAGGGCATCTGTTTTATGCTATGCACTTGGACTCGCAGGTGTTCGGCTTGCTTGTATGACATCAAAGAGGTATTTATAATAATCCTCAACGTCTCATCTTTCTAAGTCCTCTTAACCTACAGCATTTCCCTCACTCAGACAACAAAAAATGTGCAAAAGTTATCAAATTAGCGGGAGGCACCTTCTTTTTGCTCGAGGTGCCCAAGTTCAGAACGGCTGTCAGTCAAAACCCATACATCGCTGTGACGCGCAGAGGCAGAGGTCTGACGTCATGTATAGCATGTTACTGTACAGCCACTGCGTTCCAATTAAAGGCACTTATCAGTGCACAAATCTGCATTTTTCAACCCGTATATATTGGTATGAGTGTAAAGGGATACAAGGCGATGTCATGTCTTACCGGCTTAGAGGCGGTGGAGGCGAACAGAAGCAGTGGGACCCCTGGTTGTAATGGGACGGCCTGTCAAAAAAAAATAGAAAAAACAGGGGCTGAACTACAAGCTGACGCTTTTGATGAAATACAACATGGATATGGACATTTTACAGAACAAACCATATACAGAGACAGCTACTGTAAAGAACAGGCACACAGCGGTGAAGGGTTCTTTGTGGGTAGTTGTTTTGTAGAAGCCAGAATGGAGTCTAATGTGAAGGTAGGCTGTGTATTTTGTGAATGAGAGAGATTGCAGCAGAGTGGGGAATGTCATTCAGGGGCCATGAAAGGACTGGGGAGAGCCCAGTAAACAACAGTAATACGCCTGAAACACACACAACTCAACGTAAACATCAACTGCTCCTCTGCCTGAGTGTGTGTGTGTGTGTGTGTGTGTGTACATTCATCTTTAACAAAACACCTCTAAATGCAGATGGTAATTGTTACCATGTTATTGAACCACAAACACATGGACATAATGCAGGGGGAAGCAGTGCAAGAAGCAATGCATGTGTGATGGCCATCGTATCTCTTTTAGGAGTGAATTTAGTCCTTGAAGATAAGAGTCAGAACAGACACTACATTTACTGTGCATGTCATAGTAGTTAGCACAGCCAACCGCAGTCTATTTTGGTTCTTTGGACATACAGGAGGTTTCCCATGATCAAACGGACCAAATGTCTTATGGGTGTATTTCAACACTCAAGATGCTATTCTAGACTTGATAAGTAATCTATCGAGCAGAGATGTTGCGATAGCACGACTACATACTTATGTGCCAAATATGTCAGACCTGAGGTTAGAATGAGTCAGTGAGTGTCTAAGTGGGAAGAGTGCAGGTTGACATTGAGCGGCCCGAGAACCTCCAGTCCAATCCGTGAGCTCATGCATTTGGCCCTGCAGTTCAGAGTCTGAGCGGCATCTTTCTCCATTCTGCTGCTCAGCCTCTCTCTCACTCTCGCTCTCTCTCTTTCTTGTGGGCTTTTTCTCTAAAAGCTGTTACGTATTCCCATGCCTGCTGCTGCCCCCCCCCCAACCGCAGCTCATGCTGCACTCATTCAATTACAAAGCAGACTACAGTCAGGTCCTGGGTGCTCTGCTTCCAGCCCCAGTCCTCCAGTCCCACTCAGTTCCCATTGGCGAGTGGAGGGCGCAGGAGAGGAAGGAGGGAATAAAGAGAAACGATAACTGAGGACGTGGCATTTTTAATAGAGCAATTTTTCTTATTTTTTTCTATTTAAAACCGAACGTAAAGTCAACATGTCATTAGTTTTCGTTTTTGTTGTGGCTCCCAAACCATAAGCCTGTGGAACATAAGTTAAAGATGGCAATGAACTGGCAACTGGTATATTTCTTTCTTCCTTAAAATTAATCTCCCCCTGATCCAAGTGTTTCCTTCATTCCGGGAAACCAGACTTCACACTCCAATGCTTTTGTTTTCCTTTTCTCCTGTGAAACCTTAAAGGGACAGTGCACGTTTTGGAAGTTTTAGCTCATTGACGACCTCCCCAGACTTGTTTCCTCCAAACCGTTTTTAAACGGGTTAGCTGGTTCTTTAGCAATGTCCAGAATCTCCTGGCTAGTATTTTCATCATCCTTGGAAAATGGTACAAAAGCTTAACTTAAAAACTGTCCATTGAAGGCGCCAATGTACAAGCACTGGGATATAGACAGAAACTCACATCTTTGAGAGATAATACCATCTTTGATGTTCGATCTCGAGGATTATCAAAGGAGAAGAGATCTTACACGACACTCAAAGAATATCAGGTGTCCCGACAAAGAAAAGGAACAAATCCCCTCAAGGCATTTTCTTTCCATTTTCTGACCTTTGCACCGTTTCGTAAAGTATTCAACAGATGACAACGCTTAAACACTGCACACTTGGATGTATTAATAACGACTCTGAAAGAGTTTTACACTACATCTGATTTCATTTAGCAGACTGAGCTAGTCTTTGCCAAAACCTGTTATAATTACTCCATCTGTACATTCATACAGCCTACACACTAAGGCTGAACACCAGTGGTGGCCTAGTAAAAGGAAACAAATGTGCTTCATATTTTACATAAAATATTCAGGGGTTTAAGATTAAACAATCAGGAAGGGAGACTAATGAAGTTGCAATGATTCTATACAGTAAATCCAATGACAGCCATCCCCTCAGTGGCACAGCAATCAGGCCTACATTTGTTTGACCTCAATCAGACCCACAGTGAGAGGGAGTGGGGCCTCCCATCCTTTCTCTCCTCACTAGAGAGGCCTGCGAGCGGGCCTTAGCGATGGGGATCTTTTTGTCAGAGAGTAAGGGCCCTTCCTGTGGTGTTTGGTGCAGTGCGGTCCATGGAGGGAGATGCCTCAAGTTGTTAACGCTGTAATTATATTCAGAGAACGCTGGAGCCGGGTCAGTCATGCAGTGTGGCTGGCCATTCACCCATCTAAGGAGACAGCCTTCATGGGCTCCATGTTCCAACAGGAAAACAGAATTTAAAAAGATAAACGTTATATACACTGAACAAAAATATAAACGCAACATGCAACAATTTCTCAGATTTTACTGAGTTACAGTTCATATGAGGAAATCAGTACATTTAAATAAATTCATTAGGCTCTAATCTATGGATTTTACATGACTGGGAATAGAGATATGCATCTGTTGGTCACAGATACCTTAAAGAAAGGTAGGGGCGTGGATCAGAAAACCAGTCAGTGCCATATGCCTCATGCGGCGCGACACATCTCCTTCACATAGTTGATCAGGCTGTTGATTGTGGCCTGTGGAATGTTGTCCCACTCGATCCAGAGCATCCCGAACAAGCGTCCCAAAGCCGATATAGTTGGGGTTTTTAACAAGCACTTCATATCTGCTGGTTCAGTTTTTGATAATGCTGGGGCCCAGGCCTCTAATGTAAGCTCTGTTACAGTCAACTATAATATAGGCCCTCATGTGAACCATTTGAACTTTGAGCCTGTTTTTTATGCTGAGGTCTATAAAGCACTAAAGAAATTGCAGTCATCATTCACTGTATTATACACTAGAAAAGTAACATAAAAGTGGATTTGGAGACTTACAGATGGCAATCACTTTAAAACAGAGAGGTCCACTCAGAGCCTATGGCAACGGACACTTTTGGACAATCCCCAAGGCATATCTTGCAATGATGAAATCACTACAAGGCCTTTATACATTGCTGTGATCGTGTCAGAGGCGGAACACATACCTACGTGTGTTTAATGGAGAATAATCCATTCAAATGACCCATCAAAGAATAAATCAAAGCCTTTTCATCTATTACGCTACTAGCTAAAACACTTTGCATACAATGTCTCTGTCTTCGTATAGCCCAGTCCAGTCATCCCATGGGTCTGCCTATAACTTAACAGAGAGCTACAGACAGGGGCCACCTAGGCAGCACAGACAGTGTGGACAGGATGGGGGCAGCGAGGGGTGCATAGTAGGAGACTAAACAGGCTGAGACAACAGGCTGAAAGGTCCAGAGGGCTGTCTCTGACTGGTGGGGTATGGCTAGTTCAGGATAGTCATGGTGACCAGGAAACAAAGCAGCTGCTGAACAGACATGTCTGTCACTGTGGAAGCTCACTCTGCATTCCACTGGCTGGTCGGTCACATTCTCACACTTCACTTCCACTAGGGCTTCCACTAGATGCAGTCAGTCTGAACTTTTCACTCAACTGCGTGCACACTGCGTAATTAGGCCATCTGTGCATTAACGGTGCAGAATATTTCAGATAGGATTGGGCCATTTATCACGAAATGGGACACAAGTTAAATAATCTGGAAGAAAGTTTTCCTCTCTGACAAAATTTTAACAAGCCTATGATCTCATCTATCACATTACAAAACATAAAAACATAAATTACCAAAATAACTCTAATGGAAAAAAGTTTCCATGCAAGTGAAACGAGATACATAAAAATAAACCATTCAAATTAAACAGATACTTTCCAAGGAATAACATCAATAAACAGTTGTAGTAACACACTTTTGCTATTATTGGTTGTACAGAATTCCTTGATCGGTGATGTGGAGTTGGGCAGAGGGCATTCGTGGCAGGTGTGCCCTCTACTCAACTTTATGGTCACATGAGGATGGAGTGCACTTGTGGCAGGTGTGCACTCAATATATTTATATGGCCAGGTATTTATACCTTATACCTTCACCCAGACAAAGTTGAGTAGTTGAGCACACCAACAACTCTCACAACAACCAGTATTCATCATTGAATGTGAGTACAAACAGCTTTTATTGCATAGAAGAGGACTAAGAGGACTTCCTCACCTCTGTTTGTTTGTGTGGGATTTTGGACGCTAATGGCCATCACATGCTAATGGCCAAGCCAAGCAGCCATTTAGTCATTTATCTGTCTTTCTTTGATACATGTAGCTGGTAACCAATACATGTTCATTGTTTATTCACCTTTTCTGCAGTTGCCTTTGTGATGAAATTATTGCCTGCTATTGCCTTGCTACCTTACAAGATTTATTGTTTGTTTGCCACGTGCTATGCTACGTACAGTTGAAGTCGGAAGTTTACATACACCTTAGCCAAATACATTTAAACTCAGTTTTTCACAATTCCAATTCCACAATTCCTGACATTTAAAAATTCCATGTCTTAGGTCAGTTAGGATCACCACTTTATTTTAAGATTGTGAAATGTCAGAATAATAGTAGAGAGAATTATTTCTTTCAGCTTTTATTTCTTTCATCACATTCCCAGTTGGTCAGAAGTTTACATACACTCAATTATTATTTGGTAGCATTGCCTTTAAATTGTTTAACTTGGGCCAAACGTTTTGGGTAGCCTTCCAGAAGCTTCCCACAATAAGTTGGGTGAATTTTGGCCCATTCCTCCTGACAGAGCTGGTGTAACGGAGTCAGGTTTGTAGGCCTCCTTGCTTCCTTGCTTAAAAAGCGTGTGCGAGCAAATTTTCTATAGTATTGAGGTCAGGGCTTTGTGATGGCCACTCCAATACCTTGACTTTGTTGTCCTTAAGCCATTTTGCCACAACTTTGGAATTATGCTTGGGGTCATTGTCCATTTGGAAGACCCAGGCCCCTGGGTGCCAGGGTAGCCTAGTGGTTAGAGCATTGGACTAGTAACCAAAAGGTTGCAAGATTGAATCCCCAAGCTGATAAGGTAGAAATATGTCGTTCTGCCCCTGAACAAGGCAATTAACTCACTGTTAGGTTGGAGTCATTAAAACTCGTTTTTCAACCACTACACAAATTTCTTGTCAACAAACTAACTAAATAGTTTGGCAAGTCGGTTAGGACATTTACTTTGTGCATGACACAAGTCATTTTTCCAACAATTGTTTACAGACAGATTATTTCACTTATAACTCACTGTATCACAATTCCAGTGGGTCAGAGGTTTACACACTAAGTTGACTGTGCCTTTAAACAGCTTGGAAAATTCTATAAAATGATGTCATGGCTTTAGAAGCTTCTGATAGTCTAATTGACATCATTTGAGTCAATTGGAGGTGTACCTGTGGATGTATTTCAAGGCCTACCTTCAAACTCAGTGCCTCTTTGCTTGACATCATGGGAAAATCAAAAGAAATCAGTCAAGACCTCAGAAAATAAATTGTAGACCTCCACAAGTCTGGTTCATCCTTCGGAGCAGTTTCCAAACGCCTGAAGGTACCACGTTCATCTGTACAAACAATGGTACGCAAGTATAAACACCATGGGACCCCACAGCCACCATACCGCTTAGGAAGGAGACGCGTAGGATTAAATGTCAGGAATTGTGAGAAACTTGAGTTTAAAACCTTTTGTCAATAGGGGGAGCTGTTAGCATTATTTTTTTTTTTACATTTCCAAATTAAACTGCCTCGTACTCAATTCTTGATCGTACAATATGCATATTATTGTTATTATTGGATAGAAAACAGTCTATAGTTTCTATAGGAGTTGAAATTTTGTCTCTGAGTGGTACAGAACAATTTCTACAGCACTTTTCATGACAGGGTTCAGATTTCAGAAATTTTTACCTCTGATCTGGGGTCTGTTTATAAGGCCACAGTGAATGCTATGAAGAAACCGACACTACCTACGTCTTCCTCTGGGTGTCTGTACGTCATCACGTTTTCAATGAAGTCTATGGGACGTTCACAGCCATTATAAATGACAAAAATGTACAGAGACCCCTCTTTCTCAACGTGCGCCTCAAGCGTGAAGGCCATCGGACCTGCCTCGTTCCAAATCGTTTTCTAACCAGCAGTATTTCTCCGGTCATGTTTTCAGTCGTTATAGTTGTTAAAAACATCATAATGTAGTGAATTTTAACCGTTTTATATCAATTTATATCCGTTTAGTGCGATTTTGAGGAATTTCTTTGTCGTGCACTCTGAAAGTTTGGACACGCTTTAGGGTGTCGGTCGTTGGTGATGGACAATTCGAAGGACAGAGGACATCTATCGACCAAAAGACGTTTATAACATAGAAAGGATACATTGCCCAAGAATATGATGGAAGATCAGCTCAAAGTAAGCAATATTTAATATGATAAACCGTGTTTCTGTCGAAATATTTTAAACGCATACATCGCCATTTTGTTTGGTATAGCTTCACTTGGCCAACCCTGTATTGAAAAGTAAGGATAATTTAAAAAATGTAAATCAGCGGTTGCATTAAGAACTAATTTGTCTTTCGATTCCTGTCAACCCTGTATTTTTTAGTCAAGTATATGATTAGCTTTTAATTAAACTAGATCACTCTGATAGATGACGTCAGACATATTGAGGCTTGATTTCCTAGTATTTTCATTGTGTAACCACGGTTTTGTATGGCTAAATATGCACCTTTTCGAACAAACTGTATATGTATGTTGTAAAATGATGTTACAGGAGTGTCATCGGAAGAATTCTGAGAAGGTTAGTGAAAAAATTAATATCTTTTGGCGGTGATTACGTTATAGCGCTCTTTGCCTGGAATCGATGCTCTGGTAACGTTTTCACATGTGGTATGCTAACTTATCGATTTATTGTGTTTTCGCTGTAAAACGCTTAGAAAATCTGAAATATTGTCTGGAATCACAAGATCTGGGTCTTTCCATTGCTATGCTTTGTCTATTCTTATGAAATGTTTTATGATGAGTAAATTGGTCATACACGTTGCTCTATCTAGTAATTCTAGTGGATTTGTGATGGTCGGTGCAATTGTAAACTGTGATTTCTACCTGAAATATGCACTTTTTTCTAACAAAAACTATCCTATACCATGAATATGTTATCAGACTGTCATCTGATGTTTTTTTTTATAGGTTATTGGCTATCAATATCTTAGTTGAGCCGAATTGGTGATAGCACCTGAAGGAGTAAGAAACTGATGGAGTTAGAATAGTGGTGTATTTTGCTAACGTGTTTAGCTAATAGATTTACATATTTTGTCTTCCCTGTAAAACATTTTAAAAATCTGAAATGGTGGCTTTATTCACAAGATCTGTATCTTTCATCTGGTGTCTTGGACTTGTGATTTAATGATATTTAGATGCTACTATCTACTTCTGAAGCTATGCTATCTATGCTAATCAGTGTGTGGGGGGTGGGGGGTGCTCCCGGATCCGGGTTTCTGAGGCAGTAAAAGTTAAATGTATTTGGCTAAGGTGTATGTAAACTTCCGACTTCAACTGTATGTTTGGTTCAGATCTGGGAAGACCAGACGGTACTCAGTGGGTGCGAGGGCTGGTTACAGTAAATGTAAAGAGAAGGTGCTCATGGGTTTTTGATGTGCTCCTATAAACTTCACATGTTAGAGCTCATGGGGCTTTTTACATGTAAATGCCTGTATGATGCACCTGCTACTCTTGCCATCTTCCCTCACAGCCCTAATCAGTGTTCCTCTTGCATATTCTGAGATCTCCTATCCTCCTCTGCAGCAGAAGCAGCAATGTGCTAACAGTCCAATAGTCTTGTCCCAGTCCTGAGAGTGAATGATGGGACCCTGTCCTGACAGGCACAGATTTTCCCAGTTACACACTTACGCACATACACACACTGACATAATCTCTCCCCACAGCCCGCAGTACCCAGTTCCAGCTGCTTTCCCTGCACACTGGCAACTAACAGGCAGAGCTGAATGCCAAAGCTTTTCCATCGCTGCTAATAAAAATCATTTTGATTCCTGATGTTCTTGGACATGCATAAGAGAGCTTCTGAAAAGTTTTACACTGAGTAGATATGAGGAGGGAGGGAGGGGGGAAGAGGGACTTCATATGGAGTTAGTTAGGCTCCACAGAATGAAAGGCTGTTGAGTTCACAGTTTAGCTGCTGGGTCAATCACAATGGCATCAGCAAAGACAAGGTAGTGTGAGAAACACACATGCAAAGATACAACTTTGTTGAAGCGCCCAACCTATGTCTGTGATTCACATTGGTCCTATCCCCTAGGCAAGGTGCATTTAAATATAATTATATTGACACTTTTCAAAGCTGAGGAGAAGTGAGGATGTTGGACGTTGCCAATAGGCATAGTCAATTAAATACCTCTTTACGTTGACAGATCTCAGAACCAAGGAACTCATGTCTGTTCATTCTCTTGTTTCTGGATATTATACTTCCTCATTTCTGATTTCTTTCTCTTTTTATTACACTTTTTTCTCTCCAATTTTCGTGATATACAAACTGGGAGCTACAGTCTTGTCCCATCGCTGCAACTCCCCTACGGACTCAGCAGAGGCGAAGGTCGAGAGCCATGCGTCCTCTGAAACACGACCCTGCCAAGCCGCAATGCTTCTTTATACACTGCTCGCTTAACCCGGAAGCCAGCCACACCAATGTGTCGGAGGAAACACCGACCGTGTCAGCGTGCATGCACCCGGCCTGCCACAGGAGTTGCTAGAGCGCAATGGGACAAGGCTCATTGCCTTGCTCATAGAAACTTGCCTTGCTCATAGAAACTTCATTACCTTTGGATCCTATATTGGCTCCCATAGTGCAATAACAGTACATCAATCATGAGATTATTCATATCTTCAGTTCATCATCAGAAAGTCGTGTCATTGTTATTGATTTGATATAAATAATTTATTGCAAAATCACTTGACATTCCACATCTGAAACTGACCTGATAAAGAACAAAATGATGATACGTCATCTTTGAGGTTATATCACTTGGAACACTCATTTTGGATCAACATCAGTTCTGAAAATTGCTTTCGGGCAATTCCACAGTAAAAGAATGAGAATGAGATTTTTCACTTTTTAAAATGTATGCCAAACAAAAAACAATGGTATTCTGTTATATATATTCTTCTCACACACTGAAGATAAACTGTCCCCACATTAATTGCTTCTCAGTTATTCAAGTTATTAATATCCCCCTACAAATAACAGAGACTTCTTGAAGAAGAGCCAGTGCCCATAATTGGCATGGTGGTCTCAGTGAGGCTAAAGGGCACTTTAAAATAAAATGTGTACTTTTATGTGTACCAATATAGCCACAAAAAAATGACAATGTGCATACCCTAATTAGCATCCAGAAGCCCAATTACTGTATATGTGTGTCTAGCAGTGAGACCTAATCTCCTAATCAGCAGCTAACCATTCGAATGCAGTAACACTATGGCCATTACTGGGTTGTACATGTTATTTAGCTAGCAAACTAAAATTGTGATAGCATGTTGTACCACTTGGTCTTGCCTCATGCCATGTGCCTGTGTAGTGTCCAATGAGTTGACTGAGCCTGTCTGTGAGAGTTCCCACATGTCTGTTGGAAAAGCCAGCACAGTCAGACCCAGTCCCACTGCTGCACTGAGGATAGGCTATAGCATGCCCTGTGTCCATGTCTGTCCTGTGGTCACATCTGCACATGGTACATCATTCTCAACCACAGTCTCTAAAAGGAGAACAATGTTCATGGAAACGCCTCTGCGAAAGATCTCATGGATTCTGAATTATTCTCACAGTTTGGGGCAGAAACCACTGGCATCCTCTGGACTGTGTTTTCCAGTGGTCTCCTTCAGGGAAGGAGAGAGAGGCCAATACTTGGCAATGGTTTTAAAATGGGATCAAACCCTTCAACCCCAAACTTCATCAAGTGCCCCAGACAATGGGTGTATTCAGATACTTTCCTAGTGTCCCATTTAGGTCCAGAGTTGGCTACGCAGCATGCGTGGGGTCAACCCCATTTCCATGTTAAGTGGGGACCCCTCAAAATGTGTGAATGCATTAAACAACCGTGAAGCAGCACCGAACAGCTCCAACTGCTGCCCCCAGGTGGTGCATTCAGAGGCGGACAAAGAGAGAGGGAGGGTAGGGTCTATGGATTTCTGCGATAGTCCGAAAAGTCTTTATCAATGTAATGTTTCTCTGCGCATTGCCACAGTGTTGTTATTTTCATTTTAGCCAACCATCTGCCTGCTTGTTTGAGTGATAATAATGCAATGCGCTGGTTTGCGCAGTGACAAGGACTTATAACGCTTCAGTGGAGAAACTAATTCTGGACAACAATATGCAGAAAGCTCCAGACATTCATAGGCCACCATCTTGTCCCATTGCTTTCCATGAAAAAAATTACCTGAATAACTCCTTCTCAAAAACGCTAACAATCTGATTGCAGGATTTATATGCATTTATGTGAGAAATTCTGAACAGTCAGAAATCCATTAAATGTAGCTAGCTTGAAGGGAATATTTGACTTTGTTTAGTTGCCTATGTAAGCACAAAATAATGTTAATAAATCACTCTACCGTCTTTGCCGTCTAAGCCAGAAACTGTTTAGTGCCAAAAATAAGGGGTTAAATACATGTAAAAAATATATAATAATAATGTTTCCGGATCTTTCTTACTGTATATCTCTCAGATATAGGACAGACACTTCCGAACAAACTTCCTTTAGATTTTTTGGGCGGACTTTCTGTTGTTCCATGTAATGAATCTGTTATTCAATGCGTTTGTATGTGCTAATAGCAGTAAGGCCAAATAAACATTTTCATCAAATATTTGTTTTATATATTTTTTTGATACATCAAGGGGTCTTAAAATTCAAATAGCAAAATGATCCTTGGTATGACCTTCTTAAAACAATTCCATATTGGAATTTTGGAAAACAATTCCAAAATGTTTTACATATTGGAAAACAATTCCCCCTCCCCCCTCCACCGGCTTAGACAGGGCTTAGACTCTTATGGCTTAAGGTCCACATCGAAATGGCCATTGCAATGTATATGAAGAAACCTTTACTATTCTCCCTTTTCAAAGAGTGACTGAAATGCTAAATTCGCTAAATGCTTTAGTCTGTCAGCAGCACCCTTAGTACCACACTGCCCTCTGGTGGTTACCACTGCAAGCTAAGCAGGGTCGGGCCAGCTTTTGATGAGAGACGATCAGGACTACTGCTGCAGGTGGTATTGGAGGGCCAGTAGGGGGCACTCTTCTATCTGGATAAACAGTAGATCCCACTGCTGGAGTGCAGTGATGGGAAAACTGTGCTATGAGGGATGCTAACAGAGCAAGCTCACAGTTAAATAGTTCAATCTGTCACGCAATCGTCTTCTTGTCATTTAATTAGGCTAACTGGAATTAATCCTTTCTTTTCAAGACACATTTCCTAGTCTTTATAATGTTATTAGTGAGGGAGAAGATAAATAATCGAAATTAATTTGCAAGAAAGAAAACACATGAAACGAAACAAATAGCTTATTTGCATGGAAATTAAGTGTCAGTTTAGGAAAACACGAATAGTTTAACTGAAATATCTGAGGAGAACATGGCTTAATGGTTCATTTATGAAATCAACACACATCCTGGGTGTCCCGGCAGCCCAGTGAACTCTACTTCCTGCGTGTGAGGTCACTCATACGATAGAGAAGGGAGGAAGTGCGAGGTCAGGAATAAGTAGCCTCACTCAGTTTTTTCTAAGATAAACACAGTGACACACAAAATATATTAGAGCTCGGAGTAACACTGAAAGCAATAGACGTGCACACACAAGAACACATGCGCGCACGCATACACTCACGCGGGCGCAGACACGCACACACAACATAACAGGAAGATGGAACAAGAGGATTCGCATACCAAATCGGATGTTTGAGAGGAGTGTGTTATTGATACTCCCTGGTGAAACCACTGGGAAGGACATCCAGTACATCTATTTAAGGGTCATACAAGTCCAACTATTTAAGGAAAAGCTAGGGAGCAAATCAGACGGACATCCGCCAGGAAAAGCACCAACATGACTGCATCTTTAGAGCATCATAATCAGTGCGTCCATTCGCTTCATATTGTGAACGTCAGTGAACCAGTAATATGATTTGAGCTTTTGTTTAACTTGCAATAATGCAGTACAGGAGAACCAGAGTGAGATTGGAAGGCAAATGACCCATCACCAGCCACTCAACTAATGTTGGGGCAGACAGCAGGGGAAATAAGAGGCTTGGCTGTTGCTTCCAGACGCACTAATGACTGTACTAAAGCGGTGTCGAATATAGTTTACGGCAGAGAGGGCAGACCAGTCCATCTGGGCTCGTAACATAAAAACATAAAGTCAAAACCAATGAGGATTTTGCAAATCCAGGTGGCAGTGTGGAGTTGTGTTGTGGTAGGTGCTAAGAGGAGTTACACAAGTAGAGAAGTGGAGAAAGAGAGAGAGAGCGAGGAGGTCCATGTTTACCAACATGTTTAATTGCCACAGTGTGGTAGCCTAGCCAAGAAGCCCAACCTTTCTTCTAGCTCACAAAGGTGCTTTTGATTATTGGCCTGGCGGAAGCTGGAGGAAGAGATGGCTGTGCCTTGTCAATGAGCTTCCCTTGTCTGCCATTAGTCACACTGGGGACAACTCTCTGAGGTCCTTCACTTATATTAGCTACTACTTCACACTGGACAGGAGTGTTATGGTTTGACATCCCTGGTAGGCCTACTAAAAGCATTAGCTAGGGCAGTACTATTTTTTTCAAGGAACTCAGTCTGGCTTTAAACTTACTCTTCAAAGTTGTAATAGTAGAAGCTGGGTAGTGCATCATCATTTCCTCTTGTCATGTTAGTCGTTGCATACCGTAGAGAGCTATTTATAACTTGTCCGAAATGTCCAGATCAACTAAGGTAGGTTTTTTTGCCCATAGATATTGTTGGAATTTTTTAGTGACTCAAATATCACACGAATACACATTAGGCATGGCAAAATGTATAGAATTGCAAGAAAATAAACTTTAAACCTGCACAATTCTCTCCACCAACAAGAGGGGTGTGAACAGTTTGTGTCATGAACAGTGCTTTGTGCCCATAGAACTAGGGGGGATGGGGGCTGAGTGAAAAGGTTTGGGAACCACTGAGTAAGGCTACTAATACACATGGACAGAAATCAGACTCTGTGGCTAAGAGACAAGGTTACATATTGTCATAGGATATTTCCTAGAAGTAGGTGTATTTACTATATTATTACCAAAGATATTTAGAACTAACTCAAGATAGTTCATCTGCGTCATTTTCAATTGGAGCAAATGAAGCATTGTGGGCAGAACAAGCAAGAAGGTGGGCAGAGCCAAGCACGAGCTAGCGAGATCCTATTGGTGCATTCTTGCATGTATGTGCATATTTACGTTGGGGAACACCTTCTCTGAACTGAGTGTGTCCAATTACTCCATTCGCCCTTGCGATCCTTGTAAAGAAAGCCATTTTTTTGATACTTTGTCAAAGGGTCACATCTACAAAACTTGCACTCTGTTTGTAACAGATTCTCGTTTTGGAAACAGAAAATTACATTGAGCTCTTACTTTTCTTTAATGAGAAAATCAGCTGAATGTTGACCCAGTTCCATCTTCTCCCACTGCCTGCCACTAGGCTTCCTCTCCTCGCCATATTTGGTGGGGAGTGGAAATTCCAACCGGATGCTTCAGATCTATACATCCGGAGAAACATCTGGCTCCTTGTTCTATCTGTGTTATTACTCTGGTTGCTATTGTAATGGATAGAAATGACCAAAACAATGATCTTCTTATTGTCTTTCATTGAACATTTTGTTTTGTTTTGCCACACTGTTGAGAGGATAGCTTGCAAGTATGCATTTCACTGTACTGTGTACACCACGTGTATCCTGTGCATATAATACACTTTGATTTGATCTTAGATTGGGGAACAGAGAAAACAAACTCATTCCAGGAACTGACTGTTCCGTGCTCTGAGAGAGACTAGGTCATGTGAACAACTCTGTATGGAACAAGTGTAATTTCCCTGCTAAGCCTACTAGAGGCATTAGCTAGGCCACTAATTCACATTGGATAGGGGTCAGACTATGCTGGCTAAGGGAATAGATAAGCGTATTGCCAAAGGGTTTTTCGTACTCTTTACGTGTTGCTACTGCAAATGAACATCATAAGGTCTTGTGATGTGGGGTACAAACGATTTCCTGAAACAACAATAAGACGGTTTCCTGCTCTAACAGAGTACACAGCAAGGTCAATGGTAGGAATAGTCAGGCAATAAGCAGTGAGCTCCTCTGTCTGGCATAAGTAATTGACGCTAACGACTAGCCTATGGACGTTCGGTAGGGACTAAATCATCTTGAGGTCAGAGCATGGATGAGAGTCTCCTGTAGTAATGTCCATTCATGTTCCTTCTGTAGATTGGCTGTTGACACTGGTAGTCCCATGATCACAAACAGCCCGTCCTCTCACTGGCTCACATGGGCTCCGTCTCTTCCAGTGAGAAGACTAAAGCCTGAAGGTTCCACTTTGTATTGTTCAATTTCACCACAGCGTGATGTCATTAACACTCCATAAAATATCATATTATGCTGAGGTAGTTCTCAAAACGTATATTATTATAAACCTGTTTTATAGCCAGTTAAAATGTCACTTCATGATCAAGAGTATCTGAATACTGAAGCCTGCATGAGGGATCCACCCACACCTGGAACTATCAGTCCTCTAGAATAGATACAACATTGAGCCAAGTCATCAAACACAGGCTTATCAAAAACTGTCATCAGCTAGCTGGCAGGCTATTGAAACAGAAATAAATTCCATCTAAGACTCTTCAGATAATGAGAGAGAGGTTAAGTATGGATCATTAAAGTTGAATTGCAACCCAATATGGCAAGTGTTAGACATTAATCCTATCAAACACTGAAATAATATATTCTCTCAAGAAAGATTGACTAGTTATCTAAGGCTACACAAAGAAACGGCCCCTCAAGCCTCTGCTAAATAAAGGTTCACTACTTAAACCCCGAAGCTCATCTTCCAAACTCTATTTGTGGTTTCACTTTACTCTCTCCCACTTCATCCCCTTCAGCCAGATCGTTTTAGTCCTTAAGAAAACAGTAGGACCAGACATCCCATCAGTGGTACTGGAACAACATGGCCCAACCTATCCCTCAGATTGGTATGAGGCTTTCATTCCTGAGTCATGTTCTTCCTCCCAAGAGGAGCTACCATTTCGATCATGATAAAGTTAACAAATCAAATCACATTTTATCTGTCACATGCTTTGTAAACCACAGGTGTTGACAAGCAGTGAAAAGCTTATGGGCCCTTCCCAACAATGCAGAGACAAAAATATAAATAACAGAAAAAATAATAACACAAGGAATAAATACACAATGAGCAACAATAACTTGGCTATATACAGTGCTTTCGGGAAAATATTCAGACCACTTGACTTTTTCCACATTTAATTATTTACAACCTTATTCAAAAATGGATGAAACAGTCTTTGTCCCTCATCAATCTACACACAATACCCCATGACAAAGCAAAAACAGTTTTTTGAACATTTAGCTCATTCATAAAACTTAAAAAATAAATAAATAAACATCACATTTACATAAGTATTCAGACCCTTTACTCAGTACTTTGTTGAAGCATCTTTGGCAATTACAGCTTCGAGTCTTCTTGAGTATGACGCTACAAGCTTGGCACACCTGTATTTGGGGAGTTTCTCCCATTCTTCTCTGCAG
Organism: Salvelinus alpinus; assembly: GCF_045679555.1. Classification (NCBI taxonomy): domain Eukaryota; kingdom Metazoa; phylum Chordata; class Actinopteri; order Salmoniformes; family Salmonidae; genus Salvelinus; species Salvelinus alpinus. The sequence goes on from NC_092100.1 coordinate 48,169,907, forward strand.
ATCCTCTAAAGCTCTGTCTGGTTGGATGGGGAGCTATTTTCAGGTCTCTCCAGAGATGTTCGATCGGGTTCAAGTCCGGGCTCTGGCTGGGCCACTCAAGGACATTCAGAGACTTGTCTCGAAGCCACTCCTGCGTTGTTTTGGCTGTGTTCTTAGGGTTGTTGTCCTGTTGGAAGGTGAACCTTGCCCCAGTCTGAGGTCCTGAGCGGTACGGAGCAGGTATTCATCAAGGATCTCACTGTACTTTGCTCCATCTTTCCCTCAATCCTGACCAGTCTTTCAGTCCCTGCCACTGAAAAACATCCCCACCGCATGATGCTGCCACCACCATGCTTCACCGTAGGGATGGTGCCAGGTTTCCTCCAGACGTGATGCTTGGCAAAGAGTTCAATCTTGGTTTCATGAGACCAGAGAAACTTGTTTCTCATGGTCTGAGTCTTTAGGTGCCTTTTGGCAAACTCCAAGCGGGCTGTCATGTGCCTCTTACTGAGGAGTGGCTTCCGTCTGGCCACTCTACCATAAAGGCCTGATTGGTGGGGTGCAGCAGAGATGGTTGTCCTTCTGGAACATCCTTCTGGAACATCTCCACAGAGGAACTCTAGAGCTCTGTCAGAGTGACCATCGGGTTCTTGGTCACCTCCCTGACCAAGGACCTTCTCCCTCGATTGCTCAGTTTGGCCGGGCGACTAGCTCTAGGAAGTGTCTTGGTGGTTCCAAACTTCTTCCATTTAAGAATTATGGAGGCCACTGTGTTCTTGGCGACCTTCAATGATGCATAAATTGTTTGGTACCCTTCCCCAGATTTGGGACTCAACACAATCCTGTCTCGGAGCTCTACATACAATTCCTTCGACCTCATGGCTTGGTTTTTGCTCTGACATACACTGTCAACTGTGGGACCTTATATAGACAGGTGTGTGCCTTTCCAAATCATGTTCAATCAATTGAATTTACAACACTGGTGGACTCCAATCAAGTTGTAGAAACATCTCAAGGATGTTCAATGGAAACAGGATGCACCTGAGCTCATATTCAAGTCTCATAGCAAAGGGTCTGACTACTTATATAAATAAGGTATTTATGTTTTTAATTTGTAATAAATGTGCAAAATGTTCTAAAAACCTGTTTTCGCTTTTTCATTATGGGGCATTGTGTGTAGATTAATGAGGATAATTTAGTTTTTTTAAACTTTTTAGAATAAGGCTGTAACGTAACAAAAGTCAAGGGGTCTGAATACTTTCCAAAGGCACTGTATAAGTACCCTCTAGAGAACGTTGCCGGGCCTTTAGCATATGCTTCAGATGCATATCATCTCAAAAGGTGTGCAAACATGCTTGTTTAATAAACCCTTGATAAATAGTGCATACGCTATTGTAAGGGATTAATTGCATGAATAAATATTTATGGAAATATCCCCCCCAAAAAATAACAACAATATATGTTCTGTATAATTCTACAAAGTCCTAGAAAAACATAAGCCTATAGCCTGTTTTCATTTCCCTTACAATAAAATCATTACAGTGTAGTCCATTTGATCAACTGTATTTGTTGATCAATATTATAATATAATCAATATTATAATATAATATTATTAATAATAGTAATAATAATATTACTAGCCAGGTGCCCAGTTGAAATTATTTTCTCTATTCCTAAACAAAAGCTTTAGAATAAGGCTGTAATGTAACAAAATATGGAAAAAGTAAAGTGGTCTGAAAACTTTCCAAATGCACTGTACATGGGGTACGCACATGTAGTGTAGGTAGGGATAAAGTGACTAGGCAACAGGATCGATAAGACAGTAGCAGCAGCGTATGTGATGAGTAAAAAAAGTTTGTGCAAAAAGGGTCAATGCAGATAGTTAAATAGTTAACCACCCGGACAAACTATTTAGCAGTCTTATAGCTTGAGGGAGGAAGCTGTTCAGGGTCCTGTTGGTTCCAGACTTTGTGCATCGGTACCACTTGCAAAGCGGTAGCAGAGAGAACAGACTTGGGGGACTGTAGTCTTTGACAAGAGTTTGGGTATTCCTCTAACTCCATCTGGTATAGAGTTCCTGGATGGCAGGGAGCTCGGCCCCAGTGCTGTACTGGGCCGTACGCTCTATTCTCTGTAGCGTCTTGAGGTCAGAGGCCAAGCAGTTGCCCTACCAAGCGCTGATGCAGTCAGTCAAAACACTCTCAAAAGTGCAACCATAGAACTTTTTTGAGGATCTGAGGGCCCATGCCGAATCTTATCAGCCTCCTGAGGCATTGTCGTACCTTCTTCACAACTGTGTTGGTGTGTGTGGACCATGACCATTTCTTAGTCCACTACAGCCCCACTACAGCACACATAATGCAGCTGATGGGGTTCTTAAATGTGTTGTCTAATCATGTGGGTTACTACCTCACCAGTGCTTTATTGATAGATGCCTCGTAAAAGTCCCTTCTTATCCATCAGCAGCAGCTTTCATGTCAAATGTTGGTTCAAACAGCCAGAGGCCGAGCCCAGACGAGCTTGCCAACAACCCAGACAAAGGCAGTTGTCACCGGCTACATTCAGTCAGGAAATCCACCCCATTAGTCAACAAGCCGGACATTACCGATGCTGCGACATCGTGTTGCACTGAGAATGACTTATGGTAGAGTAACAGCCAGTCAAGTCTTTCTGAGTTCTGAGGAACTCTAACCTTTACAGGTAATAGGACATGTTATATCTGACCTCATCTACCAAAATACACTGAGCTAAATAACAATTCTGAGCCGATAAGTAAGATATCAACACAGCTCAGTCTGAGCAGGACAGCTTTCCTTCCCAATCACAATACTGTATCCTTGTTCGATGGTACCTGTAAAAGCCTTGACGAAGCTGAGATCCTACTTGTGTGGGATGTTTTGGCAGTCGCACCAGAACAAACTTAGTATGTAAACGAGATGCCATTAAGCACAAGGGAACCGAGGTCAAAGCTCCCCGTCATTTTATAGCAAGTGCAGCACAACAGGGTTCACGCAGAGATTTCAATAGGAATATGTCTTCAAAATGAGAGCTTCGCTGCAGCAGCAAACTAAGCATGCAGAATACCCGGCTCCAAAATATACCTGACTAGTAAACAGCAGCGTGAGGTCACTCAAATAGGCATGTCAAAATATAGCCACAGAATGTGCTCACAGTGTATGTATAGTAGAATTTCACTGTCTGCCAGTAACACTTGCACTTGACCCCCCCCCCCCCCCCCCCCTCACACTTGACTATTCCCCCCTACAGCACTGACTTTGATGATTGAAGCTACTTTATTGAGGAAAGATTTACTTACTATGATTGAGATATGTGGTTGTCCCACCTAGTTATCTTAAGATGAACGCACTAACTGGAAGTCACTCTGGATAAGAGCATCTGCTAAATGACTAAAATGTCAATGTAAATGCCAGCCTGAGATGAGTAGTCTGAAAAGTACGGGTGTGATCTGAACTGCTCTTTTTGTGAGCCAGCCAGGGACAGATGCACAGTCAGAGACCGACCCCCTGGACCGATCCAGCCAGCGATGTCTCAAATAGACACAGGCCATGCCTTGTTCCAGTTTGTGATTGGCCCTGAGCTGTAGCCACAGAGGGTACGGAATGGCACTGAGACCCAGAGAGGTCAAAGGGAGAAAAAAAATGTTGATGTACCAGCAACACAGGCTCGCCCATTGAGGCCCAGTGGCACGGGATCTGCCCAGCGCTGTTTAGCTTGTCCAAGATAATGGGAACTTTCATGAAGGGGCAGCGGAAACTGGCTCATGCTTGTCACCAAGATGAGTGAATGGGACCGACGGGAAATAAACATAGTTGGCACTGCTGCTGTTGTTTGTCTAAAACTGCTGTAGCGAATTAACCAGCGTATCTGAGAATAAATTATATGAGCTGCATGGAGTATGATTGTTCATTCCGAATAGTCATGGAGAAGGATTGCTGTGGAAAGCACGGTGCCCTTTGAAGGCAGTTTTATATCAGCTTCATTATAAAAACCGAGCCCAATGAAGGGATCAAAACAATCAAAAGCAGCTGGGGGTTCTGGAGTGTAGTCATTTGTCTTTGGGTGTGGCACTGGAATTAACTCTTACTGGAGGATGGAAGATATCCAGATGTATGAGGTTTGGGGTATGTAGCAAAGAACACATCCATCCTCACATGTTGTCCACCTATTCACACTGCTCCTCTGAGAAGAACAGAAAACAGGAAATTGACACATTTCTCCTCAGTTACAGGTCTAAGATGTCACTGACCCTGGGTCACCAAGAGAGCAGGAAGAGTTTGAGGAATGTGGGGTCAACTGCAAAGGATTCAAAGCATAAGTCTTAACACGGCTAAATGAATTCCCTCTTCCAGTGCAAGGATATGAACCAGAGCTACACAGGCCGTGTGAAAAGGAAGAGAGAAAAGCAAAAACGGTCACCCATAAATCATTATCTGAATTAAGGAAAGGTCATAGTTGGGACGTCCCAAGGATCCCGTTTATACTTTTTTTAGGAAGGGCTCTGACTTCTGCATTGGGAGTAACGATTTGAGAAAGAGAATGCTCTATTTTGTTTCTGTTTTCTCAACACTTTCCTCTGAAGGGTGAAGAATCAGAATTTACAGCAAAATGTATCCATGAAGACTGATAAATGAGAAAACGTCTCAACAAAATCCTGATGGGATGTTGGTACAAGCTTGACAGACAGAGCTGTAAATTGAGTAGTCAGCCACAAGGGCAATTCGATGTGCTTCAAAGCATGTCAAGTGCAATGCACAATGCACATAACATCTGGAGAATGCATTGCATGAAGGAGATGCACCACAAAAGTCGCCCAGTTTCACTCATGGCTCAGCTTTAAGAGCTCCATAAACAACGAGGCGAACTATTAAAATAAAGGTCAAAGCTAGAAATGTGGACGCTGACAATGGAGAGCTAGTGCTATTGAGGACCATGTCAGCCTGTCAGATCCAGGACAATGGACAATGCAAGAAATGCCATTACACTAAAAGCGCCAAAAGGGGTCAATTTTGACACCATGGGTTCAAAATTGTCATCATTTCGAAACCCTTTTATTGATGCTTCTGACATTTTAGGACATGTGTTAACACTAGAACAACCACTGACGTTTGATATTGTAAATAAAGAAAGTCAGCCTAAAAACGTCCCTGACTTTACCTAAATGTTCTATTTTACACTGCTCATTTGTAAGAATTTTGAAATCACAAAAACAGAAAAGTATTTAGAGCCCTTTTACCAGTTTTTTTTACACACCTATTCCCAACTTAATCCGCCAAGACAATGTGCTGTAGGATGTTGGTACCCAGTCAGTCGCTAACGCGTCTCTCTCTCCTCGCTGAATGAATGACAAATGGATGAATGGGCAATAACTGTGCACCTTACTTCACTATTGAATTTAAATTAGGCCTAACTGAATGATACGGAGGGTGAAGAGGTTAATTTAATGCAGAAAGACAATAGTGTTTGTGTTATGCCTATTTATCAGCAGAAAGTCATTTGACCGTGCGCCATGTGGGTTGATACCATTATGTTTTACATTTTACTTTGTAAAAATAAGCTGTTATGGAGCTGTGTTATTACTAATCAAATGTATTGTAAGGGAAACAAGAACATGCTACATGTGGCAGTAGTCCTTTAGAATAACGCAAAACAAATCCTTGAATCTATCTAGCGAAGCAAACAATGCCAGCCCACTGAATGAATGACAAATGGATGGAATGGGCGATAATTGTGCAAGTTACTTCACAATTGAATTTAAATTAGGCCTAACTGAATGATGTGGGTTAAAAGGTTGATTTTTAATTATAACAACAATAGTGTAATGATGAGTTTGTGTTATGCCTATTTATCAGCGTATAATTTGACCGTGCCCCTTGCAGGTTTCTCTCCTATGTTTTACTGTGTAAAAATAAGCTGTTACAGGACAGTATTATTTACTGTGACTTTATTATTAATCAAATGTATTGTAAAGGAAACGAAAACATGCTATGTGTTGCAGTAGGCCTTTAGAATAATGCAAAACATATCCTTGACTCTGTTCAAGTTGATGAGCAGGAAATAAACGATGCCACTCAGCCTCCACAGCCGGCCTATCGAAACTACACCTAAACTATATCGAAACTAATTTCACAAATAATAAGAGTTAGCCTATAGACGAGATTAAATTGACAATAATTTGATGAGTGACAATATTAGGCCTATCAGTTGTCAAATTGTACAGGAAGAGATGGGTGCATCTTGTAATTTACAGATGCAGGGAAAGGAGCATCGCTTTATCAAATCCTCCTGCAGTCACATGTAGGTAAAACATTTCGATTTTTATATAGTATCTGAAAGAGGATATTCTGACGTTTCTATGACACTTACCTTTGTCGAAAAACTCTCTTAATTCAAGAGGTGCAGCTCTATTTGGCTGAGCAAGAGGACAAGTACATTAGAGTGTTTAGTTTGAGAAACAGATGCCTCACAAGTCTTCAACTGGCAGCTTCATTAAATAGTACCCGCAAAACACCAGTCTCAACGTTCACAGTGAAGAGGGATGCTGGCCTTCTAGGTAGAGTTCCAAAGAAAAAGCGATTTCTCAGTCTGGTCAATAAAAATAAAATATTTATATGGGCAAAAGAACACAGACACTGGACAGAGGAAGATTGGAAAAAAAGTGTTATGGACCGACAAATCTAAGTTTGAAGTGTTCGGATCACAAAGAAGAACATTTGTGAGATGCAGAAAAAATGAAAAGATGCTGGAGGAGTGCTTGACGCCATCTGTCAAGCACGGTGGAGGCAATGTGATGGTCTGGGGGTGCTTTGGTGGTGGTAAAGTGGGAGATTTGTACAGGGTAAAAGGGATCTTGAAGAAGGAAGGCTATCACTCCATTTTGCAACGCCATGCCATACCCTGTGGACAGCGCTTAATTGGAGCCAATTTCCTCCTACAACAGGTCAATGACCCAAAGCACAGCTCCAAACTATGCAATAACTATTTAGGGAAGAAGCAGTCATTCTGGTATTCTGTCTATAATGGAGTGGCCAGCACAGTCACCGTACATCAACACTGTTGAGCGTTTGTGGGAGCAGCTTGACCGTATGGTACGAAAGAAGTGCCCATCAAGCCAATCCAACTTGTGGGAGGTGCTTCAGGAAGCATGGGGTGAAATCTCTTCAGATTACCTCAACAAATTGACAACTAGAATGCCAAAGGTCTGCAAGGCTGCAATTGCTGCAAATTGAGGATTATTTGACGAAAGCAAAGTTTGAAGGACACAATTAATATGTCAATTAAAAATCCTTATTTATAACCTTCTCAACGTCTTGACTATATTTCCTATTCGTTTTGCAACTCATTTCATGTATGTTTTCATGGAAAACATAGACATTTCAAAGTGACCCCAAACGTTTGAACGGTAGTGTATATCTCTGCTATATACAGGTAGCTTTTCCATCTGCCAAACACCAAATATTATACCCTTCAATTATACTACATTAATATTACTGTTATTACTATTAGTATTATAATTGTATATAGTTCTAACCTTTTCTTTTCTATTCTATTTTATTTTTTTGCAATAGGTTGGTGTGGATGCACTCAACCAGATGGCAAGACAGTACTCTGTAAAAGGAGGTACTTGCCGCTGGCCTGTCACGGTGTTCTACAACCAGCTCGACATGGCTGCTATCAACACGCACCTGTTGTGCAAACAATGCCTTGACAAGACAATCAGCAGGAGAGATTGTATCATGGATCTGAATTGTGAGCTTCGTAAGAACCACTTGAACGCCAAGAAAGATGGTATAACCGCCAAGCAGGCCGCCCAGGCAGCAGGTCCTGCTCTCCCTCTTCCCCAAGCACCACAGCTCCCACTCAGTAACAAGAAGAAACAATGTCAAGTCGGCAGGTGCACACAAAACAAGGCCCATAGAAATTTGTGTGCAGTGTAACCAATTTGTATTAGCGGCTTGCTCACACAAAGCCCTGAAGCTGTGTGCTGACCGTGGAACCTGAATCATAAACAGAAGACGCGATTGATTCATGTGTAAAGGCACGGGTATAAGGGGACAATACAGTGTCTGACACAATCAACAAATGACTGTTTTCTATACCCTGTTATGAATTTATTTCCATTCATATTTTTTTATGCAATGAATCCTTTACAATTGTTCATGCACTGGTGCTTTTGATTAGGAATAGAGAAAATAATTTCAACTGCGCACCTGGCTAGTAATATTATTATTACTATTATTAATAATAGTCCCGTGTGGCTCAGTTGGTAGAGCATGGCGCTTGCAACGCCAGGGTTGTGGGTTCATTCCCCACGGGGGGACCAGGATGAATATGTATGGACTTTCCAATTTGTAAGTCGCTCTGGATAAGAGCGTCAGCTAAATGACTTAAATGTAAATGTAATAATATCGTAATCATCTTTTTTTCTACTACTTTGTCAAAAGAAGTTGTAACTGGACTGTTACTTACAATAACTATATTACTAATCGAATCTACAAATACAGTTGATCAAATGGACTACACTGTAATGTTTTTATTGTAAGGGAAATGAAAACATGTTTTTTCTAGGACTTTGTAGAATTATACAGAACATATATTGTTGTTATTTTTTTGGGGGGGACCTATTTCCATAAATATTTATTCATGCAATTAATCCCTTACAATAGTTTATGCACTATGTATCAAGGGTTAATTAAACAAGCATGTTTGCACACCTTGTGAGATGATATGCATCTGAAGCATATGCTAAAGGCCCGGCAACGTTCTCTAGAGGGTACTTATACAGTGCCTTTGGAAAGTATTCAGACCCCTTGACTTTTGTTACGTTACAGCCTTATTCTAAAACGTTTTTAAAAACTAAATTATCCTCAGCAGTTTACATACAATACCCCATATTGAAAAAGCGAAAGCAGGTTTAGAAATTTTTGCTAATTTATTAAAAATTAAAAACATAAATACCTTATTTACATAAGTATTCAGACCCTTTGCTATAAGACTCAAAATGTAGCTCAGGTGCATCCTGTTTCCATTGATCATCCTTGATCTTTCTACAACTTGATTGGAGTCCACCTGTGGTAAATTCAATTGATTGGACATGATTTGGAAAGGCACACACCTGTCTATATAAGGTCCCACAGTTGACAGTGCATGTCAGAGCAAAAACCAAGCCATGAAGTTGAAGGAATTCTCCATAGGGCTCCGGCACAGGATTATGTCGAGGCACAGATCTGGGGAAGGGTACCAAAAAATGTCTGCAGAATTGAAGATTGCCAAGAACACAGTGGCCTCCATCATTCTTAAATGGAAGAAGTTCGGAACCATCAACACTCTTCCTAGAGTTGGCCGCTTGGCCAAACTGAGCAATCGGGGGACAAGGGCCTTGGTCAGGGATGGTCATTCTGACAGAGCTCTAGAGTTCATCTGTGGAGATGGGAGAGCCTTCCAGAAGGACAACCATCTCTGCAGCACTCCACCAATCAAGCCTTTATTGTAGAGTGGCCAGACAGAAGCCACTCCTCAGTAAAAGGCACATGACAGCCCACTTGGAGTTTGCAAAAAGGCACCTAAAGACTCTCAGACAATGAGAAACAAGATTCTCTGGTCTGATGAAACCAAGATTGAACTCTTTGGCCTGAATGCCAAGTGTCACGTCTGGAGGAAACCTGGCACCATCCATACGGTGAAGCATGGTGGTGGCAGCATCATGCTGTGGAGATGTTTTTAGCGGCAGGGACTGGGAGACTAGTCAGGATCGAGGCAAAGAGTAAAGCACAGAGAGATCCTTGATGAATACCTGCTCCAGAGTGGTCAGGACCTCAGACTGGGTGCAAAGGTTCACCTTCCAACAGGTCAACGACCATAAGCACACAGCCAAGACAATGCAGGAGTGGCTTCAGGACATGTCTCTGAATGTCCTTGAGTGGCCTAGCCAGAGCCCGGACTTGAATCCGATCTAATATCTCTGAAGAGACCTGAAAATAGCTGTGCAGCAACGCTCCCCATCCAACCTGACAGAGCTTGAGAGGATCTGCAGAGAAGAATGGGAAGAACTCCCCAAATACAGGTGTACCAAGCTTGTAGTGTCATACCCAAGAAGACTCGATGCTGTAATCACTGCCAAAGATGCTTCAATAAAGTACTAAGTAAAGGGACTGAATTTATATGTAAATGTGATATTTCAAATGCCAGCTTTTTCTTTGTCATTATGGGGTATTGTGGTTAGATTGATGAGAGAGAAATGCATGCATGAGAGCATCAGCTGTTCCGGATGACTGTGTGATCACGCTCTCCGCAGCCGATGTGAGTAAGACATTCACAAGGCCGCTGGGCCAGACAGATTACCAGGACGTGTACTCCGAGCATGCGCTGACCAACTTGCAAGTGTCTTCAAACTCTCCCTGTCTGAGTCTGTAATACCAACATGTTTCAAGCAGACCACCATAATCCCTGTGCCCAAGAACACTAAGGTAACCTGCCTAAATGACTACCGACCCGTAGCACTCACGTCTGTAGCCATGAAATGCTTTGAAAGGCTGGTCATGGCTCACATCAACACCATTATCCCAGAAACCCTAGACCCACTCCAATTTGCATACCGCACTAACAGATCCACAGATGATGCAATCTCTATTGCACTCCACACTGCCCTTTCCCACCTGGACAAAAGGAACACCTATGTGAGAATGCTATTCATTGACTACAGCTCAGCGTTCAACACCATAGTGCCCTCAAAGCTCATCACTAAGCTAAGGACCCTGGGACTAAATACCTACCTCTGCAACTGGATCCTGGACTTCCTGATGGGTTAGGGTTAGGTGGTAAGGGTAGATAACAACACATCTGCCACGCTGACCCTCAACATAGGGGCTCCTCAGGGGTGCGTGCTCAGTCCCCTCCTGTACTCCCTGTTCACTCATGACCAGGCACAACTCCAACACCCTCATTAAGTTTGCTGATGACACAACAGTGGTAGGCCTGATCATCGACAACGATAAGACAGCCTATAGGGAGGAGGTCAGAGACCTGACCGTGTGGTGCAAGGACAACAACCTCTCCCTCAACGTGATCAAGACTAAGGAGATGATTGTGGACTATAGGAAAAGGAGGACCAAGCACGCCCCCATTCTCATCGACGGGGCTGTAATGGAGTAGGTTGAGAGCTTCAAGTTCCTTGGCGTCCACATCACCAACAAACTAACATGGTCCAAGCACACCAAGACAGTCGTGAACAGGCCACAACTAAACCTATTCCCCCTCAGGAGACTGAAAAGATTTGGCATGGGTCCTCAGATCCTCAAAAGGTTTTACAGCTGCACCATCGAGAGCATCCTGACGGGTTACATCATTGCCTGGTATGGCAACTGCACGGCCTCCGACCCCAAGGCACTACAGAGGGTAGTGCGTACGACCCAGTACATCACCGGGGTCAAGCTTCCTGCCATCCAGGACCTCTATACCAGGCGGTGTCAGAGGAAGGCCCTAAAAATTGTAAAAGACTCCAGCCACCCTAGTCATAGACTGTTCTCTCTGCTACCGCACGGCAAGCAGTACTGGAGCGCCAAGTCTAGGTCCAAGACGCTTCTAAACAGCTTCTACCCACAAGCCATAAGACTCCTGAACAGCTAATCAAATGGCCACCCAGACTATTTGCACCCCCCCCCCCCCCCCCCCACGCTGCTGCTACTCTCTGTTATTACCACTTTAATAACCCTACCTGCATGTACATAATTACCTCAATTACCTCGACACCGGTGCCCTCGCACATTGGCTCTGTACCAGTACCCCCTATATATAGCCCCGCTATTGTTGTTTACTGCTGCTCTTTAATTACTTTTTTTTGGCGGGGGGGGGTGTATTTTCTTAAAACTGCATTGTTGGATAAGGGCTTGTAAGTTACCATTTCACTGTAAGGTCTACACCTGTTGTATTCGGCGCATGTGACAAATAATATTTGATTTGATTTTTAAAAAACGATTTAATCAATTTTAGAATAAGGCTGTAACCTAACAAAATGTGGAGAAAGTCAAGGGGTCTGACTATTTTCCAAAGGCACTGTATGCTGAAAGGCCAGGCGGTTCTAGTGTTAATATGGGAAGAATGGAAAATTATCTTTCTTTTGTATACTAGTGGTGCGCAGGTGACTAAGCTGAAAATGTGGACTCACTAGTCAATTTTGTGAGAGAAGCATCACATTTGGCACAGAAGTATGAAAATATATACACTGAACAAAAATATAAATGCAACATATAAAGTGTTGGTCCCATGTTTCATTTTCTGAAATAAAAGAACCCAGAAAATGTTCATAAATAAAAGAACCCAGAAAATGTTCATACGCACAAAAAGTTTATTTCTCTCAAATTTGGTGCACAAATTTGTTTACATCCCTGTTAGTGAGCATTTCTCCTTGCCAAGATAATCCATCCACCTGACAGGTGTGGCATATCAAGAAGCTGATTAAACAGCATGATCATTACACAGGTGCCCCTTGTCCTGGGGACAATAAAAGGCCACTCTAAACGTTTGTCACACAACACTACAGATGTCTCAAGTTTTCAGGGAGCATGCAATTGGCATGCCGACTGCAGGAATGTCCACCAGAGCTGTTGCCAGAGTGCCAGAGAATTGAATGTTCATTTTTCTACCATAAGCCGTCTCCAATGTTGTTTTAGAGAATTTGGCAGTACGTCCAACCGGCCTCACAACCACATACCACGTGTAACCACACCAGCTCAGGACCTCCACATCCGGCTTATTCACGTGTGGGATCATTGGAGACCAGCCACCCGGAAAGCTGATGGAACTGAGGGGTATTTACATCTGTAATAAATCCCTTTTGAGGGGGAAAACTCCTTCTGATTGGCTGGGCCTGGCTCCCCAGTGGGTTGACCTGGCTCCCAAGGCCCACCCATGGCTGCGCCGCTGCCCAGTCATGTGAAATCCATAGATTAGGGCCTAATTAATTAATTTCAATTGAAAGATTTCCTTATATGAATTGCAACTCAGTAAAACTGTAGTAATTGTTGCATGTTGCGTTTATTTTTGTTCAGTAGAAATGGAGCCACCCCAGATTTGGAACCACCTGCTGGAGGGCGTTGCAACCACTATAAGTAAAACTGTTTGCTAAAATGTAAATGCATATTTAGCTTCCTGCCATTGTCTCTATAACAAGTCAAGATTCTCATCTTTCAGATGCAATTGGAAATGAGTTGATAGCCCATGGCCTATTAGTGGCAATTTTATGTCGTACCATATGTCAAATTAGCTCAATCGCCAATTTCTCAGCCTCTGAGTATCACAGAAACACAACACTTTGAATGAATAACAGACAAATGTTCAAAACAAGCAGCAACGGATGACATTTACAAAAATATCTGTTCAAAACATGAAAAACATACGAAAACGTCTATTTTGAAACGACAAATTTGACTATAAATGCGTGATTATTTTTTAAATATATGTTTATTTTTGGGAATTCAAACCATTTCCGTGTGTTACAAATGGTTAAAGGTCCAATGCAGCCGTGATGAACGCTCTAACTGTCATATCTTGGTCTGAAAAGCCATTGATACAGCTGTAATAACATTGTTATAAGCATATAAACAGGCTTCATCTCTGCTTCAGACACAGCCTTTGCAACACAGAGACAGACCATCACTATGGCACTCAAGCTATGAGAGCCTGCCAGTAATCGCGCCAATTGTTCGACAAGGCATGCTTCTCACATACTAGATCAGCACTAGACGCCTCTCAGCTGTTCCTCCTCAAAGTGCTCTGAATTTATGTTTGGATTCGTCACATTCCTTAAATCTGTGCATGAGAGAGCCATAACCCCTATGCATTCCTTTAGCTTTAGGAATACTGAATGCAGCAATCAACTGGCATCTTTTATGCTCACTAGTAGGATAATCACACGTGAAAACTATCTACCGAAAAGTAAATAATTGATGTAATCAGCAGTGCTTATTTTGTTTGTCCAGACCTTTATGTAAGGCTACATTTGATTTGATATTAATTAAGTATGCTATAGGGACTATAGGTACATTTAACACATTAATCGCACGTAACTAACATATGAACGTGATATGACGTTGTGGTAGACTACATTTCTAAACATATAGCAACAAGCCTACAATGTTATATTCTAACAAATTATAGGCTACATGTGTGCTCTCTCTGTATGAAGCCCAAACAGCGAAGGATAGTCTGGAGAAATCAACTGCATAGCAAAACAAGCTACCAGCTAAGTTCATAAAGTTATTTAACTGGCATTCAAAGTAACACATAGTAACTTACTCAAAACAGTACTGTAGCCTAAATTACTGCAATATAATGTAGCCTTTAATATGCGGTCTTACCTGCTGAGAATCACCGTACAAGTTACTTTGTTGTTAACTGTCAGACGTGTATCAGCGCAGAGCAAGTCCAGAAAAAAAACTTTGCCTCGGAACTTCCAAGCAAATAATAAAGTTTGAATTCGGTCTTCCACCACGATATATTACTGTTTCCTAATGTGTTCCAGCTTTGTGCCTCCAAGGTGCCTCGGCTGTTTAGCAAAGACGTAAATCGGGACTTTCTGTACTTCTGACACCGTTACTCCCTCTAACTAACCTATGGTGATGATGGCAATGGATGTCTCCCGTTGGATACGGAAATCGAGCACGCTGGAAAACAGTAGAGAAGCTTACTTCTGCCGTGTTCCTATGCTAGTCGGAACTAGGAAACTCGGGAATGTCCTAATTGGTGATTCGTTGAATGCGGCACGTGTATAACTATAACATTTAGCAAGTCGGAAATTTCCCAATTTCCTAGTTCCGTCTTGTACTTGAACCCGGCATAACTACAGGGACTACATTCAATTACATTCAATTTTCGGAGGAACCGTTATTCCAAAACTGAACCGTTTATTTTTAACAATTTGAAAGGATCATGTAAAGTGAATTTCTGACCGATGACTCTTGAGAGTTGAGTCTTAGGGAATGTAACAATGTAACAATGGATTATTCCTGTCAAATAACATCGGTGATTTATCGGTGTTTTGGCACAAGCAACATCAGTAGGCTATACCTAAACCCCAATGAAGGCCTAATGCTAATTCGTTTTGCCATATGTTATATTGCTGTAGTCTTATACGTTCACTAATATGCTAATACTTAGCTACTTGATACATAAAAACCGTGCAATTGACTTCCATTTAGGCCTATGACATGAAGATACAATACAATACAATAATACAATACTTGCTTTATAGGTCAATTTGCAACAACCTGGTTCCAGAGCTTTTCGGATTATTCTGTACGTAAATCCAAGATATCTAATTTATTATGATATGTTGCGTTTGGTATGGTATGTATTAATTTGTGGATGTCCATCACCCATCACGAATGACATGTTATGAATTACAATTTGTATTATATATTACAAATTTGCAAAACGTACAATATGTTACGAAATTCAAAACATACAATATGTTACGAATTTGCGAAGCGTATGATAGGTTATGAATTCTAGCTAGGTAGCTAGCTCGCTAACGTTAGTTAGGCTAGGGGTTAGGGTTAAGATTAGGAGTTAGGTTAAAGGTTTGGTGGAAGGGTTAGCTAACATGCTAAGTAGTTAAAAAGTAGTAAGTAGTTGAACAGTTGCTAATTAGCTAAAATTGTCTGTGATGAGATTCGAGCTCGCAACCTTTGGGACATTCAAGTTTTTCTTTGTTGGGACCCGTGGTCCGTAATAAACCCTGTTCTGCGTCTAGGTCCGGATCCGGAATGCGGTCTGCCGGAGTATGGCTTGTTTAGCTTCCTATTGGAGGGCACTGGTGGGGAAAACTGCTCAGATTGGTATGGCACACACCATTGACTAACGTCACATTACATGATAAAGATTTACGGAATGGATTTTAACAGACTTTGACCATATCGTTACTTATCTGTCTCGCTATGACATCATGTACCTAGATGTTCCCAAGGAGCATGTAACACAGCCTATATTTCCACTTCCCTTGTGAGACGGTTACGGAGGCTGGATTTGTCCTGCTGTCAAGCCTCACAGTCCAGGCTTTGCTGGAAGACGACACACATGGCTTTGTAACAAAGGAAGCAACACTGATCTACATGTCTGTTTCCACTTTCCCTTTGGTCAATTACGTTCCTCCATGAAGTGTGTTAACATCTGGCCTTGTTGTTGGCTAACATGGTGCTGCTACTAGTAAAGCCATTGTTATCAGCGTGAGAATCAGATCCACTATGTGAAACAGAAAGGTTCTTATGTTTACCTAGCGGGTTGCTATTGGCGTACCCTACTCTACCTGTGAGTTTCAACATATCATTATTCCTTTGAGCTCACTCATCCCTAGTTTTTCTTTCAAAATTACCATGTGAAAGCAGACTGACAAAGTGTGAAAAGTGAGATCAATCTGTGCAGAGACTGTGGACTATCCTTGGTCATAATACAGTGTGTTATCGAGACAACTCTAAAAAGCATAACCATTAAACAACACATGGATGAAACCATTTGAGTGGAAATCAGTCTCCATTTCTTTGAAAACATTGTCGAATGACAGTTCACTTAAAACCTCTTCATGGAGCCTCTACCAACTGTAACTTCAGGAGCCAACAGCTTTCATTCAGACAGTAAAATTAAGACAAAGACGGGTACTTAGGTTCAAATGCTGACAGAAAGGAATATACTGTACATTTAGAGTCCCACTAAATATATACTGAGTATACAAAACATTAAGGACACCTGTTCTTTCCATGACATAGACTGACCAGGTGAATCCAGGTGTAAGCTATGATCCGTTATTGATGTCACTTGTTAAATCCACTTCAATCAGTGTAGATAAAGGGGAGGAGACAGGTTATAGAAGGGTTTTTGAGCTTTGAGACAATTGAGACATGGATTGTGTATGTGTGACATTCTGATGGTGAATGGGCAAGGCAAAATATGTAAGTGCCTTTGAACGGGGTATGGTAGTAGGTGCCAAGCGCACCGGTTTGTGTCAAGAACTGCAACGCTGCTGGGTTGACACAACTGTGGCAAGCATTGAAACATGGGCCATCATCCCATGTCAACATGGGCCATCATCCCTTTCGCTTTCGACATCTTGTAGAGTCCATGCCCCGACAAATTGAGGCTGGGGGGGTATACTTGGTATACAGTGTAGTATTTATTACTGTAGTGAAGCTTATTGTAGTTGAAGGACCATAACTGGTGGCCACTGGCATAGATGCGAATTACAATATATAGTGGGGTTACAGCGGCGTTCTGTGGAAATCCTCCATGCAAAACGGGAATCTCCCTCCCTGCTCCTGATTTACTGTAAATCAAGCTCACCATGCCAGGCTTTTTTCTGCCTCTGTATGGGCCCATTTTAATGCAGAAGTGATTGTGTTACAACACTCCATTATCCCACTACATCTTTTCTGCTGGCAGGTCTCCCACAACTGTATTCCCAACTAGGGTATGGCAAGGGATTTCTGTGATACAGAATGAATGGGTATCTAAAAATGCATCTACCTGCATGAATGATCACATATTTTGTTATTTTATTTAACAAGGCAAGTCAGTTGAGAACAAATTCTTATTTACAATGACAACCTACCGCAGCCAAACCCGAACAACTGTGCACCGCCCTATTGAACTCCCAATCACATCCGGTTGTAATACAGCCTGGAATTGAACCATGGTCTGTAGTGACACCTCTAGCACTGAGATGCAGTGCCTTAGACTGCTGCGCCACTTGGGAGCCCTTGTAGATGAAGAAATATATATATTCACAGTATGTGCCCTCTGCAAAGGACTGATGATGAGGTGTACATACTATATTTGTATACTATATATTTTTTTCATCATAGTTACAATCTACGCTAGGCCAACATGTGACTGACGAGGTAGAGTCAAACCTCACTGTTATAATCATCAGCTTTTCCTTCCATCCTTACCTCGTTGTTTGGTTTAGTGAACCACTCTCCCATTAAAGCAGGTCACCATGCATTAAACCCTCATATCAAATAGACTTTAATTAGCTCAATCAGAGCCAATCAGGCATGGCCCATTCGTCTGAAGTCAGTTGTCGTCCAATCACCCAGTGTTTATTGTTGTAACTGCGGTGGCTTTCCCCTCTGACTGGCTGAGACTCAGGTGCAAGGTGTCCTCCGAGGCTCTGTCAGCCCACAGACATGGCTGGGGACCTTGAATAAGCCCAGACATTCCCGAGTGCTACTACATCATTAATCCAGAGGTTTCCTTGTTGAGCAAGAGGTTGCAATCTAATCCATTAAAACAAATGATAAAGTACTGGGAAGAATTATATGGTGTAATGTCGTACAACCATCACTTACTGTATGTACATACTAAAGTTCGGTACCTTTGTAAACCAAAGTCTTCATCAAGTCGACTATTCTTTTTTGCACAACATGTGCCGGCTGCTGCCTGTAGTGTGTTTGCTCACAGGGGCAAATACTGTAAGACAGTACTATGTATAAAAGTAAACCACACCACTGTGCATACAAACAACTGTCTGATTTCATCAAGGCCGGATTAATGCATGGGTTTAAGGGCTGAATAATTAATATTTTTTTTATATACACTACACTACAAAAGTTTAGGGTCACTTAGAAATGTACTTGTTTTTGAAAGAAAAGCACAATTTTTGTCCATTAGAACAACATCATATTGATCAGAAATACAGTGTAGACATTGTTAATGTTGTCAATGACTATTGTAGCTGGAAACGGCTGATTTTGAATGGAATATCTACATACATTGTCAGATGTGTGCGTACTGGTAGCGAAGTCAGGTGCAGGAGAGCAGAGATTTGTGAACAGGTGCACACTTTAGTTAGCCAAAAGTGCAAAACGCGCAAAACAGTCACAAGAATTATGTTTAACAATAAACATCTTCGTGAAAAATAACACGGAAAAAACAAGCCA
The DNA here is from genome assembly GCF_045679555.1 of Salvelinus alpinus. NCBI lineage: Eukaryota > Metazoa > Chordata > Actinopteri > Salmoniformes > Salmonidae > Salvelinus > Salvelinus alpinus. The sequence goes on from NC_092100.1 coordinate 48,188,830, forward strand.
GTCTGGCGCGTCAACAATACACACGTAACACAAACAATCTTACACAAAGACATGATGGGGAACAGCGGAATAAATACATGTAGATTGATTGGGGAATGAAAACCAGGTGTGCAGGGAACAAGACAAAACAAATGGATACATGAAAAATGGAGCAGCGATGGCTAGAAAGCCGGTGACGTCGACCGCCGAACGCCACCCGAACAAGGAGAGGAGCCGACTTCGGCGGAAGTCGTGACATACATTAGGCATACAGATGCCCATTATCAGCAAACATCACTCCTGTGTTCCAAGAGCTGCGTTCAGGGGATCTACGTGTTTGAGAGTGTGAGCTGGAAAGAGGGCTGGAGAGTGAGCTGCGTTCAGGGGACCTATGTGTTTGAGAGTGTGAGCTGGAAAGAGGGCTGGAGAGTGAGCTGCGTTCAGGGGACCTATGTGTTTGAGAGTGTGAGCTGGAAAGAGGGCTGGAGAGTGAGCTGCGTTCAGGGGACCTATGTGTTTGAGAGTGTGAGCTGGAAAGAGGGCTGGAGAGTGAGCTGCGTTCAGGGGACCTATGTGTTTGAGAGTGTGAGCTGGAAAGAGGGCAGGAAAGTGAGCTGCGTTCAGGGGATCTATGTGTTTGAGAGTGTGAGCTGGAAAGAGGGCTGGAAAGTGAGCTGCGTTCAGGGGATCTACGTGTTTGAGAGTGTGAGTTGGAAGCAGACGTTACACACAGGAGCTCGCTCTCAATGTTCAAAATACACCAGAGAGCATAATTTAGACACATAAAATCAATAGTTTATTACGTTTTATCACAAGCACACACAGGTATCTGCCTAAATTAAGGAAACACCAACATAAAGTGTCTTAAAAGAACGTTGCACCACCACAAGCTGCCAGAACAGCTTCAATGCGCCTTGGCATAGATTCTACAAGTGGACCTAACCCATGCCTGGAAAATGCACCCCACAACATATACTTTCTATCCCTTGTTTACTCAAGTGCTTCCTTTATTTTTGCAATTACCGGTATGCCTAATGTCGGAAAGGCCACAGTTTGGGCAGCATGCGCAACAAATATAGGCTACAGCTTGTTGCAATGTGGCCATAGACATATCATTCATAGAAGGGTTTTGTAACCTCTTACCCTGGCAATTTGACTGTTAAACTCATGGGTACAATAGCAATGTATGCCAGTCCTGACTTGAATGGGAACTGCCATCTATGGATTATATTTCTATGGTTGATTGCAGGTATATGTTTTCCGTTTGCATATTTCACAATACAATCCTATGATTTCTTAATCCGGACCCGGATTTAATGAGTGTTCACTTATGAGAGATGAGTGACCCTTTAGAGATAGGCTGCTTTCGTCAGCCTATTCAACTCAATAAACAAATGGCTTTGCTTATGCTCACAAACTTTAGTCTGGCAAAATAAGTGGCATTTTACAAAACATGTTCAAATCTTTCAGAGTATATAAAGTGTAACATTGTTTCTATGAAAGAGATAACTATTTTTGATGATCTGCGGAAAGTGCATGTGATTGTAAAGAACAGAGGGTGGGATAGCCTAATTGTTTTCTCTCCCTCCGTAAGTGGGGTTGGTTGTGATGTAGAAAACACATGATGTCCTTTTTTATATTATAATGTACATAAACCATAACCACACCATAACTTTTCCGTTTAGCAGAGAAGCTGTAATATGGTGTTGGCAAAGGAATGAACAAAATGGCATAGAAGGCTTGTGCTGTAGCCTAAATTGTATTTCATGATACATTGGCTGTCTAACCAAGTGTCCTTCAAATGACGTGCTCTGCCTCTGACAATTCAGTTTTCAATCAATTGTTATCTCATGTCAAAGCACGGATAAAGGTGCTGAGTGCAGCACAGGACCATAAAAAAAGACAACATCTTGACTTTTCACTGCAGGGAGGCTTGTGATGTGAATCTGAGGTTCACCAGTAGAGCCCTTCAGCAGAGAACAGCTCCTGCATGGCCCAGGGGATATGGTGGTGATGATGTTCCTATATCACAGCTGGTGGCAACACAGATCTCCATCACCGCTGATGAGACCGACTGGCCAGTCAGAGAATTATATCACATCTGGTGCATAGCTTAGTTATCTGATTATAGGTATGGTTCTATTGTCTAAGAATTAAGATTATACATTCTTTGTATTAAGGACTGGTTATTATTTTATAGTATACATTATGGCTTTATGTATGAGTGGGATTGTGTGAGTCCGAGAAAACACTGAGAGAGAAAGAACACCTTGTCAGATGGTGCATTGGAGACTGATGTGTTCCTGTCCTGTCTTTTCATAATACTATTGCAGAAACCTGCTACAGATTTTCATCACCGCTGATGGGACCGACTGGCCAGTCAGAGAAGTCAATTATATCACATCTGGTGCATAGCTTAGTTATCTGATTATAATAAGTTGTGGAGGTAATACTGTCTCTACCCTTCTGTTTGTACACTACGTCTAATTCTGTTTACTTTAAAGGTTGAATGCAGCCGTTTTTTCTTCTTCTCTATATTCAATCATTTCTGGGTAACAATTAAGTACTTTACTATGATTTGTTTTCAAGTAGAATTGTCAAAAATAAACAAAAATTGCTTCTTAGCAAAAAGGAATTTCTCAAGTAATAACTTTGCTAGGACTGTCTGAGAGTGGAAAACTGAAACTTAGCTGTTATTGGCAGAGAGGTTTGAAATTCCTTTCTTATTTCTCCCTTTCTTGGACTAGTAACCGGAAGGTTGCAAGATCAAATCCCCGAGCTGACAAGGTAAAAATCTGTCGTTCTGCCCCTGAACAAGGCAATTAACCCACTTTTCATAGGCCGTCATTGATAATAAGAATTTGTTCTTTTAACTAACTAGTTAAATAAAGGTGAAATAAAAAATATAAAAAATTATTGGTCTATTACTAATTAACTAATTTACTGCATGGTGATGTCATCATGGAAGGCCACAACTCCCTACTACCAAAACCCGTTGAAATTTCAGGCCGTCTTTTCAAACAGCTCTCACACTAAATGGCCATTATCATCATTTTTCACAATTTCACAGTATTATTCCAATCTCATAGTGTGGAAATATATATATAACACAGACAAATCACGTTTTTGACTGCACTGGGCTTTTAAAGTATGTTGATGTTCTTATTTGTATGTGGTATTGGTGAATGTGGTATGAAGTTACACAAAGAATAGTAGCAAAACATCTATAACCATGTGTATCTTTAATATCTATAGATCCTTTAGTGAATGTCCATATGTCAATGTGTTTCTCGTTCTGGGAGTGTGTCGACGTCCAGTGGCTCTGAGCGTATACTCAGGAGTTAAGCTTTCACACTAACTGTTGATTACAGGGTGGAAAGGGCTTTGATTTTACTACCCTAAAAACTCTATAGGGACTTCTCCAAGTCGGCTCATATAGCTTCTTAAATGGGATTTGCTTATATTAGATTACATGGTTAGCTAGCTCCATTTCCATGTTTTTAACATTAAGCTGTTTGTGAACAACGGCGCTCTATGCTGCTAGTTGACGCTCAATCTATGGGAAGCCACTTTAAAAACCATTAAAGTAATATCCATTGTACATATTGGTCACAAATGTACTCTGAGGTAAGTGAAAATTGAGGGCATTTTAGGGCCTTTGGGTTTCATTGAACATGCTGCTGACATTTAGCAAGAAAGCATTTTTCATGGTAAGTCAAAATTCAGGTACCTCTTGCTGTATAACAAAAAATACACTGAACAAAAATATAAACGCAACATGTAAAGTGTTGGTCCCATGTTTGAGCTGAAATTTAAAAAATCCCTTATTCCATACGCACAAAAAGCGTATTTCTCTCAAATGCTGTGCACAAATTTGTTTACATCCCTGTTAGTTAGCATTTCTCATTTTCAAGTATAATCCATCCACCTGGCATATCAAGAAGCTGATTAAACAGCCGGATCATTACACAGGTGCACCTTGTGCTGGGGACAATAAAAGGCCACTTTAAAATGTGCAGTTTTGTCACACAACACAATGCCACAGATTTCTCAAGTTTTAAGGGAGTGTGCAATTGGCATGCTGACTGCAGGAATGTCCACCAGAGCTGTTGCCCGAGAATTTAATGTTCATTTCTCTACCATAAGCCGCCTCCTACGTAGTTTTAGAGAATTTGGCAGTAAGTCCAACTGGCCTCACAACCGCAGACCAAGTGTAACCACGCCAGCCCAGGACCTCTACATCCGGCTTCTTCTCCTGCGGGATCGTCTGAGGCAGGTGTAGGGTGCCGAGAACTATTTCTGTCTGCAATAAAGCCGTTTTGAGGGGAAAAACTCTTTCTGATTGTCTGGGCCTGGCTCCCCAGTGGGTGAGCCTGGCTGCCAAGTGGGTGGGTCTATGCCCTCCAAGGCCCACCCATGGCTGCACTCCTGCCCAGTCATGTGAAATCCATAGATTTGGGCGTAATTAATTTATTTAAATTGACTGATTTCCTTATATGATTTTCTTTTAATGTTGCATGTAGCATTTATATTTTTGTTCAGTATATATAAGAGTTGGGCACACCAAAGAAAAGTCACATATTTTACAATACATTACCAGATAAGTCCAGATAATGTTTATCCTATACTATTTTTACCACACCGTACCCAGTTGTACAACAAATAAAATCAAATGTTGTATCCATTCATATCCTTGTGGCAGGAGCTTGACAAGCAGCTGGGGGTCAAGGACTCAAGGAGCCAAAGGTGGCAGATAAACCTTTCAACTGGAACCCAGAAGCTATTGAGATGATTAAACAAGATGTGTTGCTGCTGGCTGCCTCTGCCTCTGGCAAAGGAGGCAGAGAGGAAACAATGTCCTGGAATGTGAGCACAGCCATTTTCCCCCCATCATCACGCAATGCACATGCTCCGATCCCCATTCTGTGGGCCGTGCCACTGCCAACCACCCATCTGGAGAGAGGGAGAGTGAAAGAGAGTGTGTGTGCGAGAGAGAGAGATAGCGACGAGGGGCAGCACAAACTGGAGTAGAAATATTCCACACCAGCACAACTCGCATCACATAATGTCCCCTTTAAACCTCATTTATAACCACAACACTTCTATTTCTAGGGACACAAACACTGTCCATGACAATTCACACCCCTCTATTTATACTGTACTGTATATACACTGAGTGTACAAAACATTAGGAACACCTTTCGTCGGGGCATGGATCCTACAAGGTGTCGAAAGAGTTCCACAGGGATGCTGGCTCATGTTGACTCCAATGCTTCCCACAGTTGTATCAAGTTGGCTAGATGTTCTTTGGGTGGTGGACCATTCTTGATACACACAGGAGAGCGTGAAAAACCCAGCAGCACTGCAGTTATTGACACACTCAAACCGGTGCGCCTGGCACCTACTACCATACACCGTTCAAAGACACTTAGATTTTGTCTTGTCCATTCACCCTCTGATTGGCACACATGTCTCAATTGTCTCAAGACTTAAAAATCCTTCTTTAACCTGTCTCCTCTCCTTCATCTAAACTGATTTAACTGGATTTAACTGGTGACATCAATAAGTGATCATAGCTTTCACCTGGTCAATCTACGTCATGGAAGAGCAGGTGTTCCTAATATTTTGACCACTCAGTGCACATGCTTTATTGTCCCATACACCAGATAGGTGGAGTGAAATGTGTTGTTTTACAGTGTCAGCCATAGTAGTACGGCACCCCTAGAGCAAATTAGAGTTAAGTACCTTACTCAAAGGCACATCGACAGATTTTTCACTTTGTCGGCTCAGGTATTCAAATCAAATCAAATGTATTTATATAGGCCTTCTTACATCAGCTGATATCTCAAAGTCCTGTACAGAAACCCAGCCTAAAACCCCAAACAGCAAGCAATGCAGGTGTAGGAGCACGGTGGCTAGGAAAAACTCCCTAGAAAGGCCGAAACCTAGGAAGAAACCTTGAGAGAAACCAGGCTATGAGGGGCTGCCAGTCTTCTTCTGGCTGTGCCGGGTGGAGATTATAACAGAAGATGGTCAAGATGTTCAAATGTTCATAAATGACCAGCATGGTCAAATAATAATAATCACAGTAGTTGTCGAGGGTGCAACAGGTCAGCACCTCAGGAGTAAATGTCAGTTGGCTTTTCATAGCCGATCATTGAGAGTATCTCTACTGCTCCTGCTGTCTCTAGAGAGTTGAAAACAGCAGGTCGGGGACAGGTCAGACTGACCCTAGCCCCCCGACACATAAACTACTGCAGCATAAATACTGGAGGCTGAGACAGGAGGGGTCAGGAGACACTGTGGCCCCATCCGATGATACCCCCGGACAGGGCCAAACAGGCAGGATATAACCCCACCCACTTTGCCAAAGCACAACCCAAGGGGGGGGCGCCAACCCAGACAGGAAGACCACGTCAGTGACTCAACCCACTCAAGTGACGCACCCCTCCCAGGGACGGCGTGGAAGAGCACCAGTAAGCCAGTGACTCAGCCTCATGTATTCAGACCAGCGACCTTTCGGTTACTGGCCCAACCCTCTAACCACTATGCTACCCGCCACCCTGCAATGACTGACATAACAACAAGGAAAACTGATGATGCACTACCCAATTTTAAATTTGCATCTGGTGCATTTTACTATTACAACTTTATAATAGTAGAATGCACAAGATGCAAATGTAATATTGGGTAGTGCATCATCAGTTTCCCTCTTGTTATGTCAGTCATTTAGTTGGTCACACTTTATTTGGATAGACCGCATAGTACGTCATACTATCAATAAATCTGTTGATAAGCAACTGCTTGCCAGGGTTACAGTTTGGGTTAGGTTTAGGGTAAGAGTTACTGTTAGGGTTAGGGTTAGGATAAGGTTTAAGGTTAGGATTAGGGCTAGAATTACGGTTAGTAGATAGTTAGTTGAAATGTTACTGATAGTCTGTAGATGTAGATGATCAAATACACTGTCCCACTTCAGAAGTGCCAACTCCTGCAGCTTCAAATCTATTTACCATAATGTGGCCTGCTGCTTTAGTGTTTATGTGATTGTGGCAAGCCTGATCGGTTCTAGTGTTTTATCATCCACATTTTATCCTGTTAATGGAGAATACAAAAATAATTTATACATCTTTAGATTTTTTTGGTTTACATTGTTAGTCAAAAGAAAAATGGCCGAAACATAATGTTTGATTGACTTCACGGGTTAATGCTATCAAAGGCATGCCGTAACAAAGTGGATAGATGCACATTTTATCCTTTACTTCTGGGGAATGGCACTGGGTTATTGTAAACACATAGTGTGTTTAAAAACAAAGAAAAACCTTTTATGGTCTTACCAAGAGCCGTCCCTTGAATAAACAAACTTCCCATCTTTGTGACACTAGAACTGGATATGTTGCACTGCCTAGAGCAGCTTGTTTCGATTCTCAGAGTGGCCCTTAAGTTCTATGTAATTACAGTGTGTTGGTCCATGGGGACCCTCAGTACATCAGCGAGGCCCCTCTTGGGTCGTAGCCCAGTGCCGTAACAAGGAAGGACAACGAGTCAGAATGAATGTGTAGCTACCTCATTTGTGACTTGCATTCTCTGTTTTAAAAGCTCAGTTATGATAACAGTGTGTTTCACGAATCATGGAAAGAAACATGTAACACAAAACACAAAAAAATGATTGCCCAAAAAGTTGATGAATAATTAAGTATTGGAGACTCTGAGTGCTCAACACGCCCACTATATGCTGCAGAGAACTGGGTGATTGACTGTTAATGGGTTTGTCAGCTGTGTTTTTCCTGTTGGGAAACAAAGCTCCCTGGTTATGAGCTCTGCAGGGATCCTCTGGAAGACTCCTACATTGTGAAAACATTTCCTTACATCTGACCAAGACACACAAGGAACTCAGTATAAAATCTGATCTCTGTCACACACAGCACCGTGCAAGCAGGCATTTTCCATAAAATAAGGTGGTTGGGTCATTAAGGGGACTTTTACAGCGTGAAAGCTTGCACATTATAGTTACTATGGGAACTGGGACTCAGTGGTTACTCCACTGGTGCTGTAATTAGGTCGTAAAGAAAGTGAGTGAGAAAGAGACTGTAAGTGTATATGTGTGTTAAGTGTGTGTGTATGACAAGTGCATGTGTGTGTTATCACCATTACCCCATGTTTAGGGGGTCAGGTAGACGTTAGAGAATGGCCAGGCAGCCATGAACTTCAGTCTCCCACTGTGGGGTTAATTAGAAGTGAGAGATTGTACCTGTTTATGCTTCACCGTTCACTTACTGACTTTTCTCCTTCCTATGACATCTGTCTTTTGTATCACAAAGACCTCAAAACGGGCCAATTTGACATAAGGCAAATTACAGGATATAACAAACTTAGGGACATGAGTCTGAGGTTAAAACAACATTTGCAAATAACTTTCATGGCAGAGTAATGTACTACTATAGTCGTAAAAGGATGTTTTCCAACAATGCATGGCCATAACGGTGTGTAAACTTTAGGAATAGTAAAAAGTTATTTCCCGATTTTTTTATTTGCCAAAACAAAGAAGGGATTGCACCAATGCAGTTTTTTGGGTATTGTAGTGACTGGAACAGCTTTTGACACAGATGACTGACTGGCCCAGTTGGTCAGTGGTCATACCCTTACCAACTTCATTATTCTGCTTCTCTATACAATGGGTAGAAATGAAGAGTTTCAGTCCAAAACACTATATATCCATGTTCTGAAAAATTGGTAAATTAAACAATAAAAGCTAAAGAAATAATGAAAGAAATTGGTGTGTTTTTTCACTATCTAATTATGTCATGGGGATGTTAAATGCCATACATGTATTTGTTTAAAATCTATCACTTAATGGTTTCAGAGAGACAAATAATCATGAGGTTTTTTTCTCGAAATGCTATATCAGTGCCTTCAGAAAGAATTCACACCCCTTGACTTTTTCCACATGTTATTGTTTACAGCCTGAATTTACAATGGATTAAATGAAGATATTTTGTTGTCACTGGCCTATACACAGTACCCCATAATGTAAAAGCTAAATTGTGTTTTTAGACATGTTTACAAATGAAAAGCTGAAATGTCTTGAGTCAATAAGTATTCATACCCTTTGTTATGGCATGCCTAAATATGTTCAGGTGTAAAAATTTGCTTAAAAAGTCACATAATAAGTTGCATGGACTCACCCTGTGTGCAAAAATAGAGTTTAATAACATGATTTTTGAATAACTGCCTCATCTCTGTAACCAGTGGTGTAAAGTACTTAAGTAAAAAGGATTTCAAGTACTACTTAAGTCGTTTTTACTTTACTTTAATATTTATATTTTTGACTACTTTTACTTTTACTTCACTACATTCCTAAAAAATATTTATTTTTTTACTCGTTGCATTTTGAATGCTTAGCAGGACAGAAAATGGTTCAATTCACACACTTATCAAGAGAATGTCCCTAGTCATCGCTACTGCTTCTGATCCGGCGGACTCATTAAACACACATGCTTCGTTTGTAAATTAAGTGTGAGTGTTGGAGTGTGCCCCAGGCTAACTGTAAAAAAAATGAAAAAATGAAAATGGTGCAGTCTGCTTTGGTTAATATAAAGAATTTGAAATGATATATACTTTTACTTTTGATACTCAAGTATAATTTTTGATATATTTGTCCTTCCTAACTCATTTGCTGGAGAAGAAGAAAACCGCTCAGAGAGAGAACGAAACGAAACAGTTCTGTCTGGTGCAACAACACAAAACAGAAAACAACTACCCACAAAACCCATGTGGGCAAGAGCTACCTAAGTATGGTTCTCAATCAGAGACAACGATAGACAGCTGCCTCTGATTGAGAACCACACCCGGCCAACCAACAAAGAAATACAAAACTTAGAACACAGAACATAGAATGCCCACCCCAACTCATGCCCTGACCAAACCAAAATAGAGACATAAAAAGGATCTCTAAGGTCAGGGCGTGACATCACCAAACCTAATCAGTGTCTAATCTAGAAATACCATTCTTATAAAGTAATTGACTTTCACAAATCAATGCTCACAATACTTTCATATGATTCTCTTCTCATTTGTTTAAATACATTTGACCATCACTTAATCCAACTGCGCTTAATGGTTGATCACTTAACCGTTGGTAAACTTATACGTTTTAAACTGGTTTGTCTACTATATATGGATTTTGATAAATAAAATGTGTGTTTTTAAAGTGTAAACATTACATTTACATTACATTTAAGTCATTTAGCAGACGCTCTTATCCAGAGCGACTTACAAATTGGTGCATTCACCTTATGATATCCAGTGGAACAACCACTTTACAATAGTGCATCTAACTCTTTTAAGGGGGGGGGGTGGGTTAGAAGGATTACTTTATCCTATCCTAGGTATTCCTTAAAGAGGTGGGGTTTCAGGTGTCTCCGGAAGGTGGTGATTGACTCCGCTGACCTGGCGTCGTGAGGGAGTTTGTTCCACCATTGGGGTGCCAGAGCAGCGAACAGTTTTGACTGGGCTGAGCGGGAACTGTACTTCCTCAGAGGTAGGGAGGCGAGCAGGCCAGAGGTGGATGAACGCAGTGCCCTTGTTTGGGTGTAGGGCCTGATCAGAGCCTGAAGGTACGGAGGTGCCGTTCCCCTCACAGCTCCGTAGGCAAGCACCATGGTCTTGTAGCGGATGCGAGCTTCAACTGGAAGCCAGTGGAGAGAGCGGAGGAGCGGGGTGACGTGAGAGAACTTGGGAAAGTTGAACACCAGACGGGCTGTGGCGTTCTGGATGAGTTGTAGGGGTTTAATGGCACAGGCAGGGAGCCCAGCCAACAGCGAGTTGCAGTAATCCAGACGGGAGATGACAAGTGCCTGGATTAGGACCTGCGCCGCTTCCTGCGTGAGGCAGGGTCGTACTCTGCGAATGTTGTAGAGCATGAACCTACAGGAACGGGTCACCGCCTTGATGTTAGTTGAGAACGACAGGGTGTTGTCCAGGATCACGCCAAGGTTCTTAGCACTCTGGGAGGAGGACACAATGGAGTTGTCAACCGTGATGGCGAGATCATGGAACGGGCAGTCCTTCCCCGGGAGGAAGAGCAGCTCCGTCTTGCCGAGGTTCAGCTTGAGGTGGTGATCCGTCATCCACACTGATATGTCTGCCAGACATGCAGAGATGCGATTCACCACCTGGTTATCAGAGGGGGGAAAGGAGAAGATTAATTGTGTGTCGTCTGCATAGCAATGATAGGAGAGACCATGTGAGGATATGACAGAGCCAAGTGACTTGGTGTATAGCGAGAATAGGAGAGGGCCTAGAACAGAGCCCTGGGGGACACCAGTGGTGAGAGCACGTGGTGCGGAGACAGATTCTCGCCACGCCACCTGGTAGGAGCGACCTGTCAGGTAGGACGCAATCCAAGCGTGGGCCGCACCGGAGATGCCCAGCTCGGAGAGGGTGGAGAGGAGGATCTGATGGTTCACAGTATCAAAGGCAGCCGATAGGTCTAGAAGGATGAGAGCAGAGGAGAGAGAGTTAGCTTTAGCAGTGCGGAGCGCCTCCGTGACACAGAGAAGAGCAGTCTCAGTTGAATGACTAGTCTTGAAACCTGACTGATTTGGATCAAGAAGGTCATTCTGAGAGAGATAGCAGGAGAGCTGGCCAAGGACGGCACGTTCAAGAGTTTTGGAGAGAAAAGAAAGAAGGGATACTGGTCTGTAGTTGTTGACATCGGAGGGATCGAGTGTAGGTTTTTTCAGAAGGGGTGCAACTCTCGCTCTCTTGAAGACGGAAGGGACGTAGCCAGCGGTCAAGGATGAGTTGATGAGCGAGGTGAGGTAAGGGAGAAGGTCTCCGGAAATGGTCTGGAGAAGAGAGGAGGGGATAGGGTCAAGCGGGCAGGTTGTTGGGCGGCCGGCCGTCACAAGACGCGAGATTTCATCTGGAGAGAGAGGGGAGAAAGAGGTCAAAGCACAGGGTAGGGCAGTGTGAGCAGAACCAGCGGTGTCGTTTGACTTAGCAAACGAGGATCGGATGTCGTCGACCTTCTTTTCAAAATGGTTGACGAAGTCATCAGCAGAGAGGGAGGAGGGGGGAGGAGGGGGAGGAGGATTCAGGAGGGAGGAGAAGGTGGCAAAGAGCTTCCTAGGGTTAGAGGCAGATGCTTGGAATTTAGAGTGGTAGAAATTGGCTTTAGCAGCAGAGACAGAAGAGGAGAATGTAGAGAGGAGGGAGTGAAAGGATGCCAGGTCCGCAGGGAGGCGAGTTTTCCTCCATTTCCGCTCGGCTGCCCGGAGCCCTGTTCTGTGAGCTCGCAATGAGTCGTCGAGCCACGGAGCAGGAGGGGAGGACCGAGCCGGCCTGGAGGATAGGGGACATAGAGAGTCAAAGGATGCAGAAAGGGAGGAGAGGAGGGTTGAGGAGGCAGAATCAGGAGATAGGTTGGAGAAGGTTTGAGCAGAGGGAAGAGATGATAGGATGGAAGAGGAGAGAGTAGCGGGGGAGAGAGAGCGAAGGTTGGGACGGCGCGATACCATCCGAGTAGGGGCAGTGTGGGAAGTGTTAGATGAGAGCGAGAGGGAAAAGGATACAAGGTAGTGGTCGGAGACTTGGAGGGGAGTTGCAATGAGATTAGTGGAAGAACAGCATCTAGTAAAGATGAGGTCAAGCGTATTGCCTGCCTTGTGAGTAGGGGGGGAAGGTGAGAGGGTGAGGTCAAAAGAGGAGAGGAGTGGAAAGAAGGAGGCAGAGAGGAATGAGTCAAAGGTAGACGTGGGGAGGTTAAAGTCACCCAGAACTGTGAGAGGTGAGCCATCCTCAGGAAAGGAACTTATCAGGGCGTCAAGCTCATTGATGAACTCTCCAAGGGAACCTGGAGGGCGAAAAAAACATAAACATCTAAATGACATGTATGATACATGACAACCATACATAATCACTTGTTATTGCTAATTTATTTCACATAGTAGTAACCACAATTGGTCACCATTTAAAAGGGGTGTGTGAACACTTCCATTGTCTTTCAACATGGAGCAGGGTAGACAGCAAGGGAGAGGAAGAAATCAAAGAGCTCGTGGACAAGGGGCCCGTCAGAAAGGTCATCAAAGAGGTCAAAGAGGTGGGCATGGTCCCCGTGAAAGAGGTGGACATCAGAGGGAGGGAGGCAGACGGCAGGGAACTGTTGTGTCTAATGAAGTCCGGGCCAGTGTCATTGACCATGTGGTACTGTCCCCTGTTATTGCAAGTATAGGTGCAAATTTGTGGACACCTAAAAAGTAACGTACTGCTCTGTTATGAACATGTTTGTTTTTAAAATACCTCTTAGCACCCCACACTCCTACTGAGTAGTCCAGAACAGGACACACGCATGTCTGATACAGTCTGGAATACTTGGCGTAAACAACATCTTTGAGTGTTTTTGTTTTTTCTATAACTCACCCAAGAGCTCTACTTCCTGAGTCGGCCAGGGCAGATGTTCCCTATAGAAAGGTAACATGTTCATCAATAAAAATACACAAATATTTATAAATGCTAGTAAATTCCAAAATGTCTTCACCAAAACAAAACTAAAAAACACTTTTCTTTAGTAGCTGGTTTTCTAAAAGTCATTATCTGTGTTTTTGTCTGTTAATCATGAGTCTCCATCTTTTACACCAATTGACTGCACATAATAACATGTTCTGTGTCACGGATACCTCCGGAACTTTCATCACACACACCTGTCCCCTATTCCCACTGATTAGTATCTGTAGAAGTGTGCCCTGTGGTTTCCATTGGGCGGTCCATTATTGTTACAATGTCCATTGGTGCGTGGGAGTACCTGTGCGTTTTTGGGCTTTCGTGCCCTTGTGGATTGCGCAGATGATTACGGGTCTCGTCCCGTAATGTGTTATTTATTCGAGGTACTCCTCGCTCTTTTGTTTGGGTTTCAACCTTGTTACGTGTTTGTTTGGTCTTCGCCCCCCAGTGCCCTTACACGGCACACCGTAATTTGGGCTTATAAAAAAACATATTACACATTCCTGCTTCTGTCTCCCGATCCTTCATACCAGCGTGACATTCTGCGGGTCTTGTTCAGTTTCTGCCATCAAAATCATATCATCAGCATATAAAAGGATACTTAGCATTTCATCATCATATCTTACTCCAATATTTAACTGTTTATTTTATTTTGCCTGCATGTTACAGAGACACACTCTCTTTTCTCTGAGAAGCCGAACCAGGGAGAGGGACTCAGCTGCTCCTCCCCGCCACGCCCCATAAGTCTCTCTCTCTCTCTCGGTGTGCTTACGTCCATGTGGAAACCATCAGCAAACATTCCAACAACATTTATATTACAGTGTCTCCACACTGAGGGACACAATTTTCATAGTGTTGTCTCTCACTGTTGCTAGCGGCTTCACATTATTGTAGCCTACATCCACTCTGGAAACGGTTGAGGCATCATATGATGTGATTTCATATCCACATTATAGTTGCTTGTAAAATTCTGATGCAAAGCATTTCTCGCCAGAGTGTTGAAGTGGTCTGTAACTGGATCCATGTGTGAACTGAAGGGGTTTGATACCCAATAATGGTGATGCAAGACAGCTCTATGCACCCCACCCTGGTTTCACACCATGGTATGGAAATTACAGATGTAGGATTTTCATTTGAGACAGTTTGCTACAGCAGGAAATTAATCCTGGAGAAACAAATGTTGATTATCATTAATCAACATTTTTGTAGGGGTTGATATTTTTGTAAGGGAAAAATAAGACTGACATTTCAAAGTGGAAATTACAAACTTCAGAAGCCTTTTTAAACCTCAAATACACTTCAGGTGTTAAATGTCCTGCATTGCAGGAAAGTTCTCCTGCAACAAGGTGATCAAATTAAGATCCTACATCTGTAGGTCATATGGGAATGATTTCTCCCTGTAAGGTTAGCCCTTCAGCCCTATTAATGTCCCCTGTCTACAGGGCTCCTTATCCCGTAAATTAGTTATATCTGACTGGGTCAGTCAGTAAGAACAGTTTTTCCACTATCAGAAGTGCCTAAAATTACTCAGTTAGCCAAAAAAGCCAAATAGAGGCTATGCCAGTGGAGGGGAGGATGGCTCATAATAATGCCTGCCATAATACTTCGTTCCAGACATTATTATGAGCCATCCTCCCCTCAGCAGCCTCCACTGAGTTATGCAATATCCAAAAGCCATGAAATAAGATCGACTGAAAAGCCTAACGTCAATTCAACGTGAAATCAACAATGTCACCAAGTCATTCGATTTAGGCCCTTTTGCAAATCCAATCAGTTTTACATGTTAATTCAACAGCATCACATTTGTTTTGGTTGAAATTATGTGGCAACAACGTTGATTCAAACTAGTTTTTACCCAGTGGGTTTGAGACTTGGCATCCTGTAATGGCCAAACTTCATGCAATTTCTGACATAAACTGGTCAAATTAAGTCTATACTCCAACATACAGTGCCTTCGGGGAAGTATTCAAACCCCTTGACTTTTTCCACATTTTGTTAGGTTACAACTTTATTCTAAAATTGATTATATAGTGTTTTTCCCTCATCAATGTACACACAATAATAAAGCAAAAACAGGTTAAATGTTTGGCTAATTTATTTTAAATGAGAAACTGAAATAATACATTTACATAAGTATTCAGACCCTTTACTCTGTACTTTGTTAAAGCACCTTTGGCAGCAATTACAGCCTCAAGTCTTCTTGGGTATGGCGCTACAAGCTGGGCACACCTGTATTTGGGGAGTTTCTCCCATTCTTCTCTGCAGATCCTCTCATGCTCTGTCTGGTCGGATGGAGAGCATCGCTGCAGAGCTATTTTCAGGTCTATCCAGAGATGTTTGATCGGGTTCAATTCCGGGCTCTGGCTGGGCCACTCAAGTACATTTAGCGACTTGTCCCGAAGCCACTCCTGCGTTGTCTTGGCTGGTGCGTAGGGTCGTTTTCCTGTTGGAAGGTGATTGGTTACATCAGACCAGATAATCTTGTTTCTCATGGTCTGAGAGTCTTTAAGTGCCTTTTGGCAAACTCCATGCGGGCTGTCATCTGATATCTCAGTTATCCCGTGAGAGCTTTTGTGCCGAACCCACTAAGGTGTTTCAGATGCCAAGTTTATGGTCATGTTGCAGAAGTCTGCAGGAGGGCATGAGACAAGGGAATGTGTAGTATCAGTGGAAAAAATGGTGTCAATTGTGGGGGTGATCATGTTGCTGGGGATTAGAAGTGCCCGGTGAGAGGGAGACAGGTTGAGGTTGCCAGGGTCAGAGTAGAACAGAAGGTGTCGTATGGTGAGGCAATAAAGAGAGTAGACGATGATGGGTCAAAGGTGAGTAGTACACCTAGGCCAATACAGAGTGATACGAATCTGTGCTTCAGTAAGGTTGGTTATCAACTGTACTGCAGAAATGGAACGTAAATCAATGTTTTACAATGTTTTAAATAGATGTTGTGGTGGCAGCTGAAGAGAAGTACTTGGGTGTACGAGGTTTTACTGCAGAAGAGTTACAAGGTATGTTGAACGAAAGAGTCCCGTCCTCCAAGGCCATCGGTCCGGTGTAGGATCAAATAGGGACAAAGTAGTGGAATGGGGTGATAAAAAAAGAAGGGTAGGGTTAGTTGGTGGTGCAATTTTAATTTTTACCTTTTTACTTTTGTATCACAAAATGTAACATGATCGATCAAACACTCCTGCACAGTAGGTGGTGGCATGCACAAACAAAAAGTTAGAATGCCATGATACTAAAGAAGACACCATAAAACCAAAGCCTGTATCACTTCCTCAAAATAGTCAGAATGAATAAATTAATTAAGATTAATTAATTAATCTAAATCTTTAATTCATTTCATATTTTTTTTTCCAAGGAGGTTTTGGTCACTCAATTTTCCATCTACTTTAGCTATGTAGTCGTGCAGTATTTCTCGTCACACAAGTAGAAAAATGTGTGACGTGTCCGATCTGCTGAAGGTCTGTGTCACTGTCTGTGTGTTCTGCGGTAGGATTGGATAGAGCTCAGTCATTGCAGCCGTGTTGGTAGGCAAGTAAGCATTGTCGAAATCAAAACCCAACCCTCAAGTAAGTCATGACCAACACACTTACAAAACTCTGTTTTGGACGAGACAGACTTTATGACTGAAATTATCCTATTCACACGTTGTAGTAAATTGACACTAGAATAAATGTTTTGGACTAATATCGTTGCCACGCCGTCTTCTATCAGATAAGTTGTTTGTTACCTTCAGTTGAGCTTCAAGGGTTCACTCCACGGTAAATATCGACAAAAGTGAGAATCCATTTAGAAGTCAGTTTATTTACACAGAGCAGATCAGTATCTCTCCAGAAGCTCAGTCTGCAGTCTGTGGGCCGACCAACCCTAGCATTTACATTTAAGGATTTAATCTAAAACGCTTCATCTGATTTTAGTTTAAATAGATTGAATCTCATTGGAACCACATGGGGCAGAGAACATTCTTAAACAGCAAAAATAAACAGCCATTAACGTTTTTTTGTTTGGGACTGATTTGATCTTTTGGTTACGTTTAGGAAAAGAGAAACTCAATTAGCAGTTTCCAGGGGCTTTATACTGTGCAGTTTGTCAGTGGGACAAAAATGGACATATTGATGTACTGTACTGTATTGGTCTATGGTTGTGACAGAAGCCTTGTTTATGCCCGGGTCTAACATGCATCCTTTGTCCTGATCTTGTCCACATTCTGATTGTGCCCACATATATGTGACAGATATGTGTCTACACGTGGTATTAAAATGGTGTCTCTTATCCATCCATTGTGTCTGCATTCTGACCAGATTTACTGGTCCCTCCATGTATGCAAATGATTTGACGGATATTTTTTCGAAATAATATTTGTTTATTTTAAGACGTTGATGTCATACAGTAAGTCAATGGTGCTACCTGTAAACTATTTTAGTAGGTAGAATAATGATAATTTCAAGGGTTTCACTCTCCAGATCCCGCTACACTTATAAGATATCCAGACACAATGCATACCTGACTACCTCAATCCGATCATAATCCGTCTTTTAATCGTCTACACTCGTCTGTGGGCACAATGTGGGCAAAGGATAGGTGTTAGAACCAGGTATAAACGGGGCTAAAGACTTCATGTTTTACCAATAGCATCTCTGTTGTTTGACTTCTGGTGAATGATCAAGTCGAGACTTACAGTAGATAAACAACGTCCATACAACTGAGACGCTTTCATTCCCTTTCAGGGGCACACAGCGTACTGGGTTATCACATCAACGTAGAAACAATTCATGTTGAATGCATGGTAGCATATCCAATTACTCTCACACTGTACTAACAGTTAGCGATCACAACTATGGCTGTTTGAGTAGCATGCTTTGTTTATACAGTTTATGTAACTATGCTTATGAGGTGGGGTTTGATAGGTTGGACCATTGAGGAATTTCCTCCATTCACAAAGGGAAACAGCTGGTGTGCCCCCACTAACCTGGTGAAGGAGGAAAAGAGGAATACCTAGTCAGTTGTACAACTGAATGCATTCAACTGAAATGTGTCTTCCGCATTTAGAATACCTTCAAAACGTTCCAACATCATTTGCACTTGGCTAGTCAGTCAATGCCCTGCAGCTCAATGAAGCGGCCTGTGTGAGGACCACCATGTCAGACAGTGTGAAGTGAACAACATAAAGGACCTTGTTAGGCTACAGAACAGAGAGACTAATCCAGAAGGCCTCAGACAGTTGGCCTGATATTGATTAAACTAGACTGAATGCTGCCCTCACCATCATTGACCACAGTGTTCAGTCTGTTTTAACCAGGGTACCAGGGTATCAGATATTAAACCCCCCCCCCCCCCCCCGGGAAGGCAATGTCTCCATCACCTGAAATGGCTCCCGATGACCTTTGAACCCTGTATGGTGTGACCCCTCACTGGTGTTCCAGAAGAAGGCCGTTCGCTCTGTGTGTGATCCAAAATGTATGACTTCACACCATGCTGTCCAGGGTCTGACCTTTGCACATGCTGTGACCGCTTGCACACAAAATGTTGTGCAAACGTTGAACAAGATCAGGGGTGCTCAGCCATGTTATTCCACATCAACACGTTTCCATGTTTCTGTCTTTGTATTTTCCCTTTATGTCCCCAAATTGTCCAATTCATGACATTAAACAGAAGTGCCATGTAAGTCATACAGTATGGGTTATGTCCAGTCACAGTCTTTTGATGATGTTAAAATGAACTTTTGTGTGACCCGACCAAGTTCATTAGTTCAGTAACATGAACAGGACCAATGAGTCCTCATTACTCTCTTTTGAAGCACTACGGCAGTGACTGAAGACAACGCTTTGCTGCTCGGTGCTTACGCATACATCCATTAACCCACAAAGGAGTTGCATTGACATGAAGGAGGCTTATGACGGCTAAGGAGGAAAGGTGTCTCACTCGTTCCCCAATGCCCTGGCATGCTGTTTCTGCTGAGAAGACCAGTGTATCATGCAGTAACGGTAAGACTGGTCCCATCTTGCTCATGTTCTATGGTCTCCCATTGTTAGTTACAGTGGACCATATGTTTAGCTTAGCTTTTCATTCCCGATTTGTCCTTGACAGCACAACAAATAAAAAGCGCATTTTGGGATTGTGAAAGGAAATGAGTGTAGATTGGGAAGGGTTAGCATACATGAAGATGCTTGAATGTCTTTAGCTGCAGTTGTACATCCTATATTGTAAATTGAGCCCTAGTTATGGCGTACAACAATATCTCTTTATATATCCGTCGCTAAACGCTTTGGCATTGGATGAGAAAAGAGGAGCCCAGATGAAGTCAATCATAGGCACGAATGACTTGTGGGATCAAAGAAGAATCCACTTCTCTGTAAATGTTTAACAGAATGGACATAAAGACTGCCTGCTCCTTTATGGAGAAAGTCTATTCTTCCTGTGCGACCCTGAGCATGGCTGGGAGGCAGCGACGATGGCAACCAGGCCTAGCACGTCTGGACGGTAAAACCTGCCATTGGTCAAGACCAGAACCCTGTAGGGCTGTAACTGATGCTGCGACTGGGGCACACGTTGGCCTGTCTGCTGATCTGAACCTCAACCTCCTCCCTCTCTCTCGCTCTCTCTTTCTTCTACTCACTGCTTTCCATCCCTTTCCCTCTATCTTCCCCATCTCACACGTCTCCCCGTCTCTTTCTCTCCCCCTGTCCGTCTCTTCTCCCTCACTTAACCCTGCCTCTCTCTCTCCATCGCTCTCTTTGCTTCAGTTAATAAGGCAGCATCATACATTACTAGCCCCTTGCACTAGGAGGAAACCATAGGAAGAAATGTAATGTCTCAAACACAATCCTGTCAAACAATTACAGTTTTGAATTTCCCGGAAGATTCATGAATGTTGATCACTGGTCTGTGTTGCTAGTAACCAGACAGAGGAAATAAAACTTGAAATGCTGTTATTTTTCTGTCACCTGCTATTGTCAGTGGAAGCTTGTAAAAAGTGCCATTGGCATGCTATGCCTGACCTTGCTTTGTGGAAGCTTGCCAGCCTGCCTTATATTACCTGGGTAATAACACTAGCTTTGGGACAGTCTCCCTGCTTAGTAACTTAAGTGGTTTTCAAATCCTTACCGACGTAGTGGACTACTCCACAACACACTCTGCTGAGACTCTGCTGAGCACAAGCAGTACACAGTTTCAAAGTTCAAAACTAGATAGTCATATTTTCTCCTCGCCAAAGAACAGACATCAAGGTCAGCGGTGCGCATCCTCTTAAACGTGCCTATTCATCATCAAACACTAAAACACTAACCCGCAACAACACAAGCAAATGTTATTCAAAGGAAATATATATAAACAACAGTGTACGTACATATTTTGGGTTGCATTCTGTCACGTTCTGACCATAGTTCTTTTGTATTTTCTTTGTTTTAGTGTGGTCAGGGCGTGAGTTGGGTGGGTTATCTATGTTTTGTGTTTCTATGTTGGGTTTGTCATTTGGCCTGATATGGTTCTCAATCAGAGGCAGGTGTTTGTCATTGTCTCTGATTGGGAACCATATTTAGGTAGCCTGTTTTGTCTTTTGGTTTGTGGGTGTGTGTCTTCCGTGTCAGTGTTTGTCACCACACGGTACTGTTTCGTTTGTTCACTTTGTTTATTGTTTTGTTCCAGTGTTCAGTTTTGTTTATTAAAAAGACATGAACACTTACCACGCTGCGCTTTGGTCCGATCCTTCTACCACCACAGACGATCGTTACACATTCAGGGGAGAAGGACTCCCCCCTCTCATACTGCAGGCTGTTGTTTCCAGAAAGCAGGATCCAATCTTTGTGTCCAATATTCGTATAAATAAGTAATACATCCGAAGACAATCATTGTACCAATAATTGCTTCTATTACACCAGATGTACAGTACCAGTCAAAGGTTTGGACACACCTACTCATTCAAGGGTTTCTCTTTATTTTTTACTTTTTTCTACATTGTAGAATAATAGTGAAGACATCAAAACTATGAAATAACACATATGGAATCATGAAGTAAGCAAAAAAGTGTTAAACAAAAAATATAGTTTAGATTTTAGATTCTTCAAAGTAGCCACCCTTTGCCTTGATGACAGCTTTGCACACTCTTGGCATTCTCTCAACCAGCTTCATGAGGTAGTCACCTGGAATGCATTTCAATGAACATATGTGCCTGGTTAAAAGTTAATTTGTGGAATTTCTTTCTTCTTAATGCGTTTGAGCCAATCAGTTGTGTTGTGACAAGGCAGAGGTGGTATACAGAAGATAGCCTTATTTGGTGAAAGACCAAGTCCATATTATTACAGCTCAAATAAGCAAAGAGAAATGACAGTCCATCATTACTTTAAGACGAGAAGGTCAGTCAATACGGAACATTTCAAGAACTTTGAAAGTTTCTTCAAGTGCAGTCGCAAAAACCATCAAGAGCTATGATGAAAATGGCTCTCATGAGGACCGCCACAGCCCAGAGTTACCTCTGCTACAGAGGATAAGTTCATTAGAGTTAACTGCACCTCAGATTGCAGCCCAAATAAATGCTTCCTAGAGTTCAAGTAACAGACACATCTCAACATCAACTGTCCAGAGGAGACTGAGTGAATCAAGCCTTCATGGTCGAATTGCTGCAAAGAAACCACTACTAAACGACACCAATAATAATAAGAGACTTGCTTGGGCCAAGAAACACGAGCAATGGACATTGGACCAGTGGAAATTTGTCCTTTGGTCTGATGAGTCCAAATTTGAGATTTTTGGTTCCAACCGCCATGTCTTTGTGAGACGCAGAGTAGGTGAACGGATGATCTCCGCATGTGTGGTTCCCATGGTGAAACATGGAGGAGGTGTGATGGTGTGGGGGTGCTTTCTTGGTGACAATGGCTGTGATTTATTTAGAATTCAAGGCACACTTAACCAGCATGGCTACCACAGTATTCCGCTTAGTGGGACTATCATTTGTTTTCAACAGGAGAATGACCCAAAACACACCTCCAGGCTGACCAAGAAGGAGAGTGATGGAGTGTTGCATCAGATGACCTGGCCTCCACAATCACCAAACCTCAACCCATTTGAAATGGTTTAGGATGAGTTGAGTGAAGGAAAAGCAGCCAACAAGTGCTCAGCATATGTGGGAACTCCTTCAAGACTGTTGGAAAAGCATTCCTCATGAAGCTGGTTTGGCTTGTCACCTAAAACCCTCACAAACTTTTACAGATGCACAATTGAGAGGATCCTGTCGGGCTGTTTCACCACCTGGTACGGCAACTGCACCGCCCACAACCGCAGGGCTCTCCAGAGCGTGGTGCGGTCTACACAACGCATCACCGGTGGAAAACTACCTGCCCTCCAGGACACTTACAGCACCCGATGTCACAGGAAGGCCAAAAAGATCATCAAGGACAACAACCACCCAAGCCACTGCCTGTTCAGCCCGCTACCATCCAGAAGGTGAGGTCAGTACAGATGCATCAAAGCTGGGGCCGAGAAACTGAAAAACAGCTTCTATCTCAAGGCCATCAGACTGTAAAACAGTCATCACTAGCACAGAGAGGCTGTTGCCTATATACAGACTTGAAATCATTGGCCACTTTAATAAATGGAACACTAGTCACTTTAATAATGCCACAAGCATTTCGCTACACTCGTATTAACATCTGCTAACCATGTGTATGTGACCAATAAAATGTGATTTGATTTTACTTAAAAAAATGTTTACATATCTTGCATTACACATCTCCTATGTATATATTGTATTCTATATTATCTATTTCATCTTAGCCTATGCCGCTCTGTCATTGCTCATCCATATATTTATATATTCTTATTCCATTCCTTTACTTAGATTTTCAATTCAATTCAATTCAATTTTATTTTATATAGCCCTTCGTACATCAGCTAATATCTCGAAGTGCTGTACAGACACCCAGCCTAAAACCCCAAACAGCTAGTAATGCAGGTGTAGAAGCACGATTTGTGTGTATTAGGTATTTCTTAGATATTACTTGTTAGATATTGCTGCATTATCAGAACTAGAAGCACAAGCATTTCGCTACACTCGCAATAACATCTGCTAACCATGTGTATGTGACCAATAAAATGTTATTTGAGAATGCCGAGTGTACAAAGCTGTCATCAGGCAAAAGGTGGCTACAAATCAAATATATTTTGATTTGTTTAACACTTTTTGGGTTACTACATGATTCCATATGTGTTATTTCATAGTTTTGATGTCTTCACTATTATTCTACAATGTAGAAAATAGTAAAAAATAGAAAAACCCTAGAATGAGTAGGTGTTTCCAAACTTTTGACTAGTACTGTATACGTATATACAGTCAATGGTTACAGGTTAATCGAGGTAATTTGTACCTGTAGGTGGGGGTGAAGTGACTATGCATAGATAATAAACAAATGGGGGGAGGGGGGGGGGGGGGGGGGGTAATAGTCCGGTGGCCATTTGATTAGTTGTTCAGCAGTCTTATGGCTTGGGTAAAAGCTGTTCAGGAGACTTTTGGTCCTAGACTTGGCGCTCCGGTACCGCTTGCTGTGCGGTAGCAGAGAAAACACCTATGACTAGGGTGACTGGAGTCTCTGACAATTTTATGGGCTTTCCTCTGACACAGCCTATTATATAGGTTCTGGATTGCAGGAAGCTTGGCCCCAGTGATGTACTGGGCCGTATGCACTGCCCTCTGTAGCACCTTACGGTCAGATGCGGTCAGATGCCAAATCTTTTCAGTGTCCTAAGGTGGAAAAGGTTTTGTCGTGCCCTCTTCACGACTGTCTTGGTGTGTTTGGACCATGATAGTTCGTTGGTGATGTGGATACCAATGAACTTGAAACTCTCGACCCGCTCCACTACAGCCCCATTTATGTTAATGGGGGCCTGTTCAACCCGCCTTTTCCTGTAGTCCACGATCAGCTCCTTTGTCTTGCTCACATTGAGGGAGAGGTTGTTGTCCTGGCACCACACTGCCAGTTCTCTGACCTCCTCCCTATAGGCTGTCTCATCGTAGTCGGTGATCAGGCCTACCACTGTTGTGTCGTCAGCAAACTTAATGATGGTGTTGGAGTCGTGTTTGGCCACGCAGTCGTGGGGGAACAGGGAGTACAGGAGGGGACTAAGTACACACCTGTACTCCAGGTTCACCCACAATTGAGTGGCCAAACACGACTCCAACACCATCATTAAGTTTGCTGACGACAAGGTGTCAAAAGCATTCCACAGGGATGCTGGCCCATGTTGACCCCAATGCTTCCCACAGTTGTGTCAAGTTTGCTGGATGTCCTTTAGGTGGTGGACCATTCTTGATACACACGAGAAACTGTTGACCGTGAAAAACCCAGCAGCGTTGCAGTTCTTGACACAAACCGGTGCTCTTGGCACCTACTACCGTACCCCGTCCAAAAGGCACTTAAATATTTTTGTCTTGCCCATTCACCATCAGAATTGCACACATACACAATCCATGTCTCAATTGTCTCAAGGCTGACATCAATAAGGGATCATAACTTTCACCTTGATTCACCTGGTAAGTCTATGTCATGGAAAGAGCAGGTGTTCTTAATGTATTGTATACTCAGTGTATATTTCTCCTTAACAGCATGAATTAAAACAGGGTCAAGGAGTGGTTGACTGTAAGTGCATGTAACCTCAAAGGCAGGCAGAGGTCATTGAGATGTGTTTTAATAATATACTGCAGGTCAGACATCAAGTATTACAGGAGGAAGGAGTAGGGCCATAAGGGGCAAGCAGGAGGCAGGGTCTGTTACAGAAAAACATGGGCCTGTGGTCAACCTTATCCTTTTACACAGCCATGGAAAACAATTCACTTCTACATGTCAAATATCTTGTATGGAGGCTTATGGGTAGTGTGTGGCTGCATTGCTGCTGGCCCAGAGTGTGTGTCCTCAAGCGGTGGGCCACCGGTCTTGGCTCTAGTTTCAGCAAGCTGCTCAGTTGAGACATGGAGCCAACCCAGAGCCTTCAGCAGACCAGGCTTTCCCTCAGACCAGGCCTCCAACCCCCATATGATCCCTACATCAATCCACCCGGACACAGGTCCCTCTGTAATCAGCATGTTGGATCACAGCAGTGTCATGTCCAAGCGTCCCTCCTCAAGGTTGGGTGGAAGAAGTGAGCTTAATGATGTTGTTCACTGGGATCCTCCCCAGAGAGTCCACAGCTCCCCAGGAGATCTCAACACATAGTCCTGTTTCATTAGGCCTCATGTCGACAGGGCCTGCTGTATGGCTTAGAACACACACACATGCATGGACCCCAGGAAGATTAGCTGTCAGCTAATGTCGATTCTATATAAAATTCTAATGCATGTGTGCACGTACAAGCACAATCACACACATACACACACACACACAGGCTGTTTACGCATAAGGCCATACTGCGGGTCTGTAAACTCACTTATTTTGTGGGCTGATGCGGTGTAGCATACATGAATTACAAAGCCATGAGAATAAGAAATTGCTTTACTAGCACAAGGTCAACTTCCACTTTATCCCAATGCCTCCAAAAGACACATAAACAGGTTGGAGAGTTCGGAGCAAGGGCAGCTGCACTGGGGTGCTGTTTTGGGGGTTAAGTGCCTTGCTCAAGGGCACAACGGCAGAATATGTATCTAGGATTTTGATACCAGCAACCCTCCAGTTGGTCAGCTCACTTCCCCCTAGATTTTTTCCTGTCAGACTCTGGATTCGAACTGGCAACCGTCCGGTTGCTGGCTCGCCTATCTAAGTTCACTCTAACCCCCCACTTTTCAGCTCTTAGCTAGGAACGCATGATTCCACCCTGCTTGCCCTGACGTCCTCTGAGTAGAGAGAAAGTGCCAAGCTAAGAGCTGAAAGAAATCTATATAAGCTCAAGGCAGACAACATTTCGTTACCCTCAGAGTTATTAGGATGTTATTTACAAGCAATATAACTTTCTAAACAGTGAGGCTAATGCTATGTTTCTCTGAAAATCAATATAGTAAAAAACAGTCCCGTGACAATGAATGTCAATCTAGTCTTGTACATTTATACAATATTCTTTATATGGGAATAGAAAGGAACTGTTTCTTTAGTGGTGCAGCCAGTAGTGAGAGTCTGACGCAAATAAAAACATTCAAAAAGCTTCTCCGTTTGACCTTTTATATATTAATAAAAAGTTTACAAAGAAAATGAGTTTAACACGGTCAAAAACTGATTTGCTCCTTATACTTCTTGCCTAATGAGCTAAGCAATGATGTCAGGGATATGACGTCACGCAGGCTAAACTAATGGAGCATTCTAACAGAGGGTTTTCCTATACATGTCCATAATGGAATGTTGTAAATATTAACATTCAAACATGGAAATATATTAAGAATAATACTGTAATAACTTAAAATAGCAAAATGCTATTATCTGTATTATGGCTATTACATTTCCAGCCTCTAATTTGCTAGTCGGGGAGCATAACAAGTACTTAAACTTAAGACTAGAGCCATAAAACTCTATATAAGACTGAACCAATACTTGAGTTCTCTTGGTTTTCTCTTCTGTCACTTGTTGACTAGGGTTTCTTTTGTCTCTTGTTGACTTTATTGTCTTCTTTTTTCAGTGAGCTCTCACGCTGCTTCTTGTAGCAGGCAGAGCTTAGTGATTGGTCGCTCTAGTGTGCTGGACTTTGTTCTCACACTTACGCAGCGGACAATACCGCTGGAGTCCGGCATCGTCTTCATGATCCTTCCCATCATCCAGGAATTCCGGGGGTTTGCTTGATCATCCACAATGAGATCGATGTCTCCTTCATCAAAGTTCTGGACCATTTCTGGCGCTCCTGTAGGAAAGGTAAGTATCCTCAAGGGTCCATCTTGTCCAGAATAGATCAGAGATGTATTGGTCTATGTGGCGTGTACTGATCCTCCTTCCGCCTTAGCACAGACCCAAGTATTTTCCTCACAGTAAGGATCTGTCTTCCCAAAATACCTGTGTGGTGGGAAGCACATCTGGTGTTGTCTTGTCTCTTCCATCTTCAGCTGTTCTTCGCAGTGCATATGATGCACAACTGGGGGCTGATGTGGCTCCAAAGAGGTGCACAACCATTTTGTACTCCATTATGGCTTCACTCTGAACGCCATCGAGCATCGTCCTCAGGAACTCTGACCTGGTAAAACATCGGCTCAATGTACGCCATAAAAGCCTGACTTATAGACGAGGGGGTCACTTTTGAACACGGGTACAGTACGTCTCTCTGAGGGAGATGAGACAAATCTTGCTGTTTTAATTGCATCTCTGTAATCTCGTTCTGACGCTGCATGACTTGTTAAAGATCTCTCTAATATCTTCTAGGCCTCTGGTGCTCTTTGCTGGGGTCTGGTCTGCAGCGCTCTGTACCTGGGCCAACATCCACACCTCTTGTAGGGACAGACGCAGAGTAGTCATAAGCTCCTGTAGTATGGGCCAACTAGGTTAGCCATAGGGAAGCCTCCAATCCTCTATGTGGTGGTGCATAGGGATGGTCTCCGTACTCCTCATTCTGCCTTGAGGCTCATCTGGATCCTATCTTGGCCTTGAAATATTCATCCATGCCATCCAGAGCATCATCATTGTCTTTAAACACTTTCAGCTTAGCACTGAATGCAGCAATAGCTGTCTAGCGTCAATTGCTCCTTCTTGTCCTTCAGCTGTGCTTCTTCAGGTTCTATTTAATTTCCATAACAACAACTGTGACTGTACCTTTTTCTCTTTCCAATTGCAGAGTTTTCGATCGTTAACGAGGCATTAATGAGGCGCGAAAATCCCAACGATTCTGTCCTTTTCTTCCGTGGGCCTTCACAGCATGGCTGATGTCCTCCATTTCACTGCTTGCAACATGAGCATAGTTTTTGACTAAATGTAGAGTCACAGCCTTCTAAAACAATGCAACCACAGTAGTCTAAGTAAAAAGCAGTGAGTCTTGACGTGAATAAAAACATTCAGAATCTTCTCCGTTTGACCTTTTATGTAGTAATGAAATGTTTACGAATAAATTGAATTTAACACTTTCAAAAACTCTGTTGCTCCATAGACTTCCTCTTGCCTAATGAGCTAAGCAATTGATGTCAGGGATATGACGTCTGCCCAGGCTAAACTAATGGAGTGTTCTAAAAGGGGGTTGAGGTGTCATAAAAAGAAATGCAACCCCTTCCCCAACATAAATAATATTTTCACATGGCCTTCCCCTTATACTGTAAAAACAAATAGCACTCACCCGTACTCATAGTATGAACTGAACATAATGTTACGACCACAAATAACAATAACTGTAGTGACCCTGTGTTTATAAATGTGGATATCTATTTTGCCACTTCAGCCTACACACACACACACACACACACACACACACACACACACACACACACACACACACACACACACACACACACACACACACACACACACACACACACACACACACACACACACACACACACACACACACACACACACACACACACACACAGGGGCAAGAAAAAGTATGTGAATCCTTTGGAATTACCTGGATTTCTGCATAAATTGGTGATATAATTTGATCTGATCTTCATCTAAGTCACAACAATAGACAAACACAGTGTGCTTAAACTAATAACACACAAATTATTATTGTCTATATTGAATACAGAATTTAAAGTAGGGCCATAAGGGGCAAGCAGGTGTAGGTTGGAGAAAGTATGTGAACCCCGAGGCTAATGACTTCTCCAAAAGCTAATTGGAGTCAGGAGTCAACTAACCTGGAGTCTAATCAATGAGACGAGATGTTGGTTAGAGCTGCCCTGTCCTATAAAAAACACTCACAAAATTTCAGTTTGCTATTCACAAGAAGCATTGCATGATGTAAACTATGGCTCGAACATGTCAAGAACTTTGAAAGTTTCTTCAAGTGCAGTCGCAAAAACCATCCAGCACTATAATGAAACTGGCTCTCATGAGGACCGCCACTGGAAAGGAAGACCCAGAGTTACCTCTGCTGCAGAGGATATGTTCATTAGAGTTAACTGCACCTCAGAAATTGCAGCCCAAATAAATGCTTCACAGACTTCAAGTAACAGACACATCTCAACATCAAATGTTCAGAGGAGACTGCGTGAATCAGGCCTTCATGGTCGAATTTCTGCAAAGAAACCACTACTAAAGGACACCAATAAGAAGAAATCTGTCCTTTGGTCTGATGAGTCCAAATTTGAGATTTTTGGTTCCAACCGCCGTGTCTTTGTGAGACGCAGAGTAGGTGAACGGATGTGTGTTTCCCACCGTGAAGCATGGAGGAGGAGGTGTGATGGTGCTTTGCTGGTGACACTATCTGTGATTTATTTAGAATTCAAGGCACACTTAACCAGCATGGCTACCACAGCATTCTGCAACGATACACCATCCCATCTGGTTTGCACTTAGTGGGACTATCATTTGTTTTTCAACAGGACAATGACCCAACACACCTCCAGGCTGTGTAAGGGCTATTTGACCACGAAGGAGTGTGATGGAGTGCTGCATCAGATGACCTGGCCTCCACAATCACCCGATCTCAACCCAATTGAGATGGATTGGGATGAGTTGGACCACAGAGTGAAGGAAAATCCACCAACAAGTTCTCAGCATACAGTATGTGGGAATTCCTTCAAGACTGTTGGAAAAGCATTCCTGGTGAAGCTGGTTGAGGGAATGCCAAGAGTGTGCAAAGCTGTCATCAAGGCTAAGGGTGGCTACTTTGAAGAATCTAAAATCTAAAATATATTTTGATTTTGAGAGCATCAACTGTTCCTGATGACTGTGTGTTCACGCTCTCCGCAGCCGATGTGAGTAAGACCTTTAAACAAGTCAACATTCACAAGGCTGCTGGGCCAGACGGATTACCAGGACGTGTACTCCGAGCATGCACTGACCAACTGGCAAGTGTCTTCACTGAAATTTTCAACCTCTCCCTGTCCGAGTCTGTAATACCAACATGTTTCAAGCAGACCACCATAGTCCCTGTGCCCAAGAAGACTAAGGTAACCTGCCTAAATGACTACCGACCTGTAGCACTCACATCTGTAGCCATGAAATGCCTTGAAAGGCTAGTCATGGCTCACATCAACACCATCATCCCAGAAACCCCAGACCCACTCCAATTTGCATACCGCACCAACAGATCAACAGATGATGCAGTCTCTATTGCACTCCACACTGCCCTTTCCCACCTGGACAAAAGGAACACCTATGTGAGAATGCTATTATTGACTACAGCTCAGCGTTCAACACCATAGTGCCCACAAAGCTCATCAATAAGCTAAGGACCCTGGGATTTAACAGCTCCCTCTGCAAGATCCTAGACTTCCTGACGGGCCACCGATGGTAAGGGTAGGTAACAACACATCCGCCACGCTGATCGTCAACACGAGGGCCACTCAGGGGTGCGTGCTCAGTCCCCTCCTGTACTCTCTGTTCACTCATGACTGCACGGACAGACAACTCCAACACTATCATTAAGTTTGCTGATGACACAGCAGTGGTAGGCCTGATCACGACAACAACGAGACAGCCTATAGGGAGGAGGTCAGAGACCTGACCATGTAGTCCAAGGACAACAACCTCTCCCTCAACATGATCAAGACAAAGGAGATGATTGTGGACTACCGGAAAAAGAGGACCGAGCACGCCCCCATTCTCATCGACGGGGCTGTAGTGGAGCAGGTTGAGAGCTTCAAGTTCCTTGGCGTCCACATCAAAAACAAACTAACATGGACCAAGAACACCAAGCCAGTCGTGAAGAGGGCATCATTGGTTAAGGACTTGTAAGTAAGCATTTCTACACCTGTTGTATTCTGCGCTTGTGACAAATAAAATTTGATTTGGATTTGTTTAAGACTTTTTTGGTCACTACATGATTCCATGTGTGTTATGTCATAGTTTTGATGTCTTCACTCTTATTCTACAATGTAGAAAATAGTACAAATAAAGAAAAATCTGTTGAATGTGTAGGTGTGTCCAAACTTTTGACTGGTACTTTATATTACAGTGAACTTTGAGGTAATATTTTACAGTTCTTTCCAACTGCTTACACACGTTTTCAAAACTGTCTCCTTTTTTCAAAACTCTACACACAATTCCCAAAAGTGCACACACAAAATGCAAAATGCCTCACATCTCCTTCAAAATGTAACACTGCATTCAAAATGCCATAAACACATGTCAGAATGAAGCATTTGCATCAAATGGCAAACACTGCTTTCATAATAGTACATTTTTGGATATACCATGTAAACACTGTTGTTCTAATTCTAAAGCTCTTTGGTCTTTCATAGGCTTATATCTACATTTCAATACAATGTTCTACAGTGAAAGTAATCTGCTGAGAGGGGTAACAAGTACACTGTAAACACCAATGCAATGTAGAAACAGAAAATATTTATTAGGCCAAACATTACTGTTGTATACAGTAGCATACAACAAAACCATAAACATATGTAAACCAAAAGTATATTCTTTAGAATACAGTAAAGAACACAATTGTGTGTGTGTGGGGTCCCGGGGGGGCAGTCCAGGAATTGGTAGGGGGGGGGGCAGTCACCAGTGCTAAGCTACGCTTCATCTCTTCTCCAGCCTGGGTCTGGCCACAATACTTCGTCCACATCACAAGATACGTTTTCTCTTACCAAACATCGAGGGAAGTATCTCCTAGCATGGCGTATCCAACCTTGGACAGAGGCAACCTCTGTCCCCACATGCGTCCTCCATTGCCTGGAGAAGCGGCATGCGGGAATAGGGTTGGCATTCATACACTTTCAAGCGCCAGGCTGAGAAGAATTCCTCTATGGGATTTAGAAAAGGTGAATATGGGGGTAGGTACAAAACTACAAATTGTGGATGGGTGGCAAAGCAGTTTTGGACCAGAACAGCCCGGTGAAAACTAACATTGTCCCATAAAACCACAAATCTAGCAGGCTCCTGATCTGGATCAGGGACAAGCATTGTGTAAATTGCATCCAGAAAAGTGATCATATGGCCGGTGTTGTACGGACCCAGTGTGGCATTGTGATGGAGGACCCCGTTTTGAGTGATGGCAGCACACATAGTTATATTACCCCCACGCTGTCCAGGGACATTGGTAATTGCCCTCTGTCCTATTACATTTCTTCCGCGGCGCCTGGTTTTGGTGAGGTTGAAGTCAACCTCATCCACATAAATAAATTCATGGCGAATTACATGGGCATCCAGCTCCAATACTCTCTGTAACAGACAAAAGGATATACAGATGAGTAAATATGGTATGTCTGAAGTACTGTAAGTAGTGTTGCATACATACCTCTACAAAGTCATGTCGCATATTCTTGACATATTCTCTCAAATGGCACCTTGTAAAGTTGTTTCATCGTCACTCGGTGCCGTTGGAGGATGCGTTGTATGGTCGACAGGCTTACAGCATTGATGTTGTTAAATATGGTGTCATTATTCAAGATATGCTCTCTTATCTCTCGAATCCTAATTGCATTGTTGGCCAAAACCATATTTATAATTGCAGTCTCTTGTACATCTGGTAACAAGCGTCCTCGTCCTCCATGATGTCTTTGCCTTTCCACTCTGTACAGAATTCAAACACAGTATGTGTTCAGCATAGGAACTGTAAACAATGTACAAAAAAATTTAGTACAGCATGATAACCAACCTCATTCATTCAATGCAGTGCAGTAAATGGATGGCTTAGTTACAAATGTTTATGCAATACTATGCAGTCATACGTATTTTACAGTACATCACTGTATTGCTAAAATAGTCATTAGATAGTTGCATACCTGTTCTCATTTCTGAAGGTTTGAAATATGGACGCCACTGTAAATCGACTCAAGTTGGGCTGGACTCTCAGTCCAGCCTCTCTCATGGTCAAACCGTGGTTGATCACATGATCAACAAGTGTTGCCCTAATCTCACCAGAGATGGTGTCACGTTCCTGACCTGTTTTCTCTTGTTTTGTATGTCTTTATTGGTCACGGCGTGAGTGTTGGGTGGGCAGTCTATGTTTTCTATTTCTATGTTGGGTTTTGTGTTCGGCCTGGTATGATTCTCAATTAGAGACAGGTGTGTATCGTTTGTCTCTGATTGAGAGTCATACTAAGGCAGCCAGGGTTTCACTGGTGTTTTGTGGGTGTTTGTTTCCTGTGTTAGCGTTTGGGCCACACAGGACTGTTGCAGGTTAGTCACGTTTGTTGTTTTGTTAATTTGTTAGTGTTTGTTGGTTTGTCATTAAAATCATGAATACCTCCTACTCCGCATCTTGGTCCGATCCATGCTCCTCCTCGTCTGAGGAGGAGAACGACATTCACAGCCGTTACAGATGGCTCTCCTTCCTTCTCTTCTTTGCCCTCGTCCTCTTCTTCCTCTTCCTCTCCCTCCTACTCCTCTTGCTCTCTGTCCATTGTTGGCATCCATTGTTCAAAACAGGTAATCTGACCTTTGACCAATGTATAGGCCTATACTACAGTAGGGCAGTGATTGGTTAGTGATCAGTTAAGCTATTAGTGTTTGCACATGTGAGGAGTGTGTGTGTGTGACCTGGTGAATAAGTGTAGCATTTTGATTGGTTGTGTTTGGAAAAGGAAAGCAAGTCACTTCCTGTTAGATTTTTGTGTTTTAGGTAGAGAATTGTGTGTAGTGTTTTGAAAAAAGTGTTTTATGCAATTGACAACTGAGTCAAAGGCTGAGAAATAGCTTATGGTTTTGGATATTTGGTGTGTAGTTTTGCACTTTGAGTGAGAGGTTTCAAAAATCGTGTGACATGAAAAGATGTTGTGTGTAAGCAGTTGGAAAAAACTAACACAGTAAAAATGAATAGTAAACATTTTGTCACGTGTGACACTAGTAGATGAATAATACAGTGGTTAACATGGCACACCATTGCTTCCTTGTGATCTTGGGGGCGAAGTTCAAGAAGTTAAGAAAGGAGGATGTACACCATTGAGGCCGCTGAACAGAAGAGGAGCAGAAGAGACTCCAATCTGACTCCTGGAAGGGAGAACCAACTCGGTGAGGAGAGGACACACACCAATTACCCCTTGGAATTGTCCTTAAGATGAACCTCTCCTGTCTCTCTATATGTTAATAGCCTGTTCTCGTTAAGCAGTGGAGAACATACTAATAACATTTGATCTATAGCTCTCTGTCCATCGCTGTTTTAAATCGACTGATGCCAAAATGTTCCAAAACAGGATATTTAAATGATGGAGAATCCTCCAATTCTGGTTGATCGACTCCACCACTCGCCATCGTACAGAGTTCCCGGCTGCGCCTCACAAAAGGATAGTTTTAAATGCACCAGTTAAGATTAGAATTTTGATTACAACGTGCGCATAGGCTCTAGCTGTTTTAACGGAATAGCCTACAATGTTTTTGTTGCTCAGATTTACTCACGAGGCAATGGTATACAATGCAGCGTAGGCATAGCCTAATAGGTCTGTCTTTACTTTTGTAAATGCAATCATTCGGGTTCACAGTGCGGACCGACCCGAGGCCCCCGTACGAACGGTTCGGTGCGAATACATGTACTGTTACAGCCCTAACCACTAATCTGTGTAACAGAACACATTAAAACACACCACTACTACTAATCTAGCTGTCTGTAGGTCCAACAGAACACATTAAAACACACCACTACTATAAATCTAACTGTCTGTAGGTCCAACAGAACACATTAAAACACACCACTACTACTAATCTAGCTGTCTGTAGGTCCAACAGAACACATTAAAACACACTACTACTAATCTAATCGTAGGAATGATTCCAGAGGATACCAGATGATGAAACATTGTTTTGACACACCTTTGAATGTGTTAGTCATCTATCTAACACAGGGTCACTGAGGAGGAGTAAAGCCCAAACTAAAACGCAGGATAGAGGGGTTCAGTGAATGTGGTGTGTCTTGTGTAAAAGTGTGTCAGTGTACCAGAGGAGGACACAGCATAGAAGGACAAATTACCAGATGGCCTGTCCAGATACACACCAACTCTGTTAAAAATCAGGACCAGGGATAGATCTGCTAGGAACTTCAGCATGGTAAACTCCAGGACTTCCTATTGAGTCCAATCCTCCTGTGATCCTCCTATCCCTTTCTCATCATTCCTTTGTACACCACACCAATGTAAGCCAAGTCACCATCCCGCACCACCTCCCAGTAATAACGGCATCCAGATAAGCCTTCGCTGCAGAGAACTTCGGGAACAAAGTTAAAAATGTCTGGATGGTATACAGGCCGCCTCTCTTTCACCCATGTCACCTTCCTGTTCCCCTCAGACAGAAACAGGCGTAGGTGTTGAGTCTTTGTACTTGAGGAAGTTAAGGTAGTCAAG
This sequence comes from Salvelinus alpinus, assembly GCF_045679555.1. Taxonomy (NCBI): domain Eukaryota; kingdom Metazoa; phylum Chordata; class Actinopteri; order Salmoniformes; family Salmonidae; genus Salvelinus; species Salvelinus alpinus. The sequence continues at coordinate 48,224,636 of NC_092100.1, forward strand.
CGCAGGAGAGCAGAGATGTCAATTTAGCGTCTTTAATAGGCAAGTCCAAAAATGGGTCAGGTACAATACCAATAAACGCCCAAGACATAGGAACACACAGTCACTCACGGATGGAGAAAGACAACTTACTTACTTATCCTACAACACTGTACACAAGTGAATAAACTGAGGAAAACCTCAACGAGCAACATGAAAATAATCCCGCACAAACCTAAGCGGGAAACAGGGGTAAATATACACACAGAAATTAAAGCAAATGAAAACCAGGTGTGAATGAACCAAAGACAAAACAAACGGAAAAAGAAAAATGGATCGGTGATGGCTAGTAGGCCGGCGACGCCGACCGCCGAGCACCGCCCGAACAAGGAGAGGAACCACCTTCGGTGGAAGTCATGACAGTAGGTGTGCTGTACTTGGGTCCAGGATGAGATGACATGCATCTGTGGACAAAAGGGGAGTTGACTCAAACCATGTCTTCATATAAAATGTTGTTTTGTAGGTACAGTACAAGTATTGATTAGTTACTATGCCACTATAGTTCTGAATATGCAGTTAATTAGGATTGAAGAGACGTACATTTCCTCAGCCCTGATTTCAGCCTCTACTCTCCACCATGATCCACACTGTAGGAGAAACAGGTTACTGACTGACAAAGATCTAAAAGCAGCAAACATTTAAACCCATATTGTTGTGTTCTGGTGCAATATCCAAGTTCATTACTCAATACATACAGGTATTGTATCCTACCTATTGCATACAGAACGGGAGTACAATTCCAAAAGATTATCAGAGACGCAGAAGAAGAGGATTCCTGTGGTGATGATGTATTGTATGCTGTGTTGGGGTGCTAAGTATGCTGACTAAACATCCCCTTAATTCTACCGATCATGTCCTCATGTTACTGAGCCTTCTACACCACATATGACACAACCGCTGCTCACACTATTAGGTCATCTTTTCTTATGACTTACTTACTTCAGCTTCATCAGTTTATATGTGGGATGCACCAGAGCAGCTGAAAGCAGCCCCCCTCTGCAGAGTCTCCCGGGTGATTGTAGCTCAGGTCCAGCTCTTTCAGGTGGGAGGGGTTTGACCTCAGAGCTGAAGACAGAGCGGCGCAGCCCTCCTCTGTGACTAGACAGCCTACAGAAAAACACACACAACAGCTGTCTAGGTTGGTGTACTAGTGTCAGTCAGCTTGTAGGACACCCATACATGTGTCCATGACACAAACATTGTCATTAAAAATGAGATTCAGAGTATTTGGGTTACAAAGCTAAGTACCAACCTGACTGAAACAGCTGTACTTGCCTCAGTGTGTGTAGTTTACAGTACTTACCTCAGTGTGTGTAGTTTACAGGACTGAGGCCAGATCTGAAACAGCAACCTTTTGTCAGACCACATTGACCTAGAGGCCAGAAGAGCACATGATTAACAAATGTTTCAAACATACACATAACTCATACTCAAGATATTTAACTCACACAAGTGTCTGTATGCTCCAGAGTGGACTGGTTAGTCCAATACAGAGCAGCTTCACTTCTCTGTATTCCAGGTCATTGTAGCTGAAGTCCAGTTCTCTCAGGAGGGAGTTTGGTGTCTGCAAATCTGAAGCCAGTCTCACAGGATTTATATGTGAGTTTACAGACTGTCAGTCTGGAGTGAAGATATATGGTGATACACTGTTAAATATGCAAAGCTTTAAGAATAATGATATGCATTAAGACAATAACAGAAAGACAAATCAAACTTTGTCACATGCGCTGAATACAACCTTCCGTGAAATGCTTACTTACAAGCCCTTAACCAACAGTGGAGTTCAAGAAAAAGAGTTAAGAAAATATTTACCAAATAAACTAAAGTAATTTTTAAAATTAAAAACACAGTAAAATTACAATAACGAGGCTATATACACGGGGTACCGAGTCAATGTGTGGGGGTACAGGTTAGTCGAGGTAATTTGTACATATAGGTAGGGGTGAAGTGATTATGCATAGATAATAAACAGCGAGTAGCAGCAGTGTAAAAACAAAGGGGGGGGTTCAATGTAAATAGTCCACGTGGACATTTGATTAATTGTTGAGGGTAGAAGCTGTTAAGGAGCCTTTTGGTCCTAGACTTGGTGCTCCGGTACCGCTTGCAGAGAAGCAGAGAAAACAGTCTATGACTTGGGTGACTAGAGTCTTTGACAATTTTTGGGGCTTTCCTCTGACACCACCTAGTATATTGGTCCTGGATGGCAGGAAGCTTGGCCCCAGTGATGCACTGGACCGTACGCACTACGGTCAGCAGTTGCCATTTATTTTATTTTGTTGTTGTTGTATTTAACTAGGCCAGTCAGTTAAGAACAAATTCTTATTTACAATGGCGGCCTACCAAAAGGCAAAAGTCCTCCAACGGGGATGGGGGCTGGGATTAAAAATAAATTAAATAAAAATATAGGACAAAACACACATCACAACAAGAGAGACAACACAACACTACATAAAGAGAGACTTAAGACAACATAGCATGGCAGCAACACATGACAACACAGCATGGTAGCAACACAACATGACAACATGGTAGCAACACAACATGGCAACAGCAAAAAACTGGGTACAAACATTGTTGGGCACAGACAACAGCACAAAGGGCAAGAAGGTAGAGACAACAATACATCACGCAAAGCAGCCAAAACAGTAAGAGTGTCCATGATTGAGTCTTTGAATGAAGAGATTGAGATAAAACTGTCCAGTTTGAGTGTTCGTTGCAGCTCGTTCCAGTCGCTAGCTGCAGCGAACTAAAAAGAGGAGTGACCCAGGAATGTGTGTGCTTTGGGGACCTTTAACAGAATGTGACTGGCAGAACGGGTGTTGTATGTGGAGGATGATTGCTGCAGTAGGTATCTCAGATAGGGGGGATGCAGGCAGTGATGCAAACGGGCAGGATGCTCTCGACGGTGCAGCTGTAGAACTTTTTGAGGATCTGGAGACCCATGCCAAATCTTTTCAGTCTCTTGAGGGGTAAAAGGTGTTGTCATGCCCTCTTCACGACTTTCTTGGTGTGTTTGGACCATGATAGTTCACACCAAGGAACTTGAAACTCTCGACCCGCTCCACTACAGCCCCTTCGATGCTAATGGTGGCCTGTTAGGCCCGCCTTTTCCTGTAGTCCACGATCAGCTCCTTTGTCTTGCTCACAATGAGGAAGAGGTTGTTGTCCTGGCACCATACTGCCAGGTCTCTGATCTCCTCCCTGTAGGCTCTCATCGTTGTCGGTGATCAGGCCTACCACTGTTGTGTCGTCAGCAAACGTAATGATGGTGAGTCGTGTTTTGCCACTCAGTCGTGGGTGAACAGGGAGTACAGGAGGGGACTGAGAACGCACCCCTGAGGGGCATCAGTGTTGAGGATCAGTGTGGCAGACATGTTGTTGTCTACCCTTACCACCTGGGGGCGGCCCGTCAGGAAGTCCAGGATCCAGTTGCAGAGGGAGGTGTTTAGTCCCAGAGTCCTTAGCTTAGTGATGAGCTTTGTGGGCACTATGGTGTTGAACACTTAGCTGTAGACAATAAACAGCATTCACACATAGGTGTTCCTTTTGTCCAGCTGGGAAGGGCAGTGTGGAGTGCGATTGAGATTGCGTTATCTGTGAATCTGTCGGGGCGGTATGCGAATTGGAGTGGGTCTAGGGTATCCGGGATGATGCTGTTGATGTAAGCCATGACCAGCCTTTCAAAGCACTTCATGGCTACCGACATGAGTGCTACGAAGCAGTAATCATTTAGACAGGTTACCTTCGCTTTTTTGGCCACAGGGACTATGGTGGTCTGCTTGAAACATGTAGGTATCACAGACTCGGTTAGGGAGAGGTTGAAAATGCCAGTGAAGACACTTGCCAGTTTGTCAGCGCATGCTTTGAGTTCACGTCCTGGTAATCTGTCTGGCCCCGCGGCTTTGTGAATGTTTACCTGTTTAAAGGTCTTGCTCACATCGGCTACTGAGAGTGTTATCAGACAGTCGTCCGGAACAGCTGGTGCTGTCATGCATGCTTCAGTGTTGCTTGACTCGAAGCGAGCATAAAAAGGCATTTAGCTCATCTGGTAGGCTCGCATCAATGGGCAGCACGCGGCTGGGTTTACCTTTGTAGTCCGTAATAGTTTTCAAGCCCTGCCACATCCGACGAGCGTCAGAGCCGGTGTAGTATGATTCAATCTTAATCCTTTATTGACGCTTTGCTTGTTTGATGGTTCGTCTGAGGGCGTAGCGGGATTTTTTTATAAGCATCCAGATTAGTGTTCCACTCCTTGAAAAAGTGGCAGCTCTGCCTCCCGGGTGGCGCAGTGGTCTAAGGCACTGCATCGTAATGCTAGCTGTGCCACCAGAGACTCTGGGTCTCGAGCCCAGGCTCTGTCGCAGCCGACCGTGAACGGTAGGTCCATGGGGCGACGCACAATTGGCCTAGCGTCGTCCGGGTTAGGGAGGGTTTGGCCGGTAGGGATATCCTTGTCTCATCGCGCACTGGCGACTCCTGTGGCGGGCCGGGCGCAGTGCACGCTGACCAGGTCTAAGGTGTACGGTGTTTCCTCCGACACATTGGTGCTTCTGGCTTCCGGGTTGGATGCGCTCTGTGTTAAGAAGCAGTGCTGCTTGGTTGGGTTGTGTTTTGGAGGACGCATGGCTCTCGACCTTCATCTCTCCCGAGCCCGTACGGGAGTTGAAGCGATGAGACAAGACAGTAACTACTAACAATTGGATACCACGAAATTGGGGGTAAAAAATAAATAAATAAGAAAGTAGCAGCTGTGGCCTTTAGCTCAATGCGGATGTTGCCTGTAATCCATGGCTTCTGGTTGGGATATGTACGTACGGTCACTGTGGGGACGACGTCGTCGATGCACTTATTGATGAAGCCGATGACTGAGGTGGTACACTCCTCAACGCCATTGTTTGTGCTAGCAAAACAGTCCTATAGTGTAGCATTCTTGTCATCTGCCCACTTCTGTGCTGAGCGAGTCACTGGTACTTCCTGCTTTAGTTTTTGCTTATAAGCAGGAATCAGGAGGATAGAATTATGGTCAGATTTGGAGGCCAAATGGAGGGCAAGGGAGAGCTGTGTATGCGTCTCTGTGTGTTTAAATGTAAATGTAAATGCAATGTAATATATTGCATTATCATTTCCATGAGTGAGTATGCAACATGCCTGCCAAGTTGAAAAAGAAAGAAAAGTGTGTTTAATATTTAATTTCTATGGTAGTATCTAGTTCAACATTGACATCTTTAAAAATGTAATGCAAATTCTTAAATGACAAATCATTTATCATGTTTGCCATTTAATTTCCTTGTTGTCATAGCATGAATTGTGACAAAAAGAAAAATGATTCTCAACTGTCAATTCACAATGCTTTTCCATACTCTGTGTGGTTTAAGATTGTCAAAATTCAATGATCAATCAAATTCGATTACATTGCTTCATTTTGACATATCCTTTCCTTGTTGCTCCTTTTTTATTTGTTAGACCCAGAGGTGGGACCAAGTCATTGTTTTTCAAGTCACAAGTAAGTCTCAAGTCTTAGCACTCAAGTCCCAAGTCAAGACCGTCAAATATCAAGTCAAGTCTCAAGTCCTAAATTTTGAGTTTCGAGTCCTAAACAAGTCATAATATGCTCTTCACCAAATGTAATACCACTTCATATTTTTAACAAGAGTAATAGTATATTACATTTACGCAAATCATGAATGCTTTTAAAAATATCTACAGTGGGGAGAACAAGTATTTGATATGGGCAGAGTGTTTTAATTGAATTGGTTAATAAACAGGAATCAAAATTCCTTTAACAGATACACTGCCGATTTTGCAGGTTTTCCTACTTACAAAGCATGTAGAGGTGTGTATTTTCTTTAATCATAGGTACACTTCAACTTTGAGAGACGGAATCTAAAACAAAAATCCAGAAAATCACATTGTATGATTTTTAAGTAATTCATTTGCATCTATATAGATCAAGCATGACTAAATTCGAGCCCAGCTCACCGCATCCTCCTTCGATTGTCTCGTCTGGCTGCCACGAAAAGCCCCACCTGCTGATCTGCACAAAGTGTGTGCGTGCCACTGGCAATGTATTGTAATGACCTGACTAGATCATAAATGAACAATTGTCCAGACAGAGGCTTGAGTTTGCGAATTGACGGTTTATTAAACCAACTTTACACAGGCTACTGTTTGGGCCGTAGCACACGCCAAATAGATGACAGATAACCCACAAGCCAATCTTGACCTTCTCTTGTGAAGCCCAGACGTAAGAGAGAGAGAACAAAGGCTGAACCTGGTCTTAACTTCCAATGCTCCACCCCCCTGCCCAACCCCCCTCCACGCCACTCCGCCAACCACCAGGATGCCCGGCATCAGAACATTCCAGGCATTCCCGTGATTGGCAGATAGCAGGTTGATTGACATGTCGGACCCCGCGAACACTGGGTACTGGTCAGTACAACACAACCACCTCCTAGCCTAACACATAACACACAGCTGTCTGTGCGGGTCGCTACACAGCCCCCCCACCACAAAGTCCCTCGTCCCCGAGGGAACAAACAAAGTCTCTGAAGCGACCCGGAGGTCTCCTTTGCCTGCGTGGCCGTGATGGTCGCAGAGTGCCCCTCTGGGAACCAGGGGATGAAGGCAGGGATATGGGGGACAAGGAAGCGGGAACGGGTAATACAGTCCGTGGCTCTGGGGAACCACGCGGTGACACAGGGGGGGAGACAGGGGGAGTGGGCTGTCTGGAGCCTTGTCTGCGGCACCTGGGGGTGGGTGCCTGGAGAATGTCATTGCCAGAGAGGGGAATTGTGGGGGTTCCTGGGGTTTGGGGAGAAGAGGCCCCTCTGTATGGGGCTAACCTGTCCCGGTGCAGTGCCACCTTTCTCCCCCTGGGAGGAAGCTGCACCTGGTACACAACCTCCCCTACCCTCTCCAGGACACTGCAGGGTCCCACCCAGTGACTGTCCAACTTGGGGCATCTGCCTTTTTTCCTTAGGGGGCTGTAGACCCAGACCAGCTCCCCAGCCACAAAGTGCCTTCCCCGGGTGTGCACGTCATAGTTCCTTTTCTGCCTCACACCTGCATTCACCAGCTGCTCTCTGGCGAAGGTGTGGGCTGTCTCCAGGCGGTCCTGGAGTCTCCGGGCATACTCCGGCCCCGGAGGAACATGAGGGCTATCCAGGGGCCGACCAAACGCCATCTCCGCAGGGGTGCGGATCTCTCTCCCCAGCATGAGGAGGGCAGGCGTGCAGGAGGTAGAGTCTTGGACAGCGGAGCGGCATGCCATGAGGACCATAGGCAGGTGCTTGTCCCAGTCACGCTGGTGTTTGGAAGAGACGATGGCCAGCTGCTGTCCAAGCGTTTTGTTGAAGCGCTCCACAAGGCCGTCACTTTGAGGATGGAGAGGAGTAGTGCGGGTCTTGTGCATACCCAGCCTCTCACACATGGTGGCGAACACACGGGACTCAAAGTTTCTGCCTTGGTCGCTGTGGATGGACTCTGCAGCTCCAAACCTGCTGAACATCCCCGCTGTCAGGGCGTCGACGATGGTCTCTGCCTCCTGGTCAGGCAGAGCATAGGCCTCGGGCCATTTTGTGAAATAGTCCATGGCCGTGAGCACCCAGCGGTTTCCACTGTTTGTGGTGGGGAACGGCCCAACTACATCCACTCCCACCCTCTCCATGGGAGCCCCCACTGGGAACTGTTGGAGCTGAGCATGAGAGCGGCCTGGGGGGCCCTTTCTCGCTGTGCAGTTGTCACAGCGGCGACAAAAGTCCTCCACATCCCTCTTGTGCTGCCCCCAGTAGAAGCCCTGACGGAGACGGCGCAGTGTTTTTGTGACCCCAAAGTGTCCAGTCCCCACCCCCCCATGAGTACTCTGGAGCACAGCCTCCCGCAATGCTTTTGGGACCACCACCTGCCACCTCTCCTCTCCCGTAGCTGACTCCTTCCATGCCCGCTGTAGCACGCCATCAGCCAGCCGCAGTCTCTCAAACTTCGACCACAACCCTTTGGTCGCGAGTGAGAGCGCTGTCACCTCTTCCCATGGTGGCCTCACCTGCGCCTCTACCCACTGTAGCACTGGCTGTAGGTCTGTGTCCCGTCCCTGCTGCTGCCGCCATTCAGCCACGTCGACAGTCTGCAGCTCACAGCAGACAGGCCCGCTCGCCCGACACACTGTGGCACAGACACCCTCCTCTGCACGCAGCTCTCTCTCCCGTCCCTCTCTCCGTTCACAGTGGCGGCAGCCGTCTGCAGTACAGGGCCGACGGGACATGGCGTCGGCGTTGGAGTGGCGTGCCCCTGCCCTGTGCACCACCGTGAAGTCATACGGCTGAAGCTCCTCCAACCAGCGTGCCACCTGCCCCTCTGGCTCTCTGAAAGACATGAGCCACTGGAGAGCAGAGTGGTCAGTCCTTACAGTAAAGGGCAGACCACCCAGGTAGTACTTGAAGTGTTTGACGGAAGCCACAACAGCCAAGAGCTCCCGCCGGGTGACACAGTAGCGGCGCTCATGTTTGTCAAATGTTTTGCTGAAGTACGCCACCACTCTCTCCCCCTCTGGCCCCACCTGGGCCAGCACCCCACCCATGCCCACGTTGCTCGCGTCTGTGTCCAGGATAAAGGGCAAGGTGAGGTCAGGGGGGGCGAGCACGGGGGCCCCGATCAGTGCACGTTTGAGGGTGTTGAACGCCTCCTCACACTCCACTGTCCAAGTGAAAGCCTTGTCCTTCGGCAGCAGGCGGTTCAGTGGAGCAGCAACGCTTGAGAAGCCCCGTACAAACCTCCTGTAGTACGAGGCCAGGCCCAGGAAGCTCTTCAGCTGACGCTGGTCGGTGGGGGTGGGCCAGTCTCTGACAGCCCCTACCTTGTCCTCCATGGTGCTGATCCCCTCCTTCCCCACTCGGTGGCCCAAGAAGGACACCTCTCTCCTCATGAAGTGGCACTTCTCGGGGTGGAGCTTCAGACCTGCGGCAGCCACCCTCTCCAGCACACGCCGTAGCGCCCCCAGGGCTGACTGGAAGGAGCTGCCATGCGCCAGGATGTCATCGAGGTATACCAGACACTGCTGTCGGGGGATGCCATCCAGCACCCTGTCCATCAAACGCTCAAAAGTAGCTGGAGCGTTGCACAGGCCAAAGCACAGGACCTTGAACTGCCAGTGTCCTCTGTTAGTGGAGAACGCAGTTTTGGCTCTGGCCTCTGGGGAGAGGGGCACCTGCCAGTAGCCACTGCGGAGGTCTAGTGAGGAGAACCAGGAGGACCCCCTAACCAGGTCCAGCGACTCATCGATACGTGGTATGGGGTATGAGTCCTTCCTAGTTACCTCATTCAGCCGCCTGTAGTCCGCACAGAACCTCAGCTTGCCCCCCTTCTTCGGAACCATGACGACTGGCGCCGCCCAGGGGCTGTCTGAGGGCTCAATGAAGTCTGCCCGCTGCATCTCCAACACAGCCTTGTCTGCCGCCTCCTGGCGTGCCAGCGGGATACGGCGGGGACGCATCTTGATGGGTCGAGCATCACCTGTGTCGATCTCATGCTGCACCAGATGAGTCTGACCCACCTCTTCCTCACTCAACGCAAAGCTGTCTCTGAATTCAAACAGCAACTGCCACAACCGTTCCTGCTGCTCGGGGTCAAGACCAACACAGTTCCTCTCCCATATCTCCCTCACTGCAGACAGTGTCCTCTCCTCTCCCATCTGGGGTAGCTGGGCTGGGGGGGTGCGGCCCGGGCTCACAGAGGGCTGTGTCATGGAGGTAGCTGGGGGAATGTAACACACCGCCGTAGGTGACAGGGGGACTGGGGAAAAGTCACACACAGCTGTGGGGGAGGGGGCGCAGCCATGAGTCTCTGCTGCTTTAACTGTTGGAGTAAAGGGTTTGTTGGGTTGAGTGAATGTGACATTAGGGGGGGCCATGGTGACTTCCGGCCCTCCCTGGAAGCTCAGTGTGCCCCTATTTAGGTCTAACTGGCAGCCTGTGCTCCTAAGAAAGTCCAACCCCAGGATACAAGGGTCCTGCACAGCCGCCACCCACACAGGATGACGCACAGTCCTGCCCCCTACTGTCAGAGTCATTATTCCCTTCCCTTTCATGGGTGCCAGCTCACCTGTGACTGTGCGGAGCTGCACAGTTGTAGGCTCACACTGAGTCCAACCTGGCACAATATCTGGCCTCACCAGGGTTACTGTGGACCCAGTGTCCACCAGGGCGGAGCAGGGCACCCCCCCCACAGTGACAGGGACATGACAAAAGTCCCCAACACAGGTCCGGCCCACCACAACAACAGGCTCCATCCGCTTGCCCTCGTCTGCTTCTGGGGGAAGTGGAGCCTTGCTTCCCCGTCTGTGCCGGTGGGCTCCTCCTGAAGATGATGGTGGTTGGGATAGAAAGCCAGGGGTCCGCACTACCCGGTCTATGCGGACCCCGAGCCGTTTCCCTGAGCTCTGGGGGACATGGGGCAATCTCGGCGCAGATGGCCTGGCTGGCCACAACCCCAGCAGACCCTGGGACCAGGGCGTGTGTTTCGTGCCGCCTGTAGCGACACAGCACGAATGAGTTCTGTCATTTCGGCCACCCATGCAGGCTTTTCCGGCTCCGGGCTGCTCTGCCCCCCAGCTCGCACAGAGGGTGTGTCTCCCTGCACCCCCACCAAAGCCCCAGCTGAAGCCCCAGCCCACACCAGCTCCCTCTCCAAAGCCATCTCCAAGGCTGTCTGCAATGACTCAGGATGAGCCAGCTGGGTCTGTATGCGCAGCTCCGTAGGAGAGAGCGCCTGTATGAACTGGTCCCGTGCTAGCTCGCTCTGCACGGAGGGGGGCATGTGAGCATATGCCCGCCGAGAGAGGCTCTCAATGTCATTAGCTAGCACCCGTAGAGGCTCTCCAGGCTGCCTGCGTCTATTACTCAGTTCGGAGCGCAGTAGCCCGGGCTGTACACACTGTCCATAGCGCCTCCTCAGTGCGCCCACTAAAGCACCATAATCATGTCTGTCCTCGGGGCTAATCAATATCAAACAGGCCAGAGCTTCATCCGTGAGGCATAAAGCCAACTGCAGTGCCCTTTCTTCATCCGACCACCCCCTAAAATGAGCTAACAGTTCAAACTGAGCATGAAAAGCTTCCCAATCCGCCTTACCGGAATATTTCGGGGTCTTAACCGATACGGACGCAGCCGGGAACTGGGCGCCGCCATGTTTGTTTACATCCTGAGCCCCAGATTCCTCGTCACGCCGCGTCGACGTCACCACTTCGGTCCGCCCACCAGAATCCGCGCGAAATACAGTCGACGAAGCACTCATGCCCGCTTCAGCCGCCATCGCTCTAACGTCCTCCCTCAAGCGGCCTCTGCGCTCCGACGCCCTGGCGATCTCCTCAGACAGAACCCCCGACGTCCATTCACACGCACCTCCTTGGCCATAATCGTCCCCTACCTCCACCTTCACTTTCGGATTCCCTCGAAGCATTTTCAATCCCCGTTCTCACCTACGGTAGCTAGCCACATAAGTCAGCTAGCTAGCTGGCTAACTTGTATCAACGTTTTTACTTCTGACACCAATGTAATGACCTGACTAGATCATAAATGAACAATTGTCCAGACAGAGGCTTGAGTTTGCGAATTGACGGTTTATTAAACCAACTTTACACAGGCTACTGTTTGGGCCGTAGCACACGCCAAATAGATGACAGATAACCCACAAGCCAATCTTGACCTTCTCTTGTGAAGCCCAGACGTAAGAGAGAGAGAACAAAGGCTGAACCTGGTCTTAACTTCCAATGCTCCACCCCCCTGCCCAACCCCCCTCCACGCCACTCCGCCAACCACCAGGATGCCCGGCATCAGAACATTCCAGGCATTCCCGTGATTGGCAGACAGCAGGTTGATTGACATGTCGGACCCCGCGAACACTGGGTACTGGTCAGTACAACACAACCACCTCCTAGCCTAACACATAACACACAGCTGTCTGTGCGGGTCGCTACAGTATTTTGCTGGACATGCTAGCTGTTGTCAGCAGCGCATCATCACATCAAACACATTATGTTGTGGTGTTATCGGTTGGACTACTACTACTGGTAGTACCGGTAAAATGTAAGTTATGAATCGCAAATCACCATACAGCTGACACACTTCGATTTCATCAATAATTTTGACTTCAATTTGGTTGTCCAAAATACTATCAGCTTGCACTGTGTCTTTGCTGATGAATGCCCCGATCTCTGGCCAGTCAATTGGTTAAGTTACATGGTTGTTTCGTCTATCGCTTCTAATATATCTGAATATGATGCAATAACCATGAATTTAACCGACTGCTTGTTTATAATGAGGGACGTCCCACGTTTAACCTGGACACATAAATAGTAGAAATTTGCAGACGCCTGTTTTGTATTTTGCGATAGTTTGATTATGATTGGTGTTAAAACAATTCGAATTAAATTATTAAATGAAATCATACTCTACCTTAACCGCAATGTATTTCAAAATGCATTGGTTTGTTATGAAAAAGAATGCTATTAAACATTTTCATTTAAAGTAGAACTTTTTGATGTATATAAACAAAGTGCATATAAATCTAACCATTCAAAACGAATACAATCTGAACAACATAATAATAGAATATTGCACCAAATCAAAGACAAATAAATAACAATCTGCAAAACTGCAGCATCCCACAAATTGAAATAAATGTAAAACAGAAGGATGTTATTTCACATGTGCATTTAAAGTATAACTTTTTTAATGTATAGAAACAAAGTGCATGTAAATGTAACAATTCAAAACTAATACATTCGGAACAACATAATAATAGAATATTGCACCATATCAAAGAAAAATAAATAACAATCTGCAAAACTGCAGCATCCCACTTAAAACATTAAACTTGTCCCTCTTTTCTCTCTCTTCTTTATTGCCATGTTATAACCAGCAGCACACAGCAATGCTGACCATATTTTGCTTTTATGAGAGATTTGCATTCAGAAATGCAAGCTGCCTCACTTTCGAGGGGCTGATGTGGTTTCTTCTCTCAGTAATTATTTCTCCCGTTTTTGAGAAGACCCTCTCAGAGGGAACGGATGTGGCCACTATGCAGAGTCTCCCTGTCATGACTTTAGTAAGCCGTGGGTAGACAGAGGCCTTGTTCTTCCACCAGCTCAGAGGATCACCAGATCTTTGGGGGGCTCCTCCAAATAGGATCGGACCTCCATTATGGAATCTGCTGAGGGATTCCTTCATGCTGCATCCCCAGTTGCTCTCTCGTCAAACAGCATCCAAACAGCAGACGTTTGTGGCACTACTGCTGGTGCTTCTGCTCCATCTGATCCCTCTTCTTCCTGTTGCCCTGGTGCCTGAGCCAGCTGACTGCTGGGGCTGTCCCTCCCTGCTGCTGAGGTTATTCTTTAAAGAGCCTCTTCAATCGCTCTGGCATCACTGAAGGCTAACTTCTTAAACCTGGGGTCAAGTGCAGTGGTTTCTGATAGCACGAGATTATATTCCATTCTGTGGAACTTTCTGTCCATTGATGAACATAGGGTGTCCATGAACTCTGTCACAAGTCCTGTGGTTACATTTGCTTCTCTCTGGCGGCTGGCTGTGATTTGCTGCAGACCCTTACACAGGAGTATCATTTTTGAGGCTGTCACATAGCTGAAAAGAGAGAACAGTAACTTATTAGTTCAGGTTCATGTTTTGTCTACTGATACTACATTCTCATCTACTGCTCATATACATATATAACACTGGATTAAATAATGATGTAGTAATAACTGCTTACTGTACCTCTCTCCACAGTGATCTGCTCAAAGGGTTCCAGGACTCTGCACACCTCCTCCACCACCTCCCATTCCTCTTGGATCAGAGCATTAACAGGTGCATTGACAATGGCCAGGGTAGAGATGATGGCATCCTTTGACTCAAGAAACCGCTTTAACATATAAAATGTTGAATTCCACCTTGTAGTGCAGTCTTTTTTAGGCTTCAGCTCAGACATCCGCATCTGGCGTTGTGTAGACTTTAGTTTTTCAGCACCTACTGTGCTCCTGTGGAAGTATTCCACAGCTGCTTTCACTTTGTCCACAGTGGGCTTCATCACCTTCAGAGCATCTCTTACAATCAGGTTGATTGTGTGGGCAAGACATGGATAATGAGTCCACTTTTCCATCTACTTGCCATTCTCTGGCCACTCCCAACAATTCCTCTTCCAAGTTCTCTGAGGTGTGTCTTTCGTTGAACTCAAAGCAGTCCAGAAGACAGCTAGACATCGAACAATCTTCAATGAAGTGACATGTAACCGACATGTAAGAAGTGGTTACCCTTGATGTCCAGCAGTCAGTGGTAAGGCAAACTGCAGTAGCTTTTTGGACTCTTTCCCGCACTGAAGCCAGTGTGCTCTCGTACAGTTGTGGAATAAGTGATTTAGAAAGGGTGTTCCTGCTTGGAATTGTGTACATTGGATTTAGACTATCGCTATAATTTCTAAAACCTCTGTCCTCCACGATCGAAAATGGCTGGAAATCGGTGGCAATCATTTTAGCAAGTGCAATATCAATTTGGTCTTGTTTTGCTACAGACATTGGCATAAACGGGTCCATAGAAGACTGCATTGCTGTGGGTCGCGGAGTAGGCCTACTTGACTGAGGGGATACATCTCCACGTGTGGAGGTGCTGGCTCCACCACTACCACTAGCAGGCTCGCTAGTTTCTCGAAGCTCCGCTACAGCTAGCTTCACAGTTGGGTGCACAGTTCGCATATCAGGTGCACAGTTCGCATATGCCGGTGTAGGTTGTGCGTAGAACTGGCTTTATATGAGATTTGGTTTTGGCAAATTCTACACTGTGCTCTAACATTGTCTACAATATTAAAATGCATCCAAATGCTACTGTGCTTCCGACTCATTTTCCAGCTGTTGTTTTTACAGCTGTCCTTCCTCTCTCTCCTCGGCGGCTGTGTGTGTCTGTGCGTGAGTTGGCTCGGCCCTCCCTCACGCATCTTTGGTTCATTGGTTGATACTGCGTGTCTGATTGACAGGAACAACAGGTGAGGCTGTTAGTCTGAGCAGACAGTCAGAATGAATGTATGTGCGCTTGAGCATTATTATTATTATTTATTTATTTGTTTTTTCGTTATTTTTATTAGTTAATTCTATTCATTTAAATATTTTGATTATTCATATCTTATTTAAAAAAATATATTTTTAGAAATAGATTCGGCTCTTCTTATATGCGAGCCGGCACCCAACGTTCACCTACAAGAGCCGGCTCCCAACGTTCACCTACAAGAGCCGGCTCTTAGAGCCGACTCGTTCGCGAACGACCCATCACTACTGTCCAATCCGAGGCTCACACATGATCTGAGCCCGTGATCTGAGGCTGTTTGGTCTCTTGGGCATCAACTTGGGAAAGCCTCAAGGGAGAGCGGACAGTGCATTATAAACAAAAAGCCACATATGTTGTGGTGTGGAGAAAAGTGAGGCGGGGCATCTGTTAAACAGTAATTCAACTTTGTCCGGCCTTAGCTAGCTAGTTAATGTGAGCCTACTGGGTGACATATTGAACTTCAATCGTCTCAGGCCAGTGGCAAACATACTCATTTATGGTTAGATCAGAATCGCCTTCATAATCATTGGCCTGTACAGAGAATTAAGTCCAAATCCCCATTTCCATCCATGGCTTTGGAAAGGGACGATTTAGAAAGCTAGCTACTGCAGGACATAAACACAAGCAGACCAGACACAGACATGTTTTTCTGAAAATTATTTGATTTGTTGTAACGGCTTTCTTCCTGGGGTGAAGGAGAGGACCAAAATGCAGCGCGGCTAGTGTTCAACATGATTTAATAAAGAAGAGACAATAACGTGAACACTATACAAAATAACAAATGTGAAAACCGAGACAGTCCTATCTGGTGCAGAACACAAAGACAGAAGACAACCACCCACAACTCCCAACACAAAACAAGCCACCTATATATGATTCTCAATCAGGGACAACGATTGACAGCTGCCTCTGATTGAGAACCATATTAGGCTGAACACAGAAACAGACAAACTAGACACACAACATAGAATGCCCACCCAGCTCACGTCCTGACCAACACTAAACAAGCAAAACACACAAGAACTATGGTCAGGACGTGACATTTGTCTGAAGCCAAATCCAAACTGGCCTCCCTTGGGGGGCGTTTTGCTGCACCAGAACAACCCACAGTTGAGCTCAGCTCAACGGTGATTGGCTAATTATTTTATAATTGTTTTATCAAGGGAGGCCAAATGCTTGCTGGCATCAATCAATCAAATGCTACTGCGGCAACATGTTATACTCTTTTAGTCCAGACAGCATCAGATACATGGGCTACTCATACTGAGACAGAGGTGCTGTTTACCTCGCTAGGATGATTTCTCCGGTGAGATTCAGCCACTTGCGAATTGACGGAACATTATGAAAACAAAGAGAGAAACAAAATAAATTATTTTACTTTGTGTCCATTCACTGATTGTTACAATATACTGCAAGATTCACCTGAGCCCCGAAAACTGGTCTTCCCTGGCTGTCTAACCCTGCACGGACACCTGATCCTGATCCTGCTAAGACATGATGAGCATAGTGTTGTGTACTGACTGTGCACCATGACAGTGTGAAGCCTGTAGTGCTGTTTATACCATGTCAGTGTGAAAAGTACGTAATTACATAAGGAAACTGACAGATCAATAACGTTACAATGCTATATTGACTAATAAAAACTCACATTACGATGAGGAAATGTCAGAATATATCGGTCTTCAATTGTTTGGCCACTGGTTTCATCGTTTAATTCAGGTCTAGTGTGATTCAGACAAAAATAATAGCTACAGTTAGTGGGCTAGTTAGCTAACGTTAGCTAACTTTTGGCTAGCTCTAGCTAATGGTACAATGGTATATCATCAAATTGACTTCTGTTGAAACAAGACAAAACATTTCCATACACACAACAGCTGTTAGATACTGCTACCCGAGAGATGAACTGGCTGTGATAGCTACTAGCTAGCTAACTAACTGCTAGTAGTTAAGTCACTTCAGTCGAGAGGGGCTGAAACATTGGCTAACGAAACATGTAATTTACACTACTAGCATTAATTTACACTACTAGTCATTCTCAAAACTTTTGGCCACGACTGTACATTGCAATATGAATGTCAATATGCACAATCGGCTGACTGGGGAGGTGATTTCCCGCAATAAGAGCTATGGCGCTAATATTTGTGTAAACTCTTCACAGTTGTGTTCTGTGGGTGTCACCGAGTAGACCGATACCCCATTTAATTTCACCACATTCCAACACTCCAGCCTTGTTTCACATGATCTAGTCTAAATATGGTATGATTCCATCAATTGTAACTATTTGTGCCACTTTCAAAGATGGACTTTTATTTTGAAGGTGAATCGCAAATTCCACTATTGTGGCTTACCGGTCCGGTCAAGCCTCACTAGCCAGATTAAGCTAGCTTGCTGCTTATAACGTTAGCTACAGTAGCTAGTTGGCTACAAATGATATAATCATGCTAGCATTTTTTTATGCACCTTCCAAATGTGAAATTAGAAGACAAAAGGACACTTTCTTAAGCTGTTCCCCTATGTCCTCTTGGTTGTGAAGGTAAGGAAGCTAGCTAGCTAGTCTCGTTCCCAGAGACTTCCGCCCAAATGCACACTTTATGGAGGTCTAGAATATGAAGTAAACAGGGACTTCAATGCTTCCCACAGTTGTGCCAAGTTTGCTGAATGTCATTTGGATGGAGGACCGTTCTTGATACACATGGGAAACTGTTGAGCTTGAAAACCCCAGCAGCGTTGCAGTTCTTGACACACTCAAACCGGTGTGCCTAGCACCTACTACCATACCCCATTCAAAGGCACTTTAATCTTTTGAGCTAGAAGTAAAAGTAGAAATTTGCAGAGGTGGGACCAAGTCATTGTTTTACAAGTCACAAGTAAGTCTCAAGTCTTAGCACTCAAGTCCCAAGTCAAGACAGGCAAGTCCGAGTGAAGTCTCAATTCAAGACTAACAAGTCTAAAGTCAAGTCTCAAGTCCTAAACTTTGAGTTTTGAGTCCTAAACAAGTCATAATGTGCTCTTCACCAAATGTAATACCACTTCATATTTTTGACAAGAGTAATAGTTAGTATATTACATTTACAAAAATCATGAATGCTTTTAAAAATATATATATTTATTACTTTCCAAATAAACTTTATATTTCCATGGAAATACATGGGTAGCCATGAGAGAGACCCCCCCCCCCCCATAGTGATCAACTATCGAGGATCTTTGGGGCGCAATCAGGCGATGTAGGCTTGTACACAATCGCCCAATCTTAACACACACACACGCACACACACCCTCTGTGTGTGTGTGGTTACAGTAGGCTAACGTATGTGAATGGTTTTAGGAACAGCAGTAACAGGCAGGATTTAGGCTACCAACTGCCTAGCCAGTTGTAGCTCAATCTTGGGTGCAATGATCACGCTACCACACTGACTGGCTGTGTGGAAGCTCATTGATTTAAAGCTACGTTAGCCTACATGCTACACTAGCAAAGCTATAAATTATATAGCTGTCGGCTATCCTATCCACGACTTACCGTTCTTTGTGCAACTTCAAATGTCAAACAAAGTTGGAGGTTGATGCGCCTCCGTCTGTCATTTTCTTCCCGCATGTTTTGCAATTTGCAATCCGTTGATACAGCGTCTTTATATCTGAACATAATCATTTTGGGTATCATCTTTCCAAGGGCTCCATCTGAATTCACCCACCGACGTTTCTCTGCAATGCCATGCTCAACTTTTTCTCAGCTGGCACAATTTGATTGGCTGCTGTCGGATTCAAACTGTAATCCGTTAAATGAAGAGTTGATGCGCTGCACGCTTTTTTAAATAGCATAATTTTAAATATTTGGGCTTGGGGAGGGTATCAAGTCAGTTCGAGTCAAAGGCTCAAGTCCAAGTTAAGTCATGAGTCATTGGTGTTAAAGTCAAAGTCGAGTTTCAAGTCATCATATTTGTGACTTGAGTCTGACTCGAGTCCAAGTCATGTGACTCGAGTCCACACCTCTGGAAATTAGCATTTCAGTTGTTAGCGGAGCTGTTTTACAAGAAAATGGCTGAGATGACAATGTTATTGGAGTTAGAATGTTAGATTTGTCTTTTTAATTTTAAGCTAACTGTAATTGAAGTTGGTGGTTACTATTGGTTTCAGATCTGAGGCAATAGAAAAACTATCCATCATGTTTTGTGTTTTGGCAAGGAGTCGGTGTGACGTCACGCATCCAAGAAGCCTCAACCAATCACCCAACAGATATTGCTGACTTTGCCTCTGGGTATCCACCGAAAGGATATTTTGCGAACAGATATGTGATAACCCAGCATCTCCCAAAAACATATGTTTTATGGTGTCTGACAGAGTTTACATAAATCAAATGTATTGCATTTTATAAAAATAAATACATACATTTCTTTACATGGTGTGATAGCTGATACTTTTTCTCTAACAAAATATATACAGGTAATTGCCATAATAAAGAAAACACTTGAGTAAATGAGGGATTCATAGTATATTGAAAGCAGGTGCTTCCACACAAGTGTGGTTCCTGAGTTAATTAAGCAATTAACATTCCATCATGCTTAGGGTCATGTATACATTTTTTTTATTGACCATTATTTTGGCTCCCATGGCCGGAAGAAGAGATCTCAGGGACTTTGAAAGCGGGGTCTCAAAAGAGCATAGGGAGTTGAAAGGGTGTGTGTGTGTCTCAGTCACCAGAGCTCAATCTAATTGAACACTTATGGAAGATTCTGGAAACACCTGAGACAGCCTTTTTCTACAAACCTTAACAAAACACCAAATGATGGAATTTCTTGTGGAAGAATAGTGTCGCATCCCTCCAATAGAGTTCTAGACACTTGTAAAATCTATGCCGAGTTGCATTGAAGCTGTTCTGACGGCTCATGGTGGCCCAACACCCTTTATTTAGTCAGTTACCTATTTTTCAAATGTTGTTAATATTTAGAAAAATATTTAGTATTTGAGTCCCATCTTTCCAGAATCCCTGAAGTACATCCACTTCTCTTGCATGGGTACTGGATGAGATAAGACACTCAAAGGGCTGTTCCTTGACCATGTAGAACAACACACCACTGTCCAGAAGCACATAACGCCTGTATGAGCCCATACCAACATCATCTAGTAATGTACAGTATGTGGATGCAGTGAAGTAGAGGGAGGTGGTGGTGGTGTGGGAGGATTAAGAGGAGGAGAAGGAGCAATGTAGTTCATCTAACTCCAGTAGGCCCATGTCAATTAACACTAAGTGTAACTCTATTCTTGCCCATGTCTCCAGTTGTGATTTCTCAGCCTCATGACCGACCAGGACAAATTTAGAAACACATCCATAATGTATTCCCTGCCCTACCATACTGTAATGCACTGTTGATTGCCCCATTAATGATGTCAGCAATGGAAAAGTCAATGAATGCTGATCGTCCTGTGTTTGTGTAAGGCAAGAATGGAGTGGTGTTTGAATACAGAGCTCTGTATTCCTTGGCACGGGCTGGCTCAATATTCACACCACTGGTCTGTTAATCTGGCTCCTCCTAATGCCTCTCTGAGAGCCCTCATCAGGCCATCTGCAGAGGAGGCACCATGAGGCAGCCATTTTGGATCTGTGTGGTCCAGTGACTGTATTTGGTTGTCTTCACTCTAGTGCTGTAGACCGCCAAGCCATTAGCAAAGCAATGCACAAACTGAAGTGAATAATGCAGTGTTCTCTTCATCCAGGCATTTCAATGGGCATTTTAATGGTGGGGTCCTCCTCCGCTCCAGTAACAGTCTGCTGAAACAATCCTTTAAAAGGGCCCCTTTAGAGTGCTGGAATCACAGCCTGGCAGCTAGGGAGAGGTCAGCAGGAATTCCCGCTGGGATCAACTTTTAATGCCTCCCCACATCTACCACACAGGCTTTTACGGGTCAGACAAGCCTTGTTTCCTGTCCGCGGTGGAAAGATATGTTTTCAGCCTGCCGACAGGGCCCCTGCGCTTATCTCTGCACACGCCCATCCTCTACCATGATTTATTTCCAAGTGAATCTGATTGATTGGTGGCAGGGGTCTGTGCCTACATACTTGGTGCAAAACTATGGAAAGGGTCCCCACACTGGCCACAGATCTCCGGCGTACATTGTTTTTGATCATGTCCATATTGGAATCAGGCTGAGGAATTGCACACTTCCATCTCTCATTGTTTTTACCACAGCAATGCCTCCCCATGCCAGACAGAAGAGAGTAGGGAGAGGGATATGGAAAAAGGCAGTTGACATTAAAGGTTCTCGATTTCAATCAGAGCGCTCAACGAGGCTGCGGTTCGGTCCCCCAAACACACTGTAGTAACCTGTCAGTGGTCCACAAACTAGCATACTCACTAACGACATGACTGAACCACTGCTTTGATGAATTTAATATGCAAACAGTCATCTCAAATCACCCCCAGTCTCTGATGATCATTGCTGGGAGGGACTTTTTCCCCCCCAGCACAACAAAATAAGATAGAGGCATGCCCAGTTCTTTATATGCACCCCCACCCCCCAATCAAGGGTTTTAAAGTGGGTGTATGATGGGTGGGGAGTGGTCAATCTCGCTTTAACCAACTTGTTGAACATCTTGGCCATGTTCTGTTATAATCTCCACCCGGCACAGCCAGAAGAGGGCTGGCCACCCCTCATAGCCTGGTTCCTCTCTAGGTTTCTTTCTAGGGAGTTTTTCCTAGCCACCGTGCTTCTACACCTGCATTGTTTGCTGTTTGGGGTTTTAGGCTGGGTTTCTGTACAGCACTTTGTGACATCAGCTGATGTAAGAAGGGTTATATAAATACATTTGATTGATTGATTGTTAAGAATGAGGTGTCGGAAAATGTCCATTACAACTTCTTCTGTGTCATTGTGTGTGGTGTAGTGGCTGTGACCTGTGAGTGTCAGCTGTCGAGGAAAGGAGGGGGGGGAGACAGAACTTGATAAAGATGATCGCAAGGTAAACATTTCTCATTTGAATTTATTGAAGAGATATGATGTATGCAGAGTTAATTGCCACTGGAGACAGCTCCAGGGTCATGTCTGTAGACGGCAGATAGAGCTGTGGGCAAAGAGAGGGACTTTAGGAGAGCTGCTTCACACCCTGCTACTGGGGGAGGAAGACAGGGCCAAGTCTCCCAGTTTGGCCAGATAGACCACAGAGAGGTACATTTATCTCAGCCTTTAGCCTAAAAGTCCTTTAGAAACAATGAAGGAAGCACAACAATGTGAGAAATCTTGTCCTGCAGCATCAAGGTAAACCTCTGAGTATCTGTTTGACAAAATGTGATGAAAGTATCTACTTTTCCAGGACAGGTAACAGCACTTTTCTGTTCTTAAAGAATGAAAAAAAATCTAAATGATTCACTTTCAAGCAAGCTTTACCTATAGACAGTTAGTTAATTATACCCGTGTGGCAGTAGGCAGGTGTAGAGGGTTGAGACGGGAAGATATTTAGAGGAGGAAAGAGGCTGAGACTAGTCCTCCAGAGCAAGGCAGACAAGTGGACACACTCACTGAAGCACATTTCATTCTCCCCCAAAATCCTTAGCTACTCCTGCGCCCCATCCTCCCCCCAGACCCACCATCCACTCACTCCCATTCCCCTTGCCCCGACTCAAGTGAAAACACATCTGTCATCTCCTTCTTAGGTTTCCAGCTCCACTCCCTCTGTCTGCCTCTCTCTGTGTTTATTCAGACTATTCTGTCTGGGACAGTGAATGGAATAATAATCCTGTGGTCCCATTTACACTGTGACTTCTGCACTGTGTGTCACTTGCGGTGGCTGAGTCACTCAATATGTTACTTCTAACCCCTTGATGATTGGAACTGCTGTATATATCACAAGACAGATGGCACATACAGTAAACCATGTTTGTTATTTCCATGTTAAACTTAAGCTCTGCTTTGTTTGAGATTGGGTGGGATGAACATAAACCGTTTTTTTGCATCCCACACGCCCATTCTCTCTACTGAGAGCTGGGGATTGATTTATAAAAGTGTATGGATAAACAAAGCGATGGGTTATATGTTTAAGGGGAGGCGCGGGATTCGCTGCATGTGCCCAATAAAAAGTACACATTACTGACTTGTAATTGGAACCAGTACAAATGATGTTCCTCTGCTTGTCTATGGGCTGTTTTCATTTCCAATGTTGGATGCTTCCCTCTCTGAGGTTATCTGTGATGCTGTCTAATTACTCCAGTGATAAAAGTGATGTTGGATATTGAGTAGGCCTAGGGCTGCAAAGCTACCGGTAATTTACCAAAGTTAGCAGAATCTTCAGTAAGTTTGTTAATTAACAGGTCATCTATGGCGATATATGGTAACTTTTATACTTGAATAACTTTTATTATGATTTTTCAACGCTGATACCGATTAATCGGCCGATTTTTTTATATTTATTTATTTATTTATTTGTAATAATGACAATTACAACAATACTGAATGAACACTTTTAGTTTAACTTAATATAATACATCAATAAAATCAATTTAGCCTCAAATAAATAATCAAACATGTTCAATTTGGTTTAAATAATGCAAAAACAAAGTGTTGGAGAAGAATGTAAAAATGCAACATGTGCCATGTAAAAAGCTAACGTTGAAGTTCCTTGCTCAGAACATGAGAACATATGAAAGCTAGTGGTTCCTTTTAACATGAGTCTTCAATATTCCCAGGTAAGAAGTTTTAGGTTGTAGTTATTATAGGAATTATAGGACTATTTCTCTCTATACCATTTGTATTTCATATACCTTTGACTATTGGATGTTCTTATAGGCACTTTAGTATTGCCAGTGTAACAGTATAGCTTCCGTCCCTCTCCTCGCCCCTACCTGGGCTCGAACCACGAACACATCGACGACAGCTACCCTCGAAGCATCGTTACCCATCGCGTCACAAAAGCCGCGGCCCTTGCAGAGCAACTACTTCAAGGTCTCATAGCGAGTGACGTCACCGATTGAAACGCTATTAGCGTGCACCCCGCTAACTAGCTAGGGAGTTGATAGGCTTGAAGTCATAAACAGCTCAATGCATGAAGCACAGAGAAGAGCTGCTGGCAGACGCACGAAAGTGCTGTTTGAATGAATGCTTATGAGCCTGCTGCTGCCTACCACCGCTCAGTCAGACTGCTCTATCAAATATCAAATCATATACTTAATTATAACATAATAACGCACAGAAATACGAGCCTTAGGTCATTAATATGGTCAAATCCGGAAACTATCATTTAGGAAACAAAACGTTTATTCTTTCAGTGAAATACAGAATCGTTCCGTATTTTATCTAACGGGTGGCATCCATAAGTGTAAATATTCCTGTTATATTGCACAACCTTCAATGTTATGTCATAATTACGTAAAATTCTGGCAAATTAGTTCGCAACGAGCCAGGCGGCCCAAACTGTTGCATATACCCTGACACTGCGTGCAATGAACGCAAAAGAAGTGACACAATTTCCCCAGTTTAATATTGCCTGCTAACCTGGATTTCTTTTAACTAAATGTGCAGGTTTAATAAAATATACTTCTGTGTATTGATTTTAAGAAAGGCATTGATGTTTATGGTTAGGTACATTCGTGCAACGATTGTGCTTTTTTCGCAAATGCGCTTTTGTTAAATCATCCCCCGTTTGGCGAAGTTGGCTGTTTTTGTTAGGAATAAATAGTCTTCACACAGTTCGCAACGAGCCAGGCGGCCCAATCTGCTGCATATACCCTGACTCTGTTGGACAGAACGCAAGAGAAGTGACATGTCCCTAGTTAAAATAAATTAATGTTAGCAGGCAATATTAACTAAATATGCAGGTTTAAAAATATATACTTGTGTATTGATTTTAAGAAAGGCGTTGATGTTTATGGTTAGGTACACATTGGTGCAACGACAGTGCTTTTTTCGCAAATGCGCTGTCACGTTCCTGACCTGTTTTCTGTTAGTTTTGTATGTGTTAGTTGGTCAGGACGTGAGTTTGGGTGGGCAGTCTATGTTTTCTGTTTCTATGTTGGTGAATGGGTACCTAATATGGTTCTCAATTAGAGGCAGGTGGTTTTCATCTCCTCTGATTGAGAATCATATTAAGGTAGGTGTTTTCACACTGTTTGTTGTGGGTGGTTGTCTCCTGTGTCAGTGTCTGTATGTTACGCCACACGGGACTGTTTTCGGTTTTGTTTGTTCATTCGTTTTATGTAGTCAGTTTTCCTGTTATTGCGTTCTTCGTGTTACATGTAAGTTCGTCGCACCAGGTCTGTCTACTTCGTTTGTTGTTTTGTAAAATTATCAAGTGTTCTTCGTGTGTTTAGTTTCGTCTTGTTAAATAAATATTATGTCATATCACAACGCTGCGCCTTGGTCGAATCACTACTCCTCCTCTTCGTATGAAGAGAAGGAGGAACACCGTTACAGAACCACCCACCAATCCAGAACCAAGCAGCATAAGTTCGAGCAGTGGAACACGAAACAGGAATGGACATGGGAGGACGTATTAAACGGCAAGGGTTGCTACACATGGGAGGAGATCCTGGCTGGAAGGGATCGCCTCCCATGGGAACAGCTGGAGGCACTGAGGAGAGCAGAGGCAACCGGACAAGGGAACCGGAGATATGAAGGTACACGACTAGCGAGGAAGCCCGAGAAGAAACCCCCAAAATTTATTGGGGGGGGGATAAGAGGTAGTGGGCCAAGGGCAGGTAGGAGACCTGCGCCCACTTCTCAGGCTAACCGTGGAGAGCGGGAGTACGGGCAGACACCGTGTTACGCAGTAGAGCGCACGGTGTCTCCTGTACGTGTGCATAGCCCGGTGCGGGTTATTCCACCTCCCCGCACTGGTAGGGCTAGATTGGGCATTGAGCCAGGTGTCATGAGGCCGGCTCAACGCGTCTGGTCTCCAGTGCGTCTCCTCGGGCCGGCTTACATGGCACCAGCCTTACGCATGGTGTCCCCGGTTCGCCTACATAGCCCGGTGCGGGTTATTCCACCTCCCCGCACTGGTCGGGCGAAGGGGAGTATTCAACCAGGTAAGGTTGGGCAGGCTCGGTGCTCAAGGGAGCCAGTACGCCTGCACGGTCCGGTATTTCCGGCGCTACCTCCCCGCCCCAGCCCAGTACCACCAGTGCCTACACCACGCACCAGGCTTCCAGTGCGTCTTCAGAGCCCTGTTCCTCCTCCACGCACTCTTCCTATGGTGCGTGTCTCCAGCCCAGTGCCTCCAGTTCCGGCACCACGCACTAAGCCACCTGTGCGTCTCCAGAGTCCTGTACACACTGTTCCTTCTCCCCGCACTCGCCCTGAGGTGCGTGCCCTTAGCCCGGTACCACCAGTGCCGGTACCACGCACCAGGCCTATAGTGCGCTTTGAGAGGTCAGTGTGCCCTGTCCCTGCTCCCCGCACTAGGCTTGAAGTGCGTGTCTCCAGTCCGGTGCCTCCAGTTCCGGCACCACGTACCAGGCCTACAGTGCGTCTCAGCCGGCCAGAGTCTGCCGTCTGCCCAACGGCGCCTGAACTGTCCGTCTGCCAAGCGCCGCATGAACTGCCCGTCTGTATTGAGCCTTCAAAGCCGCCCGTCTGCCATGAGCCTGCAAAGCCGCCCGTCTGCCATGAGCCTACAGAGCCTTCCGCCAGACAGGAGCCGCTAGAGCCTTCCGCCAGACAGGAGCAGCCAAAGCCTTCCGCCAGACAGGATCAGCCAGAGCCATCCGTCTCCATAGCGCCATCTGAGCCATCCGTCTCCCCAGCGCCGTCTGAGCCATCCGTCTCCCCAGCGCCGTCTGAGCCATCCGTCTCCCCAGCGCCGTCTGAGCCATCCGTCTGTCCCGAGCCATTAGAGCCGCCCGTCTGTCCCGAGCCGTCAGAGCCGTTAGTCAGTCAGGAGCCGCTAGAGCCATTCGTCAGTCAGGATCTGCCAGAGCCGCAAACCAGACAGGATCTGCCAGAGCCGCCAACCAGACAGGATCTGCCAGAGCCGCCAACCAGACAGGATCTGCCAGAGCCGCCAGCCAGACAGGATCTGCCAGAGCCGCCAGTGAGCCATGAGCAGCCAGAGCCGTCAGCGAGCCATGAGCAGCCAGAGCCGTCAGCGAGCCATGAGCGTCCAGAGCCGTCAGCCTGCCATGAGCGTCCAGAGCCGTCAGCCTGCCATGAGCGTCCAGAGCCGTCAGCCTGCCATGAGCGTCCGGAGCCGTCATTCATCCAGAACTGCCTCTCAGTCCAGAGCTGTCTCTCTGTCCGGAGCTGCCCTTCAGTCTGGAACTGCCCCTCTATCCTGAGCTACCTCTCTATCCTGAGCTACCTCTCTATCCTGAGCTATCCCTCTGTCCTGAGCTACCTCTCTGTCCTGAGCTACCTTGTCCCGGAGCTGTCCTTTATCTTGGTGTTGCCCCTTAAATTAGGTGGGGGAAATAAGAGGGTGGTCATTCTAAGGGGGAGACATAAGCTGGGATTGACTATGGTGGGGTGGGGACCTCGCCCAGAGCCTGAGCCACCACCGTGGTCAGATGCCCACCCAGACCCTCCCCTAGACTTTTGGTGGTGCGTTCGGAGTACGCACCTTGAGGGGGGGGGGGGTTATGTCACGTTCCTGACCTGTTTTCTGTTAGTTTTGTATGTGTTAGTTGGTCAGGACGTGAGTTTGGGTGGGCAGTCTATGTTTTCTGTTTCTATGTTGGTGAATGGGTACCTAATATGGTTCTCAATTAGAGGCAGGTGGTTTTCATCTCCTCTGATTGAGAATCATATTAAGGTAGGTGTTTTCAGACTGTTTGTTGTGGGTGGTTGTCTCCTGTGTCAGTGTCTGTATGTTACGCCACACGGGACTGTTTTCGGTTTTGTTTGTTCATTCGTTTTATGTAGTCAGTTTTCCTGTTATTGCGTTCTTCGTGTTACATGTAAGTTCGTCGCACCAGGTCTGTCTACTTCGTTTGTTGTTTTGTAAAATTATCAAGTGTTCTTCGTGTGTTTAGTTTCGTCTTGTTAAATAAATATTATGTCATATCACAACGCTGCGCCTTGGTCGAATCACTACTCCTCCTCTTCGTATGAAGAGGAGGAGGAACACCGTTACATGCGCTTGTTAAATCACCCGTTTGGCGAAGTAGGCTATGATTCGATGATAAATTTACAGGCACCGCCTCGATTATATGCAACACAGGACAAGCTAGATAAACTAGTAATATCATCAACCATGTGTAGTTAACTAGTGATTATGTTAAGATTGATTGTTTTTTATAAGATACGTTTAATGCTAGCTAGCACCTTACCTTGGCTCCTTGCTGCACTCGCATAACAGGTAGTCAGCCTGCCACGCAGTCTCCTCGTGGAGTGCAATGTAATGATCGGTGTACAAAAATGCTGATTACCGATTGTTATGAAAACTTGAAATCGGCCCTAATTAATCGGCCATTCTGATTAATCGGTCGACCTCTACTTTGCATGGTTACTATTTCGGCTCATTTCAGTTTATGTGAAAAACAAGCAAGAATCATTTTACCAACTGAACCGCTGTGAAATATCTTTTCCATAACCAAAAATATTGTATTTTCAGCTGTTGAAGCTGGAGTGCAAAATTGAAAAAGACGCAAAAACTCAATGTAAGAACAGGAAGCATAGACATATTGCACATAGAAAAGATCTACCGCTTCTTAGACTTGCTTTCAAAGCCTGACGATCCCGCTGAGGCGTGGGAGCCTGACGAGCTGACTGAGGCATAACATGGGATGTGAGCCTGATGAGATGGCTGAAGCGTGGGAGCCTGACGAGCCGACTGAGGCATGATGTGGGATGTGAGCCTGATGAGACAGCTGAAGCGTGGGAGCCCAATGAGCCGGCTGAGGCATGATGAGGGATGGGAGCCTGATGAGACAGCTGAAGCGTGGGAGTCCGACAAGCCGGCAGAGGCATGACGAGGGATGGGAGCCTGATGAGACGGCTGAAGTGTGCGAGCCCGACGAGCCGGCTGAGGCATGACGTGGGATGTGAGCCTGATGAGACGGCTGAAGTGTGCGAGCCCGACGAGCCTCAAGCCGGCTGAGGCATGACGAGGGATGGGAGCCTGATGAGACGGCTGAAGTGTGCGAGCCCGACGAGCCGGCTGAGGCATGACGAGGGATGGGAGCCTGCCGAGCCAACCGAGGTAAGGAAACCTTTCGAGCCACCTAAGGCATGGAAGCTCGACGAGCCAGCTGAGGCACCCCCGGTTTCATCCGCGACGGCAACCGGACCCGATGTTACCTCCAAAAACAAAAAACACGCACTCCCTGATGCTTCAAATAATGGTGTCAGCATTCTAAGGACAGACGCTGGAGACGAGAAGCAAGTACTTGAGTGGCGCAGCGGTCTAAGGCACTGCATCTCAGTGCTAGAGGTGTCACTTCAGACACCCTGGTTCTAATCCAGGCTGTATCACAACTGGCCGTGATTGGGAGTCCCATAGGGCTGCGCACAATTGACCCAGCGTCGTCTGGGTTTGGCCAGTGTATGCCGTCATTGTAAATATGAATTTGTTCTTAACTGACTTGACTAGGTAAATAAAGGTAAAATAAATAAATAAAAGTACAGGGAGCGAATGTTTAATGAAACAATGGACATATAACAAAACAAGAACAGTGTCTGGACAGGGGGAACAAAATGACATTATGACAATAATGCTGACACGGGGAACAGACAGATATAGAGGGGCAATCAACAAAGTGAAGGAGTCCAGGTGAGTATTTTATTTTTTAAATAGCTGGCTAAGGCTAGCATGCTAGCTAGTTACATTGACAGCTGTCAGTTAGTGCCCTATTTGTTGTTATTTCTCTGCTACACGTGGAAATCACCCCAATGCCTTTAAGGTGGAGCCTCACCTATGTGCCAGCCATTCCTGCTGCATGTGACAGAGTACTGTGGGTCTTGCGAACAAATGAGGGTGCAGCTGTACATGAACCAGCAGCTCTGCTCACAAATGCTTGACTGTCTCCTGGATTATGTATTTGTCTAACCAAGCAGAAATACACCTGAGCGGAAGGAGCATCTTCAAACCAGAACGTTCTCAGCATAATGGAGGAGGATCATTCCGATGAAATGGCATACTTTCATCGAGACAACAAGGCTGCTGGGAACGTTGTTCTGGGAATGTAACATTTTAGGTTGCAGGCAGGTTCTGAGAATGTTTTACTATGGTTCCTTGAAAGTTTTCCTTGGAGGTTTTTTTAACGTTCTGAGAACGGAAATTATAGGTTATTTGAAGGTAATTCTGAGAACATTCTCAAACATGTTGTGAATGTTTTGAATTAAATTGAAAGGTTATTTGTAGGTTTTCCAATAACTTCCTTAAAACTAAACATTCACACTGAGCTAAAGGGTAGAGCTGCCGCCTTCAAGGTGTGGGACTGTACCGACTCTGATAACGTATCCCGAGTGAGCCATGTTTCCATGAAACAGAGAATGTTACAATCTTTGATGTCTCTCTGGAAGGCAACCCTTGCTCGGATTTCGTCTACCTTGTTGTCAAGAGACTGGACATTGGCTAGTAGTATACTCGGGAGCGGTGGGCGATGTGCCCTTACCAGAAGACCGCTCCGTCTGCCCCTCCTGCGGCGCCGTTGTTCTGGGTCGCCTGCTGGGATCCGATCCATTGTCCTGGGTGGTGGACCAAACAGAGGATCCGCTTCGGGAAAGTAGTATTCCTGGTCGTAATGTTGGTAAGTTGACGTTACTCTTATATCCAATAGTTCCTCCCTGCTGTATGTAATAAGACTTAAGATTTCCTGGGGTAACAGTGTAAGAAATAATACATTAAAAAACAAAATACTGCATAGTTTCCTAAGAACGCAAAGCGAGGCGGCCATCTCTGTCTGCGCCAGATGTATTTATTCGGTTCCTCAATGGTACCGACTGAATCGTCTTTGTACCTACCTGGACCCAATAAATGTAGTCTAATCTTGGTTGTCAAAAAAATAAGTAGATAAAAAGTCTCACGCGAGTATAATGAATAAGGGATTCACACGCGTATAAACGAGAAAAGGATTCACATACAAGTATACAGTATGAGTCAACAGTTGCCATGTACTTTCTGTAAATATACAGCCAAGTGCGCTCGCATCGGTGTATTCAGTTGCTAAAGTTTGTCCCATTTACAGCAGAGCAGAGAAAAAGTGCACAGACGTGCTGCAGTCCTACTAAAATGTTTCAGTTTGGCTTCGTTTTTAAAAACTTGACAATGAATATCCAAGAAACTAAAACAGCAACAAAAAAAAGAATTTCTGAACCAGTGTTAAATTGAAGAACCGAAACCGCCAGGTACCATTCATAAGTCCTACCCAGTCATAAGTCCTACCCAGTCATCTTTGGCTGAGTCCAGGGGTGGAGGAGCAGAGCAGACCAGAGAAGAGGGTGGTAGATCAGGGAGTGATAGCCAGCCTAGGTGATATGATGCAGGTGACCCAGGCAGTGGCGGTTCTAGCTTGTATGGCTCCCTGGGCGAACAACACAAATGAATAATCGCAACATTTAAAACGATATAAATCTAAATATATATATAAAAATAAGACTCATAAATATCAAAAAGAAGTAACAAAGACAAATAGAAACAAATTGTGGTATATAAATACAAATAAAAAAGAGAATCGAATTATTACACTATTGCCCTATTCCTAACAAAAAAACACAAATAAAACTAAATTGCACAAATCCTATATCACACAAATACACAAATAGAATAACACACTTATAAAGAAGAGAACCTGATATTACACTATTGCACTTCAAATAAGAAACACACAAACTAAATTGCACAACTAATTTCATTACTAATTGCATTAGAACTGTACAAAGTTAGAGGTGCGCTATTTGATAGATTCCCCTGCTCCCCGTACCTCGGGCTTCCAGTGGGGAGACCTGAGGTCAACCTACCCCCGCCCCCTCCCCATCTCGTACTTCTGAGTGGGAGACCTTCCCAGGCAGTAGCCTGCCTAGCTCACAAACTAGAATCAGGGCACCCACTCCGACAAGGTTAATTGACCCACAGTTCCACACAGTGACATGATATCAGTGACATGACGTGCAAATAAGCGATAGATAACCGATCATGCAAATGTCACCATTCGGAATATATATATTTTTTTTTGTGCGGGCACTCCATGCCGCCCCCGGCAAGATGCCGCCCGGGGCGGCTGCCTATGTCGCCTATGCCTAAATCCTACACTGCCCCCAGGGAAACCTTTAGAGCGGCAAATCTGAATTTGGAAATCTAAAGAATCCTGGTGACACAATTCTTCAAAGGAAACCCCAGGCCAAACCGACTGTCATTGGGTATAAGGATGAACTGGCAGACGAGCAGCTTGGTAGTTTCACTTCCTCATCACCGCCACTGACAGGCACACGTTCTCACTGTATGTGTACTGTTGCATTTATTAACATTGTCTAACCAGCTGTGAGATGATAGAGATGACTGAATGGATATAGGATATGTATTGGATATGCCAACAGCAAAACTAAGAAAATAACAGCATATAAATCAACCTTGCACATATAGAAACAAGACATTTCACTCTTCTGATATGGAAAGAACATTTAGGCCTGTTATTTATATCCCAGGCAGAGTCATATTTCATTCAAGAAGATTGTGTCACCCTTGTGTCGAGAGAAACAGTTCTAGTTTCACTGCAATGCAAAAAAGGGAGAGGATGAAAGATGAAAGTGCCCCCCCCACAGCCAAACACAGATAATAACCAGGATGATCAGGTGGGATGTTACAGTGAGGCACACAGGTGTCCTATTCTCAGGCCCAATCTGAACACCGCAAAATGATTAATGACTGTATGCACCTGGCCAGATAAGGGCCAGTGTCTGCCTCTGCAAATGATCAAAACTCAGTAATGACAAAAATGTATTTAGGAGACTCGCATAAGAAATCCCTTCCTCTTTCAATAGATAAGACAGTCCCACTAGACTTTGCTGATAGTTTTCTGAGACACACTAGAAGACTTGCCTGTCTGTTTAGCAGTCAGTACAATCGCTCTAGCCTGTATTCAACTGTGAATAGTCCCAGCTTGTCAGAAGGTTGTCATGGTAGCACCGCAAAACATTGCTATTATAAAAACAATTCAACACGAGATTTGTCGAAAGTGTTTTACAGGTCATATCTTTTCCAAATAGGAGAATGGAACTACAAGAATGTGGCAAATATGTGTTAAATACTGTTACAGTACATGATGTTAGGGGTTTGATGCCTAAATGGGCTAAATATACTGAATGTACTATGTGCGTCTCTGTGAGAAGTCTTCAAAGGTCATCACCTTCATACTGAAGTTGAAGGTTTTGGAAGTTGCTAGAAGCTGGTATTTGCTTTAAATAAGTGTTTGCTATATAACTCCTATTCTAACCCTGAAGGAGAATATTGGCTAAAGATACACACAACAAAACTATAAATTCATAGAAATGACATTCATAGAAATGACAGACAACCGATTTCATCCTCAAGAAGTTTGGTGACATTGACCTGCCTTTGACATTGACCTGCCTTGTTTAAAAAGTGTACCAGCAAAATGCTGTACTCTCTGATGCTCTGAGAGGCTGATCTGTACTACTCACAGCTAATGCCCAACATTGTCATCATATTACCTTCTCAGTAGCGAGCGAACCACATCCCTTTTCCTAGTTGACCAGGAAGCCCTTAAAATGTCACCAGGAGAGGAAATATTAACCATCAGAAGTGCTGATATTTAGCCATTGGATGCCAGGCGGCCTTGATGCTGCTTCAGCCACTGCAGCTGATTGTTGGGGTGTGGGTGAATTTTATTTTATGAGACTGCTAGATGGGGGAGTCTTAGCTGCGTGAGACGTTTATCATTGGGGCCCAGATTGCACAAGATCAGGTTTAAGGGCTCTAACCTTCCGAAGAAGCACCCTAATGCCCCTTGATGGATGATAACGTCAGAGAAAGTCACTGCTGTCTGAGAGAAGTGCTGTCTGAGAGAAGAAAGATGGAGACAGAGAGACAGACAGTATTACTGACATAGCTGTACGGTATTCTGACAGTTCTGCACTTTCTCATTCAATTCATTAACTTTTAATGATATAATGCCTAGTATAGATCATCATCAAAGGAAAGAAAGGGAGACAGAATGTTGAAATAGCAAACTTAATTCCTTTAAATAATATTTATCCTGGACCTTCTATCAATATTTCAATTTATTGAAACACTGTAACAGTAAGCTACAGGGTGAAGTTATGCAGATAAGCCATCCTTTTTTATTGCTCAGAGACTGTTTTCCTTTCCATCCCTGGTATAAGTCTTAGACAGACAGACCCTCTCAATCCCCTCAATGGCCCTCCTGGGATGGCTCTGATTTGTTTGATCTGAATTTCAATTCCTAATCCCCCCCATCATCCCCTGTCATCTCTACCCACCAAACCCCATAGGTTACCTAGCCTAGTTCTTATCTCTCAGAGCCACCGTTCAGCTTAGACGTCCCCCTCATCAAATCAAATCAAATCAATTTATATAACCCTTCTTACATCAGCTGATATCTCAAAGTGCTGTACAGAAACCCAGCCTAAAACCCCAAACAGCAAGCAATGCAGGTGTAGAAGCACGGGGGCTAGGAATAACTCATCCTGCTCCACAGACACACACACTGACAATCCCATCAATATACACATCAGTGGTGCCGTCTCGCTCCTGGATCTATCTTTCTGTGACAAAAAGGATGTAAAGTCTATAGACCTGACTTTCATGTCCTTGAATATAGCCCAGACAGGACTTGGAGTTTCAGTTTGTTACCTTTACACTACATTCAGAATCGTTATAGGTACTGCATTTGAATAACTAGCATCAATACCCTCTATACTGAATCTCTACTTCGAGTAATTGGGAGAGTGGTATCACCTTTTATTTTCTGGGGGCTAATGAAACAGCACCCCCTCTGACTCAGTATTTGTAGCCTATCTATCTGATGCTGTTTGGTCAAAAAGAGTATGAAACTATTGTTGCCCGTAGAATTGAATGAAAGGGAAGCCAGCGAGCATTTGGCCTCCCTTGAAAAAACAAGTATAAAATAATAGCCAATCAGCATTGAGTTAAACTGAGTGAGCTTTGGTCCTGTCGCAACAAATAGAAGTGTCTAGATGTTGACGGCTAATGTTAACTAGCTGGCCTGGCGCATCCTTAACCATGAAAGTCAACATGTTTTTGAGTCAATATGTTTTTGAGTCAACATGTTTTTTCTACTACACACACACACACACACACACACACACACACACACACACACACACACACACACACACACACACACACACACACACACACACACACACACACACACACACACACACACACACACACACACACACTCGCACAATGTTGAAGTTAAAATGGTACTGGAATAGTGGAGGCAGCGCCTGTTTTCTTTGCGACTTGCGGTAACTTCCATGGATCTAAGTCAATAGTTGTTTAGTAGAGCAAAACAGTTGGCGACATTCATTTTCTTGACCATGCTGCAGGTCATGTTACATGCAATATGTTTTGTGGACTTCACCGTACAGATGTTGCTCTCCAGTTTTGTGATGAAACAAAGGTGTGGTTGAATTTATTCTGCCACTGTGTCTTCTTATTGTCTCGGCCTTAAGGCATCAGCATGCTTCAGTTTGGGTGGCGCCTAGTCGAACTCAGTTAGGCGAACCGAACGATTGTGCTCGCATACTCCCTTAAAATACCTAGTACTGGTTGTCCATTTTGAGACACCGTAGCCAGTATACACTTCCTCAAAATAGTCAGAATTAATCTAAGATAACTCATACGTTTTTACGTTTTTGCCCTTGGAGATCTTAGTCGCACAATTTTACATCTAACTAAGATGTTTGGTGCAGTATTTCTCCATGAAAAAAAATGCATGATAACAAGTCGTTTTCATTGAATGACAAACAAAGACTTTATTGAAGAATCCCTACTTTTGACCAATTACCGACGAAGAGGCATAGACTTCGGCTACCGACTTCGGCTTTCGGCTACCGACTTCGACTACCGACTTCGGCTTGCCTCGAGAATTTTTTTGTGTGCCCGAACAGCCGACAAAACCCTTACGGAAGTCCAAAACAAACAAAAAAGTCACAAAATGTCATCATAATATACAGCATGCACAAACTCTTCCAAACTGTCTTCTGTCTGGGAAGCATGCAAACGCCTTTAGGCCTATATATCACATTGTCAAGGCACATGCACTAACAGGTTATAGAGCAAATTACGCAAAAGGTTGTAATATGGCTTTTTTTCAGCCTTGGCTTCCCTGGTGATTTTACCTACTGCTACTGATAGTATTTGAAATAACTTCAAGTAGCATTTGAACCCAGGCCTGCTATGGACGAATGTGCTTGCTGACGCCTGTTCTTATCCTCACCCCGTTCTTACTCTGATCCCCAGCAGTTGGTGCTCTGCTCCCGAGATCGCATTGAGAATTCATTAGTTAAGTCACATAGGAATGCAATCACCCTGATGGGAACTTGACAAATGGCAAAACACGGGTCTGTATGTTTTGTTCGAATGTAATGGAAATGAATGGGCCACACAAAATGAATGAAGATTTCAGCTTCATTCCAAGGTGTCTGACTAGAAATGAGCAGTTTTCCAGGCTTTTCATCGCAGCATAGACCCACCTACTGGACCATCATCTCAGGTTGAATGTTCATACTGACCTGGATCTTTTCATTCTACTATGTGTTGACACAGGCAGCCCAATTCTGATATTTTTTCACTATTTGATATTTTGATCTGCTCGAAAAGATCTGATGTGATTGGACAAAATACCAATTAGTGGAAAAAAGATCAGCATTGGGCTGCCTGTGTAAAACCCTAAACTTCCTGCAAAATCCAATCAGAATAACTTTTAAATTAATAGTCAAAGCTACACATGGCATGGCCAGTACTGATGACATTCTGTCTAAATTTGTGTTGGTGCATTTAACCTTTTTTTTTTTTTTTTTAAATTTTATCCCCTTTTCTCCCCAATTTTCGTGGTATCCAATCGCTAGTAATTACTATCTTGTCTCATCGCTACAACTCCCGTACGGGCTCGGGAGAGACGAAGGTCGAAAGTCATGCGTCCTCCGAAGCACAACCCAACCTAGCCGCACTGCTTCTTAACACAGCGCGCCTCCAACCCGGAAGCCAGTCGCACCAATGTGTCGGAGGAAACACCGTGCACCCGCCCCCTCGGTTAGCGCGCACTGCGCCCGGCCCGCCACAGGAGTCGCTGGAGCGCGATGAGACAAGGATATCCCTACCGGCCAAACCCTCCCTAACCCGGACGACGCTAAGCCAATTGTGCGTCGCCCCACGGACCTCCCGGTCGCGGCCGGCTGCGACAGAGCCTGGGCGCGAACCCAGACTCTGGTGGCGCAGCATAGCACTGCGATGCAGTGCTCTAGACCACTGCGCCACCCGGGAGGCCTGGTGCATTTAACCTTGAAACAAACATGAAGGGGCCCAGGACATGAATTGGCCAGTTTTAAATCATTATAATTGTTACATGACTCTATAGTGAGTCATAGCAAACACGGGGAGTGCCTGGAGCCCAGTCAAGCTCTGATGAACATGTGATTTCAGTTTCACTGAGTGGTTTGGATTGTTAAGGGGGTTATACCAACGGAAAGTGCCACCATTATTCTTGTATAATGGCACTACTTCCAAAAAAAACAAAGCTCCCTTCCCTAATGTTGGGTTAGGACTCATTGGTGGCTCATGGCTCCTTCTCCCATGTCTCACGGCAAACAATGGTTTCTGGCAGGCTAGGAATGTTTTTTCCCCCAATGGGTAGTTCCAGTACTCTGAACAGCATGCTAACCAGGGCCTCGTTTCCCAGAGACTTTGTATTAAGATCTTTGTTAGACATCTCAATTGTACATCTCACCTCCAAGATGGCAGAAGTTTGGCGTATTGGCAAGCGTTTTTAAAAATCTACGCTTTTATATGAACGTTTATAGATACTGGCCCTTTTTGTACATGAAGTCGATGTCCTTTTGACAAAGTATGCGGTTTTAATCAGAAGATCAGGTTCGAAGACCAGATAGGCACTACTCATTTTGGCCACAGGAAATACACCCTATTTAACACGTTTGTATATTCCAGCAGGCACTGTCCCTCCAAAAGGGCGTTTTTTGGTCGGGGGAAAACGCCAAATAGAGGGTGGAAACCTAATAATTACACTATGCCTGTTGCTGTTTGGAGATGTCCATTAGTGCCCCGGCCTGTTGTCTAGCGATAAATCCATTCGCTATAATAGAGAGGGTCAGAAGGGAAGGAGCAACGACCATCTCTCTCAAATGCCAGCGCGAATCCTGGAAGGAGCTTCATTGCGGCGATTGGACTGCATGGAGTCAACACTCATCTCAAGTGAACAATTTCAGCTGACAGTTCCAACAGAGACCTTGACTCTAAAACAGGTGTTTTCCAAGTCTTAGAAGTCTTCTTCATAAGATTGAGGATATTCGCCTACTCTCTAGTAACTGTAAGGTGGGAGTGCTTTGCTTTACCGAAACATGGTTGGATGGTTGGATAAAAAACGCTGAGATTGAAGTTGAATATGATGTAGTAATTACAGGAGACTGCAGTCGCAAAGGCGGGGAGTTTGTATTTATGTAAGATCAGATATTGGATTCAACTATAGATCAGGTTTAAACCATGACGCGATTAAAGCTGTGTGGTTGGACATTTTTAAATGTAAACCTATTATAGTTGGAACCTGTTATAGACCACCAGATCAGTACAAGTTTTATGAGTTGTTGGAGGAGACTTGTTCCAACTGTACAGACTTTGGTAAATCAGAGGTTATTGTTACTGGTGATTTTAATACAGATATGCTCAAAAAGGGCCATGCTACTTTTAAAGCTCTTAAGAATTTAAAAAATCTTTTTTCTTAATACCAGCTGATTAATGAGCCCACCAGGGTCTGTCCTTCTACCCAAACCATCATTGACCTTGTGTTGGTGTCGGATAGATCAAGGATATCAGACAGTGGGGTTGTAAACTATGGGCTCAGTGATCATTCCATTATTTTTTGTAGTAGGAAGGTTCAGAAAACAGTTTTTAATTGTCATAACTTAATAAAAATTAGGGCTATGAAGAATTATAGTGCAGATATTTTTGTTAATTGTTTGAGCAAATTGGACTGGTCTGCTGTATTGAAATGCAATGAGGTAGAGAATGCCTGGGGCCATTTTAAATCATTGTTTTTACATGCTGTAGATAAGCAGGCTCCAGTTAAAAAGGTTAGAATTAAGCAAAGAACTGAACCATGGATAAATTATAACATTTTAAAGGCAATTAAGCGTAGAAATGAACGCTTTCTGGAGTTTAGGAAATACAGGGCAGATAATATATTTATAGACTATAAGAAATTAAGAAATTAGGTCAACAGGATGATACAGAAGGCCAAGAAATAATATTTTAATGACAAAATAAACTAAAAAAGAAATGTCCCTTTTTCAGGACCCTGTTTTAAGATAATTCGTAAAAATCCAAATAACTTCATAGATCTTCATTGTAAAGGGTTTAAACACTGTTTCCCATGCTTGTTCAATGAACCATAAATAATTAATGAACATGCACCTGTGGAACGGTCATTAAGACACTAACAGCTTACAGACAGTAGGCAATTAAGGTCACAGTTATGAAAACTTAGGACACTAAAGAGGCCTTTCTACTGACTCTGAAAACAACAAAAGAAAGATGCCCTGGGTTCCTGCTCATCTGCGTGAACATGCCTTAGGCATGCTGCAATGAGGCATGAGGACTGCAGGTGTGGCCAGGGCAATAAATTGCAATGTCCGTACTTTGAGATGCGTAAGACAGAGCTACAGGGAGACAGGACAAACAGCTGATCGTCCTCGCAGTGGCAGACCACGTGTAACAACACCTGCACAGGATCGGTACATCTGAACATCACACCTGCGGGACAGGTACAGGATGGCAACAACTGCCAAAGTTACACCAGGAACGTATAATCCCTCCATTAGTGCTCAGACTGTCCACAATGGGCTGAGAGAGGCTGGACTGAGGGCTTGTAGGCCTGTTGTAAGGCAGGTCCTCACCAGAAATCACCGGCAACAACTTCGCCTATGGGTACAAACCCACCGTCGCTGGACCAGACAGGACTGGCAAAAAGTGCTCTTCACTGACGAGTCGCAGTTTTGTCTCACCAGGGGTGATGGTCTGATTCGCATTTATCGTCGAAGGAATGAGCGTTACACCGAGGCCTGTACTCTGGAGCGGGATCGATTTCGAGGTGGAGGGTCCGTCATGGTATGGGGCGGTGTGTCACAGCATCATCGGACTGAGCTTGTTGTCATTGCAGGCAATCTCAATGCTGTGCGTTACAGGGAAGACATCCTCCTCCCTCATGTGGTACCCTTCCTGCAGGCTCATCCTGACATGACCCTCCATCATGACAATGCCACCAGCCATACTGCTCGTACTGTGCGGGATTTACTGCAAGACAGGAATGTCAGTGTTCTGCCATGGCCAGCGAAGAGCCCTTATCTCAATCCCATTGAGCACGTCTGGGACCTGTTGGATCGGAGGGTGAGGGCTAGGGCCATTCTCCCCAGAAATGTCAGGGAACTTGCAGGTGCCTTGGTGGAAGAATGGGGTGACATCTCACAGCAAGAACTGGCAAATCTGGTGCAGTCCATTAGGAGGAGATGCACTGCAGTACTTAATGCAGCTGGTGGCCACACCAGATACTGACTGTTGATTTTGACCCCTCCTTTGTTCAGTGAAACATTATTCAATTTCTGTTAGTCACATGTCTGTGGAACTTGTTCAGTTTATGTCTCAGTTGTTGAACCTTCTTATGTTCATACAAATATTTACACATGTTAAGTTTGATGAAAATAAATGCAGTTGACAGTGAGAGGACATTTCTTTTTTTGCTGAGTTTAGTTGAGAAATGGGCACAATCAGAGTAAATGATGGAAGTGTCTGAAGCTGTTAGGTTACAGTAACAGATTAAAGACCAACTTGTAAGTCGCTCTGGATAAGAGCGTCTGCTAAATGACTTCAATGTAAATGTAAATGTAAGACCAAAGCTCTCAATCTCAGCTTGGACATTGGAGGAAAGGTTACATCAGATAAGACCATGGTTGCAGATAGTCTGAGTAGCTATTTTACAACTATAGCTAATACATTAGTTAGCAAGTTACCTTATCAACCAGGTTGCTATGGGGAGAGTCATTTCCAGCAGTTTTACTCACAGCAGGCTATTCAAGTAGATGATTTTTCATTTGAAAAGGTGTCTGAGTCAACTATGCTAGAGAGGCTGAAAGAACTTGACCTTTCCAAAGCAACGGGCCTTAACAACATTCCTGACAGATCTCTAAAGGATGCTGCGGTAATAATCACCCCCTGTGTAACACACATTGTGAATCTGTCTATTGAACTAGGGTGTTTTCCCAGTGAATTAAAACTTGCAAGGGTCATTCCTTTATATAAAAAAGGGAATAAGTTAGGTCATGGAAACTTTCGGCCTGTCTCAATCCTGTGTGCTTTATCGAAGGTCATGGAAAAGATTATATTCAAGCAGATTGACAGTTCTATTTCCTTACATAACCTATTATATGAGCTCCAATCTGGCTTCACGAAATCCCATTCCACTAACACCTGCCTACTATATATGACTGATCACATAAGGAAGGAAGTAGACGGAGGGAAATTTTGTGGTATGGTTATGTTAGATCTCCAAAAGGCGTTCGATACAGTGGATCTGTCACGACTTCCGCCGAAGTCGGCTCCT
Source organism: Salvelinus alpinus (assembly GCF_045679555.1). Classification (NCBI taxonomy): domain Eukaryota; kingdom Metazoa; phylum Chordata; class Actinopteri; order Salmoniformes; family Salmonidae; genus Salvelinus; species Salvelinus alpinus. The sequence continues at coordinate 48,266,502 of NC_092100.1, forward strand.
CTCCATGTTCGGGCGGTGTTCGGCGATCGACGTCACTGGCTTTCTAGTCATCGCCTCTCCATTTTTCACATGTGCATTTGTTTTGTCTTGTCCCATACACACCTGGTTTTCATTCCCCAATCAATCTACATGTATTTAGCCCTCTGTTTCCCATCATGTCTTTGTGTGTAATTGTTTATTGTTATGTGGTTTGTCAGGCGCATTACTTTTGTTATTTCCGTGGTTTTGGCACTTAATGACTTGTGCTGTCATTAACGGAATTAAAGTGCGCCTGTTTGCTACACTCTGCTCTCCTGCACCTGACTTCGCCTCCGCTACACACGCTTAACAGGATCATGAGATTCTGTTAATCAAACTAAGAGCCATGGGCATTAACAATTTAGCAGTAAAATGGGTAAGCTCTTACCTGCAAGGAAGAAAACAGATGTTGGATGTGGATGGGACCCTGTCTAAACCCAAAATCTTGAACTGCGGGATACCCCAAGGGAGTGTGCTGGGTCCACTTTTATTTATATTGTATATAAATGATCTGAAATCTGCCTGTACATGTGACCTTTTCCTATATGCAGATGATTCTGCACTGTTGGTTTCCCACAAAGACCAAAATGTGGTTGAGAAATCCCTCAGTGATGAACTTCTTATGTCATTAAATGGCTATATGACAATAAGCTGTCGCTTCACCTTGGAAAAATAGAGTCCATCTTGTTAGGGTCCAAAGTGAAACTGAGGAAATCACCAGATTTTAAGGTGGTGTAGGTGACATAGTAGTCGCAGCAAAACAAGTATCTTAAGTATCTTGGATGTGTGCTAGATAACCATCTGACAGGAGTGCATGGCACAAAATGTTATTGCCAAAGTAAACCATAAAATTAGGTTCCTGGCTAAAACCTCCAAATATTTGGATAAGAATGCAATGGGGACATTGGCAGGGTCTCTTGTTCAGTGCCACTTCAACTATGCATGCTCTTCCTGGTACAATAGTGCCCCCAAGATATAAAAAAATTAATTGCAGACATCTCAGAACAAATTAGTCAGGATTATTCTTAAACTTCCAGCACTTACGCATCTTGACTACTCCCACTTTGAAAGCCTTAGATGGCTTAAAGTGGAGCAGAGAGTTGCTCAGATAAAATTGTGTCTTGTACATAAGATTGTGCACAGTATGGTCCCCAGGTACTTATGTAACTACTTTAACTTAGTAAGGATAACCATAACTATTCAACTGGAAGGAGTGAAACTGACATGGTTCCTTTTAGATTTAAAAGTGGTAAAGGGAAAAAAAATGTATACTCGGCTGCCGTTCTTTGGAATAATCTTCCAAAGAATTTTTAAATGTATAAGCTCCATAGGTAGTTTCAAGTTCTCACTGAAAATAAATGCTTAATAGTAGTATGTCTCAAAAGTGAGTGGTAAGATTAAAGTAGGTGTCAGAGAGGGACATGCCCAGGATAGCATATGGTCTGCCTTTTTGGTGCCTGTTGTTTATTATATTGTGACTGTCTTGTGTGTGTGTGTGTGTGTGTGTGTGTGTGTGTGTGTGTGTGTGTGTGTGTGTGTGTGTGTGTGTGTGTGTGTGTGTGTGTGTGTGTGTGTGTGTGTGTGTGTGTGTGTGTGTGTGTGTGTGTGTGTGTGTGTGTGTGTGTGTGTGTGTGTGTGTGTGTGTGTAGACAGTTGAAGTCAGAAGTTTACATACACCTTAGCCAAATACATTTAAACTCAAGTTTTTCACAATTCCTGACATTTAATCCTAGTAAAAATGACTTGTCTTAGGTCAGTTAGGATCACAACTTTATTTTAAGAATGTGAAACATCAGAATAATAGTAGAGAGAATGATTTATTTCAGCTTTTATTTCAGCTTTTCACATTCCCATTGGGTCAGAAGTTTACATATACTCAATTAGTATTTGGTAGCATTGCCTTTAAATTCTTTAACTTGGGTCAAATGTTTCGGGTAGCCTTCCACAAGCTTCCCACAATAAGTTGGGTGAATTTTGACCCATTCCTCCTGACAGAGCTGGTGTAACTGAGTCAGGTTTCTAGGCCTCCTTGCTCGCACACACTTTTTCAGTTCTGCCCACAAATGTTCTATAGGATTGAGGTCAGGGCTTTGTGATGGCCACTCCAATACCTTGACTTTGTTGTCCTTAAGCCATTTTGCCACAACTTTGGAAGTATGCTTGTGGTCATTGTCCATTTGGAAGGCCCATTCGCGACCAAGCTATAACTTCCTGACTGATGTCTTGAGATGTTGCTTCAATATATCCACATCATTTTACATCCTCCTGATGCCATCTATTTTGTGAAGTTCACCAGTCCCTCCTGCAGCAAAGCACCCCCACAACATGATGCTGCCACCCCCGTGCTTCACGGTTGGGATCGTGTTCTTCGGCTTGCAAGCATCCCCCTTTTTCCTCCAAACATAACGATGGTCATTATAGCCAAACAGTTCTATTTTTGTTTCATCAGACCAGAGGATATTTCTCCAAAAAGAACGATCTTTGTCCACATGTGCAGTTGCAAACTGTAGTCTGGCTTTTTTATGCCGGTTTTGGAGCAGTGGCTTCTTCCTTGCTGAGCGGCCTTTCAGGTTCGGTTGATACAGGACTCGTTTAACTGTGGATATAGATAATTTTGTACCTGCTTCCTCCAGCATCTTCACAAAGTCCTTTGCTGTTGTTCTGGGATTTATTTGCACTTTTCGCACCAAAGTAAGTTCATCTCTAGGAGACAGAGCGCGTCTCCTTCCTGAGCGGTATGACGGCTGCGTGATCCCATGGTGTTTATACTTGCGTACTATTGTTTGTACAGATAAACATTGTACCTTCGGGCGTTTGGAAATTGCTCCCAAGGATGAACCAGACTTGTGGAGGTCTACAATTTTATTTCTGAGGTCTTGGCTGATTTCTTTTGATTTTCCCATGATGTCAAGCAAAGAGGCACTGCATTTGAAGATAGGCCTTGAAATACATCCACAGGTACACCTCCAATTGACTCAAATGATGTCAATTAGCCTATCAGAAGCTTCTAAATCCATGACATCATTTTCTGGAATTTTCCAAGCTGTTTAATGGCACAGTCAACTTAGTGTATGTAAACTTCTGACCCACTGGAATTGTGATACAGTGAATTATAAGTGAAATAATCTGTCTGTAAACAATTGTTGGAAAAATGACTTGTGTCATGCACAAAGTAGATGTCCTAACCGACTTGCCAAAACTATAGTTTGTTAACAAGAAATTTGTGGAGTGGTTGAAAAACGAGTTTTAATGACTCCAACCTAAGTGTATGTAAACTTCTGACTTCAACTGTATATATTAGCGATTGATTGTTTATATATTAAGGGTATGTGAGACAAGGAAGATGTACCTGTCCATAGTTGTTTATTAGGAACGGAAATTGTATTAATTATCGGATGTTGTGAAACAAACAACCATTGTGTTTGTCATTGTCTGTTGTCATTACAATCCCCGCCTAACCTTGTTGTATTCCCCCTTCCCCTTTCCCTCTTCAAAAGGACCAGGCTATCTGTCTGACTGTGGCTGCCGATAACTTCAGAATGAAGTTGACTACAAATACAAAGTTGCCAAAGTATTTGCAATTGTTACAAACAAGTGAAGGATAAAATGATGCTTCAAATGAAAACCGAGATGACTGCATTGAAAGATACGTAGGCAATTTCAATCACATTGATATCAATTATATGTTCAATCCATTAAGTTCGATTTTGCACATACGCTACTATCTGTAATTTTTGCCTCTATGTGTTTCATGATGTGTGACATGATGTAATGCATTATTATTGTGTTAGTATAATAAGCCACCTCAAAAGACTATTTGCTGCCATAGGTGGTAATATCGCTCCAGGCGCTGATCCGCAACTGGGAAACGAAGACCTGGTCAGTTTAGGATAGATTGACTTCACTCATGGGGCCATCCTCTTTTTGAGTTCACCTACCAAACTGTCTGTGTCTGAACTCAATCCACACTGTGGGCCTGCTGATACCGGTAACACTGTAATTGAAGAGGGTATACAACAGTAATTCATATGAAACCATTCATAACACCTTTATGAGTGTTGCAATCATTCATTCAGTATCATTTGTATTTTTACAGCCACAGTACCCAACGTAGTTGCCCTAAGAACACAAGAACACATGTACACTGAGTTTACAAAATATTAGTAACCTTTTTTGATGTCACTTGTTAAATCCACTTCAATCAGTGTAGATGAAGAGGAGGAGACCGGTTAAAGAAGGATTTTCAAGCCTGGAAGAGAATTGAGACATGGATTGTGCATTTGTACCATTCAGAGGGTGAATGGGCAAGACAAACTATTTAAGTGCCTTTGAATGAGGTATGGTAATAGGTGCCAGGCGCACCGTTTTGTTTGTCAAGAATTGCAACGCTGCTGGGTTTTTCAAGCTCAACATTTTCCCATGTGTATCAAAAATGGTCCACCATCCAAACGACATCCAGCCAACTTGACACAACTGTGGGAAGCATTGGAGTCAACATGGACCAGCATCCACATGGAACGCTTTCGATACCTGAGGGCACAAAGGGGTGCAACTCAATATTACACTCAGTGTAAGAGTTCAGAATTTAATAAGATCGTCTAAGTCTTGATCATTCGTAAGACTGTTCAACCAGTGGCTTCCCGACACATTGAAAGATCACAAGAGGGAACAGAACACTCATGTTCTTTGACACAAAAAATGTAAGTGTCTGTTCCAAATGTTAGTCTTGCACATTCTGCTTCTATGATCCTTCTTATTCCCTGGTTGAAGTGACAAATACACTATATATATACAAAAGTATGTGGACACCCCTTCAAATTAGTAGACTTGGCTATTTCAGCCACACCCGTTGCTGACAGGTGTATAAAATCGAGCACACAGCCATGCAATCTCCATAGACAAACATTGGCAGTAGAAGTCAGTTCCTCAAATTTCTGCTCAGCCAAGAAGTGGTAGGCCACACAAGCTCACAGAACGGGACCGCCGAGTGCTGAAGAGAATAGCGCGTAAAAATCCAATTTGTCATAATTCTCAGTTATTTGATTGAATGGGATAAATACTCTCTCCTCCCTTCAAAACAACAGGTTTGTGATCTGCGTGTCTATGGGACCAATGCAGCATACGGTAAGAGAGCACTGTTGACAAATGTTGACATTTTCAGTGGGTGCTGCTCTGTTTTCTTAGAATGAGCTGGTGGTTTCAGTGTAGGTACAAATAGGTCACGTGACGACTGCACAGGAAAGTGGTTTAAAAAAAATAAAAGCATTGGTATGTATGTTTAAGGAAGATCTGCATCCCAATTCAGAGGGACTGAAGCACACTGCACCTCAGAAACGATAATTGTAGTGGGAGTGTGTAAATGTGGCTGTGAACACCTTCAGACAAACTGATGAGCCTGGCTATGGGACTCTCAAACAAAATAATCCAAAGGTCAACAACAACAAAAAGTTCAGACTTCAGCTAAGCTAGAGAAGGGAGCTGATGGGTGACTGTCGAACAGAAGTCAAGTCAGACTGTTCAGATGTGGTAGGAAACATTGTTCCCCGTTTTGCACTCGAGGACTCCACCTTAAAAAAAAAGTTATGCTATCTAGCTCCCCTCCTTTGTGTCCCTATGGAAATAGAGCTGCATTATTAATACAACTCAGCATAGCTCCTCTGTAAGTTGTAGCATTAAAGGAGCCAGTGGTGGGTTTATGCCCAGATTTGTTCTACTACAGCGGCCCATTTCCACGCATGCAGCTGGTTCATGAAATATGGATAGGGGGCTAAAGCACGGCAAGGGAAACACTAACTGGGAGGGGAAGCACTAACTGGGAGGGCTAAAGAACGGCAAGGGAAGCACTAACTGGGAGGGCTAAAGAACTGCAAGGGAAACATTAACTGGGAGGACTAAAGAACTGCAAGGGAAACATTAACTGGGAGGACTAAAGAACTGCATGGGAAACATTAACTGGGAGGACTAAAGAACTGCAAGGGAAACATTAACTGGGAGGACTAAAGAACTGCATGGGAAACATTAACTGGGAGGACTAAAGAACTGCATGGGAAACATTAACTGGGAGGGCTAAATAACGGCAAGGGAAACACTAACTGGGAGGACTAAAGAACGGCAAGGGAAACACTAACTGGGAGGGCTAAAGAACGGCAAGGGAAACACTAACTGGGAGGGCTAAAGAACTGCAAGGGAATCACTAACTGGGAGGGCTAAATAACTGCAAGGGAAACACTAACTGGGAGGGCTAAAGAACTGCAAGGGAATCACTAACTGGGAGGGCTAAAGACCGACAAGGGAAACACTAACTGGGAGGGCTAAAGAACTGCAAGGGAAACACTAACTGGGAGGGCTAAAGACCGACAAGGGAAACACTAACTGGGAGGGCTAAAGAACTGCAAGGGAAACACTAACTGGGAGGGCTAAAGACCGACAAGGGAAACACTAACTGGGAGGGCTAAAGAACTGCAAGGGAAACACTAACTGGGAGGGCTAAAGACCGACAAGGGAAACACTAACTAGGAGGGCTAAAGAACTGCAAGGGAAACACTAACTGGGAGGGCTAAAGAACTGCAAGGGAATCACTAACTGGGAGGACTAAAGACCGACAAGGGAAACACTAACTGGGAGGGCTAAAGAACTGCAAGGGAATCACTAACTGGGAGGGCTAAAGACCGACAAGGGAAACACTAACTGGGAGGGCTAAAGAACTGCAAGGGAAACACTAACTGGGAGGGCTAAAGAACGGCAAGGGAAACTAACTGGGAGGGCTAAAAAACTGCAAGGGAAACATTAACTGGGAGGACTAAAGAACTGCAAGGGAAACATTAACTGGGAGGACTAAAGAACTGCATGGGAAACATTAACTGGGAGGACTAAAGAACTGCAAGGGAAACATTAACTGGGAGGACTAAAGAACTGCAAGGGAATCACTAACTGGGAGGGCTAAAGAACGGCAAGGGAAACATTAACTGGGAGGGCTAAAGAACTGCAAGGGAATCACTAACTGGGAGGGCTAAAGAACGGCAAGGGAAACATTAACTGGGAGGGCTAAATAACTGCAAGGGAAACACTAACTGGGAGGGCTAAAGAACGGCAAGGGAATCACTAACTGGGAGGGCTAAAGAACTGCAAGGGAAACACTAACTTTGAACCGTTGCTTCACCAGTAGTGATTTTACATTATGAATGAGGACATTATGGTAAATAACTATCCTAAAGTCATTGTTGATCATCATAGGTTCTGTCTCATCCAGGCAGAACTGTGTGACTCACTTGATGGATTGTCAGTAGATATTCCCGAACATCATCTGTAGATTCTCTCCACCACCTCGGTCCTTAACTTGAGGGGAGTCGGTTAACTGGACTCTCCCCAACACCCCAAGCCATAATGAATGTAGTGTGACCAGCGATGAACGAGAGACTTAATTAGCAAGCCTGTTCATCACAGCAAGAAATTAGGTTTTGTTTAGGAAGTGTATGTGTCTATTCTGGGGTCCACAGCCATTCCTGCTTCTTGCAGGATAAGCAATTATTCTGTGTGTCAGTGGTGCTTACGCTCAAAGGAAACTCAACTCAGGCAGCGTGGCCCTTGGCAAAAGTGGTTATTGGCTGTGTGTGTGTGTGTGTGAGTGAGAGAGCACACCTGTGTGCATTTCTGTGAATGTCTGTGTGCATGCATTTCCATTAGAGGTCGACCGATTATGATTTTTCAACGCCGATACCGATACTGATTATTGAAGAACAAAAAAAGCCGATACCGATTAATCGGCCGATTAAAAAAAAAGATGTATTTATATATATATATTTATATATATCATACACACACACATTTTTGTAATAATGACAATTGCAACAATACTGAATGAACAATGAACACTTTTATTTTAACTTAATATAATACATAAATAAAATCAATTTAGTCTCAAATAACATGAGAACATATGTTAAAACGAACCACCAGCTTTCATGGGTCTTCAATATTCCCAGTTATGAAGTTTTAGGTTGTAGTGCAGAAAGCAGAGCTTGTCTGCATGGTTCCCTGTCAGTCTGCTCCTCCGCGAAACACAGACCTTATTTGAAGTAGATCAAGACATTCTCTATGGAAGACATGAAAGGTAAAATAACGAAGGAACCCCTTTCAAGTTCAGCCGCAAGTTATTACAGGAATTATAACGCGTCGACTATTTCTCTCTGAAACATATACCTTTGACTAATCCGGAAACTATCACCTCGAAAACAAAACGTTTATTCCGTTCCGTATTTTATCTAATGGGTGGCATCCATGACTCTAAATATTCCTGTTACATTGCACAACCTTCAATGTTATGTTATAATTACGTAAAATTCTGGCAAATGAGTTCGCAAAGTACCAGGCGGCCCAAACTGTTGCATATACCCTGACTCTGCGTGCAATGAACGCAAGAGAAATGACACAATTTCACCTGGTTAATATTGCCTGCTAACCTGGATTTCTTTTAGCTAAATATGCAGGTTTAAAAATATATACTTGTGTATTGATTTTAAGGCATTGATGTTTATGGTTAAGTACACATTGGAGCAATGACAGTCATTGATTGTTTTTTATAAGATAAGTTTAATGCTAGCTAGCAACTTACCTTAGCTCACTGCATTCGCGTAACAGGCAGGCTCCTCGTGGAGTGCAATGTAATCAGGTGTTAGAGCATTGGACTAGTTAACTGTAAGGTTGCGAGATTGGATCCCCCGAGCTGACAACGTTAAAAATCGTTAACGTTAAAAATCGTTAACGTTAATACTTAAGTATATTTAAAACAAAATACTTTTAGACTTTTACTCAAGTAGAGTTTTACTGGCTGACTTTCACTTTTACTTGAGTAGCTTTCTATTATCTCTATACTTTTACTGAAGTATGACAATTGTTTACTTTTTCCACCACTGCATTCGAGTGACTCCACAATAATGATTTAAATGACAGAGTGAAAAGAAGAATAAAAATACTCCAAAACATGCATCATGTACGCAACAAGGCCCTAAAGTAATACTGCAAAAAACCCAGCAAAGGAATACACTTTTTGGCCTAAATACAAAGCCTTATGTTTTGGGGCAAATCCAATACAACACATCACTGAGTAACTGTCTCCTTATTTTCAAGCATGGTGGGAGCTGCATCATGGTATGGGTAGGCTTGACATCAGCAAAGACGGGGTTTCTCAGGATAAAAAGAAATGGGATGGAGCTAAGCACCGGCAAAATCCTAGAGGAAAACCTGCTTCAGTCTGTTTTAAGGGGGGGGGGGGTGTAAGTTGAGCCATTTCTTTACATTCAGCATCACTCCATCGAGGGAAATATATAGTATTATTTCTAACGAAGATCTATGTCAATGCAACATGTAAAGTGTTGGTCCCATGTTTCATGAACTGAAATACGTACAAAAAGCTTATTTCTCTTAAATGATATACACAAATGTGTTTACATCCATGTTAGTGAGCCTTTCTCCATTGCCAAGATCCACCTGGCAGGTGTGACATATCAAGAAGCTGATTTAAACAGCATGATTACACAGGTGCACCTTCTGCTGGGGAAAATAAAATGTAATTCTAAAATGTGCAGTTTTGTCACACAATGCCACAGATTTCTCAAGTTTTGAGGGAGCGTGCAATTGGCATGCTGACTGCAGGAATGTTAGTCAAAGCTTTTTCCAGAGAATTTAATGTTAATTTCTCTACTGTAAATAGCCTCCAACGTTGTTTTAGAGAATTTGGCAGTATGTCCAACCGGCCTCACAACCGCAGACCACTTGTCACCATGTCAGCCAAGGACCTCCACATCCTCCATCTGCGGGCTCGTCTGAGACCAGCCACCCAGATAGCTGATGAAACTGTTGGTTTGCACTACCGAAGAATTTCTGCACAAACTGTCAGAAACCGTCTCAGGGAAACTCATCTGCGTGATCTTGACCTGACTGTAATTCGGTGTTGTAACCGACTTCAGTTGGCAAATGCTCACCTTCGATGGTTTCAACTGTACCGGGCAGATGGCAGACAGCGTGTATGGCATCGTGTGGGCAAGCGGTTTGCTGATGTCAACGTTGTTAATAAAGTGTCCCGCCAATATCATGCAACTTCGCACAGCCATTGAAAAGGAGTGGGACAACCTTCCACAGGCCACAATCAACAGCCTGATCAACTCTATGTGAAGGAGATGTGTTGCGCTGCATGAGGCAAATGGTGGTCAAACCAGATACTGACTGGTTTTCTGATCCACGACACTACTTTTTTGTCTTTTTAAACATTTTAAGCATATTTTAACACAGGCTTAACACCTTACAAACGCTTTGTACTTTTTAAAACACATTTAACATAGGCCAGGCTCTGTTGTTACCTCATATCCCAGCGATAATGACTTGCACTATGTCTGAAAAGAAAACACTTTCATTTGCTCAACTTGCCATTGGTTCAACTTACCCCACGATTTTAACTATATTAGCCCACACAACTACAAGGACACACTTTTATGTTATGTTTAGGACCTCGTGTTGAAGTTGATCTACTTTGGTTTAGATACAAGCATCATGAAACCTCTAACACAAATGAATTTGACTTGGTGAAAATCTGTTTTTTGGACCTAACATGCTTACCACTTCTTCCATGTGGTTTATTCCTTCACAGACTCCATGAAATTACCTCTTCCTAAATATTTGGTCAAATGATTCATTTTGTGTATGGTTTCCTAGAAACAAGGGTCGCTCAACTTACCCCTTTGACTGAACTTACCCTATTCTCCCCTACACCAGACACTCGGAGAGGAATTCACTGTTCAGCAGGACATTAACCTACAACACAAGTCCAAATCTACATTGGAGTTGCTTACCAAGAAGACAGTGAATGACTGGCCAAGTTACAGTCTTGACTTTACATCTGCTTGCAAATGTATGTCAATACTTGAAAATTGCTGTGTAGTCATGATCCCCAACACCTTGACAGTGCATGAATAATAATAAATAAAATGTGCAAATATTGTACAATCCAGGTGTGCAAAGCTCTTAGAGATTTACCCAAGAAGACTCACAGCTGTAGTCACTGCCAAAGGGGATTCTAACATGTATTGACTCAGGAGGGTATAGTAGTGTTATAGTAGTTATAGTAGTGTTCCATTTTTCATTAATCACATTTTTTATTTTTTATTACTTTGACAGAATATTTTGTGTAGATCATTGACAAAAAATGACAGTTAAATCCAGTGTTGCAATGCTTTCACTCCATCTGCACTGAAACCTGTATTTGTTTGATTTAATTGTTTGTATTGTTTGATGTATCCTCCCTCCATTTTGTGTTGAGCTAAAGCTAACGTGGTTCATGGAAACTGAGATTGGGAGAAAAATATATGAAGTTGTGACCTGTCTGTGACCTGTCTCAGAACCTCCCATGTTCTTCCACTCAGACCCTAAACTAAAATAACCTGTGTTGCCTATGGTACAGTAGAACTGTTATTCATATCTCCCTATGCTCTAGGGTGTGTGTAGTCAGATCTATGGTACTGAATTAAGTTTAATCACAGCCCTCTCGGCCAGGGTGTACCATTTGACTTTGTAGGCAGGGTTTGGGAATTGAATGGAAAACATGGAATGGATACATACACTCGGGCTCCCGAGTGGCGCAGCAGTCTAAGGCACTGCATCTCAGTGTAAGAGGTGTCACTACAGTCCCTGGTTCGAATCCAGGCTGTATCACATCCAGCCATGATTGGGAGTCCCATAGGGCGGAGCACAATAGGCCCAGCGTCGTCCAGGTTTGGCTGGGGTAGGCCGTCATTGTAAATAAGAATTTGTTCATAACTGACTTGCCTAGTTAAATTAAGATTAAATTAACATATGTCTGGTATATATGCCCAGATTTCACCTATACAGAGCTGATTATTTCCTTGAACTCTGTAACAAATCGAAAGGAGGCGGTGTTCGCTTCTACATCATTTAATGATGTCACAACTTTTGAAATCATGTTCTTTCGATCTGGAATCCTTTTTCATCAACTGCAAGCCCTTCTATCCACCACAGGAATTTGCCTCCGTAATCCTGGCGAGTGTTTACATCCCGCCCAGCGCATGCGAACACACAGCACTACGGCTACTTGCTGACCAGATCACAGAGGCGGAAGGGAAATACCCGGATTCAGCTCTTACCATCCTGGGCGATTTTATTCGTACCTTTTTGAGAGATGAGCTGCCCAGATACAAACAGCTGGTGAAATGCCACACTTGAGAGCAGAATACCTTGGATCGTGTATACAGCACAATTCCCCCCTGGGGAACTCTAATCATGTGATGCTCCAACTCATCCCCACAAAGAGAGGCTGAAAACCGCCACGCCTATTAAGAAAACAGTGAGGAAATGGACTAGTTAGGCCATAGGGGAGTTAAAGTACTGCCTGTACTCAACTGATTGGGACATACTCTATTTATAAACCCTGGTTCACTGCTGAACTTAGAGCTCTGCGCTCAGCCAAAGAGGTGAAACATAGGAGCAACAACAAAGAGGACTATAGAACTATCACAAAGGGCCCTCAGCCATCAAGATTCTCCTCAGCCATCTTGCCCCTCAGCTGGCAACACCCTCAGCCATCAGGTCGCCACCTCCCCTGCTGCCATCCTGCCCCAATCCCATCTACTTCTTATTCCCCCTCCCCCTTCCACCTCCCCTTCCCCCGTCATTACAGAACATGAGGTGAACAAGCTCTTCAAGAGGAAAAACTGAAGGAAGGCTGCAGGCCCGGACCGGGTCTCCTCAGCCACACTAAAGCACTGCACTGTCCAGCTTCCCCCTTTTCACTGTCATATTCAAGTCTCTGGAACTATAAACTGTACCAGACTGCTTCAAATCTTCCACCGTCATCCCCATCCCGAAGAAACAAAAGGTGACCGGCCTGAACGACTACAGACCTGTAGCACTCACCTGATGAAAACCTTTGCGCACATGGTCATGACCCATCTCAAAACCACCACAGGCACCCTCCTTCACCCCATGCAGTTCGCCTATAGAGCCAATAGGTCAGCTGACGATGCTTTCAACATGGGCCTTCATTACATCCTCCAAAACTTCGACAACCCAAGGACATATGCAAGGATATTGTTTGTGGACTTTAGCTCAGCCTTCAACAAAATCATTCCGGACCTGCTACAGCACAAACTCCCAACATCTTTCAGACTCCCTATCACTCAGCAAGGGGGTGCCTCATGGTTGCATGCTCTCCCACAGTGGCAGATTTAGGCATAGGCGAAATGGACAGCTGCCCAGGGCGGCATATTGCTGGGGGCGTCACGGGCACCCACACCCCCCAAAAATATTATAAAATTAAATAAACGTCACGTCAATGATATCATGTCACCGTGTGGGACTGTGGGTCAATTAACCTTGCCGGAGTGGGTGCCCTGATTGTAGTTTGTGAGCTAGGCAGGCTACTGCCTGGGAAGGTCTCTCACTCAGAAATACGAGGTGGAGAGGGGGGCGGGGGTCGGTTGACCTCAGGTCTCCCCACTGGAAGCCCGATGTAGGGGGAGCGGGGGAATCTATCAAATAGCGCACCTCTAACTTTGTACAGTACTAATGCAATTAATCAGTTGTGAAATTGAGTTTGTGTGTTTCAAGTTTGAAGTGCTATAGTGTAATAATCAGGTTCTCTTCTTTATAAGTGTGTTATTCTGTTATTCTATTTGTGTGATATAGGATTTGTGCAATTTAGTTTTATTTGTGTGTTTTTTGTTAGCAATAGGGTAATAGTGTAATATTTCCATTCTCTTTTTATTTGTATTTATATACTACAATTTGTTTCTATTTGTCTTTGTTACTTCTTTTTGATATTTATGAGTCTTATTTTTGTATATATATTTAGATTGATATAGTTTTAAATGTTATGATTATTTATTTGTGCCCAGGGAGCCATACAAGCTAGAACCGCCACTGCTCTCCCCCCTCCTCTACTCACTTTACAGCGCTGGAGGTGCAAACATTGTCAAACAACTCAAGTTTGCTGATGACACCACCCTGGTCGGTCTCATCTCGGACGCTGACGAGTCCAAGTACTGAGGTGAGGCTGACTGACTGGTGGCCTGGTGCAGTCGCAACAACCTGGAACGCAACATAGTCAAAACCGTGGAGATGGTGGTGGACTTCAGAAAACGTCCCACAACATCTCTCCCCCTCTAGATTGATTTCTCAGCCGTCAGTACGGCCAAGCCATTCAAATTCCTGGGGACCATAAATCTCTTACGACCTCAGGTGGGAGGACAACATGACAGCGGTGACCAAGAAGGCTCAACAGAAGATACTATCTGCACCAGCTGAGGAAACTCAAACTCTCTCAGACAATTCTTGTTCGGTTCAACACGTCAATCCCCACCTTTTTTATCACTGTCTGGTTTGGGTCTGCGTCTGCCCACTGCAAGGGCAAACTGCAGCTCATCATCTGGTCTGCGGAGAAGGTCATCGGCTGTCACCTACCCTCGATCAAGGACCTGTACGCCTCCAGGACAAGGAAGAGTGCAGGTAAGATCATTGCCGACCCTGTCCACCCCGGACATTTCCGCTCTGGCAGATGGTTCAGGTCAATTATGAACCATAACCACCCGCCAGCTGAACAGTTTCTTCCCCCATGCTGTGACCCTCATAAACAGGCCATCGAGCTCCTAGGGTTTAAGTGACTTTGCATTGGGCCCATTACGGCACGTTGTCATCAATGACCTCAAATACTAATCTGCACAACACTGTATATGCTCTGTAAATATTTACCACGGCAGAATCCCTCCCTCTGCTTATATCCCCTCTGTAAATTGTATATTCTTACTGAGTGTGATGTTTTTGGTCAGTGAAATATGCAGTGACTTCAGTCTTTCCATCCTCAGCAGTGGCATGGTGACACAGCAGCATACATTTTGGGCTGGGCTGTAATAATCTACATAGTGCTGTGGATGGTCTGGCCATTCTTTTGGACCGTGCCATTTATCTCAGCAGCGACAGCCTCACTCCACAAACATACAGACCTAATTCTGGGAACTTAGGAGGCTACTAATAATTAGCCTTTTCAATTTTTTTTTTTTTTTTTTTTTTTTTTTTTTTTTTAAATTTTATCCCCTTTTCTCCCCAATTTTCGTGGTATCCAATCGCTAGTAATTACTATCTTGTCTCATCGCTACAACTCCCGTACGGGCTCGGGAGAGACGAAGGTCGAAAGTCATGCGTCCTCCGAAGCACAACCCAACCAAGCCGCACTGCTTCTTAACACAGCGCGCCTCCAACCCGGAAGCCAGCCGCACCAATGTGTCGGAGGAAACACCGTGCACCCGCCCCCCTCAGTTAGCGCGCACTGCGCCCGGCCCGCCACAGGAGTCGCTGGAGCGCGATGAGACAAGGATATCCCTACCGGCCAAACCCTCCCTAACCCGGACGACGCTAAGCCAATTGTGCGTCGCCCCACGGACCTCCCGGTCGCGGCCGGCTGCGACAGAGCCTGGGCGCGAACCCAGACTCTGGTGGCGCAGCATAGCACTGCGATGCAGTGCTCTAGACCACTGCGCCACCCGGGAGGCCCCTAGCCTTTTCAATTAATGCTCCCGAAGAAACCAGACTAGCTTTACATCAACAGGAGATGAAACCCAAATTATTTTAAGAGTATGCAATGATATGGGCTTCTAAGGCAACTACAACATCCGTTGCTGTGAAAGTCAACATCACGTTGACTCATTTCAATGGCGAAGCACACACACTTTATCATTAGCTCTAATCACAGATATTGGACGGATGCCAGTCCATGCCTGCAGGCAACAACTGTAGCTAAAAACAGACCTGTAATTAAAAATGACCATGTATCCACAACACACAATGAGATCTCCAGACAACTACTTTGATCTGTCAAGCTCAGCTATCCTCCAGTGGGACTGAATGACAGCTCAATCCAGTTTTAGCTAGCTACAGTCTACACTGAAGAACACTGTGCTCCATTTAACAACAACAAATGACCACAGGGATTTACCAGAGTCCCAAAACTCAGAGGAGGAAGGGGAGGACCATCCTACTCAGTGAATTTCATAAAAAGTGTATAACATTAATGTTATCCTTTTTAGATACACTATACTGAATATATTCACATCACCAAATAACTGATTAAAACACAATGTTTTGAAATGGTCTGCAGTAGCATCAACAGCGCCCTCTAGGGTATCGCCATGGTGTACCCGGAGGACAGCTGTGTTCCGTCCTCCTCTGGGTACATTCTTCAATACAAAACCTAGGAGGTTCATGGTTCTCACCCCGTTCCATAGACTTACACAGTAATTGTGATGACTTCCGGAGGACGTCCTCCAACCTATCAGAGCTCTTGCAGTATGAACTAACATCTTGTCCATCCAATCAAAGGATCAGAGACTGAATCTAGTACTGAAAGCATAAACTACAGCTAGCTAGCACTGCAGTGCATAAAGTGTGGACAGTTTTGAACAAATTATTTTCTCCCAAAATGAAGGTTCAGCAGAGAGATTGTCTAAAGCAGCTTATTTAGCCTAGTCAACAACCTGACTCAAAGAGTGAGAAATGCTATTTATGTTAGCTAGCAGGCTAAGGCTATTTAACACCTGCATCTGTTCCAAGTCAAGGTAAGTGTTTGGTTTTATTAATTTATTGCCACCGGGGCCCGCTGGGGTAACTGCTAAACTGCACTGCGTAATTGTACTCATGGATTGGATTCTAGGTTTACTAATGGGTTAGTTCTAGTTTGTTGACCATAACGTTAATATGATATTAATATGATGTAAGTTGTTGGCGCCCCCCCTTGGTTTGTGCTGTGGTGGAGATCTTTGTGGGCTATACTCGGCCTTGTCTCAGGATTGTAAGTTGGTGGTTGAAGATATCCCTCTAGTGGTGTGGGGGCTGTGCTTTGGCAAAGTGGGTGGGGTTATATCCTTCCTGTTTGGCCCTGTCCGGGGGTTTCTTCTGATGGGGCCACAGTGTCTCCTGACCCCTCCTGTCTCAGCCTCCAGTATTTATGCTGCAGTAGTTTATGTGTCGGGGGGCTAGGGTCAGTTGGTTATACCTGGAGTACTTCTCCTATCTTATCCAGTGTCCTGTGTGAATTTAAGTATGCTCTCTCTAATTCTCTCGTTCTCTCTTTCTTTCTCTCTCTCGGAGAACCTGAGCCCTAGGACCATACGTCACGGCAAACCGGGCATGATGACTCCTTGCTGTCCCCAGTCCGCCTGGCCTTGCTGCTATTCCAGTTTCAGCTGTTCTGCCTGCGGTTATGGAACCCCTACCTGTCCCAGACCTGCTGTTTTCAACTCTTAATGATCGGCTATGAAAAGCCAACTGATATTTATTCCTGATTATTATTTGACCATGCTTGTCATTTATGAACATTTTGAAAATCTTGGCTCTCTCTAATTCTCTCCTTCTCTCTTTCTTTCTCTCTCTCGGAGGACCTGAGCCCTAGGACCATACGTCACGGCAAACCGGGCATGATGACTCCTTGCTGTCCCCAGTCCGCCTGGCCTTGCTGCTATTCCAGTTTCAGCTGTTCTGCCTGCGGTTATGGAACCCCTACCTGTCCCAGACCTGCTGTTTTCAACTCTTAATGATCGGCTATGAAAAGCCAACTGATATTTATTCCTGATTATTATTTGACCATGCTTGTCATTTATGAACATTTTGAAAATCTTGGCTCTCTCTAATTCTCTCTTTCTTTCTCTCTCTCGGAGGACCTGAGCCCTAGGACCATACGTCAGGACTACCGGGCATGATGACTCCTTGCTGTCCCCAGTCCACCTGGCCTTGCTGCTATTCCAGTTTCAACTGTTCTGCCTGCGGTTATGGAACCGCCACCTGTCCCAGACCTGCTATTTTCAACTCTTAATGATCGGCTATGAAAAGCCAACTGAAAATTATTCATGATTATTATTTGACCATGCTTGTCACATGAATATTTTGAACATCTTGGCATAGTTCTGTTATAATCTCCACCCGGCACAGCCAGAAGAGGACTGGCCACCCCTCATAGCCTGGTTCCTCTCTAGGTTTCTTCCTAGGTTTTGGCCTTTCTAGGGAGTTTTTCCTAGCCACCGTGCTTCTACACCTGCATTGCTTGCTGTTTGGGGTTTTAGGCTGGGTTTCTGTACAGCACTTCGAGATATTAGCTGATGTACGAAGGGCTATATAAAATAAACTTGATTTGATTTGATTTGTACCAGTTTAGGCTGTTGTGGTGACCGTATTATTGCCACACCGGCAGTCATGAGTCATGACCGCAGTCAAATTCAACGTGTCCATTGAGCCACGGTAATATCCTTTTATGCACTCTGGACATGCATTGGTAGTACCCAACTAGCTAATGACCAAAATGAAATAAATTCTAGTAATCACCTTTGAGTGTGGACTGTATTATTATGCATACTAGATGGACTGCTTACCTTATGCTCCAAACGTTCTAGTCTGGGAGAAAACGTATAGGCCTAGGCGATGCTGTTGGTTCATTCATTGTGTAAGGCGGCTTACAGAGTTAGCCTACAATGATAGGGAATTTATATTTGATTTTGAATAGCCTAGTAATAGAAAAAAAAAAAAAACATAATTAATAGACTGACACATTACCTTTAGCTACAGAATATCTCACCACCGTGCGTTTCCATCTCCTCCTCTTTTTCCTTCATTCCTTTCTCACGCATGCAGAGATGAGGGTTGTTAATTAAATATGTTTTGTTGTGAAAACATGTTACTGTCGATGTTCCTGAACAGATTTCACTTGGTTTCCAAAATTAAGCACTAGGTAGCTGCAGGAACATGGTTTGAGAGACCATTGCATACAGAGTTTGTGCAGAATATCACCTGTCACACAGCGAGAGTCTGCATGCTCCTCAAACAGTGGTTGATGCATGAAGTGAAATAAGTGTTGTTATAAGCCCAGACATTTCTATATGCAATCCCGAGTGAAAGCAGAGTTTTGATGGTTGCCACTAAAAAGAGGAGGATCCCAGCAGCTACTATAGTTCTCAGCTGCTCTGCTATAAACCGGAGTAGCTTCCCGGCATGATTTAAACTGCATACGGATTACATTTATTTTCCCCCTACCCCTGTTCTTACCCATTCTAAATTGAAACGAATTTGACATATTAGTAAAGACAAGATTCAATTGAGAATAGTCTGATGGGTGAAAATATGATCACTTGATGAGAGAACAGAGTGTGCAGCCTGATGCAAGGAACAGAGCGCTAGCTTTTTTTGCGAAATTATCAAATAGTCAATAGCCTATAGTCTCATCGTGCATTTTTGATTTTCTTAGTCATTCTAAGGTTTGTATCATTCACAACTAAATTTGTCAAATTACTCAATCTAGTGTTTCAAATCATCACTTTTACACTCAACATAGCCCTTCATATTCACATTCGCGCCGGAATGGGAATAATATATTTTCTTTATTTTATATATATTTTTTAAATGTATCCCTTTTTCGTGATATTCAATTGGTAGTTACAGTCTTGTCCCATCGTTGCAACTACGGTGCAGACTCGGGAGAGGCGAAGGTCGAGAGCCATGCGTCCTCTGAAACACGACCGTGCCATGCCGCACTGCTTCTTGACACACTGCTCGCTTAAGCCAGTTGCACCAATGTGTCGGAGGAAACACTGTACAACTGCCGACTGAAGTCAGCAGGCATGCGCCTGGCCCGCTAAAAGGAGTCGCTAGAGCACAAAGACATCCCAGCCGGCCAAACGCTCCCCTAAGCCAGACGACACTGGGCCAATTGTGTGCTGCCTCATCAGTCTCCCGGTCACAGCCGGCTGCGACACCGCCTGGGATTGAACCCGGGTCTGTAGTGATGCCTCAAGCCTTAGATGGCTGCGCCACTTGGGAGGCCCTCCTTTCTTTTTTATTAATTTAAGTTAAATCATATTATTGTTAATAAAATCATATCATATAAATGAATGGCACTGAACATATTCTTGTCAGTTAATTGAACTAGCCTAGAGCCTATGGATGGGGCATAGCCAGATAACATACAGTAGGAAATCAATTTTCTTCATATCATAATATTTCTTTAGACCTGCATAAAATAATTAATGGACTCATTACGATGTTGTATATTAAATGGATTTATTAGTCTTTTTAAATACAGATGTTTGCATCAGCGGCTTGTATGAGTGGTGGCCTGGAGATGCAAAACATGTTTATATGAATTAACCGTCAATTACCGTGAGACTGGTAGTCGTTTGCAAGACAATAACCGGCTGACAAAATGTTATGACCGCCACAGCCCTAGTAGTGGTTAGCGGTTATGGTATGAAGGTTTGGCTTGGAGAGGTTTTTGCCCCACAGACAGCTGTTGTGTTGTGCACTGAAGTCCACAAGCAAAGGGAAAAGGTGAGAGGAGAGCACGTAGATGCGAGAAGGAATTATTGGCTACAATGAGCAAAGTGATGATGCTGTAAGTGGCTGCTACGAAAGTGAACTATGTGTGCGGGTGACACATTCCGCCACTTTTGTTGCAAAACGTTTCTTAAATGGAAGCAAACAGAACAAAATTGGGAGGGACCTACCTGAACTCGTTTTAGATGCAAACCGGAACGTTTAGCAACTGTTTGACTAATGATTACACCCCAGATCAGCTAGATGCAGGCAAGAGTGTATAAAGCTGTGCCACTGTCTGTCACCTTGACAATTCAAATTTGTCTCTCGGCCTGTGTTATAAACTGTTGTTATAAACTTTAATTTGTAGGCTAGGTTGTAGCAACCTCATGATAGGTATAGGGAAAATGTGAGTATCATGTAGTAGCCTAAACCTGTCAATTGTGGAGTTAGGTGAATAGAATATAAATGACAGTCATCCAATATGCAGTAATAAAAATCATCCTCTCTAATCTTGAACGGCACGAACCGCTACTGGTGTGTGAGCATTTTAAACTAAAGCTAGCTTCATCTTTTTTGGAATCCTGTCATCTTTTTAGAAGGGTAGCTCTCATTGTAGACGTGTCCATGCAAGATGAATGAGCCGGGTAAGAAACGCTATAAAAAAATAAAACTATCTGTATCTGTTCAACTATATTCCACTGACAAACAACAACAATATGAGCACCATCTGAATGAGCACCATCTGAAGAACCAAACTCTCATGACTCCTGCTCTCTCTCCTGTTTAATATGGAACACCTCTGCAGCTGTCAAACAGTGCAGGGCTCGCTCCCCAGTGAATGACATGGCTGAGTGAGGACACATGGAGAACTAACTCTCACAGAGAGTGCTCATGAATAACAACACTGTAGAGGCCCTTTAAGTTTCACCCTTTGACCCACCACATAATGTCCTAGTTAGCAAACTTGCCCCTCTGTGTAATACACAAGTTAGACCAGTAAGGGTGTATCAGGAAGTACCCCAGATGGCTTGAAGGCGGTGCTAGCAGATTTCCCAAGGAGGGGCGAAGTTTGCAGGCTTTCTTTACTGTATTTACTGTAGGTCTTCTCATCTGGAGTTATGGTTATAGTGCTAGAAATGTGAAGATTATAACTGGAGATAATATAGTGTCACCACAAAATACATAACCAGATTACTTTATTCCAAGAATGTTCTAAGACAAAATATAAAAATATGTATTTCCCCCCCACCCCTGAGCAACAGATGAAGTGAAGCCTAACCACAATGACGTGACAGCATAGCGTAGCTAGCGTAGCATATCATCGGTGAAGAGCTGCTATTTCAAACCTGACAAACACACAAAAGGCTTCTTATTACTTTATGAAGGTCCAATCTTTCATTGGGATTGTTACTGACCACTATTTTCTGTCCATTGTAAATGGATGGTTCCTGATTGATGTGTAAAATAACAAGTGGAGCACAAACCTATGGCAAGAGTGAGTGAGAGAGACATGAGTGACGTAACTGTTGGTTCCAAGCCAACCGTTGCTTGGTACCAGATGGCAATGCCTACTGTATCTGTTGGTCAGCAGTGTGTGCGTGTGTCTCTGCGTGAGTGTGTATGTGTACTTGATGCAGGACGGGGGATGGCACCCTTAATCACAATGTAAGCTCTCTTTTCGTTAAGGCAGATCAGTAAGTGCATTTATTAGCCTTGAAAAAGACAATGGAATAAGTTGGAAAGAAGAGCTTATGTGTGAGACTGCTTTGATAATGCTTTGATATATAGGCAGGAAACAACAAATGTATATATGATCAGTTGTTCACAAATAAATAAAAATAACAATAAACTGCAGTCTATGTGCTTCCAGACAGCTCCCATGCACCCTGGGATGCCAAGTTAAAAAATGGTTCTAACCTAGTCTAATGTCTCTAATTTGCTCATATTTTCTGTCTTTGTATGCGGCAGTCACACACCACTCTGTGCTATTGATCTTGAGTCATTTGAACAAACAAGCCATACACCTCAACCTAGAGTTTAGCAGTCATATCTTTGTGTCAAGAATGTCAAGGTCGAGGTTAGGCATATGTAGGTAAAATACTGATCACAGATTTGGCACATCATTGTGCACGTGTTGTTAAACCATGACATATATTGAGGCAAAAATTACAACCAGTAGCCTACAATTAGCTAAATAAAACTAAATTAATTAAATATATATGCCTATGTAGACTATATCCTATAGACCTACTGTAGTATGTACAGTTGAAGTCGGAAGTTTACATACACCTTAGCCAAATACATTTAACCTCAGTTTTTCACAATTCCTGACATTTAATCCAGGTAAAAATTCCCTGTTTTAGGTCAGTTAGGATCACCACTTTATTTTAAGAACGTGAAATGTCAGAATAATAGTAAAGTTAATGATTTATTTCAGCTTTTATTTCTTTCATCACATTCCCAGTGGGTCAGAAGTTTACATACACGCAATTAGTATTTGGTAGCATTGCCTTTAAATTGTTTAACTTGGGTCAAACGTTTCGGGTAGCCTTCCACAAGCTTCCCACAATAAGTTGCGTGAATTTTGGCCCATTCCTCCTGACAGAGCTGGTGTAACTGAGTCAGGTTTGTAGGCCTCCTTGCTCACACACACTTTTTCAGTTCTGCCCACAAATGTTCTATAGGATTGAGGTCAGGGCTTTGTGATGGCCACTCCAATACCTTGACTTTGTTGTCCTTAAGCCATTTTGCCACAACTTTGGAAGTATGCTTGGAGTCATTGTCCACTTGGAAGACCCATTTGCGACCAAGCTTTAACTTCCTGACTGATGTCTTGAGATGATGCTTCAATATATCCACATAATTTTCTTCCCTCATGATGCCATCTATATTGTGAATTTCACCAGTCCCTCCTGCAGCAAAGCACCCCCACAACATGATGCTGCCACCCCCGTGCATCACAGTTGGGATGGTGTTCTTCGGCTTGCAAGCCTCCCCCTTCTTCCTCCAAACATAACGATGGTCATTATGGCCAAACAGTTCTATTTTTGTTTCATCAGACCACAGGACATTTCTCCAAAAAGTATGATCTTTGTCCCCATGTGCAGTTGCAAACCGTAGTCTGTTTTTTTATGGCGGTTTTGGAGCAGTGGCTTCTTCCTTGCTGAGCGGCCTTTCAGGTTATGTCGATATAGGGCTTGTTTCTGTCTATAGGCTGGGAGCAACAAAATGGAGTCGTGGTCAGCTTTTCCGAAGGGAGGGCAGGTGAGGGCCTTATATGCGTCGCGGAAGTCAGAATAACAGTGGTCTAGGGTTTTGCCAGCTCTGGTAGCACAATCGATATGCTGATAGAATTTGGGGAGCCTTGTTTTCAGATTAGCCTTGTTAAAATCTCCGGCTACAATAAATGCAGCCTCAGGATATGTGGTTTCCAGTTTACAAAGAGTCCAATGAAGTTCTTTCAGGACCGTCGATGTGTCTGCTTGGGGGGAAATATACACGACTGTGATTATGATCGAAGAGAATTCTCTTAGTAGATAATGCGGTCGGCATTTGATTGTGAGGAATTCTAAGTCAGGTGAACAAAAGGACTTGAGTTCCTGTATGTTGTTATGATCACACCACGTCTCATTAATCATAAGACATACACCCCCGCCCTTCTTTTTATCAGAGAGATGCTTGTTTCTGTCGGCGCGATGCGTGAAGAAACCAGGTGGCTGTACCGACTCAGATAGCGTGTCTCGAGTGAGCCATGTTTCCGTGAAACAAAGAAGGTTACAGTCTCGGATGTCTCTCTGGAATGCTACCCTTGCTCGGATTTCGTCTACCTTGATGTCAAGAGACTGGACATTGGCGAGTAGTATGCTTGGGAGCGGCGCGCGATGTGTCCGTCTACGGAGCCTGACCAGAAGAACGCTCCGTCTGCCCCTTCTTCTACGGAGTCGTTGTTTTGGGTCGCCGGCTGGGATCCGATCCATTGTCCTGGGTGGTAGGCCAAACATTGTCCTGGGTGATAGGCCAAACAAGGAAAGTCGTATTCCTGGTCGTAATGTTGGTGAGTTGACGTTGCTCATAGGACATCTAGGACATGACAAAACAAAAGCTAGTATGAAAACTTAGCTAGCTACCAAATGAAACTGGATGCTGTGGGCAGGTTAGCATACATGGCTACAATAGCCAGGACAACTATATACTGTAGACTATATGCACGTGTGAAACTATTACTGTATGCAAAATGGCCCCTGGCCTCTCTCGGGACTGTTTTCCACTGAGGTATAATAACAACTGGACACTGCGTCCAAGATGTCCGCCTGTTGTTTTCAAGGTAATCTACTCACGTTCGCAATGGCGATTGATTCATGTACTGTCTACAGTGCATTCGGAAAGTTTTCAGACCCTTGACGTTTTCCACATTTTGTTACGTTACAGCCTTAATCTAAAATTGCTTAAATTATTTTTCCTCTTCATCAATGTACACACAACACCACATAATGACAAAGAGAAAACAGGTTTTACGATTTTTTTGCAAATGTATTAAAAATGAACAGAAATACCTTATTTACATGATATTTCAGACCCTTCGCTATGAGACTCAAAGTTGAGCTCAGGTGCATCATGTTTCCATTGATCATCCTGGAGATGTTTCTACAACTTGATTGGAGTCCACCAGTGGTAAATTCCATTGATTGGACATGATTTGGAAAGGCACACACCTGTCTATATAAGGTCCCACAGTTGACAGTGCATGACAGAGCAAAAACCAGGCCATGAGATTGAAGGAATTGTCCGTAGAGCTCCGAGACAGGATTGTGTTGAGGGACAGATCTGGGGAAGGGTACCAAAAATGTCTGCAGCATTGAAGATCCCCAAGAACACAGTGGCCTCCATCATTCTTATATGGAAGAAGTTTGGAACCACCAAGACTCTTCCTAGAGCTGGCCGCCCGGCCAAACTGAGCAATTGGGTGAGAAGGGCCTTGGTCAGGGAGGTGACCAAGAACCCGATGGTCACTCTGACAGACTTACAGACTTCCTCTGTGGAGATGGGAGAAACTTCCAGAAGGACAACCATCTCTGCAGCACTCCAGCAATCAGGCCTTTATGGTAGAGTGGCCAGACAGAAGCCACTCCTCAGTAAAAGGCACATGACAGCCCGCTTGGAGTTTGCCAAAAGGCACCTAAAGACTCAGACCATGAGAAACAAGATTATCTGGTCTGATGAAACCAAGAATGAACTCTTTGGCCTGAATGCCAAGCGTCACGTCTGGAGGAAACCTGGCACCATCCCAACGGTGAACCATGGTGGTGTCAGCATCATGCTGTGGGGATGTTTTTCAGCGGCGGGGACTGGGAGACTAGTCAGGATCGAGGGAAAGATGAATGGAGCAAAGTATGATGAAAACCTGTTCCAGTGCGCTCAGGACCTCAGACTAGGGTTCACTTTCCAACAGGACAACGACCCTAAGCACACAGCCAAGACAACGCAGGAGTGGCTTTGGTACTAGTCTCTGAATGTCCTTGAGTAGCCGAACCAAAGGCCAGACTTGAACCCGATCAAACATCTCTGGAGAGAACTGAAAATAGCTGTGCAGCGATGCTCCCCATCCAACCTGACAGAGCTTGAGAGGATTTGTGGAGAAGAATGGGAGAAACTCCCCAAATACAGGTGTGCCAAGTTTGTAGCATCATGCCCAAGAAGACTCAAGGCTGTAATTGCTGCCAAAGGTGCTTCAACAAAGTACTCAGTAAAGGGTCTGAATACTAATGTAAATGTGAAATTTCTGTCCATTTTTTAATACATTTGCAAAAATGTCTAAAAACCTGTTTTTGCTTAGTCATTATGGGTTATTGTGTCTAGATTTATGAGGGGAAAAAATGATTTAATCCATTTTAGAATAAGGCTGTAAAAATGTGGAAAAAGTCAAGGGGTCTGAATACTTTCTGAATGCACTTTCTGAATGCACCCGGGTTGCATCCGGTTTATACAAACCAACATCATATGAGCAGCGCAGGAGCAGGAGCAGCGCAAGCAGCGACGACGTCATCCAAAAACATGGCAGACATTGGATGAATATAAAATGTTAATATCTTCAGCGATGAGTGATGAAAAAAAATGGCCAATTATTTGAATAATTCAATGGATTTTGTTTGTGCACAAAGGTGATGACTAAAGTGTCTTATTAGGAATTTTCAAATCTGACTTCTCTATGTGGCCATGTATGGAAATTCAATTTTTTTCCACACCCCAGCCCAATTCCTCAAAGCTGATTAGTCTGTTATGGTTTTAGGTAGGTTGTGAGATTGATATTCAATCTCATTTTTACCACTCGGTTACATCTACATAGAAGAAAGTACATTGGATGTGGGCCATCTATTCTATGGCACATAATCATTAACCTCAAATCACTGCAGACTAAAACAACTGTGTTCTATGAGCAACCATTTTGTTTTAGATCATAGCATCTCATAAAAATGACTTATCACCAAACTCCAAATTAGGTTACATATCATTATCAGGCCTAAAAAATGTATAGCCTTAGAGCCAGGCCAAATAAGTGCTGTGTAGGTCAATTCACAGTTCACTGAGCTGGAATGAACTCGCTCACAATTCTCTCTGTTTAAACAGAGTAGACTAAAGCCAGCCTGGGTCAAGCCAGCCAAACAGAGGAAGAACGGAGCAGGTAAAGAAACAGAGCGAGAGAGAGAGGTGAATGACTAAATTTGAATCCTCTTTTCAATATTTGTTCAATAGAATGTATGCTTTACTATAGGCCTACACCTGTTTTGCATACTCACAAGATAACTGTCACGTTCCTGACCTTATTTTTCCTTTGTTTAACTTTGTTTAGTTGGTCAGGACGTGAGCTGGGTGGGTAGTCTATGTTTTGTGTTTCTATGTTGGGGTTAATGTGTTGCCTGATATGGTTCTCAATTAGAGGCAGGTGTTTGACGTTTCCTCTGATTGAGAACCATATTAAGGTAGGGTGTTCTCACTGTTTGTGTGTGGGTGGTTGTCTCCTGTGTCTGTATGTTTGTACCACACGGGACTGTATCGTTTGTTTGTAGTCTATACCTGTTCGTGCGTTCTTCGTTATATGTAAGTTCTCAAGTCCAGGTCTGTCTACATCGTTTATTTGTTTTGTATTTCTCTAGTGTTATTCGTGTTTCGTCGTTTTCATTTAATAAATGATGTCTACCTTCAACGCTGCGCTTTGGTCCAATCCCTACTCCTCCTCTTCAGACGAAGAGGAGGAGAACGACCGTTACAATAACAAGAATAATGTATTACACTATACAGAATAATCTCAAAGTGCATAATTTTTTGAAAAAATACAAATATTAACAAAATATACAAAAAACAAATAAAAAATGGACACATCTATCTATAGATCTGCAAGGTGCAATCAGTGACTGTATGCCAATTGTTTTTGGGGGGTTTCCACAATCGTTGATGGCGTGCAGCATGTAGATTTGCACAAAATGTCAGTGAGCATTACAGAAATATCCCCCTGTTGTACTCTCCTACACGGGTACTCCCACTCCCTCCTGTGAGAGTGCAATGTTCTGGGACTACCACGCAAATGTGGAATATTTTGGAAATATCTCTAGGGACTAGGGGGAGGTGCTCTAAATTTCGGCCTAAAAATGTCACTGTTAAATGGGAGGGAACACTTCTCCAATCAGAACATCCTGCAGAGGTAACTGTGAGACAACAGCAGGAGTCAATAGACAGCTCTGAGCAACGTCAGTAAAAAAGAGGCTAATCATTCAAACTCATTGTTTTTCATCATTGTCATTCCTTGTTACTTTGCTTTTTTATCAGACGAGACGATAGGATATTTTCAGTAACAGTCGTTTGCTAATGAAAAGGCGGGTATATAGATCAGGGGAAAGAAGAAGAGGTAATTGAAGCAATTTCAGCGCATCACTTTTAATGTAGCCTCTTATGGGGAGAATGGAGGACAGCTGACACAATGAGACTGTCTGTCCTCTGCTGAGAACTGTGTTCAGAGAAATAGAGAGTCAGATGGACAAGACACGGATGTAGCATCAGATCTGAGGAGCAATAAGACTTAAGCCAAAGGGCTGGCCACCATTTGAACACAATCTGTCCCCACCAATCTGTTCGATAGTCAAACATTTTTCAAGGACCTCAAGTGCGTGGGTGTGCATGCATAGTTGCAGTATCTGGGTTTCCAGGGTGTTTTTGCAGGCTTTAGTACACAATTTCTGTGCTCAATGCATGGTGTGTGCAGGGGCCGTGAGTGGTTTTGGTGGCAGAGGTAGGTATTGCCTGAAAAGAAACAGCTTTTACTCAGTCAAATTGCACACCAAAAAATCCAGGAAAGCTCAGTCTTGAGCAGCACCACAAAATATACTTGCAAAGGAATGGAATAGCTGAATAAAAATGAAAGAAGTAGCTAAATAAAAAATTTAAGAGGGCAAGCTAAATTTGTCATCGCTTACTTGTCTGCACAATCATTTTGCCAAGGGGGGGGGGGGGGGGGGGTTTAGGGATGCTTTCTCTTTTAATCTCAGTTGTGGGGAGGGAGAGGGAGCAGGAGAACCTCACTGACTAGACACCTATTCTCTCACTGAGGGGTTTGAACTCATCTCAAATGACAGGATCAACTGAGAAGGTGAAAAACCAAACCCGCGAGCAGCATGCACTGATTTCACACGCGCACTGTGGTGGTGCCTTCTGTTTCAAGTATCAAGGCTTTGAGCATCCTGTCATATCTTCACATTCAAACTGAGAGTAAAGTTCAACTTTCCATATGAGGCTGCCTAGCAATTCGACAAAGTGGAAATTAGATCAAGCAAAGCGTGAGCCCTTCTATGTTTTGGAGCTGCCTGCGCTGAAATGGACTCTTCTACAGTAGTTATTGCGTTATTCATAGGCTTAAATAGGCAATGCTTGCAATATAATATCGTGGAAAATAAAATGGCATGAACATCTGTAAGGGGTGATCAAGAGTGTGACAACCCAAAGTTAAGGAAATAACATGGTGCCTGCTTTTCTCCAAGACATCACAGCAATAGGGACATGGGTCTCTATTTTTACACACCAATGTTCCGACCATAAATTAACAACTTGCTCCTAAATGTGATCTGATAGTGTGCGTTGCACCTGATCTAGAGTAGCCTACATCGCTGGAGAACATGGAATGCCGTTTACCTAATTCATTTTCCTCTAGTATTGCAAAGTGATGAGAGGTTTGCCGTATACTCTCCTAGAAAGCGACATGGGAGACATATAACTTTTGCACAATGGAATCCAGAACACTTGTATCTGCTAATAGAGGTCGCTACTCCTGTGAGACTTTATGTCGTTTTTTTGTCTTATAAATATAATTTCACAGCAATTGTGTCTGTAAATTACAAGTTGAGGAAAAGTGTGGACAAAAATAACTCCGACGAAATCCTTTCAAAAATAATAATTTCATCCTATCGAGACCAAATCTCCTGGGCTTTTATGGGAATTAAACACTCCTCCCGCTGTATGCTGCTCAGGGGGGAAATGGCGGAGTCTGAGAGCACTGAGGTAGGTGTGCAATCTTCGATTAATTCATAGGCAAAGCTACACAACGTGAGTGATAAATAGTTCACTGCGCTGTTACTGTCAGGTTAATTTCTCATTTCAAGCATGGAATGCACATCGCGCACAAGTGTATGCTGGTACTTCTGCAATATATGTGTTGGTATTCTTTGGGTCCACTTTTGTGCAACATAGTCTATGCCCTGTAAAATGTCTATACCAAATGGCACGCTCCACTCATACAATATTTTTTATCCTAAGCATACAGTGACTTCAAACTGTTCATTGACCATTAGTTGAGTTCCGTAAACGTAATTGATTCGTGTGACACTCTGTTTAATAGGAGCTACTCTAATGATAGCCTACTCGTGTGCGCCACTAATTATTTTGGCTGGTTCGTAATCCAGAGAAAGGTTGCATTCGGTCAGTCACAGGTCAAGATTCAGAGAAACGTGATTTAAGGCGCGAAGCTCGCGTTTATAGCTCGTGCGCTGCGCTGTCCTTGTTGCTGTAGCAACCTCAAACTGGAACGGCTATCTTGGCTTGCTCCCTTGAGTGGACCATCCGGCGAAACGCATAGCCGCGGTTTGTAGGGGTGCACCCTCTGATAAATCACAATAAAAAACTAATTTATATACATATTAAACATTCCACCAAATTACTGCACTAGGCCTTTATTACTCCCTGCATGAGCATAGAGGAGAAAAATTATCATCAGCAGAGCCGAGAGTTTACTTTAGATGTAGTTAACATGAGAATTGTAGCATTCTCTGCTTGAGAGTAAAAGTTTGAGGAACAGAAGATAGGTGGTGAAAAAAGATGACTGTGGTACCCATATAGTTTTAATACACTTTTTTCCCCCCTTGTCTCTGTCTCTGTGTTTGTTTTTGTCCATCTGTGAAAGTAATGTTTGTTGCCATGTAGCTTTCTGCTTACCCAGTATGTGAATAGAACAGGTTATTCTGTGTGAATGTGTGTTTGGAGCTGCCTGTTGCTCCGCCCCCTGTTGACAGACCATCCCCATTACTAGGCAAAACAAGGACAAAGACAAAGCTGCACAGTCAGAGTGGCTGCCGAGCACAAGACTGAGGAGAAGGACTGACTCTCTTTAACAAGGCCAGATCAATATCACTGATAGCCATGAGAGTGAAATCTAACTCTTAAGATATATGTGCACCAGGGAACAGAACATGACATGGGTTGAGTTGAATGCTCAAATTAGTTTTTCCCCTTTTTCCTCTCTTGATAATATGTCTGGAAGGGAAGGAAATCCTGGATCCTTTTTCTTCCGCTGAGCTATGGGCTGATCAGACAGGCTTCTGTCTGTGCTCTCCCAGCAGGCATTAAAGGTGACAATCAGAGTTTTACAGGCACACCTTCTGTGTAGAATTCTGTATCTTCTGCTTTCCTCAGACAGACTGACAGACAGACATCCTGTCAATACTGTTAGTGTTGTCTCTAGACAAATACGCTTGATCCACTCACCTCTGGGGCTCCATGGGAAAGCCAATGACCGTTGAAAGAACAAATGAGAGAGGAAAATAGCAAAGAATATAAACTGCTTGCAAGATCTGTTCTTCCCACAGATTGTGAGGTGAATGCAAAGAGTGTTGTCCTAACACAAAATCAATTCATTGGGTTTTACAGTTTTATCATCATACAGTATGTCCTTCACCCACTATTTCTCTGTAGAAGACCTGACTTTTAGAAATCTGCTGCGGCCCCATGATGTCTTTATTGTGTGTTACCATTCTCTAAAAACCCTTAGCAACAGCAGCAGCCACAGCCAATCCGCATCATCCAATCTCAGCGCGTGCAGCCCACCTCGCTGCCCAAGCCTGTGCCCTTCGTCCACCATGTCCCGCGGCCGCCCCATACTCCCCACGCTGCCCCCCTGCCTAGCTGCCCTGGCCGGGGGAAGATGGCCAAGTTCCTCAACCCTGAGGAGATGACCTCCAAGGACTACTACTTTGACTCCTACGCCCACTTTGGAATCCATGAGGTAGGGCTGCCCAGGGGCTGTATGCATCAAGCCTCTCAAACTTAAAGTAGTAATGCTGATCTAGGATCAGCATAAGATTAGACGGGGGGTCTTGATTTTAGATGAGCCCTCATACTATTTTTTATTATTATTAGTATTAGTATCATTATTATTATTGTTATTATTATTAGTATCATTATTATCATTATTATTATTGTTAGTATTAGTATTATTAGTATCATTATTATTATTATTATTATTAGTAGTAGCAGTAGTATCATTATTATTATTATTTCATTATTATTATTATTATCATTATTATTATTAGTATCATTATTGTTATTATTCTACTTTAAGATGCTTTGTAAATATACTCTCAGTTCTTACCAACTGTGTTCTTACATGACTCTATGTAAAGTTAGTTCCACTAAAGGCCAGCCCACATTAGACCACTTCACAGAACTGCAGCTCTTCCCCAGAGATGTCCAACTGTTCCAGGGTATATGGGAGGAGGGTGTCAGAAGGGTAGAGAGCATATTTCAAGTAAGACCTGTGAGATGGGGTTTGTTCTGTGACATTTTTTGAATTTACTAGGTCAGATTGGTTTTTATAATTTCTGCTCTGTGAATGTTCCTGACAGACAGAGAAAGAGAATGGTTGAATTGACTTAAGAGGGATATGCAGTAACCCCACACTGTTTTTCAATGTGTACCAGTGTGTCTGAAATGGAAGGGTGGGATCACAGTGACTGGCGGATTCATATTTAATATACTGTATTTCATCCACTCACACTACACTAAGTCTACGTTCATATTGTCATGGAAGTTAATATGGCTTTGATTGAAAAGCACCTTGTTTTTCACCTTGATACACTGTTAGAAGTGGTTTTGACATCTCCCACCCTGACACCAATCATTTGTCACTGAACAGGAGATGCTGAAGGACGAAGTGAGGACGCTCACCTACAGGAACTCCATGTACCACAACAAGCACGCCTTCAAGGACAAGATCGTCCTTGACGTCGGCAGCGGGACCGGCATCCTGTCCATGTTTGCAGCCAAGGCGGGAGCCAAGCACGTGTACGGGGTACGAGAAGCTGCCTCACTCCTTGCTCCCTGTCTGGCCTCGGACTAGAATGTTATCAGGCAGAACCATCATAACCGACAGCATCAGGAAATGCTGTGAAGCCTAGCCTGACAAGCCGCTTGCTCTCCCCAGACCGTGTGCGTGCGTGCGTTGCGTGAGTGTGTGTGCGTGCGAGCGAGTGTGTGTCTGTGTACTTCTATGTTTACATGTGTATACTATGCATATGCACATATATTTGTTTATGAATGTATGAGTTTGTCACAGTGCAGACTTGGTTTACCTCAGGAGGTTATTTGCTGTCTGCTTGTCAGGCAGGTTGTCTGGATAAGCTCTCTCTATTTTAGAGCTCTCAGATGCTGAGTTGTGCATTGTGGAGTAATTTCCACTCTAGGCAAATCTGAAAATGCATGCTGGATTTGGGCCAGTAGCTTGTTGACAACCCGGTGGTTCTCATTTAGTACATTGGTCTTGGACAGGGTTTTTTGTCAGTTTGTGTAACTGTGTGTGTGTGCGTGCGTGTATATATTTATTGTTCTGGCAATAATCACAAAGAAATGTCATTGGGAGGAAGGATGTTTGACATGCTTTTCACATTTGTATCACAAGTGATATTTTTTTTAAAATAATGACAATTGGTATTTTTAGACCTACAGTGCCTTCGGAAAGTATTCAGACCCCTTGACTTTGTACACATTTTGTTATGTTACAGCCTTATTCTAAAATGTATTAAATAGTTTTTTTCACCTCATCAATCTACACACAATACCCCATAATAACAAAGCAAAAACAGGTTTTTAGAATTTTTGCTAATTTATTACAAATAAAAAACTGATATCACATTTACATAAATATTCAGACCCTTTTCTCAGTACTTTGTTGAAACACCTTTAGCAGAAATTACAGCCTTGAGTCTTCTTGGGTATGACACTACAAGCTTGGCACACCTGTATTTGGGTAGTTTCTCCCATTCTTCTCTGCAAATCCTCTCAAGCTCTGCCAGGTTGGATGGCGAGCGTTACTGCACAGTTGTTTTCAGGTCTCTCCGAAGATGTTCGATAGGGTTCAAGTACGGGCTCTGACTGGGCCACTCAAGGACATTCAGAGACTTGTCCCAAAGCCAATCCTGTGTTGTCTTTGCTGTGTGCTTAGGACCATTGTCCTGTTGGAAGGTGAAACTTCGCCCCAGTCTGAGGTCCTGAGCGCTCTTGAGCAGGTTTTTATTGAGGTTCTCTCTGTACTTTGCTTCGTTCATCTTTCCCTCGAACCTCACTAGTCTCCCAGTCCTTGCCGCTGAAAAACATCCTCACAGCATGATGCTGCCATCCCTATGCTTCACCATAGGAATCCTGCCAGGTTTCCTCCAGACGTGACGCATGGCATTCAGACCAAATAGTTCAATTTTGGTTTCATCAGACCAGAGAATCTTGTTTCTCATGGTCTGAGAGTCTTTCGGTGCCTTTTGGCAAACTCCAAGTCGGCTGTCATGTGCATTTTACTGAGGAATGGTTTCTGTCTGGCCACTCTACTACCATAAAGGCCTGATTGGTGGAGTGCTGCAGAGATTATTGTCCTTCTGGAAGTTTCTCCCATCTCCACAGTGGAACTCTAGAGCTCTGTCAGAGTGACCATCGGGTTCTTGGTCACCTTCCTGACCAAGGACCTTCTCCCCCGATTGCTCAGTTTGGCCAGGTGGCCAGCTCTAGGAAGAGTCTTGGTGTTTCCAAACTTCTTCCATATAAGAATGATGGAAGCCACTGTGTTCTTGGGGAGCTTCAATGCTGCAGACATTTATTGGTACCCTTCCCCAGTACCCTTCCCCAGTCTCGGAGCTCTACGGAACATTCCTTCGACCTCATGGTTTGGTTTTTGCTCTGACATGTACCGTCAACTATGCAGCCTTATATAGACAGGTGTGTGCCTTACCAAATCATGTCCAATCAATTGAATTTACCACTGGTGGACTCCAATCAAGTTGTAGAAACATCTCAAGGATGATCAATGGAAAGAGAATGCACCTGAGCTCAATTTCGAGTCTCATACCAAAGGATCTGAATACTTATATAAATAAGGTATTTCTGCTTTTTATTTTTAACACATTTGCAAACATTTCTATAAACCTGTTTGCATTTTGTCATTATGTGGTGTTGTGTGTATATTGCTGAGGATTTTTTTTCAATGTAATCCATTTTAGAATAAGGCTGTAACGTAACAAAACGTGGAAAAGTCAAGGGATCTGAATAAAAATATTCCAAAACATGCATCTTGTTTGCAATAAGGCACTAAAGTAAAACAAAGAAATTCACTTTATGTTCTGAATACAAAGCAAATCCAACACAACACATCACTGAGTACCACTCTTCATATTTTCAAGCATGGTGGTGGCTGCATCATGTTATGGGTATGCTTGTCATCGGCAAAGACTAGGGAGTTTTTGAGATAAAAATAAATGAAACAGAGCTAAGCACAGGCAAAACCCTAGAAGAAAACATGGTTCAGTCTGCTTCCCAACAGATACTGGGAGATAAATTCACCTTTCCACAGTACAATAACTTTAAACACAAAGCCAAATATGTACTGGAGTTGCTTAGCGAGATGGCATTGAATATTCCTGAGTAGTTTAAAGAATAGTGTGCAAATATTGTTCAATCCAGGTGTGCAAAGCTCTTAGAGACTTACCCAGAAAGACTGGCAAAAGTTATTATAACATGTATTCACTCAGGGGTGTGAATACTTATATAAATGAGATGTTTCTGTCTTTCATTTTCTATAACATTGCAAATAATTTTTAAAACATGTTTTCACTTTGTCATTATGGGGGATTGTGTGTAGATGGGTGAGACATTTTTTATAAATCCATTTTGAATTCAGGCTGTAACAAAACAAATGTGGAATAAGTCAACGGGTATGAATACTTTCTGAATACACTTGCTAGGGAGACAACCACATATCAGCATCAAATATACAGGATACCAACATTCAATATCAGGTAAATAATTAATAAATAGCGTTTTGCAAGAAAAACATTTTAATTCATACCTAAAATCGATTAATAAAACATCTGAGAATAGTAATATTTTACACACACATGAAGGTACCCATAAGCAATCATTTCTGATGACAAAACACAAATGTGAAAATTTGGTCGATATAGCGTTTTGGAAATAAACTCTTCAAATGTAAAAAGTATGTCAAACATCCTTCCTCCCAATGAAGTTTCTACGCTGGTGTGGAATCGCCCAGTGGTACAACTAGGCTATGTGCAATTACACTGAGTGTACAAAATGTTAGGAACACCTGCTCTTTCCATGACATAGACTGACCAGATGAAAGTTATCATCCCTTCTCACCTTCACCTTAAATCCACTTCAATCAGTGTAGATGGGGAGAAGACAAGTTAAAGACGATTTTAAACCCCTGAGACAATTGAGACATGGATTGTGTATTTGTGCCATTCAGAGGGTGAATGGGCAAGACAAAATATTTGAGTGCCTTTGAACGGGGTACGGTAGTAGGTGCCAGGCGCACCGGTTTGAGTGTGTCAAGAACTCCAACTCTGCTGTCAAGAACTGCAATGCCGTGTATGTCAGGAATGGTCCACTTCCCAAAGGACATCCAGCCAACTTGACACCACTGTGGGAAGCATTGGAGTCAACATGGGCCAGCATCCCTGTGGAACGCTTTTGACACCAGCGTACATGCACCTGATGAATTGAGGCTGTTCTGAGGGCGTGTGTGTGTGTGTGTGTGTGTGTGTGTGTGTGTGTGTGTGTGTGTGTGTGTGTGTGTGTGTGTGTGTGTGTGTGTGTGTGTGTGTGTGTGTGTGTGTGTGTGTGTGTGTGTGTGTGTGTGTGTGTGTGTGCGTGCGTGCGTGCGTGAGTACGTACGTATGTGTGTGTGTGTATGTGGATCATCTGGTCAAATTACTGTTCTTCCAATACCGATACCGTGTAACACTTAGTTGAACAGTCTGTATGCAGATATGTGCCTGCCTTTAAGCCAACCTTGTGGAATTTATTCCTTAGCGGTAGCTATGTGACAACTGGAGACTGTCTCTAGGGAGGAGGAGCTCGGTGACTGCCTGTGGGTGAGAGATAGATTGATGCCTTCTGGCACCACTGGGAGCTGGGAGGCAATGTGAGGGGCATACAGATCTCTGTGGGTGAGAGCGCCCACGCAGGCATGGCACTGAAGGTAGGTGCCTGTCACTGTCTTCTGTCTTCGGCAAAGGGAGAAATCAGTGCCAATTACTGTGAGCTGACACACACACACACACGCGCACACACACACACACACACACACTCACAGGCTACACATTATCGATGGCATTCTCTCCTCTACATGCCATTTTACAGCAGGCCAGGCCTGGGGGAACAGATGTGTGTGGCCAGTGGTGGCAGGCTGGCAGCTGACTGATTACCATGGGCACTGCTACTAATGGGCTGTAGAGGTCCAGCTGTGCCCAGGTTGACACCTCCAGAACAGCAATGCACAGAGAAGGCAGGCCACAGCTGTGTCCTACCCCGGCTTAACCAAGGGCTCCAGCATTAGCCAGCTTCACCCTGTCGCCCTGTCCTCTCTGTTTTCCGGAGAATAAATGGGTGGTGTAGAGCATGAATCACCTCGTACAGCTCAGAGATACTTGCAGGGTTGGGGAGTAACTGATTACATGTCTTCGATTACATGTAAACTGGTCACAAAAAAACTGTAATAAATTACATTACCAGCAAAAATATTGTAATCAGATTAGAGATACTTTTGAAAAACAAGATGATTACTTCTTGGATCACTTTTAAATTCAGAAAGGATGTTTGCAAAAAGTACATTATGACAACTTTCTGTTTTCTCAATGACATTCAATTCATCATTGAAACACACAAGTTTAAGTTTGTTCCACCTGAGCGAGTCTGACCACATGTCAGAGACAACTATGATGACACACCAAATGCGTTTGATGGATCCTTTTTGTCTTCTTGTAATGGCTCTTAAGGGGAAAGTAATCCAAAAAGTAACTAAAAGTAATCAGATCAAATCAAAAGTAATAAGAGATTACATTTAGAAAGTAACCTACCTTACCCTGGACACAAGCCCATAGTGGGAGTTATTTAGCGTACATGGGAGTAGAAGTCTATACCTGCAGAATCCTGACACTTTCAAGGTTTAATATTGATCAGTATTTATTTTTTTATTTCTCATTTACAACTGCGACCTGGCCAAGATAAAGCAAAGCAGTGTGTCACAAACAACAACACAGAGTTACACATGGAATAAACAAACATACAGTCAATAATACAATAGAAAAAGTCGATATACAGTGTGTGCAAATGAGGTAGGATAAGGGAGGTAAGGCAATAAATAGGCCACATTGGCGAAATAATTACAATATGGCAATTAAACACTGGAGTGATAGATGTGAAGAAGATGAATGTGCAAGTAGAGATACTGAGGTGCAAAGGAGCAAAAAAAATAAAAAAATAACAGTATGGGGATGAGGTAGTTGGATGGGCTATTTACAGATGGGCTATGTACAGGTGCAGTGATCTGTGAGCTGCTCTGACAGCTGGTGCTTAAAGTTAGTGAGGGAGATATGAGTCTCCAGCTTCAGTGATTTTTGCAGTTCGTTTCAGTCATTGGCAGCAGAGAACTGGAAGGAAAGGCGGCCAAAGGAGGAATTGGCTTTGGGGGTGACCAGTGAAATATACCTGCTGGAGCGCGTGCTACGGATGGGTGCTGCTATGGTGACCAGTGAGCTGAGATAAGGCGGGGCTTTACCTATCAAAGACTTATAGATGACCTGGAGCCAGTGGGTTTGGCGGCGAATATGAAGCGAGGGCCAGCCAACGAGAGTGTACAGGTCGCAGTGGTGGGTAGTGTATGGGGCTTTGGTGACAAAACGGATGGCACTGTGATAGACTGCATCCAATTTGCTGAGTAGAGTGTTGGAGGCTATTTTGTAAATGACATCGCCGAAGTCAAGGATCGGTAGGATAGTCAGTTTTACGAGGGTATGTTTGGCAGCATGAGTGAAGGATGCTTTGTTGCGAAATAGGAAGCCAATTCTAGATTTAATTTTGGATTGGAGATGCTTAATGTGAGTCTGGAAGGAGAGTTTACAGTCTAACCAGACACCTAGGTATTTGTAGTTGTCCTCATTTGTAGTTGTCCACATAAGTCAGAACCGTCCAGAGTAGTGATGCTGGACGGGCGGGCAGGTGCGGGCAGCGATCGGTTGAAGAGCATGCATTTAGTTTTACTTGCATTTAAGAGCAGTTGGAGGCCACGGAAGGAGAGTTGTATGGCATTGAAGCTCGTCTGAAGGTTAGTTAACACAGTGTCCAAAGAAGGGCCAGAAGTATACAGAATGGTGTCGTCTGCGTAGAGATGGATCAGAGAATCACCAGCAGCAAGAGCGACATCATTGATACAGAGAAGAGAGTCGGCCCGAGAATTGGGTTGGCACCCCCATAGAGACTGCCAGAGGTCCGGACAACAGGCCCCCCGATTTGACACACTGAACTCTATCTGAGACGTAGTTGGTGATTCAGGCGAGGCAATCATTTGAGAAACCAAGGCTATTGAGTCTGCCAATAAGAATGTGGTGGTTGACAGTCGAAATCCTTGGCCAGGTCGATGAATACAGCTGCACAGTATTGTCTCTTATCGATGGCGGTTATGATATCGTTCAGGACCTTGAGCGTGGCTGAGGTGCACCCAAGACCAGCTCGGAAACCAGATTGTATAGCGGAGAATGTACGGTGAGATTTGATATGGTCGGTGATCTGTTTGTTAACTTGGCTTTCGAAGACCTTAGAAAGGCAGGGAAGGATAGATATAGGTCTGTAGCAGTTTGGGTCTAGAGTGTCTCCCCCTTTGAAGAGGGGGATGACCGCGGCAGCTTTCCAATCTTTGGGGATCTCAGACGATACGAAAGAGAGGTTGAACAGGCTAGTAATAGGGGTTGCAACAATTTTGGAGGATCATTTTAGAAAGAGAGGGTCCAGATTGTCTAGCCCGGCTGATTTGTAGGGGTCCAGATTTTGCCGCTCTTTCAGAACATCAGCTATCTGGATTTGGGTGAAGGAGAAATGGGGGAGGCTTGGGCAAGTTGCTGTGGGGGGTGCTGGGCTGTTGACCGGGGTAGGGGTAGCCAGGTGGAAAGCATGGCCAACCGTAGAAAAATGCTTTTTGAAATTCTCAATTATCGTGGATTTATCGGTGGTGACAGTGTTTCCTAGCCTCAGTGCAGTGGTTAGCTGGGAGGAGGTGTTCTTATTCTCCATGGACTTTACAGTGTTCCAGTGTCCTAACTTCCCTGAAAAGTTGCATATCGCGGTGGCTATTTGATGCTAATGCAGTACGCCACAGGATGTTTTTGTGCTGGTCAAGGGCAGTCAGGTCTGGAGAGAACCAAGGGCTATATCTATTTCTGGTTCTACATTTTTTGAATGGGGCCTGCTTATTTAAGATGGTGAGGAAAACACTTTTAAAGAATAACCAGGCATCCTCTAGTGATGGAATGAGGTCAATATCCTTCCCGGATACCCGGGCCAGGTCGATTAGAAAGGCCTGCTTGCTGAAGTGTTTTAGGGAGCGTTTGACAGTGATGAGGGCTGGTCGTTTGACCGCGGACCCAGTGCACACGGCATGACTGTGTCCCTGCTTTATTCATGTGAAGGCTTTCAATTGGATTCTCTAAAGTTGATAGAGGAGTGTCTTTATTATATAAAAACTTCTTTATTGTATAAAAACTAAATTTTTGTCAGTTCAATAAATCAAGCACATTGGAAGTGCAGTGGGCACAGTTAGGCACTCCTGGTGGGGTTTCAGTCTATGGGCCTCGGGCCCCTAAAGTGTGGCCATTGTGAAATCCAGACAGGACGGCAGAGCACCACTGACATGGGGTGAGCTGCTTTTTTTATACAGGCAGAGATCAAGCTGTGCAAATGTGACATTTTACTTGAGACGCCTATCTCGCTGTGCTCTCTCTGTGTGTGTGTGTGTGTGTTCGTGTCAGTGTGACTTGTGAGTGTGTCTATGTTAAAGGGAGAGAGAGAGAGAGCGAGAGAGAGAAATAAAAGAGAGAGAGAGAGTGAGTGGGCGAGAGGTTCTTCAGGTCCTGCTTCCATTGGGAGGACTCCGGGCAGGCGACTTGTGAATAACCTGTACTTGGCCCATTACCTGAAGTACGCAGCTCTGACAGCTGGGCACAGGAATGGACAGACTGTTATATTCTTTGTTTCTTTAACTCTACTGAAGAACACTTCAAGTTCTGGACTCCCAGTGCTAACTACCGTCTCAGACCCCACCTGGTTGGACATAGTTAGAGAGTGGCATATTCAAGCATCTCTTTACTTTGGTGATCACTGGTATTAGTGAATTATTTTTGTTTTGCTTTTTCCCCAGATTGAATGTTCCAGTATATCGGAATACTCTGAGAAAATCATCAAGTCTAACCACCTGGACAGTGGTAAGAGCTGAAGGTCTTTCTTATTCACTGTGCCTATTCACTATTCTCCTCAGAGATGCAGTACAACAGGGATGTGTGGTAGAGTGTCTGAAAGGGGAAGATTCACCAAGAACATGGGAAGTTGTCCTTCTGTGTGCGATAGGTTAATTTAAAACATAATATGAAGATAACCTCTATTCTCACTTATCTGTAGTACGGTCATATTTTATAGGGGAACAACAAAGCATTCATACAAAATGGTCACTCAGCTATCAAATCAAATCAAATGTATTTATATAGCCCTTCTTACATCAGCTGATGTCACAAAGTGCTGTACAGAAACACAGCCTAAAGCCCCAAACAGCTAGCAATGTAGGTGTAGAAGCAGGGTGGCTAGGAAAAACTCCCTAGAAAGGCC
The DNA here is from genome assembly GCF_045679555.1 of Salvelinus alpinus. Lineage (NCBI taxonomy): Eukaryota > Metazoa > Chordata > Actinopteri > Salmoniformes > Salmonidae > Salvelinus > Salvelinus alpinus. Next base: position 48,308,340 of record NC_092100.1, read on the forward strand.
AGAACCTAGGAATAAACCTAGAGAGGAACTAGGCTATGAGGGGTGGCCAGTCCTCTTCTGGCCATGCCGGGTGGAGATTATAACAGAACATGGCCAAGATGTTCAAATGTTCATAGATGACCAGCAGGGTCAAATAATAATAATCACAGTGGTTATAGAGGGTGCAACAGGTCAGCGCCTCAGGAGTAAATGTCAGTTGGCTTTTCATAGCCGATCATTCAGAGTACCTCTACCGCTCCTGGTGTCTCTAGAGAGTTGAAACAGCAGGTATGGGACAGGTAGCACGTCCGGTGAACAGGTCAAGGTTCCTTAGCCGCAGGCAGAACAGTTGAAACTGGAGCAGCAGCACAACCAGGTGGACTGGGGACAGCAAGGAGTCATCAGGCCAGGTAGTCCTGAGGCATGGTCCTAGGGCTCAGGTCCTCCGAGAGAGAGAAAGAGAGAAAGAAAGAAAGAAAGAGAGAAAAATAATTAGAGAGAACATACTTAAATTCACACAGGACACCGGATAAGAGGATAAATACTCCAGATAACAGACTGACCCTAGCCCCCCAACACAAACTATTGCAGCATAAATACTGGAGGCTGAGACAGGAGGGGTCGGGAGACACTGTGGCCCCGTCCGACAATACCCCCGGACAGGGCCAAACAGGCAGGATATAACCCCACCCACTTTGCCAAAGCACAGCCCCCACACCACTAGAGGGATACCTTCAACCACCAACTTACCATCCTGAGACAAGGCCGAGTATAGCCCACGAAGATCTCCCCCAGAGCACAAACCCAAGGGGGGCGCCAACAGCTAACAGCTTAGCTAAGTTGCGATTTAAGCGCTAACAAAATAATAGCAGCATAAACAAAGTGGCACCAGCAAAATATATCTAAATAAATATGGATGGGGTAATTGAGTGGACCAGCTCATTTGTAACCTCCAGTGTGTTTTGGAAAGCTTTTGGCAAGCCAAGGATAGAGTGCAAACTGGGACCAAGCCTAAGTGTTCATTTCATGCTGACAAATATACTTCCTTTCTTGGAGAAACTGTTTTCAATTTTTTCCAGTAGGAGAACAAAAGCGATTGGCTGGCTCTGCATAGGGATAGCTGGCACTGGGATACCATAATATATGATGTAATGAGTGCTCACCACTAAATGTGTGTCTGAGATCTTTTGTCAGTGTTCGTATGTGACAAAATGGCGTCACGGCCAAATAATAGAGTGACACATCGGTAACACTTTACCTAAAGGGGGTATACATAAGACATTCATAACATCTTTATGAAACCAGTCATAACACCTTTGAGTGTGGCAGTATCATTCATTATAATGTAGTACTTACTGTATGTGTAGACAGGGTGCATAATGACCGGAAAGGGGACTTCAAATGTGAAAAAAAAATCTCATTTCAAGAAGAGGTAAATGTTTGCGGCTAAAACAATATTCCCAGTGCAATATGTTGCAGTATATTTGAACTTGATTTTGTTTGTCTCAGAGGAGTTTTGCTTCAGAGCCTAGTCTTCAGTCATCATTGTAGCCAAAAGTCTGATTTGATCTGAATGACAGAAATAGCTTGTTGTGTAAAGAGAATAGAGATGTTGAATCTCAGTGCTGTAGCCAGGGTCACCTAGTTTCCCGTTATACACTAAACTCCTTGCCATTATTGCATTACACTATTTTGGTCTCTACCAGACATCAAATACACTGAGAAAGTCAAAGCGTACCCAAAAGCACTTCAGCCCAACTTGAACAAAAAGGGGACTTGATAATCCCAAAAAATCTTTCCTAACCACAGGATACTTCAACGGGTGACTATGCCAGCAGCATACCACCCTGCATCCCACTGATGGCTTGCCTCTGAAACTAAGCAGGGTAGGTCCTGGTCAGTCCCTGGATGGGAGACCAAATGCTGCTTGCTGTAAATGGTGTTGAAATTCCAATCCCAATACCCCAAGGCATTGATGGGAACATTGCCCTGTGTAGGCTGCCCTCTTTTGGATGGGATGTTAAACGGGTGTCCTGACTCTCTGTGGTCACAAAAAAATCCCATGGTGCTTATCGTAAAAGTAGGGTTGTCATCCCCAGTGTCCTGGCTAAATTCCCAACCTGGCCACATTATCATCCCCCTCATTCCTAATTGGCATATATCACTCCTCACCTGATAGATGATGTGTAGTGAGCATTCTGGTGCAAATCGGTTGCCATGCATCACCCAAGTGGGTGCTACACATTGGAGGTGGATGAGGTGAGCTTCCCCCTTAATTTGCAAAGTGTTTGGGTGTCTCAAAATCGCTATACACGTCCAATCAATTAATTATCCCAGAGAAAAGAAAAGGAGCTCTGCATAGATCTGTGTATATTCAAACAGACAGACTTGCGATTCAGTAAGAGGCTTTCATGAGAGAACGAAAGAGTCATTGCTTTGTTCAGAGCTAACAAGGTTGTGATTATGTCATTTGCAAGGACAAGCACACCTACTGTACAGATTATTTCAGGTAAACATGTGAAAAAAGCCAGATGGTTCTTTTGTTGTTTGTCAACTGTTGCGATACATTTTGGACAGTGCGCTAGAGTTGTTTGTCTCGGTGTTAGAATGATTTGGGGTGTAGGGTTTGGGGTAGAGGGTAAGGGTCAGCTGGTATGATTAGAAGGTTTCGGGTAAAGGGTTAGAGCAGAGTTTCCTAAACTTGGTCCTCGGGACCCCAAGGGGTGCACATTTTGGTTTTTGCCCTAGCACTACACAGCTGATTCAAATGATTCATCAAAGCTTGATGATTAGCTGATTATTTGAATCAGCTGTGTAGTGCTAGGGCAAAAACCAAAATGTGCACCCCTTGGGGTCCCGAGGACCAAGTTTAGGAAACCCTGCATTAGAGTTATGGTTGGTTCAATTCAGCCAATTCAGGAAGTAAACTGAAATTCCAATATCAATTCTAAATTTCCTCATTGCCAACAATGAGAAGAAAATCTGAATTGGAATTTCAGTGTACTACCTACATTGAAATGGAATTGGGTTAAGGTTTAGGGTTAAGGGTTAAAGGATTAGGGTTAAGGTTTAGAGGGTTAGGGTTTAGAAGAGACCGGTATAGCTCCCCCTGCAGGAGCCCCCATTCACATGGGTGTTCCTGCTGGCCCAAATCATGGGGGACCGGTGGGAAGAGGGCCTTGTTGAGGATGGGCACATGACCCTGGGCACAGTGATCTGGGACAAACACCGACATTACATTGGGGTGAATAATAGGCTCAATAGTGAAGCATGTGAGTTACTAGTCAGTATCAGGGTTTGAATTAAACACTCTTGGCATTTTCTCAACCAGATTCACCTGGAATGCTTTCCAACAGTCATGAAGGAGTTCCCACATAAGCTGAGCACTTGTTGGCTGCTTTTCCTTCACTCTGCGGTCCAACTCAACCCAAACCATCTCAATTGGGTTGAGGTCGGGTGATTGTGGAAGCCAGGTCATCTGATGCAGCACTCCATCACACTCCTTCTTGGACAAATAGACCTTACACAACATGGAGGTGTGTTGGGTCATTGTCCTGTTGAAAACAAATGATAGTGCCACTAAGCGCAAACCAGATGGGATGGCATATCGCTGTAAAATGCTATGGTAGCCATGCTGGTTAAATGTGCCTTGAATTCTAAATAAATCACCGACAGTGTCACCAGCAAAACACCCCCACACCATCACACCTCCTCCTCCATGCTTCACGGTGGGAACCACACATGCGGTGATCATCCGTTCACCTACTCTGTGTCTCACAAAGACACGGCGGTTGGACCAAAAATCTCACATTTGGACTAATCAGACCAAAGGACAGATTTACACCGGTTTAATGTCCAGTGCTCATGTTTCTTGGACCGAAGCAAGTCTATTCTTCTTATTGGTGTCCTTTAGTAGTTGTTTCTTGGCAGCAATTCGACCATGAAGGCTTGATTCACACAGTTGATTTTGAGATATGTCTGTTACTTGAGCTCTGTGAAGCATTTATTTGGTCTGCAATTTCTGAGGCTGGTAACTCTAATGAACTTATCCTCTGCAGCAGAGGTAACTCTGGGGCTTCCCTTCCTGTGGCGGTCCTCATTAGAGTCAGTTTCATCATAGCGCTTGATGGTTTTTGCGACTGCACTTGAAGAGACTTTCAAAGTTCTTAAAACGTTCCGCATTGACTGACCTTCATGTCTTAAAGTAGTGATGGACTGCCATTTCTCCTTGCTTATTTGAGCTGTTCTTGCCATAATATGGACTTGGTCTTTTACCAAATAGGGCTATCTTCTGCATACCAACCCTACCTTTTCACAACACAACTGATTGGCTGAAACGCATTAAGAAGGAAAGAAATTCCACAAATGAACTTTTAACAAGGCACAACTGTTAATTGAAATGCATTCCAGGTGACTACCTCATGACGCTGGTTGAGAGAATGCCAAGAGTGTACAAAGCTCTCATCAAGGCAAAGGGTGGCTACTTTGAAGAATCTCAAATATAACACTTTTTTGGTGACTACATGATTCCATATGTGTTATTTCGTAGTTTTGATGTCTTCACTATTATTCTACAATGCAGAAAATCATAAATGTGATATGTGATAAATGGCACAAAAGGGTCATGACACCAAAAAAGTGTCAGTCAGTCAATCGGTCATTCATATAGATGATTTGTTGTGCAGTTTCCCTTACCTTGAACTCAAGCTCCAGCTGTGCTTTTCTGGCCTTGGCCTTCTCTTCCTCCTTCCTGGCTTCCTCCTGAGGCCTCTCCCTGCCCTTACTGGCAGCTTCATTAAATAGTACCCACAAAACACCAGTCTCAACATCAACAGTGAAGAGGCGACTCCGGGATGCTGGACTTCTAGGCAGAGTTCCTCTGTCCAGTGTCTGTGTTCTTTTGCCCATCTTAATCTTTTCTTTTTATTGGCCAGTCTGAGATATGGCTTTTTCTTTGCATCCTGGAGTCGCCTCTTCACTGTTAACGTTGAAGCTGCCAGTTGAGGGCTTGTGACGCGTCTGTTTCTCAAACTAGACACTCAGTTTAGACTAGACACTCAGTTCATTTCTCAGAACAAGAAGAGACTGACGAGTTTCAGAAGAAAGGTCTTTGTTTCTGGCCATTTTGAGCGTGTAATCAAACCCAAAAATGCTGATACTCCAGATACTCAACTAGTCGAAAGAAGGCCAGTTTTATTGATTCTTTAATCAGCACAACAGTTTTCAGCTGTGCTAACATAATTGCAAAAGGGTTTTCTAATGATCAATTAGCCTTTTAAAATTATAAACTTGGATTAGCTAACACAACGTGCCATTGGAACACAGGAGTGATGGTTGCTGATAATGGGCCTCTGTATGCCTATGTAGATATTCCATAAAAAATCTGCCGTTTCCAGCTACAATAGTCATTTACAACATGTCTACACTGTATTTCTGACCAAATTGATGTTATTTTAATGGACAAAAAAATAGCTTTTCTTTCAAAAACAGAGACATTTAAAAGTGACCCCAAATTTTTGAACGGTAGTGTACTTAATGAGTATATACTGCATACTATTAGTTAATTTTTGTATACTGTAAACGAACGGTATCCTTTCAGTTGAGAGTACTAGTTCATGTCTACTGGAAGTTGATGCTGTTGCTATGCAACTTCATGCTAGCTTGTTAGCATAAGAAATTACTAGGTAGACATCTTACAACTTCATTAGCAATGTCCATTGAGAATGCACAACGACTATACCACTTAGCTATGTTAGCTAAGCTAAGCTAATTTGAATAATCAAATCAATAAATGTTTTCCTCCATCTGTATTTGATATTTCATTATTTGTATCCATTCCTATGTTAATCCCTAAATGGCTCATCGGCATGCGATGCACTGTATGTGGCTCGAGACAGACATACCACACACAACTATGTAATAGTTAATATACTGGCAAGTTTGATGTATTAGTATCCACCTAACATTAGGTAGCTAGCTAATATACATACATACAAGCATCTGCTGTAATGATATGCTATGCAGTTTAAGGCTAGTAGTGTAGCTAACAAATAATCAGCCAACATAACATGTAACATAATATATTTGAAAAGTTATTACTTTTTTATTTAATTGCTCAACATTTTCTTAATAATTAGTTAAAGCAATTCATATTTACATTTTGTATTTACATTTGTATCATCTCTCATTGGACTTTCTTCAAATCTGCAAATGTTGCGAAGCCATGCCCATTTTCTTGAAGAATTGCATTATGGGCCCTAAAAGCACAGCAATAGTGTCCACTGCTTGTATATTTCGAAATTTGGCGAATTTAGTATGACATCCGGAAACTTTTGGCATACTAACTATATCCATGCTATGACCAATAGTACTCAATACATTTTTAGAAAAACAGTATAACTTTACACGCATAAAAACTGTGGATGGAAACGTGCTTAATGATTAGAATCTTTCTGTATGAATGTATCTTCCCAGCTAGCAAATACTTTTCTGAGAACCATGTTTCTTACAGCTTGGGTAGAGCATGTTGTTCTTTGCTTATTTTGCATACAACCTTCCCACAACTTTCTGGATTAAAATAAAATAGAAATTGGTAATGTTCTAGGAATGTTCTCCAACTGGTTTGACATTGAGAATGTTCTCAAATTGTTCAGAACACTTTAAGAAAGTAAGTTGAGACCCCGACTGAGTTAGAAGCAGAGCTTAAGTGATGGTGTTCTGTGCTGTGCTGTTGACCTCCTATGTACTCTTCACATAGACCTAATCTGATTGGCTCCATGGTAATGGTGTGTTATGGTATGTCTTGCAGTTATTACTATCTTCAGGGGCAAGGTGGAGGAGGTGGAGCTGCCAGTGGAGAAGGTTGACATCATCATCTCAGAGTGGATGGGCTACTGTCTCTTCTACGAGTCCATGCTTAATACCGTCATCTTTGCAAGGGACAAGTGGCTGGTAGGCGTGTTTGTGTGTGTGTGTGTGTGTGTACATATGTGTGCGTGCACATGCATTAACCAGACATGCTAGCAGAACGAACAACGCTCAAACCTCACAGACTTAACCAGGGATGAAAACCATAACCTGGCCCGGTGTTTGGTTCTTCTCACATGCAGCACAGCTGATAAATGACATGTCTTGTGTGCAGGATTGATTGCAGGGTGTTTTTTCCTCCCTCCTCTACACAGAAACCCGGCGGTCTGATGTTTCCCGACCGTGCTGCGCTGTATGTGGTGGCCATCGAGGACAGGCAGTACAAGGACTTCAAAATCCACTGTGAGTGTCTTTGTGTGTGTGTATGTTTAGTTGGCCCTGGGCCCTCACATAAGTCCTGCTGCCCCTAACTCGCTCTCTATTCCCAGGGTGGATTTTATCTGGCTTATGTTTCTGCTTCGCTAATAGACCGTGAATGTAGAACAACCATAGCAGCACATGCAAAAAAAGACACACACACACAAACACACACACACACACACATTAGTGTTGGTGCATTTTAACTTTTCAAAGACATAAGTGATGATTGATCTGATATTACAATTCAACAAGCCTCTCCATCTCTGTGCTAGCCCACACTAAAGCTCTCCTGGAGGATTTGGTGGAATTGTTCATCTTCATTTGAGCACAGAGACCAGAGACACGAGCCATGGCAGCAGAACAGAGGACAAGAAGCAGAAGCAATACACGCACCAACTCCACATACACACCGCCACAACTAGGGAATTACACACCATGAGACAGAGCTCATTAGGCTTACAGAAACCCAGGCCACATGACTGAGCACTGAAGAGAAGTCCAGCTAGTGCTGTTTCGCTCTCTGCGTGTGCAGAGGGATGTTTTAGGGAAAGCTTTGAGAAGAGATAGAAGACGATTGGGGCACATTGTCCATGTTGGGCCCAGTCTGGTTCCAACAAACAAATGCTTATACTGTAGATGCCTTTTGGGAAGGGATGGCATGCTGGATCACTTAGTGCTCTAAAATAATGTTCTGTCGTCCTGAGAGAATGTTGTTGTTGTATTCATTAGGGCATACCATAGCAAAACATTTTGCAATAGAAAATGGAATTAGCATTTCTTGTTCTTGCCTTGCCTTCCTGTTTCAGTCCATTTTCTTATGTTTAATGCTTAAGGAATATGACCTAGGACTAGACTACTTCAGTTTTAGGGCATGAGAATGCACATCAACAGCTGAGGTGCGACCTGCTCATTATTCCTTCCTTCTCCTGTCGTTAAACTTAAGTGGTTCCACTTTAATGGGACACAATAGAGATGCTTACACACACACACTATCCTATCTTAAAGATGCACTTCGGGATCTAAAATTATACAAACATTTGACAGTCCATCTTTAAGTACTGTGGCCATGCATAATCCATGATCAGTTAGGGAAGAGAAGGAGAATCTCTCTGTTTACTGCCATGCACTGCAGTGATGGTTAGCCGGCAAAGTGCAACAGAGTCTAAGGAAGTTGTCTACCCGACCTTATAGAAGGGCAATGAAATACTGTAAATCCGACCTAGAGAGGGGGGAATACAAATGTTTCTGAAATGCCCCTCAATTCCCTGTTTAGTCCACTACTTTAGACCAGAGTCGTTGGGCCCTGGTCAGCTACATAGGGATTAGGGTGCCATATCGGATAGACACAATGTATTCCTCCCTCTCTAGGGAGGACTTATGTAATAGCCCTTCTTCCACAAAGGTGTTCCATAATGCACTGTGTTTCCACAGGGTGGGAGAATGTGTATGGCTTTGACATGACCTGCATCCGTAACGTGGCCTTGAAGGAGCCCCTGGTGGACATAGTGGACCCCAAACATGTGGTCACCAACTCTTGTCTGATCAAGGTCAGCTATGTCTTCACTTCACGTGTGTGTGTGTGTGTGTGTGTGTGTGTGTGTGTGTGTGTGTGTGTGTGTGTGTGTGTGTGTGTGTGCGTGCGTGCGTGCGTGCGTGCGTGCGTGCGTGCGTGCGTGCGTGCGTGCGTGCGTGTACAGTGGCAAGAAAACGTATGTGAACCCTTTGGAATTACCTGTATTTCTGCATAAATGAGTCCTAAAATTTGATCTGATCTTCATCTTAGTCACAACAATAGACAAACAAAGTGTGCTTAAACTAATAACACACAAATTATTGTATTTTTCTTGTCTATGTTGAATACATCATTTAAACATTCACAGTGTAGGTTGGAAAAAGTAGGTGAACCCTTGGATTGTCCCTATGATTGTTCAAAAGGGGTCCCCCACCCGTCTCTTCTACTGTTGCTCTCCTCTGCTGTCACCCGGCATCCGGCGAACTGTTGTGTAGTCCTGAACAGAACTACAGAGCTCACTCCGCTTCCACTCGCTCCGGAAGATGTTTACTTGAAGATAGGCTATCCAGTGTAGTCGAAGGTTCTCAGTTGTGATGAGAGTAGTAGAATACGTTGGTTTGAAGAGTAGTAGAATGGTCCCACTTAAATTCTCTTTTCTAGATACTTTACTTAGGACAGCTAATCAGCCACACCAGTGATTGTCCGGGAGGTGACGTTATTGTCTCTACCTCGTGTTGAGATTTCAGAGTTCAAACCATTTCGGACGTGAGTTGCAGCTAAAACGTCTCTCTGGTCTGATATGTTAATATTAATATGTTAATTCTTAACGCACCGTTTTATGCAGTTCATTCAAAAGTGGCGGTTCGTGAGGCTGAAATGCTCTCTGACCTCACTCAAGGGGCGGTGACTACTCACTTGTACAAAGTTATAGAAACAATTTCCTCTTATAGTTTCTAAGATCACATCCCTCTCTTAACAAAAACACTTACATTATTTTTCATATTTCATACACAACGTAAAGGATGGAGAATTCGTACATATAGTGTATTTACTTTTCAAGTTACAGTATGTCCTTTATAACATTTTGAATGACATCAGAAAATAACAACCGAAATTACATTATTATTCTTTAGGTCGCCTCTGACCATTCCCCAGTATTCGCTTTAAAATGTGTTAGAGTTTCGTCGGGAAACGTCTGTGGAACAAAGGCACATTCCTGTGTGAATTTGGAGAGGGAGATAGCTTAAAAGTTCTGATCCTTGATTTACAACAGGGTGTGAACTGTTAACCCCCCCCCCCCCCCCACAGAGGAGAGGGGTCATCCACTGTAAAGCTGATCCGACCCATCTGGATCCTCACAGGACAGTCATGACACTGTCTATAGACACTATTACATGCATATATATACAGTGACAGTCAAAAGTTTGGACACATCTACAGTTGAAGTAGGAAGTTTACATACACATTAGCCAAATACATTTAAACTCAGTTTTCACAATTCCTGACATTTAATCCTAGTAAAAATTCCCTGTCTTAGGTCAGTTAGGAACACCACTTTATTTTAAGGATGTGAAATGTCAGAATAATAGTAGAGAGAATGATTTATTTCAGCTTTTATTTCTTTCATCACATTCCCAGTGGGTCAGAAGTTTACATACACTCAATGAGTATTTGGTAGCATTGCCTTTCAATTGTTTAACTTGGGTCAAACATTTCGATAGCCTTCCACAAGCCTCCCAGAATAAGTTGGGTGAATTTTGGCCCATTCCTCCTGACAGAGCTGGTGTAACTGAGTCAGGTTTGTAGGCCTCCTGGCTCACACACACTTTTTCAGTTCTGCCCACAAAGTTTCCATAGGATTGAGGTCAGGGCTTTGTGATGGCCACTCCAATACCTTGACTTTGTTGTCCTTAAGCCATTTTGCCACATCTTTGGAAGTATGCTTGGGGTCATTGTCCATTTGAAAGACCCATTTGCGACCAAACTTCCTGACTGATGTCTTGAGATGTTGCTTCAATATATCCACATAATTTTCTTCCCTCATGATGCCATCTATTTTGTGAAGTGCACCAGTCCCTCCTGCAGCAAAGTACCCCCACAACATGATGCTGCCACCCCCATGCTTCATGGTTGGGATGGTGTTCTTCGGCTTGCAAGCTTCCCCGTTTTCTCCAAACATAACGATGGTCATTATGGCCAAAAACTTATATTTTTATTTCATCAGACCAGAGGACATTTCTCCAAAAAGTACGATCTTTGTCCCCATGTGCAGTTGCAAACCGTAGTCTGGCTTTTTTATGGCGGTTTTGGAGCAGTGGCTTCTTCCTTGCTGGTTTCAGGTTATGTTGATATAGTACTCATTTTACTGTGGATATAGATACTTCTGTACCTGTTTCTTCCAGCATCTTCACAAGGTCCTTTGCTGTTGTTCTGGGATTGATTTGCACTTTTCACACCGAAGTACGTTCATCTCTAATAGACAGAACGCATCTCCTTCCTGAGAGGTATGATGGCTGCGTGGTCGCATGGTGTTTATACTTGCGTGCTATTACTTGTACAGATGAACGTGGTACCTTCAGGAGTTTGGAAATTGCTCCCAAGGATGAACCAGACTTGTGAGGTCGACAATTCTGAGGTCTTAGCTGATTTCTTTTGATTTTCCCATGATGTCAAGCAAAGAGGCACTGAGATTGAAGGTAAGCCTTGAAATACATCCACAGGTACACCTCCAATTGACTCAAATTATGTCAATTAGCGTATCAGAAGCTTCTAAAGGCATGACATAATTTTCTGGAATTTTCCAAGCTGTTTAAAGGTAAAGTCAACTTAGTGTATGTAGTAAACTTCTGACCCACTGGAATTGTGATACAGTGAATTATAAGTGAAATAATCTGTCTGTAAACAATAGTGTCATGCACAAAGTAGATGTCCTAACTGACTTGCTAAAACTATAGTTTGTAAACATGAAATTTGGTTGAAAAACAAGTTTTAATGACTCCAACCTAAGTGTATGTAAACTTCCGAATTCAACTGTACTCATTTAAGGGTTTTTCTTTATTTTTACTATATTCTACATTGTATAATAATAGTGAAGACATCAAAACTATGAAATAACACATAGAATCATGTAGTAAGCAAAAAAGTGTTAAAGTATTCAAAATATATTTTAGATTTTAGATTCTTCAAAGTAGCCACCGTTTGCCTTGATGGCAGCCTTGCACATTCTTGGCATTCTCTCAACCAGCTTCATGAGGAATGCTTTTCCAACAGTCTTGAAGGAGTTCCCACATGTGCTGAGCACTTGTTGGCTGCTTTTCCTTCGCTCTGCGGTCCAACTCATCTCAAACTATCTCAATTGGGTTGAGGCCGGGTGATTGTGGAGGCCAGGTCATCTGATGCAGCACTCCATCTCTCTCTTTCTTGGACAAATAGCCCTTACACGACCTGGAGGCGTGTTGGGTCATTGTCCTGTTGAAAAACAAATGATAGTCCTACTAAGCGCAAATCAGATGGGATGGCGTATCGCTGCAGTAGCCATGCTGGTAAAGTGTGCCTTGAATTCTAAATAAATCACAGACAGTGTCACCAGCAAAGCACCCCCACACCATCACGTCTTTTCCTCCATGCTTCCTTTTGGGAACCACACATGCGAAGATCATCCGTTCACCTACTCTGCGTCTCACAAAGACACGGCGGTTGGAACCAAAAATCTCAAATTTGGACTCATTAGACCAAAGAACAGATTTCCACCAGTCTAATGTGCATTGCTTGTATGTTTTGGCCCAAGCAAGTCTCTTCTTATTATTGGTGTCCTTTAGTAGTGGTTTCTTTGCAGCAATTCAACCATGAAGGCCTGATTCACGTAGTCTCCTCTGAACAGTTGATGTTGAGATGTGTCTATTACTTGAACTCTGTGAAGCTTTTATTTGGACTGCAATCAAAGGTGCAGTTAACTCTAATGAACTTATCCTCAGCAGCAGAGGTTACTCTGGGTCTTCCTTTCCTGTGGCGGTCCTCATGAGAGCCAGTTTCATCATAGCTCTTGATGGTTTTTGCGACTGCATTTGAAGAAACTTTCGAGTTTTTTAAATGTTCTGGATTGACTGACCTTCATGTCTTAAAGTAACATTTCTCTTTACTTATTTGAGCTGGTTTTTGTGACTGCACTTGAAGAAAGATTGACTGACCTTTATGTCTTAAAGTAATGATGGACTGTCGCTTATTTGAGCTGTTCTTGTCATAATATGGACTTGGTCTTTTATCAAATAGGGCTATCTTCTGCATACCAACACTACATTTTCACAACACAACAGATTGGCTGAAACGCATTATGAAGGAAAGAAATTCCACAAATTAACAAGGCACACCTGTTAATTTAAATGCATTCCAGGTGACTACCTCATGAAGCAGGTTGAGAGAATGCCAAGAGTGTGCAAAGCTGTCATCAAGGCAAAGGGTGGCTACTTAAAGAATCTCAAATATAAAATACATTTTGATTTGTTGAACACTTTTTTGGTTACTACACAATGTGTTTTTTATAGTTTTGATGTCCTCACTATTATTCTACAATGTAGAAAATTGTAAAAATAAAAACCCCTTGAATGAGTAGGTGTGTTCAACTTTTGACTGGTACTGTATTTATTTTTCGGACTCTGACATGGTTCGTTCTGAGATTTTTGTATTTGTGTGTATTGTTAGATACACTGTTGGAGCTAGAAACATAAGCATTTCACTGCACCTGCGATAACATCTACAACATTTGTGTACGCGACTAATAAAATGTGATTTGATTTGTATATGTGGGTAGGATTTGTTGAGGCCCAGCAGGGTGAAAGCCTACAGTTTAATCAGAAAGCATTGACTCAGTGTTGTCTCTGGGCTCATGCAGAGTGGGATTTACATAACCAGTGATACTGTTATATTTATAATGGGCCAACTGCTGAGATCTACCCCTCAGAATAAATAAAAAAACATGACTTTAAAAACATAAGCTCATTCAACATTAACCTATTAAAAACCATTCTGTATCAATGAGGTTTGTGCAGTGGGCTATAGGCTGAATATATTTAATTGCATATTGGCTACACTTGATTTGCCCTGCCAATGTTATTAACCTCACACCATTTTAAAATAATATTTCAAAACGTGATGTACAGGTAATAGATCATTTGTTGTATTACTTCTTGTGAGGCATATATTGAAATCATTAGCGTTTTTTAAATTTTGCTGGTGACTGATGGTGCCTGTATGTGATGGTCAGTCTCAGCGGATGGAAAGTGGGAGGGAGATGGAGTGTGTGTGAGAGTGAGAAGCCCCTTAAATTGAAATTGAAAGAGAGCAGCGGATAGGCCTCTCACCGTCCCTCAGCTCTTCCTCCCTCCTCTGACTGACCACAAAAGGGACACCGTCTTCCATCTGATGGCGAAATTCGAGTCACACTTTATTTCTGACTCATGCACAAATTCATGTTGTTACTCGTATGACCAGGGAACGTGAAATCCTCCTCGATATTGGAAAGACACAAGTCGCTAATAACAAGACAAGTCTATCGATACACTTTGTAACGCGAGTGGATGGGGAGCACATTTAATATCTTATAAAAGTGTTGAATAAAGTGACAGTGTTTAATAAAATCTTAAACATGAAGTCAATCATAAAAACAGCAGACATTGCTGTATTCGTTGACAGTCTCTCTCTAGTTATGGTTTTTAAAGTTTCGAAATCAAATCTCACACGTTAGAGTCGGCTATCAACTTCGCTGTGGGCTCGTAGAAGCTGCAGACAAAGTGATTTGATCTCATTGGCCAGCCGTAGCCTATTTGCACTTGATTTGCTCTCCGGGCCTGCCGTGTAGGCGGAGTTTGTACCTTCAGACATTAAATGGTTGAAAATGGGAACACTTCGAGTACCTGGCTCGCAGGGCAGCTGAATCAAGTACAAATAAAAAATGTGTGCTTTTTGTTTGGTGATTGACTGACTAGGAAAGCCATGGAGATCGCGACCGGCCGGTTGGTGATCACTGGGTTACAGTAAAGGGACAGTAAACAATCCACATACCAATCCCAATTCAGAGGTGTATGACCTCAGCTGTAACTAGACAATATGTTACCGTAACGTGATCCTTCAATCTGAGCCTTCTGGCCATGCTGGCCATCCTTCACTACTAGGTACAGGGATTGTTCCATTTATGATGCTATGCATCTATTCCCATGTCTAGACCGCTAATTGTGTATTTTGTCCGAGATGCCCTTCTTATCTCGTTTATTGATTGGATTGTTCTGCCCTTTTCTCAGTTCAGATGTTACATAACTAAAATGTGTTTCTATTGTTGCTATCTAAAGCCATTAGACTGTAATAATAGGAAGCAGGGAAATAATATTTGAAACAGTCAGTGTTTTATATTCAAGATTTTGACACTGGTGCCTTATTTGTCCTTCGCGCCTGTAAGATGAAACCCCTTTGAAAATGACAACCCACTCACAAGCTGTTGCATGTCTTCTAAATGGATTACAGGATGAATCATGTCATTAATCTTGTACACAGACAGTGTGCAAAAAGGAGCTTAGGCTGTTAAAAAGATCAAATGAGTGCCTCATGTTCAGAACTTTACCTTTACTGTGAGTGAGAAAGAGAGAGCTGAATTGAATTGTCGTCCTGCACTATAAAAATATGACTTTCAGGAGTTTGTGGTGCATGACCAAAATAAAGAGTTTTTACTCTTATGGAAGCTGGAATTTGTTTGCGAAAGATAGCAGGGGAGCTTGACTTTGTATTGCGCACTCTTTTTTATTTTTTTTACTGCTGATCGCGTGATACATAAAAGTCATTTTTCCACTGCAACTATGTGGGTCTCACCAGAACAGAGAGCTGTGTTTCACTGCCATATGCTCTCCTCTCTCTCCTCTCTCCCACTGCAGAATCATGAGGCATCAGATACCCTGTTAAAATATGGGATATGAACCAGGGGAGGTCTATAAAGGAGCAGGACACCAGTACAATGCTACCCTGACAATAGTTACTGCCTTGGTTCTCCAGCCAAATGACCCCATCTTCTCCTCGTTCTCCCCCCTATAGTGGGGTTTCCTTGGCTGGTCCCTCTGGGGGGAGGGGGTGCTGGGGTTTGGTTTCAGCTGCGTGAACCTTGAACCCAAAGGGAGAGGTTGGAGCAGAGTAGCAGAAAGCAGAGGCCTCATCCTTGACAGAGAGAATAAGGGACTCAGGGATAATACAAGACACAATGCTCAGAGGCACCGCCACATAGATCATATGACATGCATATAAGACCTGCACCTGGACACACTCACACCTCTCATCTCCTTACAAGACTTACTGTAAGACTTGACCAGCCTCCCATGGCACACTGCTTAATGGCCACCCACAGAGGAAGAGTTAGGCCTACATATGTAGAATCTTAATTTGACCTGTATTTTCGCAGCAAAAAAAATCCTGCAGCAACATAATTTTGCTTGATCAGTGGTTAGGCTATTAGCTGGTCCAAATGAGGGTACATGAAAAGTGGAATACTGTTAATATAACTGTGTGTTTAGTATGGGTTTTCAGTGAATTTATGTAAGTCACGAAATTCTCAGCAACAAAAGAGTGATACAATTAAAATCCTACATCTGTACATGTACAATGGAGAAACCACTGTGTTGGCAGTGAATGGTGTGAATAGAACCCCAATCACTATGGATTCTGTATGTGATTAGCATTAACAATGCAAGAAGTAGATGTACCAGAGCAGTGTGGTTATTCTCTCTCTTCAACAGGAGGTGGACATCTACACAGTGAAGACTGAGGACTTGTCCTTCACTTCAGCCTTCTGCCTTCAGATCCAGAGGAACGACTACATCCACGCCCTGGTCACCTACTTCAACATCGAGTTCACCAAGTGTCACAAGAAAACTGGCTTCTCCACCGGTACGTCCTCAACTCTCTTTCTCTTCTCAGTGTTGTTCTCTCTCTCTCTCTGATTTTTCACATAGGCTTATATAATATATTATGAACTGGGTGCTTCGATCCCTGAACGCTGATTGGTTGAAAGCCGTGGTATATCAGACCGTATACCACGGGTATGACAAAACATTTATTTTTACTGCTCTAATTACGTTGGTAACCAGTTTATAATAGCAATAAGGCACCTCAGAGGTTTGTGGTATATGGCCAATATACCACGGCTAAGGGCTGTATCCAGGCACTCCGCGTTGCGTCGTGCTTGTTTTTGTTTTGCAGACTAGAGTCAGCAAAAACACTACAGTGAATACTGTAGTTTTACTGTAGTATACTGTATTTTTTTTTTTACAGTTAACTATAGTAGAAATACTATAGTAAAAGAACTGTAGTAAATACTATAGTAATTAATGTAGTGTTGTTGTGGATTATAGTATACTGTAGTATTTACTGTAGAGTTTTTGTGGACATTACTGTATTATTTACTATAGTGTTTTTGTTTAATAATCTTTGACATAGAAGTGGAGTCTTTCTCCTTGATGAAACGTACTGGAGAAATACTAAAATACAAATTGTTCACAACTTGTAGGTAGGTAATTCTGGGGTCTGAATGGATAATTCAGCATTCCACTCTTTTCTATATCCTGTATGGAACACAATATGATCTATACTTGGCATGTATGTTTCTCACTTATGGGTGGCACAAATTGGGATATGGGGAAGGGCAATGGGCAGGGTACTGTATATGCAAATTAAATACTGAAGTACTTACAATAGCTAAACTGTTGTGTTTTGCGGACATTACTGTAGTATTTACTACAGTGTTTTTTGTGTGAATAATGCTGTAGTTTTTACTATAGTATTCTACAACATTCTATAGTAAATACTATACATGATCAAGGGATACTACTGTGTGTAGTGTATTATTCTACAGTATACTACAGTTTACAATAGAATTCTATAGTAAGTACTGTAGTATTTTTTTCATGTGGGAGGCCAAGCTCCCTGCCATCCAGGACCTATATACTAGGCGGTGCCAGAGGAAAGCCCCAAAAATTGTCAAAGACTCCAGTCTCCCAAGTCATAGACTGTTCTCTCTGCTACCGCATGGCAAGCGGTACCAGAGCGCCAAGTCTAGGACCAAAAGGCTCCTTAACAGCTTTTACCCCCAAGCCATAAGACTGCTGAACAATTAATCATATGGCCACCCAGACTATTTACATTGACCCCCCCCCCCCCCCTTTTTGTTTTTTACACTGCTGCTACTCGCTGTTTATTACCTATGCATAGTTACTTCACCCGGTACTGTTACCCCCTGTATATAGCCTCGTTATTGTTATTTTGTTGTGTTACTCTTTTTATAATTTTTCCTTTAGCTTATTTGGTAAATATTATATCAACTCTTTCTTGAACTGCACTGTTGGTTAAGGGCTTGTAAGTAAGCATTTCACGATAAGGTCTACTACACCTGTTGTATTCGGTGCACGTGACAAATAAAGTTTGATTTGTTTTGATTCATTAGCACTCTTTTTACTGTAGTACTAGCATCTCTCCAGTTCACTGTGTCGTTATCAGACCATCTCCTGACAGACCCAGGGTTTCATCCTTTTAATTGGCAGCAGCAGCAGCAGATTACAGGCTAGGGTCCTGTTGCTCCCTGCCCGCCATCCTCCCATCCTCCCTGTGGGTTCCATCCCGATCTGTATTCACAGACAAAGACCCCCCTTTAATGAGCTCTTTGATGAGTCAGAAAGGCCTGGAGTACAACAGCAAACACTGATACCACTGGAAATTAGAAGACATTTGAGTCCCCAGTTGATTTGCATGACCCAGAGAAGTTGTGTGATGAGCTAAATTCATTTAGCAAGAATCGTGTTTGGATTTGTCTGTGAGCGACCTCTAGTGGTGGTGTGATGTTATCGCTCCTCTGTGATTATATGCATAATGTCTACAGTAGTTCGCCTTCATCAGAGTTTGTGATGCAAATAGGAGACTTTAAACTGTGACTTGCATTATGCAGAGGCAGTGGCTAGATGACCATGTGTTGTCACTCTTAAAAGTGGACAGTCTTACTTTTGACCTCCAATCATATACAGATCTTCCAGCTCTTCTTGTATTGATTTGAGCCTGTCCATCAAACCAAATCCCCTTAGCAAATGCTAAACCCTGCTAGCCTCACTGAACCTCTGATACACATCTAAATGTGCACATGGAGGCCTAAGTCCTCTATGGCCATTGATTTCCTATATTCTCCTGTAGGACAGGTATTTCTAGTTTCAAGTTTATTCGCCACATGCACAGGATACACCAGGTGTAAAACAGTACAGTAAAATTCTTACTTGAGAGCTCTTTCCCAACATTGCAGTGATTATATAGATAATAATAGATAATAGAACAACACAAGAAGTACGATATAAATTGAAGAAACATGAGAATGCAAATATATACAGGTATCTTATTCAATGTACACTGGAGTGGTTGAGGTGGGTTTATACATAAAACGTGACTGGTAGTAGGATATACTATACATGTAAACATGGATGAAAAGTGACTGGTAGTAGGAATATACTGTATAAATACTTATGGTAATACACTAATGGTAATATATACAGTACATGGAAAAAGAGCACACAGAGAAACTCAGACATATGCTGTATGCTGCTGGAAAATATCACCCATTGAACCACCACAACAAACACAGCCTTATCTATTCCGTTCAGGTTCCCACTGAGTACAGCTTTCATAATCTGTGTGTTTATGCAGCATGATCAGCAACTCAATTTATCCATGAACCCTCAAACGGCATGCCTTTAAAGTCTGAGGTACAAAGTTATCCCAGGACAGCCGGCTGAAATTCGATTAAAGTTGTATTGACCTTTGAGCCTTTGAGCCTTGGCCAAGCGGTAGTTTAACAGCGCAGGCACAGGTGGGCGCACGTTGTTTTGGGCGGGGGTATTGGCTATCAGCAGTATGCAGCTGGAGTGAAGCTGAGACACACAAATACAAACACACACACGCATGCACGCATATCGTTTATAGACCCACACAAACACACATGTACAGTCAGGTTCAAAATGATTGGCACCGTTGATAAAGTTGAGCAAAAAAATACTACAAATACTTAGCTATATTGTAGGCTCCAAAATGTTTGTTATTATATTATTTTAGAATACAATTGATCAGAGAAAGAGATTTTGTTTAACAAGTCATATTTTATTTTCTCAAAAAGATAGGGGTCAAAATGATTGGCACCCCTGTTTTCAATGCATTTCAATACATCTCCTTGCGAGGATAACAGCACTGAGGCATTTTCTAACTGTTTTATGAGGAGAACACAATGGGAGGGATCTTAGACCATTCCTCCATACAGAATCTTTCCAGATTCTCAATATCCTTCGTCTGCTCTTATGGACTTCCCTCTTCACTTCAAACAACAGGTTTCCAATGGGGTTCAAGTCTAGAGACTGAGATGGTCATTGCAAAATGTTGATTTTGGGGTCAATTAACCATTTCTTTGTGGATTTTGATGTGTGCTTGGGGTCATTGTCTTGCTGGAAGATCCACATGAGCATATACACACGAGCACACATACTGTACGCATGCACAAACACACACAGAATTCAACTAGCAGAATGCATGTGGGCGAGGTAATGGGAGAATGGAGATTGACAAGGACAAACGTCAGTAGGGAGGGTCAACTCAATCAATTCCTCTTATCTGTCTATTATATCAATGTCATTTGATATCCTGATTTGAACCAGCATTTTAGCATGACCGATCCTCAGTGCTGTATCTACGCTTGTAAATAGCATGATGATATAGTGAATCACGTATATTCACAGTCAGAACCATGGGTAACATTTTTTCTGAACCAAGAGATAAAAAAAAAACGAGAAGAAAAAACTGTCTAATGTTACAAAAGTTGTGTCTTCGTGACTAATAAGTGCATCAGAGGTCCAATGTCAAAGGTGAAAAGTTAAATTTATGTTAGTTTTTGTTGGGGGTCAAAACTTTGGCTCATGATTGTTTTGGTTTTAAGGGTCAGGGGTCGTGTCCACTCTAAGAGCCAAATGAACTCTGCGCGCTTCACTTGAGTTTCTGAACAAATCTCCCATTGACAATAATGCATTATTTATGTGAAAATATGAATGAAACATACAGATCTGCAGTTCAGATTTGGCCCTAAGTTCATGCCTGTCTTCCTACAGCCCCTGATGCTCCGTTCACACACTGGAAACAGACAGTCTTCTACCTGGAGGACTACCTGACCGTAAAGAGGGGCGAGGAGATCATTGGCAGTATTAACATGAAGCCCAACGAGAAGAACATAGTGAGTGTTCTGGAATCTATGACCAGTAAAAAGCCATTCACTTTGAGACACTTATAGGGGCAGTTTCCAGTCTTGGACTAAAAAGCAAGGTTCAATGGAGAATCTGCATTGAAAATGCTTTGTAGTGCAGGAATAGTGTTAATAGTGTTCGGGAAACCGCCCCATCTAGGGACCAGAGTCCTGGGGCCTCATTTATCAACCGTGCATACATTTCATACTAAATTCTGGCGTATATGAGCATTACATCCCCGCCTAGCAATTGCCCTCTATTTACCTTTTATGGTAGCAGAAACGTCATCATTTACTGTATGATTTGGAAATGTTGGAACTGGGCCATGACCGTTTCTAAAAGAAACACAACGGCAAATTTGATGACATTTCTGTAGAGGTGTGGATAGAACGTTTTAATATTTAGCAGTGACTTTTTCAAACGAAAAATGCATGCTCCCAATAGCAAGTGCCAAACACTGGCCGCACATTCTGCAAGATTGATTGTCTATTCGAACGATTGTAAAGTAAATGCTATAGCCCACACTTCTATGCAAAATGAAAATTGTTCTTTAATAACTTGTTGATCAATAGATGATTGTATTTCTCCTGCCGTGGTATAGGCTATGATGTCGCGCTCCTATCGCACACCAATACTGTAGCCTACCCATACTGTCAAATAGTTTAAATAGGGTACCAGTCTATTTACTTTCAAGCATGCTTGGCTATTGAATGAGTGACGGATGAATGGTAGCCTAATATGTGTTGTGTGGCGAGAATAAACAAGTAATGTAAGAAAAGGAGATGTCCTGCAATGTGATTATGATTTAGGCCTATTTAATAACATTTGAAGAAACATACGCCTACCTACATGCTGCTATGTGATCTCCTTACCAACGGCAAATGCATCATTACGTTTGAATGTTTTTATTAGCCTACCCGTGTGCGTAAAACACAATTTCCCCCAATACAATTGTCCAACCATTAGAAGTTGTGTGTACACATGGTCTGAGCTGTGCGTGGAGATGCACACTTTTCCCGTCAAGTTCAAAAAGTATAAATACCAACCTTTGCGGGAAGACTGGCGGATGCAAGGTTGAGTTTATTTTGTGCACACGCACCTTTGATAAATGAGGCCCCTGGCCCCTACCTACTGTATGATAACTAGACACTGGCCCAACAGGGATAGGTAGAGGTCATACATACATTTGTACTTGTCTAACAAAATAAAGTCAGAAGGTCAAATCAAGTCATTTCAGGCAGGCGAGGCATTTAAACCAACATTATATGGCTAGAAAGAAACCCAATTCCACCACTACCTCTCCACAATAGACTGCTTGTTTGAACTTCAATCATCATTTTTTTGATAGAGGTCAAAGGAGAGAGAGCACTAATCACTCCCAGACCAAACAGCAGATGAGGATAGCAACGGCGTCAGTGCCCCACTCCTGATTGAACACTCACTTAGATTTCTCTCTTTTATTCCCCTGGTGAATTACCTCTCTCTCTCTCACACACAGCGTGACTTGGACTTCACCTTTGAGCTGGATTTCAAAGGACAGATATGCGAGGCAGCCATCTCCCACGACTACAAGATGCGCTAGCTAGGTGTCCAATAGGGAGAAGCCGGCGCGCAATGCCGCCTGCAGCCCTACAAATACACAGAGGGAAAGAGGAGGCACTCCTCTCGACAACAGACAATAATGAGGATGGGATGGAGGGAGGAGAGGGAGTGCATTGGAGGGATCAGAGAGGGTGGGATGGAGGGAGGAGAGAAGTTTGGATAGAGGTAGGAGATGAAGGGATGAGAGAGGGTGGGATACAGGAATCAGAGAGGAGATAGAGAGAATAGATGAAGGGATGAGAGAGGATGGCTGGAGAGAAATGGAGCGATAGGCTAGATCAGAGGAGGCAGGCTATGATGAGAGAAGCTCATCAGTGCAGGGGTGGCACTCCAAGCAATATCAACATGCTCACATTGACACCTCTAACTGGCACTTTACTGTTAGGCCAACTGTTCAGAGGACAACTTTGAATGTAACACCTTATGAATTCAAGAATGTTCTAGTCATTATGAATGTTACTGTTAATGTTACTGTCATTATGAATCTATACTGTATGTGAGAGGTGGCAACCAATGTTATCTTCTACAGCAAGTTTGGAGCCCATATCATCAATTACTGTATTTTTCAGGAACTTCACATTTATATTGCATATAATAATACATCCTACAGCCAGTAGTTTAGATTTTTCTTCAAATAGGCTTTTTAAATTACCCAATTTTGCATGTTTAATAATAATCTTCATATCTGGTAAAAGTACAGTAATTGAATCACATTTATATTGCATATAATAATACATCCTACAGCCAGTAGTTTAGATTTTTCTTCAAATAGGCTTTTTAAATTACCCAATTTTGCATGTTTAATAATAATCTTCATATCTGGTAAAAGTACAGTAATTGAATATATCGGAAATTCAGTACTGCATACTGTATTGTGTAAGGATGTGAATATATGTAAATGTGTATTTGCAGTCAGGCGACGTACTGTAGCTTTTCAGGTGGGTGCAAAATAACAGTATGAGAGCTCACACATTTGCACAGCTTGCACTCCAAAGTGGTGGTCTGTGGTTTCTGTTAGCGCTGTGATGTCAACATTGTAACAAGTATAGACCGGGGCCCTTGTCTAGATGCCTGCAAAAGCTCCTGGCTACAAAGCCTACATTTCTCCAATCCTCCCTAACTCTATTCTATAGTGCTATATTTCTCATACTATAGATAATTAGGTAATCACGATTTTCAACAATAACCATGATCTCTTAAGTTCTGTAATTGATAATTGTAGTTGATGTGGACACACTGAAACCACACCAGGGGAAGATCTTAATTCCATAATTCTCATGTCTTCTTGCCTCACCTCCTTCTCAAAACCCATTGGATGAGAAAGCCAGAGGTCCCACCCCTCTGACCATCTCCACTGGGGTTTGAGATGCAGACGAGGAGAGAGGACACGAATATGATGCAATTGAGATCGCTCCCAGGAAGTGGTGAGTGCGCTGCAGCATTCAGTGGGCGGGGCCTCACATCATTACCATTTTTTTCTCTGGCTCCACTGATCTCGGGTCTGCAACTGGCCTGGCCTCAGAGCCTAGCAGAAATCATCAGTTAGTCCCGTCCTTAGATCAGTAGCAGTGTTCATTCTGGCCTCTCTGTTCGGCGCGTCAGTTGACAGCAGCTCCTTCCCTTAACCTGTGCTCTTACTAAGGTCGTCGCCAAGGCAACAACTGGAGTTGTCCTGCAGTCTAACTGCGACCTCCCCTCACAGTTGTGTAGTACTGTTACACCAGAGTTGTCAAACTCATTCCACAGAGGGCCGAGTGTCCACAGGTTTTTCCGTTCAATTAAGACCTAGACAACCAGGAGATGGGAGTTCCTTACTAACTAGTGACCTTAATTCATCACTCAAATAGAAAAGGTGGAGCGAAAACCTGCAGACGTTCGGCCCTCCGTGGAATGAGTTTGACACGTGCGTTTACACCATCCTTCCTTTACGCAGCCAAGATCCTCACTCCCAGTCCGCTCGCTCTCCCATGCCTTTCTGTGAAGCTCATCAGCACAGCACGTATGACTGTTCAGAAGATGTAGGACATGCTATGTATGAATAGACCAGTGGCTAGTAATGAGTGAGTCACATTTGATGGATGTACAATCTATTCAGTAAAGGGTCTGACTATTTTCAGTTTCATGTTGAGCGCTTACTTGTGAGAGCATAGATTTGTATAGTATTCTATTGTAGATACTGTGCTATACATACAGTAGATGAATAATAAACTAAACCTGTAGATAAACAAGTTGATACTGGATCAAAAGAAAAAATAATTAGAAAGACTAACTTTAATAGAATCCATTGAATCACTTTCAATAGCATGCATACAAAACTGTTGTCTTTGGAATTAAGTCAGTGATTTAAGCTAACTTTAAGGTTTGGCCTTTAGCAGATCTAACACGACTAGTGTTATTTCAGTTTACCACTCATGGCATTCAGTTGGTTATTTACACCAAGTACTAAAACAACATGGTTGCCACTATTTCATGTCAGCTATTGAAATTGTGCTATATGTGTTAATTTGGTATGACAATTCTGAGTTGAAAAATAGTTATATTCAAGCTTTGTATTGTATTGTTAATTTTACCTCCTGTCATGTAACAGTTAAATAAAAGTTATCGACTCTAAATCAACATTGTCCACTAGGTGGCATCTGAAATTCAAGTTTCACAATTGCATCCACTTTCTTACTTCAAGGAAGTGGTGTTTTAATTGGTTAGATTATTTAATTTATCACTGAAATATACAATATCTGTTTATTATTCAGAGAAACCATACAACATTTTTCATATTTACATACATTATTGTGCAAGAACACAGGCCCAGTAGAATACTCTCTATACCGGAGGGCTCCAAATGACGATTTCTCAGTATCCTTCAACATCACAGAACATACACATACAGCACGTATCTAATACCTCCAATGTCTCATACGTATCTGAGGATCTTTCCAGGTGCAGTGATGGCATACATTGCAATGTGTTAGATTTAAAATTGAACATTTGTTCAAGGATACTTGGCACAATATACATTTTTATGGAATTATTAGGAGAAACGTTTTAGTGCGCCCACAAACAAATACTTCTAAGAGAAGGCAAATCTCTTGGCAAAACTAAGCAAACAACTACAGTACAAAACTCCTTCATAGAAATAACACTGTGCCAATTACATAAAAAAGCCAAATAGTGGTGACGGTTTATATGCAAACGCTTTGAGAGAGGTATAGTATGTCAGAGCTTTACTACCTTCCACTGTCAATGCAAAGTGTAAAACAAACATTTGTGTAAAAGGAGAAGCTGCCAATTAGACTTTCTAGACACATACAGATGTAGGATCTTCACTTGATCACTGCTGTTGCTGAGAATTTCTGTGCCCCAGAATTGACAGATTCACTAAAAACTCACACTAACACATTATATTAACAGTATTGCACTTTTCATGTAGCCTAATCACGATCTAGCAACATTACATCGGCAGAAAAGTTAATGGACTAAACGTTCAAATCCTGTTGCTGCAGGATTATTTTGCTGCGACAATACTGGTCAAATTAGGATCCCACATCTGTAGTTGACTTCTGGTAAATCATCCCAACATTACATATACAACACAGTAAACCTTATTACATTTGAGGGATAAGCTAATCTATTCATCAAATTGATCTGAGATAACATTTGTCAGATTTGGACTTTATAACCCTTCTCTACTATTGGAAAATGTTAAATTGGTCCTGAATGAAATTCAGATTTCACGAAACCTAACCCAACTATTAACAAGGTTTACTTTTATTTTTTCAGTACATTTTTCAGACAGTGTAAACTGTACTGAATTAAATATAAAAGTAGTATAGTTACTGGTTTTGACTTAGCTAGTTGAAAATAAATTTATTAAAAATAAGTTGTCATTAGGAAAATCAATATTTTATTATTGTAGTGCAAGACTGTCTTTAAAAAAAATTCATTATCCATGTATGGCAGTGTCAGCACCTACCCTGGCCCTTTCATCGTGTGAAATTCTAAGACATTTTTATTTATTTTTTTTCCCCCTCAGAGGTGTTTAAAAAAAAAAACCACACAGATTCAAGAAACAGGTGTTCACACCGTAGGTGGACTGGGTGACAGTGAGAGGTATTGTGCTGTAGATCTTTGAGTTCTTAAGGAACTCTAGTCAGAATATACTGTATATTTAATTAGGTGAGTTCACCATCACCTTGTGTGTTGAGAAGATAGAAGCTAGCTAGTAGCATTCTTGTTGCTAGCAGCAGGACCTCTTCTTATGTGAAGAGCTGTTTACCAGTTGGACCGTCTTCTCTTTCTCTCTGTCCTCCTGCTCTTTCAGAATTCTAGGGGACACAGAAGAGATTTTACTCAGAAATGAGCCAACGTCACATACTGTAGTTAATTGTTTATTATTGAGTGAGAACCCAACATAAACTACATTGCAATAGACTTGACTAAAGAAATTACACAATATTAGATTCCGATACTATTATTGAAGTTGGGAGAATTAACTGCTAGGATAAAGTTGTTTATTATGTGTGTTAAGTGTATATTTAGGAATGATAAGATTGGTCATTGTTTTCCTTTCCTTCCCTGTACTTGTTAATATCAACAAAGAGTTTTTTTGTACCTCCAGACACACTGACACATTTGGCCTAAAGTGAGTTGTCAGATTTCACTGCAAACCACAAAGCCTAGCTTGGATGAAGCCCAAGCAGACAGTTATTACATTTGTGGCCTGACAGTATTAAGCATATTTTCCCTTCGTATAGCCTTGCTAATGGCCAAAATCGAAATGACAAACAGTCGTGTTAAGACAATAGTAAATGTGGAAGTAGTAAGACTTATGTCCTGTTAAAACGCTGGGTAGAATCCCACACAGCGCTTAACTTAACTCACCTTGCCAAATGTACCAGAGAGTCTACAACGTTTTGTCCAGAGCAAGCACTGCACTCATAGAAAATCAACTGGCAGTCCTGCAAACGAGATTTGATAACTGTCATTAGCAGATGAAAAACAGGGCAGTCAATGGGATGTACAGTACAGTGCTCTGATTGGAACTGGCTGTAGTAGGTCGATCACGCTCTCCTCTTCCACACAGCCTCCTACTGAGGCCTGTTTAGTAACATTAAAGGTAATCATTGTCTGGACTAATGGCCATTGGAGCAAAATGAAAAATAAGAGCAGCTCGACTGATCTAAGGCCCTTAGCAATTATCTATCACCGTAGAAACTACAGACCCAAATGGGAGAAAAAAAATTGAATATACAAAATTATAGAGGGAAGTCGAAAAACAACTCCTAGACCTTTAAGGCCCACACACACATCTCGTAAAAAAATTAATAATATTTGTTGCTTTTACTTATTCAGTGAGAAGATGGCCTACTACTTTGTGGCTGTGGGCACTGAGAAGCCTGCGGGTTGAAGACAACACCCAGGGAATTGCTGATAGACAGACCTTGGCCAATTTCTCGCCTACTCTCGTCTGAACCTCCCGCTCGCTCTCCTTGTCCGTTTTGTTTCCCAGCAGCATGATGGGAATATCCTCGCCGGCCCCCTCCTGTGAAGAGAGATGGAGATGTTGGGCACTGATGCACTCCATTAGGGCTAGAACCTCAGCAGTCTCTTTCAGATACCCAGTGGGTGGGCAGCATTCAGCGTCGCAGGTTTTTAACATCAGTGTTACACTGAGCAAGGTCACAGACAAATCTATATTCACTACATGTTGCATAACAGTAGTACATAACACACAATCCATAACGATAATGAATGGTAACTTGTATCGTGCTGCTTTACAAATATCCAGCAAGAATTACAATAATTAGCGCATTTGATCTGATATTGTATATAAAATGTTCTGTAAGCCTACATTGAATGTGCTATTGAGCAGGAGGAGGCTCTCCGTATTATCTACATTTCTCTGAGCTTGTATGTGTAGGCCTGCTATTTCAGAGGTGAGCAGTGAAGTGTCTGGGCTCGTCTTACCTGTACACTGGTCAGCCACTGTCTCACCGCAGTGAAGCTCTGCTCATCAGTGATGTCATACATGACTACAACACCGTCAGCTTTGCGGAAGAACTGCTTGGTGATGCTGCGATACCTGAAGGGGTGGAGAAGGAAAACTGAGAACTCCCCCATTTGTACATTATCCTCAAGCACAACAAAATAAGTACGGAATTTGATCTTATACTAAAAATGTTGTCTCATTAGATATTATTTTCAAGTGTCATGTGCAACATGGTCTCATTAGAAAATAATATAAAATAAAAAAAGGAAAAAAGACATTTAAGCACTGCAGTAATATTTCACTTCACTGACATTAGCAACATGCCATACAGCATAACTGCATGTAGCAAAACAAAAGCTGCTGAGGTAAAACGTTGAATGTGTGTAAATTCACTTAATATGGTCAAGCTCCCACCTCTCCTGTCCTGCTGTATCCCACATCTGCAGCGCCACCTTGCTGTTGTCCACCGTTATCGTTTTCACACTGTAGTCTATGCCTGTTGATGCAGGATGGACAAGATAATATTCCTCTGATTTAAGTCACCTAAGTAATTTACTAGATTTTGCCTTCCAATCATATTTTTTCTTGTAATTTTCTGTCAGTATTATTTTTTAGAAGTGCTGGGTTTGTAGCAAGATAGAAAAGGTTAAACATGATGAAAGGAACCAACAATTGATTTCCGGGCAAATTTGGTAGAACAAGGAACTTCAAAAGGATATGTCCTTCTGAGTTTTTGAAATGTTACTCCCATCGATGGTTGCAATCCACAATATTTGTCCCCTGTGCTCAAATAGAAAAGGAGAAACATGTTTTTTTGTGAATGATTGCATCACAATTGCGTCAATGAGAGTATATTGCCCATTGTTCTAGAGGGACCATACAATTCAAAATCCATCTGACTCTCCTAAAAATGACTATTTTCAGAATCAAATCATTTTTGTGTGCTTCCAAACAGGGTCTAATAGAGAGGAGATTAGAGTTCTGGAGCTGTTCGTACTAGGATTCAGAATAATTCAGTATGCTCGCAGTCAGTCAAGGAACAAACTAGGTTTGGGTGTGTAACAATCTACTGTACAACAGAAAGCCAAATTGGAAGTATCCAGTTATGGTCTGTGTGAATGCAAGTCAGTCAATACAACAGTACCACAATATGGTTTATCTGCTTAGGCTGTTGCCTATGTAGTGCAAGATCAACACAACAGTCGGACCTCCACAGTGTAAGCAATCGGCATTTAAAAGAGCTTAATGAGTAAAGCCAGTGTGAGGTGTGAGAGGGAGGGTGAGGTCAGCCAGCCACATGTCTGTGGGCTCAGCTCTGCCCTGGGTCATGTTGATTAGGACACACCGTATCAAAACAGTTTGCAACATAAAACTAGAGATTCTTATTCTTAAGTCCAGGTAGTTCCTCCTGGGTTTCCGTCCACTTTATTCCATTGGTGCCTAATGAAAACACTGCTCTGCTGTAGAAAAGGAACCCTGGAGAGGCCAGCCACTACTCACCCACGGTGGCAGAGGTGCCTGGGTAGAAGCAGTCGTCACAGAACCTCATGAGGAGTGAGGTCTTCCCCACACTAGAGTTCCCTACCAGCACGATCTTAAACAGGCGGTCCGGGGGTGGCGCTGCACCCTCCTGGAAACAACACAGAGAGATAAAGCAGAGGGAAGAGGTAATTCTATAAGTTATTACATGTTGCCATACTCCTTTTTGTGCTTAAGTTAACTTTTCCAAAAGTAATAAGCAAGATATTTCAGATTGCGGCTATCCAAATCGATATATGCTGGGAGAGGGTATACTAAAACGATGACATGGCTCTAGCTGATGCACCAAATATTTGAGCATTGAGCAACATATTTTAGCATATTTTGAATACATCATATAGCCCCTAAATCTAAGTCCACAACACAACTACTATCCTATAAAATCATCAAGTTGTAAAGTTCTTGAAATACAGTGCATTCGTAAATTATTCAGGCATATACGTTAGCCTTAATCTAAAATGTATTCAATTAATGTTTTTCCTCAATCTACACAATACCCCATAACGGTAAAGCAAAAACAGGTTATTAGAAATTTCAGCAAATGTATAAAAAATGTAAAACAGAAACATCTTATTTACATAAGTATTCAGATCCTTTGCTATGAGACTGAAAATTGAGCTCCGGTGGATCCTGTTTCCATTGATCATCCTTGAGATGTTTCTACAACTTGATTGGAGTCCACCTGTGGTCAATTCAATTGATTGAACATGATTTGGAAAGGCACATACCTGTCTCTATAAGGTCCCACAGTTGACAGTGCATGTCAGAGCAAAAACAAAGCCATGAGGTCGAAGGAATTGTCCGTAGAGCTCCGAGACAGGATTGTGTCGAGGCACAGATCTGGGGAAGGGTATAAAAAAAACATCTGCAGCATTGAACACATTCTTAAATGGAAGTTTGGAACCACCAAGACTCTTCCTAGAGCTGGCCACCCGGCCAAACTTTGCAATTAGGGGAGAAGGGCCTAGGTCAGGGAGGTGACCAAGAACCCGATGGTCACTCTGACAGAGCGCCAGAGTTCCTCTGTGGAGATGAGAGAACCTTCCTGAAGCACAACCATCTCTGCAGCACTCCACCAATCAGGCCTTTATGGTAGAGTGACCAGACGGAAGCCATTCCTCAGTAAAAGGCACATGACAGCCCACTTGGAGTTTGCCAAAAGGTACCTAAAGGACTCAGACCATGAGAAACTAAATTCTCTGGTCTGATGAAACCACGATTGAACTCTTTGGTCTGAATGCCAAGCGTCACATCTGGAAGAAGCCTGGCACCATCCCTAAGGTGAAGCATGGTGGCAGCATCATGCTGTGGTAAGGTTTTTCAGCGGCAGGGACTGGGAGACCAGTCAGGATCGAGGGAAAGATGAACGGAGCAAAGTACAGAGAGAACCTTGATGAAAACCTGCTCCAGAGCACTCAGGACCTCAGACTGGGGCAAAGGTTAACCTTCCAACAGAACAATGACCCTAAGCACACAACCAAGACAACGCAGCAGTGGCTTCGGGAGCTTGAGGATCTGCAGAGAAGGGGAGAAACTCCCCAAATACAGTTGTGCCAAGTTTGTAGCGTCAAGAAGACTAGGCTGTAATCGCTGCCAATTGTGCTTCAACAAAGTACTGAGTAAAGGGTCTGAATATTTATGTATATGTGATTTAAGTTTTGCAAAAATTTCTAAAAACCTGTTTTTGCTTTGTCATTATGGGGTAGTGTGTGTAGATTGAGGGGGGGAAACAATTTAATCAATTTTAGAATAAGGCTGTAACTTAACAAAATGTGGAAAAAGTTAAGGGGTCTGAATACTTTCCAAATGCACCGTTATCGTTTTCACACTGTAGTCTATGCCTGTTGATGCAGGATGGACAAGATAATATTCCTCTGATTTAAGTCACCTAAGTCATTTAAGTCACCTAAGTAAGTAAGTTCCTAGATGACATTAAATCATGAAAACCTCCTGAAACATTATTTCAACACAAATAGCTAAACCTGTTGCCAGGGAAACTGGGGTCAAGTCACTAAGTGAAAAACCCAACCCTGTGACCGCTGTTCTCCTATCTCAGGTCTGCTCAGAGAAACAGGACTTTGAGAACACATTGTGCTGTACATTCACCCCTCTCTATACGGGTCAGGAGAACCAACAAAAATACTGACCTATAAACAACCCTGAAGGACTGAAGAGGAAGGCAAGGTTCTTTTAAAGGGAAGGTTACTAGGCCAACTGACACCTTCTCATTCTCTATTGATCAGAGACAAAACAAAGCCTGTCCACATTATGACCAATCAACCTCGTCTCTGAGCACACAAGTCTTACGTTCACTACGGTCTCCTTGCCGACAGGCTGACCCCTGGGGGATGTAGGCGTCTCTGACTCTCTGGTGTCAGCTGGCTGCTGCTTCCTAGTCGGAAGAGAACTTGGAGGATATATTGAGTTAATCTGCAGCTCTATGTGTTCTTCCTCCTCCCCGTCTTCCTCTGCCTCCTCGCTCCACTCACAGAGCTGGGCATGGAAGTCGTCCTGCAAGAGCTGGGGTAGGTGGTCCTCCTCTATGGAGATGATCCTCTGTAGGGGTCTGTGGGGGGGTTTGGAGGCTACCACATCCTCCAGGCTGTAGCCATTCACTCCCCCCGGGCTCTTCTTCTTAGAGTGGGGGAGCCCTACATCTTCCTCACTGGAGAGACAGGGATGAGATGGTAATTGGAGGGACAAATGTGAATTGGCTGACAATTGCTTTTTTTTTTGGAACATAACGGTATGGCTGTAGAATGTGAATTGACTCGCATATTTATATAATCATTTGCATATTCAGAACAATGTAAATACAGTACGGACATGTTCTGCACAGAGTTACAACTGCAGCCCTATTGAACAGCTTTCTGTCCTACATTTGAATTCTGTGTCATGTGCTTTGTTCTACTTTGTGTAATGCCATCTACTTAGAAAATATGAATCATTCACCATGAATAACTACTCAAGCTACAGTCAGTCATACTGACGTGTGTATTGTAGGTGAATTGAACATTAGTATAAATGAAGGCCTCCACGACTGAATCAGACAGTATTCACTCAATTTGTATTAAAAGCATTTCAGAGCAAACGGTGTACCATTTAAAGGCCTTTTTGTCAAAGGGATTCAGAGTATTTGATCCAGGCCTCGGGTTCCAAGCAGGATTTTCAACAGTATTCCTCAGTTTCTGCAAAACAAATTTAAATCTACAGTTTGATTGCAATTAGATTTGATAAAAAATGTTTTTACGATAGGATCTATCAAACAGAGCAGACAGACATGGGATTTCACAAATGGACAATGAAAAATGCATGCGAATACTTACTTGATACGAGGACATATCTCGTTCATCTCGTAAGTGTTTGTTCATTTCCCTGGAGACAATATAACAAGGAATGGGTTCATTGCAAAAAATATAAATATTTTCTAAGAACAAGTGAGAAAGCGCTTCGAGGAGTTTGCCTGAGGTCAATGCTATATGCTTTGCTATCTGCTCGATGGATGCATGGCCTTGGTTTGTAGTGAAAATAACATTGTACACTATTGTACACTTGGAGAACAGTGGCCCCTGGACTGATATAACCCATTGCCCCTGGACATAATATAACCCTCTCTCCTAGTGTGTGTCTGTCCGTCTCCACTCTTACCTCAGCAGGTCAAGTTGTTTCAGCAGGCTTGCTCGCTCTCTCTGCAATCCCTCTGTGACCTGGTACATTTCCCTGTGTTGGAAAACAAATCCACATATTCGTGTACTGTTTACTCACAAGGAGACCCAATCAGGATCCCAGACAGTCAGCTAGCCAACCAGCCACAAACAAGCAGACTTACCTCTCCCTCTCCTTGTGCAGGCGTGACGACTGCTCCTGCAGGAGGCCCAGCTGCTCCTGTGCCAGGGTCAGCTCCTGACTGGTGTGCTCCAGCTCTTGGGCCAGATCCTCATTGGTCTGCTTCAGCTTCACATTCTCCACCTTGGTCACGTGCTGCTCGCTGTGCAGCTCCCGACACTGACACTCCAACTGGGGGAGGGGGACACAGGGGAGAGGGGCCACGGTCACACAGAGGAGACGGGCAGAGGGGACAACACACAAAAACACTACGGCCAAAAGCAGACGCCCTACGAAATGCACTTTCATCTGATCATATACAGCTTTAAAAACACAATTTCCCAGACACTACTATGCAGTAACAATCATAGTCTGATCGTCCTTAGCAATCAGTGTCTATTGTGTGATTGCTACAATACACCGTGCATTGATGAATGGAAAATATGAAACGAGCGATATCTTCTGGCCTGGTCTGACCCACACACACCCATTAAATCCAGGAGCTGTGTGAGGACACACATAAGGCTGCTGTCTGACTGTAGCCTCAAACACTACTATCACTGTTCTACATATATAAGCCAAAGTGCTCCAACAGGGGATCTAAAACAATATATGATGAGGCTAGCCAGCATAAGGTCTGGATGCCTCCTTTACAGAGACTGTGTTGGCAGCATAGAAATATAATCTCTAGAACAGACATTCCCATTAAAGTCAATGTTCTGCCATTCTATTTCCATGGTCGGCAGAGAGGAACATGGAATGTGAATTACAGACATAATAATTAGAGGCACTCGGGTACCTCTGAGAGAAAGCCTTGGTGCCTTGGGTACAGTAGGAACTAATGCCTTATTCACCTTTGTAGAGCAAATGAAGAAGTACTGGTAAGACTAATTGTTGCCCATTAGTTTACTCCAGTTAGGGGAGGTAGGGGAAAATAATAAATTTTGGAAATGATGCAGACAATTACATTGATGGAAGCCACAATCTGCAATATTAAAGCTAATCTCCACCTCCCAAATTTTTTTAAAATGAGACTAATTTCCAATGGACAAATTAGTCTTAAAAGCTTCAGTGGAGTTCTGTTTGTGAGTGTGTCACGGTTAGACATGATCATCTCTTAGTTTCCATTAAAGAATATGCTGCAGACAGACACTCAGCAACAGCTCTTAGAGTCTAATAATAACTGGTGACAATTCGGTCACCAAAATTAGATTTGATCAAAAATAATAAGTTCTGTACAGTGAAAATCTACCCATCAGTGTGATGCCTGTGATCATCAAGGACTCATCATTCGTGTCCTGACTCACCCGCCTCTGTTTCTGGAAGATCTGCTCCAGCTCCCGCTCCTTACTGGAGAGCTGATGCTCTAAGTCCTGGCTCCTAGACAGGAAGCGTTCAGAGTCCTGCAGGGGGAGAGAGAGAGAGAGAGCGCGAGGGAGAACGAGAGAGCAAGAGGATCTTCCCGAAAACTGAGGTTACTAACAAGGCGTATGCAGTGGGATATCTCTTCCTTTACCTGCAGGAGGATCCTGTCCTTCTCATTTTTGATTTGCTGCTCCATTTCTTCATATAAGCGCTGGATCTCGTCGTCATGTGTTGCTGCTTTTCTGTTCGGACGTAGAATTATTTTAAATTTTTGGGGGGGTGGGGGTCTTGTTAATGCTAATAAAGCATTTTCCATTAGCTTTGGCAGCACATTAAAAAAATGGGCCGCTCAAGCGTTATCAAATGTTTAGTTAAGATTTCAGTCTGCCATTTCAAATCATACAGTAGGTCAACTGTAAGCTAGCACGACGCATTCTGAACAGGCACAGCAACAAATAACAGTTTCAGGGTTGCTTTTCAGCTATGGGAAACTGTGTGATAATGCACCACTATGGTACAAAAGCTAAGCTGTGCTCAGTTGAAACATGACATAATAAACAAGTAGGTAGAGATTGTCAAGTAGTACTCCTTTGCGTAAAATTGCCATGAACATTGTCCGTCACAATTTGGAGAAAGTGGGAGATTTGGGAGCACATTCACAAGCACTTAATATTGCTTTGGAGCTGGGAGGTTAGCCACATCCCAACGGTGGAGTAAAAGTTTGTTTCTCCCACACTGTAAAACTTTAACACTTTCTCCCCTCCCAAGGCAGCACTAGCTCTTAACGTGTGGAATTTAGCAGGCTTAACTAAGGACTACAAATCTGTCAGTCAGAAAAAGCTATACTTTTAGTAAAACATTTTTTTAAGGGAAAAAACACAGATAACTGGGGACGATCATTCTATAGATGCACTAATGCAAAAAAGGTTTAAATGACATTCATATTGTAGCAAGCACATACAGTAAGCTACTTTGCCCTTCGTTACTAGGGCAGAGGTTATCTGTAAAGGAACATTGAGCTAGCCTGGTCCCAGATCTGTTTGTGTTGTCTAGCCAATGACTTTTGGAGTTGGCAAGACAGCACAAACAGATCTGGGACCAAGCTACAGTGAGCTACTAATTGCCCAAATTCTACCAATACCTGATGAATGGCGATATTTCTACCTTTTAAGGGCGCTCTCCATCTCCCTCTTCTCCTGGTTGGCCTCTTTGATCTGGAAGGTGACCCTGGCCAGGAACTCCTCAAAGTTGGACAGGAGATGCGGCTCATCTCTTCTCAGCTGGGCCCACAGACTACGCACCTCACCAGGGCTGATGGGAAGGGGGTCAGAACAAAGATAAGTCTGAATGACAAGACCTGGAATACAGTCTGTACTCAGGTTTCTGTGTAGAACAACTGTACTGAGGTACTTCTTGGTGTGGGAAAAAAAAAGTACTTTTAAGTCGAATTATACTTTTAGGTCAATGTGAACAATGTAGGCAGGCAGGCAGTGGGTAGCTGTGGGCTGCCTGTAGCCGTGCTGACATATTTATGCAAAATTGACATTTGGTCAAGATGATCTTAGCCTAGAAAATCCCATTTCCTGTTAGTTGAAAATAGTGCTATTTTGATACAACAGTTTAAACGCAATCTTTGTCTGTGCCATGGTCTTCACGTCAGTGTTCAGATAACGACTGGAATACATTTATGTCATTTTTTGGCAGGGCCATATGTGGAAAGACCAATTGAGAAAATCATCTGAGAAAATCATCTCATGCAATGCATGTTTGATGGATCTCTGTTCATTGAAATTTGGACTGATTGATAAGACTAGCAGGCCTCTGGAAGACTCCTAAACAAATATGGAAACTTTCCAATCCTCACAGTAGAGTTACATGCTGTGTCAACTTCAGGAAAACACACCGGAGGTTGAAGCAAATTGATCTGATGTAAATTGTCAGCATTCCATTCTGGTTCTAACCCAGGTTTGCAGACAGTCAATAGGATGTACTTATCAAGTTGACATCCTCACCTACTACCGTTTACTATTATTGAGCCACATTTGTTTGCTGAAGGTGAGTCTAGTCATGCATTAAATGAGGCCCGGCTCTCTCGTTTCTCTCCTCTGAATGCCTCGAGTTCAAAAGGCCAAAAGCACTGGTACCAGCACCCACCAATGTCTGGAATACATCCACAGACATGAATGTCAGTGACTATAATGATTTGTTCAAGGTTAAATAACCCAACTCAACTTAGACTAACTTTTCCTATGTGAGGTTTTTTGGGTAGACGACAGTGACCTCAGGTATTTCATCTGTTTTCTACTTAAACATGTCTGTAGACTTTATGCTTGTTTGTTAAGCTTATAGAATTTGAGAAATATCAAAGCAAGCAGATTGAAACAGAATGGCTAGCACTACTATGGAGCGGCAACTTAGCGCTTTTTGTTTGGCACAGCTGACTTTAATCAATCTAATCCTTCTAAAGGAAAAGACTGGTCATTTGAGGGCATTATTGAGGGTTGGGACAAAGATTCACATAGTATGGACGTCACAGACAAAAACAAACACTCACTCCTCAAAGACATTGCTGGCGCCCAAGCTCTCCATGAGCATGCAGAAGTGCCTTTCTTCCTCGTCCTCGCTGCCCATCAGCCTCTCCTCCCACTGGGTCTGGTAAAGGGAGTCTGGGGGGCCCTGGTTGGCTTCCTTGGCAATGTGGCTAGCCTCTCCCATCCCTTCTGTTACAGAGATCCTTCGGCCAAACAGGAACTCACCTGGAGAAATAGAGAGTCCAGGAGATGATTTATAATACCCTTTACTCCCTCTCTTTCTATATATCTATACCTACTCAGAGCTGCATAATCTACTTGCACTAGCACAGTTCATGTTATTATGTGGAAAGGGAAGATGCATCAAATCAAACTACATCACTTTTTCAAAACAACATGCATAGGACAGTAGAAAGTGAGAAGAGGACATAGTCAACGTACTGAACCCTGAGGAGAACTCCTGCAGGGTGAGGTATCCGTTGCCGTCAGAATCCAGGGTGTCGAAGACATTCTCCAGCTCCTCTGCACTGAGGGGCAGCTGTCCATGGAGCCTCTGCGGAGCAGGACACAAAACACAAATCAGGTGCCATGGACACAACTGGGGACCTGAAGGACTCAAGTCTTTACGTTAAACAGACACCGTAATTGGGGGAGAACATGCTCATAGTAACGGAATAAATAGAATTGTATCAAACTCAAAAAACACACGGTTTCCATGCGTTTCACGCAGTTCCAGACATTATTACGAGCCATTATCCCTCAGAAGCCTCCTGTGCCAACAATACAGTGCGGAACAGCTGCCAGCCAAGCACAAACACCTGGGAACACACTCAACAGTATCATCAGAAGAGACGGTCATGTACCCAAGTACAGGAGAGCAGATGTTCTTCCTGTTCATAAAGTGTAGGATGGTGTATCATTTGCATTCACACAACCGACGTAACGCAAGTTCATGACAAAAAGGAACCGTTAACAACTAGGACAGGCTGCTCCATAAAACGTTTATATTAATATACTTGAGACGTTTTGAGTTCAATCTGAACGGATGAATATTATAGAAATGAACATTTCTGCCCAAAGTCAAAAACAGTCAGTCAACATACGCCCAAACCGCCATTTACACGCCAAGGCCAAGCAGTGTGTGAAAGCAAACAGACTCTGAACCCCTGAAAATAAGCAGTAAAGACCACAACGATGCAGAAAAGCCAAAGCTCCGCCTCACCTCTGTGAGCTGGGCATGTCTATGTTTACACCGAAACCACTTGTGAAATTTGTGGTAGGAACTCCTTGTTAAACTCTCTTATCTGGGCTGAACACATCCCTTATGTCAGCAGACAGATCACAGCCGGAGACACCACTGCCACCCTCTTGGTCACGGTGTGAGAAACATTGTAAGGCTGTTTGTGCAATCAGCAGAAAACGACACGCGCACATACAGGGTAATGCTGGCAGTCGCTAGAAAACATTCATGAAATGTAAAAACATTTAAATAAAAATTGATGTGTTCATAACTTTGCCAAATTACTTTATCCACTTTGCCCTTATGGATAAACAAGGTAAGCCTAATCAGGCATAGTAAATACCCGACTAAATCTAAATCCAACTTGCATATGGCAGAGAAATACATTTCCAGTCGGGTCGTATAAGGATAGACCAGCAGAAATACATTTCCAGTCGGGTCGTATAAGGATAGACCAGCAGAAATACATTTCCAGTCGGGTCGTATAAGGATAGACCAGCAGAAATGCATTTCAGTTGCATAACACATTCACGCAGACAATTGTAATGTATTATACAGGAGTGCACACAGTTATGCACTGACGTTATTACAAAACATTTTGGGGGGCTGATTTCATTACTTTCACAACTCATAAATGAACACGGGGAGCGGGTATAGGGAATCTTTTTGTATATTTCCATAAACATTGGATCAAAGGGATCTATTCTATTGAGACTCTCGTCACGGCGTGGGCTCACAAGTGCTCGATCAAAGGAATACTCTGCCCATCGATGAATATGTAAGAAGCGTTTGGATTTGCACAGTCACGCAAATGAAGTTGCTGTATGACAAAGCACGGCTCTGTGTGGCTCTTCGCTGCCCGTATGTGTTGTGGGTTCCTGTCACTCTTTCACATGCTCTTCTGAATAAGATAGATACAGGCTACGTCCTCAGAATCATCTCTAATGAGCACGCCACAGAGACATAAAAGTGTCCCATTTAATTCTATGGAGCAAACGCAGCCCCTGTCCTCCACATGCAGCCTTGTGAAATGACCAGATTGTTGTCTCCAAATCTAACAAAGGGTCTACGGAGGATTTGTTGCAGTTGTTAGGTTTGGCATTATTTAGCCTAATGTACAGTGCCTTCGGAAAATATTCAGACTCCTTCCCTTTTTCCACATTTTGTTATAAATCAATATTAGAATAAGGCTATAATGTATCAATCTACATACAATACCCCATATTAATAAAGCAAAAACAGGTTGACATTTTTGGTAATTTATCATTTAAAAAATATATAGTATATAGTATTCAGACCCTTTACTCAGTACTTTGTTGAATCACCTTTGGCAGCGATTACAGCCTCGAGTCTTCTTGGGTATGACGCTACAAGCTTGGCACACCTGTATTTGGGGAGTTTCTTGCATTCTTCTCTGCAGATACGCTCAAGCTCTGTCAGGTTGGATGGGGAGTGTCACTGCACAGCTATTTTCAGGTCTCTCCAGAGATGTTTGATTGTGGTCAAGTCCAAGCTCTGGCTGGGCCACTCAAGGACATTCAGAGACTTGTCCCTAAGCCACTCCTGCGTTGTCTTGGCTGTGTGCTTACGGTCGTTGTTATGTTGGAAGGTGAACCTTCGCCCCAGTCTGAGGTCCTGAGAGCTCTGGAGCAGGTTTTCAAGGATCTCTGTACATTGCTCCGTTCATCTTTCCCTCGAGCATGTCTCCCAGTCCCTGCCACTGAAAAACATCCCCACAGCATGATGCTGCCACCACCGTAAGGATGGTGCCAGGTTTCCTCCAGACGTGACGCTTGGCATTCAGGCCAAAGAGTTCAATCTTGGTTTCATCAGACCAGAGAATCTTGTTTCTCATGGTTTGAGATTCTTTAGGTGCCTTTTGGAAAACTCCAAGCGGGCTGTCATGCACCTTTTACTGAGGATTGGGTTCAGTCTCGCCACTCTACCAAAAAGGCCTGATTTGTGGAGTGCTGCAGAGATTGTTGTCCTTCTGGAAGGTTCTCCCATCACCACAGAGGGACTCTGGAGCTCTGTCAGAGTGACCATTGGGTTCCTGGTCACCTCCCTGACCAAGGCCCTTCTACCCAGATTTGGCCAGGCGGCCAGCTCTAGGAAGAGAGTGGGGGTTCCAAACTTCTTCCATTTAAGAATGATGGAGAACACTGTATTCTTGGGGGCCGTCAATGCTGCAGAAATGTTTTGGTACCCCTCCCAAAAACTGTGCCTCGACACAATCAACTCTGTGAGCTCTACGTACAATTCCTTCAACCTCATGACTTGGTTTTTGCTGTGACATGCACTGTCAACTGTGGGACCTTATAGAGACAGTGTGCCTTTCCAAATCATGTCCAATCAATTGAATTTACCACAGGTGGCCTCCAATCAAGTTGTAGGAACATCTCAAGGATGATCAATGGAAACAGGATGCACCTGAGCTCAATTTCGAGTTTCATAGCAAAAGGTCTGAATACTTATGTAAATAAGCTATTTCTGTATATTTTTTTATTTTTATGAATTTGCTAACATTTCTAAAACCTGTCTTCACTTTGTCATTATGGGGTATTGTGTGTAGATTGCTGAGGATAAAACAAATAACAACATTTTTTTTAGGATAAGGCTCTAACAGAACAACATTTGGAAAAAGGTCAAGGGGTCTGAATACTTTCCGAAGGCACTGTATGCTATTTTCAACAGCAGTCATTCAGATGCCCTGACAAAAGCCTAAATTACAACAATGAGCTATGGGAGCTGGTGCATAAGTTAGGATACATCCACAGAGTAATCCACAGAGTATCATGTATTCTCTATCAGAGTAGTTCAAAGGAAACAATTATGCTAGCACTAGGCTGGGCCAATTCTTACTGGTTTCTCAGGGTAAAGAGGCTAACAGGAAAGATGAATTATTCTTCTGATTTAAGCATCCAGTCCACAGGGGGAAAAAGCCTCAAATGGTCCAGAATGCAACTCCAACAAACCCACCACAACTCATGATTGATTCTTGCTCTGAAGGATCAAAACACAGTTCAAAAAACAACTACACCAACTTGCACTGTCAATCAATATCAAAAGTCAGCCATTTGAAATGAGTTACTCTGAAATAATGACAAAAGTAACATCGAGGGTATACATGACTAGGTAACTAATATATACACAGTACTAAGGATGGGAACATGCATAATGCTGGTGTAGCCTAAAAACGTCAATAACTCCCATGGGACGGTTTGGTCACACTCAGTTAGCCCCATAGACAGTAGGTGATCTCACCTGCATGTCCCGGTGGGTGATGAAGCCTTTGTCCTCGATGTCACAGATCTGGAAGAAGTCCTGGGTCTTCTCCAGCATGGTGCTGTGTCCTGTAGATCTCTCACCGCCTCCAGCCTCACAGTCCTTCCAGTCACACTCGGCCGGGCTCTGGTCCCAGTCTCTGTGCCGAGGAGCACTCCTGGATCTCACTTTGGGGGTACTGGTGAAAGCTGCCATGGCGTGTGTGTGGTGTGGCTCCTCTCGCTCCCTCTCCCCCTACTCCTTCACATGGGTCAGGTGTAGTCAGGTATAGACAGGGGTTGAGAAAAGAGACCCAGAGTAGAGACGCAGGTTCAGGCTGCAGCACAGAGGCTCTCAGCAGCGATGTCACCGCTTGTCATCTCTTAGCAACCGCCTCTTTAATTAGTCGATGAAGCCCAGGCTCTGAGCGAGAGAGAGAAAAGGTAAAATGGATCCCTTCAAAATAACCCTCTCTCTGAATGATGGAGTGTGACATGTCAGACTATGGTGTTTCTTCACATAGCATTTTATGTTGTTCATTTTGGGGTGATAACATAACCTAGGTCTTATTACAATATAATGACTTGTAGTCTAATAACGCAGCCAACTTTAAAAAAACACACAGTACAACAAGCCTAGAAGGAGCGATGCAAAACTCATAGCTCACAAGGAGAAAGATAACCTACTTTGAACGCATCAACAAAGAATGGTGCTAAAGAGAAGTGACCATAAACAGTTTACACAAACAGCCCCAATTTAGGCGGACTACTGGGACAAAAGAGGAGCACCGAGTGTGTAACTAGATATTAGGTCCATCTTCAAAAAACCCATGAAGTAAATTCACAGAGGAGATGGCAGAAGTGCCAAGTTCGAACTTAGTTCCCTCCCCCTATCAGTGTGAAGTAGCATGTTCTCTATCAGAGTAGTTCAAAGGAAACAATTATGCTAGCACTAGGCTGGGCCAATTCTTACTGGTTTCTCAAGGTAAAGAGACTAACAGGAAAGAGACATTCTTCTGAATTAAGCATCCAGTCCACAGGGGAAAAAGCCTCAAATGGTACAGAATCCTACAATTCTTACAGCACAGTATTATGCAATGCATCAACATAGGAGACTGTTGAACTCTCAATCCAACAAGGTTGACTGTGTGTTGTGCGTCCACAAAAGACCACAGTACTACTGTTCTCTTGGTACGGCACACATTGTGACCACAGCACGTACGAGTGAATGGATTGATGATCGGCGACAAGTTGAGAGGCGGAGGAGTACTTTGGCCTGTCTGGAAGGGCCGTGCATGGAAATATTGACTGGTAAAGCCACACGGCGGTTAGGTCTATATGGGCTCCTGTGTGCACTGGTATGGAAGACTGCCTTAAAGGGGCTGTCCCGCTCTTGTAGGCTGCAGGCTGAGTCACTGCAGGGCAGGCAGAGAACAGACAGCGCACAACCACACATGAACGCCAATTCAGACATACACACACTTCAGACTGTCTGCAGCTGGAATACATGTGCTCCCTATTCCTCCTCATGCTCCAACTAGCTTAATGTTTGATGCTCCGCATCAACATTTTTGGATGGTTATTTTGTTGACAAATCTGCTCACTCCAAAGTAAGAGAAAACCTTGTAGACTAAACCCTGAAAGCCGAACCAGGAGATTCTGAACACTATTAAATATAGAATATGAAATACTTTTTATTGTGCATTGCACTCTAAAAGCTCTGAAAATGACACTTTTCTTTTGCACAGGACCAGTAATCTTATAATTTTTAATCGCGTGACAAC
Source organism: Salvelinus alpinus (assembly GCF_045679555.1). Taxonomy (NCBI): domain Eukaryota; kingdom Metazoa; phylum Chordata; class Actinopteri; order Salmoniformes; family Salmonidae; genus Salvelinus; species Salvelinus alpinus. The sequence continues at coordinate 48,352,544 of NC_092100.1, forward strand.
ACGACTATCATGAATAGACCTACTCAGTTTATGTTCTCGACCGAGAATCTCATCATCCTGGATGCATCTCGACCCACAGGGATCAGACAATATTTGACACGGAGGTTGAAGACTTGAGATCTTATGTAGTGGTCTCCTAACAATCCACATGGCATGATGACACGTCACCAACTCAAACACATAGGCTATTTACAATGCAATGAATGACAACACCCTCTGTTGAATAGAATAAGAGACCGTGCGTCTTAGCTAGGAGTCTATGACCTACAATGTAGGCTAATGAGAGCAGTAGAACAGAGTAGCATATGCCTTGTGCAGTTTCCATAACAATTGCATTTCAAACAGTCTAAGCTAAATGTTGCTGTAAGCTATTGGCTTGTTTCAATGGTCAACTTAGGAAAATAATCTGCTGTACTACTTTGCATACAGTTAGCTAACTTATCTTCCAAGTTGCTGCATCAAACCAGAAGTAATTCAGGGAGGCAACATAGGGCCTTCAATGTATGACATTATTTGATTAAGCGAGATACTAAAATAGACAACACTAAATCAATACAGGAAGCAACAACTGTGTAAAGTCAGACATTCATTAATGTAAAAACAACAACAACAATGCACTAAGTTCAACAGAAAATGGTGGTTGCCTACAAATAGGCTGCCTATGAAAGTGACTCATCTCCGGAGCAGAACTCTTACTGGGCTGTCTCTGAAGCACTCAGACTCTGTGCTGCCAGTCTCACTACTCTACTTCCTTTGTTTGAACTATGACAAGAGCCATTTGCCCTAAAAAAATATAACTTCTCCTGGGTGTGCTGGTCCACCAGCAGGTCAAAGTCATACTGGAGCTTATGACCACAGGTAAAGTTATTGAAGAGTACCTGAATGAATGGTCTCCAACCCCTTTTGACCACTTCACTAGGTTAAGCCTAATCAGCAAGTGCTTGGATGTTGAGGTGCAACAAAATAGCAAGAGGGAGCCAACCAACCTTCGCAAGAGAAAAAGTCACAAAGCAAACTTTTTTGTAAGACAATTACTGGATTGTGGAAACAGGATAAATGTGTAAATATGTGGTAACGGAGCATTATTCCACCTCCTATCACCCCAATTCATACATCAACGGAATGGGTATACTGTCATTTGACAATTACTTCTCACTATGACATAAGTAACTAGATCAATGTGTGGTAACTAAACCGCTTCCTGTTTTGTTATGTGATCTAATCTTTGTTCTTGGGAGTGTACAAACAAACGCTGGCCTGCCTATCAGGCCATGTGTCAGTCAGTGGTTTCAGCACATCCGACCTGGTCATAGGTTTTTCAAGTTTACCCAGTCAGATAACTGACAATTGAAAGTCACTTCCTGGTTGAGGCCACTTCTCAGTTTAACCATCATGGATAGTGAAAAATTATACAATTCCAACATGGTGTAGTGCAATTGTCTAACAGGTCTGCAATGTAATATTGTGATGCAATGGCAAATCAGTGTTGCAGGTTATCATAAAAGTAATGACTGGATGAAAAATGTGGTTCTGATCTGCATTTTCTAAAGATGTAGACTAACCTTTTGAGACAGAGATGCCAAAATCATTGAATATTAAGTTTACTTATTTGACCTCTTAACAGGTCATCAAACCAGAAGCGTATTCATTACGCCGATTTTGTTGCAAAACGTAAAGGGACCTAGCTGAATTTGTCCAATAGAAATTTGTTCGGACTAATGATTAGGCCTAGACCCCACGGCATGTGAAACTTCCAGTTCACAACACGGGAAAAAAAAATCACCAACACCACTACTTTTAGAACTGGGAACTCGGAAATCTCGACTTCAGTGCATTAAAGACAACTGGGATGTCGGAAAAACGAACTCCGACTGAAAAATATTTTGAACGGTCATCCAACTCGGGAATTCCAAGTCGGGAAACTCTGGCATCTTTCTAGTAACGACTTTCGGAACTAAAGATCACTGACATAATAAATTTGACTTTTTTGTTGTTGAAGTTATCAGTTGTCTTGAAAGCACCAACAATAAAGCTAATTGTATTGGTCGCATACACATATTTATCAGATGTTATCGCGGGTGTAGCGACATGTTTCTAAAATAAAAAGCATTCTTGTCACTTCAGCCAAAAATAACATATTTAGTACTAAGGTAAAATAGAAATGAGAGTTGTTAACAAAGAGCGACCCTTCTCAAACTGTTAACGTTACCCGCCACTTGAACCAGAATCTATGAGGAGAACGTCTCCCGTAAACCCAGATTCTGGTTCACCCGTCACTGCAGATAGTTGTCCAGTCCAACTAGCTAGCTAAAGTAGGCTACTTTCTAAAATAGTAAGCGAAAGTAAAGTAATACATTACCATGTGTTATTGGAAGGCACTAAAGACAGTCAAACGTGTATCTGTCACAACTTCAACAAGCTGTATTTCCTCTGTTAACATAACTGGAGGAATTTCACAGACCTGCCTGCGGGGAGGGACTCGATTCGCGTCTGTAGATATAGGGCAACGCCATGGCAACAGTGTGACAGACTCAGATTCTTTACTTTGAAATGTTATTTCAAACTAAAATCAATAATTGCAGTTAAACGAACCACATCTATGCACAAGGACTACTTTTAACAATTTTCACTGAACATTTGTACAAAAACTTTACTTGAAGAACAATGCAGATGCAAAGTTTAGTAACAGTGAGTGTTCGTGCCATCATTCTGTTACCAAAATGCATCTGCACTGTTATTCAAGTATATGTGTTGTAAACTTTTCAGTGGAAAGTAGGGTTTGTTTATATGTCCAATAAAGCCATTTTTTAAATATCAATATCAAATCATTTCTGGGTAACAATTACATACCTTACTGTGACTGTTTTAAATTAAAATGGTCAAAAAGAAACAAACAAACAAAAAAGCTTCTTAGCAAAGAGCAATTTATCAAGCAAGAATTTTGCTAGGACTGTTTGGGAGTGGACTGAGTGGGGAGAGGAAAACTGAAAACTAGCTGTAATTGGCAGAGTGGTTTAGAACTCTCTTTCTTATTGGTCTATTCTAATTCACCAGGCTTGCCAAAACTCCATCACACCAAAACAGGCTCAATTTCAGGTGGTCGTTTCAAACAGCTCTTTATTATAATTTTCACAATTTCAGTATTATTCCAACCTCATAGTGTAATATATATATATATATTTTTTGTTTTGTTTGTTGTTGTTGTTGACTGCACTGGGCCTTTAACTTTGCAATCATTGGTTTTTGTTTGACACATTTTAAAGTGAAAATCTGAGTCTCAATGTCACTCTCTTACCATGGATTGCCCTATAGTAAACTTTATAAGTGCCATATTTGACTACCTGTTTTTTTAGGTGGGATTATCTGTCTAGAACAGGAATGTCACTCTTTTCCCACATCCCTAGCAAAAAAGGTGATTAAACTAATTGCATTCTAAACAGAAGATCATGATTAGTTGATTATTCATGATTAGTTGATTATTAGAGTCCGGTGTGTTAGCCAGGGCTGGGGAAAAGTGAGACACCAGTGAAGACCCTAAGGACTGGAGCTGCCCATCCCTGGTCCCGAACAAATCCCGTGCAGCAGCTGGACTTTCTCAAATCATAACGCAGTGTGCACTATCCAGAGTAGAAGAAGAAGAAGAAATTAATGACATCATAATCAGACCATGACCTCTATGATCTGTATGCCTCAAATTTGCAGCTGAATCCCATTCACAGCTGGCAACTAATTACAGAGGCTGATTAATTTACAGAGCGCTATGACAACCCTGACAGTTTTCCTCTTCAAAGCCATAGATACCTTTGAAATGCTTATTGACATGGGCAATAATTTATGTTCACTTACTCTTCTCCTCAGACGAGACAAGCGTTATAAATAAAATGGTCACTATGTTGATGAATAAAACAATAAGTTGTTGTATAGACATTTAGGCCTAGTCCATCTCAAAATAAGGAAAACATTCAATAAGGAAAACATTCAATAACCAGAACATTCTTGGAAAGAGTTTCCTGGATTTTGTCCAATCGACAAAAGCTTATGTCCTCTTGGCTTGCAATGATGCTCCATATGGGATGCTGATGCTTATATTAAGATGCTGACAAGTTGTGCCAAATGAAACAACACCTCAAATTGATGGAACTTAATCATTGTATAGACATTTGGTCTAGTAGTGAGAACATGACAGAATAGCTAACTAAGATACTCATAATGAACAAGGTGGGTTATAATGTCACACTCAATGTATTTTTGTTATTTTTTACAGAATGGTACAGTATTTGTGTGGTGACTGTACTCAGCAGATCAGAGGTATGAGTTGTAATGCCGGCAATGTTCAGATGAGGGCATTAGAGGAGCATGTACAGTACCATACAGCCCGAAAGCTCTAATGTATGTACACTATAGCTTTCGAGAATTAAGTATAGAACTGTATGGTAAAGGCCTTTGTGAATAGGAAACCGAGATGTTATGCATCTTTGATTCAAGGCATTGTTTTTGGAAAACTGAGGTTTGTGCCGAGCATCTGGAAACTGCATTAGTTTTTAATGTGGAAGAACATATTATCATCAAAACAGAATTATACCCTCTTAAGTTAACTGGACCAAGTCTTTCATAGCCTTTAGTGAGAATGAATTTGTCTTTGAGAGAATCAAAGACCAATAAATCAGAGTAGATAATGGTTCCATGGTTCATGATGGCTATGAAACTGTATCTATAGAAATGTCTAAATAGGTCAAACTTGGCATTCAGTAGCAGTATTACTTGCAGGCAATTAGCCAGGCTTGGCAACTGTATATACTCTGACAAAATAACTCATTTAATTTACAGTAACACTGGCATGTATCCATAAACAACTTTTGATTACATTTGAACTTTTGACGCTTGATCGTTATTTTAAATGTGAATGTTCATCAACTTGCCAAAAGTGCTGTTTTATATGTGGCTGTTTCACAGATATAATTCAATACATGCTGCATGGATTAGTCTTGTGCCGGTGGGGTCTCCACTTCAGGCAAGCAGCCTGATGCTATAAAAAATGTGTCTGCTCCATCTCACAGCAGCCAAGCAGGTGTAAAAATACTCTCTCCAGCCATGTCTGTCACTGGACTAGACTAGGCCTCTAGAATGTTCCACATATTTTGTGATGAGTAAGGCCCTAGAGAGCTTTGAACATCTTCTAAATTGTTGTTTTGTGAGTCTGGTGCTGCTGACAGATACAGGTGGGATTCCAAATTAGATTCTAAAGCCAGATGCATGTATGGAGTTTTGAACAAAAAAGATTGTCATTGCAAGAAAGTACACAGACAACTATTTTAGGATGCACATCACTGATGAAGATTATGATGGCGACTGCACTAGAAGCTAGGCTACAGGCCTCCTCTATATCTTGCTTACACAATCGATGGCTGTGAAGAGCACCAGTTTCCGCTGTCTTCCAAGGGCTCAAGGTTTACAGCTTTGACTCATCCAGCCCTAACACCCCGGGAGGAGCTCAGGAGACTGAAGAGAGGAACAGGAAGTTCTAGAAGTCATCTGAAGCTTACCAAAGAAAGGCACTACTAGACCCCTGGGAGCCCTCACTGAGTGGAGAGGAAAAGCAGACCGCAGGAAGAGAGTGACAACGCTGCCAGGCCAGGGTCACACCGCACGGGTGTAAAGGGCGTGGAAGGACTGACATCACACTTGGAGTCTCCCTCTGTCTTGCTGAGAATGAGAGGGGCAGTGGCCAGGGTCTTAGGACCAACCATGGTATCCCTGTTTCAGGAGAGGCTACAGGAGAAGAGCCCACTGCCCTTTTAATCTGCTACATCACAAAACAGAAAGACAACAATATAAACAATGTATAAAAAGCAACCCATGCCTAATTGTTTTAGTGTACCACTGCAGTCTCTGCACTGCGAATAAATAGTCTGGTCACGAAAGGCTGGTCATGGCTCACATCAACACCATCATCCCGGAAACCCTAGACCCACTTCAATTCGCATACCGCCCCAACTACCCTCTGTAGTGCTTACGGTCGGGTGCAGAGCAGTAGCCATACCAGGCGGTGATGCAACCAGTCAGGATGCTCTCGGGGGTGCAGCTGTAGAACTTTTTGAGGATCTGGTGACCCATGCCAAATCTTTTCAGTCTCCTGAGGGGGAAAAGGTGTTGTCATGCCCTCTTCAAGACTTTCTTGGTGTGTTTGGACCATGATAGTTTGTTGGTGATGTGGACACCAAGGAACTTGAAACTCTCGACCCGCTCCACTACAGCCCTGTCGATTTTTTTTTTTTACATATATTTAGCCACTAAGCTACAGTACCAGTCAAAAGTTGACGCACTTACTCATTCAAGGGTTTTTCTTTATTTAGACTTATTTTCTACATTGTAGAATAATAGTGAAGACATCAAAACTATCAAAACTGTCAATGTGTTTATGAAATATTGGAAATATGAGGAATCATTTGCTTGTTACCACCCCTAGGTGGCAATCTTTAGCAGTGATAATCATAGTCGGTGGCAGAATTTTCCGTTGAGCACCTGACAATGGCTTCCATGCACTAACTCTGATGTTACCCTGCAAGTGTCATTTTTATTTTCTTCCATTTATAGTTTAGCAAAATGTTTGACTTAAAGTGAATGAAATAAATATATTAAGTGAATAAATCTACACTAAACAAAAATATTAACGCATAATGCAACAATTTCAAAGATTTTCTGAGTTATAGTTCATATAAGGAAATCAGTCAATTTAAATAAATTCATTACGCCCTAAAATATGGATTTCACATGACTGGGAATACAGATATGCATCTGTTGGTCAAATATACCTTCAAAAAATGTCACGCCCTGATCTGTTACACCTATTCTTGTGCTTGTCCCCACCCCCCTCCACGTGTCGCCGATCTTCCCCATTATCCTCTGGGTACCTATACCTGTGTTTTCCGTCAGTTTGTCAAGTCAACCAGTGGTTTGTCTCAGCTCCTGCTTTTCCCCAGTCTCTCTTTTTCCTCGCCCTCCTGGTTTTGACCCTTGCCTGCACTGTCTCTGAGCCTGCCTGTACCTTTGCCCCACCTCTGGATTACCGACCTCTGCCTGACCTGAGCCTGCCTGCCGTCCTGTACTTTCGCCCCCACTACTCTGGATTACCGACCTCTGCCTGACCTGAGCCTGCCTGCCGTCCTGTACTTTCGCCCCACTACTCTGGATTATCGACCCCTGCCTGCCTTGAGCTGTCGTTTGCCTGCCCCTGTTGCTATAATAAACATTGTTACTTCGACACAGTCTGAATCTGGGTCTTACCTTCAAACCTGATTAAAAAAAGGTAGGGGCGTAGATCAGAAAACCAGTCAGTATCTGGTGTCACCACCTTTTGCCTCATGCAGTGTGACACATCTCCTTCGCGTAGAGTTGATCATGCTGTTGATTGTGGCCTGTGGAATGGTGTCCCACTCCAGATTTTTATCGTTTTACTTCTGACTTGTATGATTAACCATGTGACAATGATTTTGACAAAGGACAATGTTATTGAAATTAAACTGTTCCACAAAAATGCCTATCTAATTTTTTAAAATTAATAATACCTGGCACGCAGATCAGTAGAAATCTGCGAAAACTTTCCCAAACTTGAAACTCACGAACCACCTATGGTTTTTAATATAACGGCCATAAAAAAAAATGAGTGCACGCGCTTGAGGTCCCTTGCGAAAATGTGCCTGCCTATGGAAATCAAAGGCCCGTCCCACTGATTAGTTCTGGCGCCGGCCCTGCGTAGACGGGGTAGACCCTCCACAAGCCAGCACCGCTTTGGCACTCAACGAACAGGCAGTGTTTCTGGTGGGCGGAGACTGTAACGTGGGGAGACTTAAAGCCGCTCTACCTCACTTTTACCAATTCGTCACAGGTGCCACTATGGGTGCTGAAACTTTGATTCTACCCACAGAAATGCATACAAGGCCCTCCCTCGTCCTCACTTTGGCAAATCTGACCATGACTCTATTTTCTCCTGCTTCCTGTTCACTTAAATACGGAAGTGGTCTGATGAAGCAGACACAAGACTGTTTTGCTAGTACAGACTGGGATATGTTCTGGGTTTCACCCGAATGCATTGAGGAGTTTACCACAGTCACAGGCTTCATCAATAAGTACGTAGACTACGTTGTTCCCATTGTGACTATATGAACGTATCCAAACCATAGATTACAAACAATATCCGCGCTAGGCTAAAGGCTAGAGCTACCACTTACAAGGAGCGGGGAGCGGACAATATAGGAGAAAGGTGTAATCCTATTACACCAGCTCCAATGTTTGACATATGTGGCAGGGCTTGCAGACGATAATGGATTACAATGGTAAACCCAGCCGTGAGATGCCCAATGATGCAGAACTCCCAAACAAGCTAAATACCTTTTATGCTCTCTTCGAGGAACACAACACCGAGTCTTGCGTGAAAGCCCCTGTTGTGTAGCCCTTTACAGGTTGAAAATTGCAGATTTGGACACTAAGCGCCTACATTGGAACGCCGTGGCTGTACAGTAACATGCTATACATGACGCTAGAGCTCTGGTGAGGCCTGTACCCTCCAAGCACATTACCAAGTTTGGGACCCTGGGACTGAACACATCCATCTGCAACTGGACCCTGGATTTCCTGACTGGCCGGCCCCAGGTGGTGATGGTAGGCAACAACACCTCTGCCACGCTGACCCTCAACACAGGGGCCTCTCAGGGGTGTGTACTTGGTCCCCTCCTGTATTCCCTGTTCACCCATGACTGCATGGCCATGCACAACTCCAACACCATCATCAAGTTTGCTGTCGACCCGACGGTGGAAGGCCTGATTACTAACAGTGATGAGACAGCCTACAGGAAGGAGGTCAGAGACTTAGTGTGGTGCCAAGACAACAGCTGATCGTGGACTACAGGAGAAGGAGGGGAGAGCACGCCCCCATCCAAATCGACCAGGGATGCAGTGGAGCGGGTCGAGAGCTTCAAGTTCCTTGGCGTCCACATCACTAAGGATTTAACATAGTTCACACACACCCGCACAGTCTTGAAAAGGGCACGACAGTGCCTCTTCCGCCTCAGGAGGCTGAAAAGATTTGGCATGGGTCCTCAGATCCTCAAAAGGTTCTAGAACTGCACCATCCAGAGCATATTGACTGGCTGCATCACTGCTTGGTATGGCAAATTCACCACCCTGCACTACAGAGGGTGGTGTGGACAGCCCAGTACATCATTGGGGCCGAGCTCCCTGCCATCCAGGACCTCTATATCGCAAATTGCCAGACTCCAGCCACCCACGCCATAGACTGTTCACTCTACTACCGTCCGGAGCATCGGCTCTCGGACCAACAGGCTCCAAGACAGCTTCTACTCCCAAGCCATAAAATTGCTAAGACTGCTAAATAGTCAATTAAATGGTTACCCGGACTATCTGCATTGACCCTATCTTGCATTGACTTTACGCACACTCACAAGACTATATACAGTATACACACGATATACACACACACACACACACACACACACACACACACACACACACACACACACACACACACACACACACACACACACACACACACACACACACACACACACACACACACACACACACACACACACACACACACACACACACACACACACACACACTACACCAAAACTCTCACATAAAACGCACACACATTCAGATACACCACACACATAACACACACAACACACAGGCGCATATCAACACGACATAAACACACACACACACACTTTTACACTCATCATATGCTGCACTCTGTTCTTTATTTTACTCTTAATTATTAACTATCCTGATGCCTAGTCACTTTCCCCTGCCTTCATGTACATATCTACCTCAAATACCTTGTACCTCTGCACATTGATCTGGTACTGGTACTCCCTGTATTTAGCTCCACATTGATCTGGTACTGGTACTCTCTGTATTTAGCTCCACATTGATCTGGTACTCTCTGTATTTAGCTCCACATTGATCTGGTACTCCCTGTATTTAGCTCCACATTGATCTGGTACTCCCTGTATATAGCTCCACATTGATCTGCTACTCCCTGTATTTAGCTCCACATTGATCTGGTACTCTCTGTATTTAGCTCCACATTGATCTGGTACTGGTACTCTCTGTATTTAGCTCCACATTGATCTGGTACTGGTACTCTCTGTATTTAGCTCCACATTGATCTGGTACTCTCTGTATATAACTCCACATTGATCTGGTACTGGTACTCTCTGTATTTAGCTCCACATTGATCTGGTACTCTCTGTATATAACTTCACATTGATCTGGTACTGGTACTACCTGTATATAGCTCCACATTGATCTGGTACTCTCTGTATTTAACTCCACATTGATCTGGTACTCCCTGTATTTAGCCCCACATTGATCTGGTACTGGTACTCTCTGTATATAACTCCACATTGATCTGGTACTCCCTGTATTTAGCTCCACATTGATCTGGTACTCTCTGTATTTAGCTCCACATTGATCTGGTACTCCCTATATTTAGCTCCACATTGATCTGGTACTCTCTGTATTTAGCTCCATTCTTGTGTATTTGATTTCTCTTGTGTTACTATTTGTATTTTTATTATAATTTTTTTACTCTGCATCGTTGGGAAGGCTCATAAGCAAGCATTTCATGGTAAGGTCTACACCAGTTGTATTCGGGGCATATATTTCATTATCACATTATGCGGTCATGGTTGGCCTGCAGTCATTCGGCAACCTGGCTCGTAACCGTAGCCAAATTAAAGCTTAGGGCTGCATGCAGAGTAGGGTGCTTTCCTCGCTGCTATTGCCTCTTATCGCACAAAGCTTTATTGTGCAAGACAAGCTATTACACGCACCATTTTCAGCCTGGCTGCAGATACGATGTGGAAGGCCAGAGTTGCCAGATAACTTTGTGATAAGGTAGCAAAACGGCCCGTTACAGAGCGTTACCAATCCAGCCACTTAGCCTAGATTCGATCAAGACTAGCGTACTAAAATTACAGCTAATTGATTAGCCAGGTGCCTACTGTAGGGTACGTTGTCCTGTATTTCTGCTCACCCTTACAGTACATGAATGAGCATTAGGGATTTCCATCGCCTCTTGAAACTGGACTACGCCATTAGACATGATTGCATGTAAGCACCAGTCCCCATAGGCCGATCCCTTGAGAACATATATTTTCCATTGCTTAGTGAGTTCCACCATACAGTACAGCATTTTGGACTCCCTAGCTTTCCAGTGTCTCATATGCCTCCATAGCTCTCCTCTCTCTCTGTATTTACAGACTAAGCACCTGAGCAGCACCTGAGTTTAGTAGCACATTGCATGCTTTGTGTATTGAGTATCTAATCTAGCGTGAATCAACCACATTAGCTCTGTTGCGTTACTTTCATTTAGTAGAGTGGCAATTGGTGGGCTGAAAATGTGAGATTTATGTTGGTTTATATAAAAATTCCAGTTTCCAACATATTTAATTCTAATTAAGAGTTGAGGTGATCTGAAGGGGCAAATGGTGGTTAAGGGAATACTGCAAAGTGTTCCTCGTGTCAGAAGAGAACATTTAAGCCATGCACCACTGTTTTTCCAGTTGGTCGCTAAGTGTGCCATACTCCAGTTTCAAACATCTGTCTGAGTTCCTGCAATCCCTTTAATTTCAGCCCCAATGATAACCTAAGCAAGTGAAAACATTATCTTTTTATATTTTATTTGGCTCAGCTTCTCAAAAAAACCTTTAAACAACTCACAGCAGTCAAAACCTCATACTCAAAGGAGGAAAAAAGGCAACTTTTCTGGCCCGCACAGCTTAAAGGTAAATGTTGCATGTAGAAATGAATTAAAGATGTTATTTCAATCATGTAACGGCCCTGTTTTAAGAAGAATAGCTTAAGGATTTGGTTAAACCGAACAAAACGTAGCTTATGATTTTGTATGTGCACCGAAAGCTGACCAGAGGAGAAAGTGAACTGTAGCTCCCCTCCCTTATAAAGAACAGTTCACGCTCTAACATTGTGAATACATATCTCCCAGACCAGTGCCTCCCTCACTGTCCTCCTGCGCCTACATTAAAATACAACCAGAAAATCCTCAAGATGAACTAGAGCCATTGGAATTTCACATTTAAAATGCCAGTAATTTTTTGGGTTAGTTCTGCATTTTTCCCACCTCGGATTTGGATACGTAAACACACTACACTAAAGCATTATAGCATGGTAAGATGTGTGGCTAATTCTTTTCTAAGAGTTTGAAGGATGGCAATGTACCACACTGGACATGTTGGGAAAGTGGGGGTGTGGTGTGAATGTGTTTACTTGACTGAAGTAAAAGGATTCTCGACTGGTTTGCCACTCATATCGCAACATGGCACCATCAGTCCTTCCACATGACATCATCCACTCAACCTCATTTTGCTGGGGGTTTTGACATTAACATACACTGAGTGTACAAAACATTAAGAACACCTTCCTAATATTGAGTTGCTGGCTCTTGTTGACTTTAATGCTTCCCACAGTTGGGCTGGATGTCCTTTGGGTGGTGGACCATTCTTGATACACACAGGAAACTGTTGAGTGTGGAAAAACCCAGCAGCGTTGAAGTTCTTGACACCGACCAGGGTACCTGTCACCTACTATCATTCCCTGTTCAAAGCCTCTTAAATCTTTTGTCTTGCCCATTCACCCTCTGAATGGCATGCACACACAATCCATGTCTCAATTGTATCAAGGCTTAAAAAGAAACAAAACACATTCTTTCCCACTAAAACATATAGAACATCTTCAAAACAGGTTACAAGTCCATTACTTCATCTACACAGGCTATTCCTAAACTGGGGTACGCAATGCCTTCGGGGGTACACCAAGTGCCAACCCAGACAGGAAGATCACGTCAGTGACTCAACCCACTCAAGTGACGCACCCCTCCTAGGGACGGTATGGAAGAGCACCAGTAAGCCAGTGACTCAGCCCCTGTAATAGGGTTAGAGGCAGAGAATCCCAGTGGAGAGAGGGGAACCGGCCAGGCAGAGACAGCAAGGGTGGTTCGTTGCTCCAGAGCCTTTCCATTCACCTTCACACTCCTGAGCCAGACTACACTCAATCATATGACCTACTGAAGAGATGAGTCTTCAGTAAAGACTTAAAGGTTGAGACCGAGTCTGCATCTCTCACATGGGTAGGCAGACCATTCCATAAACATTGAGCTCTATAGGAGAAAGCCCTGCCTCCAGCTGTTTGCTTAGAATTTCTAGGGATAATTATGAGGCCTACGTCTTGTGACCGGAGCGTACGTGTAGGTATGTACGGCAGGACCAAATCGGAAAGATAGGTAGGAGCAAGCCCATGTAATGCTTTATAGGTTAGCAGTAAAACCTTGAAATCAGCCCTTGCCTTAACAGGAAGCCAGTGTAGGGAGGCTAGCACTGGAGTAATATGATCAAATTTTGGGGTTCTAGTCAGGATTCTAGCAGCCGTATTTAGCACTAACTGAAGTTTATTTAGTGCTTTATCCGGGTAGCCGGGAAGTAGAGCATTGCAGTAGTCTAACCTAGAAGTAACAAAAGCATGGATAAATTTTTCTGCATCATTTTTGGACAGAAAGTTTCAGATTTTTGCAATGTTACGTAAATGGAAAAAAGCTGTCCTTGTAAACAGTTTCTGTAAACAGAAATAAAGAAACTAGAATGCCCACCCTAGTCACAACCTGGCCTTACCAAAATAGAGAATGAAAGCCTTTCTATGGCCAGGGCGTGACAGTACCCCCCCAAAGGTGCGGACTCCGGCCACAAAACCTGACTCTAAAGGGGAGGGTCCGGGTGGGCTTCATTTACGGCGGTGGCTCTGGTGCGGGACGTAGACCCCCCTCTGCCTCTGGCGCCCCCCACTTTGGTGGCGCCTCTGGTGCGGGGACCATCGCCGCCAACCCCGGATTGGGGACCCTCGTAGCGGGCCCCGGACTGGGCACCCTCGTCGCTGGAGTCTCCGGACTGGAGAACGTCACTGGAGGCTCCGGACTGGAGAACGTCGCTGGAGGCTCCGGACTGGAGTCCATCGCTGGAGGCTCCGGACTGGAGTCCATCGCTGGAGGCTCCGGACTGGAGTCCATCGCTGGAGGCTCCGGACTGGAGTCCATCGCTGGAGGCTCCGGACTGGATGCCGTCGCTGGAGGCTCCGGACTGGAGAACGTCGTTGGAGGCTCCGGACTGGAGGCCTTCGTTCCATGACTCCTCACTGGAAGCTTCGTGCCATGGATCATCACTGGAGGCTTCTTGCCATGGATCATCACTGGAGGCTTCTTGCCATGGATCATCACTGGAGGCTTCGTGCCATGGATCATCACTGGAGGCTTCTTGCCATGGATCATCACTGGCGGCTTCGTGCCATGGATCATCACTGGAGGCTTCTTGCCATGGATCATCACTGGAGGCTTCGTGCCATGGATCATCACTGGAGGCTTCTTGCCATGGATCATCACTGGAGGGAGGAGACGTATGGGCAGTCTGGTACGTTGAGCTGCCACAGGGCTCACCAGGCTGGGGAGACATACGGGAGGATTAGATCTAGGCGCAGGCACAGGACTCACCAGGCTGGAGAGACATACAGGAGGCCCTGTCCTAGGCAGAGTCACCGGATACACTGGGCCGTGGAGGCGCACTGGAGGTCTTGAGCGTAGAGCCTGCACTACCCGTCCTGGCTGGATGGTTATTTTCACCCTGCAGATGCGGGGCGCAGGCACAGGACGCACTGGGCTGTGCAGACGCACCGGAGACACAGTGCGCAGAGCCGGAGCAGGATATCCCGGGCCGTAGAGACGTACTGGCGGCCAGATGCGCTGAGCCGGCATCCTCCGACCTGGCTGGATGCCCACTCTAGCCCGGCCCGATTCGGGGAGCTGGAAGGTAACGCACCGGGCTGTGCACGCGCACTGGAGACACGGTGCGCTCCACCGCATAACACGGTGCCTGACCAGTACGACGCTTGCCACGGTAAGCACGGGGAGTTGGCTCAGGTCTCCAACCTGACTCAGCCACACTCCCCGTTTTTGGAGCTGCCTCTCGGGCTTCCTTGCTAGCCGAGTCCCTTCATAACGCTGCCGCTCTGCTCTTGCTGCCTCCAGTTCCTCCCGTGGACGGCGATACTCCCCAGCCCCCGGAGTGGCGCCACTCCCCTTCCAAGCTAGTCGGAAGACTTCCAGTTTGGTGTGACGCCATTTCCGTTCCAATTTTCTGGAAGCTTGCTTCAGAGCTCGGGTATTTTCTGTATACCAGGGAGCTAGTTTCTTATGACAAATGTTTTTAGTTTTTAGGGGTGCAACTGCATCTAGGGTATTGCGCAAGGTTAAATTGAGTTCCTCAGTTAGGTGGTTAACTGATTTTTGTCCTCTGACGTCCTTGGGTAGGCAGAGGGAGTCTGGAAGGGCATCAAGGAATCTTTGGGTTGTCTGAGAATTTATAGCACGACTTTTGATGCTCTTTGGTTGGGGTCTGAGCAGATTATTTGTTGCGATTGCAAACATAATAAAATGGTGGTCCGATAGTCCAGGATTATGAGGAAAAACATTAAGATCCACAACATTTATTCCATGGGACAAAACTAGGTCCAGAGTATGACTGTGACAGTGAGTAGGTCCAGAGACATGTTGGACAAAACCCACTGAGTCAATGATGGCTCCGAAAGCCTTTTGGAGTGGGTCTTTTCCATGTGAATATTAAAATCACCAAAAATTTGAATATTATCTGCTATGACTACAAGGTCCGATAGGAATTCAGGGAACTCAGTGAGGAACGTTGTATACGGCCCGGGAGACCTGTAAACAGTAGCTATAAAAAGTGATTGAGTAGGCTGCATAGATTTCATGACTAGAAGCTCAAAAGACAAAAACTTCGTTTTTTTTTTTGTAAATTGAAATTTGCTAT
The DNA here is from genome assembly GCF_045679555.1 of Salvelinus alpinus. Lineage (NCBI taxonomy): Eukaryota > Metazoa > Chordata > Actinopteri > Salmoniformes > Salmonidae > Salvelinus > Salvelinus alpinus. The sequence continues at coordinate 48,368,452 of NC_092100.1, forward strand.
CGTAAATTTTAGCAACACTTCCGCCTTTGCGGGATGCACAGGGGATATGGTCACTAGTGTAACCAGGAGGTGAGGCCTCATTTAACACAGTAAATTCATCAGGCTTAAGCCATGTTTCAGTCAGGCCAATCACATCAAGATTATGATCAGTGATTAGTTCATTGACTATAACTGCCTTTGAAGTGAGGGATCTAACATTAAGTAGCCCTATTTTGAGATGTGAGGTATCACGATCTCTTTCAATAATGGCAGGAATGGAGGAGGTCTTTATTCTAGTGAGATTGCTAAGGCGAAAGTTAAATAAAGGTTAAATAAAAGTGGATTTTACAAGTGACATCAATAAGGGATCATAGCTTTCACTTGGATTCACCTGGTCAGTCTATGTCATGGAAAGAGCATGTTTTGTAAAGTCAGTGTATTTCCACAGGTTGTCAGTTTTTATCCTCAACTGGTCCCTTGCCCAGTGTTGTGCGAAAAGGTGAGAGTGTTTGATGAGGTGGAGGGATAGAGGGAGGGATCATGGAGTAGGGGTGGAGGGATGAGATCACAGGTTTTCCTATGTAAAAAGACATCTGATAGGTCCCCCCTGTAGAGGGCTGTATAAATTGTAGTGACTAATAAATAAAACAGACACTTGGTTTGGAAAAGTGTCAAATGTTTATTGGCAGTAAAGCCAGCATTAAATGTGTCATATTTTTATATATATAAATGTGTTTTCTGAATAGATTACAGGCATGATATCACGTCCCAAAAAATGATAAGGATGAGTGTTACTGTATGTGGATGCATGTGAGGATGAGCGTCTGTATAATACTGAGTGCTGTATTGTTTTTTACTATATTCTCATTGATAAGATATTCTTGTCTGGTTGCCGGTTGTTGGACCCTACGTCTTACTGTTGACATGGGTCACCTGTGTACTTTTGTTAGTTTGTCTCTTTATTATTTTGTCAACGGTTCGAGACAACTGCTTTTATGTCCCTGCTACATTTCAAGATGTACAGTCCAACGTTAAAAAAGGAAATTCCAGGTCCACTATATTCTTTACAGGCCCAGCCATAAATAATTGATTGATTTATGACATTGATAGTGAGCCAGATGAAATAGTCCCGTTCCGTCTCGCAGGTCATACAGACTTTATATGTTATTTTAATTATATTCTGCCTCAGCTCTTTATGCCGTCTCAATGGGTTATATTTCCCATTTGACTGGTTAGAAGGACCTCCTAGGTCAGTGGATTCAAGTCGTTGTTAAATGCATTTTCAACTTCAAAAGGTATCTCAAAGTTTTTTTACTCAGCACATAAAAGTGGTATTTCTTTTCTTCTTAGAATCTTTTCATTGGCACAAGAGGGCACTTGTTCATTTTTTTATCAGACCCGGTTGAATGACTTTACATAGTCAGGTAAAATTCACGGCCTAAACTCACAGCTCAACTATTCAGTCTTGTATGTTGTATTTTTGTATAATATATTTTTTTTCATCTCTTGATCCATATCATGCATTCCTCATGTTATGCTCACAAAGAAAAATGGTAACGGTATATCAGACTAAAAAGAATGGAACATAGAAGCTATACATTTGCTTTATATTCTTGGTATAGGCTACTAATATATTGTTGGATCAAATAACAGTGGATTTTCAGTATAAACACTGCTGAAAAGCAGGACAAAAGCTCCACCTAAAGATATAACTTTAAAAAATATATTTAATGTACTGTACTGTAGGCATTGTCACAGTAGGTCTCTGTTGAAGCAAAAGGCACTTGCGCAACATTCTTAATTTGTATCATTTTTAAAATCTCATTAAAATCCATGTAATGTCTTCACTTATTGTAACTTGTAACATATTTCATTTAATTGCAACATATTAAATTAGATTTGAAGAACTAATCTGGTAGTCAACCTCTTGGTGCTTTATGAACAACCTGAACCAGATGTCTCAATGCTTCCATATCAACCTACTACCGTTCCGTCTCATCATTTTGGAGATATCTTACACCAATGTGCCGTCATTATCCCTGTTTCCATTATCTAACATTCCAGCCATTACATTGATTTATGAAGAGAAACTTTTGCAGGTGCACGAGAAACGATAGCCAACGTCATTTTATAGATTCTGTTATCTGTCTGAATGTAGAGGCCGTGATTAGAATAGTCACTTGTGAATGACATATCTTTGTGAACTTCTGACATGGAAATACTTTTATTGACAACTATAATGTTTGATCTCTCATAGTTGAGATACTGCTGTACTCTGGCATTGTCTGCTTGTTGAATTGACTAGGATTTTGAATATTCTCAGTTTAATAGGTCTGCAGACAGTATCCAACTCCCACACAGTCCCCTCAATGACATACAGTTTGCCAGGATATAAAGGATGCCAGAGTGGCAAACCTAAGAAACCAGACGATCCATTCATTGGTGTGTGTGTGCGTATAAAACTGAATATTCTTAAAATCAAGGATAGATGACAAGCCCGAGGCGGAGGATATACGACTCCCTCGGAACAGGCTCCAAACCAAGTGATCTGCGTGAAGAGGAGGTGGAGATAGAGAGGCCGGAGGGCGGGCTGACTTCTGAGGAGTCAGAGAAGATCAAATAAACCCCCACTCCCCTCAATTCTGCTAGCAGACATGCAATCTTTGGACAATAAAATGGACGAGTTATTGGGAAGATTAAACTACCAACTGGACATTAAAAACTGTAACATCGTGGCTGAACGACGACAATATCAACATACATCTGGCTGGTTATACAATGTACCGGCAGGATAGAACAGCACCGTCTGGTAAGACAAGGGGCGGCGGTCTATGTATTTTTGTAAACAACAGCTGGTGCCCAATATCTAAGGAAGTCTCGAGCTATTGCTTGCCTGAGGTAGAGTTTGTCATGATAAGCTGCAGACCACATTACCTACCGAGAGAGTTTTCATCTATATTCTTTGTAGTTGTTTACATACCACCACAGTCAGAGTCTGGCACTAAGATAGCATTAAATGAGCTGTATTCCGCCATAAGCAAACAAGAAAACGCCCACCCAGAGGCGGCGCTCCTAGTAGCCTGGGACTTTAATGCAGGAAAACTTAAATCAGATTTACCAAATTTCTATCAACATGTTAAATGTGCAACCAGAGGGAAAAGAACTCTGGACCACCTATACTCCACACACAGAGATGCTTACAAAGCTCTCCCTCGCCTTCAATTTGGAAAATCTGACCATAATTCCATCTTCCTGATTCCTGCTTACAAGCAAAAATTAAAGCAGGAAGCACCCGTGACTAGATCAATAAAAAAGTGGTCAGATGAAGCAGATGCTAAGCTACAGGACTATTTTGCTAGCACAGACTGGAATATGTTCCGGGATTCCTCCAATGGCATTGAGGAGTACATCACATCTGTCATTGGCTTCGTCAATAAGTGCATCGATGACGTCGTCCCCACAGTGACCGTACATACATACCCCAACCAGAAACCATGGATTACAGGCAGCATCCGCACTGAGCTAAAGTGTAGATCTGCCGCTTTCAAGGAGCGGGACTCTAACCCGGAAGCTTATAAGAAATCCCGCTATGCCCTCCGACGAACTATCAAACAAGTAAAGCGTCAATACAGGACTAAGATCGAGTCGTACTACACCGGCTCTGACGGTCGTCGGATGTGGCAGGGCCTGCAAACCATTACAGACTACAAAGGGAAGCACAGCCGAGAGCTGCCCAGTGACACGAGCCTACAGGATGAGCTAAACTACTTCTATTCTCGCTTCGAGGCAAATAACACTGAAACATGCATGAGAGTACCAGCTGTACAGGAAGACTGTGTGATCACGCTCTCCGCAGCCGATGTGAGTAAGATCTTTAAACAGGTCAACATTCACAAGGCCGCAGGGCCAGATGGATTACCAGGACGTGTACTGCAAGCATGTGCTGACCAACTAGCAAGTGTCTTCACTGACATTTTCAACCTCTCCCTGTCCGAGTCTGTAATACCAACATGTTTTAAGCAGACCACCATAGTGCCTGTGCCCAAGAACACTAAAGTAACCTGCCTAAATGACTACCAAATCGTAGCACTCACGTCTGTAGTCATGAAGTGCTTTGAAAGGCTGGTCATGGCTCACATCAACACCATCATCCCAGAAACCCTAGACCTACTCCAATTTGCATACCGCCCCAACGGATCCACAGATGATGCAGTCTCTATTGCACTCCACACTGCCCTTTCCCACCTGGACAAAAGGAACACCTATGTGAGAATGCTATTCATTGACTACAGCTCAGCGTTCAACACCAACGCCCTCAAAGCTCATCAATAAGCTAAGAACCCTGGGATTAAACACCTCCCTCTTCAACTGGATCCTGGACTTCCTGATGGGCCTTCCCCAGGTGGTAAAGGTAGGTAACAACACATCCACCATGCTGCTCCTCAGCAAAGGGAACTCAGGAGATCGTGCTCAGCCCCCTCCTGTACTCCCTGTTCATTCATGACTGCACGGCCAGGCATGACTCCAACGCCTTCATTAAGTTTGCCAATGACACAACAGTGGTAGGCCTGATCACCGACAACAATGAGACAGCCTATAGGGAGGAGGTCAGAGCCATGGTCGTGTGGTGCCAGGACAACAACCTCTCCCTCAACGTGATCAAGACTAAGGAGATTATTGTGGACTACAGGAAAAAGAGGACCGAGCATGCCCCCATTCTCATCGACGGGGCTGCAGTGGAGCAGGCTGAGAGCTTCAAGTTCCTTGGTGTCCACATCACCAACAAACTAGCATGGTCCAAGCACACCATGACAGTCGTGAAGCAGGCATGACAAAACCTATTCCCCCTCAGGAGACTGAAAAGATTTGGCATGGGTCCTCAGATCCTCAAAAGGTTCTACAGCTGCACCATTGAGAGCATCCTGACTGGTTGCATCACTGCCTGGTATGGCAACTGCTCGGCCTCCGACCGCAAGGCACTACAGAGGGTAGTGCGAACTGCCCAGTACATCACTGTGGCCAAGCTTCCTGCCATCCAGGACCTCTATACCAGGCGGTGTCAGAGGAAGGCCCTAACGATTGTCAAAGACTCCAGCCACCATAGACTGTTTTCTCTGCTACCATACGGCAATCGGTACAGAAGCGCCAAGTCCAGGTCCAAGAGGCTTCTAAACAGCTTCTACCCACAAGCCATAAGACTCCTGAACATCCAGAGTACTCACATTGCACCCCTCCCCCTCTTCCCTCTCCACATCACTGCCACTGTCTGTTGTCATCTATGCATAGTCACTTTGATGAACTCTACCTACATGTACATACTACCTCAACTAACCAGTGCCTCCGCACATTGACTTTGTACCGGCACCCCCCTGTGTACAGTTGAAGTCGGAAGTTTACATACACGTAGGTTGGAGTCATTAGAACTCGTTTTCCAACCACTCCACTTTCTTGTTTACAAACTATAGTTTTGGCAAGTCAGTTAGGACATATACTTTGTGCATGACACAAGTCATTTTTCAAAAAAATAGTTTACAGACAAGTGAAATAATCTATAAATCCCTGTATCACAATTCCAGTGGGTCAGAAGTTTACATACAGTAAGTTGACTGTACCTTTAACAGCTTGGAAAATTCCAGAAAATTATGTCATGGCTTTAGAAGCTTCTGTTAGGCTAATTGACATCATTTGAGTCAATTTGAGGTGTAACTGTGGATGTATTTCAAGGCCTAACTTCAAACTCAGTGCCTCTTTGCTTGACATCATGAGAAAATCTAAAAAAATCAGCCAAGACCTCAGAAAAAAATTGTAGACCTCCACAAGTCTGGTTCATCCTTGGGAGAAATTTCCAAATGCCTGAAGGTACCACGTTCATCTGTACAAACAATAGTACGCAAGTATAAACACCATGGGACGCAGCCGTCATACCGCTCAGGAAGGAGACACGTTCTGTCTCCTAGAGATTAACGTACATTGGTGCGAAAAGTGCAAATCAATCCCAGAACAACAGCAAAAGACCATGTGAAGATGCCAGAGGACACAGGAGCAAATGTATCTATATCCACAGTAAAACGAGTCCTATATCGACATAACCTGAAAAGCCTCTTAGCAAGGAAGAAGCCCCTGCTCCAAACCACCATAAAAAAGCCAGACTACGGTTTGCAACTGCACATGGGGACAAAGATCGTACTTTTTGGAGAAATGTCCTCTGGTCTGATGAAACAAAAATAGAACTGTTTAGCCATAATGACCACTGTTATGTTTGGAGGAAAAAGGGGGAGGCTTGCAAGCCGAAGAACCCCATCCCAACCGTGAAGCACAGGGGTGGCAGCATCATGTTGTGGGGGTGCTTTGCTGCCGGAGGGACTGGTGCACTTCACAAAATAGATGGCATCATGAGGGAAGAAAATTATGTGGATATATTGAAGCAACATCTCAAGACATCAGTCAGGAAGTTAAAGCTTGGTCGCAAATGGGTGTTCCAAATGAACAATGACCCTAAGCATACTTCCAAAGTTGAGGCAAAATGGCTTAAGGACAACAAAGTCAAGGTATTGAAGTGGCCATCACAAAGCCCTGACCTCAATCCTATAGAAAATGTGTGGGCAGAACTGAAAAAGCATGTGTGAGCAAGGAGGCCTACAAACCTGACTCAGTTACACCAGCTCTGTCAGGAGGAATGGGCCAAAATTCACCCAACGTATTGTGGGAAGCTTGTGGAAGGCTATCAAAACGTTTGACCCAAGTTAAGCAATTTAAAGGCAATGCTACCAAATATTAATTGAGTTTATGTAAAAAAAAATTTTTGCCCTTTTTTCTCCCCAATTTCATGGTATCCAATTGGTAGTAGTTACAGTCTTGTCTCATCTCATCACTGCAACTCCCGTACGGACTCGGGAGAGTCAAAGGTCGAGAGCCACGCGTCCCCCAAAACACAACCCTGCTTCTTGACACAATGCACATCCAACCCGGAAGCCAGCCGCACCAATGTGTTGGAGGAAACACCATACACCTGGTCAGCATGCACCGAGCCCAGCCCACCATAGGAGTCACTAGTACTCGATGTGACAAGGATCTCCCTGCCGGCCAAACCATCCCTAACCCGGACAACGCTGGGCCAATCGCGGCCTGCTACGACAGAGCCTGGGCTCAAACCCAGAATCTTTAGTGGCACAGCTAGCACTGCGATGCAGTGCCTTAGACCACTGCACCACCCGGGAGGCCTGAGTTTATGTAAACTTCTGACCCACTGGGAATGTGATGAAAGAAATAAAAGCTGAAAAAAATTATTCTCTCTACTATTATTCTGTCATTTCACATTCTTAAAATGAAGTGGTGATCCTAACTGACCTAAAACAGGGAATTATTACTCGGATTAAATGTCAGGAATTGTGAAAAACGGTGTTTAAATGTATTTGGATAAGGTGTATGTAAACTTCCGACTTCAACTGTATATTGTTATTTTTTACTGCTGCTCTTTAATTACTTGTTAGTTTAATCTCTTATTCTTATCCGTATTTTTTCAAACTAAACCATCGGTTAGGGGCTCGTAAGTAAGCCTTTCAGTGTAAGGTGAATACCTGTTGTATTCATGTGACGAATAACGTTTGATTTGATTTGAGATTAAGACATACATTTAGCTATATTTCCTTCCTACTGGACTACACATCTGGAGATTATTGTGTTTGTCCTTGGAGTCAGCAGTTTGCCAGTGTCCCTATGTGCACTGCAGTTGACCTGTTTAACCAACTAAGATCTGACAACCTCCGTCTGTCACGTTCTGACCTTAGTTCCTTTTTTATGTCTTTATTTTAGTTTGGTCAGGGCGTGAGTTGGGGTGGGCATTCTATGTTGTTTTTCTATGTTTTGTTCTGTTGTTAGTTTTCTATGTGTTGGGCCTAGTATGGTTCTCAATCAGAGGCAGGTGTCAGTCATTGTCTCTGATTGGGAGCCATATTTAGGTAGCCTGTTTTTCATTGTGTGTTGTGGGTGATTGTGTCCTGTTGTAGTGTTTGTGGCACATTTCAGGACTGTTTCGGTTTTCGGTATTATTCACTTTGTTATTTTGTATTTTTCAGTGTTCAGTTTTAATAAATTAAAATGGACACTTACCACGCTGCGTATTGGTCCGATCCTTGCTTCTCCTCAGACGAAGAGGACGAGAACCGTTACACCGTCTTTAATAGAATGTGGTTGATTACAGCTTTAAGCTTATCTTTTGGTATTCAACAGATAGAAATTAAAGTGGCAGGCTGCTCTGAAATTCTGCTTCTCTGTCAGTGCTTTTGGATGATTTATTGCGCAAATTTTAGCCCAAATAAATTGTTTATCAGATCGTCCAGATCTCAGTCTAAAATGTCCTAGGAACATCATGGAGTGAGCAGCGAAGCGTCACTTCAGCGTTCCTATGTGAGTGTAAAGTCTCCAAAGCACTGATCAAATAGTTTCGCTGGAAATACTGCACATGTAGAATTGTGTATGTGGATTTATGTTCTGTCAAGGTCTCAGGTCTGCTTCGGTCTGCTTGAGAGGCCAGAGAACAGCATGAACTGATTTGAAATGGAGCTATATTTCAATACACTTAAATGAAGACTGTGTAAAAATCAACAACACAATAAGAAAACTGTCTGTCCCATAATCGTACTGGTTATTTTTAGTTATAGCCATATAATCCTCAGATTCAAAGGATAAGTATATTGGAGATCAAACTGCTTTCTTGCGCTGTAAATACTTCCTGCTGTTGCTCTCGAACATCGTAGAACAAGTAACGCATTTCTTTTATACCAATTACAAGTGTTTCAGTTTTCGTAACGAACTGGACTCTTTCTTTGCCTCATAATTATTTTCAGAATTGAACAGAGGAGTAGTAACTGCTGTTGATGGAATCAATGCAGGGTAAGAGCACAAATGTTATGAAAGCATAATTTGAAACTCTGGACTAACGCAGCCTAATTAACGGGGTTCTGAAAGTTCTGATTTAACCTCTGTTTCAATTTTCCTCATTAGGAAATGCGACTGAGAACGAGAAATGGGTTTTGGAGGCATGCTTTGATGTGGGTGTCTCTTGTGTGTGTGTGTGTGTGTGTGTGTGTGTGTGTGTGTGTGTGTGTGTGTGTGTGTGTGTGTGTGTGTGTGTGTGTGTGTGTGTGTGTGTGTGTTCGAACGTGGGAAGCGTTTGTACTTTCATTCTGTCAAAAATAGTACACATTTACAGTCACTCTTCTAGATAACTTGAAACAGTCTAACCAGGTTGTGTTTGGAAGTAGCCTAGACTAGCTAGCAAGCTAGCCAACTTCTTTCACCAATTAGCTTCAGCCAGGCCGGTGTGCGATCGTGGGAAAATTGGTTTGCCTTTGAGGCTAGTTAGGGACCGGCAATACATGACAATCACACAATAGTTATGTAATTAAATGCTTTTAATATTTGTACATTAATATCTACAATTTATAGTTAGTTTTAAGTTTTTAAGCCATTGAAATTTGGAGCTATTGACGTTTAAAAATATTGTCCCATGTACATTGTGTAATTTACTGATGGTAATAAACTAGCCACATACGGATATAAAATGTCAAACCAAATCAAAGATGGGCATAACGATTGGGTTGCGTGCAGCTGCTCTCTGAATTGTGGGCATGTGGGCAAAATTGAAATAAACCCAACCCAAGGAAAACTCTTATGGTATCCTTCATTCCGTGACATAAATTGTTTTCCTAATTATCTCACAAATAGTTGGACGAGACTGACTTTTACACTCTGTAGTCAATTCTGAGACTAGATTCCACTAGAATAAATGTTGACTAATATTAATGCCACATTGCCAGTTTTCTACTAGATAAGTTGTTTATTGCCTTCAGTTGCTCTTTAAGCCCTGTGGCTCTTTCTGGTGGAGGGGCCACAGACAACACTTATCCTCCGCACAGGGTTTCAGTCAGCTTGCTCCACGGGGGCCTCTCTGTCTGTCTCCTTCTCGACTTTCTCCACGCCATGTGTTTACTTTCTCAATGTCAGTGGTTTCTTAGTTTAAATCTGACAGTTATTGTTGGCAATTGACTATGAGACTTGTAGTAATAACAATTGCATTTATCAGTCATACTGTATGTGGGTTGTAGGGAGGGTGAAACACTAAAGAAGTGACACAAGGTCACTGACTGTTTAATTATAAAAAAATGTTTTTTGGGGGGGGTCTCCTGAATGTCTCATGAGTAAGTACAGGGAAGATGGATTGTGCTGTTGAATTGTATACAATTATAGATTATATGGTATCATGCTAAATACAGTGCCTTCAAAAGGTATTCACACCGCTTAACTTTTTAACCATTTTGTTGTGTTACAGCCTGAATTTAAAATTGATTCAATTAAGATTCTGTGTCACTGGCCTAAACACAATTATGTTTTTAGAAATTATGTTTTTAGAAATGTTTACAAATGATAAAAAATGAAAAGCTGAAATGTATTGAATAAATAAGTATTCAACCCCTTTGTTATGGCAAGCCTAAATAAGTTCAAGAGTAAAAATGTGCTTAACAAGTTACATAATAAGTTGCATGGTGTCATGACTTCCGCCGAAGTCGGCTCCTCTCCTTGTTCGGGCGGCGTTCGGTGATCGACGTGGCCTGCTTTCTAGCCATCGCCGCTCCATTTTTCATATATCCATTTGTCTTGTCTTGTTTCCATACACACCTGGTTTTCATTTCCCCAATCAATCTACTTGTATTTAACCCTCTGGTTCCCATCATGTTTTGTGTGTAATTGTTTCATGTTATGTGGTGTTAGTTTACGCGCTTTACTTTTATGTTCTGTTTTTTGAGCGCGTTTGATTTGTGTAGTTCTCTTGTTTTTGGAACAATAATAAAAGTGTGCCTGTTCATTATACTCTGCTCTCCTGCACCTGACTTCGCCTCCACTACACCATTGACACATGGATCACTCTGTGTGCCGTAATAGTGTTTAACATGATTCTTGAATGACTACCTCATCGCTGTACACCACACATACAATTATCTGTAATCTCCCTCAGTCGAGAAGTGAATTTCAAACACAGATTCAACCACAAAGACCAGAGAGGTTTTCACACAGAGACCCATACAAAGCTCTCCCCTGCCCTCCATTTGGCAAATTGGGCCATAACGCTATCCTCCTGATAACTGCTTATAAACAAAAACTCAAACAGGAAGTACCAGTGATGCACTCAATGCGCACGGCAAGGGGTACCAGAGCGCCAAGTCTGTGACCAAAAGGCATCTGAAAAGCTTCTACTCCCAAGCCATAAGACTGCTGAACAGTTAATCAAATGGCTACCCATAATTTACATTGACCCTCTTTATTATTTATCTTGTTTTGCACTGGCTCTATGCACACTCACTAGACTCTACCCACACACTCACACATACTACACTGACACTCCAACCCACGCGCACACACACTACATACGTACGCTCACACACACACACACACACACACACACACACACACACACACACACACACACACACACACACACACACACACACACACACACACACACACACACACACACACACACACACACAAACACACACATGTATATTGACGCCACACACTCATACATAGACACACTTTACATACGCTGCTGCTACTCTGTTTATTATATATCCTGAAAGACTAGTAACATTTACCCCTACTCACAGTTCCTTCAGAAAATATTCATAATCCTTGACTTATTCCACATTTTGTTGTGTTACAGCCTGAATTCAAAATTGATTAAATTGATTTTAGGTTATTGTCCTGCTGAAAGATGAATTCATCTTCCAGTGTCTGGTGGAAAGCAGACGGAACCAGTTTTTTAGTCTAGGATTTTGCATGTGCTTAGCTCCATTCCGTTTCTTTTCTGTCCTGAAAAACTCCTCAGTCCTTAACAATTACAAGCATACCCATAACATGATGCATTCAGTAATGTACTGTATTGGATTTGCCCTAAATGTAACACTTTGTATTCAGGACAAAAAGTACATTTCTTTGCCACATTTCTTTTAGTATTACTTTAGTAGAGAAGAAACCCCAACTTAATTAGGTATATAATCAATAGTCTAACCGTTTAATGTGCCTGGCTTTATAAATCATCCATATATATCTACATAAATAAGACAGATCTTGCTTTTGGTGCCTGTTTGAGTATTTGTTTAATAGTCTACTGATTTCATGAGCACCAAGCCTCATGCAATGTTGCAAACAGAATATTTTTATTCTGTACATGTTTCCTTCTTTTCACTCTGTCAGTTAGGTTAGTATTGTGGAGTAACTGCAATGTTGTTGATCCATCCTCAGTTGTCTCCTTTCACAGCCATTAACTCTGTAACTGTTTAAAGTCACAATTAGCCTCATGGTGAAATCCCTGTGCGGTTTCCTTCCTCTCCGGCAACTGAGTTTGGAAGGACGCCTGTATCTTTCTAGTGACTGGGTGTATTGATACACCATCCAAAGTGTAATTCATAACTTCACCATGCTCAAAGGGATATTCAATGTCTGCTTTTTTTTTACCCATCTACCAATAGGTGCCCGCCCTTCTTTGCGAGACAGTGTGTGGAATAAATGTGATCTAGAGTTTTTTCCCCTCAAAGTGTACAGGTGAGATGCTCGTAGAAATTAGGTAAAATGGATTTCAGTTTTTCTGCATTAAAATCACAGATCTTCTTGGCCTTCCTGTGACACCGGGTGCTGTAGATGTCCTGGAGGGCAGGCAGTGTGCCCCCGATGGTGCGTTGGGCTGACTGCACTACCCTCTGGAGAGCTCTGCGGATGCGGACGGTGCAATTGCCTTACCTGGAATTGATACAGCCCGACAGGATGCTCTCAATGGTGTATCTGTAGAAGTTTGTGAGAGTATTAGGGGCCAAGACAACATTCTTCAGTCTCCTGAGGTTGACGAGGCGCTTTTGCGCATTTTTTACCACACTGTCGGCCACGGTTAGATCTTTCCTGGGGGACACCTCCCAGAACTACTAATATCCCTACAACAGGTTTAGGCTACATGTGGACATTGTACTAACATCACCCAGCTTGAGTGTAGATACATTTATCAACAAAAAAGTATGTTTGTGTTAGAAAGACAAAATATGTTATGCTTTAAATATCATATTGATGTGCTTATAAAGACAGTAACTATGCCTACACTTAAAAATAAGTTCTGTGTGGAGTACAACTGCAGGTGTCTAACATAACTGCCATTGTATTTGTTCTGTTTTGCCATTCTATTTGTCTATCTAAGGATTTGGCTGTCTAACCACACACTGACATGGATAGCTCTCTGGGTGAGGTTCTGTCTTCAAGTCTCCAGTGGGTGATAAAGTCCCTTCCATCTACTATATGTAATGTATTACAGGTTATGGACAGGTGCAGCCAGGTGGCAGGAGAGGTGGAATGCATGACACTCCATCCTGGATATGACAGAGTTTGCCTCAACCCATGGGTCCAGCAGGCAGAGTTCAATAACTACAGGTAGATGTGAGATGCAGGAGGATGGCACTCTTCTCATACCACTCTGTAGGCTACTGACCAATTCAAAGCCTCCTCCAGGAGGAAGCATTGTATCGGCCAGTAGCCTGCAGAGTAATATGAGAAGAGAGCAATTGCTGAACTTATGTAGATATTCTAAATAAAGTGTTTTGATAACTTTCAAGTGTGACAGTTCCATGTAGAACAAACCATACTTCACATAATACTGTAGAAGCAGTGTTCTGCTAATGTAACAATGTGCAAATATTACACCTCCCTGTATGGCAGGGTTCCCCAACTTTATTTGTCCCCCCAAGTTTACTGAGCAAAAAATATCCACTAGGTTTTAGCACGTGATTGAAATAAAATATTATCACTCAAACATATCGCGAGAAAAATAACTTTCTCTACTTTGGAAGTAATTTATATGCTGATAGAGGAACTGTAACTACAGAATAGATTCAAGCTGGTGATGCTGACGCTGTTACTGTGCAACCAGCTGGTTACGTTGCTGAATGCTTGTTGATATGTTTTACTATTTGCTGCCAGAGCCATAGCTATCTTCGTAGTAGACAATTACCCTCCACAAAGTCAAAATTGGCAACATCGCAAAAACTCATGAAAACAAAAATGTGCCTTTTGGTTTTAATTTAAGGTTAGGGTTAGGCATAAGGCCAGCAGTATGGTTAAGTTTAGGTTTAGGTTTAAAAGCACATTTTAAGAAGAGAAATTGTAGAAATAAGCGGGGTTCATAGTGCTGAGCGATTAACCAAAATGACGGTTATTTTCCATTGTTTAAACAACTAATTGACCAATGTCGGTTCAATTATTTGAAATCCATTTCATTCAGTTTTTTCCCCTGCAAGCTCAAAGCACAGTTTCTCTAGAGATAAATCTGATCCAGCCTGAACTGTGCAATGTAGTAGGGAGTTTCCAACAGACCAATATTCTCAATATAGTTAAGGGCACAAAACGTGGTAATTAACAACAATGATCATAATCCATTGCACATCTACTTGTCTGGTATGTGTTTCTTTCAGGGCCGGCCTGCTCTTTATGCAGGATTAGGCGGCCGCCTGTGGCGGCAGATTGACGAGGGCAGCATTTTCCAAGCTAAATTAACCAAATCAAATCACATTTTATTGGTTGCATACACATATTTAGCAGATGTTATTGCGGGTGTAGCGAAATGCTTGTTTTCCTACTGTAGCTCCAACAATGAAGTAATATCTAACGATACACACAAATCTAAAAGGAAAGAATGGAAATAAGAAACATAGAAATATTAGGAAGAGCAATGTCGGCGTCTGGAGTATAAATATATAAATATATATACAGTATATATGTGTGATGGGATGCATAGACATTATGGACAGTATATGGATAGAATATGTAGTATATCTGAAGAATACTTAGGATAGAATAGTATATGTACATCAATAGTTGAATAGGATGGCCTTGACTACAAAACAGTATATACATATGAAATGGGTAAAACATTATTAAATTAACCAGTGTTCCATGTCTATGTACATAGAGCAGCAGCCTCTAAGGTGCAGGGATGTGTAACCGGGTGGTAGCCAGCTAGAGACAGTGACTAAGTTCTGGGTACTGGGTAGATGATCAGTGGTTTTAAGTTTGTATCCGCAGATATTTTAAGAGCTGATCATAGCGGGGGAAAAAATACTTTTGCATTTCCAGCTGTGTAAACACATTGCAAATAGGCTCAGGATAACTCTTCCTAATAAAGTTTGGTAGCTGATATTCAGATCTTAAATATCCAAATTGATTAGTCACAGAATTCAGGACTAATAAGGCCAATGCAATGGCCTGTTTTACAAACAGTGGGCCTACCACATGGATGGGTATTCACAAAATTCCATTGCGGGCCGACATGTTAGGCTACACTCCACTAAGCACGGATGCCGACGTCTTTGGCCGTCTTTTTTTGGTCCTATCTGGACTGGACTTCTTTTTTTGGGGGGGGGGGGGGTTACAAACGGTAGACCTACTACATAGATGGGCATTCCTAAAATGTAATTTCAGGCAACACTGTAGGCCAGGGATGGGCAACTCCAGTCTTCTGGGGCCTGATTGGTGTCACTATTTTACCCCAGCCCCAGCTAACACATCTGACACCAATAATCAACTAATCATGATCTTCAGTTTAGAATGCAATTAGTTTCAGCTGGAGTTGCCCATCCCTGTTGTAGGCTATAACTCAGTAAGCACGGACCAATGCTGACGCCTTTTGGACATCTTTTTTTCTCCTTCAGTGACAGGGGGCAGGGCTTGGTGTGGGAAGCGGCATGCAGCAGGAGGAGAGTGAGAAATATGACTCAAGTAGCTAACTGAGTAAACGTTGAAATACCCCTATAGAAGTACAAACCCAAAGCAGTCCGCGCATCAATACCGGTGTATATAGTAAAATACAGTATACCGCCCAGCCCTAACGTAATCTAATTCGTATGATATTGTACACTGCTATTCCAGTCATAATGTAACTGTAAGGGGGTGCATGCTGGTGGCAGGGAAGTCAGGCGCAGGAGATCGAACTTGGTATAAACGGAGCAGTTTGTCACGTTCCTGACCTGTTTTCTCTTGTTTTGTATGTCTTTATTGGTCAGGGCGTGAGTGTTGGGTGGGTAGTCTATGTTTTGTATTTCTATGTTGGGTTTTGTGTTCGGCCTGGTATGATTCTCAATTAGAGACAGGTGTGTATCGTTTGTCTCTGATTGAGAGTCATACTAAGGCAGCCAGGGTTTCACTGGGGTTTTGTGGGTGTTTGTTCCTGTGTCAGTGTTTGGGCCACACAGGACGGTTGAAGGTTAGTCACGTTTGTTGTTTTGTAGTTTTGTAGTGTCTTGTTTGCTGTTTTCATTAAAAGTATGATTAATCACCAATCCGCATCTTGGTCCGATCCATGCTCCTACTCGTCTGAGGAGGAGAACAACAATGACTGCCTTTACAGAAACACCCACCACAACAGGACCAAGCGGATTGGAGCCGGAGGAAAGGAACTAAAGCAATGGAGAGAAGAGGAATGGAGTTGGGAACAAATATTCAACGGAGAAGGACCCTGGGCTAAGGTTGGTGTGAATCGCCGCTCGCGGGAGGAGAAGAAGGCAGCCACAGCCCAGGAGCGGTGGATTGAGGAGGCAGCACGTATGAGAGGCTGGAAGCCCGAGAGGCTCACCCAAAAATTTCTTGGGGGGGGGGGCTAAAGGGGAGTGTGGCGAAGCCGGGTTGGATACCTGAGCCAACTCCCCGGGCTTGCCGTGGAGTAAGAGGGCGTCGTACTGGTCAGACACCGTGTTATGCGGTAAAGCGCACGGTGTCCCCAGTACGCGTGCTTAGCCCAGTGCGGGCTATTCCACCTTGCCGCACTGGGAGGGCTAGGTTGGGCATCGAGCCGAGTGCCATGAAGCCGGCCCAACGTATCTGGTCTCCAGTACGTCTCCTCGGGCCGGCGTACATGGCACCAGCCTTACAGGTGGTGTCCCCGGTTTGCCTGCATAGCCCAGTGCGGGCTATTCCACCTCGCCGCACTGGCAGAGCTACGGGGACCATTCAACCTGGTAAGGTTGGGGAGGCTCGGTGCTCAAGAGCACGTGTCCTCCTTCACGGTCCGGTATATCCGGCGCCACCTTCCCACCCCAGCTCAGTACCACCAGTGCCTACACCACGCACCAGGCCTCCAGTGCATCTCCAGAGCCCTGTTCCTCCTCCACGCACTCTCCCTATGGTGCGTGTCTCCAGCCCAGTGCCTCCAGTTCCGGCACCACGCACCAAGCCTCCTGTGCGTCTCCAGAGCCCTGTACGCACTGTTCCTTCTCCCCGCACTCGCCCTGAGGTGCGTGCCCTCAGCCCGGTACCTCCAGTTCCGGTACCACGCACCAGGCCTAGAGTGCGCCACGAGAGTCCAGTGTGCCCTGTTGTTGTTCCCCGCACTAGCCTGAAGGTGCGTGTCCTTAGCCCGGTACCTCCAGTTCCGGTACCACGCACCAGGCCTACAGTGCGTCTCAGCCGGCCAGAGTCTGCCGTCTGCCCAGCGGCGCCTGAACTGCCCGTCTGCCCAGCGGCGCCTGAACTGCCCGTCTGCCCAGCGGCGCCTGAACTGCCCGTCTGCCCAGCGGCGCCTGAACTGCCCGTCTGCCCAGCGGCGTCTGAACTGCCCGTCTGCCCTACGCCGTCTGAACTGTCCGTCTGCCATGAGCCTGCAAAGCCGCCCGTCTGCCATGAGCCTGCAAAGCCGCCCGTCTGCCATGAGCCTGCAAAGCCGCCCGTCTGCCATGAGCCGCTAGAGCCGTCCGCCAGACAGGAGCCGCTAGAGCCGTCCGCCAAACCGGATCAGCCAGAGCCTTCCGCCAGACCGGATCAGCCAGAGCCTTCCGCCAGACCGGATCAGCCAGAGCCTTCCGCCAGACCGGATCAGCCAGAGCCTTCCGCCAGACCGGATCAGCCAGAGCCTTCCGCCAGACCGGATCAGCCAGAGCCTTCCGCCAGACCGGATCAGCCAGAGCCTTCCGCCAGACCGGACCTGCCAGAGTCCCTCAGCCCGGACCTGCCAGAGTCCCTCAGCCCGGACCTGCCAGAGTCCCTCAGCCCGGACCTGCCAGAGTCCCTCAGCCCGGACCTGCCAGAGTCCCTCAGCCCGGACCTGCCAGAGTCCCTCAGCCCGGACCTGCCAGAGTCCCTCAGCCCGGACCTGCCAGAGTCCCTCAGCCAGGACCTGCCAGAGTCCCTCAGCCAGGAGCTGCTGCCCCTTATCCCGGAGCTGCTGCCCCTTATCCCGGAGCTGCTGCCCCTTATCCCGATGCTGCCCCTTTATTTAGGTGGGTTGAGTTGGAGGGTGGTCATTGGGAGGGGGATACGGAAGCGGGGAGTGACTATGGTGGGGTGGGGACCTCGTCCACCGCCAGAGCCGCCACCGTGGACAGACGCCCACCCAGACCCTCCCCTAGACTTTGTGCTGGTGCGCCCGGAGTTCGCACCTTAAGGGGGGGGGTTCTGTCACGTTCCTGACCTGTTTTCTCTTGTTTTGTATGTCTTTATTGGTCAGGGCGTGAGTGTTGGGTGGGTAGTCTATGTTTTGTATTTCTATGTTGGGTTTTGTGTTCGGCCTGGTATGATTCTCAATTAGAGACAGGTGTGTATCGTTTGTCTCTGATTGAGAGTCATACTAAGGCAGCCAGGGTTTCACTGGGGTTTTGTGGGTGTTTGTTCCTGTGTCAGTGTTTGGGCCACACAGGACGGTTGAAGGTTAGTCACGTTTGTTGTTTTGTAGTTTTGTAGTGTCTTGTTTGCTGTTTTCATTAAAAGTATGATTAATCACCAATCCGCATCTTGGTCCGATCCATGCTCCTCCTCGTCTGAGGAGGAGAACAACAATGACTGCCTTTACACAGTTAAATAAATGCTCAAAAACCAAAGTAATACAAGTGGGTACAAAACCCGTCGCACACCAGAACATAACTTGCACATAGCTTACAAACAAACAATCACAGACGAGACATGAGGGGGAACAGAGGGTTAAATACACAACATGTAATTGATGGGATTGGAACCAGGTGTGATACAAGACAAGACAAAACCAAAGGAAAATGAAAAGAGGTTTAGCGATGGCTAGAAAGTCGATGACTTCGACTGCCGAACGCCGCCCGAACAAGGAGAGGGACCAACTTCGGCGGAAGTCGTGACAGTAACCTAATGTAAAGTAGTATACAGTATAATACTAAATGGAGGGAAACAAAGGTACGTACCAAATCCTACGAATTGGGTAGGTTGCAAGGATAGCCCTTTAAAAAATAGAAGCTTTCATACTGGATGAAAGTGAGTGGCTAAGCAGTTTAATGATGGTGGCGATAGGAAATGCTGTTGTAGTTATATGCTCTTCGGTAAAATACACCCACCAGGTGGTCAATGGAGATGCATTTATTGTGCAATTCAACTCTGGTTGCCTGGTTTGGTCTGCAAACACATGGGGATCATTCATTGCTGCCCATTTCAAAGTGAAATCCTGCAGCTGCACAGGCCTGTCAAATGAAGAGTAACAGACGGTAAATAAGAGAAAAGGGTCTGTGGAAAACACAACCTTGAGTTGCACACTGAGATGTATCTTTTCACATCCATGATCCAAGTTCAAAAAATACAATCTGCCTCCTGTTAACCACCAATAGCAAAGATATCAAGGGTATCAGACAGAAGTTTAAAGGGTGCTTTGGGTCTAAATGTTTACTGTTTGGCTTGATGTAGGCTAGTTTCCATGACAGTAGTGTTCAATACAGTTCTGTATTGAAAGACACCGTCTAAAAAGTGGATGTTGGATCTTAAATGACTTTATGGTTGGTGTTACAATTCACTCACAATAGCTGTGCATGTCCCAAGTTCATAGATTTTTAATACTTTTTTATATTGTCATTGACCTTCACGATTGTGAAGATGATTAATGAACTTCTTACTTTTCTTCCTTGTGGCAAACTATTGATGCCATTTACTTTTACCCTCTTGGAGATATCAAATGTTAGCTGGATTCACAATAGGTTTAGTATCAGGCTGAAAGCTAACAGAATGAGAGTGTGGTGAGAGCCATATCGCCCTCTGGGGAGTGCAGGGCTTCAGATCAGGTGAACAGCTTCTTTTCCAGCCATCTTCAACTGATTCTTTCCATTCCGGCCCACAGTCGCCACCTCTGCCAAAACACCATATTTTTAACATAGCGTAGACTTACTGCACAGAGACTACTGCTCACATAGCATCCTCAGAGACCTTCAGTCTGTTGAAGGACAAAACGTCTGTGCATTTAATGGTGGGCGGTGTTAGCTATCTGTATAGTGCTTATTAGTTGGTAGTAGCCCTTCCTGGATGCTGTTTGAATGTATAGGCAATGTGTCTGTCCACACATATTACTGTGTCATTTAATGGGTAGCCACAAACTGCTCTCTCAACCACAATGATGCCCTGCCTTAGGTAGCGAGAACACCCACCGGTACGCTGAGTGAGCATTGCTGTCTTTATGGGTGGCTTAGCTTGTAAAAAAAGAAGCTGACCTCACAAGACAGGCAGACAACCGCAATCAGGCCCACACTGTGTTTTGGTTGGTTAGGGCTCATGAAGGCCAAGACATCAGTCAGGCAAGAGCTTGAGAAAGCTCCCTGTGATAGGGTTCCAAACTAAATGGGAGGTGACCTAACCCAAGGCCAAACGGCTTAGAGGTTGATGTACAGGGCGGCATTATGAGGGTAGACAGGGCAATTTCAACACCCTGTTTTCTGTTGAAAGATGTGAGCGTGCATCATTTTCTCGTTGGATATGTCAGACATGGATTATTGGGAGAATGGAGATTTGCCTTGCTGGCTATAAATCAAAAGCCAGCTCATCCAGGAGATAAAGACATTGTAAAAATGAAATGCACTGAACAAGTGTTTTATATGCATGCATTCACTTATGTACTGTGACTATGCCTCATACTCCAGAAATGGATTTGAAATACAGTATGATTTATATATCTATCAGCCTCAGCAGTCCATGATGTCACTCTTTCCGGAAATTTCCTTCACGCCAATCATTAAGTACGTTCGTCCTACTGAGAACTTTAAAGATCATTTAGAACAATTGGATCTATTAACTTTTGGCTTCGGATGGTAACTGTAAACGTCCACCAATATGCTATAACTCACAGGGTTTTCTGGATGAGTTTTGTGAAAGCAGTCTGCAGTTTTATAGAGGAGAGAACCGTACTGAATACTACTCTGTTCTTACTGTGCCTTGGAGACAATTCTAATGCCAATCACAGGCCATGTGAGGCAGTGGTTTGTTGGAGGTAGTAATGTGGTGATACTGTAGGTATTCCAGAGGGTGGCACAATTTTACTTCTTAGAATCAATGGCTTCTCTACATTGGAAACACAGTAACATGGATATCAGAGTGGTATTCTTGTGGGTTTGTCACTGGAAGAATTACAGTATATTTTCATATCAACATTATACAGCCGGTAATGTGGTAGCAGTTAACCTTCAATAACTGTGGGTTGGTTGGTCTCTGCACCTTTTAGTGCCGTTTATATCTTTCATGATAAAAGCTCTGAATATACTGTCATTAAATCTGTTAAAAGGCTTTAAATGGAGTTGCTGTTGTCTGAGAAGTATAGGTATTGGCAGACAGACATGAATATTAGGAATATAAAAGTGTCTGCCTTCATGCCATGTGAGAGCCCATCCAAGTACTGCTGCTCTTACATGGAGTTACATTAGTTTCGTAAGTTGTTTACTTCCCTTTAGATCATCTGAGATGTCAAATCAATTCTGTATACTTGATTTGATTTGAGCTCTCGACATCGGGCGTCTCACTACCATAATGCAAAAATGAATATGCCACATTCCAAATAAACCTGGGTAGAGCTAGAGGTTAAGTTTAAAATAAAATTTTAAGACGATACATTGCAGAAATAGGCTGGGTTTATACCTTTGTGGCTGTGGTAACTAATGACAACCCTTCCTCATATCAAGCAATGGGATAGCACTGACCATCAAGCACTGACCATGAAACATCCCTCTTGGAGGATGCATGTACTCAAACACACAGCTGTTAATGTCAAATTCCTTATATTAAGCAAACCAGATAGCACAATTGTATTTTTTTAATTTACTGGCAGATAGCCAGGGGCACACTAACACTCAGACATAATTTACAAAAAGCATTTGTGTTTCGTGAGTCTGCCAGCTCAGCGGTAGTAACGGGATGACCATGGATGTTCTCTTGATAAGTGTGTGAAATGGACAATTTTCCTTTCAAAATGTAATGAGTACTTTTGGGTGTTAGGAAAAATATGGAGTAAAAAGTACATTATTTTCTTCAGGAATGTATTAAAGTAATAGTTGTACTTTAGAGTATTTTTACTTAAGTACTTTACACCACTGGCTGTCAGTATGTGTATGTCATGAAGAGCTTAGCCTATGTGGAGTCGCCTGAAAACGCTAACATCTGGTTTTCAGGGATACAGTATTTTCAAACTAACTTCCCTTTCCCCTGAAAACGGAAGTGGGAACTCCGCTCAGACGTCTTTCTACGCCTGCTAAATTAGGTTAGCTTTTTTTTTTTTATTATCACGCAGCCTAGCCTGTATGTTAATATGCTTCCATTGACAAAGATGTATGTCTGTTTTCAAAACACTGATTCAGGCGTGCCACAATTTATATGATGTTGCATTATCCCTTTACACTTATGGGAATTTGTCAAAATGGATAGGGATAAATGAAACTTTTTTTTTTTTACAGAAGAAATATGAAAAGCATAAGCATGGTAACAATTGAAAGGGAACAGTTGGGAGATTATGGGAAAAATTATTAGACCAAAGTTCAGGACAACAACAGTTCACCTGACACAAGACGGAATCCAAACATTAAACTGTTGATTTTATGTGCATTTTTCATTTACTGTTTTCAATGCATTTGCTAATAACGAAATAAAAAAAAATACTCTGGAAACATTTACTAACGTGATAAGTGTCACGACTTTCAGCGAAGGTAGTTCCTCTCCCTGTTTGGGCGGCGCTCGACGGTCGGCGTCGCCGGTCTACTAACCATCACCGATCCCTTTTTCCTTTTCTGTTTGTTTTGTCTTTGGTTCTTTTCACACCTGGTTTCATTTGCCTTAATTTCTGTGTGTATATATTTACCCTGTTGCCTGCCTAGGTTTGTGTGGGATTATTCTTTCATTGTGATGTGCTCGGTGAGGTTATGCCATTTTTTGTTTTCACGGATTCATAAGAGTGTATTATTGTCGGAACTTTGTTTGTTCCTCCGTGCGTTTGTACGGGTTCTCTGTTTTCGAGGGCGTTGTACCTTTTGATTGTGCCATACCTGTGTGGGTGGACTTGCCAATTAAAGTATGCTTCTCAGACATCTCTGCTCTCCTGCGCCTGACTCCTTCACCTACCTCCTAAACACAATATTATCACAATAAGACTATTTCTGGGAAATGTGGGGTAGGTGCAACATAAGACAAACACATGAGAAGGGTTTGAGTGAGAGGACTAAGTGGTGTCTCCAAGTTGCTTCACCCCCCTCCAAAGTGTGCACAGTTCCTAAGCAATTTCAATGCATTTTTATGACTCAAAGAAGAGTCTTCAACTATAAGGTACTTTTTTTTGTGCTCTCCTAGCTCTGCTGTTGAGGAACTAGAGCAAGCACACTTGTAGTTGTTTTGTTTGGAACACAATCCTGCATCCCAGCCATCACACAATATGTTGTTGTTTATGCAATCCAAAAACAGCCTGGGTCAGGTGGGCATGATTTGAAAGTTTGTTCTATTGACAACATGACTAGCTAAGTAATACAATATGATATTACACAATGCAAGGAGTCAGGAAAGGAGTCATGAGTGCATTTAGGTGTGTGCTGGGCCAATTTTCTTTCACAATAGACAAACATGGCTCATTCTGTTCAGAACAACCCAGGATATGACGCCATGTCATCTTGTAACTGTATATCAAACATAATGACCATAAATGTTGACACTGTATATGACACGAGTGTTAGGATATGGAAATGTGAAGTGCACATTTGGATTCACAGGTGTTTGGCTTGACACCAAAGCTGTGGTATTTTATATAATCCTCAATGTCTCATCTTCTAAAATACATAGTTTGAAATTTACAGCATTTCCCTCAAAATGTCAAGAGTTGCCCATTTAACAGGAGAGATGGGGGCAACTTCTTGTTGCGGAGGTGCTCAAGTTCAGAATGCCTTTCAGTCAAAACCCGTGAAGCGCAGAGCCAGAGCTCTGGCATCATGTAGGCTATAGCATGTTACTGTACTGTGCAGCCACTGCATTCCAATGTAGCCATTTATCAGTAACCCAAATCTGCCATTTTCTACCCGTATACGGGTACGAGTGCAAAGGCCTACATATAGGGATCAAACTGTGAATACATTTGCACTAAAAATCTCCCAGGAATTTCATGAGGTTAACCTTGTCTCAAAATGGCATTATACACCACTCAGAAGCAGTGGCAGCAATGACATTGTTTTGGTTGATTTGTTTGCCAATCTGTCTTCCTGGCTCAATTATCTAGTTTTAGCAATTGTAAATTAAGTGAATTTGGTACTGCAACTGAGTTACTGTATCACAGTCATCTGTTGCCAATTGAGTCGCCATAATTTTCTATGCTATAGGTTTCACCTGCAGTTTTGCTGATGCATTCAATCAACCGCTCCAGAGTAGAGAATGAAATTAGGCATTTTAGTATTATTTGTTTATTTTATTTAACATTTATTTAACTAGGCAAGTCAGTTAAGAACAAATTCTTATTTACAATGACGGCCTACCCCGGCCAAACCCGGACGACGCTGGGCCAATTGTGTGCCGCCCTATGGGACTCCCAATCATGGCGGGTTGTGATACAGCCTGGAATAAAGCCAGGGTCTGTAGTGACGCCTCTAGCACTGAGCGGTCTTAGACCGCTGCACCACTCTGAAGCCCTAAAACATACATCTGACCTTGAAATTGTATAAATGGAGTAAATGTAATGGCTGTACTTGGGCAACTCAAAGAAATATGTCAGACTAAATGAGCAGTATTTGTATTTGAATACTTGCAAGAGTATTCATTTTTGGAGAAAGACAAATCATTTCATGTGACATTGCTACACCCAATGATATACCATGACGTTTGAAATTCTTAACTCAATAAAACAACAAACCTTTGAATGTAGTTTATGACGTGCCCCATAAAAAGACATACCGTAGTAACCTACAAGGGTTTCACGTGTTTGTTGTCTGTATGTGTCTGTATGTAGCCTCGTACTTTTATAGCCTCGCTACTGTATATAGCCTGTCTTTTTACTGTTGTTTTATTTCTTTACTTACCTATTGTTCACCTAATAGCTTGTTTGCACTATTGGTTAGAGCCTGTAAGTAAGCATTTCACTGTAAGGTCTACTACACCTGTTGTATTCGGCGCACATGACAAATAAACTTTGATTTGATTTGTCGTGGCAGTGTCTACAGTCAGTGGCTCCATTTTTAGCCAGCAAAGTGGGAGATCTCTAATCAATGCAAAATGGAATACACATTACATAATAAAGTTTGTTAAATGAGAAGGAGTAGGCTACAACGACGAGCAACCATCAGGTAGGACGAGAAGCGTAGCAAAATAGCCTTAGTTAGCTAGCAACCTAGGCTTATTTACTGGCTAACAGCTGGGTATCTTATTTAGCTAGCTATCGTCAAGACAGGCACTACCAGATGGGATGATAACCTTTGGAATCTACAGGTTTGTCTAACTAGCATGAGTCTGTATGGCTACTCTTCTTCTTCGGTGAGGTTTACCGGCGGTTGGCATCCAATATATTGAATTACCGCTCCCAACTGAACTATAGTATAAATCCATTACACTTTGTGATACAACATGGGAAAAGGGGAAACGGGAAAAATAAATATAGTTTTAATTACCCTATCAACTAACCCTACACTCATTAAAACCCACCACCTTATTCCACTACTTTAACCCTATCTGATCCTACCCCAGGCCACTGACCTGAGAGGACGGACACTACCACTCCACACACCCTGTAACTCTTCTGAAGTCAAATCTCTAACCCCCAAGTACTTCTCTGCAGCTGCCACCACAACATATCTTTTCTGTGACTAATGTTCCATCTCTGCGGTACTGTCAGGCTTGTTGAAATGAGTGGACCAAGGCGCAGCGTGAGTAGAGTTCGACATATCTTTAATAGTGAAACTTACAACAAAGAATAACAAACGTGCAGTCACGGAGCGCAACAAAGCACTTACCAAAACAATATCCCACAACCCAGGTGGGAACAATGGAGAACTTAAATATGATCCCCAATTAGAGACAACGATAATCAGCTGCCTCTAATTGGGAACCATACCAAGCACACCAACATAGAATTAGAAAAAACTAGAACACCCCCCTAGTCACGCCCTAACCTACAATACCATAGAGAACCAAGGGCGTGACAGGTACAGTTGATAACCATTGCTAAGAAGCCAACCTTACTGAAACATATCACTCATTGGCTTATCCCTCTGTTCTAGCACAGACCTAATATTCACAGGGTTCCTCTCAGAATCCCTCACCCTTGATCCTCCCTCTACTTTCTTCACTGCCTCAGCATGCGGCATCTTCTGCACTACTCTGACCCTGGCCACCTCAACCTGCCTCTCTGACCCTGGCCACCTCAACCTGCCTCTCTGACCCTGGCCACCTCAACCTGCCTCTCTGACCCTGGCCACCTCAACCTGCCTCTCTGACCCTGGCCACCTCAACCTGCCTCTCTGACCCTGGCCACCTCAACCTGCCTCTCTGACCCTGGCCACCTCAAGCTGCCTCTCTGACCCTGGCCACCTCAACCTGCCTCTCTCTCAGTTGACACACACAACTTTTCCTACCGTAACTTAACATTATTCTGTCCCATGTCCTCCTGCACACTTCCCAAATCTTGGATTCTCCCTCCTACATACTGCTGTGACATGCCCATAAACATGACACCTGTAATCCACTGCAGTGGATTCAGCACAAAAGCTCTAACAGCATAACTCATATATCCTAACATTACTTTATCAGGTAAATCCTTTGAATCAAGCTCAAAGAACAGACTGTGTCACCTCTGTTTTCACCACCACAAGTCTACTTCTGATAAGCTTCCCAGTAAAGCATCGAAAACAATCAAGCAAATCAGAAAGTGCTAAATAGCCCATATTAACTTATGTAGCCTAGCTTTGGAGCACCTTAAATGAAATTTTGGGAAGAAGGGCAAACTCGGCTCCATCATTTATTGAATCAGATGGCTCATTCATCACAAAACCCACTGATATTGCCAACTACTTTAATTACTTTTTCATTGGCAAGATTAGCAAACTTAGGCATGACATGCCAGCAACAAACGCTGACACTACATATCGAAGTATATCTGACAAAATTATGAAAGACAAGCATTGTACTTTTTGAATTCTGTAAAGTGAGTGTGGAAGAGGTGAAAAAATTGTTATCTATCAACAATGACAAGCCACCGGGGTCTGACAACCTAGATGGAAAATTACTGAGGGTAATAGCGGACGATATTGCCACTCCTCCATTTGCCATATCATCAATTTAAGCCTACTAGAAAGTGTGTGCCCTCAGGGCTGTAGAGATGCAAAGGTCATTCCGCTACCCAAGAATAGTAAAGCCCCCTTTACTGGCTCAATAACCGACCAATCAGCCTGTTACCAACCCTAAGTAAACTTCTGGAAAAAATTGTGTTTGACCAGATACAATGCAATTTTACAGTTAACAAATTGACAACAGACTTTCAGCACATTTATAGGGAAGGACAATCAACAAGCACAGCGCCAGCAGTAATTACTGATGATTGGCTGAGAGAAATTGATGGTAAAAAGATTGTAGGGGCTGTTTTGTTAGACTTCAGTGCGGCTTTTGACATTATCGATCATAGTCTGCTGCTGGAAAGACTTATGTGTTATGGCTTTACACCCCCTGCTATATTAGGGATAAAACGTTACTTATCTAACAGAAGACAGAGGGTGTTCTTTAATGGAAGCCTCCAACATAATCCAGGTAGAATCCGGAATTCCCCAGGACAGCTGTTTAGGCCCCTTACTTTTTTTTACTAACGACATGCCACTGGCTTTGAGTAAAGCCAGTGTGTGTATGTATGAGGATGACTCAACCCTATACACGTCAGCTACTACAGAAACTGAAATGACTGCAACACTTAACAAAGAGCTGCATTTAGTTTCAGAATGGGTGGCAAGGAATAAGTTAGTCCTAAATATTTCCAAAACTAAAAGCATTGTAATTGGGATAAATCATTCACTAAACCCTAAACCTCAACTAAATCTCGTATTGAAAAATGTGGAAATTGAGAAAGTTGTGGTGACTAAACTGCTTGGAGTAACATTGGACTGTCATAGACAAAACATTTTGATACAACAGTAGCTAAGATGGGGAGAAGTCTGTCCATAATAAAGCACTGCTCTGCCTTAACAACACTATCAACAAGGCCGGTCCTATAGGCCCTACAGTGGTTCTTCCTTTAAAAGTTACGAGCTTATGCCGCAACCGTTTGTGGTAGATGGTGGCATTCTGTCATTGCACCATACTGTCACAAGAGGGAGTTAGAAGGCTGTCGGAAGTCTAAACTGTGGCAATTAATGGAGGCGTTTTCAGTCTGAGAGTCTCTCCTCTGGCACCAGAGTCCTGCGTCAGGCAATAACAACAAAAACTGTCGGTGGTCCTGGAGTTAAGAGAGAACTTGGGTAAATACAATGGAGGAATTTCACTTGACATGTGGACTGACGATTTTCAAAAAATAGGCACGGTGGGCTTTTGGTTTCTCTCTCTCTAAAAACAGAAATAAATAATTCTAAAAAACAAACTGGCTTTATTTACAAATTTGTAAGCCTAGTAGTTAGAGCGTTGGGCCAGTAACCGAAAGGTTGCTGGATCGAATCCCCGAGCTGACAAGGTAAAAATCTGTCATAATAAATAAGAATTTGTTCTTAACTGACTTGCCTAGTTAAATAAAGGTTAAATAAAAAAAAAGAAGAATGTCTCACCCATGTCCAAGGATGGCCTTTTCCCTTTATTCAGATTACAATCGCTCACTTTCGATTATTTTAAACAAAATCATCTCCAAAATATTGGTATTTTTTAAACAAGCCATAGAAAGTTGGTTGCAATTTCAGTTAAAAAAATCTAAGGAACTTGTCTTAAGGCCCTGCATTAAAGACCAAAATTGGTTAAAGAAATTTTAAACAATCCTCTAAATGTAACTATTGGCGGAGAGTCACGTCATTGGCGGAGAGTCAGGCGGCATTGGCAGTGTTGGAGTCACAATCCATGCCAGACAAACATGCAGTTGCAACAAGTTCGGGTTTAAAATAGAAGACCTACACATTTTATTTGATATACTGTAGGCAACATGAGTCTCACTAGTGTTGAGTAATGTGCTATTAAAAGTGTTGTAGGTCTTTAATTTATTTATTTTTATTTAACCTTAATTTTACTACATAAAGGTCTAATTGCTCTGCTGGCGTCTTGACCCAGTTTATGCCCTCATTTGCAATGCAAACAATAACGAATTACTATGGGGATAAATGGAAGAGGCAAGTGGAAGGGGGAAAAAGTAAGGAACTTCTCTGTCGGCCCTGGAGGCCTTTTGAAAACATGTTTTCACAAGGTCTATTAGCAGGACAATAGACACGATGTGGTCCCAAAAACACCTCTCTGAAATAGGGTCCAGCATATCTCTTAATGATGTCATTGAATGTCTCGCCAGCTTTGATCCATGCATGGTCCTGCAGTACGCAAAGGTCTTTGTTTGTCAGAGAATCATTGGGTCAAAACTACAGAACAGTACAAAACAAGAGAACACACATGTTCTGGAAAAAATTATATATATATATATATATTTATATATAAAATGTCTTAAAAATAAGACATTTTATAAATGTAGGCTAATGAAGTAGGCTAATGAAGAAAACAAAATGTTGCTTACTGGAACACCCAATGTCATCCAATTGTTATAATAGGATTTGAAGCAATAGCCTACCCGCGTGTGGTCAACTATTTCAGCACCGTTTCACGCTGCTCTGAGACAAACAAGACTACTTAACCCTCCTGTTGTGTTCCGGTCGAATTGGACATATTTACATGTTTTCTCTCTGAAAAATGTAGTTCATTTAATCTGATTGTCATAAGGTTTCATGACTTTGTCCACACAGGGTATCTGAACACACAAAATACATTTTGATGATTTTCATAACATTTTGGGTGTTTTATTTAACTTTTGTACAATTTTTTTAATTTTATTTCTTATTTCACCTTTATTTAACCAGGTAGGCAAATTGAGAACACGTTCTCATTTACAATTGCGACCTGGCCAAGATAAAGCAAAGCAGTTCGACACATACAACAACACATGGTTACACATGGAGTAAAACAAACATACAGTCAATAATACAGTGAAAAATAAGTCTATATACAATGTGAGCAAGTGAGGTAAGATAAGGGAGGTGAAGGCAAACAAAATATATATATAAATAAATAAAAATATAAAAAAGGCCATGGTGGTGAAGTAAATACAATATAGCAAGTAAAAAATAAAATAAAATAAAAAACACTGGAATGGTTGGTTTGCAAAGGAAGAAAGTGCAAAGTAGAGATAGAAATAATGGGGTGCAAAGGAGCAAAATAAATAAATGAATACAGTAGGTAAAGAGGTAGTTGTTTGGGCTAAATTATAGATGGGCTATGTACAGGTGCAGTAATCTATGAGCTGCTCTGACAGCTGGTGCTTAAAGCTAGTGAGGGAGATAAGTGTTTCCAGTTTCAGAGATTTTTGTAGTTCGTTCCAGTCATTGGCAGCAGAGAACTAGAAGGAGAGGCGGCCAAAGGAAGAATTGGTTTTGGGGGTGACCAGAGAGATATACCTGCTGGAGCGCGTGCTACAGGTAGGTGCTGCTATGGTGACCAGCGAGCTGAGATAAGGGGGGACTTTACCTAGCAGGGTCTTGTAGATGACCTGGAGCCAGTGGGTTTGGCGACGAGTATGAAGCGAGGGCCAGCCAACGAGAGTGTACAGGTCGCAGTGGTGGGTAGTGTATGGGGCTTTGGTGACAAAACGGATGGCACTGTGATAGACTGCATCCAATTTATTGAGTAGGGTTTTGGAGGCTATTTTGTAAATGACATCACCGAAGTCGAGGATTGGTAGGATGGTCAGTTTTACAAGGGTATGTTTGGCAGCATGAGTGAAGGATGCTTTGTTGCGGAATAGGAAGCCAATTCTAGATTTAACTTTGGATTGGAAATGTTTGATGTGAGTCTGGAAGGAGAGTTTACAGTCTAACCGACACCTAGGTATTTGTAGTTGTCCACATATTCTAAGTCAGAGCCGTCCAGAGTAGTGATGTTGGACAGGCGGGCAGGTGCAGGCAGCGATCGGTTGAAGAGCATGCATTTAGTTTTACTTGTATTTAAGAGCAATTGGAGGCCACGGAAGGAGAGTTGTATGGCATTGAAGCTCGACTGGAGGGTTGTTAACACAGTGTCAAAAGAAGGGCCAGATGTATACAGAATAGTGTCGTCTGCGTAGAGGTGGATCAGAGAATCACCAGCAGCAAGAGCGACATCATTGATGTATACAGAGAAGAGAGTCGGTCCAAGAATTGAACCCTGTGGCACCCCCATAGAGACTGCCAGAGGCCCGGACAACAGACTCTCCGATTTGACACACTGAACTCGATCAGAGAAGTAGTTGGTGAACCAGGCGAGGCAATCATTAGAGAAACCAAGGCTGTCGAGTCTGCCGATGAGGATGTGGTGATTGACAGAGTCAAAAGCCTTGGCCAGGTCAATGAATACGGCTGCACAGTATTGTTTCCTATCGATGGCGGTTAAGATATCGTTTATGACCTTGAGCGTGGCTGAGGTGCACCCATGACCAGCTCTGAAACCAGATTGCATAGCGGAGAAGGTATGGTGGGATTCGAAATGGTCGGTAATCTGTTTGTTGACTTGGCTTTCGAAGACCTTAGAAAGGCAGGGTAGGATAGATATAGGTCTGTAGCTGTTTGGGTCAAGAGTGTGTCCCCCTTTGAAGAGGGGGATAACCGCAGCTGCTTTCCAATCTTTGGGAATCTCAGACGACACGAAAGAGAGGTTGAAAAGGTTAGTAATAGGGGTGGCAACAATTTCAGCAGATAGTTTTAGAAAGAAAGGGTCCAGATTATCTAGCCCGGCTGATTTGTAAGGGTCCAGATTTTGCAGCTCTTTCAGAACATCAGCTGACTGTATTTGGGAGAAAGAGAAATGGGGAAGGCTTGGGCGAGTAGCATAGGGGAGGGCAGTGCTGTTGACCGGGGTAGGGGTAGCCAGGTGGAAAGCATGGCCAGCCGTAGAAAAATGCTTATTGAAATTCTCAATTATAGTGGATTTGTCGGTGGTGACAGTGTTTCCTATCTTCAGTGCAGTTGGAAGCTGGGAGGAGGTGTTCTTATTCTCCATGGACTTTACAGTGTCCCAGAACTTTTTTGAATTTGTGTTGCAGGAAGCAAATTTCCGCTTGAAAAAGCTAGCCTTGGCTTTTCTAACTGCCTGTGTATATTGGTTTCTAGCTTCCCTGAAAAGTTGCATATCACGGGGGCTGTTCGATGCTAATGCAGAACGCCATAGGATGTTTTTCTGTTGGTTAAGTGCAGTCAGGTCAGGAGAGAACCAAGGGCTATATCTGTTCCTGGTTCTAAATTTCTTGAATGGGGCATGCTTATTCAAGATGGTGAGGAAGGCATTTAAAAAAAATATCCAGGCATCCTCTACTGACGGGATGAGATCAATATCCTTCCAGGATACCTCGGCCAGGTCGATTAGAAAGGCCTGCTCGCTGAAGTGTTTCAGGGAGCGTTTGACAGTGATAAGTGGAGGTCGTTTGACCGCTGACCCATTACGGATGCAGGCAATGAGGCAGTGATCGCTGAGATCTTGGTTGAAAACAGCAGAGGTGTATTTGGAGGGCAAGTTGGTTAGGATGATATCTATGAGGGTACCTGTGTTTACGGAATTGGGGTGGTACCTGGTAGGTTCATTGATAATTTGTGTGAGATTGAGGGCATCAAGCTTAGATTGTAGGATGGCTGGGGTGTTAAGCATGTTCCAATTTAGGTCGCCTAGCAGCACGAGCTCTGAAGGTAGATGGGGGGCAATCAGTTCACATATGGTGTCCAGAGCACAGCTGGGGGCAGAGGGTGGTCTATAGCAGGCGGCAACGGTGAGAGACTTGTTTTTAGAGAGGTGGATTTTTAAAAGTAGAAGTTCAAATTGTTTGGGAACAGACCTGGATAGTAAAACAGAACTCTGCAGGCAATCTTTGCAGTAGATTGCAACACCGCCCCCTTTGGCCGTTCTATCTTGTCTGAAAATCTTGTAGTTAGGGATGAAAATGTCAGAATTTTTGGTGGTCTTCCTAAGCCAGGATTCAGACACGGCTAAAACATCCGGGTTGGCAGAGTGTGCTAAAGCAGTGAACAAAACAAACTTAGGGAGGAGGCTTCTAATGTTAACATGCATGAAACCAAGGCTATTACGGTTACAGAAGTCATCAAAAGAGAGCGCCTGGGGAATAGGAGTGGAGCTAGGTACTGCAGGGCCTGGATTCACCTCTACATCACCAGAGGAACAGAGGAGGAGTAGGATAAGGGTACGGCTAAAAGCTATGAGAATTGGTCTTCTAGAACGTCTAGAACAGAGAGTAAAAGGAAGTTTCTGGGGGCGATAAAATAGCTTCAAGGAATAATGTACAGACAAAGGTATGGTAGGATGTGAATACAGTGGAGGTAAACCTAGGTATTGAGTGATGATGAGAGAGATATTGTCTCTAGAAACATCATTGAAACCAGGTGATGTCATCGCATATGTGGGTGGTGGAACTGAAAGGTTGGATATGGTATAGTGAGCAGGGCTAGAGGCTCTACAGTGAAATAAGCCAATAAACACTAACCAGAACAGCAATGGACAAGGCATATTTACATTAAGGAGAGGCATGCTTAATCGAGTGATCAATAAGGGTCCAGTGAGTAGAGGTTGGTTGGGGTCACGGCGATCCAGACAGCTGGCCGGGTAGATGGCTATCGGTAGCAAGATAGCATAGGATGGAGGTCTATTTTTAGACACCTCGTGCGTTTCCGTCGGTAGATTAGTGGGGTTCCGTGTGGTAGAGGGGATCAATCCAATTGGCAAAATAGATATAGTGACCCAAGAAAAATTGTCCGATATACTTATTCAGATAGCAGCCGATAAGACAGCTAACGATTAGCGGGCCCCAGATGAGCGTTCAGGTAACGTCGCGACGGAGGTGCCAGTTGGATAACTCCCTCGGGCAGATAACGTCGGCAGTCAGTCGTGAAGGCCCGGTGGGGCTCCGCATCTGCAGCAAAAAAAAAAAAAAACGGGTCCGGAGAGGTGACTGTAGCCCAGGAATGGCTGATGGAACTCCTCAGCTGGCTAGCTCCGGAATAATTTAAGTTTGCTCCGGGATCGACGTAAGCCAATAGTCACACGGTTTGCAGCTAGCTAGCTGCGAAATTAAGGTGCAAATGTCCAGAGCCTGCGGCTGAAATCCGGGGACACTGAGAAAAAAAAGGCCCGGTATGCTCCGGTCCGAGTCGCGTTGCACAAAAGTGCCGGTAGATTATCGAGCTAAAGGAAAAGCTGATGACCACAAAACGTGGGCAGCTGAAACACCAACGCTAGCCAGCAAACCGGCTAACTTCTGGGCAGCTTCAGATTAGCTTCTGGCTAGCATCCGGTTAGCTTTCTGGCTAGCTTCCACTGTGGATTTTCAGATTTGAGGTAAATAATACTTTTTTTTTTTGTAATTGGTGAGGCGGGTTGCAGGAAAGCTTTTGTAGTTGAGTTCTTGGATAATAAAATATATAAAAGATATGCGAAGAAAGGTGTAAATATATATATACAGGACACGACAATACGAGGACAAAATGACGTCTGAACTTCTATGCCATCTTGGAACAACACAATGTGGTGTTCCCAGTCAAAAATGACTGGTCGTTAGAAATGGATGGGTGAGACTACAATTAGTATATAAAATTGAGTTCAGGTACATGCCCATTCATCAGATGGACACACTTCCTCTCCCAGACCCCCACATGCATGTGTGTTTGAGCACACACACACACCTCACTCCCCTTCTTGGCTTCAATGGCAACCCCCACGGGAACCTTTCCCCAATAGAATCTTTCCCCCACGGGAACCACACCTGTTGGCTTTCTCACAGACAATCGCAACATTGTTTCAATAATATATAGAATTTTTCTCGCAGCTCTGGTATATAAAGCTTTTTTGAGGCCTTGCTCACAATTCAATCTGTGGCAGCACAATGACCAAACGATATACTGTATGTGAGGCTCTTGATCATAACTTTGATCATGACACTGGTGAGGAAGAGAGAGGCCAGGAAACTGACAGTGAAGATGCATTAGAGGATGAAGTGTCAGAAGTTGAAGACACCACAGAATATGATCCAGACCAAGAGACAACCGATGTGGAACAAGCCAGTGATGAGGAAGAGGGCCCTGCTGAGGTTGTTGTTACATTCTGGTCAAAGAATGGGAATTTGTCCTGGTCTGCATCCCCACCTGAGAGGAGAGGTCGGCTGTTGGCTGAAAATGTCATCAGGATGACCCCAGGGCCAACGAGATACGCCATATGCCGGGTTGATGACATAAAATCCTGCCACTATTTAAAATTTGAAAGGGTTTCAAAACAAATGTCTTTGTTAAACTTTGACACAAAATAGTCTGTGATAAATAGCACTATGTTTCATCTGAGTATTTGTTATAGTCAAAATAATACATACATTATGCTTTTTAAACTCAAAAACGAGTTGTATGAGCTCAGGTCAATGAGGCCTATAGGCCATAAATAGCAAATAGTAGTTCAAAACTTGTAATGTTCACAAAAACTTAAGTTGATAAAAAGATCTAACACAACATTAGGCGATAATATATGTATCATTATGGATTTATAATCAGCTATAATGGGTGGTCATTTTGGACCGGGAACACAGAATTAATTAACATGAAACAAACACAACAGGAGGGTTAATAAACATATACATTTTAAAACAGTTTTTTTTATTCAATAATACACTGCTCAAAAAAATAAAGGGAACACTTAAACAACACAATGTAACTCCAAGTCAATCACACTTCTGTGAAATCAAACTGTCCACTTAGGAAGCAACACTGATTGACAATAAATTTCACATGCTGTTGTGCAAATGGAATAGACAAAAGGTGGAAATTATAGGCAATTAGCAAGACACCCCCAATAAAGGAGTGGTTCTGCAGGTGGTGACCACAGACCACTTCTCAGTTCCTATGCTTCCTGGCTGATGTTTTGGTCACTTTTGAATGCTGCCGGTGCTTTCACTCTAGTGGTAGCATGAGACGGAGTCTACAACCCACACAAGTGGCTCAGGTAGTGCAGCTCATCCAGGATGGCACATCAATGCAAGCTGTGGCAAGAAGGTTTGCTGTGTCTGTCAGCGTAGTGTCCAGAGCATGGAGGCGCTACCAGGAGACAGGCCAGTACATCAGGAGACGTGGAGGAGGCCGTAGGAGGGCAACAACCCAGCAGCAGGACCGCTACCTCCGCCTTTGTGCAAGGAGAAGCACTGCCAGAGCCCTGCAAAATGACCTCCAGCAGGCCACAAATGTGCATGTGTCTGCTCAAACGGTCAGAAACAGACTCCATGAGGGTGTCCTCCCCTGCAGCAATGCACCCCCACAACATGATGCTGCCACCCCCGTGCTTCACGGTTGGGATGGTGTTCTTCGGCTTGCAAGCATCCCCCTTTTTCCTCCAACCATAACAATGGTCATTATGGCCAAACAGTTCTATTTTTGACCAGAGGACATTTCTCCAAAAAGTCTGATCTTTGTCCCCATGTACAGTTGCTACTGATACTTTTGTACCTGTTTCCTCCAGCATCTTCACAAGGTCCTTTGCTGTTGTTCTGGGATTGATTTGCACTTTTTGCACCAAGGTATGTTCATCTGTAGGAGACAAAATGTGTCTCCTTCCGGAGCGGTATGATAGCTGCGTGTTCCCATGGTGTTTATACTTGCGTACTATTGTTTGTACAGATGAACGTGGTACCTTCAGGCGTTTGGAAATTGCTCCTAAGGATGAACCAGACTTGTGAACCAGGTCTTGGCTGATTTCTTTTGATTTCCCCATGATGTCAAGCAAAGAGGCACTGAGTTTGAAGGTAGGCCTTGAAATAAATCCACAGGTATACCTCCAATTGACTCAAATGATGTCAATTAGTCTGTCAGAAGCTTCTGAAGCCATGACAAAATTTTCTGGAATTTTCCAAGCTGTATAAAGGCACAGTCAACTTAGTGTATGTAAACTTCTGACCCACTGGAATTGTGATACAGGGAATTATAAGTGAAATAATCTGTCTGTAAATAATCGTTGGAGAAATTACTTGTGTCATGCACAAAGTAGATGTCCTAACCGACTTGCCAAAACTATAGTTTGTTAACAAGAAATTTGTGGAGTGGTTGAAAAACGAGTTTTAATGACTCCAACCTAAGTGTATGTAAACTTCCGACTTCAGCTGTATGTAGTGGTGTAATAATGTTATATGATGTACTGTTTTATCTTTTGTTTTATATGTCATGTAAGTGCCTTAATGTGTTTGGACACCAGGAAGAGTAGCTGCTGCCTTGGCGTTAGCTAATGAGTATCCCTAATAAATACAAATACCACTCTCCCCACCGGGTCTGCGTCGCACCAAACGGCAGGGGACTCCTTTCAATAGTGCCCTTTACCTTAGCGCAAAGCACGATACAGATCTTTCCTCAAGTTGCGTCGCACAGAGCGCCTGCTCCCTCTGATCTGAAGAAACACAGACAAACATCACAAGTCCACTTCGGGTTACCTTCACCAACACAACAGCACCCACCATCTTTTCCACCCAACCTGAAACCACCCATGGATCAGCCTGGTTCCACCCTCTTCAAAAACGTCACTCCCACTGGGCCAAATGTACACTGCATGACCAAAAGTATGTGGACACCTGCTCGTCGATAAATTCCATTCCAAAATCATGGCCGTTAATATGGAGTTGGTCCCACCTTTGCTGCTATAACAGCCTCCACTCTTTTGGGAAGGCTTTCCACTAGATGTTGGAACATTGCTGAGAGGACTTGCTACCATTCAGCCACGAGCATTAGTGAGTTCGGGCACTGATGTTGGGCGATTAGGTGTTCCAATTCCTCCTGAAGGTGTTCGGTTTGGGTTGAAGTCAGGGCTCTGTGCAGGTCAGTCAACTTCTTACACACCGATCTCGACAAACCATTTCTGTTCTGACCTTGCTTTGTGCATGGGGGCGTTGTCATGCTGAAACAGGAAAGGGCCTTCCCTAAACTGTTGCCACAAAGTTGTAAGCACAGAATTGTCTAGAATGTCATTCTCCTAGTATCCACCAAAACCAGATTTGTCCGTCGGGCTGCCAGATGGTGAAGCATGATTCATCACTCCAGAGAACGCGTTTCCACTGCTCCAGAGTCCAATGGCAGTGAGCTTTACACCACTCCAGCCGACGCTTGGCATTGCACATGGTGATTGTAGGCTTGTGTGCGGCTGCTTGGCTCTGGAAACCCATTTCATGAAGCTCTCGATGAACAGTTCTTAACTAACCTCTTTCCCTCCAATCCTCCTCCCTTAACCAATTACCCGCCTCCTGAAAATATTCAACTTTTCCAAGTAGAAATCTCTTTTTAGCCTCCTCGAAGGACATGCTAAGCCCTCTACTCCCTCCACTTCCAATTTAAGCTCCTATCATCCATCAAATGGGTGAGGCCGCTAAACTTCGTATGGCTACTCTCTCTCTTTCCCTCTCGTGCCAAACTCACAGGCCCCTGCCCATCACACTGCTGCAAACAAGTAGCACCATCTTTTTATTTAACATTTATTTAACTGGGCAAGTCAATTAAGAACACATTCTTATTTACAATGATGGCCTACCCAGGACAAACCCTATCCCGGACGACGCTGGGCCAATTGTCCGCCGCCCTATGGGATTCCCAATCACGGCCGGTTGTGATACAGCCCGGAATCAAACCAGGGTCTGTAGTGACGCCTCTAGCACTGAGATGCAGTGCCCTAGACCGCTGCGCCACTCGGAGGAGAAAAGGAGGAGATAAGAATCCCAGCAGGAAATGAACGGAGAAATATACAACACTCCGCCCAGCAGACTGTCGACCAATCCTGTTCATGTTGTCATGCTGTGTCATGCGATTGCTAAAATAATACTCACGCAATCCCTTCTAAAAATCAGAGTTTGCTCTCACGAGCTAGTCGATATTAGGAAACTTGAAAATGTCCGACTTACTAACTGGTTGTAGTTATACACATGCCACGTTCAACGAATTAGCAAGTCGAAAATGTCAGAGTTTCCTCGTTCCGACTAGCATGTGAACGTGGCACGAGTCGAGAAACCTGCCTATTTTCCTCGAAAGTAAATAATGTGACAATTTCAAAGCTATACGATATTACAGAGGACAAGTTATTTATCTAAAATCCTATAAAATATTTGTAATGTTGAGCTTCTCGTTCACATAATTCGTGCTCATGTTATTTATTTTTTCTAGCGCACAATTGACTCCCATTGACTCCTTGAAGGAGAGCTCTTTTGTAAGAATT
This sequence comes from Salvelinus alpinus, assembly GCF_045679555.1. Classification (NCBI taxonomy): domain Eukaryota; kingdom Metazoa; phylum Chordata; class Actinopteri; order Salmoniformes; family Salmonidae; genus Salvelinus; species Salvelinus alpinus. The sequence continues at coordinate 48,408,157 of NC_092100.1, forward strand.
AACCCAGAATGCACACCGCAGCCCATTGACAACGTATGGGCAACATTCACAGTGGGCATTAATAAGATTCCAACGGAGTTTCCCATCTCCTCAAAAATATCTCTGGCGGCACCCAAGTCTTCTTCTTCTTTGGTATCATAACATTCGCACATTTTGTTTGTGCATGCCACCACCTACTGTTGCAGTAGTGTGTAATTGATCTCGTTACATTTTGTGATGCAAAAAAAATAATTGTACCACCAACTAACCCTACACCCATATAGCACTACTTCATAAAACATTTAAATCACCACCCCATTCCACGACTTTGACCCTAACAGATTATATACCAGGCCGATAGCCTGGGGGGGAAGGGACTCTTACTGAAGCACAAATTCATATCACTGTGTATTGGCCTAGGCCTACTCCTCACCCTTGACCCATCATCCTCTACTCTCTTCACTGCCTCAGCATAGCCCTCTGTTCTACTCTGACCCTGGTAACCTCAGCCTGTCTCTCTCGCCCCGGGCGCTTCTGTTCCCCAGCAACATGGGCACCCTCACAACAGTTTTTCCCACCGATACTACACATTCCTTTTTCCTCATGCCCTCCTGCACACTTCTCACATCTCGGAATCTCCCTCCTACACACTGCTGCAACATGACCAAAAGCTTGGCACCTGAAACAACTTAGTGGATTCGGCACAAAAGCTCTCACAGGGTAACTGACATATCATAACATGACTTTTATCAGGTAAAGACTCTTCTTCTAAACTCAAAAAGACAGACAGTGTCTCCTTAGTTTCACCACCCTCGCCACCAGGTCTGCTGTCCACCCAACGGCTGGCGTCACAGACACAGGGAATCTTACATTTCAGTTGCTCCACCTCAACACTTACATGTAACGCCACCCCAGTAATCACTCCTTACAAAGGTGCCCTACTCCGGAGAGCAAAGCAAGTCACAGGTCTTGTCCCTAGGTGCGTGACGCAAAAAGCCTGCTCCCTTTGGACGGAAGTCCACTTCAAGCTACCTTCACTGATTTTAACAGTACCCAACTTATTTTCTACCCAGCTTGAGACTACATATGGATCGGCCAAAAGGCAGGGATCCACTTTCTCCAAAAATGTCACTCCCACTGGGCCCAAATCATCCTTTCCATGACCACCGGAGCGAGGCTCAGACTCTGAGGTCTTCACCACACCTGCCACGACAAGTAATTCATCCTCACTCTAGTAAGATTACATTTCTTAGCCATCAGAGACAACAGAATACGGTTTGTACTTGGCGTCATTCTTCCTCAACAAACAACATCCCACTTGGCTCTTCTCCTTCCTCCTTCCACCCCGCTCATGTCGCACCTTCATCCGCTGTACTGCTTGCAGAACATGCACTGATGACTTTTCTCAAGTCACAGTAAGCCAGTTCCCAAGTTTAACGTTTTTTGGGGGCAAAAAATGGCATGATATTATTTGAATAGTGAAATTATTTCAAATGCCCATCCCTAGAATGAATCATGCTGAGTGATGTTAGTACAGGGAACACTGTATGGAACTGCATTTAAACAGGCTCTAGTCTTGGCAGAATAAGCACAAACTCCACATGGAAATAAATTGCAAGTGAAGGTCAGTTATTGGAGCTGGTGCAGGAGTCATTTTGGACTCGATCAGCAGAAATCTGACTACCAGAGTGTTATTTGAAAAGCCACCATGACTTCTCTTGGATGTGAGCAGGGTTCTGTATTGGAATGGACTGATGTTGAACCAACCTGCAACAGTAGTGTGGTTTTGCCTTTACCTTGTCAAGCATTCCTTGGATTCCTCAGAAATGTACTCAATGTACTCTGAGGCAGCATGCTTTATTGTTTTCATTTGTCTTTGTCACTGTGAACACTAACTGGACTTGTCCATTCATTCTCTGATTGGCGTTGGATCCTTGTTTTCTCACATATGATCCCATAAGACCCTCATACTAATGTTCAGGGCAACCATGTTATTCCAATGAGCATGTACTGTCTGTCTATCTCGAAAGCCAAATACCTGATAAACGTAAGTATAACATCCTTATCCTTCTGGATTTTTATTTAATTCAAGAGTGTTTTGTAGCTCGGACGGAGGATATAACCTAACCTGTGAGTCGACATCCAATAAGTATTATGTGTGGTCTCTCAGACTCTGTCAGTGACCACATTCAAGCACGTACGCCTAAGTGTTCGCAAGTGGACGGACTTGAGGCATTATCTACATGTTTTTATTTGTCAATGATACCACTACACCTGTCAAACTTGCCATGAAACCCACCAGGCCTGGTTCTTTGCACCTCACAAGTAGTGTTTCCTGCCTGCCTTCGTATCACCATACATTTCAGATGTCCCACGTAGCAAAACTTCAAAACTTTCCAGTCTATGGTGTTGCTGATATTAAATTCCTCTCCTTCGCCTTGCTTTTCTACCTCAATCATGGTAATGACTCCACTGATTAAATTAAGAAAAGTGACCGTTTTAAAACAAATGCTCTTTGTGCTGGAGCTTGGAGAGCTCAGGCCATCTTGATTGTGTTCCAGTCCACCATATGTTTCCAGTCTTTGTGTTTTTGTGTTCAGTTTTATAAAATGAAGAATGCTGTCGAAAAAGATAAGACCCATCAAGCAGACTGAATAATCATGAATCAACTGTCCTCCTCTCTAAGGTAGAAATGTGCAGGAGAGGCATTGGGTGACCTTACCTTTCTTCTGTTTCCCAATCCCTTTTTCTCAGCAAGAACAGGACAGCTGCCTCCCAAAAATGTTGTACAATTCATTGTTATTTCTTGAATGCTGTTGTTGTGCTTCGTCTTACTAGGGGGCAATTTTGTTTGTCATTCTGAATTTGAGTTATTTGGCAAAAGCCTTATCTTTCATTTAGCAAGGAATGCTCACATATAGTCACAATCATTTGGTACTAAATCCTTGATTAGTTTTGTTTCGTGACAATATGTTAGCCATGGTTCTATTGGGTTTTAGTCACACAGTGGTGACACAATGCAAACACCCTCATGACCATGCTTTATGTCTGTATGGTACTATTATCTTTTGCCAGCCATCATTTTGTTTCTACTGTTCCTACTGTTGTAACCTTGTGATGTCTTTTTAATAACTTTCTATGGGATGTGATGAGTGCTGATACACAGATGCGAACCGTGACAATAGGACATAGGCCTTCAGAGAAAAAAGTGTTAAACAAATAAATAAAATAAAAAATTTAAATTCTTCAATGTAGCCTCCCTTTGCCACGATGACAGCTTTGCACACTCTTGGCATTCTCTCAACCAGCACCATGAGGTAGTCACAATGCATTAAATTAACAGGTGTGCCTTTTTAAAAGTTAATTTGTAGAATTTATTTCCTTCTTAATGCGTTTGACCCAATCAGTTCTGTTGTGACAATTTAGTGGGGGTATGCAGAAGATAGCTTCGTTAAGACCAAGTCCATATTATGGCAAGAACAGCTCTAATAAGCAAAGAGAAATGACAGTCCATCACTACTTTAAGACATGAAGGTCAGTCAATCTGTAAAATGTTAAGAACTTTTAAAGTTTCTTTAAGTGCAGTCGCAAAAACCAACTGCACCTCCGATTGCAGCCCAAATACATTTTTCACAGAGTTCAAGTAACAGACACATCTCAACATCATCTGTTCAGAGGAGACTGCGTGAATCAGGACTTCATGGTCGAATTGTTGCAAATTAACCACTAATAAGAAGAAGAGACTTGCTTGGGCCAAGAAACACGAGCAATGGACATTAGACCGGTGGAAATCTGTCCTTTGGTCTGATGAGTCCAAATTTGAGATTTTTGGTTCCAACTGCCGTGTCTTTGTGAGACGCAGAGTAGGTGAACGGATGATCTCCGCATGTGTGGTTCCCACTGTGAAGCATAGAGGAGGAGGTGTGATGATGTGGGGGAGCTTTCCTAGAAGGCCAGCATCCCGAAGTCACCTCTTCACTTTTGACGTTGAGACTGATGTTTTTGGGTACTATTTAATGAAGCTGCCAGTTGACTTGTGAGGTGTCTGTTTCTCAAACTAGACTCTCTATTGTACTTGTCCTCTTGCTCAGTTGTGCACCGGGGCCTCCCTCTCGTTCTGGTTAGAGCCAGTTTACGCTGTTCTGTGAAGGGAGTAGTACACAGCGTTTGACGACCACTTCAGTTTCTTTGCAATTTCTCGCATGGAATAGCCTTAATTTCTCAGAACAAGAATAGACTGACGAGTTTCAGAAGAAAGTTATTCGTTTCTAGCCATTTTTTGCCTGTAATTGAACCCACAAATACTGATGCTCCAGGTACTCAACTAGTCTGAAGAAGGCCAGTTTTATTGCTTCTTTAATCAGAACAACAGATTTCAGCTGTGCTAACATAATTGCAAAAGGGTTTATAATGATCAATTAGCCTTTTAAAATGATGAACTTGGATTAGCTAACACAACGTGCCAGTGGAACACCGGAGTGATGGTTGCTGATAATGGGCCTCTGTACTGCTTTATAGATTGTTAATGTTGTAAATGACTATGTCTACACTGTATTTCTGATCAATTTGATGTTATTTTAATGGAATTTTTTTTGCTTTTCTTTCAATAACAAGGACATTTCTAAGTGACCCCAAACTTCTGAACGGTAGTGTATGTGTGTATAAACAGTTGAAGTCGGAAGTTAACATACATCTTAGCCAAATACATTTGAACTCAGTTTTTCACAATTCCTGACATTTAATCCTAGTAAAAATTCCCTGTTTTAGATCAGTTAGGATCACCACTTTATTTTAAGAATGTGAAATGTCAAAATAATAGTAGAGAATAATTTATTTCAAACTTTTATTACTTTCATCACGTTCCCAGTGGGTCAGAAGTTTACATACACTCAATTAGTATTTGGTAGCATTGCCTTTCAATTGTTTAACTTGGGTCAAACGTTTTGGGTAGCCTTCCACAAGCTTCCCACAATAAGTTGGGTAAATTTTTCCCATACCTCCTTACAGAGCTGGTGTAACTGAGTCAGGTTTGTAGGCCTCCTTAGTCACACACGCTTTTTCAGTTCTGCCCACAAATTTTCTATAGGATTGAGGTCAGGGCTTTGTGATGGCCACTCCAATACCTTGACTTTGTTGTCCTTAAGCCATTTTGCCTCAACTTTGGAAGTATGCTTGGGGTCATTGTCCATTTGGAAGACCCATTTGCGACAAGCTTTAACTTCCTGACAGATGTCTTGAGATATTGCTTCAATATATCCACATAATTTTCCTTTCTCATGATGCCATCTATTTTGTGAAGTGCACCAGTCCCTCCTGCAGCAATGCACCTCCACAACATGATGCTGCCACCCCTGTGCTTCACGGTTGGGATGGTGTTCTTCGGCTTGCAAGCCTCCCCTTTTTCCTCCAGACATAACGATGGTCATTATGGCCAAACAGTTCTATTTTTGTTTCATCAGACCTGAGGACATTTCTCCAAAAAGTACGATCTTGTCCCTATGCGCAGTTGCAAACTGTAGTCTGGCTTTTTTTATGGCGGTTTTGGAGCAGTGGCTTCTTCCTTGCTGAGTGGACTTTCAGGTTATGTCGATATAGGACTAATTTTACTGTGGATATAGATACTTCTGTACCTGTTTCCTCCAGCATCTTCACTTCCTTTGCTGTTGTTCTGGGATTGATTTGCACTTTTCGCACCAAAGTACGTTCATCTCTAGGAGACAGACCGCGTCTCCTTCCTGAGCGGTATGACAGCTGCGTGGTCCCTTGGTGTTTATACTTGAGTACTATTGTTTGTACAGATGAACGTGGTACCTTCAGGCATTTGGAAATTGCTCCCAAGGATGAACCAGGCTTGTGGAGGTCAACAATTTCTTTTCTGAGGTCTTGGCTGATTTCTTTTGATTTTCCCATGATGTCAAGTAAAAAACAGCAAAGAGGCACTGAGTTTGAAGGTAATCCTTGAAATACATCCACAGGTACACCTCCAATTGACTCAAATGATGTCAATTAGTCTACCAGAAGCTTCTTAAGCCATGACATAATTTTCTGGAATTTTCCAAGCTGTTTAAAGGCACAGTCAACTTAGTGTATGTAAACTTCTAACCCACTGGAGTTGTGATACAGTGAGTTATAAGTGAAATAATCTGTCTGTAAACAATATTTTTGAAAAATTACTTGTGTCATGCACAAAGTAGATATCCTAACCGACTTGCCAAAAACTATAGTTTGTTAACAAGAAATTTTTGGAGTGGTTGAAAAACGAGTTTTAATGACTCCAACCTAAGTGTATGTAAACTTCCGACTTCAACTGTATATATACACACAGTGCATTCGGAAAGTATTCAGACCCCTTTACTTTTTCCACATTTTGTTACGTTACAGCCTTGTGCTAAAATAGATTTAAAAAACAAATCTCCCTCATTATTAATCTACACACAATACCCCATAATGACAAAGCAAAAACCTGTTTCTAGAACATTTTGATAATAAGTATTCAGATCCTTTACTCAGTACTTTGTTAAAGCACCTTTGATGCTGCCACCGCCGTGCTTCACCGTTGGGATGGTGGCAGGTTTCCTCCAGACGTGATGTTTATCATTCAGGGCAAATAGTTCAAACTTGGTTTCATCAGATCAGATAATCTTGTTTCTCATGGTCTGAGAATAATGTTGATATCATGGATGGTCAGTCCTTGCATCCATAGCTCTTTCTATTAATCTGAGAGTGCTTACATTTCTCCAGGCCCATCCCTCAGCTTTTTACTAAAATAGTGGCGGGGTGCCCATTTTGTTATTGTTTCATCTGTAGATTTGCCCTTTAAACAGCTGCATATTATCAAGATATCAAACTGTCACCAACAAAAAAAGTAAAGAATAGGCCTATAGCAAATGCAGCATATGGCATTCATTTTTCACATGTAAATAGCACTTTCAGTAGTGCTCAAGTCATGCCATTCCATGAGCACAGCATTTTTTCCCCAACTTGAATCAATGAGCCCAATCAGTCCTCCATGACTAATAATTCCTTAGTTTTGGGGTTTATGCTCAGGTAAAAGAATTTGGCTAATATATACTTCCATATTTCCAAGTTCTATTGGAATCACTGGAATACTGATAGGCTCTGGTTTAAATTGTAAAGATATAATTGAATCGTGAATATGTAATGGAATGCGATGGGTTAGAAGAAGCCCACATAACCAACCCATAAAGTAAATTTTAACATCCATATATGACCAGCTATGTAAACTTTAACATTGATTTATCTTGCAATAGATGTCGTTCAATTGGTAACATATATTTTTGTCTTCTTCTAATGCCTCTTAAAGGGAAAGTAATCTAAAAGTAATGGAATGTGATCAGATTATATTACTGAGTTTGGGTAATCCAAAAGTTACATTACTGACTACAATTTTGGACAGGTAACTAGTAACTGTAACGGATTACATTTAGAAAGTAACCTACCCAACCCTGAATATACACTGAGTATACCAAACCTTAGAAGCGCTTTCCTAATATTGAGTGTTTTGCCCTCAGAACAGCGTCATTTTATCGGAGCATGGACTCTACAAGCTCTCGAAAGCGTTCCACAGAGATGCTGGCCCGTGTTGACTCCAATGCTTCCCACAGTTGTCAAGTTGGCTGACTTTGGGTGGTGGACTATTCTTGATAAACACGGGAAACTGTTGAGCATGAAAAACCCAGCAGCGTTGCAGTTCTTGACACAAACCGGTGGGTCTGGCACCTACTACCATACCCCGTTCAAAGGCAATTCAATCTTTTGTCTTGACCATTCACCCTCTGAATGGCACACATACACAAACCATGTCTCAATTGTCTCAATACTTAAAAATCCTTCTTTAACCTGTCTCCTCCCCTTCATCTACACTGATTAAAGTGGATTTAACAAGTGATATCAATAAGGGATCATAGCTTTCAACTGGTCAGTTTATGTCATGGAAAGAGCAGGTGTTCTTAATGTTTTGTACACTCACTGTAGTCGTTGCATAAGTATTCACCCCCTTTGTTTAGTCAAGCTTTAATTAGTTCAGGAGTAAAATTGTAACATAATACAGAATGTTACATGGACTCACTCTGTGTGAAATAATTAAATAATATGGGTTGACATAATTTTTCATAGACTACAGTACCCCTTCCTCTGTCCCCCATACATACAACATCTGTAAGGCCCCTCAGTCAAGTATTGCATTTCAAGCACAGATTAAACTGCAAATACCAGGGAGCTTTTCTTTCTTTTCTTAAGCCTCATAAAAAAGGGTAGATGCATAAAAATAACAAAGCAGACATTGAATATCTAGTGCAAATATGGCACAATCCAGGTGTGCAAAGCTTTTAGAGACTTACCCAAGAAGACTCACAGCTGCAATCACTGCCAAATGTGTTTCTAACATGTATTGACTTAAGGGGGTACTAATACTAATCAAGTGTTTTATTTTTTGTTAATCTTTAAAAAAATATATATATATACATTTTCTTCCACTTTGACATTACAGAGGATTTTGTGTAGATCATTGACACAAAAAAAATCTATTTTAATTCCACGTTGTAACACAATAACATGTGAAGAAATACAAGGGGGGTTAATAGTTACAATACCCACCGTATATCTCCTGGGGAGGTGTAATGGGGTGGTCTTTGTACATTTGTTCTTTATCACAAGGAAAGTCATTTCAGAACTTCAATCACTTAGGCCACGTATGGGATTATCATCCAAACGCACACTTTCCAAATATTCTGACCCTTCCCCATAATCTCTCCTTCCAACTCTCTTTGCCCCTAATGACATCACCCAAGTCTCATGTCTCGCACATATTTAGTGATGTAGTACCTAGCCAAACATGTGCAAACATTGCTCTCTTCTACTGTTTGTATTTATTTCCAGAGACAACCCCTCTGCTCTCTCTCCTGGCTTCACAAGTCCATTCATCACAGCAGTCTCTCTATTTATTCTTGTTCAAGTCAATGCTTTAATCACATATTCCCAGTGCAATGCTGCATTTAATCATTACGCTAACTGGTTTCAAATGACTCTAATAACAAGTGATGCCTCTGGGAATACAGCATTGTTGGAGTGGTACGGTATGTATGTACTCTTTGCAATAAGAGTACATCTATTTTTTTGTTGGCTGAAACAATGCCAGATTGAACTCATCCATCAGCACAAATATTATAGGAGAGGGGAAAGAATGTATTTGCGTAACTCCAAGTGACCTATGGAATGTCGAGCTTCGCTTTGCATGCTGTGCTTTATGCTGTTGAGCATTTAAGGCTGAAAATGTATTTGAAATGAGTCCAGAAAGGCGTGATGAATGTGTGGTGAAAACATCCATCAAAATCGAACACTTGTGTTCACTTTGAGAAATGCTTACCGCTACACAAGTTGAACTTATTTATTTCATCATTAATTATCCAACTGGTACTTGGGAGACTTGACTAGGAAAATACTATTTCTCTCTCTCTCTCTCTCTCTCTCTCTCTCTCTCTCTCTGTTCAGCCCTTACTTTGGGAATCTGGGAATATACTGACATGTATATTGACTTCCAGACACAGAATATGAACTGTAAACAACGAGATGTCACAAAATGTCAGCCATAAGGGGGGAAATCCAGAGGAAAAACCAGAAGGTTTTAGACGACAACACTGAAATGCTGTGGCTTCCAAGGTCGTGTCCAGAGCCGGGAATGTTTAGGCTGGGTCTTATGCTCTTGTGGCCCCCGTATAGAGCCCCACAGTGGAGGTGTCACAATGCCCATAAAAGCTAGTGGTCAAACAGGGAAATGGTTCCAATCGTTTTCCCACGATTCATTTTTCCCATAGGACATTTTTGAAACATTTAAAATAAGAGCTGTGTTTCGCGTAGGCTTACCCTGGAGTGACTTTTGATAACCATGTAAATCTCTCTTGGACAAGATGACTTTTATCAATACATTCGGCTCTATTTACTGTCAGATTTGAAAATGCTAATTAGCATCAAAGTAGACATCATGCAAGACTACAAATCCCTGCAAGCTCCTGCACGTCATCTCTAACGGACACCTTTGTTGACAGTTGTTCTGTCATTTTAAAACTTGCACAAGACAGTTCACAGAATTGTACATTTAAAGAAAGTTGCCAATTTATTAATTACTAAATTTAGCTAACATTAGAAAGTTTATCAAGATCATCTTGGTATTTTGTGGTTCTTTATGATAGCAACATTATCATCTAGTGAATATGTTGATAAAAGTAATCTTGTCCTAGAGAGATGTATACAGTTATCAAAACATCACACCAAGGTAAGCCTACATGAAACCCTTTTTAAGTGTTTCTAAAATCCCCTATGGGAAAAATGAATGGTGGAAAAAATGATTGGAACCATTTTCTTGTTTGACTGCTAGGTTTTATGGGTATTATGAATGTGGTACTCTGTGAAAGACAACCAGTTGTCTTATTTTGAGGCTGCCCTTACATGGTGAACAAATCATTTCTTTCCCTGTTTTAAAGCCAAAAGCCACTTTATGACAGACTGTATATACGTGTCAATCTCCCATGATATGTGTCCCAGTTCTGGTATTGATCCCATCAGTAATCATACAGTATATCTCTTGATCAAAAAGTTAACTTTGTGATTCTAAACTGCATAGTAGTAGAATCATATAGGAATGTGTGTCCATGTCAGCATTTGTCTTAAAATTCTGCCTGATAATATCCGGCATTGGCTCCAATTCGATTTATTCTAGATATCTCCGTTAAATCTATATTGCGGCCACTGCAGCCTGTGAACCTCTTATGTTAATTTTGTCTTTGGTGCTCAGTGGCATTCAGTTTGATATTGCGTTGCCCATCAGTTTAAACATTCTGACAGGTGGAGACAATAGGCGTGCTGATGTGCATTAATATAAAGTCCTTCGGGTGTGTTTGACATTGGAATATGCTCTGTTTGCAAAGGGCTACAAACCCAGGCACATGTTCTAATTGTGAGGTATTGTAACAAAATATTATATTTTTAGGCCAATTCTCTGATGTTATACATTTATAGTGAGTGATAGTGAGTGATTTGGCTATAATGGAAGATGACAACGCAAGGGACTAAATCAATGTCTTTATATACAGTTGAAGTCGGAAGTTTACATACACCTTAGCCAAATACATTTAAACTCAGCTTTTCACAATTCCTGACATTTAATCCTTGTAAAAATTCCCCGTCTAAGGTCATTTAGGATCACCACTTTATTTTAAGAATGTGAAATGTCAAAATAATAGTACAGAGAATGATTTATTTCAGCTTTTATTTCTTTCATCACATTCCCAGTGGGTCAGAAGTTTACATACACTCAATTAGTATTTGGTAGCATTGCCTTTCAATTGTTTAACTTGGGTCAAACGTTTTGGGTAGCCTTCCACAAGCTTCCCACAATAAGTGGGGTGAATTTTGGCCCATTCCTCCTGACAGAGCTGGTGTAACTGAGTCAGGTTTGTAGGCCTCCTTGCTCACACATACTTTTTCAGTTCTGCCCACAAATCTTCTATAAGATTGAGGTCAGGGCTTTGTGATGGCCACTCCAATACCTTGACTTTGTTGTCCTTAAGCCATTTTGCCACAACTTTGGAAGTATGCTTGGGGTCATTGTCCATTTGGAAGACCCATTTGCGACAAGCTTTAACTTCCTGATTGAAGTCTTGAGATGTTGCTTCAAAATATCCACATAATTTTCTTCTCTCATGATACCATCTATTTTGTAAAGTACACCAGCCCCTCCTGCAGCAAAGCATCCCCACAACATGATGCTGCCACCCCCGTGCTTCACGGTTGGGATGGTGTTCTTCGGCAAGCCTCCCCCTTTTTCCTACAAACATAATGATGGTCATTATGGCCAAACAGTTCTATTTTTGTTTCATCAGACCTGAGGACATTTCTCCAAAAAGTCCGATCTTTGACCCCATATGCAGTTGCAAACGGTAGTCTGGCTTTTTTATGGTTGTTTTGGAGCAGTGGCTTCTTCCTTGCTGAGTGGACTTTCAGGTTATGTCAGTATAGAACTCGTTTTACTGTGGATATAGATACGTTTGTACCTGTTTCCTCCAGCATCTTCACAAGGTCCTTTGCTGTTCTTCTGGGACTGATTTGTACTTTTCTCTAGGACATATAACGTGTGTCCTTCCAGAGCGGTATGACGGCTGCGTGATCCCATGGTGATTATACTTACGTACTATTGTTTGTACAGATGAACGTGGTACCATCAGGCATTTGGAAATTGCTCCCAAGGATGAACCAGACAAATTCTGAAGTCTTGGCTGATTTCTTTTGATTTTCCCATGATGTCAAGCAAAGAGGCACTGCGTTTGAAGGTAGGCCTTGAAATACATCCACAGGTACACCTCCAATTGACTCAAATGATGTAAATTAGCCTATCAGAAGCTTCTAAAGCCATGACATAATTTTCTGGAATTTTCCAAGCTGTTTAAAGGCACAGTCAACTTAGTGTATGTAAACTTCTGACCCACTGGAATTGTGATACAGGGAATTATAAGTTGTCACGATCGTTGTAATGATGAGACCAAGGTGCAGCGTGAGTAGAGTTCCACATAATTTTAATGAACTGAAACTCACCTAACAAAACAACAACCAAACGAAACGTGACGCTACAGGTGTGCACTCAGGTAACTCAATGTAGACAAGATCCCACCACAAACGAGGAAAATGGCTACCTAAATATGATCCCCAATCAGAGACAACGATAAACAGCTGTCTCTGATTGGGAACCATATCTGGCCAACATAGACATACAAAACCCCTAGACATACAACACCCCTAGACATAAAAAAAACTAGCGTACCCACCCTAGTCACACCCTGACCTAACCAAAATATATAGAAAAACAGAGACAGGGCGTGACAATAAGTGAAATAATCTGTCTGTAAACAATTGTTGGAAAAATTACTTGTGTCATGCACAAAGTAGATGTCCTAACCGACTTGCCAAAACTATAGTTTGTTGTCATGAAATTTGTGGAGTGGTTGAAAAACGACTTTTAATGACAAACTTCTGACTTCAACTGTATCTGCCTGTCCCCTATAGCCAAGTTTTTTCACCCGTGTTCATTTCAAAGAGGTAGTTTAATGATCACGTATAGCTACATGGTTTCACTTGTCACTCAGTGATAGCCTCACCCAGGTAGCAAAAATTGTTTTTTTAAATGTTTTTTTTAGATGTGTGACTGGTTGTCTAAACATTCTGAATGCATTCAGATAAACGTTCGGTTTTGGTTAAAGTGTAGGGGACAGATTACGTTTTGTAAAATTTTGTCATAGGTGTCAACGTTTGGTAAACGTTGGTATTAGTGTAATTTACTACGTTGGGTTTTAGTTCCTTTTTAAACGTTAATGAACATCCACCAACGTTCATCAAATGTTGGCAAACGTTTATCATAGGTGTATTTTACAACGTTGGTTTGGTTGGGTTTCAAACGTCCATCAACGTTTGCCAATGTTTAACAAACGTTGGTTAACGTTGGTAATAGGTGTTATCTGCGATGATGGCTTCAACTAATAAAGACAGGACATTTCAACTATATATATATATTTTTTTAACCAACAAGGAAATACAAAATACAAAAAAATTGTTAATTACTAACTACTGATTAACTGTAATTGGATTGGTAATGATTTACTGCAGTGCCAAGTGTTGTATCTCATCTGCAGCTCTTTGACAACCTCATTCAGAGCCACAGGAAAATTATGAGGAAGATAGGTTACCTCCATGCAGTGGTATTCTCTCTCATTCCTCAGAGAAAAAACATTGAATACTCTGTCGTTGATAAACTAGTAATCTCATCCTTCATAAAACAGGTATATGTACTGTAGTCACCTTAAAGGGGAATGGAAACACTGGGACGCCAGCTAACTGTAACTGTAAATCACCACATTGGCATTGTTGCATCACTGGCAGGAGACAAAATGTTGGCACTCCCAAGAATGGCTGAATTTACAGTGTAGCGCTGGTAAATTTAATTACGAAGTTTATTACAGAGAATGAAATAATGTTAGTTAGGGAGCCAATAAACCTACTGACGCCGTTCATGTTTGAGCCGATCGTTGCCCCAGATCAAAGAGTTTGTTCTCGTAGCAGTAACAACATGACATGCCGCCTGAAAAACCTCAGCTAGAGGGTCGGTGTAGCCAAACACAAACTGGTGTGGGTGGGGATGCTGCCAGATAATGGCTAGAGTATGAGTGTGTGTGTTGTAGAGAGATGGTGGCGATACAGCACAAAATCCCAGCGGATAATGGCTGTATTACATGCAGAGGTTCCTGTCAGTCTGTCTGGATGATGGCTGTATTACAGGTTCCTGTCAGTCTGTCTGGATGGTGATGTATTACATCCAGTCAGAGGTTCCTGTCAGTCTGTCTGGATGGCAAAGTATTTATTGGAAGTGTCACTAATCCTTATGAAGGACTTCCTGGCAGAAGAGGTTACTCGACCAGTCAGCATCCGGTATGCCAGTTAAATACTTTCTGAAATTTGGCTTTATTATGTTTAAGGTCAATATCAGTAGTGGGTAGGTGCTCAATATATACAGCTGAAGTCGGAAGTTTACATACACTTAGGTTGGAGTCATTAAAACTAGTTTTTTCAACCACTCCACAAATTTCTTGTTAACAAACTATAGTTTTGGGAAGTCGGTTAAGACATCTACTTTGTGCATGACTGTAATGATTTTCGTTGTCGGATGAAGAGTAGTCGGACCAATGCGCAGCGTAGTAAGTGTTCATGTTATATTTATTAAAAACAGAACACTAAACAAAATAACAAAGAGAAGGAACGAAACCAAAACAGTCCTGTAAGGTGCAGCAACACAAAACAGAAAACAACTACCCACAAAACCACATGGAAAATGGCAACCTAAATAGGCTCCCCAATCGGAGACAACGAGAAACAGCTGTCTCTGATTGGGAACCAATTCAGGCCACCATAAACCTACAAACCCCTAGACCATACAAAATCCCCATAGATAAACAAAAACCCTAGACAAGCCTAAAACCCCTAGATAATACAAAAACTAAACAAACCACCCTTGTCACACCCTGACCTAACCAAAAAATAAAGAAAACAAATATAACTAAAGTCAGGGCGTGACAATGACACAAGTAATTTTTCCAACTATTGTTTACAGACAGATTATTTCACTTAAAATTCACTGTATCACAATTCCAGTGGGTCAGAAATTTACCTTGGAAGCAATTTCCAAACGCCTGAAGGTAGCACGTTCATCTGTACAAACAATAGTACTCAAGTATAAACACCATGGGACCACGCAGCCGTCATACCGCTCAGGAAGGAGACACGTTCTGTCTCCTAGAGATGAACATACTTTGGTGCGAAAAGTGCAAATCAATCCCAGAACAGCAAAGGACCTTGTGAAGATGCTGGAGGAAACGGGTACAAAAGTATCTATATCCACAGTAAAACGAGTCCTTTATCGACATAACCTGAAAAGGCCACTCAGCAAGGAAGAAGCCACTGCTTCAAAACCGCCATAAAAAAGCCAGCCTACGGTCTGCAACTGCACATGAGGACAAAGATCGTACTTTTTGGAGAAATGTCCCAAGGTCTGATGAATCAAAAATAGACCTGTTTGGCCTTAATGACCATCGTTAGGTTCGGAGGAAAAAGGGGGATGCTTGCAAGCCGAAGAACACCATCCCATCCGTGAAGCACGGGGGTGGCAGCATCATGTTGTGGGGGTGCTTTGCTGCAGGAGGGACTGGTGCGCTTCACAAAATAGATGGCATCATAAGGAAGGGAACTTATGTGGATATATTGAAGCAACATCTCAAGACATCAGTAGGGAAGTTAAAGCTTGGTCGCAAATGGGTCTTCCAAATGACCCCAAGCATACTTCCAAAATTGTGGCAAAATGGCTTAAGGACAACAAAGTCAAGGTATTGGAGTGACTAGCACAAAGCCCTGACCTCAATCCTATAGAACATTTGTGGGCAGAACTGAAAAAGCATGTGCGAACAAGGAGGCCTACAAACCTGACTCAGTTACACCAGCTCTGTCAGGAGGAATCGGCCAAAATTCACCCAACTTATTGTGGAAAGCTTGTGGAAGGCTACCCGAAACGTTTGAACCAAGTTAAACAATTTAAAGGCAATGCTACCAAATAATAATTGAGTGTATGTATGTAAACTTCTGACCCACTGGGAATGTGATGAAAGAAATAAAAGCTGAAATAAATCATTCTCTGTACTATTATTCTGACATTTCACATTCTTAAAATAAAGTGGTGATCCTAACTGACCTAAGACAGGGAAGTTTTACTCATTATAAATACATTGTGATTTAGTTTCAGTATCAGAATAACGTTTCTGATGATTTTGTTTGCAGAGCATACAGGCTGGCAGTTTATCGCCAGTTCACCCTATGAACACAAGGGAGAATTAGATGAGGTATACAGTGTCTCATCCCTGCGTGTGTTGTATCTTCCATAAGGCGCGCATATCCAGAAGCAAAGGCGTTTACATAGGGTTTGAGTTTGAATAATACCAGTTCCTTTAGTAAATCTAGCCTGCTGTAATAATGTAAAAATAGTATTAGTTAGCTTGTCCACTATAACAACAGATATAAGCTTAACCAGATAAACTTGCTCTGAAGATAAAACTACTTTCAACACACACTAATCCCGTGTCCCTGTCGCTAGAGTAGTGACTTCATCTAGCTTTGGCTGCCATCTATTAGAAAGTAATGGAAACTACAGTCATGGCCAAAAGTTTTGAGAATGACACAAATATTAATTTTCACCAAGTCTGCTGCTTCAGTTTGTATGATGGCAATTTGCATATACTCCAGAATGTTATGAAGAGTGATCAGATGAATTGCAATTATTTGCAAAGTCCCTCTTTGCCATGCAAATGACCTGAATCCCCAAAAAACATGTCCACTGCATTTCAGCCCTGCCACAAAAGGACCAGCTGACATCATGTAAGTGATTCTCTCGTTAACACAGGTGTGAGTGTTGACGAGGACAAGGCTGGAGATCACTCTGTCATACTGATTTGAGTTCGAATAACATACTGGAAGCTTCAAAAGGAGGGTGGTGCTTGGAATCATTGTTCTCCCTCTGTCGAACATTGCTTTGCACAAAAAGGGCTTAACAGACAAGGATATCGCTGCCAGTAATATTGCACCTAAATCAACCATTTATCGGATCATCAAGAACTTCAAGGAGAGCGGTTCAATTGTTGTGAAGAAGGCTTCAGGGCGCCCAGAAAGTCCAGCAAGCGCCAGGACCGTCTCCTAAAGTTGATTCAGCTGCGGGATCTGGGCACCACCAGTACAGAGCTTGCTCAGGAATGGCAGCAGGCAGGTGTGAGTGCATCTGCATGCACAGGGAGGCGAAGACTTTTGGAGGATGGCCTAATGTCAAGAAGGGCAGCAAAGAAGCCACTTCTCTCCAGGAAAAACATCAGGGACAGACTGATATTCTGCAAAAGGTACAGGGATTGGACTTCTGAGGACTGGGGTAAAGTCATTTTCTCTGATGAATCCCCTTTCCGATTGTTTGGGGCATCGGGAAAAAGCTTGTCCGGAGAAGACAAGGTGAGTGCTACCATCAGTCCTGTGTCATGCCAACAGTAAAGCATCCTGAGACCATTCATGTGTGGGGTTGCTTCTCAGCCAAGGGAGTGGGCTCACTCACAATTTTGTCTAAGAACACAGCCATGAATAAAGAATGGTACCAACACATCCTCTGAGAGCAACTTCTCCCAACCATCCAGGAACAGTTTGGTGACGAACAATGCCTTTTCCAGCATGATGGAGCACCTTGCCATAAGGCAAAAGTGATAACTAAGTGGCTCGGGGAACAAAACATCGATATTTTGGGTCCATGGCCAGGAAACTCACCAGACCTTAATCCCATTGAGAACTTGTGGTCAATCCTCAAGAGGCGGGTGGACAAACAAAAACCCACAAATTCTGACAAACTCCAAGCATTGATTATGCAAGAATGGGCTGCCATCAGTCAGGATGTGGCCCAGAAGTTAATTGACAGCATGCCAGGGCGGATTGCAGAGGTCTTGAAAAAGAAGGGTCAACACTGCAATTATTGACTCTGCATCAACTTCATGTAATTGTCAATAAAAGCCTTTGACACTTATGAAATGCTTGTAATTATACTACAGTATTCCATAGTAACATCTGACAAAAATATCTAAAGACACTGAAGCAGCAAACTTTGTGGAAATTAATATTTGTGTCATTCTCAAAGCTTTTGGCCATGACTGTACACTGGGAAGCTAGTTGGCAGAGTCAAAGTAGACTTTAATAATAGATGCCATTTAGCAGATGCCTTTATCCAAAGCGAACTGGGTACATGGTAGTGGAAACAGATCATAGAAACAGGATTACAATTTTGATATCATGGATGGTCAGTCCTTGCATCTATAGGCCTGTCTATGAATTTGAGAGTGGTTACAATTCTCCAGCCCCATCCCTCAGCTTTTTATCGAAAGAGGAGCAGGGAGATACTTTGTTATTGTTTCTACTGCTGATTGCCACATTAAGAAGTTAAGATGCAGATTAAATACACACCAAAATATGTTACAGACATAAATGTCCCATCACTCGGACAGTTAGTGAATACACAGCATCCAGCACAGCAAACAATCTATCAAATGTATTTCACAAAAGCCGTTTTTACATCAAAATAATAACCACAGTGGTTATAGAGGGTGCAACAGTTCAACACCTCAGGAGCAAATGTCAGTTGGCTTTTTATAGCTGAGCATTCATAGGTTGAGAGAGAGAATTGAAACAGCAGGACTGCGACAAGGTAGCACATCTGTTGAAACGGGTAAAAAAATCTGTGGAAACACAATTCCACTCCGATTCCCTTTATGGATGGGTGTTTCTTTGAATTTGCTGTCCATGGCTTGATCCTTTTCCATTTTCGGAACACCAGCCCGCTCCCACAAAGTGATCGATAGTATATCTTGGCTCGGACTGTGATGATTGTGATTCTGAGCTCTCAGGTTCATACAGTGAGTTATGGTCTTCACCGATCTCACTCTCCATCAGCTCCATCTGTGGCGTTTAGGGGCCGGACTCGGTTGTATACTGATGTTCGTGGGCTCAATCTAGCTGGGCCCCGAGCTCTTTGGTGATGGTCCCGGTGGACCTCTTCTCCACCGCAGCACAGGAACACTCTGGCACCCAGGGGTCAGTTTGGCATGCTGTACTAACTGTTTTTTCCTGTTGGTAGAAAACAATTAAGGCATCTGTTAGACTATAGTTATATTCAAGAATCAATGCATATGCTTGAAATAAACAATGGCCTTAGAAATAACATGGATTTGCATGTACCTCCTCTGCCTCCTGCACAGTCTCATCCAGGATGAAAACCTTTTCAGGGATGAAGATGTCATCCTGAAAACAAACAAACGTTTTGTTAAGACAAGTAAACCCTAATATATCAGTTGGCGTTAACAAGCTACATGTCTTGTATGCGTTGTCAACGTACACACACACATAAAATACAGCGACATTTAGCTATGTCAAATTCAGTCTAGCTAAATGAGGTGGGGCTAGCAAAACATTACAAAAACATCTGTCAAACAAAATGTATTACAGTACTTGACTATCTGAGGTGGAAGCTAGCTACAGTAACTACCTAATAATGGGTACACAGAGAAACTATGTTGCAATTATAGTTGCAGTTGAGTTGCTTGCTAACGTTATTTGCTCGGGGGTGTTCCACAAAACCCTTCAGATGCAATTAGCTAGTTTGCTTCAACTAGAGTTGCAACAAAGTTGTCCAGCAGTGTCTAACGCTAGCCTAGTCAACAACAGCCGAGACCGGTTAACGTTACCTCAGACTCCATTGCATTGACTCGCGTCGCCTCCTCCGTCCAGTCGCTTTTGCTTGACTCCGAAGTCAGCGATGTTGATGATGGTTGGTCGGTAACCCCTACACCATAACCCTCCAAATGTAAAATTGAGGCGCAAGCAGAGGGCTTCAACGTAGGCCTATGACTCCTTTCCATTCGGAAACTCCCGGTTTCCGCATCGAAAGTGCCCTTCATTGCGAAGTCTGCCTCCGCAAAGTAGTCTGCAGACCCTGCTAGCTCGAGCTGGCATGTCCTTCCTCTTCAGGACATGGAGCCACTTCTTCAAAAGTTGTGGGTCCTCGGGCAGCCGATGGTAGCTTACCGAGGGATTTTTTTTGGAGCCAATGCCTGGCGCTCTACAGTTCATGTTTGAATTGCTACTTGTTGTTGCCATCTTCGTTGTCCGCACCTAACCTCACTCTCTTCAATTCACTCTCTGGGCGAAAACTCAATACCACAGACAATTTGATGATTCCTGCCAGTGATGCACTGGCGTAAGTCTTTACTAAATGAATTTAAAATGGCGCTGACCATAGCTCAAATAAATCAAAGCACATTTTATTTGTCACATACACATGGTTAGCAGATGTTAATGCGAGTGTAGCGAAATGCTTGTGCTTCTAGTTCCGACAATGCAGTAATAACCAACAAGTAATCTAACCTAACAATTCCACAACTACTACCTTATACACACAAGTGTAAAGGGATAAAGAATATGTACATAAAGATATATGAATGAGTGATAGTACAGAACGGCATAGGCAAGATGCAGTAGATGGTATAGTGTACAGTCTATACATATGAGATGAGTAATGTAGGGTATGTAAACATAAAGTGTCATAGTTTAAAGTGGCTAGTGATACATGTATTACATAAAGATGGCAAGATGCAGTAGATGATATAGAGTACAGTATATACATATACATATGAGATGAGTAATGTAGGATATGTAAACATTATATTAAGTGGCATAGTTTAAAGTGGCTAGTGATACATTTTTTACATAATTTCCATCAATTCCCATTATTATAGTGGCTGGAGTTGAGTCAGTATGTTGGCAGCGGCCACTAAATGTTATTGGTCCCGTGTGGCTCAGTTGGTAGAGCATGGCGCTTGCAACGCCAGGGTTGTGGGTTCATTCCCCATGGGGGGACCAGGATGAATATGTATGAACTTTCCAATTTGTAAGTTGCTCTGGATAAGAGCGTCTGCTAAATGACTTAAATGTAAATGTAAATTGGTGGCTGTTTAACAGTCTGATGGCCTTGAGATAGAAGCTGTTTTTCAGTCTCTCGGTCCCCGCTTTGATGCACCTGTACTGACCTCGCCTTCTGGATGATAGCGGGGTGAACAGGCAGTGGCTCGGGTGGTTGTTGTCCTTGATGATCTTTATGGCCTTCCTGTGACATCGGGTGGTGTAGGTGTCCTGGAGGGCAGGTAGTTTGCCCCCGGTGATGCGTTGTGCAGACCTCACTACCCTCTGGAGAGCCTTACGGTTGTGGGCGGAGCAGTTGCCGTACCAGGCGGTGATACAGCCCGACAGGATGCTCTCGATTGTGCATCTGTAGAAGTTTGTGAGTGCTTTTGGTGACAAGCCGAATTTCTTCAGCCTCCTGAGGTTGAAGAGGCGCTGCTGCGCCTTCTTCACAACGCTGTCTGTGTGGGTGGACCAATTCAGTTTGTCCGTGATGTGTACACCGAGGAACTTAAAACTTTCCACCTTCTCCACTACTGTCCTGTCGATGTGGATAGGGGGGTGCTCCCTCTGCTGTTTCCTGAAGTCCACAATCATCTCCTTTGTTTTGTTGACGTTGAGTGTGAGGTTATTTTCCTGACACCACACTCCGAGGGCCCTCACCTCCTCCCTGTAGGCCGTCTCGTCGTTGTTGGTAATCAAGCCTACCACTGTAGTGTCGTCCGCAAACTTGATGATTGAGTTGGAGGCGTGCATGGCCACGCAGTCGTGGGTGAACAGGGAGTACAGGAGAGGGCTCAGAACGCACCCTTGTGGGGCCCCAGTGTTGAGGATCAGCGGGGTGGAGATGTTGTTACTTACCCTCACCACCTGGGGGCGGCCTGTCAGGAAGTCCAGGACCCAGTTACACAGGGCGGGGTCGAGACCCAGGGTCTCGAGCTTGATGACGAGTTTGGAGTGTACTATGGTGTTAAATGCTGAGCTGTAGTCGATGAACAGCATTCTCACATAGGTATTCCTCTTGTCCATATGGGTTAGGGCAGTGTGGTTGCGATTGCGTCGTTTGTGGACCTATTGGGTCGGTAAGCAAATTGGAGTGTGTCTAGGGTGTCAGGTAGGGTGGAGGTGATATGGTCCTTGACTAGTCTCTCAAAGCACTTCATGATGACGGAAGTGAGTGCTACGGGGCGGTAGTCGTTTAGCTCAGTTACCTTAGCTTTCTTGGGAACAGGAAAGCTAAGGTAACTGAGCTAAACGACTACCGCCCCTTCCGTCATCATGAAGTGCTTTGAGACCATATCAAATAAACCTATTCGGCGATCAAAATACTAAATATAGAGATGTTTTTATGTTAAATGCACATGTTTTAGTAATAGTGTATTGAATGCATCTCTTTGCTTAGATATACTTCCTAAAGTGTTTCCATTCCCCTTTAACCATGCTTGCAGTTCGATAGACAACAAAGCCTCAACTGATGTAGATAAATGCACATATTCCTAGTTCTGCCCTTATCTGTCATCGAGGTGCAGACTCAGCCAAAGGAGTCTGTATTGATTGATCATATACGCACAGTTCTTTATGTTTCCTGGCCAATGTTTATGGTTACAGGACTGTTATGTGTTAACATTGCGATGAATTCAAGGGGAAAGATCTGTGTTACGTCAGCATATGAAACGTGTGGAGCCAAAAGCACTAATCCTGTTCATGAGAGCCATCAGCTGCTGCACTCTCAGCTGAATACGGCATGTAGATATGGATAGACGTACTGTGGAGCTACAGATAACAAACACAGCCAGCCGTTTAGACAGTCCATGTGCATCTGTCCAGCTCCTCCAGTTTCAGTGCTCTCTTCGAACAGGTCTCTAGTTCATTTACTTCATTTCCTTTACAGACGCTCTTATCCAGAGTGACTTACAGGAGCAATTAGGGTTAAGTGCCTTGTTCAAAGGCACATCGACAGATTTTCAAATGCAGAAACATTACTGCATGCTCTTGGGGTGAACTCACAACTTACACAGCCTTTCCCTGTGTCATTTATTATATTCAAGTATTGGCATTGTAAAGACGTACGTTGAATTTCTTCTAAACACAGGAAATTGTGTTATTCGAGCTAGATTTAATACACACCAATCTACCATGATTTATTGCACATAGCTAATGAGCTTTGGAACTACTGAATAAAATGTAAATGTATTTCTCAGATTTATGTGTAATAATCAGTGTGATGCTATAGATTTGGAATGTACTGTATACTGACCGGTCTGCCTGCCTTTGTTTAAAAAAAAAATCTATATGAAGTAAGTTAATGCAAAATGTGAAAGATTTAACCTCCCTTGTTTTCAATCTTCCTATAGTCTCAGAAAGGTAACCTGGTCCTAATGCCCTTGGCTTGACTTAAAGTAAATGTACCTTCACTTCGATTGAGGACACAATACCATTTAGCTCCATCTTCAATCCTTGCATTTGGTTTGCAGTCAGATACCAGGGTCATATATCCTGTTAACCAAATGAGGATATGATAATTTTCTGATTACGACATAAAAGGGACTCTCTTAATGGATGCCACTGTTTCCTTTCACTCTGCTCATCCTTTCCACCACTGTTGTTAATGAATCTTGTTTCAACACTGAGGCAGAACAAGTTTGTGCTGTAACCACAAACACAACATTTAATGTCGCCGTCATTTCACCATAATTACCAGTGTCGGCAGCCTAATAGCCGGCTCATATGAAAACGTTACCTCAAGATCGCATATGAAAAGGTTGATTTCAGACCAGGTTTAAATGTTTCAGGGCTGTTGTACATTGTTCATAGATGCTCAGCGATGTCCTCTTTGAGAAGCTCATATCATTCTTGTTGTGCTTTGTGAGTATGTGTGTGTGCATACGTGCGCGCATGTGTTTCTGTATGCGTGGTGCATGTAATAATACATGGGACCCTCTATTTATGGCCCCCGAGTGGCGCAGTGGTCTAAGGCACTGCATCTCAGTGCAAGAGGTGTCACTACATTCCCTGGTTCAAATCCAGGCTGTATCACATCCAACTGTGATTGGGAGCGTGTTGCGGCTCCCAATTGGTCTGGGGTAGGCCGTCATTGTAAATAAGAATTTGTTCTTAATTGACTTGACTAGTAAAATAAATACATAGTATTTTTCATGGACCCAAGGTCACTTGCCATGTGTATGCACCTGTGTGTATTCAAGGCACTCATTGCTTTAAGAGCACACAATCCCTCCTGCAACAAAAATGCAAACACGCTTTTTGACAGTCCAAAGATAGAGGCAATAATATAATTACATGTTAGTTTTTCAGAAAAACAACAGAAAAGACCACATATTTCGATGTTGGCAAGTCATACTGCATTACACATTGTATACAGTACATGTCTTTAGCTATCCTGTGTGGGTGGTTTCACGGTCAGTAACTCTAAAGCTAATAAACCTCTGCTCTATGACTTAATTGGATGTTTTTCCATATTTTTTCTCTGGCTTACATGCATTTCTGAGCCTGTTAAATTGTCTCGATGAAAGATATGCAAGCAGAGTTTGCTCACGGAAATCCATGTGGACGTGATGACAGTCCTCTTGGTTGCTATTTGTATTTGTATGTTATTTCAGAGCTTTTGCGGCCATCTACAGTTTTACCATTCTCGAACATGAAACCAGGGTTTTACATTGCAGCCAGAAAGCTGGTTATCTTAGGCTGTTACACTGACTGGATATTATGGGGCGATGCTATACTGGATCTGTGGATCTCTTAAGACATGTTTAAATTGAAACTTTCTTGGATGCAGACAGCAGTCAGCTGGATATGTCACTTGAAATCATAGGCCTACATAAAAAGCAATCACTATCATATTTCACTTTGCACTCAAGATAGTTGACAATATAAAATGCATCACCACTTAAGCTGTTGCCATTTAGAGTAATATACATTTCGATCTTTCCATTTTAACATTATGGCATAACTATCTCCGTATGCTAAAGTGGAATAGGCTGCTACAGTACCCCCCCCCATTCAAGACCGGTGAAATGTGAGATGCGAAACTAAATTAAACGTTATTGCCCCCTCTGTAGTGGAGGATTTGATCTGATCTGACCTCCATGCAGCTTATTAGCGTTAGCTGTGCTGAACGATAAACCTTCCCTCCCGGGACACCAGTGTCCCTGAGCCACATTTGGATTCAATTTGCACCAGACATTCTTTGTTGTTAAAAAATTATATTTCACTTTAAGGCGTTGCACAGGGTGGTCGTTGCATTGTCGTGCAAAGTTAGTGGGGAGCATTCCCTGCGATCCGATAGCTGTGGATTTATGGTGCCCAGTTGTGGTGGGGCTTTGTCACAGCTCTTGCTGACAGGCCCGGTGCTGGAAAAGCCACCATTGCATCTGGCTGCTCCTCCAGCTCCCAACACCCACTGTGGTTGGAGGGGTGTAGGAGAGCCAGGACTGGGTGGGGGTGAAGAGACAACAATTCTGATGTCTCATTGTCTCCTTTCTGTTGGCTGAAAATCTGAGGTTTTCAGGGAGAAGAATGGGTACCTTGAGATCTCTCACCTGTGCAGTCTGTAGGGATTGTGAGGGACAGGTTCTACTTCTCTTCAGCTGGTGAGGTCAAGCTAACGTGCCTTCATAAGCAGATCCCAGAGAACAGTCTAGTTTCAACAAAGCCAACTAAACTAAGGCTGAAAGCAGTGAAAGGAGACAGACTTTCCAAACCTAAATAGATGTCTCGTGACTTGTTTCTCTACCATATGGCGAGGGATGCAAATGTTTTATATAATTACATGATAATGGAATATATGTTTTAGTTGATTCATACCATAGAATAGGGAATCACAGTACCTGTAGCCAATTGAAGAGTACAAAGAGCAACATAACAAAGGGGAGTATAAGGACGTTGACTGTCCACGTTGTTTTGGAAAAGCTCCTGTTGCAGTGATATTTTAACAGATGTTGTAACTCATGGGGATCATTGATGCCATATTATTAAACCATATTGTTCCTCCAGGGTCTATATTCACTGTCTAAGAATATGGCTTATATTGTAAAAGGGAAATATGGAATGTGCTATGTGCTTATATTGATGTGATGATGGTTTTTGTGTCCCCAAGAGACTACACTATTATCTGTACCGACAATCTCTGGTGTCAGACAGAGATGTTCCGGGGCCTCCAGAGAGAACTCTTTGGACAACTTGAGAATTATGACTTGTTTTAATATGTACATCTTGATTTTATGCATCTTGTTTTTAATGTCCTGGAAATCACACTCTCACACTTTTTTGTCTTGTTATGCTCCATTAACTCCTATCCCTACAGTCCCAGTGAGACGTTCAGGTCATTCATTTTCACCTGAATATTATTTGCAGCGTGATACATGGCCTTTTTACGACAATGACACATAAATTGCGGCAGAGATGGAAAATTGGATGAAATGTTGTAGTGACATTACAGCACTGTTTCCTCTGCAGTGGCCATGGATTTAATGTGTATTATCTCCTGAGTTATCTCTTTCAACAGAGGACAAAGCCCTCATCAAGAAATAGAGCTGAACATTCAGAGAGAGAATAATGGCAGGTCTGCAAGCAGAGAACATACATTTGTCTTTTTATTGTAGCACATCCCTTTTAGTGTTTATTACTGTACAGTAGCCTTTGTCGGCCTCTCGTGTGTACAAAAGCAGTGCCATAAGTTGTTTCACATTAGACATGTTCAGATTACATTGCATATCCCACATCATCAGGCCAGCTGTTTTTAAATATGTATCCCTCCTAGTGCAGTGCCGTTTGTGACCCGCTTTTTCATTTCGAGAAATTCACTTTAATACAGTGAAGTTGTACATGCTACCATAAAATCAACAATACCATTGAAAGTGATGTTGACATGTTGTATTTTTTGCCATAAATATTATGTTGTGAAAGACACATTCAAAGTACAGAACAGTACAGTACAGCACTCACTTCTGTAATTTGAGAGGCTAGTTAAGGACCATATCATCTCCATTTTACCTGACAGCTTAGACCCAGTACAATTTGCATACCGCCGCAACAGATCAATGGAGGACTCAATCGCCATTGCACTGCACACTGCCATGTCCACTGGCGTAGCGCAGTTCCTTTGGAGCCCCCCCACCACAAAAATCGAATGGGTCATCCACTCACAAAATAGACTACCAATCGCTGTCCAGGGTTCTGAAAATGCGGCATTTACGCAGCCTCTTATCGACAGACTATCAGATTATATGGTGATGGTGCTTGAGTATAGCTTTGCTTTAATGGATACAAGCCAGGCTTCCCCAAAATATTTACCATGAAAAAAAATCAAAAAACGTATAAAATAATGCATATTTCGTCTCTCTGTGTTTCATAATGTACCTTACATTCACAAGAGGCTGAATGTATCGTGAAAGCTTCTGAGCGAGCGAAAAAGCACCCCCTCTGTCTCTGTATGTGTAGGCCAACTATCTGATGCTGTCTGGTCCAAAGGAGTATGACATTGTTGGCAGCGAGCATTTGGCCTCCCTTGATAGAAAATGTTAGAAAAAAAAAAGAAAATGCCAATCAGCATTGAACTAAACTGAGTGAGCTCAACTGTGAATGGTCCTGGTGCACAAAAAAAAGTGCCAAGAGAAGCCAGGTTGGACTGCGCTTCACTCCAAACACATCACATCGAGAGCATACATCACTGACAGAAACTCGTTGTGCATCTTGTTGTGTTGTTGTGCTCTGGTGGCTAGCTAGCTAGCTAAAATTAGCCCTTTCCTAAATTAGCCATGGATGGAGATAGGGATTTGGACTTGTGGTTTTACTTAATTCTCCGTACTGTCCAAAGATTATAACCGCGATTCTGATCCAGCCATAAATTCATACATTGTGCCCCTGGCCTGAGAGGATGGAAGTTCTATATGTAGCTAGATATAGAAGGCTAATCATAACTAGATAACGTTGCCCATGAAAGGAAGTTGGCTAGCGAGCAAGCATTTTAGCCCCCCAAAAATCTAAGTGTGTACTGTATAACAGAGTGATAGACCGTTTCATCAACATGAAATAGAGGACAGGATTGGTGTTCCTCTACAAGTAGGGTGAGTCAACATGTTTTTTCTACTTGCACAAACGCATGCACGCGCACACACACACACACACACACACACACACACACACACACACACACACACACACACACACACACACACACACACACACACACACACACACACACACACACACAGAAATCAGAGCCATGGACAGCCACATCTTATTTAGCTTATGTTGATTGGACTAAATAGTTTTTGGTATATTTTAGTTGTCACTGTATTAGACTAAGAATAGGTCATTTGATGATGTTGAAGTTGAAATTGTGTTGGAATAGTGGAGGCAGCTCCTGTTTTCTTTGCAACTTGTGGTAACTCTGTGGTTCTAAATCAATAATTGTTTAGTGGTTCGAAAATGTTGGAACATTAACTTGCTTGAGCAATATGCTTTGTGGACTTCACCGAACAGAGGTTGCTGTCCTGTTTTGTGATGAAACAAAGGTGTGGTTAAATTTATTCTGCCACTGTGTCTTCTTATTGTCTTGGCCTTGGGCCTATATATCACGGTGGCAAGGCATATGAACTAACAGGTTATAGAGCAAACAACGCAATTATCACAACAAATAGGTTGTAATGTGGCATTTTTTTCTGGATCGGCTTCCCCAGAGATTTTACCCACGTTTCGCTACTGATTATGCAGACAATGCAATCTACCCTAATAGCATATTTATAGCTATCTGAAGTATTTAGCTGGTAGCCTATTTACTGTATATTACATATTGGAACCAAATTTCAGGCTATCCGTCTCATCATTTGTAGGCTTACCAGTGTTCACAGAAGGGGGGTCGCTCTCAAGAGCACTGCTGGGTCTCTGGCAGTCATCAGCTTGGTTTTCTGGGAGAGGAGGAGGAGGAGGAGGGCCAGCACTCTCACTAGAGGAACTGTCACCATTTGAGGGGAGGAAGAAGAGAAGGAGCAAAGTCACTGTCATTGCCAGGTCCGGGCAGTGAGGTCTCTGTCAGGACTGGGAGGCTGCATAAGTAGGCTTACTAGTTTCCACTTGCGATGATGTTTAGTCAGTCGAGGGCGAGGTGGTAGCTTTGCTGATGTGGTTATCTTTGGTAATTTGGCACGAGCTTGATCAGATTGATTCACCTAACTTTTTTGAACTTGATAGCCAATTACAGAACCAGTCAAAAATTTGGATACACCTACTCATTCCAGGGTTTTTCTTTATTTTTACTATTTTCTACATTGTAGAATAATAGTGAAGACATCAAAACTATGAAATAACAAACATTGAATCATGTAGTTACCAAAAATATGTTAAACCAAAATATATTTGAGATTTGAGATTCTTCAAAGTAGCCACCCTTTGCCTCGATGACCGCTTTTGTCACACTTTTGTCATTCTCTCAACCAGCTTCATGAGGTAGTCACCTGGAATGCATTTCAATTAACATGTGTTCCTTGTTAAAAGTACATTCATGGTATTTCTTTCCTTCTTAATGCGTTTGAGCCAGTCAGTTGTGTTGTGACAAGGGAGGGGTGGTATATAGAAGATAGCGCTATTTGGTGAAAGACCAAGTCCACATTATGGCAAGAACAGCACAAATATTCAAAGAGAAATGATGGTCCATCATTACTTTAGAACATGAAGTTCAATGAATTCCGAAAATTCCAAGAACTTTGAAAGTTTCTTCCAGTTCAGTCTCAAAAACCATCAAGCGCTATGATGAAACTGGCTCTCATGAGGACCGCCACAGGAAAGGAAGACCCAGAGTTACCTCTGCTGCAGAGGAGAAGTTCATTAGAGTTACCAGCCTCAGAAATTGCAGGCCAAATAAATGCTTCAGAGTTC
The DNA here is from genome assembly GCF_045679555.1 of Salvelinus alpinus. Classification (NCBI taxonomy): domain Eukaryota; kingdom Metazoa; phylum Chordata; class Actinopteri; order Salmoniformes; family Salmonidae; genus Salvelinus; species Salvelinus alpinus. The sequence goes on from NC_092100.1 coordinate 48,438,109, forward strand.
AAGTAACAGACACATCTCAACATCAACTGTTCAGGATACTCAGGCATCAGGCCTTCATGTTCGAATTGCTGCAAAGAAACCACTACTAAAGGACACCTATAAGAAGAAAAGACTTGCTTGGGCCAAGATACACGAGCAATGGACATTAGACCGGTGGAAATCTGTCCTTTGGTCTGATCAGTCCAAATTTGAGATGTTTGGTTCCAACCGCCATGTCTTTCTGAGACGCAGAGTAGGTGAACGGATGATCTCTGCATGTGTGGTTCCCACCGTGAAGCATGGAGGAGGAGGTGTGATGGTGTGGGGGTGCTTTGCTGGTGACACTGTCAGTGATTTATTCAGAATTCAAGGCACACTAAACCAGCATGGCTACCACAGCATTCTGCAGCGATACGCCATCCCATGGTTTGGTTTGTGATTGGTGGGACTATCATTTGTTTTTCAACAGGACAATGACCCAACACACCTTCAGGTTGTGTAAGGGCTATTTGACCAAGAAGGAGAGTGATGGAGTGCTGCATCAGATGACTTGGCCTCCACAATCACCCGACCTCAACCCAGTTGAGATGGTTTGGGATGAGTGAAGGAAAAGCAGCCAACAAGTGCTCAGCATATGTGGGAACTCCTTCAAAACTGTTGGAAAAGCATTCCAGGTGAATCTGGTTGAGAGAATGTCAAGAGTGTGCAAATGTAGCAGTGTGATGTTGTTCCCCTAGATTACGCACCAAATTGCACACAAGGACCAATTCAAATAGGCCAGGTCAAGAGGGGATGTTAATAATTTGATAATAATAATAATAATTCAGTGTATTTTTTTATTTAATTACAGCTGCATAGCTAATGTTTTTATTTGGTGTACAAACACTTTTTCATACCAATATTGTACATACAAGTGATTGTAAAAGTTTTGTATATTTTGGTTTGGCCCATCGCGGGTTATCTGTATTCCCATACCACTTTATCGTTCTCTTTTGCCTGACCCTCGGCTAGCAAGGTATGTTGTCCTTGGCTCCGAAACTGTTTGATATAAAACCGTCATAAGGTTATACAATGTACTGTTTTGCAACCATACGTTTGTTATAGTGTGGACAGTGTAGGAATTTATGTTAACAAGTTTCACATAGCTCACTGACTGGAGTATCTGTTGTAACTTCTGAGTACTTGTGACAGTGGTTGAGTGAGTGTCCATGTGCTCGCGCAGGTGCCGGAGAGCTGTGACTGCACCAAGGGTAACGTGTGTGTTGTCTCTTCGTGTGCAGGTATGTCTTTTATTTTGTCAGAATTATGTTCTGTATAGTTTTACTTGTATATGCTGTTGTGCAGCGAGTGTGTGCACGCAGCACCTGTTAATTCCTTTTGGCGCTCTTTTGCCTGACCCTCGGCTAGCAAGGTGCCGGAGAGCTGTGACTGCACCAAGGGTAACGTGTGTGTTGTCTCTTCGTGTGCAGGGCAAATAAAAAGATTTCAACGAGCAGACCATCAGTTGTGGCAGCGTCCTAATTAAAAAATACACAACGCAGAATGAACCACGCTACACAAAGCTGTCATCAACTCAAAGGGTTGCTACTTTGAAGAATCTAAAATATAAATGATTCCATATGTGTTATTTAATAGTTTTGATGTGTTCACTATTATTATACAATGTGGAAAATAGTAAAAAAACAACAAAAAAAACATGAATGAGCCGGTGTGTCCAAACTTTTAACTGGTACTGTAGGTAAGGAGGCAGAGATTGGCTGCCGCCGGCACCTCTGAGAAGTAGGTAATTAGATGAATGACAACTATATTGTCAGATTGGTCAACACAAACAGTTCGCTTGCTAAATGTGGAAATTAAAAAGGAGGGTTACTGTCAAAACTTACTGTTACAGTTAAAAAATAGCTTTGGCTGCAGGGGTTTCCGCTACGCATGTGGCCCTATCCCATTTGGACAAGAGGAATACCTACAGTTGAAGTTGGAAGTTTACATACACCTTAGTCAAATACATTTAAACTCAGTTTCTCACAATTCCTGACATTTAATCCTAGTAAAAATTCCCTGTCTTAGGTCAGTTAGGATCACCACTTTATTTTAAGAATGTGAAATTTCAGAATAATAGAAGAGAGAATGATTTATTTCAGCTTTTATTACTTTCATCACATTCCCAGTGGGTCAGAAGTTTAAATACACTCAATTATTATTTGGTAGCATTGCCTTTACACAGTTTAACTTGGGTCAAACGTTTCGGGTAGCCTTCCACAAGCTTCCCACAATAAGTTGGGTGAATTTTGGCCCATTCCTCCTGACAGAGCTGGTGTAACTGAATCAGGCCTCCTTGCTCACACATGCTTTTTCAGTTCTGCCCACAAATGTTCTATAGGATTGAGGTCAGGGTTTTGTGATGGCTACTCCAATACCTTGACTTTGTTGTCCTTAAGCCATTTTGCCACAACGTTGGAAGTATGCTTGGGGACATTGTCCATTTGGAAAACCCATAACTTCTTGACTGATGTCTTGAGATGTTGTTTCAATATATCCACATCATTTTCCTCCTTATGATGCCATCTATTTTGTGAAGTGTCCCAGTCCCTCCTGCAGCAAAGCACCCCCACAACATGATGCTGCCACCCCCGTGCTTCACGGTTGGGATAGTGGTCTTTGGCTTGCAAGCATCCCCCTTTTTCCTCCAGACATAACGATGGTCATTAAGGCCAATCAGTTCTATTTTTGTTTCATCAGACCAGAGGACATTTCTCCAAAAAGTACGATCTTTGTCCCCATGTGCAGTTGCAAACCGTAGTCTTGCTTTTTTATTGTGGTTTTGAAGCAGTGGCTTCTTCCTTGCTGAGCGGCCTTTCATGTTATGTCGATATATGACTCATTTTACTGTGGATATAGATACTTTTGTACCTGTTTACTCCAGCATCTTCAGGTCCTTTGCTGTTGTTCTGGGATTGATTTGCACTTTTCGCACCAAGGTACGTTCATCTCTAGGAGACAGAACGCGTCACCTCTGTGAGCGGTATGACGGCTGCGTGGTCCCATGGTGTTAATACTTTCGTACTATTGTTTGTACAGATGAACGTGGTACCTTCAAGCGTTTGGAAATTGCTCTCAATGATGAACCAGACTTGTGGAGTTCTACCGTTTTTATCGTTGGTCTTGGCTGATTTCTTTTGATTTTCCCATGATGTCAAGCAAGGAGGCACTGAGTTTGAAGGTAGGCCTTGAAATACATCCACAGGTACACCTGCAATTGACTCAAATGATGTCAATTAGCCTATCAGAAGCTTCTAAAGCCATGACATAATTTTCTGGAATTTTCCAAGCTGTTTAAAGGCACAGTCAACTTAGTGTATGTAAACTTCTGACCCACTGGAATTGTGATACAGTGAATTATAAGTGAAATAATCTGTCTGTAAACAATTGTTGGAAAAATTACTTGTCATGCCAAAACTATAGTTTGTTAACAAGAAATTTGTGGAGTGGTTGAAAAAAACGAGTTTTAATGACTCCAACCTAAGTGTATGTAAACTTCCGACTTCAGCTGTATGGTAGAATGCTGTTCATCGATTACAGCTCACCCTTCAACACCATGGTGCCCTCCAAGCTCATCACTAAGCTCAGGGTCCTGGGTCTGATCACCTCCCTGTGCAACTGGATCCAGGCCGACCACAGGTGGTGAAGGTAGGCAGCAACACCTCCGCCACACTGATCCTCAAAACGGGGGCCCCACAGGGGTGCGTGCTCAGCCCCCTCCTGTACTCCATGTTCACCCATGACTGCATGGCCACACACGTCTCCAACTCAATCATCAAGTTTGCCGTAGCCACAACAGTGGTAGACCTGATTACCAACAACGATGAGACGGCCTACAGGGAGGAAGTGAGTGCCTTGGTGGAGTGGTGCCAGGAAAATAACCTCTCCCTCAATGTCAACCAAACAAAGGAGCTGATCTTGGACTGCAGGAGACAGCAGAGAGATCACGCCACTGTTCACATCGACGGAGCCGCAGTGGCGAGGCTTAAAAGCTTCAAGTTCCTCTGTGTTCCTGAGGACCTGAAATGGTCCCTTCACACTGACATTTGGCTGGTACGGCATTTTCACCGGCATTTTCACCTTGCATCCGCAGGGCTCTCCAGAGGGTGGTGCGGTCAGCTCAACACACCATTGGCAGCACACTGCATGCACTCCAAGCACCCGGTGTCACAGGTTGACAAAGAAGGCCATCAAGGACCTCATCCACCCAAGCCACGGCCTGTTCACCCCACTACCATCTATAAGGCGGAGACAGCACAGGTGAATCGAAGCTGGGACTGAGAGACTGATAAATAGCTTCCATCCACAGGCCACCAGACTGTTAAACAAACAGCCACCACTAGACAGCCTCCGCCCAGCACCCTGCCCTCTGCCCAGTACCCTACTCTGCCCCTTAGTCACTGTCACTAGCCGGCTACCACTGGGTAATCTATGTACTTAGTCATGGAACACTGGTCACTTTAATAATGTTTACATACTATTTATATGTGACCGACCGCCTTGATTCAGTCTTATGTAGCAAAATTTGAAATTGTGTTTTTTACATTGGATAAAAGCATAGACACAGAGCTACAAAATGGTATATCATACACTGCATTTGAGGAACAATGGGAAAGTAATTCTGCTTTGAAAGTTGATAAACGTATCCTCACTTTTGTGAAAATGGCCTTTGAATACTTTTGGTACCTACTGGAGAGCTCTCCTTTGTCTTTACCCATTCAGCATCGTTCACACCCTCTTAAGCTTTAGCCCTACCCATCTCTTTAAGGATTGATCAGGGCATTCTGTCCTAACAACAGCTGTCAAGCACCCAAGCTAACTAGCTAACAATGGCTAGCTTGCTAGCTACATTCAGACACAAATGAGAGAACAGCTCACTGACCATTTTACTTGCACTAGCAGAGCTGGTTAGGCTGTTTTTATGTTATCCAGAGCATTGGTGACTGTAACTGTGCTGCTGGCAACAATTTACGCTTTTTGCTGGCACCGGCCATGAAATCGGAGTAAATAGCCAGAGCAAAATTACCAGCTACGTCTATCAACAGTTGTCGCAGTGACATTCTATTGAAATGGTTACTTGCATAGTGGAGTCTTTTATAAGACATGTTGCTAGCTAGCTAGGCAAACAATGAACCATAATCCTAACTCATGACGTTACTACCCTGCATGAATCTGCAGGTAGCTAACCAAACAGGTTCAATGTTAGCTAGCTAACATTAGGCAATAACTAGCAAAGCAAATGGCTCTGAGATACAAATAATGAGATCATACACGTAACTTTAGCTAGCGATCCTTGACAGCTAACGTTAGCTAGCTAGCTAACAGTACACTTCAACTTGAAACGAAAAAGACTTTCTGTCAAAATTGGAAACGTGTAATATCTGAAAATGTTGCTAGCTAGACTATTTTACCCATATACATCATGAATTGACTCTTCTCCCTGTCACGAATGCCATGGTTTCCCTTAATTTGAAGATGTAATCCGGAGACAGGTGTTTTCTCCATCTCCTAAACTATCAAACTCTAATTCCACTGATTTCAAAACTCAGTCCTTCAGAAAGTGGAGAGCAGCAGTTATATAGTTCTATTACGAAATACATTTAAAAAAAAGCCGCGTTAGACAAGATTACCTACTGTACAGATACTGACCAGCTCAAATAGACAGAAGCTTGCTGTATGGCAGACCAATCCGAACTCATCACTTGGTATGTCCAGCCCACTCATTATCTCAGCCAATGATGGTTTGCGGGATGGTTGCCGACTTTTTCTAAAAAACACTAAAACTAAAACACCTAGGCTCGTAATTTAACAATTTTATTCATATTTACAGATGGCATGCAAGTTTGTTATTAAGGCACATGAAAGTTCACATGTTTCAGCAGGCATTTCTGCAAAAAAACACATTGGATTAAAACATGTTTACGTTCAAATGGCTCTCCTGTGAATCAGTGGCCCACGACATACGCCTACTTTCCTGAAACAAGTCACACATATTAATTCTACTGCTGTAGATGATTTTTTCTTTCTGGATTATTGTGTGCTTGTTTGACATTTACTGCATTGATAAGAACTAGAAAAATAAGCATTTCGCTGCAACCGCCATAATACCTGCTAAATTGTGTATGTGACCAATCAAATTTGATTTGATTTTAACAGTACAGTGCAGTGTCAGAACATACGTTTCTGATATTGAGTTTCACTATATTATGATCAATATTGTGTTACAGTGTAAGGAGTGATAAACTACCATACTGCACTGTACATACAGTACAGTACACTGTCTTGATCCCATCAGAGCAACGTCTCCAGCAGTGCCGACCTCTAGTTGACTTAGGGGCTATGTGGACAGGGGAGTTTCACTGTGTCACCATTATCGCTTCATAAACACTTAACTACCACAGAACTTTGGTTTTCTCAAACCTGCTGGGAGAAAAATAGAGCCCCCTTGGTACATTAATGTTGATCATATATCCTGAGGTGGGACCAGAGCAAGATGACTGGGGAGGAGAGCTAGGAGATGAAGAGCACTGTGGCGCGGAGGCTGCGACTCCCCCAGGGTACGCTTATTCAGACGTATCTTCAGTCCGCTATGTTTTTAATTCAAATAATCATGTTACCTGGAATGTGGCTGTTATACCGCTGTGAACGTGGGTTGTTTTGTCAGAAAACACTCTGATCGAGGCTGACGACAGCTTATCATCGTAACAGCTTTGAACTCTATCTTCTGATGTATTCCCCACACACAGATAATGGCTTAATATTGCTCACATATTGCAGTAGATGAGCAGTGTGATAGCAATAGCTCAAGGAATCCCCCGGGTATGCCCTCCCTGTAACCGAACCGAACCGAAAGTCATCACTTTCAGTGAAATATTTTCAATTATTTCCACAGACCACCTTGTGGTTGACACACCTGCTAGATAGATAATATGTTGTGGTTTCCTCTATGTTTTGGTCATATATCTCTTTTAACTGTGTCCTGTGAGCACAATTGGCCACACAGCGTCCAGCAATCCAGTCCCACGGTTTAAATTGGGCAGTAAATCTCTAGCACTGTGCTCCCAGGGTGAGGCCTCAGATGCTATAGCAATGTCTTACTGGCAAGTCTGTCCTCTCAGTCTGAGCTGTAGTACTTGTCTTCAGCTTGCTACTAATGATCCTGTGGCCTCCATGCTCTGATCAAGGACAGGCTACATCCTCCCCCACAGCCCAGCTCAGTTATCTCTGCCTGGTGAAGCTCTTGGTTCGAGTCACGCTCATTATTCCACACATCAGGCCACACCAATAAGCAGCAAATTGGCGCCGTCTTTTTTATTGTTCCCCCTAGATTATTCACTACCTTCAATGGGAAGATGACTTACATGCACATGCCATTATAGACTCCTTTTGTAATTGCTTAATTACTGTGCCACCATCCGAGAGAAAGGGAATACATATTGCTTTCACTAAATGTCACGGAGAGAATGTATTTGTACGGAAGAAACCTTTACCTGAGTAGATTTGAATGGCTTCTCTTCCGTTAATGGACATTGTTGGGACAGAAAGGTCAGTTCACTTCAGGAGGCCCCATTCAGCCGGCAACGTCATTAGGATAAGCCTTGAATGGCGTAGAGCTAATGGGCACCAGATAATGGGCACCCCGAGCATATCAATGAGGAGGGAGGGTAGTGAGCTGTTAAATTAGGGATATTTATCATTTAAGTTGAAATGCAGTTAAGCTTGACAGTGACATATTGAGTTCGCCAGTTCATCACAAAAACAAATCATTCCATATCATCCTGGGTGATCCTCCAGTCCCCAGAAAAAACTCCACACAGAGGGCCCCTCCTCTGCATGCTGACACTAGTGATATAATGCACAATGGCCCTGCACATGGGCTGTGCTAGTTAGGTCAACGCCTGTGTGTCAGTGTGGGGAGATGGGGTCCAGATGGCTGCAGATATATGGCCGAACGGTGGCTTTTTAATGTGAACGTGTGGGATGAGAGAGCAGGGACCTCGGAGCTCCACTGCTCTGATCAAGTCAGCCTGGCGGGCCTGCCACAGGTCTGAGTCTGGGCCCTATGTTAATTGCCTGTTCCATGCAAACATTCCAGCCTGAGCCTCTGAGGGAAAGGAGGAGGAAAGGAGACACTGCTGGCAAGCACTCTAATCCCAAGAAACATGCATCCTCCATATTTCCACGACCTCTCCGTTGGATGTAATCTTTGGAGCATCTAATTTCTCGCTTGTCAAGGCTGTGAGTGTTTATGTGTCAGTGTGGAACTTGCTCCTCCCTACCGATCCACAGGCTCACTCTCTTTCTCTTTCTCTTTTTCTCTCTCTCACGCCCACGCACACACACGCACGCACACACACACACACACACACACACACACACACACACACACACACACACACACACACACACACACACACACACACACACACACACACACACACACACACACACACACACACACACACACACACACACACACATAGATTCCCCAGTGACAAAATGTTCATTCAGCAACTCCTGCAGGGGGTGCCATTTCACCAGGATGGAGGCCCCCCCCTAGGTCCTGCCCTAAAGACCACCCTTTATAGATACACACAAGGCATGGTTTAACGTGACCACACCCCCGAGTAGGATACAGCCATAGGGTACACCCGTTACTTTGAAATTGCCTACTTTACTCATAACCCGACAACGGCTGTATTCTTTTTTTTATCATTCTATAAACATTTTGGATGTACTTGGTTGGTCATTTTTCACATACTTCCATGTAATCTTAATCAAGAAACTACCTCATACCTAAAAAGATTGATTCTAAATGTAAATTTTTAGCATTAACAGAGACTGCCGCATGGAATGTACGTCATGACTATCAGTCAAAGAGCTGATTCCAACAGACTTTCTTCAACTAGCTAACTAACCCTGCTTTTAAAATGCCGAACAGCTGTTACGTACTGCTTTGTTTGAACAATAGTAGGAGAAAAAGAGGTAGGTTAGGTTTCAATGACCAGGACGAACCTCGTGGTTTCAGGCTATTACGCCACGATGATGATGGCAAGCTGTGGGTTCCAGTTACTCAACACATTTATGTGTGTTCGAAGCACTTCATCACCGGTAAGTCGCTGACACTTGTTTGTATATAACTAGCTATGTGTAATGCATAAAGCTTGTTAGTTAGCTTGTAGTAAGGACTAGTAAGCTGTATCCTTCCAAATAACAGTTATAATAATTTTCTGCATTTGGATATTTATGCAAACCTGGAGATTCCACCAAGAAGGTGTAGATATCACTATAGGCCACTTTGGGCCATTTGGTATTGTTGTCTCCCCAGCTGGTCTCCGGCAAGTTGAAAGGATGTATAGGCAAGCCAACGAGAATCAACTAAATACCTAGCCCATTCAGGGGCAGGCAAAGACTGGAAGTAGTGACACAACATTTATAAGACTAGCGAATTAGATTGCGATAAACTTCAATCGCTAGCCAGCCAGCTAACGTCAGCTAACCGGTGAAAAGGCAAACAAACAGTGACGTCAGTATAATGCGACAGCTTTACTAACTTTACTGTCACTGTTAGCAGGTTGGGGGAAAAAATGATAGTGGCAGAATAAGTATCATGCAAATAATTTGTTGTTGTGACAGCCAAGTATGTTAATAATTACACGTGAGGCTTCTGAAAACATTTATTGAAGCTACAAAAAAGTGTCAGTATTTTGCTTAGGATGATGTTAATACCCTACTCGGGGGCGATGTCACGTTAAGCCACGCCTCTCCATGTGTATTTATAGCCGAGTGTAATGAGAGGAGTGAGCTGAGGACTAATTGGGCTTTCGCAGGCATCAGGCTGTGCTTTATGATGTATGGGTGGAATATGTACGGCTGAGGCTCAGCCAGCCTGCCACTTCTGAGAGAGCGGCAACACAAATAAAACAGCCTTGATGAGATTAAGCGCTTCAAGATGTGTTCGCGTTCATTTAAGGCAAACCGTGAGAGAGAGACACTCAGGGCACTCCGTTGTCACTTCCTGTTGTTTTGTACGTGTACCTTGCTCCCTCTCTCTCTCTCTCTCTTTCTCTCTCCGTCTGTCTGTCTCTCTCCTTCACTCAGATCAGCAGACATGCCATACCCACACCCACACAGGTCTTATGTGTCCCACTGCAATAAACAAATTCTGCCATTTCCTGGATCCACATTCAAAAGGGAAAAGGCACATGCAGGATATTGTTGAAGATATACTCGAAGACGTCTGCTGCCCTTAAAATATAGTCTTAATGGGAAACAATGCTCTTTCTGTCTGGGTTCCTGGAGAATCTTTTTACTGGCAGAGATGAGTAAGTAGAGAACTCACAGCGAACATGGGGAAACATGTGTCCTTCCTTACAGCGGTTAGAAATCTTGAATGTCTCACACACATTTGCTAGCTAGTCTAAAAAAGTTTCCATTTCTGAAGCCAAAATGTGACAGAGCTTTGGCCCCTTCAATCTGGTTGCAAAGCTCTGAGTTATAGCCCAAAACAAATTCTGTTTGAATAGTTAATTTTATACTTGCTCATGTACACACATTCCCGGCCCGGATTGCCCTGGAGGACGGCCCAATGTCCTGATTTCTGAGCCGCAGCAGCTTTTTCATTTGGCCCCTGGTTCCCTCCAACGTACACAAGTTCATTCCTTTTTCCCACTAAAAAGGGAAAACAGTCTCATTAAAAAGCAGTGCTGAAATAACCTTTGTATGTTTGTTTTTCATGGTGGTATCGCGCGCAGATAGTGAAAATGACGTTTTTGAGAGAGTGTCATAGAGAGTCACAGCAGTAGAGTGTATACACGGCTCTGTTGGTGGCAGGGCCTGCACAGCACTGGGGAGCAGGATCCACAGGGCACCTCAGCACAGATAAGATCATCGTGAAGTGGAGGCCAACTGAACAACATCACTAACCCAATGACAAACAATAGGTTGGTGAAGGTTATCTGACATTGAAATAGAGTGTTTATAGTCTAGCCTGACCTTTGCGCTTGGAGGGAATGTTTGTTAAGTTTAGCTTGCCATTGCCATTTCATAATTTTTTTTACTATGTTATTTTATTCATACTCCTAGTCCTAGTCTTATTCGATCAACACTCTCTGTAACCTGCACTCTCTGTAACCTGTTTGAAATTATTTCACTGAGCTTTTTATGATAGAAAATCTTTAATATACACTGAATGTACTAAAGAGTAGGAACACCTGCTTTTTCCTTTTTTGTAAGATTTTATTTAGGATTTTTACAATACAAAACATACACATACAGATGCACACAAAGATCCACAACATCTCCCCTACCCAGACCCACCTCCTCACACCCCTATCTCCAACGCCCGTATCACTCTCCGCCACATGGTCTCCAACTGCACCGTTTTGTTTCTCTCCCTCGCCCACACACTTTCAACCTTCACATACAGGGCCTTAGGAAAGTATTCAGATCCCTTGACTTTTTCCACGTTATGTTACATTACAGCCTTATTCTAAAATTGATTAAATACGATTTTTTTCTCAGCAGTTTACACACAATATCCCATAATGACAAAGCGAAAATAGGGTTTTAGATTTTTTTTCTCACATTTATTACAAATAAAAAACAGAAATACCTTATTTACATACGTTTTCAGACCCTTTGCTATGAGTCTCAAAATTGAGCTCAGGTGCATCCTGTTTCCATTGATCCTCCTTGAGATGTTTCTACAACTTGATTGGAGTCCACCTGTGGTAAATTCAATTGATTGGACATGATTTGGAAAGGCGCACACCTGTCTATATAAGGTCCCACAGTTGACAGTGCATATCAGAGCAAAAACCAAGCCATGATGTCGAAGGAATTGTCCGTAGAGTTCCGAGACAGGATTGTGTCGAGGCCCAGATCTGGGGAAGGGTATCAAAAAATGTGTGCAGCATTGAAGGTCCCCAAGAACACAGTGGCCTCCATCATTCTTAAATGGAGAAGTTTGGAACCACCAAAACTCTTCCTAGAGCTGGCCACCTGACCAAACTGAGCAATATGGGGAGAAGTGCCTTAGTCAGGGAGGTGACCAAGAACCCGATGGCCACTCTGACAGAGCTCTAGAGTTCCTCTGTGGAGATGGGAGAACCTTCCAGAAGGACAACCATCTCTGCAGCACTCCACCAATCAGGCCTTTATGTTAGAGTGACCAGACGAAAGCCACTCCTAAGTAAAAGGCACATGAAAGCCCGCTTGGAGTTTGCCAAAAGGCACTTAAAGACTTTCAGACCATGAGAAACAAGATGTTCTGGTCTGATGAAACCAAGATTGAACTCTTTGGCCTGAATGCCAAGCATCACGTCTGGGGAAAACCTGGCACCATCCCTACGGTGAAGCATGGTGGTGGCAGCATCACGCTGTGGGAATTCCTTTCAGAGGCAGGGACTGGGAGACTAGTCAGGATCGAGGCAAAGATGAACGGAGCAAAGTACAGAGAGATCCTTGATGAAGTACATTAAAGTGTCTAGTTTGAGAAACAGATGCCTCACAAGTCCTAAACTGGCAGCTTCATTAAATAGTACTCGCAAAACACCAGTCTCACCGTCAACAGTGAAGAGGTGACTCCAGGATGCTGGCCTTCTATGCAGAGTTGCAAAGTTAAAGCCATATCTCAGACTGGCCAATAAAAAGAAAACATTAAGATGGGCAAAAGAACAGACACTGGACTGAGGAACTCTGCCTAGAAGACCAGCATCCTGGAGTCGCCTCATCTCTGTTGACATTGAGACTGGTGTTTTGCGGGTACTATTTAATGAAGTTGCCAGTTGAGGACTTGTAAGGCGTCTGTTTCTCAAACTAGACCCTCTAATGGAATTGTCCTCTTGCTCAGTTGTGCACCGGGGCCTCCCACTCCTCTTTCTATTCTGGTTAGAGACAGTTTGCGTTGTTCTGTGAAGGGAGTAGTGCACAGCGTTGTACGAGATCTTCAGTTTCTTGGCAATATCCCACATGGAATAGCCTTCATTTCTCAGAACAAGAATAGACTGACGAGTTTCAGAAAAAAAGGTCCTTGTTTCTGGCCATTTTAAGCTTGTAATCTAACCCACAAATGCTGATGCTCCAGATACTCAACTAGTCTAAAGAAGGCCAGTTTTATTGCTTCTTTAATCAGCACAACAGATTTCAGCTGTGCTAACATAATTGCAAATGGGTTTTCTAATGATCAATTAGCCTTTTAAAATGATAAACTTGGATTAGCTAACACAACGTGCCATTGGAACACAGGAGTGATGGTTGCTGATTATGGGCCTCTGTACACCTACAGTATGTAGATATTCCATAACAAATCAGCTGTTTCCAGCTACACTAGTCATTTACAACATTAACAATGTCTAGACTGTATTTCTGATCAATTTGATGTTATTCTAATGGACAAAAAATGTGTTTTCTTTCAAAAACAAGGACATTTCTAAGTGACCCCAAACTTTTGAATGGTAGTGTATGTATATATATATATATATATAAAATACTGATATTAGGACTTACTTTTGGGACATTTGATTATATCACATAATCCACATAAACGTCTCATTATCTTGAGTAAAATGTTTTGCCATATCCACAGAACAGTGTAATCAGCACAGCATGCAAGAGTATACAGAAGAAGAGTGGCGGTTTTAGCATGGAAATCTTGGTGTGGCAATAGAACAAAAATTGTGGCATGCATGCCAGCAAATTCATTACACAACACAACACTAAACAATAGATTAATTGCACTATAATGGTGAGAAACGGTGCCCACAAACTACATAAAGCCTACATAAAGCTGTCCCAACAGCAGAGTCCTAACAGCAGTCCCAACACCTTACCACTGCTACACCTGGCTATCAGTGGAGCCTTGTCTGGCAGCGAAACAGTTCATTCAGCCTCATTTACTGCCTTTAAAAAAACATAGCTGATATGGCTGACTTGCTTAAACAAATGTGGTTTATACTGACAATTGAGGTGTACAAACTATGGCATGAGGGGCCGACAAGCGGATATGAGGCAATCCGTAATTTCGATTAAGACATTAATGGGTGAGCTTGGACGGACGTAGTCAATATAAATATTTGTTCAGCACTTTTGAAATGTACAGCGACAGAATTCAGAACATGGGCCGTTCTTAGTGTAATTTCTCTTAATGATTTATCTTCATATGACAAGGACTTAAAAGGATTTGCCAGTAGATTGTCGACTTGATTTATGATGACTGCTCGGTAAGATTTTTTAAGTATGATGTTGACATGATCAGTCCAATCAAAGCTACTGTAGATATAACGGGATTTGACAATTGTATCTGTGGCCAACGACCTTGAGCCTTCTTGGATGGGCACTTCTAATGCAACACTATGACAGCATCCAAGGGGCTTGAATTTCCGAGCTCTACCCTTAGACTTGGCGGTGACGTAGTGTCCCCATGAGTGACAGAACACTGAGCCAATTACAGCACAACTAGAGAACATTACCAACACCTACGCTCCGTATTTTCCGCTGGCTGCCCCACCACATTTACATTACATTTAAGTCATTTAGCAGACGCTCTTATCCAGAGCGACTTACAAATTGGAAAGTTCATACATATTCATCCTGGTCCCCCCGTGGGGAATGAACCCACAACCCTGGCGTTGCAAGCGCCATGCTCTACCAACTGAGCCACACGGGACCACCACAGCAAGCACTGAGCTAGGCTGAAACACCTGCATTTTGTTGCTGGGCTCTGCCCCACCTGCCATGAATGACGGGTTGCCACTGCAGAAGAAGCATCTCACTGGGTACACCACATAAATTCAATGTGGAAATGTGGGCCAATACTTTGGCTGAGATGTTGATCAATGAGACTTCAACCATTATTCATCCACTCAAAAAGACAGACAGAAGTTTGTTGAATTCCCAATGTGTCATCAATATGCTCTCAACCATCTAAAAGCACAACCGAATTCCAATGGAAAAACAATGTCTGATTTACGGTGAAGTTGTTATCGCTGCGCCATTTAAATGCACAACAAAGTTCAAATGGGAATACAATGTCAGATATTTTGAACGTACCGTGTATAACAACTTAATGTGTTATCACTGTGCTTCATCTAATAGCACAACCAAATGACCTGGATTGCAGTTGAGATTACATTAGAAGTACATAGTGCAAGTGATTCATGTTGTTTGACATTCTGCACAGATTATTCCAGCAATTGTGAAGATCTCCATATTCCTGCGGCCTTTGCATGCTACCTTGAACATGCACGCGTTCTACGATTACATAACAAAACATTTATAGTTCAAGTAATCTCATTTAAAGTAACCTCAATGTGGCCATGGATGTGTTACTCATTTCGAGGTTTAATAAATACTGTTACAATAGTTTGTAATATAGCCTTAACTTTAGGGAATGACAAAAGTAATAATGAATTGTGTTTGGTTGACAACACAACCAAATATCAACATTTAAAGAAAAGGACTAAATCAAATCCAACTTTATATAAAGTGCATTTGAAGTTTGATTTGATCCTATTCTTTAACTTTGATTTTAGGTTGAGATGGAGACTTGAATCTGACATATCAATTATTAATTTGCAGACAAACTGGAATTAAAGCAGATTAAATCAGTGACACAGATGGTTGCATTAACAACCAAACACAATTCAACATTCAGTTTGACTACAAATTAATAATTGATATGTTGGATTCAGAAATATATACTGTATATATATATATATATATTTTATAAAGTATAGTTACATTTAATTTGCTCTGTTAAACACACCATTTGGAATGACTTCGATAGCAGTGAATCTATTTAGTTATTAAGGGAACTCTCCGTAATCATTCTCACGATAGCACATCGGTAGTAGTCAGTGACAAATATCAGGGCTGGCTTTAGTGAACACCCTGGATGGGAGACCAAATGGACAGCTGTAGACAGAAACTCTCCAGTCGGAGCTTGTTTCTTTCTGATAGTGGATCTGATGTTTCACAGGTACAAATTCAACATATTTTATACAAGGTTTGTCTATGTTGAAAATTGGTTGCCATAATGATATAATCCTGTGGTTAAAATGATACTCTCAAAACAAGAGTTTACGTTGTGAATTTTTGAAAATCCAATGTATTTTCCCCATAGATTCCACCTCACAATACATTGACAAATTACGTTGAAACAACGTTGATTCAACCAGTGTGTGACCAGTGGGATAGTCTTTAATTAATGTTATACTTGCTGTGTTTGCACCATGCTGTAATGTAACATTAATTCCAGCTCCTGTATTAGTAGCAGAGCCTTGAAGAATTCCCCATCGGTGTTCAGTGTTTCCACTAGAGGGACCATTTTATCTTTGCATTGAACATGGCCAGGATGCTGTAGAGTGGAAAAAAAATATTTCGAAATCACTGGGCCTGGCTTAGAGCGACAACGGATGCTCAATATCATCTGATGACTTCCATTTGAAAATAATCACTGGGGCTAACTGTTGATGCTGTTTTCATTGTCAGTGAGCATGGAGGGATTGAATCATTCAGCCACATGTGTTTTGGAATGGCTGCAAAAGGAGACAAAAATAACACGAGTTGATTTATGTTTTTGTCTTTAGGAGTTGAATTGGAACACTGCAACGGGGATACATCAGTTGTGTCAATGGCAGTATACTGTGTTATAGTAGGCCTACCTTGATTTCTCATCATGACAAAAGTTGAGGCCAAAATAGCAGGGTGACAGCTTGTGAATGCATGGGACCCTGACCTGTTCACCGGACGTGCTACCTTGTCCCGGACCTGCTATTTTCGACTCTCTCTCTACCGCACCTGCTGTCTCAAACTGCGAATGCTCGGCTATGAAAAGCCAACTAAGATTTAGTCGTGAGGTCCTGACTTGTTGCACCCTCTACAACCACTGTGATTATTATTATTTGACCCTGATGGTCATCTATGAGTGTTTGAACATCTTGGCCATGTTCTGTTATAATCTCAACCCGGCACGGCCAGAAGAGGACTGGCCACCTCTCAGAGCCTGGTTCCTCTCTAGGTTTCTTCCTAGGTTCCAGCCTTTCTAGGGAGTTTTTCCTAGCCACCGTGCTTCTACATCTACATTGCTTGCTGTTTGGGGTTTTAGGTTGGGTTACCTTAAAGCACTTTGTGACATCGCTGATGTAAAAATGGTTTCATAAATACATTTGATTGATTAATTATAAATACATTTGATTGATTTGATAGATGTAACACACCGTTACGTTTACCAGGGTTAGAATGTTGCTTCTGCTTTTCTCACCACCTTTACATACTGCAATTTAAATGTCTTGTGCCCTTTTGTTTTCAGGAGCTCTAGGGCTGACTTAGTTCCTGGCAATGGCAAAACAAACTGATCTCGATGTGGACGACTGTCAAACTATTATCCATATCACCCATCCAAATATTTACCCTGAATCCTCCATTTCTCTCTCCACCACACGTATGTTTACCCCCAGTGTTGAAGGTCTCTCCAGATGAAGACATATTATTACCAGAAGGATATCTCTGATCACCGGCGCTGCCGTGGAACCACAGAGGTTACAGTATGTAACTCTAGACAGCATGATAAACTGTTAGGAATATTACACCGCCCAGAACACAGAGGACAAAAGACATTCCTGTATGGTAGGACGTGCTTCACTCATGGAAGCCATTATTTTGTGATACAGTCCTGAGCTATCGGAGGATTTCCTGTAATTTAATTTGGAGTTTTGAACTGAGCACTTTCTGCTCTTTTATCTGCTTACCTTGCTGCCACACTGTAGTTTCTGTAAAGGGAGGATCCTGAGTTGCAGATAAGCAGACTCCTTTATGATGTTGAGTTACTGATGATAAACTGTAGTTAAATGGACTCTTAGAAACCTCATCTGTATCTTGTATTTCCATGTTTGTTCTTTCCTACCCCTGCAGGTATTTATAGTGCCTAATATTTCAGGAGGACATGAGGCTTACTGGTAGAGAATCGGTCTGGAGTAAAACCGTTCGTTGACCATGTGTGATTGACAGGTGAGTGGATGTGACTACATGTATTGTCTCAGCAGCGCACAGCAGCCTCTCATGATGTAAAATGCTACCTTAATTCAATGATAATTCCGAGGATAATGACTTTGTCTCCTTAGATGAAAAGTTAAACAGACATTGTCTATCAAACAATGCTTCTGAATGTTAGTGGCCTGGCATTCACTGAGAATTCTAGTGGCATTTCAGTACGTTACCATAATTGATCACAACATTACCAAGGTTCATACATTGGACTTGGAGAGACTCCTTTAGAAAACAGGCCATCGATACCCATCACATTAAATCAGCTCAAAGCTGATCAGTCTGTTGTGGACCTAGTGTAATAAAACTGATGTGCTGCACACAGAAAGCATGAAATCCAAAAACATTACATGTGAAGGAAAATATGCAGAGGTTGGTTGTGGCATTTATTCTCATTTTCAACTTTCACTCTTTGCTTCGTTTCTTCCGTCTCCACACTGCCTTTCCAGGACTGAAGTGGTCTTGTCTTCAGCTTGTTTTATATAATACACTATGAACTCATATTTGTCCGATCCAATTTGGTCCTTAAGCATTGAAGGCCTTACTAAAAAATGAAATGTCCGTGCAACAGGCTAAATGGATGCAGAAAGTCCCTTTCATGTGTCAGTTTGCATCTGAGTAAAGTCAGAAATGAATGGCTTTCGCTCGCATTTCCATCAGAAAGAGGACACACCCATCCGCACTGTAATTGGCTGTGCATCTGTTCTTCTGTGGCTGCTGTGTTTGGGTTATGTCATAAAGAAACATACCAACATAAGCACTGTAACTGAGAGGTGTCAGCATGTTCAGCTCTCCTGACCATCTCGTCCTGTGGAGGAGAGTCCAGTTATTTCAGGGCAACAATCCCTCCTTTCCCCTCCCATTATGTGCAATTCATCATGAACTTGTAGCAATAAAATAACAGACTCAGAGATCCAATAATGGTCAATGTTATTTGATCAGTCTATCACCTCGGAGTGCAGTCCTTCTGACAGCAGTGTGGTGAGTTCACTCGCTGCATGGGTCCTCACTCAATATGCCTAGAAATGCCTGCTGGAACCCCTTGCTGTCCCACACGGCCATGCTGTTTCCATAGACTTTACTGCTCTAATCACTAAGTCCCTCTCCCCAATACTCTATACAGATTATTCTGTATCAGCCTATACACTACAGAGCTCTAGGAACAGCCGATCCCTATGGTGCAGAGTTAAACGCTAGTTTCACGGTCGTTTAAAGGAGTGGACCAAGGCGCAGCGTTTTGAGCGTACATACTTGTTTATTTAACGATGTCGCCAACAAAACAATAAACAACCAACTGACACGTGAAGCCAACGTAGTGCTCACAGGCAACTAAACATGGACAACTACCCACAAAACCAACATGGAAAATGGCAACCTAAATTGGCTCCCCAATCAGAGACAAACCTAATGAGAATGTTTGGGGAATGTTCTGTGATGGTTGTTACAGATGTTGTGCACAACATTTCAGTGAACGTTAGGAGAACATTCATTTAAAACATTTTCAGTTATAAAAAAAGGGTTTTATCGAAAACATTCTTTGAATGTTTTTGGGAAGGTATCATCCTAGTGTTTAGCCTGTTCTCACAGACTAGACATAACAGTAAATTCTGGACACTAAAATGAGTATCATAGGTTACGTTTTGGTATGGCTATATAAGTCAGAAGGTTACTTAATGAAAGAAAGGAGGATGGCCATATAATGCGAACGTCTAGCAACCCAAACGTTGCATGTAAATATCATTTAAATATCATCACGGACAATTTTAGGTAATTAGCAACTTTGCAACTACTTACTATTTTTTAGCTACTTTGCAACTACTTACAATGTTAGCTAACCCTTCTCCTAACCCCAACCCTAATGTTAACTATTTAACCTAACTTCTAACCGTAACCGTAACCCTTACCCCAAGCCTAGCTAACTCTAGCCACCTAGCTAACATTAATGTTAGCCACCTATCTTTTGTTAGCTACATCAAATTGGAATTCGTAACATATTATACGAATTGAAATTCGTAACATATCATAACAATTGTAATTAGTAACATATCTATCATACGAAATGGATGATGGACATTCACAAATTAGTACATACCATACATATTATATTAAATGGAGGGATTTTTGCTTTTAATATGTTACGTCTACCCTTTAGTCCAGGTTGTAATGTTAGATTAAACCCTAACTACATAGAGCTTCATGGGAATCTTAGGGAATGTTCTGGGAATGTTCCCAGTTTGCTGGGAGGACAGGGAGGGAATCAGAGGAGAAATCGATGGAAGATGCTAGAAAGACCAGCTCCCCAATAGGCTACAGTAACTAAACCCCAAGCCTCTCCTCCCAGTATGTGTGGGTGTGTTTGTGCGTGCGTGAGTAAATGAATGTCGCTGGCAAATAAGAAAAAGGGGGGAATGAGCGTGCAAGACTTAAAGACCAAAAATGTGTATGCAAGACTTAACTTCCCTGCACTAGCTTCAGTGACTATTGCCCCTTTCTGCTGAGTGTTCAATCCATGATAAATCAAGTAGCATGTTTACGACCAAGAAATACTTCATCTTAGAGGTTTTCACTGCTACACACCGTGTGACTACTCTGTAAGCCCTCCATATTTAACACATTACAGATGTCCAATAAGTAGACTCAGATTCACCAGTTGTTCATTCTTCAGTACAGCATTGAAGTGTTAAATAGAGCACTGCATGAAATCCACATGAATGATGACACATTAGGATCATTTAGAGATAATACAAGTAACTGGCTTACAAATCTACCAAATCAAGTTTTAGTCACAATTATAATGTTGATTTGTAATGTAACTACTGAAATAAACTAGCAATGTGCTTTAAAGTGTTTGTGGCCAGTAAGTACATGTAGAACATGGCAAGAAAGAAATTGTTATTAGGATTGTCTTAGTTTGAGTTCATGTGATTTCCAGAGGCATAATGTCAAAGTCATTTGGGGTGTCAGGGATGTCAGAGGGGTCGGAGAACTACTACCTTAACATCCCATTCACCAGCTGTCACGAACCGGCTCAAAGCCCGTAACAAAAGGGAGACAACGTGGAGATAAGGAATAACAAAATATATTTATTTAACTAAGGTAACCTAAATGCAATTAACAATGGTGTGTGTAATCAGTAATCAGTAATGTAAGTGGGTGTTTTGCTTGCATAAATGTGATAACGCGGTGTGTTGAAAGGTGCTAAAGCAAACAACCAAAAAGTCACAAAAAGCCACAACCAAAATCTATGACGGTGTCTGCATGGAGAGAGTCTCCTCCATGAACGGGGAAGTGGTGTATTTATCCTGGGAGACACCTGGCCCAGGTGTTTCTGCATGGAGAGAGTCTCCTCCATGAATGGGGAAGTGGTGTATTTATCCTGGGAGACACCGGGCCCAGGTGTGTCTGCATGGAGACAGTCTCCCCCATGAACGGGGAAGTGGTGTATTTATCCTGTGAGACACCAGGCCCGGGTGTTTCCCATGTAGCTGACGACCCTCCCAACTCCGCCCACCGACATCCTAATAAGGAAACAAGAACAAAGAGAGAATACGGCAGACAGAGTCTGGGTCGTCACACCAGCATACATAAATCCTCACTTCCTGCTTTGTACACAGAACTACTAGAAAGGGCACCCCTCTCTGGTCCTCTATGCATCCATAAAATATGACGATTACTGCAGTTGATATGCCAGAGGGTATTGCTGAATACATGTAGTTTCCACATCTATTGTAGACAAGGTGTGTACAAGGTCATTTCCATGTGAAATGACCCATGAGCAACAACAGGTGAAGTTTATAGGGGCATGTCAAATTGGGTGTCAAATGAAAGCTAAGAGTCTATTTTTGAGTAATGAAGGCATACAGTGCAATTGGAAAGTATTAAGACCCCTTGACTTTCTCCACATTTTGTTACATTACAGCCTTATTCTAAAATGGATTAAACAGTTTTGTTTCCCTCATCAATCTACATGCAATACCCCATGATGACAAAGTGAAAACAGGTTTTTAGAAATGTTTGCAAACAGAAACACCTTATTTACAAGTATTCAGACCCTTTACTCAGTATTTTGTTGATGCACCTTTGGCAGTGATTACAGCCTTGAGTCTTCTTGGGTATGACGCTACAAGCTTGGCACACCTGTATTTGGGGAGTTTCTCCCATTTTTTCAGGTCTTTTCAGGTCTCTCCAGAGATGTTCGATCGGGTTCAAGTCGGGGCTCTGGTTGGCCACTCAAGGACATTCAGAGACTTGTCCTGAAGCAACTCCTGTGTTTTTTTGGGCTGTGTGCTTAGGGTCGTTGTCCTGTTGGAAGGTGAACCTTCAACCCAGTCTGAGGTCCTGAGCGGTATGGAGCAGGTTTTCATCAAGGATCTCCGTACTTTGCTCCGTTCATCTTTCCCTCGATACTGACTAGTCTCTCAGTCCCTGCCACTGAAAAACATCCCCACAGCATGATGCTGCCACCACCATCCTACCTGGTTAAATAAAGGTTAAATAAAATAAATAAATAAAAATCTTGCCTATGCCGTTCTGTACCATCACTCATTCATATATCTTTATGTACATATTCTTTATCCCTTTACACTTGTGTGTATAAGGTAGTAGTTGTGGAATTGTTAGGTTAGATTACTCGTTGGTTATTACTGCATTGTCGGAACTAGAAGCACAAGCATTTCGCTACACTCGCATTAACATCTGCTAACCATGTGTATGTGACACATAAGATTTGATTTGATTTGAATTAATGCAGGTGCTCAGACATTCTCCTAAGTATTGGCATGGGTTTTTGGGCTTTGGGTTTTGTTTTATATTTTATTAATAAAGCCAGTGTTGAATAATACCTAAATATGCAAAGTAGGATATTACATATTTATATCTTTGTGTACCTATTTAGGATACAACACCATGAAGAGAATGACATTGTAATGTGGATTCTGGGAGTCAGGAAGCAGGTGCAGTTAGTGAGTTTAATAATAACGAACATGGAACGTAACAAAACAAGAAAAGCGTCTGACATGGGAACACAAACAATACTACCTGATGACTGACAAAACAGAGTGCTAGATAAATGGTAAGTAATGAAGGTAGTAATGAAGTCCAGGTGTGACTGATGGTAGGGCGCAGGTGTGTGTAATGATGGTTGCCAGGTGTGCGTAAAGATGGGTTGCCAGGACCAGTGGTTAGTAGACCGGTGACGTTGAGCGCGGGAGTGGGCGAGCGGGAGTAGACGTAACAGAAGTTCATATTAATAATAATGCATTTCTGAGTAGTATAGATCAGGGACCCATGATGAAATTATGTTACTGCAATTCCGTTACAGGGTGGAAATCTACTTAACTTACTGTAGTTCAATAACCAAAATGGATTTTTTCAAAGTCAATATGTCATGTCATAGCTGACATCCCATTCTTTCTAGGGGTTCTACATTATATGCCCTACATTTTTTTGTAGGGTGGCAGGTAGCCTAGCATTTAGAGCGTTGGGCCAGTAACTGAAATACCTGGGCCGACAAGGTGAAAATCTCTTGAAGTGCCCTGGAGAAAAGCACTTGACCCTAATTTTCTCCAGGGGCGCTGTATTATTATGGCTGAACCTGTAAAATAAATCATTCCACTGCACCTATCCGGTGTATGTGACAATAAAACATATATTTAATTGTTTTTGCAGACAATGTACAATCTTAATTTGGAGCAGATATTAACAGAGTTTTTGGAAAACGTGGACACATACAGTATATGTAGATTTTACCTACATTCTGTAACCAAACTTTGCATATGCACAGTTCTTCCAGTTAAAATCTTTTGTCAAATGCTCAACGAAAATCTTTAAAAATAGTCATTGTGGGTAGGTAGAGTTGTACGGTTTATTAAAATGTTAAATCAATTGTTTTTGTTTGGCATACCTTTTAAGTGAAAAATCAATTATTTACCGTGGAATTGAACAAATACCTTTGTGCATCTTTAATTTAAAAAAAAATCTTCCATCTACAATTTGGAAACATGTTGCCTTTTGTCCTTGAATGCCTGACTCCAGCCTCACATAACACATATTCACTGTTAGCATAGCTGCTCCCTCAAACTCACTCTGATATAATGACATCACCACGAAAGTAAATTCCTGACTGTCCGTATCCTCTACCTTCCCTCTACCAGGGGAAGGGAGGAAGAGCGGGCCAAGGGGATGAGTAGGAGGACTCTGCCTCGGGCTCCTCTGTCGGAAGCTTTAACACAGATCATCTGGGATTCTCATCAAAAGCGTTCAGGATTATTACCACATGCTACACATCAGGCCCAGTGCTGCTGAAGCATAAACACACACAGACACAGCATTGTGATTCACAGTCTTCACCGACTGCTAGGGTGGAGCGCGACAGTGTTCACTCATCACTCTAATCCCCACTCCTATCACACGTGACTCCCATTTCCATGGCGTGGAAATATTCAACCTGACAAAGTTATTGGAGTTTATTTTGAATGTGATCATTAAAACACTTTAAGGGTGTTGAATTATTGCAGGTGCTCAGACATTCCCCTAAGTATTAGCATGGGTTTTTGGGATTGGGGTTTTATTTTATACTTTATTAATCAATAATTGTGTTACCACATATACCTTTTGTGCAACCAAACGTTCCCTCCATCTATCTCTCACGGTTTCTCTTCCTACTATTTCTTTCCACTTTACCCTCCTTATTGTTCTTGCTTCTCATTCCCCTCTTCTCATTGTCCATTAAAAGCCACCCCGGCCATGTGAGCTGATTGTGGAGGTATGTTGTGGTCAATGTTCCCTCTAATTTCATCACTGAGCAAATTTCAGGTCTGCTGAGCACAAACTTGAATGTTTTGAAAATTCAATGCAACTTCCGGCACGCATTTACTATGAACACTGAGGCTGTACCCACTTTGAGTTAGTTTTAACAGTGGCCAAGTAGGTCTACTGTGGTATTTGATCATGATGTAGGCCTACCAAAGTGGCCTACCATCAAAAACAATGCAGAAAATACATCCAATAACATTTTAACATGGACATAGCTGTACTATCATTCAGCCTACAGTAGCAGCCAATGTGTGGTGATCAATGTAGGCCTACATTCCATGAGACTTTTGAAGAAAACATGCAGGGCTTGACATTAACCTGTTCATCCACTTGTCCTTCAGACAAGTAGGTGACTGAAAATGTTGTTGTGTTGTTTGATGCAAGACACCAATTTACAAAATAAAATGCATCATTATTCCCATACCATTATAACAGAGAATCAGACAAATTATGCTACCCTCAGCCTATTTGCTACTTAGCTTATTCAAGCATGTCTCAAATGCAACACTGCCCCTTTACGACATAAAAAAGCTCTTTACCTGACTTGCTTTTCAAAGATGTCTAAAAATGCACATGTTTGGTGCTCTTGTAAGAAGCAATCCACTCCCCCATTGCTGACTACAAATTATCTATAACTAGGCTAATAACTCACTAACTAGCAAAGGATGTGAACAAATGTACAAATGTGCACACGGCGCTACATGTCGCTTTTGTTTTGATCTCAAAACAAGATCATCTACTCACTTCAGCTGATGCTGTAGAAACAGTCCAGTTCAAAGTGGATGGCACAGATCCATACATGGCAATGGTCTATTTGCATATTGGCCTGCTGCAGCTCTGATTGGTTATGGCGCACCGATATGTGTAGAGTACGGGCTTGAGTTGTGCCTGTTAAAGCAATAGAATCTTACTCCGATGCGTTCTGCCTATAACAAAATATATTGTATAGTTCGTTTTGCATACTAAGTCTTGCATAGTTAGTTTTGTTTCAGTATGTTGCATTGAAAGTGGCTAATATTGTGTTGATTCGATCACAATTGCCACAGTAAAGGGAAACATTGATGGTGTTAACTAACAGGGAAACTCTTTGAGTTGAGTGAAGTTAAATCTTGTGCTTCTCAGCGCACGCTGATATTTCTTATTCGAGTCAGAGGGAACATTGTTTGTGGTGGCCATGTTGGATTTGGTCCTGTACTGGGGTCACTGCCAGAGTGTCTGCCTTCTGACCCACTTCTGAGGACCTACCAAGCTCAGCCACATCCAATCACCAGAGGGCATTCACCAGCGTAAACAATGCCAATTGGGGCAGATGGCCTAATGGCACTATGCCATTTGGGGCAACGTGGGATATGGTGGGTCATGGTGGGCTATAGTGATCCAGTGAAACGCTGCTTGTGTAACAGATGGAGATTTGTAAACTTACTCCTAAGCCTGAAATGTCTCCACTTGCGTTGCCAAATACCTAGCTTTTGTGTGGCACGACTGGGTAAGAACGTTTTAGGAGGGCGGTCATGTGAGTTTGCCAAGCAGAGTTCCTGGTTTCTACTCTCAGTGTGAACTAGAGCAGGAGGAAGTGGGAAGGCTAAGCAAGCAGCACGATGTCTATTATACTTGTCCACGAAGAACTGAGTTTCAGGAGGATATGAGCAAAAGCCACAAAGTCTGCGTTGATGTTATACGCTGTCAGTCAGTTGGCCGCCAGTGTGGGATGTGGAGACAGACGTTAGGAATGACAGAGGTTTTAGTGATTGTCTAGAGAGACTTTGATTCAACCATGGAGGAACTCTGCTCTGATGTCATTTGATCATGTAAATGAGTAGGAGTGCTCCTGAGTTTGTTTGTACGCTGAAGGGGACAGGGGCGTGTGTCTGGCGGGATGTGTGGGGGTAGGCAGAATTATCCGGACATTTTGCGGGAAGCGTGCCACCACCCTGACCCTTGATGACTTGCAGTGATCCCCTTTGATTTGCTTGAGAGAGAAAATGGCATTATGAGAACGCCGCAACATTCCTTCCGGGAATGTATAGCATAAACAGATGGGAGGTCTTGGCAGCATCAGTCCAGACAGATATAACCCATTGTTCACTTCTAAAAAGCAGAAGAGTTAGCGAGCTAATTCAATCAGGTAATGTAAGGAATCATTCAATCAGGTAATGTACAGTGTCAGCAATATATGCTGATAATTATTCATTCATCATATAAATAGTTTCTAAATAAATAGTTGCTTGTCCTTCTTGCGGTTAGTTGCATTGTTCCCTGTCTTCTCTAGTCCCTCTCTCTGCTGTTTGAATAAACAGAGTGCTCCATCTTGTCCGGAAATAACCTTGACCTCTTCTGATGCGTTGCAAATGTGTGCAGGTGCAGGTACCGGAGGGAAAATACTGATGCTTTGAGCTGTATGGGCATGAACAACATTGGCCCCGTTCCCATAATAGGAAGTGACTAGTGGAAATTGCCCAAACAGAGAATTCTCTCCCACTTGACATCACAAGTGCACATACTTGAATGGCCACGAGAACTGATACAAACTAAAAAAGAACTAAGATTCCCCAAAGAGATGGCGTAGTCCGATGCAGCAGCGTGGGTGAGGGAGCGGAAATATTAAAGTTATTTATCCGTGACTCATTCAATCCAGCTTGCTCAAATTCTACCCAGAGAATAATGAGAATTAAACTCAGAACTACCCTGTTTTTTTTTACCCTCCTAGCCAGAGATCAGGACAGGCCTGCTCCCTTTAGACAAAAACACAATAATGTAACCAGTGTCTGTCACAGTTCAACGGAGAAGGCATTGAGAGCACTGACACGTCAGCACACAGCTCGCTGATGGACTGAGAGGAGTGAGGTTAGACTACTGGTAATCTGACTGTAGAACAGGAAGTGAACAGTGTGTTGACATAATGGGAGTCAAAAGGAGTCAGTAATTGGAGTCAATGCCCCTCTGTATTAAGTACCTATGACTTAGTCAAGTTCAGTCTAAGCTAACAGCGGGTCCTGATGGACTCTCCTGATTATACAGTGAGCTTTCTACTCATTTTCCCACTCAATTGGATTGTCTCTCTCTCTTTATCATTACACTTGGGGAGAGCTGACGTCATCGCCAATGATGGTTCTTTTATATTATCAGACAACTCAAGAGTCTCAAGACCCTACTCCCCTTTAGCAATGTTAGAGTCTGTAAATGTACAGTAACAGTACCACCCATGTCAGAATTGGAGGTGGTCCGACAGACCTCCACTTCCTCCAATCTCCTCATTATTAATAGGCCTGCTACTGTAGTAAAACTCCCTTCAGTCTAATGGGGAGGGAAAGAAATTATATTAATGACCATGTAACGGATTCCAGACCTATGCTGAATACATCTTCCTCACTTTCCAGCTCCATCTAGCCATAAGCAGCCTGTCCCTCTCCGTTAGGCCATCAAACCTGAAGTGACAACATGATTTATTTTAAAGCTCTCTATTTTGCGGCTGAGCGAGCCATGTGAGAGGAGGAGTATTTTGAGCAATGATATAAAGCTAATGATCTCATGTTTTCCCTTATGGCTGTGAGGCTGCCCATTATGGGGCAAGACTGTCTGCGATTGGAGCACAGATTGCACAGCAGAAGGGAGAGGTTCGATGTCACAACAGGGAAGAACAATATGACCAACAATACGCATGAGGAGGTAGAGGAAATGAAGTACAGGGAACTGCTAATGGTGCTAGAATAATGTTACCTTTGCCAGAGAATGCATTCATAAGAGATAATCCTACGTTACCTCATGCATCACCTACAGAATGAGAATCTGTCTTCTGTTTCCAGCTTTTTGTCTGTTTCCATTGTAATGGATGAATGAATATCGATATTCAGGTGGGCTTCATTGAGTTGCGGCAGTGTAAAACATTATAGAGCAACTGGCTGGTTAGCCATGTATATATTTCTGTTCATCACCCTCATTATATTTTATGTGTCAGTCAAACCGTATTACACATGTATCCCTCCAAAAAGGCCCTGTACTGTAGATGCTCCCATTAGAGTTCATACGATGTTACTCTCCATAGCCAGCTTCAGTTACTGTAAGTACCATTCACATTTTTTCCACTTTCTTTCCAGACAGTACTTCCTTTACCCCCAGATGTGGTCCTGAACCTGTTATTATCTCACAAGCCCAGAGCAACGTTCCTGTAATTCCTTGAACATGTAAGATCGGAAGATACAGCAAGATGGTCTGTCACATACTCGATCTCAGGCTGCACACATGTTTTCGCTTAGGTGGACACCTCACATGTGTCGGGACTAAGGGTTTATGGAATCAACAGGACATGATTGATCAACAGTACCACAGTATTAGAGCGCTCTGAAAGGGGAGCAGCAGGAGATGATGCAATATCTTGAGTTGAAATGGGCTTGTGATCTGACAATACAACCTCTCACCCTGATTATTGGCCTACAGCTGTGTAGCACTTGTGACCTCACTGTCCATCAGTCCTTTGTAATACATGGTAGGCCACACAAGCTCATAGAATGGGACCTCCGAGTGCTGAAGCGTGTAGAGCGTAAACATCGTCTGTCCTCAGTTGCAACACTCACTACCCAGTTCCAAACTGCCTCTGGAAGCAACGTCAGCACAAAAACTGTTAGTCTGGAGCTTCATGAAATGGGTTTCCATGGTCGAGCAGCTGCACACAAGCCTAAGATCATAATGTGCAATGCCAAGCGTCAACTGGAGTGGTGTAAATCTCGCCACCATTGGACTCCTAGCAGTGGAAACGCGTTATCTGGAGTGATGAATCACGCTTCACCATCCGGCAGTCGGACGGACGAATCTGGGTTTGTTTGATGCCAGGAGAACGCTACTTGCCCGAATGCATAGTGCCAATTGTAAAGTTTGGTGGAGGAGGAATAATGGTCTGGGGCTGTTTTTCATGGTTCGGGCTAGGCCCCTTAGTTCCAGTGAAGGGAAATCTTAATGCTACAGCATAAAATGACATTCTAGATGATTCTGTGCTTCGAACTTTGTGGCAACAGTTGGGGAAGGCCCTTTCCTGTTTCAGCATCACAATGCCCCCGTGCACAAAGCGAGGTCCCTCCAGAAATGGTTTGTCGAGATTGGTGTGGAAGAACTTGACTGGCCTCTACAGAGCCCTGATCTCAACCCCATCAAACACCTTTGGGATGAATTGGAACGCTGAGTGCGAGCCAGGCCTAATCACCCAACATCAGCGCCCAACCTCACTAATGCTCTTGTGGCTGAATGGAAGCAAGTCCCTGCAGCAATGTTCCAACATCTAGTGGAAAGCCTTCCCAAAAGAGTGGAGGCTGTTATAGTAGCAAAGGGGGGATGAGCTCCATATTAATGCTCATGATTTTGGAATGAGACGTTCGAAGAGCAGGTGTCCACATACTTTTGGTCATGTAGTGTACCTCTGTCTCCCAGATCTGGAATACTACATTTGCTCCTATGCTCCCCACACAGCAGGCTTCCTGTTGCTCCTGGCCGAGATGACATAAAGCGAAGCAGGAGAAAAGAAAGGAAAGGACTCCAAGCTAGGCTGAAAACATAGTATCCTGATGTCTAATGTCCAAACTCTGGAAAATAAACTTTGAACTCAGAAGAAGGCCTCAATCGCAGAGGGACATCAGTGAATGCTGTGTCTTTTGTTTTTACAAGTATGGCTTTTCAATTTTATGTATTGATTGAACGGCAATTTGTACCGAAATTGAAAACATCTCGAGCTCCTGTTCAGCTGACCGAGTTTGTGATGCTAAAATGCCGACTCCACTATATGCCAAGCGAATTCACATGTGTTATTATCACAGCTGTGTACTTACCGCCACAAGCAAACATCAAGGCGGCACTCAGCAAACTGTACAAGAAAATTAGCCAGCAAGGATCATCTCACCCGTAAGCAGTTTTTATTGCAGAGAGAGATTTTAAACAAGCACGTTTAAAACAAATTCTTCCAAAGTATCACCAACATGTATCCTGCCCCACGAGAGAAAATAACATGCTTGACCATGTGTACACAAACATCTGGGATATGTACAAAGCCATCCCCGCCCCCACTTTGGCCAATCAGGTCATGTCTTTCTGTTCCTACTCTCCGCCGACAAGCAGCAACTCAAGATGGAGCCACCATCAACGAATGAGGCACTGGACAGAGGAGGCTGACTCAATGCTGCAGGACTGTTTTGAGAATATTGATTGAAATATGTTCAAAGAGTCATCCACCCTGGACTCATCCATCAACATTGAGGAATATACATCGTCAGGCACAGGCTTCATTAGGAAATGTATTGATGATGTTGTACCCACAATAACAATCCGGAAATATCCCAATCAACTCACAAAGCCGCCAGCCCAGATGGCATCCCTGGCCGCATGCTCAAAATTTACGCTGACCAGCTGCCAGGCGTCTTCTCTGACCTCTTCAACCTGTCCCTGTCCCAGGTTGTAGTCCCCACTTGCTTCAAGGAGACCACCATCGTCCCAGTGCCCAAGAAAACCAAGGTGACATGCCCAAATGGCTATCACCCCATCACACTCATTCCTGTCATCATGAAGTGCTTTGAGAGTCTGGTCATGGCACACATCAAGGCCAGCATACCAGGCACACTGGACTCACTGCAATTTGCCTACTACTCCAACACATCCACGGAAGATTCCATTTCCATAGCTATTCACATGGCCCGAACACAGTTGGACAAGAGGAACACCTATGTGAGAATGCTGTTCATTGACTACAGTTCAACACTATTGTTCCCTCCAAGCTTGTCACCATGCTCAGAACCCTGGGTCTGGACACTATGACTTCCTGATGGCAGACCATAGACTGTGTCGTGTCTTTGGCTATGCCGGATTAAGTGATATGACATGCTATTCTATAAAATCATTTCTCTGTAATTCATATACCTGATTAAGCTAATCAGGTGAATGTAAATAACTAGAAAGTCGGGGCACCACAAAATAATGTTTATAGAGCTGTTTTCTTCTGAAAAAACTCTTAAAGACCTAGTAATCTTTTACATCAATAGCAGTCAATATTTAATCCTCGCCTTATTTAGTCGCACCTGAAAGTTGTAAATTCTTGGTTATCTTCACGAACCCTGGCTAACAAGTTGAATCAGCAATACAAAATTTGGTTTAATTATTTATTTACTAAATACCTAAATAATCACACAGAATTACATCTACACAGAATGGATCATACATTGATTACAAATTATGTGTTTAAGGAAAACGTCCCTAGCGGACGGAACAGATACGACGGCTGGTTACACAAAGAGAGGGGGTTGGGTTTGAGTGAAAGAGCGGGAAGACTGAGGAGCAAAAAGGTTTTGTGTCTCTATCGGGCCGTAGGCAGCCATGCTATTGTAAATACAGTATCTCATGCATTCTAAATAACCGCCCATTTGAAAAAGGAGAATGCAATAAATATTTACTCTGAGCTGCGCTTCGGTAGATTGTTCGTAGATGGGAGACCGGGTGGTCCAGCATGGAACTCTGGTCGTCTGAAAAATGTCTCTGGTGGTAAACTGTATATGTTGTAGTATTGTTGTGTGTGTTAGACTGGATACGTCGTCCGTCTTTTCCTAGCCCACGTTTACAGCGACTGCTGCTAACTCAACGGCTAGGAGGTATCACTTCTGGAGTGAATAAGAGTTCAAAGTTCATACCAAGTTGCCATACTGTTGATGGAATTTATATGTTTAAATTAATGATTAGAATATTCCACCCTGAAACCATATAATGGTATGAAATTGATTAGAATCATAAAATTATTATTAATGATGTGTGTAGTTTTTAGTCAGTAAAAACTACACTCTATAGTATCTTAAACACAAACTGTCTGAGCAAGATTCGGTGCCGACCTTGGCTAGGGGCCACTGAGAGATTTGGGAAAGGACAGGGAGTGCTTCTCACGGTCCCTAATCTTTGTCGGCTGGGTATTGATACAGTATGTGCGTAGGATACCTACTGTTCGTGTGTATGTATGTGCGTATGATATCTACTGTTTGTGTGTGAAAGTATGTGCGTAAGGAGCCAGTATAAAATGAATGGTTTTGTACAACGGACTAGCGCGCCCATGAATAAACATTTTGACTATCATAGATGGGCCTCCGTCTTTCATTCAACCAGTATCTTATAAATCCTGGGTTGCAGACTGAGTAGTTTAATTGAATTGGGTTATGAACATTGAGAACATAATTCTCGTAACACATACTTTTAAGCTCATGCTATATTCTGGTATCGTCGAAATTCATCCTTTCGGCATGTTGACCGTCATCTTCACGTTGAAATTCAATGCTAATTTCGTTAGGTTATTATCTGAGCCCTTTTAACGTAGGACCGTCGCCCTAACGTCCTCGGAACAGAAAGTTACATTTTCGTCAAGGGGTTTATATAGTGGTGAAAGAAGGGCGTGTTTCATAGTTTACAACCCATGTCTGTTCACTTGGGCGGGGCCTCAGTGAGCAGAGTGGTGTTCTTCTGACAAACCGTCCTCTCATTAAGAAGATAAAAATTACATTTAATCTTTTCACAAATAGTTTCATATTTAAACATTTAAATTGCACAACAATTCTATGTGAATCTGATAGCTAGAATGTGTAGATTTTCCAAGATACAGTTTATGTCGTCCTATCATCAGTAAGCATGTCTCAGACTTCAACTGAACTGACATCAAATTCATTCCCAACGCATATTTTCAACTGGTTGGATTACTGAAATATGGTTCCATTTCCCATCTTTTGATGTCACCAGACTCTCTCTCAATGTTAACAAAGGGATTTTCAATAGTCACATCGGTAGAGTAGAGAGAGGAAAAAGGGGAAAGGAATTTATGGGGGTCATAAACCTCCCCCCTCAGGCCAACGTCATGACAACTGTGAGGATTGGCAACAACACCTCCTCCACACTGACTCTTAACACAGGGGTCCCAAAAGGGTGTGTCCTCAGCCCTCTGCTGTACTCCCTGTTCACGAACGACTAGGTGGTTTTGCACGACACCAACTCCCTCATTAAGTTTGCTGACGACACCACAGTTGTAGGCCTGATTACCAACAACGACGAGTCAGCCTATAGGGAGGAGGTAAGTGAACTGGCATTATGGTGCCAGGACAACAACCTCTCCCTAAACATCATCAAAACAAAGGAGTTGATTACTGTCTTCAGGAAGCAGAGGAGGAACACACACTGATCCACATCAATGGGACTGCAGTAGAGAGTAAGCAGTGTAATGTTCCTCGGCATCCACATCACTGAGGACTTGTCATGGACCAACAACACCACCACTATTGTCAAGAGGGTGCAACAGTGTCTCTACTTCCTAAGGCAGCTGAAGAAATTAGGCATGCCACCCCTGGTCCTCTCCAAATACTACCGCTGCATCATCAAGAGCGTCCTGAGCGGTTCCATCATGGCCTGGTATGGGAATTACTCCGTCCACGACCACAAGGCCCTCCAGGGGGCAGTAAAGATGGCCCAGTACAAATCTGGGGCCATGTTCCCACCCATCCAGGACATCTTCTTGAAACGGTGCCTGAGGAAGTCCCACAGCATCATCAAGGACTCCACACACCCCAGCCACGATCTGTTCACTTCCTTACTGTCAGGCAGATGTTATCGGAGCATGAGGTCTGATACCAACAGCCTCAAAGACAGTTTCCAGCTAGCACATTTGGTTCCTTGGAAGTTGTGGGAAAGTACGTTTTTGGTTTCCGATTGGTTCTGAGTACGAAGCCATACGTTTCCTGACCGGTAATACGGAACGTTTTTTAAACGTTCTGAGAACTGGAGTGAACATTTTGCTTGTTCTGGGAACATACTGTCCATTTTTAGGACGCTACGTCACCGCCATGTCTAAGGGTAGACCTCTAAAATTCTAGCCCCTTGGGTGCTGCCATAGAGTTACATTAGAAGTGCCCATCCAAAAAGGCTTAAGGTCATTGGCCACAGATAAAATGACATCAAATCATGTTATATCTATGGTATCTTTGATTGGACTGATCATGTCAACATCATACTTTCAAAATCTTAGCTAGCAGTCATCATGAGTCAAGTCGACAATCTACTGGCAAATAATTTTTAATCCTTGTCATATAAAGATGAATAATGAAGAGAAATTATAGATAAAACGTATCGGTGCTCATCGGCCATTGGACATAAACATTACACAAGTTGGAAATCGCAAATTCAACAATGAGTGGTTTAGAAGGAATCAGTGGCTAACTGCAAGCATTGCAAAGCAATCATTAGCCTGCTGTTCAGTGGAGTGGCTGTGGCTGTGTGGTCCTAAATCTAAGATTAAGACTCTCTTTTCCTAGTTTGAAATGATAAACGTTCAACATTGGCCATGCTGTCAATGAAGCATGATTTGTGCCACGCTCAAAACA
The DNA here is from genome assembly GCF_045679555.1 of Salvelinus alpinus. NCBI lineage: Eukaryota > Metazoa > Chordata > Actinopteri > Salmoniformes > Salmonidae > Salvelinus > Salvelinus alpinus. Next base: position 48,473,361 of record NC_092100.1, read on the forward strand.
ACTGTTAACTCGGTACTGCAAAATCTAACTTTAGTGAGTTCAAGACAACTGGGAACTCTGGAAAAACGAGCTACGACTGAGAAAATACATTTTGAACTTTAATCCAACTCGGAATTGGAATTCGGGAACTCAGGCCTCTTTCTAGAGCTACGACCTGAACATTACTGACATTATCATGATTCAACCTTTTTTTTCGAGTTTCCAGTTGTCTTGAAAGCACCATAAATCCAGAGAATTTGATGACAAAGTTTGATGACAAAAGTTGACGCGACCTTCCTGTTCAAGTGAGCACCACAAGGTGAGTACAAAAATGTATTGTATGCTGCTGCATAAATTATGTAATATGCCAGGGAGATATGTACAGTATACTGTAGCTAAGAAAGTAATACTAAGTGTATGTTATGTAGTAAGCTGTTAGTAGCCCATAAGTGTCACCCTAATAATTTGGTCTATTTTCACCTCTTAATTTTGCTTACTGTTCAGACTTGGTGGTGCATATGTAGCCTATAACCTGTTTTTGAGAAATGTAATTATTGAATATCGTGAGAGCTTTCATTGTCTGCTTATATGCCCCCTTTATTTATCCTTACGGTTCTGACTTGGTGTACAGGGAGAATACTGTAAAAACTGCCCATGTTCTGATTTCTGTTGCTGTACAAATAGTTATATAGACTACGTCCATCCTAGCTCGCTCATTAATGTGTTAATCGAAATTACGGATTGCCTCTTATCTACTTGTTATCCCCTTGTGCCATAGTTTGTACATCTCAATTGTCAGTAGAAACCACATTTGTTTAAGCAAGTCAGCCATATCAGCTATGTTTTTTTAAAAGGCAGTAAATGAGACTGAATGAACTGTTTTGACTGCCAGACAAGGCTCCGCTGATAGCCAGGTGTAGCAGTGGTAAGGTGTTGGGACTGCTGTTAGGACTCTGCTGTTGGGACAGCTTTCTGTAGGCCGTAACAATTTGTTGGCACAGTTTGTCACCGTTATAGTGCAATTAATGTATTGTTTAGTGCAGTGGCTTGCATCCCATTTTTTTTTTACCCACCAAGATTTACATGCTAAAATTACCACTGGTCTGGTATAAAGCAGACTGAAATATTATTATGCAGTTTTTTTATTTTACCAGATAAGTTGACTGAGAACACATTCTCATTTACAGCAACAACTTGGGGAATAGTTACAGGGATGAATGAGGTTTTGTAAGCTGGGGATTATTTGGTGACCGTAATGGTATGAGGGCCAGATTGGGAATTTATCCAGGACAGTGGCGTTAACACCCCTACTCTTATGATAAATGCCATGGGATCTTTAGTGACCACAGAGAGTCAGGACACCTGTTGAACGTCCCATCCGAAAGACAACACACTACACAGGGAATGTCCCCAATCACTGCCCTGTGGCATTGGGATATTTTTTTACTTAGAACAGTGGAAAGGGTGCTTCCTTCTGGCACTCCAACGCCACTTCCAACACCACTTCCAGCAGCATCTGGTCTCACATCCAGGGACCCACCAGGACCAACTCTGCTTAGCTTCAGAAGCAAGTCAGCAGTGGGATGCAGGGTGGTATGCTGCTGGCAAAAGCAAGTTGATTAAATTAAACCTGAAGCAGGTTTGTCTCTTGGACTTTGCCTGTGCTTAGCCATATCCTGTTTATTTCTATCCTGAAAAACGCCCCAGTATTTTCCAATGTCAAGCAAACCCATGATGCAGTCACCACCACGCTTGAAAATAAGGAGGCAGTTACTTAGTGATGTGTTGGATTTGCTCCAAACATAGGGCTTTGGATTTAGGTCAAGTTTTACTTCTAGCCATGTTTTTTTGCAGGACTGCTTTAGTGCCTTATTGCATACAACATGCATGTTTAGGAATATTTTTATTCAGTCTTGAGTGGCCCAGCCAGAGCCCGGACTTGAACCCGATCGAAAATCTCTGGAGAGACCTGAAAATAGCTGTGCAGCAACGCTCCCCATCCAACCTGATATCGCTTGAGAGGATCTGCAGAGAAGGATAGGAGAAACTCCCCAAATACAGATGTGCCAAGCTTGTAGCGTGATACCCAAGAAGACTTGAGGCTGTAATTGCTGCCAAAGGTGCTTCAACTAAGTACTGAGTAAAGGGTCTGAATACTATATACAGTTGAAGTCGGAAGTTTACATACACTTAGGTTGGAGTCATTAAAACTCGTTTTTCAACCACTCCACAAATTTCTTGTGAACAAACTATAGCTTTGGCAAGTCGGTTAGGACATCTACTTTGTGCATGACACAAGTAATTTTTACAACTATTGTTTACAGAGAGATTATTTCACTTATAATTCACTGTATCACAATTCCAGTGGGTCAGAAGTTTACATACGCTACATTTACATACGCTAAGTTGACTGTGCCTTTCCAGCTTGGAAAATTCCAGAAAATGATGTCATGGCTTTAGAAGCTGCTGAGGCTGATTGACATCATTTGAGTCAATTTGAGGTGTACCTGTGGATGTATGTCAAGGCCTACCTTGACTCAGTGTCTTGACTCAGTGTCAAACTCAGTGCCTCTTTGCTTGACATCATGGGGAAATCAAAAGAAATCAGCCAAGACCTCCCATTTTTTTTGTAGACCTCCACAAGTCTGGTTCATCCTTGGGAGCAATTCCCAAACGCCTGAAGGTACCATGTTCATTCATCTGTACAAACAATAGTACGCAACTATAAACACCATGGGACCACGCAGCCGTCAAACCGCTCAGGAAGGAGACGCGTTCTGTCTCCTAGAGATGAACGTACTTTGGTGCGAAAAGTGCAAATCAATCCCAGAACAACAGCAAAGGACCCTGTGAAGATGCTGGAGGAAACAGGTACAAAAGTATCTATATCAACAGTAAAACTAGTCCTATATCGACATAACCTGAAAGGCCGCTCAGCAAGGACGAAGCCACTGCTCCAAAACTGCCATAAATAAAGCCAGACTACGGTTTGCAACTGCGCATAGGGACAAGATCTGACTTTTTGGAGAAATGTCCTCTGGTCTTATGAAACAAAAATAGAACTGTTTGGCCATAATGACCATTGTTAGGTTCGGAGGATAAAGGGGGATGCTTGCAAGCCGAAGAACACCATCCCAACCGTGAAGCACAGGGGTAGCAGCATCATTTTGTGGGGGTGCTTTGTGGCAGGAGGGACTGGTGCACTTCACAAAATAGATGGCATCATGAGGAAAGAACATGATGTGGATATATTGAAGCAACATTTCAAGACATCAGTCTGGAAGTTGAAGCTTGGTCGCAAATGGGTCTTCCAAATGGACAATGACCCCAAGCATACTTCCAAAGTTGTGGCAAAATGGCTTAAGGACAACAAAGTCAAGGTATTGGAGTGGCCTACAAACCCGACTCAGTTACACCAGCTCTGTCAGGAGGAATGGGCCAAAATTCACCCAACTTATTGTGGGAAGCTTGTGGAAGGCTACCCGAAATGTTTTTACCCAAGTTAAACAATTTAAATGCAATGCTCCAAATACTAATTGAGTGTATGTAAACTTCTGACCCACTGGGAATGTGATGAAAGAAATAAAAGCTGAAGTAAATCATTCTCTCTACTATTATTCTGACATTTCACATTCTTAAAATGAAGTGGTGATCCTAACTGACCTAAGACAGAGAATTTTTACTAGGATTAAATGTCAGGAATTGTGAAAAACTGAGTTTAAATGTACTTGGCTAAGGTGTATGTAAACTTCTGACTTAAACTGTATATATATATATATATATATATATATATATATTTCTTTGGTATAACTTAGCAAAAAAAATACAAACCTGTTTTTGCTTTGTCATGTGTTGGGTGTTGTTGGGTGTTGTTTGTAGACTGATGAGGGGGAAAAGCAATTTAATCAATTTTAGAATAAGGCTGTAACATAACAAAATGTGGAAAAAGTCAAGGGGTCTGAATACTTCCCGAATGCACTGTATGCTATCACAAAAATTATAATTTAGTTGTGTTAAGTGCTACTGTAACATTAGAATACGATTTTTATTTTAAGTAAAACAATAGCATTTTCATTAGTGTATGTTACTGTAGGCTATATGTTAAAAAAAAGTATTCAATCACATTTTTTTGTGGAATGCCTTTGTTACAACTATGAAACAGAAAGCATATGTGTTGGAATACGTTAACAGCTTATTTTTATAACAACGAAATAAATACAAAAATACCCCAACCACCAAGAAGCACAGTCATAAGACGCGAGGTCAAATGATGAAAACATCAGTAGCCTAAACCTCATAATAAGCGCCAAGTGGCCTTGATAAATAGTGAAACTTGACACAAAAGCAATAATGGCATTAGAATGAAAGTATTCACACCTCTTGAGTTTTTCCACATTTTGTTGTGTTACAGCCTGATTTTAAAATGGTTTCAATTTATATATTTTTGTCACTGGCCTACACACAATAATCGGCAAATGTTTCACATTCCAGGCGTGGAAAGCTCTTAGAGGCTTACCCAGAAAGAATCTCAGCTGGCTGTCAAATGCGCTTCTACAAAGTATTGACCCAGGGGTATGAATACTTATTTAAATGAGATATTTCTGTATTTCATTTTCAATGCATTCACAATAATGTCTAAAAACATGTTACACTTTGTCATTGTGCGGTATTGTGTGGGGAAAAAAGTACTATGTTTAAATACAAAATGTATGTCTAATCCATTTTGAATTCAGGCTGTAACAGTGTACTGGGATACAAGGTAGTTGGGGTGATTGATTGAGGTAATATGTACATGCAGGTTTGGTTAGGTGATTGATGTAAGTACTATGTACATGTAGCTAGGGGTGAAAAGTCAAAAGTCTGGGTAGCCATTTGATTAACTGTTCAGCAATCTTATGGCTTTTGGGTAGAAGCTGTTCAGGAGCCTTTTGGTCCCAGACTTGGCGCTCCGATACCGCTTGCTGTGCAGTAGCAAAGAGAACAGATTGTGAATTGGGTGGCTGGAGTCTTTAGTGCCTTTAGCGCCATCTGTAGCGCCTTTGCTGTCAGATGCCGAACAGTTGCCATAACAAGCGGTGATGCAGCCAGTCAAGATGCTCTCAGTGGTGCAGCTGTAGAACTTTTTGAGGATCTGAGGGCCCATGCCAGATCTTTTCAGCCTCCTGAAGGGGAAGAGGCATTGTTGTGCCCTCTCAATGACTGTGTTGGTGGGTTTGGACCATGATGGCTACTTAGTGATGTGGACACCGAGGAACTTGCAGCTCTCGACCGTCTCCACTACAGCCCTGTTGATGTGAATGGGGTCGTGCTTGGCCCTCCATTTCCTGTAGTCCATGATCAGCTCCTGAGGGAGATGTTGTTGTCCTGGCACGGCCAGGTCTCTGACCTCCTCCCTGTAGATTGTCTCATCATTGTCGCTGATCAGGCCTACCACCGTCGTGTCGTCGTCAAACTTCATGATGTTGGAGTCGGCCACCAATGTGAATGCGTTCTATAGTTTATATGCTTAGAATACCAGTAAAAGTACATGTACTGAATGATATTGTAAAACATATCGAAGATAACAGCCAGACAGTAAATAATGATATGGATTTGAAAAAAGTTTTGTATTTGCACAGGCAAAAAAAAACATAACAATATTTCTCTATTGTCCATTATCACTAGCTTTGACTGAATAGCATTCCTTCATAGGCAACTCAACCGCCTGGTAGATCATATTTTTCAAGAGTTCTCATAATAGTAAAAGAACAACATATTAGTAATTTAATCATTCTTAAATTATGTTTTAGAGGTCAACAACATTTTACAACTTGGTAATTTCCCATTTTATACACAATTAGTTCAAGAAAAAGTGTGGTAAATGATGTTCGGTTTTGCGCATGTTCACTTCCTTGTTTTCAACCATCTTTGAATGGGGTGTTTAAACAAATATGTGAGTCTGATAATGAAACCCCAATGATCCTTTTACTAAATAGCATTGGTTGAGATGATAAAATGTGCGAAACAAAATGAATATGTTTAATTTAATTTAAAATTGGTTGTCAACTGCTCGGTTTTCTGAATTTAGACCTTAAACAGATAGTGCAAGGTGCAAACACAGTATTTGAGCATATGCGTGTAAAGATACCTGAGGAAATCTACACAAACACAGAAATATTCTTAATCATCAGTGACATAATCATTGATTAACTTTTCCACTGTTCCCTTAGTCACACTAGTCAAAACCCACTGGGTACACACTAACTGAATCAACGTTGTTTCCACGTCATTTCATTTAAATTTTGTTGAACCAATGTGGAATAGATGTTGAATTTGCATCTGTGCCCAGTTGGAATTCTTGTGCAAAGAGAGACCAGATACAGACCAGCTACAACAACATGACTAATGAGAGAGACCCGCTACAGAGGGAGACAGAAAGGCTGAACAAGAAGCTCAAAGGTGAGTCAACTAATGAGTCAGGAGTGCTTTCTCTATGCCAAGTTTTCTTCTGGTTACTTCATTCAATGTGAGTGGTATCAATCAATGTAACTAAAATAAGGACATGAACAACTTCTAGGGAGACCTTGTCAAGAAGGATGGAGTGTTGAATTCAATTTTTACTTCCTCTTCCTGTCTGCTTAAACCTGGGAGGAAAGCAGACAGAATTGTCTAGGGAGCGAAGCACACCTTGTGATCCTAAACAACAGAAAGGAACAGGTGAGAGAAAGAGAGAGAGGGGGGGGGGGCAGAGAGGCTATGTACAAACAATGTTTTTTTTCTGTGCCAAAATAACAGATATTTATTAATTGCTTATACGGAGTGAAAACAATCTAGATTGGTCTGACTAACTCAATTGCCTGGAAATGGGTGGATGGCACGTCACTGACCACACTGTAAGACATGAAGAGTTCTGTGTCACTAAGAAATCCCTCACTGGAGTAGTAGGATCTCAGAGAGTGGACCGTTTTGAATCTACAGTATGTGTTGTTTCTACTGCAGATATTGGCAGGATGGACAGCCTCTTAAAATGTTTTGCCAGAATTTCTGGCAACCCCATTTTTTTTGTGCCAAATTTCCGTTGACCACAAATCTCATGATGCAACTTTAAAATCTGTAAATTTCGGGGCCTCCCGGGTGGCGCAGTGGTCTAGGGCACTGCATTGCAGCGCTAGCTGCGCCACCAGAGACTCTGGGTTAGCGCCCAGGCTCGCGACCGGGAGGTCCGTGGGGCGATGCACAATTGGCCTAGCGTCGTCCGGGTTAGGGAGGGTTTGGCCAGTAGGGATATCCTTGTCTCATCGCGCACCAGCGACTCCTGTGGCGGACCGGGCGCAGTGCGCGCTAATCAAGGGAGCCAGGTGCACGGTGTTTCCTCCGACACATTGGTGCGGCTGGCTTCCGGGTTGGAGGCGCGCTGTGTTAAGAAGCAGTGCGGCTTGGTTGGGTTGTGTTTCGGAGGACGCATGGCTTTCGACCTTCGTCTCTCCCGAGCCCGTACGGGAGTTGTAGCGATGAGACAAGATAGTAATTACTAACAATTGGATACCACAGAAAAGGAGGTAAAAAAATTTAATAAAAAAAAAATATATATATCTGTAAATTTCAATTCATTTTATTTTCATATCTCTTATCAAGTTATCTTTCCCAAAAGCATGTGTATCTTGTTGCATGTAGTAATATGTACTCTTAATTAAAAAAAATACATAATTATATGTATAAAATATACATGCTTTGGCATCCCCACTGCAATTCCCCCACTAGGGGTTGCGACCCTGCCTTTGAAAATCACTAGCCTAATAGCTGGAAAGGAACAGAGCAAGACTGTGTGGAGTTTGTATACTGTTTAGAAGAAAATTACAATCTATTTGTCTGAAGAGCCTAACACTGTAAGATCATATTTTATAACTTGATAGCTTAATACTGTAAGATCGTATTTTATAATTTAGCAAGACGTGTTGGCAATAGAATAAGATTTCAAATTATGCCCACCTGACCCAGATTACAATGTATAATAGAACGTTTTTGGATTACATAAAGAACAACAGTAATTGTGGGACGCAGGTCTGTGTTACAAACAAAAAACTACAAGTGTGTTTGCTTCAGTTCCTCAGTGGCAAAGCTAGGAGAGATGAAAAAAGCCTTTTATAGTTGAAGGCTGTTTCATAAAAGTGCATTGAAATGACATAGTTTGGAGAGATGTGCGGCCGCTTGAAGACACCAGTTAGACACCCTTGTAATCGTTTTTCTAATCTTGAACCTACTCTAAAATGTCAATGAATTTTCTTGTTATGCTGTATGAACGTATCCAGAGTATTTTCAGATTCTGTTATTGATAAAATGCTTTGAAAAGTACAATAAATTAACAATGCACATAAAATCAACAGTGTAATGTTTGGATTCAGTCTTGTGTCAAGTGAACTGTTGTGTCCTCACCTTTAGTCTGATAATTTCCCCTTAATCTCCAAAGTGTTCTCTTTCAATGGCTACCATGGTGATGCATATGCTTTTTATAGTTTTACATTTCAATTTGGCCCAATTTCCAAAGGACCTCTCTGTCCTATCAATATTACCCGTCTAATCGTATGTCTGAAGACTGTTATTTGGTGGATTGGTAGTCTGAACTAGATGTGGGAAAATGGCACATGCCCACACACACAAATGATCTTAATATTTCACACAATGTACATCATTCAATAGCAGTTGTCAATAAATCATTGTTAAAGGTCCAATGCAGCCATTTTTATGAGTGTACAAAACATTAAGAACACCTTCCTAATATTGAGTTGCACCCCCCCCCCCCCCCATCACCCGCCATTTTGCCCTCAGTCAATACTGATTCCAATACTTCCACAGCGCCAGCCACCTACTACCATACCATGTTCAAAGGCACTTAAATATTGTGTCTTGCCCATTTCCCCTCTGAATGGCACACATACACAATCCATGTCTCAATTGTCTCAAAACCTTCTTTAACCTGTCTCCTCCCCTTCATCTACACTGCTTGAAGTGGATTTAACAGGTGACATCAATAAGGGATTGTAGCTTTTACCTGGATTCAGCTGGTCAGTCTAAGTCAGGGAAAGAGTAGGTGTTCTTAATGTTTGTATACTTAGTGTATTGCCACACTATGATGGTTGGAATAATACTGGGAAATTGTGAAAATAATGAAAATGACATTTTTGTGTAAGAGCTGTTTGAAAAGACTGCCTGAAATGTTTGCCTGTTTTGGTGGGATGGAGTTTTGGCCTGCCTGGTGATTTCACCATGCCAAATTAGTTAATAGACCAATAAGAAAGAGTTCCAAACTGCCAATAACAGTTCATTTGAAGTTTTCCACTCCCTACTCAGACCACTCCCAGACAGTCATAGCTAAATTCTTGCTTGAGAAATTTCTCTTTGCTAGGAAGACAATTTAAGTTGAAAACAATCACAGTAAAGTACTTAACTGTTACCCAGAAATTATTTGATATTTATATAAAATGGCTGCATTGGACCGTTAACTATACTGCCTCCACTATTATAATGCAGAAAAACATTGCCTGATCCCAGACATTTACTAGCAGATGGGTTAAATGCACATGAAAACACTGGGTCAGTCACTCCGATCAGTTTAATTAATTCTTGAAATCTATTACATCATCATGTCCTGCTGTTCAGTGAATGGCCACATTGATGCCTCCTCGATAGACTGGGGTCCCTCTATTGAAATACCATTGCATCAATATGCAGTGGACCATACTGGCCTCTTTGTCTATGGAGCACACTTTGGAGAACACTATGGAGCACAAAGATTGATTTAGTTTTTCTTCTCATCTGTTCCCCTGCTTCCTCACATTCTCCTTTATAGTATGCAATCTCAAAATACTCAAATGGTTATATTCCAATAGTGGATGTTGAAAACATTTGCTTTAGTGTAAAACATTTGCTACAGTTGGAAGCATGACTGTGCTGCTTTGCTTCAGTGTTCAGCCTCTATGTAACTGTGTACACTCAGTGTTGGTCTTCTTGCTGGGTGAGCCCTCTACTGGACGTTTTCAACGGCCAAAGGAAGCACTCGTAGTAGCCTGCAATGGCCACAAGTCAAGAAAAAATAAATACAACCCTCCTGGTTGAATTAATACTAAAGCAATGGACCTGCTATAAATGTGTAATAACCATGTTATACATTATGGATAGTAATAGGGCATATACATATCAGGCCTACGTCCCCTAGAAATCACACTTTTACCCAACTGTTCATACTCCTTTCTGCCATACATTTGTTTCACACAATAAGTTTTAGTAAATGTTATTTAAAACAAATAATAAACTCTCCCTTATTTACCTCTTTAATCATTGTTAGTTGTTAAGTTCTTTACTGAGGCTTCTTAAAATATTGTTAATTACTTTTTTATTGGATTGTCTTTTCTGCCTCAGGTTTATTGCACCGTGGAGTGTTTTGACTCAAGGCAGGCACCCATGGAATATTTACTACAGGGTTAACATGTTGTAATGCTCTAGAGCAGACTACTGTATTTTCCCATGATCCTTTCTGACATATAATCCTTAGTCTCTTATAAATACTAACTAGTTCAATATACAGTTGAAGTCGGAAGTTTACATACACCGTAGCCAAATACATTTAAACTCAGTTTTTCACAATTCCAGACATTTAATCCAGGTAAAAATAAGTAATTTAGGATCACACCTTTATTTTAAGAATTTGAAATGTCAGAATAATAGTAGAGAGAATGATTTATTTCAGCTTTTATTGCTTTCATCACATTCCCAAGGAGTCAGAAGTTTACATACACTCAATTAGTATTTGGTAGCATTGCCTTTCAATTGTTTAACTTGGGTCAAACGTTTTGGGTAGCCTTCCACAAGCTTCCCACAATAAGTGGGGTGAATTTTGGCCCATTCCTCCTGACAGAGCTGGTGTCGGCCTCCTTGTTTGCACACGCTTTTTCAGTTCTGCCCACACATTTTCTATAGGATTGAGGTCAGGGCTTTGTGATGGCCACTCCAATACCTTGACTTTGTTGTCCTTAAGCCATTTTGCCACAACTTTGGAAGAATGCTTGGGGTCATTGTCCATTTGGAAGACCCATTTGCGACCAAGCTTTAACTTCCTGGCTGATGTCTTGAGATGTTGCTTCAATATATCCACATCATGTTCTTTCCTCATGATGCCATCTATTTTGTGAAGTGCACCAGTCCCCCGTGCAGCAAAGCACCCCTACAACATGATGCTGCCACCCCCGTGCTTCATGGTTGAGATGGTGTTCTTTGGCTTGTAAGCCTCCCACTTTTTCCTCCAAACATAACGATGGTCATTATGGTCAAACAGTTCTATTTTTGTTTCATCAGACCAGAGGACATTTCTCCAAAAAGTATGATCTTTGATCTTTGTCCCCATGTGCAGTTGTAAACCGTAGTCTGGATTTTGTATGGTGGTTTTGGAGCAGTGGTTTCTTCCTTGCTGAGCGGCCTTTGTTGTTTGTTGTTGTTCTGGGGTTGATTTGCACTTTTCGCACCAAAGTGCGTTCATCTCTAGGAGGCAGAACACGTCTCCTTCTTGAGCAGTATGACGGCTGCGTGGTCCCATGGTGATTATACTTGTGTACTATTGTTTGTGCAGATGAACGTGGTACCTTCAGGCATTTGGAAATTGCTCCCAAGGATGAACCAGACTTGTGGAGGTCTACAATTTTTGATTTCTTTTGATTTTCCCATGATGTCAAGAAAAGAGGCACTGAGTTTGAAGGTAGGCCTTGAAATACATCTACAAGTACACCTTCAATTGACTCAATTGATGTCAATTAGCCTATCAGAAGCTTCTAAAGACATGACATAATTTTCTGGAATTTTCCAAGCTGTTTAAAGGCACAGTCAACTTAGTGTATGTAAACTTCTGACCCCCTGGAATTGTGATATAGGGAATTATAAGTGAAATCATCTGTCTGTAAACAATTGTTGGAAAAATTACTTGTGTCATGCACAAAGTAGATGTCCTAACCGACTTGCCAAAACTATAGTTTGTTAACAAGAAATGTGTGGAGTGGTTGAAAAACTAGTTTTAATGACTCCAACCTAAGTGTATGTAACTTTCCAACTTCAACTGTATATCTAAAAATCTAGTTTTGGTTGATTCGTAATTATGTTATGACTGACATTATGCCATTTCGGATTGTATAATCCAATAATCAACAGACATTTGAAGCCTAAATTAATAATATTTTGTATCATTTTGGGACAGTAGTTCTATTGAATTAGGTTACATTTTATATGTATATATAAAATTGGTTGTAGTAGAGCACAGATCAAACCTAGTGTTTTGTATGCCTGGAGGGTGAAGCCCTATAGCCCAGGTTTTCCCAAACTCGGTCCTGGGGCACCCCCTGGGTGCACGTTTTGGTTTTTGCTCTAGCAAAACTACACAGCTGATTCAAATAACCAACTCATCATACATGATTTTAATCAGCTGTGTAGGGCTAGGACAAAAACCAAAATGTGCACCCCAGGACTGAGTTTGGGAAACCCAGCTATAGCCTACTGCTCGGATTAAATCCAGATTATGGCACTATGCTGTATAGGCCTATACAAAGAGCTCTCCCGAGGGTGAGAATTGGAAAACACTGGTGGGCCTGGTGTCACTGTTCCACCGAGATTTACATATTCACACTCATAAGGGGCTATATACCGTAATTATGGCTAGATTACCTATAGCAAGGCAATGTGGATACAGCAGTTGGCAATAAAGAGGAGTCCCATCATGCAGTCTAGCTCTAGCCTAATCCTCAAATCATCAGCATCATTTTCTTCTATTCACTGCGAGGAGGAGGGACACCGCACATGCGCAGAAGATCCTTTAAACCACACGCGGCTCAATCACGACGTTTATCCACCGGACCACTATGAATCACACGAGCAGTCTTGTAGGAAAGGCGTGCAAATGCAGTCAGAGACACTGTAAATGCTGGCCGTTTGCTCTATTTCGTGTCGGATCATAGCTGTCCTCCTCTAGCTCAAAATGGGTTAGAGGGAGGATGCCTGCCTGGATTATCCACTTTCAACACTTTGCGAGGATGTGGAATTGGAATATCTGTTTTTGCAGAGGCATCTTGACAAAGACGGAGAGAGATAATAGAGATAGTATTTGAAATATATCTCCACTGTTCTTCTTCGTTTTCTTTCATTGTTTATTTTTTTGAGAAATGATTGCAGAATTCGTGTGCAGCGCCGTGGCTTTGGTCCTCTATGTCAACACTCTGGGCGCCGATTTCTGCTACGATGACAGGTACATGAATGAATGACATTGCTGCCCGTGGGCCTACTGTCAAAGAATACAGTGGTTTTTAATAGCGGTAGAGAATTGCTTGGCCTAGTAAAATATGTCTTAACATCTCTAGACAACATTTTGCGGTAGCGTACGGAATAGCGGGCAGAGGGAGGGTGACTTCTGTCAGTTCTCTCTGTTGGCTGCAAGGTCTCGGTAAACAGCAGGCACTTGCTTGCCAGTACTGTGTCACTGCATAAAGTTTGAGTCCTGAGAGGATCCAATGATACATAGTTGCAGGCGAGATGAACCGAACGCTACGAAATTATTAGGGGAGTAATTTGATACATTGTAACTCCATAATGCCATGCTAATAGTTGCATGAGGCAGCACCATGTACGTAGCACTGCATTAAAACCATTATCATGACCAAGTCTCGTCTTAAACAGAGATACTATGTATGACACAGTAATATTTGTTAGGGGCTGTACCGTCCACATAAACGGGTGAATAATATTTTCTGAATATCATTATTCTAACAGACAATAGTGAATGATGATCCCAAACGAATGAAATAAAACAACCCTGTTTTATATAGACGATAGGACTGAAATCAAATAAGACCAGTGCGCTTCATTAGGCAGGCTAAAACATATTGATACATTTTAATGTGGTTAATTCTCCATTAAAAAATGAACTGTCTAAAAAGTGGAAATGCGTTCAGTGCAGTCTGCCGCCGGCTGTTGTGCCTCCAGATAAATAATATTTCTCCCGGGCCTGATAATTTATTGTGCCAAACAGACTTAAGTACCTGTAAGGGCTGAAGATCTTAACACAACACCTTCCCGGTTTTATTTTACCAACGGCTGCAATACATTTGGACAGTTAAACATAATGGCCTCAGTATAATAGCTTGGTTGATTGATTTAACGAGTGATAGTGTAGTGCAAATCACACTATATTACATTTCAATATTTTATAACTGGTTTGATACATGCAGAATTGGAGGGTGGTCTCAGGGCAATTTGTATTATTCTGTGACACTCCATTTAGAATGATATGTTACATTCGGTTACATTATGAATGGAATAGAGGTTGTAAAATATCATACGATTTAGAGGACATACACTGAGTGTACAAAACATTAAGAACACCTGCTCTTTCCATGAGATACTGTAGACTGACCAGGTGAAGGCTTATTGATGTCACTTGTTCAATGACGTCAATCAGCGTAGATGAAGGGGAGGAGACAGGCTAAAGAAGGATTTTTAATAGGGATGCACCGATATGACTTTTTTGGCCGATACTGATATCCAATATTTTCCTTGCCAAAAAACCTGATACTGATAACCGATATTTAACATTTTAGCAGCCTTTTAAGCATTCTAGTACAGTTAACTAGTTGAAACAAAGTGTCATATGTTCATTTGTTCAGTTAGGAACAGATTGTTTAATAACTTGTAAATGAGAAAAATGACACATCCATGAATGTATTTTATTCCACAACAGATATTCATGACACAAATATTTTATCTGCCCCGCATTACAAAGATGGTTAAGTGGTTGGTGGCTCTTCTTACTCTCCAATCTTGACTGTATGAAGAAACTTTAAAATGATTTGAAAGAAATATAGGTTGAAACTAAAATTCAGTTAATCATTTTAGCTATAACTGCTTGAAAAAAGTACTGTCTCTAGGCTGTCATAAACTGCTATAAATGGCACAACTTCAACTTTTCAAATGTGCTCAACTGACATGACTAGTGAAATGAGAGGAAATTTACAACACGTCATCTCATCTTTCATTTATGAAATGAAAAAAATAAACAAAAAAACAACTGCTTTGTTTTAAATGAAATTAAAGTCTTGACCTATACCAGCCATGAATGAACAACAGAAAAGCCATTGGGCTTAGTTCCTTTTTTCCCTAGTGACTCTAGATGGCTGTGTTACAATATGACTGCCCATTTACAATTTTAACATTTGGGGGAGGTTTTTCTTCACAAAGAGGACCTGCTCGGCTTTGTCACAACAGAGTCTGTTTCTTTTTTTCGTCTACAATGTGTGAAGCTGCTCTGAAAAGTCGCTCACTGTCCACACTACTACAGGGAGCACCAAGATACTTGCGCACAGCTTTAGCTAAGGAAGGGAAACGGTGCTTGTTACTTCTCCAGTATCCAAGTGCATCTTCATTCCTGGGAATAGTAGGTTCTGTCAGGTATGCTAGTATCTGCAAATAATAGGGAAGGGGGGTTAGTACATTTAATACAACATATTGCATTATTCTTGCATTCCAAAGGATCATTAGGCATAGATCAACAATGGCAAATGTTGGCCGATGTAGTAACAGAAAATGAAAATACAACGCGTCTCTCTCTCACAGAGATACATACACACACTGACCAAAAAGTTATTTTGTTGGCATTTACGTATGTCCCCATTACCAGTAAAACATAATCAAAACCTAGTTCTTTCACTTACTCGCTGTGCTGTTTCGTTGTTCATTTGTTCAGTCGTTTCATTCTCAACCAAGATTTCATCATACATGTCAAGCAGTGAAATTTCAGCTCTGTTTGTGGCCTCTTCTGTCGTGGGTCCCCTTCTTTGGTGCGAACTGTCACTGTCCATTTCCATATTGTCCAGCTATGTTTGTAACATTTCACATAAACCATGTTTTTGTCTGCATCGAAGTAGCGGTCCTTGTACCTAGCATCAAGCATGGTGGCGACACAGTAAAGAGGCTCAGAGAGAATGCCACCGAATCGCTTGTTCAGAGCGTCTAGTAGAGTACTTTTGCAAGTTTTAACCCCACGGTCTGTGTCGGCAGTTTTGTTGAACAGGCATTTCAATGCCATGACAGAGGGTATCACGTCTGCTGCAGACGCAGTTGAAGAACTTACTTCTCGAGTCATTTGGTCGAATGGAGCTAGGAGGGTGCTCATGTTTTGAATGAGCGTCCACTGGTTTGTACTGATTGTTGCAGGTAACGCATAGTCGGCTGCGTACACGCCAAGCACGCATTTTTGTTCCAGCAGGCCCTCCATCATGTAGAAAGTACTGTTCCATCTGGCCTTGCAAAAGCCTTTTAATTTTCACTCCAAGCTGCTCCTGTATTGCTTGCAGGCGGCTATATGCTCGCTGTGAGTGTTTAAAATGACCCACTATCTTTCTACCGGTTGCCACTATCAAATATGCTGCATTGGGCTAAAACACCTTAGTTCACAGCCAGTTGCAGCATGTGCATTCTTCCAAAGCCTTTGTCATGTTACGTGCATTATCACGTAGCACAAGCGTGTACATTGTTCTTGGAGATTTTCCAAGTTTCAAACATGTTCTTAAATGCCATTTAAGTGGCAGCAGTGGTATGAGAAGCAGCACATTCTTGAGCATGCAATATGGCTTTCCTCAGTACGAAATCCTTGTTAACCCACTGTGCTGTCAGACTCGGCATGCTCATGGGGCTGACATCGCTGGTCCAAATGTCAGTCGTGAAGCTAATAGCAGTGACGCCCATAGCAAGTAGCTTGTGGATGTGCGATTCAACAATACTGTGTAACTCCGGTAGGGCAACATCTGAAAAATAGCGCCTACTTGGTAGTGTGTACCGGGGCTCGAGGAGAGCCAACATCATCCACAACAGAGAACGGTTGATTGTCAAGGGCAATGAATTCCATTATCTTGGCGTTAATGGATTTCGCCTTTGAGTTGTCTCGCTGAAATTGTATTACTTTTTCAAATGACTGCTGGACTTGAACTTGTTTAGTTTTTGGAAGTGTGCGCTTATTTTTTTCTGCTTTTGTTCTAAGTATTCGCTGAACGTCTGGGGGTGATGCACTTTCAAATTAGTAATTAGGTTAGTGGTATTGAAAGATTTGAATTTCTCCCCTCCTCGGGAAATAATATCAGCACAAACGTTGCATATGGCCTTTTTGTTATCTTTCGTTGAAACTTCAAAATAGAAACACACCGCAGACATTGTGGGCTAGGTTGGGAATGCTGTGTTGCAAGTGTGATACTGTATTTTTCGTGGCATCATTATGTCACCTACCTATGTTATATAGGTATGCACGTCAGCTTTGACACCGGTTTTGCACATTGGCGTTAAACTAGACATCGGGCCGATGTCGATGTTGGCATTTTTGGCTAATATTGGCCTATTCTGATATTCTCACCGAAATATCGTGCATCCCTAATTTTAAACCTTGAGACAATTGAGACATGGATTGTGTATATGTGCCATTTAGAGGCTCAATGGACAAGACAAAATATTTAAGTGCCCTTGAATGGGGTATGGTAGTAGGTGCCAGGCGGACCGGTTTGTGTCAAGAATTGCAACGCTACTGGGTTTTTCACGCTCAACAGTTTCCTTTGTGTTTCAAGAATGGTCCACTGCCCAAAGGGCATCCAGCAAACTTTACACTACTGTGGGAAGCGTTGGCGTCAACATGGGCCAGCATCCCTGTGGAACGCTTTCGATACCTTGTAGAGCCCCAACGAATTGAGGTTGTTCTGAAGGCAAAAGGGAGGGGTGAAACTCAATATTAGGAAGGTGTTTCTAATGTTTTGTATATTCAGTGTATAGTGTCATATGTCAGTCTCTGTTGTCTATACCTTTTAGCTACATGTAGGCCAAGTTGTGCACTCAACAACCCATGTTGTTAAATAGCAAGGAAAATGGCAAGGAATCAAATATGGAAGTTTTATCACAATGTTTAGTAAATCCTCCTCTCGAAATTCAGAAAGCAAATTTGTACACTAGTAGAGAAACCTCAAGTCAAGTGCCTTGACTTAACCCAGCTAATGAGTTTAAATCCAGTGTGGCACTGTGTCGAGCATAGCCAGGAGCACCGAGGGTGGCTGAGAACACTACCTGAAGATTTCTCATCGGTCTTGCTGCTCAGGAATACGTAATTATACTGCTCTCGTTACATTCAGTTGTTTTCTTGAGAAAATAAATCCTACAAGAAATTGAGTGCTCTGCTTGCTTTACTTAATGTAGGGTTTGCTGAGTCAGATCTCTATAGGACAACCCTGTTCAAAGATCACTGGTTTTACGGGTTGATTTAAGTCACCTTCCACTTACCAGTTGTTGTACATTGTAACTCATCATGGTTAAAGTTAACAACACCTTAACTACATGTTTTGTGTGATGTGTTTGCTAGCCTAGCACCAAACAACTATTTTATATGGAGGATTCTAGGGGCCTCACAAGGCTTTCCACTGTCAATGCTCTCAGCACCACCACCAGTTCCCTGCACAAACAACCCAGCCTTGAAGAGTCGTCCATTATGTGGTGCCAGAATCACCCCTGGAAGTTGGTTCTCCATCTGGCCATGGTCATCATTATCACACAGAGCCTTGACACCTGCACTAGAACATAGTGAGTCATATGTATAGTTCATATCTCAGCCTATTGCTATAATCCTGTATGAAAATAAATGGTCTGTACTCTGCAGTGTTGTGTATCCATGGATGCCATGAATACACCTTTATTTAACTAGGCAAGCCAGTTAAGAACAAATATTTTCAGATTCCACCTGCGAGAATACCATTGAAGTTCAGCTACATTCTCATACAGCTCATTATTTTGGGATTGCAGTTTCTTCAGCTCGTTCTCCAGGAACGTTATATTTCCCTTGTTCTCACTCACAACTGTGAGAAGCCGACGGACAGTTTCTAACAATTTATCAATCTTCTTTGATGTTTCTTTGGTAGCCCACTCTATGGTGGAGACTTTGAAGACCGTGGCGTCTTGTTTAGTAGTCAGGGTATTGATTACAGAGAGAAGTTCAGACATGGAAATGTCCTCTCTCACTTTTTTTTCTCCGGGGGATTTTAATTGGGGTCTGAGGTAAAGCATGTAGCACTGCAGTCTGATGATGTGGTGTGGCACTTGGTGGCCAGAGCGCTAAATGTTTCAGTTCAATGACACACTAGATTAGTCATTCTAAAGTTCATCAGTTGGGGAGAGACAGTGGAATGCCAAAATGACTAAATCAAATCAAAGTTGATTTGCCACGTGCACCGAGTACAACAGGTGTAGCCCTTACAGTGAAATGCTTACTAACCAACAGTGCAATTTTTAAGTAAAAAATAGGTATTAGGTGAACAATAGATAAGTAAGGAAATAAAACAACAACAGTAAAAAGACAGTGAATAATAACAGTTATGAGGCTATAACAGTAGTGAGGCTATAACAGTAGTGAGGCTATAACAGTAGCGAGGCTATAACAGTAGCGAGGCTGTAACAGTAGCGAGGCTGTAACAGTAGCGAGGCTATAACAGTAGCGAGGCTGTAACAGTAGCGAGGCTGTAACAGTAGCGAGGCTGTAACAGTAGCGAGGCTGTAACAGTAGCGAGGCTATAACAGTAGCGAGGCTATAACAGTAGCGAGGCTGTAACAGTAGCGAGGCTGTAACAGTAGCGAGGCTGTAACAGTAGTGGTGGCTGAAACAGTAGCGAGGCTATAACAGTAGCGAGGCTATAACAGTAGCGAGGCTGTAACAGTAGCGCGGCTGTAACAGTAGCGAGGCTGTAACAGTAGCGAGGCTGTAACAGTAGCGAGGCTGTAACAGAGGCGAGGCTGTAACAGTAGCGAGGCTGTAACAGTAGCGAGGCTGTAACAGAGGCGAGGCTGTAACAGAGGCGAGGCTGTAACAGAGGCGAGGCTGTAACAGTAGCGAGGCTGTAACAGTAGCGAGGCTGTAACAGTAGCGAGGCTATAACAGTAGCGAGGCTATAACAGTAGTGAGGCTATACAGGCACCGGTTAGTCAGGCTAATTGTGGTAGTATGTAGATGTAGGAATGGTTAAAGTGACTATGCATATATGACAAACAGAGAGTAGCAGCAGTGTAAAGAAAGTAGGAGGGGGGGTAGGTTGCCATTTAGGTTGCCAAATAGTCCAGGTAGCCATTTGATTACCTGTTCAGGAGTCTTATGGCTTGGGGGTAAAAACTGTTGAGAAGCCTTTTTGTCCTAGACTTGGCACTCCGGTACTGCTTGCCATGCGGTAGTAGAGAGAACAGTCTATGACTGGGTTGGCTGGGGTCTTTGACAATTTTTAGGGCCTTCCTCTGACACCGCCTGGTGTAAAGGTCCTGGATGGCAGGAAGCTTGGCCCCGGTGATGTACTGGGCCGTACGCACTACCCTCTGTAGTGCCTTGCGGTCGGAGGCCGAGCAGTTGCCGTACCAGGCAGTGATGCAACCAGTCAGGATGCTCTCGATGTTGCAGCTGTAGAACCTTTTGAGGATCTGAGGACCCATGCCAAATATTTTTAGTTTCCTTAGGGGGAATAGGCTTTGTCGTGCCCTCTTTATGACTGTCTTGGTGTGTTTGAACCATGATAGTTTGTTGGTGATGTGGACACCAAGAAACTTGAAGCTCTCAACCTGCTCCACTACAGCCCCGTCGATGAGAATGAGGGCGTGCTCTGTCCTCTATTTTCCTGTAGTCCACTATCATCTCCTAGACTCAGCATTTGGGAATTGACCTGTTTGTGTCTGACTCAGATTGTACATTCTTTCTGTATGATGAAATGGGGATATGTGGGAATAATATTTTCACCGATATAAAGCACTGCTTAGAGGTAGGATGAATATTTTATTTCCAACATGAGTTATAACTTAGTGTTCGGAACGGATTATGGACCTTAGTTCTTTCCTGCCTGTCTGCCAGTAATCTGTTGTTCATAAATAGCCTTGACATTATGTATTTTCCCACGGATCACATTAAGGAGTGGCTGAGTGGCTCAAACTATAATGAATCACTTGGTTTGATGACACACGCCTCTAAGTAGCTTTCTGTTCACTAACACCCTCAGCCTCGTATAATGTGCTCAGAGTGCTGTGTGTCTGTCTGTGTGTGCGTGCGAAATCGTCATCACTGACAAATCATCCCACGTACCTACCAGGATAAAGGAAATACAGACAATAAATATGTAGTCCTTCACACGTCTTAGGCATTCCTTCTTTATTCTTTCCTGCCTGTGCTGAGGGCCTGAACGTATCTGGGTTGTCTGTCTGTGTGAGGCTGACTGCCCTGTAAATAGCCCTGGCTGGCCTGCCCCTGGTTGGGTTTCGGTGGTATTGCTGTCTGAGCTGGCTCTGCTCTGCTTTGCTCTGGCTGTAGTGTCCACCCAGTGGAATAGGATGGGCCAGCCCACTCCAGTCCGGGCCCAGCACTGTGGTAATGTAGTGAGCCCAAGGGCGTCATCCCAACAGTCTGAGCATCTCTCCCACAGTCTCTCCCAGTGCCCTGTAATTAGTGGAAGCCTCCAGAGTGGCGTGGAGGCACGGACGGCAGACTCTCAACAGGCGTGCAAAGCCTCTCGCTCTAATCTTCCGTCGTCTGCAGCCAGATGGTCGTGTTTTTGCGAAGCGTTGAGGTTTTTTCTCGCCTGTGCTCTCGGGTTTGAGGTGGAGTCAAGAGCAACATGTTCAGTGCAGCCAGGATGGAGACGTCAGTGTTTTTCAGACTGAATGATGAAGCAATCTAGGAGGTGTGTGTGAGAGGGGTCCTTTGGTATTGTTCACACATTGACGTTTGTTATTTTTTTTGTTGTTGATGTGCCTCGGGATTGATTTAAACGTCATTGAGACCCTGAAGAGTGTTGATGTGTTCTCTTATTTCAATGGTTTACCATACAATACAAGGTCCTTCCACGCTTTTCTGGCCTGTCACTGAAACAGCGTAAATCAGGGATGCATTTTCAAGTCAAGCAATCATTTCCACTTATTGAGTCATGCAGTTATTGTTCTCTCTATGCGAATGCTTGGAAGTTGGCTTCTATCGTGATCAGACAGACAATTTCTCATCTACCTATAGCCCAACAAGATCAGCACACAGATATATGGGTTGACTTCCTTTCATAACTATATTTTCCAGCAGATAAAGAGCTCAAATTGTAAATGTTATTTTCACAAATGTGACATAGACTAAGAAGCTTTCAGTATTTGTTGCTAAAAATACTATTAATGAGAGGTTTCAGTATGTTGTGCATTGCTTCAGTTTTGCATAAACCCACAGAATTACTTGAAGCATTTTAGCCTTGGATTCGATCAGTTCACCTTTAGGCCGTGGGAAACCATTGACTAGATACGATGCACATTTTTCCATCAAAATTTCCATCAAAATTAACAATCGTATCGTATCAAATTTGTAAAAATGTGCTCAATATTCCAAGTTTTAACAATAAATGGTGTTGTTGATGATGCAAGGTACAGCACATAATCAGGAAGTGAGTAGGAAGTGAGGGATGGATTGGGGCTACATGTTACCCAGCAGCAACAACTCTGGGGTATATTTGACTCCCCTTTCCCTCTGGGTCACTGCCTCACTCAGTGACTGTCAACACTATTACTATTTAACCCCATCTGCGGCGCGGTGTGTGATGGCAGCTCCCACTGGGTGATCTGTGTGTCGGCTGGTGTGACCCTACCGTGCTGAGGTGAACTTTCTCAGTCATTATCCCACTGAGCTCTCACTGTCTGAGCACTGCTTCAGGTGATCAAACCTGGATTTGGGATTTTTTTTAAATCATGGGGATTTGTGGAGAGTAATAACTTTTGGATAGGTATCTACTGTGTAGTAACATACTATATATTTGTTTTAACATAATGTCAAAGTGATACATCCTCTGTAATACATCACTATAGGTTGATTCAAAACAGTAGTGTAAAATGTGTGCAAGTCAATTAACTTTTGATTTACAGTCCTTATCGATAGCATTTAACATGATGAACGTGTTCCGGAGATGCCACCAGATAGCCATAACCGCCGTTGTCCAGATGGTGTCTAGACTTAAGACAGGGGACTTAAGATAGGGGACATCCATCCATCGGGTTTTACCCTCTCTCCATGGGAGAAATTGGATAGGCCTGGCCCATTCTGCTGCTGTAGTAGGGGAGTAAATTGCCTCTGTGATTGCCTGGGCAGATGATTGTCATGTGTGAGGTGCAGTTGGAATAGGGTGATTGTGGGTTGGCCTGATCAGTCACTGCCCACCGGTTCATGAAAGACCCTGTGCACAGACAGACAGCTTCACAGTCAGTCTTCCCAAATTCAGCAGCCCTGGATGCTTTGTAATCGTCCCACTGGAACCCACAGAGATGAGGAACTGGCCATAAGTAGTTGTCGGGTTTACTGCTTTGTGGTGGACAGCATTAAAGATGAACTTGAACCACGCTACACAAGAGTTTAATCAGCGCCCTCTTTGCCTTTTCACAATCTCTTTGTTGACTATTTAATTAAAGCCAACAGATTATCTCTCCAAATGTATCATGTGGTGCGCCTACCACCCCTCTTGACACACACACACACACACACACACACACACACACACACACACACACACACACACACACACACACACACGTTTATACACACCCACACGGAAACTAATCATAATCACCTTAGACGTACATATAACGGCAGATTGAATTATCCAGCATTAAAATTGTTCACATGGGCAGCAGTGCATTGTGAAACATTTTACAGCGCAACAAAGTAATGAGACGTACTGTAAGTACTTAAGCTGCCAGAAGAAGACTTGAAGCTTGTCTGGGCAAAAATCATCTTTTTTGAAAAAGCTGCTTGGTCAAAGAATAAAACCCTTGCAGCAACACGATACTGCACTCTCCACAATGGCTGAAGGGAGTCCCCCCTCTGTAAAGGTTTGGTGTAGTGTTTCCTCCCATCATTAGACATGGGTTTTAAATCATTTGATTTCATGCGGGTGAGTCGGTAATGGGTCTAGACAAGGCCTTGGATTCAGAGGGCCAATGTTGGCTGATGGATCTAATGCCGTGTCCAGGCCCGGGTTGCCGAGCTCTCTTCATATTAATGGGATTAACAAGGGTTTTGGATGAGAGGGCGACTGTAAGCAGAGAACCCAATCCATTAGAAACAAGAACTCCCTTGTTGCCAATATCAAACAAGGATGCTATAGTTCATCGGTGGCCTTGTTTTCCTGTAACATGGGACATTGGCACGTTGTGATAAGACTATTGACAGCCTGGCCCGGGCCTGGGCCTTTGTGCATTGTGCATGGACTGTGTGCATTGTGAATGGACTGTGTGCATTGTGAATGGACTCTCACTATTCTCCCTGGGCCCAACGAAGGTCCTTATTTGTCACAGATGGGCGAATTAAGACCCTGGTTGTGTCGGCTGTTGTTTTGGGCAGATAATGAAATAAGACCTCACTGTTGTGGCACCTTTGTGGGCCAACTTGTCAGAACCAACCGGGTCCGCTCCTTGTGGGTGTACGTGCCTGGGTTAATGTAGCCTACTCAATGGGAGGGAGAGCTCCGTTTTGCAATGGCCAACCCAAGCTGTTTTGTTGTGTCCACTCAGCAGTGGGTGGCATGGCTGTGGGATGGAAGGATGTCGGAAGAGCTGGGAAAGAACAAACTGAAGTGACTTGTGATAAAAGTGTAATATTGTATCCAGTGCTGCAAAATACAAGTGTTGGATTTCTTTGACGTTCTATTATTATTGTGGTCAAAGGGGTTTCAAATATGATTACAGCATCCTGTTTTTGGAGAGTGAGTCAGATGTAGGACACGTTAGTTTGATTTAGCTACTGTACTGTTGGCGAACAGGCAATCCTCTCAGGTCGACCTCCAGAGGGACGTGATAGGCCTACTGCTACTGTCCTCACTGCTGAGGTCATTTTGATGCCACAGATGGGTTTGTTACAGCAGAAAGAGAAAGAGAAGGATTAGGCCATATTGTGTTGTCAGTCAAAAAGTATTTTGATGGTGATTTGTGGGTAGGCTGTGTGGGAGGTGCTTGCACTGAGGACCTTTATGTTTTCCAGGTCTGTGTGATGGAGAACCCATCTCAGGTTGTCACGGTCTGTCTCTAATTGCTACTGTAAAAGCATGAGTCCTCCCAGCGTACCTTTGAATTCACGTCACTGCGTCGTCAGACAACCTCTGGGACATCGGCACATATTAACATCCAGACGGTACTGTCTTTACTGTATATCGTTTCTCTTAAGTGGGTGAAAAAACAGCTTGGAAGTGGGACCCCCAGCATTTCATCAAATTGCTACATTGAGAGAGGGCAAGAGTTGAATCCACTCCAGCACTGTAATCTAAGCTCTCTGAGCTTTTCACCAAGTGGTTGTGTGGGATATGAAAGAATGAAACCAGAGCTGTTGCAATGTTAAGTCATCGCTAGTGGAGCTGGGGCAAACTTCATCCCAACTTTTTTTCCCTGAGCTCAGTCTAACCCAGGCTGGCTGTTATTTTAATGTCTGCTGAGCAGTGGGGGTTTTGTCAACCCTATTTCTGTTTTGGCCATAACTGTTTTTTTGTGTGTGTTGGAAAGTTGCATACAAATGACATTATTTGCACAACAAGTAACAACTATGGTGATGAAGTTTAGTGTGTAATAGATTTTTTTCTAAATCCAGAGGAAGACAAGTCTGACATTTCTCCAGATAGAGAAAGACTCATGTTATATTGCATTTCTCATTTTCAGCCAACTCTCTCCGTCTCTCTCTCTCTCTCTCTCTCTCTCTCTCTCTCTCTCTGTGTCTCTCTTCTATCTCTCTCTCTCACCATCAAACGTATTTATTTTTAAACAGCAAATTCTTCATGAAGACTTCACCAGTGAGTCAGCGATAGACAGTGTCAGTTTGAAACGTGAACACATTTGATTCCCATAGTTTATTTTGGCTATGCATTGACCCTCAGGATCGCAAAACATATTATAGGCATACTGTATATGTTGGCATAATGTACATGTTTTTCCCCCCTCTAGTGATCCAGCCAAGTGAGGTCTTCCTCTCCGACGTGAGGAGGATACACATGGCGAGTGACAAAGGTTTATTTTTGGTCGGTGAGGAAGTTTGGGGTTCTGAGAGAGTGGTGCAAATTATTTGATTTGACTTCTTGGCCCCTGAGGTTTGAGAAGCTGTAGTGGTGTGCTGTCAGCTCATCTGCCAGACTAATGAGACTTCCTAAATGTGCTCTCAAGAAAAATAACGAAGTGGTCAATGTGGAGGAGAGAAAGAGAACGTGAACTGATCTCTGATCTGCTGTCTGTTGGCTCATGCTGCTGAGAAGACCTTGGGCTATCTGTTCTCAGTCTGCACAGAACAGCATGAGTACTGACCATCAACTCCTGCAGCCTAAGGACTAGACTTAAAGGACTTTTACCTGAGGAGCTGTTAGAGATGTCATCACCACATCGGAGGCTTTGCATGGGTATTCTTTAGGCATCGGCACCAGCCACACCATCATCAGCCTGTCTAGTAAGGAGCAGTTTAAGTCAATCCATCCTAGTATTGATTGGTGTTTTAAGCTCTGATTTGCTTCAGGGTGAGGGACTGCTGATAAAGCCTGGCGTCTTCATGAA
The DNA here is from genome assembly GCF_045679555.1 of Salvelinus alpinus. Classification (NCBI taxonomy): domain Eukaryota; kingdom Metazoa; phylum Chordata; class Actinopteri; order Salmoniformes; family Salmonidae; genus Salvelinus; species Salvelinus alpinus. Next base: position 48,499,944 of record NC_092100.1, read on the forward strand.
GCCATTCACATCTGAGCGGGAACTCTTTGCAACAAATTGTCACTCATCATGGCTCATTTGGACCCACATTACAGGATTGGTAATGTGGTGCGCTTGTCACTCTCTCTGATTGATGTGTCTGAGTACTGAATGGCAGCTAGCTAGCACAGCCCGGTAATCCTCAGGTTGGTGTATTGTGTGCTCACTGGACCCAGGCTATTTATTTGAACAGAATAGATTGACAACATTATCTGTGATCTCCTTCTGGAACGCTCCACAGCTATTGTCATTTGCCATAGAGGCATTAAAGACTGACATTATGGGGGTTGATTTCTGTTGATGAATAAAAGTGTGGGTCGTAGGTCGGTACTGAGTCACAGATGTCTGGTCTTCATCGGAATACTTTTTTCAATTTTCATTCAACCCCAGTTTGACAATAAAGGGTTTTAGTGTCTCTTGCCTGCAATTTCACAGCGGTATATGCTTTTATGCATTATATATACACCCTGGGCCTGGATTCCGTCTCAAAATGGCTTGTGCACTTAGCCTACATATTGATGAATGGTGCCGCAAAGCCCATTTTTTGGGGGCTAGCACAAGGAAATGAAAATGCACTAAAATGACTCTTTCATATCTTCTTAACGTGTGATCCATAGCATGTGGGGCCTGCTGACACGCAGAGATTTGAGGTGTGTCTGGAGACGTGGTGTATCTCACCCGCTGGGTGCCGTATTGGGAAGGGCGTCTGGGAGTAAACCTTGGGAGTGATTGATACTGGGTGTCATGAGAAACAGATGTGTTTGTGTGTTCCATGAGCCTTTAATTGTGTGGTAATTACTCGACATGAACAAAGATGGGGGTCTCTGGTAATCAGAAGCCTTGGGAAAGAATACTACCAGGTTACATTTCCATTTCTCAGGATGCAGTGTGGTAACACATGGCAGCTGTGTCTGATCGACGAATCTTGCGGTGAGAAGAGTTGTAAGATGTCTGTTGGACAAGGGTGACCCAAAGAAGTAATTTCAAAAAGACAGTCCGGTGACCTTAGATGTTTCAGTTGTTTCATTTTGATGTCCTGCTGCCCGACGTGATCGCAAGCTGTGCTCCCAGGGCGCTTGTTCTTGTCAAAAGCGAGCAGAAACTGAAAACTAGGAGGCGTCTCGTCTGAAAGTGCCTAAACTACACGTTAGACATGTTCCCTTCAAAATCAAACAGACGAATCCATGGTTGCTGTGAATTTTTGCTACTCTGCACAACATTTGGGATTGATCAAAATCTTGAAAGTTTCAACGTTTATTTGCCATGTGCACAGGATAGAACAGGTGTAAAACAGTACAGAGAAATTCTTACCTTGAGAGCTCTTTCCCAACAATGCAGTAATAATAACATGGGCACTAATAACATAATAATAATACAAAATAGAATTAAACAGAAATACGATGTGAGTTAAAGAAACACAAGAATGCAAGGACAGTGCATTCGGAAAGTATTCAGACCCCTTGACTTTTTCCATATTTTGTTACATTACCGCCTTATTCTAAAATTGATTAAATCGTTTCCCCCCCCTCATCAAACTACACACAATACCCCATAAAGACAAAGCAAAAATGGGTTTTTAGATTTTTTTACACATTTATATATTTTTTTGACTGAAATATCACATTTACATAAGTATTCAGACCCTTTACTCAGTACTTTGTTGAAGCACCTTTGGCAGAGATTACAGAGGAGGAGTTTCTCACATTCTTCACTGCAGATCCGCTCAAGCTCTGTCAGGTTGGATGGGAAGCGTCGCTGCACAGCTATTTTCAAATCTCTCCAGAGATGTTCGATCAGGTTCAAGTCCGGGCTCTGGCTGGGCCACTAAAGGACATTGAGACTTGTCCCGAAGCCACTCATGCATTATCTTGGTTGTGTGCTTATTGTCACTGTCCTATTGGAAGGTGAATCTTCGCCCCAGTCTGAGGTCCTGAGCGCCCTGGAGCAGGTTTTCATCTTTCCCTCGATCCTGACTAGTCTCCCAGTCCCTGCCACTGAATAACATCCCCACAGCATGATGCTGCCATCACCATGCTTCACCGTAGGGATGGTGCCAGGTTTCCTCCAGACATGACACTTGGCATTCAGGCCAAAGAGTTCAATCTTGGTTTCATCAGACCAGAGAATCTTGTTCCTCATGGTCTGAGAGTCTTTAGGTGCCTAAAGCATGCTGTCATGTGCCTTTTACTGAGGAGTGGCTTCCATCTGGCCACTCTACCATAAAGGCCTGATTTGGTGGAGTGCTGCAGAGATGGTTGTCCTTCTGGAAGGTTCTGTCATCTCCACAGAGGAACTTTAGAGCTCTGTCTGAGTGACCATGTTCTTGGTCACCTCCCTGACAAAGGCCCTTCTCCCCTGATTGCTCAGTTTGGCTGGGCGGCCAGCTCTAGGAAGAGCCTTGGTGGTTCCAAACTTCTTCCATTTAAGAATGATGGAGGCCACTGTGTTCTTGTGGACCTGCAATGCTGCAGAAATGTTTTGGTACCCTTCCCCAGATCTCTGCCTCAACACAATCCTGTCTCGGAGCTCTACGGACAATTCCTTCGACCTCATGGCTTGGTTTATGCCCTCACATGCACTGTGAACTGTGGGACCTTATATAGACAGGTGTGTGCCTTTCCAAATCATGTCCAATCAATTGAATTTACCACAGGTGGACTCCAATCAAGTTGTAGAAACATCTCAAGGATGATCAATGGAAACAGGATGCTCCTGAGTTCAATTTCAAGTCTCATAGCAAAGGGTCTAAGTACTTATGTAAATAAGGTATTTCTGTGTTTTATTTTTTATACATTTGCAAAAATGTATAAACCTGTTTTCGCTTTGTCATTATGGTGTGTTGTGTGTAGATTGCTAAGTATTTTAAAAAATGTAATCCATTTTAGAATAAGGTTGTAACTTAGAACTTGGAAAAAGTCAAGGGGTCTGAATACTTTCCGAAGGCACTGTATATACATGTCAGTGCCAGTACCTTATTCAAAGTGCAGGGGTACTGGAGTGGTTGAGGTGGGTTTATACATTAAAAGTGGAAAGTGACATACAGTACTAGCAGGGATATATAAATACTTATGGTGATATACTAATGGTAATACTGTATACTGTACACCTAAACAGGAGTGATAGCCTTCATGTAGGTCCTGGATGACTGGGGGCTCGCCCTCAATGATGCACTGGGCCATCCGCACCAACCTCTGTTGGACCTTCCTGTCGCGTTTGGTAAAGTTGCCATACCAGATGGTGACACAACCAGTCAGGATGCTCTCAATGATGCAGATGTACTAGTTCCTGAGGATCTGAGAGGCCATGCCAAATCGTTTCTCCCTCCTGAGGGAGAATGGGCGTTGCCGTGCCTTTCTTCACGGCTGTTTGGGTGTGAGAAGAGCATCTTAAGTCCTCAGGCCTCTACAAAAGCTGGCCTATATTTTAGCCCACCACTTTGTGTCATGCTTTTCATACAAATGGGACATCTTCAGATTAATTGCGGTACACTTATGTCACCTATTGTCAGGCTCAAAATATTTCCTGGTATTTGACCAGGAATCCTGCAGCAACTGATGTGCAGCCAGGCCTGTCTTTGGGAGCCTGTGTTTGAGTGCAATACAAGCTTGTAGTGTATTTGAGTTTTAAAAAGCCTTCAACATTTTTGTAATTTCCACTTTGAAATTTCCGACTTGATTTGCCCTAACAAAAAATGTATCAATCACTACAAAAATGTCCATTAATTACAATCCACATAATAATTCAAATTTCCTGTTGCTGCAATTAAGATCCTACATCTGTATGCAGAATCTGGCCTGATGTGAAATACAATGAGGCTCAATAATGCTTAATTTGATCCAGTTTTCTATAGCAGGAAAAAAATCTGAAAGGTTGCTGAATCGAATCCCCGAGCTGACAATGTAAAAATGTGTCGTCCTGCCCTGAACAAGGCCGTTAACCCTCTGTTCCCTGGTAGGGCGTCATTGTAAATAAGAATTGGATGTCCCATTTCCTCGCCTGGTTAAATAAAGGTTACAAAGTTTTTTAAATACACGTAAGACGAGCATTACGCTTTGAAGCGTATTTCTTTATTTAACCATTGAGAACACATTCTGTTTTACAATAACGACCTGAAAGTAACTTGATTTAGCAGCATCTGGGAAAGAGCAGTTAGACGTTAAACATTAGTCAGTGAAATTATCCTCCCCTTTCTTTTTGGCCAATGGTGTTGTGCCTTGGGCTTATTTCAGGCCAATTGGCAGTTGGTTCCTTGCGAGTTTGCAGTTACACAATTTAAGATCTTGGCCCTCACCCTGAACAATTACAATCCCTCAGTTGACTGCCGTGATTAGCTGTTCTTGCTCTCCATGACACACTCAACACTAGTCACCTATACCGGAAAGTGGTAGCACTCATTCCTGAATAGCCGTACATGTTAGAGTTTTAACAGCCTCCTCTCTGAGGCTAGAGACATTAGCACTGGGGCCCCGCAGGGTTGTTTGAGTTTACCCATCTTATTCACACTGTACACAAATGAATGCAGTAAATGGGCTCCCGAGTGGCGCTGCGGTTTAAGGCACTGCATCTCAGTGCTATGGGGTGTCACTACAGACCCTGGTTCTATCCCAGGCTGTATTACAACCGGCCGTGATTGGGAGTCCCTTAGGGCGGGGCACAATTGGCCCAGTGTCATTAGGGTTTGGCCAAGGGTAGGCTGTCATTGTAAATAAGAATTTGTTCTTAACTGACTTGCCTAGTAAAATAAAAATCCTGATAACTATATTGTCACATTTTCTGATTATACTGCCATTCTTGGTCTGATGTATAAAGATGATGATATGTACAGCTCAGGGATTCAAAGATTTGTCAAGTGGTGTGATGAGCACCATCTCATCCTTAATGTAAACAAAACGGGGGAGATGCCAACAATGCCTCTATTTCCTACGTAGACTCAGGGTTTTTGGAGTTGACCAAAAAATGCTCCTGTTCTACCATGCGGTCATAGAGAGTATCCTGAGATTCGGCCTCAGTCTGGTTTGACTATTTATCAGTCCAATTGAAATCCCAAGTTTGCTGCCTGATACAAACGGCCATGAAGGTCATGGGTGTGAGGCAACATCCTTCCCTGCAGAGTAATTCTGAACAGACCTTTATCAGACAAGCGCAGAAAGTAATTTCAGGTCAGATCAGATCAAATCCCTCCCATGTACTTTACTCTGAGTATCAGCTCCTCTCCTCAGACAGAGACTATAGGGTCCCTCCTCCCCTCAGACAGAGACTATAGGGTCCCTCCTCCCCTCAGACAGAGTCTATAGGGTCACTCCTCCCCTCAGACAGAGACTATAGGGTCCCCACATGTAAGCTGAATAGATATTGGCTGGAATAGATATTGGCTGGTGTTTTTACAGACATTTTCCAATCCTCACTTGACCAGCAACACGTGCCAGTATTGTGGAAAAACTCAATAATTATACAAATTCCTAAAGCATCTAATCCCTCTGTGCTGAATGCCTACCGCCCTGTCGCCTTGACATCCTTAGTAATGAAATGCCTTGAGAAAATTGTGAAAAGTCATATTCTCAGCGTCACCCAGAAGCTCCTCGACCCATTTCAGTTTGCCTATCAGCCTAGCAGAGGAGATGAATGATGCCATTCCTACCCTCCTTAACATGGTCTATAGACATCTAGAGGGTGCCAAATCTCATGTCAGGGTTCTGTTTGACTTTTCTTCTGCCTTCAACACAATCCAGCCTTACATTCTGGCACAGAGACTCATTCGGGACTTCTCCTTAGATGGGGGGCTGGTTTTGTGGCTGTTTGACTTCCTGAACCAACGCTCACATCGAGTCAAAATAGGTCCTCACTCGTCAGACATACGCAATACCAACACAGACTCTCCTCAGGGATGTGTTTTGTCCCCACTCCTGTACATCTTGTACACTAATAGTTGTACTAGTTCCCATCCTGACAGACACCTCGTTAACTTCGCTGATGACACTGCCTTGATCAGCCTGTTGCATGATGACGAGGAACATCCAAGCCCGGTTCTAGATGACTTTGTAGAGTGGTGTGACGAATCACACTTGGTCCTCAATACCAACAAGACCAAAGAGATGTGCATAGACTTCAGGAAGCATACAACACCTACCTCTGCAACATCTATCAGAGGTCAGAACATAGAGATTGTAGAGGAATACAAATATCTGGCTGTCCTCTTGGACAATAAGCTTCAGTGGAGAAAATGTACAGACCTGATCTACAAAAAGAGCCAACAGAGACTGTACTTTCTCAAAAAGCTGGGATCTTTTCGTGTTGACTGTACTATACTGACTCTGTTTGACAAATCTTTCAGTGAGAGTATTTAAACTTTTTGTATTGTTTGTTGGTTTGGCAATGCCACTGTCATCCAGAGAAATATGCTGAGAAGGATTATCACCACAGCAAGCAAGGTACTTGGAGTCAAACAGACAGGCCTGGATGAGATCTTTAAGGTCAGGGCCCTCCGCAAGGCTCACAAAATCATTTTAGACCCGAGCCACCCCCTGTACCCGGACTTTGAACTACTCCCCTCTTGGCGCCAGTATAGGGCACCCATCGGCAGGAAAAACACAACTAGACAATCATTTGTGCCAGGTGTGATATCCCTCCTAAATAGCTTGGGCTAACGTTCCTATCTACCCAGTAAGGCCAGCAGGCTAACGTTCCTATCTACCCAGTAAGGCCAGCAGGCTAACGTTCCTATCTACCCAGTAAGGCCAGCAGGCTAATGTTCCTATCCACCCAGTAAGGCCAGCAGGCTAATGTTCCTATCCACCCAGTAAGGCCAGCAGGCTAATGTTCCGATCCACCCAGTAACGCCAGCAGGCTAATGTTCCTATCCACCCAGTAAGGCCAGCAGGCTAATGTTCCTATCCACCCAGTAAGGCCAGCAGGCTAATGTTCCTATCCACCCAGTAAGGCCAGCAGGCTAATGTTCCTATCCACCCAGTAAGGCCAGCAGGCTAATGTTCCTATCCACCCAGTAAGGCCAGCATGCTAATGTTCCTATCCACCCAGTAAGTCCAGCAGGCTAATGTTCCTATCCACCCAGTAAGGCCAGCAGGCTAATGTTCCTATCCACCCAGTAAGGCCAGCAGGCTAATGTTCCTATCCACCCAGTAAGGTCAGCAGGCTAATGTTCCTATCCACCCAGTAAGGCCAGCAGGCTAATGTTCCTATCCACCCAGTAAGGTCAGCAGGCTAATGTTCCTATCCACCCAGTAAGGCCAGCATGCTAATGTTCCTATCCACCCAGTAAGGCCAGCAGGCTAATGTTCCTATCCACCCAGTAAGGCCAGCAGGCTAATGTTCCTATCCACCCAGTAAGGCCAGCAGGCTAATGTTCCTATCCACCCAGTAAGGCCAGCAGGCTAATGTTCCTATCCACCCAGTAAGGCCAGCATGCTAGTCTTTTTTTATTGGTATGTAACTGTTATGAAAGTTGTATTGTCAATTTTGTTTTGTATTTAAACGGCACTTTAAACGTGTACATGACACTGCAGCAAAATGTCTCTATGGGGACAATAAAGTCAGTAATTAAGTAAGATATAAATAAGCACTCATTCATTCCCATGTCCATCACATACTGTACCTAAACAGCAATAAGTAAAGCTCAGCTGTGTTAGGACACCACTGTGGCTCAGTCACTTACAACACCAGGGTTGTGGGTTTGAGTCCCATGGGGGACCAGTACAAACAAAACATGAAAATGTATGCAACCATTACTGTATGTCGCTCTGGATGAGAGCGTCTGCTGAATGACTAAGTATGTAGCTAAATGATAAGGGTAATGCAGTGTATGTATTATGTTGAGTGTGTAATGTACAGTGTCTATTTTGTACACAGCAGTACTGTGTGTCGAAGACAATTTTCCCCTTGGGACATTAAAGTTCATCCTATCCTAGTTAAGCCCAGCTGTTGCATTAGCCTAAAACTCACTTTATTAAAAAAAAAAAAAAACTCTGCGCAAACACCACAATGCATAATGTAGTTCGTGACCTTGTGGACGATACAGCGGTAGTGTTTAATGCTCAAGCATCTTTGGAGAGCATATTCAGCTCTGCTATAATCATCGTGAAGGATCTCGTGTCAGTGAAAAGGGCTTCTGCCTTGCTTCAGGTGTACTGTGCTGCTTTATTCCTATGTCCCGCTTTGATTTATAGTGGAAAGAGCTGTTTGAAAGAACAATTTCTCTTGATATATATATATATGCTCGGAAGCCCTCAGAGCTCATGGTGGTTCACAGTGTAACATTTTTCCCCCTTGTGGAATGGTTGTCATTGTTTAATATCAACGAGTTCAGCCCCATTAAATTCCCGTTAGTCATCATCTTGGGCAGGATCATCTCTTGCGTGGGACAGAGCCAGTGAGGGCTAGGTAGGCTGCATCTGCACTGGGTAATCGGAGCTGGGTTTGAGATGAGCCGTAGGTCAACTGCACTGCCGCGTGCGTTCACCACAGTGTGTCTCAGCGATGATTCAGCCGCCCCTAATCAAAAGCACATTTTGTGTGCGGTTATGCAAGTCCCCTCCAAAACGCTGCTGGTAACGCTGAAGTGCTGTGGTGGACGTCGCCTCACATGAGACGTTTGCCTCTTCCCTTTGCGCTGATCTTTTCTTCTCTCAAAGGAGAGATCACGACACACAGACAATTTGGCACCCTGAATTGTTTTCTCATTAAGGCATTTGTTTTCTCTGTGTGCAAGCTCTGAAGGTATTACAAATAAAACAGCGGACAACCCACCGAAGCTTTAATTATTTGCAGATTTGTCTGACTTCAAATCAAATCAAATCAAATTTATTAGTCACATACACATGGTTAGCAGATGTTAATGCGAGTGTAGCGAAATGCTTGTGCTTCTAGTTCCGACAATGCAGTAATAACAACAAGTAATCTAACCTAACAATTCCGCAACTACTACCTTATACACGCAAGTGTAAAGGGATAAAGAATATGTACATAAAGATATATGAATGAGTGATGGTACAGACGGCATAGGCAAGGTGCAGTAGATGGTATAGAGTACGGTATATACCTATGAGATGAGTACTGTAGGGTATGTAAACATAAAGTGGCATAGTTTAAAGTGGCTAGTGGTCCATGTATTACATAAGATGGCAAGATGCAGTAGATGATATAGAGTACAGTATATACATATACATAAGAGATGTGTAATGTAGGGTATGTAAACATTATATTAGGTGGCATTGTTTAAAGTGGCTGGTGGTACATTTTTACATAATTTCCATCAATTCCCATTTTTAAGGTGGCTGGAGCTGAGTCAGTTTGTTGGCAGCGGCCGCTAAATGTTAGTGGTGGCTGTTTAACAGTCTGATGGCCTTGAGATAGAAGCTGTTTTTCAGTCTCTCGGTCCCTGCTTGGATGCACCTGTACTGACCTCGCCTTCTGGATGATAGCGGGGTGAACAGGTAGTGGCTTGGGTGGTTGTTGTCCTTGATGATCTTTATGGCCTTCCTGTGACATCGGGTGGTGTAGGTGTCCTGGAGGGCAGGTAGTTTGCCCCGGGTGATGCGTTCTGCCGACCTCACTACCCTCTGGAGAGCCTTACGGTTGTGTGCGGAGCAGTTGCCGTACCAGGCGGTGATACAGCCCGACAGGATGCTCTCGATTGTGCATCTGTAGAAGTTTGTGAGTGCTTTTGGTGACAAGCCGAATTTCTTCAGCCTCCTGAGGTTGAAGAGGCGCTGCTGCGCCTTCTTCACAACGCTGTCTGTGTGGGTGGACCAATTCAGTTTGTCCGTGATGTGTACACCGAGGAACTTAAAACTTTCCACCTTCTCCACTACTGACCCGTCGATGTGGATAGGGGGGAGCTCCCTCTGCTGTTTCCTGAAGTCCACAATCATCTCCTTTGTTTTGTTGACGTTGAGTGTGAGGTTATTTTCCTGACACCACACTCCGAGGGCCCTCACCTCCTCCCTGTAGGCCGTCTCGTCGTTGTTGGTAATCAAGCCTACCACTGTAGTGTCGTCCGCAAACTTGATGATTGAGTTGGAGGCGTGCATGGCCACGCAGTCGTGGGTGAACAGGGAGTACAGGAGAGGGCTCAGAACGCACCCTTGTGGGGCCCCAGTGTTGAGGATCAGCGGGGTGGAGATGTTGTTACCTACCCTCACCACCTGGGGGCGGCCCGTCAGGAAGTCCAGGACCCAGTTGCACAGGGCGGGGTCGAGGCCCAGGGTCTCGAGCTTGATGACGAGTTTGGAGGGTACTATGGTGTTAAATGCTGAGCTGTAGTCGATGAACAGCATTCTCACATAGGTATTCCTCTTGTCCAGATGGGTTAGGGCAGTGTGCAGTGTGGTTGCGATTGCGTCGTCTGTGGACCTATTGGGTCGGTAAGCAAATTGGAGTGGGTCTAGGGTGTCCGGTAGGGTGGAGGTGATATGGTCCTTGACTAGTCTCTCAAAGCACTTCATGATGACGGAAGTGAGTGCTACGGGGCGGTAGTCGTTTAGCTCAGTTACCTTAGCTTTCTTGGGAACAGGAACAATGGTGGCCCTCTTGAAGCATGTGGGAACAGCAGACTGGGCTAAGGATTGATTGAATATGTCCGTAAACACACCAGCCAGCTGGTCTGCGCATGCTCTGAGGACGCGGCTGGGAATGCCGTCTGGGCCTGCAGCCTTGCGAGGGTTAACACGTTTAAATGTTTTACTCACCTCGGCTGCAGTGAAGGAGAGCCCGCAGGTTTTGGTAGTGGGCCGTGTCAGTGGCACTGTATTATCCTCAAAGCGGGCAAAAAAGGTATTTAGCCTGTCTGGGAGCAAGACATCCTGATCCGCGACGGGGCTGCTTTTCTTTTTGTAATCCGTGATAGACTGTAGACCCTGCCACATACCCCTTGTGTCTGAGCTGTTGAATTGCGATTCAATTTTGTCTCTGTACTGGGACTTAGCCTGTTTGATAGCCTTGCGGAGAGAATAGCTACACTGTGTGTATTCGGTCATGTTTCCGGTCACCTTGCCCTGGTTAAAAGCAGTGGTTCGCGCTTTCAGTTTCACGCGAATGCTGCCGTTAATCCACGGTTTCTGGTTTGGGAATGTTTTAATCGTTGCTCTGGGTACGACATCGTCAATGCACTTCCTAATGAACTCGCTCACCGAATCTGCATATTCATCATTGTTGTTGTTGGACGCCGTGCGGAACATATTCCAATCCGCGTGATCAAAGCAGTCTTGAAGCGTGGATTCAGATTGGTCGGACCAGCGTTGAACAGACCTGAGCGCGGGAGCTTGTAGTTTTAATTTCTGTTTGTAGGCTGGAATCAACAAAATGGAGTCGTGGTCAGCTTTTCCGAAAGGAGGGCGGGGGAGGGCCTTATATGCGTCGCGGAAGTTAGTATAACAATGGTCCAGAGTTCTGCCAGCCCTGGTCGGACAATCGATGTGCTGATAGAATTTAGGGAGTTTTGTTTTTAGATTAGCCTTGTTAAAATCCCCAGCTACGATGAATGCAGCCTCAGGGTGTGTGGTTTCCAGTTTACAGAGAGTCAGATAGAGTTCGTTCAGGGCCATCGATGTGTCTGCTTGGGGGGGAATATATACGGCTGTGATTATGACCGAAGTGAATTCCCTTGGTAGATAATGCGGTCTACATTTGATTGTGAGGAGTTCTAGATCAGGTGAACAGAATGACTTTAGTTCCTGAGTGTTGTTATGATGGTCACACCACGTCTCGTTAATCATGAGGCATACCCCCCCGCCCCTCTTCTTACCAGAAAGATGTATGTTTCTGTCTGCGCGATGCGTGAAGAAACCAGCTGGCAGCACCGACTCCGTTAGCGTCTTTTCAGTTAGCCATGTTTCCGTGAAGCAGAGCACGTTGCAATCCCTGATGTCTCTCTCGAATGTTACCCGTGCTCGGATTTCATCGACCTTATTCTCAAGAGACTGGACATTGGCGAGTAGTATGCTAGGGAGTGGAGCGCGATGTGCTCGTCTCCGAAGCCTGACCAGGAGACCGCTACGTTTGCCCCTTTTTCGGCGTCGTGTAGCTTCGCCGGCTGGGATCAGGTCCATTGTATTGGGTGGAAGGCAAGACACTGGATCCGTTTCGGGAAAGTCATATTCCTGGTAGGAAGGGTGGTTAGTTGACGTTAATCGTATATTCAGTAGTTCCTCCCGGCTGTATGTAATGAAACTTAAGATCACCCGGGGTACCAATGTAAGAAATAACACATAGAAAAACAAAATACTGCATATTTTCCAAGGAACGCGAAGCGAGGCAGCCATCCTGTTCGGCGCCACATTAAGAACCTCACAGGGGATGAGGCAGCTGTTACAATACTAGACCCCACTAAACCAGATTAGGGGTTAAAACCTTTTAGAGGCAAGGGTTGGGAAGCTCTTTAAAACTCTCCTGTGGTGTGCATCTATTCTCTACGAAGGCTTATACAGTACATGGGAGAACAACGTACTGTAATTGCATCACAGATCCTCATTATCATTCAACTCAGGTTTAGAATCCAATTCAATCTGCAGGAACATGTCCAAATTCATGACAAAAATTCTGTTCTGCTGCCATGGCTCAAAACTGAGGATGAATCTCAAAGGGTCAAAGAATCAAGCCTCAGATCTCTGGAAGCAAAGGAAAAATCCTGCTACACTTCCTGACACCTGGAGACCCAGGTCCACTCTTGCATTTAATAAGCCCTTGGAAGGTTGACCTAGCACAGGGAGGTGTACAAGGTTCTTTGACGCCGGCAGGAAAGGGCTGCTCTGACAGGTTCATCCATCGTTGTTGGAAAAATGGTAGTGAGATTTATTGAAATCACACAAAAGCAAGTTTGGCTGTACACGTCATTGCTGGGGACTTGCAAGAACCATTTATCAGGGCAGGCCTCCAATCAGTTAAAATGTTCAGGGGATTGCAGATGCTGTCATGCTGCGGAAAAGTGAACAGCTCTATAAAGGGTATGCCTAAAGGCCAGGGTATTCAAGCTAACAGCAGAAATACTCAAATATAGGCACCTCCTAGAGCTCCTGCGCTGTCAATCGAATGAACTAGTGATGATGCAAGTGTAGTGGGGTGAGGGGTAGCCCTTGTCTCATGCCCAGCCAGCCTCTTGTAGCAGCCAGCCTCGCTCTCGCCCCTTAGCTATGTAGTCGGCTTCCACGTCTACTTTTACAGAGGTAACTGCTGGCAACCCTAACAGGAAGGGGCTTACATGGCCAGACGCGGCTTTATAAACATTGATACATTCGGCAAGTCTCCTCAACATTTTTATGCAACACAAATCGGACAGATGGCCACATTAAGAGTGTTTTTGAGGTCTAACCAGTCTTTATTAGCATAAGCATGTACTCACCTATTTCTTTTAGCAGAAATCCAAAGAAAAACGAAGCTTTGTGACCTTTGCCATTTTATTCCAATGCATATTTGACTGTTTTACTGATTCACGTTGAGTACTACTTTTCAGCAACCTGTACAAGGCTATTGACTGGATGGTAAAGCCAGTATTTACTTTGAATGTCGAATTGTTCCTTTCTTTTATGACTGAGCTAGCAGCAGCCAGGAAGTGTTCCTGCACTGTGAGACGCTTAAAGAACAAGACACTAGCACCGATAAAACATGCTTTACTTAGCCACTCTACTTACACGTTGTTCGCTTCGAGGCTGAATGCCCTGGACAGCTGTATGCAACAGTGTTGTTGGCTATGTGCTGAGAACTTTATTTTAAAAAAAATAAAAAATTGCTGTTTTCCCAAACATGTCAAGGAAGTTTGACAGTGTGTATTTGCTTTGAGTTTACGTCAGTGTGTATTTCCATTTCAACAGCAGCTGAGTTATTAGATGGATGTGTGCATATGCCTGTGTTTATTTTTTAGAGATTTAAGGCAGATTTGATTAGGATCAGAGCCCAGGCTCAGTGTATAGTAGTGGTAGTTAGATAATGCAGAGTAATTAGATAATGCGGAGAATGAATGAGTTCCGTAAAAGGCCAACGGTTTTGGTTACCAGTGTTGGAAGGTCTGCTGTGGCCTTTACATTGATAAAAAAAAAGCTTGCCCCTGACCTCAACACACTCGCTCACCTCAGGTTTTTGTCCATCGTCCACCGTTTCCTACTTGGCAGCATTTAATCAATAGCACCTGGTGTGGAATGGGCAGAATGAGCCCTCTGATTGTGAGAGGCATAGAGTGTACCACAGGCAGTCCGCTAGGGCTAAATAATTAAAACATTGTCTGTGTTCTACCCCACTTTGAGGATTGAGTGGGCTGCCTAAAAAATGGAACCACAAATGATCCAAAAAAAGACAGCGCCGCCTTCAGACGAGGGATACTGCCGTAGGTTTGTATACAATAACCTTCATTGTGTACCATGGCAACACAATGGTGATGACTCACTGCTTACTGCAGTGGAAGTCGGGATGGGAATTCCCAGGCACCTCACGATGCAACGTTATCACAATACTTAGGGGCCAATACGTATTCACTCATGTATTGCGATTCGATATTGCGATTTTATTGCGACTTCATGTTCCAAACATATTGCTCACTATACGTCTGCTGCAGAGAGTCGAGAGAACATTAGAAAACACGTTTTTTTTTTTTAAATCAGTTACAAATAAAAGTGCTGAAAACATGTTGGCTCTATTTAAAAAAAAGATGGAGAACAACTATAGGATGAAGAATACCAGCGTTTTGGCACAGGTAGAGCTGAGAAGCGCTAGCTAATGCTACCCTACAGTAGCAAAAAATACTTGGAGACATGTAACTGTATCGACCCCCCCATCACTACGTGGAAGATCCCATTTAGTCTCATGAAGCATGACATAATCCAACAAAATGCTCATTGTAATGTGTGCATTCAAACTCATGTCCATGTTTAGCTTGGTTTTTTGTTGTTAATCATGTACTAATCGTGTTCTTTAAAAGAAAAAAATGATCCTATGGTCCTCAACCTCTCCCTGACTCTGTGCTGCTGGCTCTTTATCAAAGGCAATGCAATCATGTTGATTTCTGTATGGAATGCTGTGCTCTGCTTTGTTGTGAACATCAATGATGGCTTTTAAGTTGAAATTCCACCCGTACTAGATCAGACCCAAACTGCTCTCTCCTCTCAATACTTTCACATTTCATACAAAATGATTCCAGTTCTTCTTTGTGATTTGAGGGAAAACAGGCCTTCAGTCGCATGTCTCCAAAAGCAGGCAGCACTGGATCAGTCCAGTTCATTCCTATTAAGTGGAGGGAGCAGCATCTGATCTAACTCGACAGACTAGAGCCAGGGAAGCTTCCCACAGCATGTGGCTGGTAATTGATTTGATGGAGCTCCCCTCACTGAGGTGGTGAATGAGATGACAAGCCCAGAGGGGGACGATGGGAGATGAGAGAGCATGGGGGTGATCAATGCTGCGGATACAGAGGAAATGGCCTCTAAGATGGGCATTTGTTTGCCGAGCATGGACCTCTCTTACCAACTGCCACTCTCCGTTGTAAGATTACAAAAGGACCATGTTTCTGCACAGCCCATTTGTTTTTACGGCCATGTATTAGATCATGTGGTTTTTCGTACCACAGGCCAGAAATATTTTTAACTTCCCCTCATTTTAAGAGATATCAAGGTCATAAATTCAATATGAGTCCCAACCAAAATCTGTTAATATGGCATGACACGGTCCTGCTATGAGGGGATGTATACGTTATTCCCCCTTTTACTGAACTCAAGTGTGGTTTAACATCCCCTAGAAGTCATAATGAAGGGCAATAACCACAATTATTTTCGATTGGAAATGTGGTGATATACAGGAGTTGATGCGCGACATTGAGATTGCAGTGAAATTGCTGCGAGGCGTTGAATGGAATAGTTCTCCCTTTAATGACTTAACAAACACTCTTGTTGGGGTTTGTGAGTACAATATGCATTTCACAGTGGAACATTAATGAAAAAACGTAATATTTTGAATGCCTTGCAGTACGTATAAACTCCAAAACCAGATGTACCCATAGAGTTTCATTCATCTGTTTTCATGCAACTGAATCCTACCACACAATACAGTACCTGACAGCTTTGCCTTCCAGCACAGCCTTTAGCAGCCAACAGACTAGCTTGCTCAATTGCACTGACACTTCTCAAATCGTAAAATTCCATATTCTGTAAAAAAAATTCTTTAAGTTCAGAATTCCATACTGTGGGGAGGAGAGGGGAAGAGAATAATACCCCACTTTGCACCTCATAAAACACGAGCGTTTTTCAGCAGAGTGCGCTCTCTCTCCTTCTCTGAAGGGGCCTCAGTTGCACCCCTCCAAGGGGGCGTCCCAGAGGAGAGTAATTTGAAGTGGTGAGGGGGGGCGTGTGAGGGTACTAACTGTCCTCACACTGTCATGTGGATCTGATCTCCTTCACCTGGGAATGGATAGGTATGGCAAGTATTCAGGAATGCCTCTGCTATTTCTCTCTCTTTCCCTGTGAGAATAGGCAGTTATTTGGACTGATAAAAACAAAAGAGTGTCCTAAAGAGGACAAGTATGAAAGAGGTTTGCACAATTTCTTTCTTTCTTTCGTGTTCTTTTGTTCTTTCTTTCTTTCTCTGCTCCTTTCCCTCTGCCTATGTCTGAGAGTTAGGAGTGGAAGTTGATAGGATGCAGGAGAAGCTTGTGGCTGGCTTCCACTTTGACCCTGCTGACTCCTCTACCCCACGCGGCTGCCAGTCGACACTGCCGAGCGGTAAACTGTGTACTGAGATTAAACCCCCTTTTTGCTGCAAATCCAAGAGTCTGGGCTGAGCCTGTGCCTACTGAGCTTAATAGAATGTGTTCACTGTGGTGTTTTAGCCCAGTTTGCGTGACTTAAATTTTTTATATCTGTTAAGCTCTAGGAATGCTCTCTGTGGCACTGAAGTAGCGGGATGGGGGGGAGA
Organism: Salvelinus alpinus; assembly: GCF_045679555.1. NCBI lineage: Eukaryota > Metazoa > Chordata > Actinopteri > Salmoniformes > Salmonidae > Salvelinus > Salvelinus alpinus. Next base: position 48,516,864 of record NC_092100.1, read on the forward strand.
ACTACTCTCCCCCTAAGTGATTCAATTATTTTGCAACAGTTCACGAACACCCACCACTGTTAAAGTGCTATGACAATTCAGTGAGGTGGAACAATTGAGGAAGTGTTTAAAAAAAAAAATTGTAAGCAAAAAATTTAGTATTGCCACAGATAGACGAAAAAGCGGTAGACGAAAAAGAGGTAGACGAAAAAGAGGTAGACGAAAAAAGCCAGTATCCTCGTATAAGAACAAGCCCTCTTGAACGTGTTGTTGGTTTGAAAGCTGTATTGTCGCAGTATTTGGAAAATGCAATATAACATTCAGATTCCGATGTAGTCCATGTAAAACTAAGAGGGGGGGGAAGAACATGAGGCATGCTCATACTCCTAGTGGTTTATAATGACAGACTGGGTCATTATCCATGTAATGTGGTTATAGACCTTCCACCGGGAGATGGGTAAGTGATTGAGGAATGATTGACCTTGTTGTGAGGGATATTATCGTCCCAGAGATGTCACCAGAGCTTATCAAACCACTTTGTGCTCTGCTTGTGATTGTGATGTGTAGCTTATATCAGACAATGCCAGAACAGGAGGTATTTTGTAGCTGCTATAATTTATCAGACCAGAGAGATCAGGACAATCAGAGTCAAATTGATTATCTGGGGGGGTGGCAGAAATTAGCAAGGAAATGGCTTCCCCTGCTCTTCTCAGAAGTAATAAATTATAGTATGCCACTCTGTTGTCCAGATGGATGTGGTCCTCATGTCAGTGGATTATGTTAATTATCAGACTGGGTTGGAATATCATACAAATAACTTTACAGTACTGTATGTGACATGATAGGACATTGAAATAAATCTGTTCATTCACTGACTTATCCCAGACAATGAGGCCTAATCCTCACAATGAAGTGTAGTGACCACACGTGAACTCTGTTATCAGGGATCAGATCTCTTACAGGCAGGTTGAGCCCAACCATGAATATAATTCAACTTAATGTTTTAATGGGGAGCTCTCTCTCTCTCTCTCTCTCTCTCTCTCTCACTCACTCACTCACTCACTCACTCACTCACTCACTCACTCACTCACTCACTCACTCACTCACTCACTCACTCACTCATATATTACTAGGTGAAAAGTCTGTCGATGTTCACTTGAGCAAGGCACTTAAAGGGATACTTTGGGTTTTGGCAATGAGGCCCTCTATATACTTCACCCAGAGTCAGATGAACTTGTGAATACCATTTTTATGTCTGAGTGCAGTTTGAAGGAAGTTGCTAACTAGCGCTGGAAGTCTATCATTGCGCTAACGCTAGTTAGCATTGACTTGTCCTTTATTTGTCATCTATGCTTCAGAACCAAAAAGTTGTGTTTTGATCGTTGACCAATGACCATATCCAGATTAGTTACCAGAAAAAACTTGTTTATTCTCCTCCAGTATTGCCTGGAAAAAAGAGAGTAAGCTTATGTTTATCATCCATATAAAATGCAGTTTAGAAATCTACTGCTGACTCAGCTTTGCCAGAAAAATAGTCTACCTGGCGATTTGATTGATCATTTTCATATTTCAGATCGGCCTAGTTTGGGTGGTGACTAGCTACATGTCTAAAGACAAGCAGCTGTAACAGTTGACTACCTTTAATATTATGGGTTAAAAAAATTTGACATTGGTGAATTTGTTAAGATATTTGTGAGGAAGAACAGGGCAACCCAGCAGGCAACGAGCACTCTGCAGGTAGACTACCCTTCAAAGTGATGGCGCGGTGCAGAGAGAACACGTTTTCCATCTGATCCTGCAACCTCTGCTACAAGTATATCGTATGATTTCCCTGGACTCCAGAGAAGTGACATGACACCTGCTCGTCGAACATCTCGTTCCAAAATTATAGCCATTAATATGGAGTTGGTACCCCCTCTGCTGCTATAACAGCCTCCACTCTTCTGGGAAGGCTTTCCACTAGATGTTGGAACATTGCTGCGGAGACTTGCTTTCATTCAGCCACAAGAGCATTAGTGAGGTCGGGCGCTGATGTTGGGCGATGAGGCCTGGCTTGCAGTCAGCGTTCCAATTCATCACAAAGATTTTTGATGGGGTTGACGTCAGGGCTGTGCAGGACAGTCAAACTGTTGACACAGAGTTGGAAGCACAGAATCCTCTAGAATGTCAATTTATGCTGTCGCGTTAAGATTTCCCTTCAGTGGGAAACCAACCAAACTTTACAGTTGGCACTATGCATTGGGGTAGGTTGCGTTCCCCTGGCATCTGCCAAACCCAGATCCGTCCGTCGGATGGTGAAGTGTGATTCATCACTCCAGAGAACGCATTTCCACCGCTCCAGAATCCAATTGCGGCGAGCTTTACACCACTCCAGCCAACGCTTGGCATTGCGCATTCATGAAGCTCCCGACGAACAGTTCTTGTGCTGACGTTGCTTCCAGAGGCAGTTTGAAACTAGGTAGTGAGTGTTGCAACCGAGGACAGCTGATTTTTACGCTGTTCAGCACTCGGCATTCCGGTTCTGTGAACTTATGTGGCCTACCATTTCGCAGCTGAGGAGTTGTTGCTCCCAGACGTTTCCACTTCACGATACCAGCACTTAAAGTTGACCGGGGCAGATCTAGTAGGGCAGAAATGTGATGAACTGACTTGTTGGAAAGGTGGAATCCTATGATGGTGCCACGTTGAAAGTCACTGAGCTCTTCAGTAAGGCCATTCTACTGCCAGTGTTTGTCTATGGAGATTGCATGGCTGTGTGCTCGATTGTATACACGTGTCAGCAAAGGGTGTGGCTGAAATAGCCAAATCCACTAATTGGAAGAGTGTCTACATACTTCTGTATACGGTGCATTCGGAAAGTATTCAGACCCCTTGACTTCTTCCACACTTTGTTACGTTACAGCCTTGTTCTAAAATTTGTTACAAATAAACATCTTCATCAATCTACATACAATACCTAATAATGGCAAAGCGAAAACAGGTTTTTTGAAATGTTTGTTAATTTATTCAAAATTAAAAACCAGAAATACCGTTTTGAATACATAAGTATTCAGATCGTTTGCTATGAAACTCGAAATTGAGCTCAGGTGCATCCTGTTTCCATTGAGCTCCAAGACAGGGTTGTGTCAAGGCACAGATCTGGGGAAGAAGCCCAAAACATTTCTGCAGCATTGAAGGTCCCCAAGAACACAGTGGACTCATTTTCATTCTTGAATTAAAGAAGTTTGGAACCACCTAGGCTCTTCCTAGAACCCAATGGTCACTCTGACATAGCTCCAGTTCCTCTGTGGAGATGGGAGAACCTTCCAGAAGGGCACCCATTTCTGTAGCACTCCACCAATCACGCCTTTATGGTAGAATGGCCAGACGGAAGCCACTCAATAAAAGGCACATGACAGCCTACTTGGAGTTTGCCAAAATGCACCTAAAGGACTCTCAGACCATGAGAAACAAGATTCTCTGGTTTGATGAAACCAAGATGGAACTCTTTGGCCTGAATTCCAAGCATCACGTCTAGAGAGGACCTGGCACCATCCCTACGGTGAAGCATGGTGGGGGCAGCATCATGCTGTGGGGATGTTTTTCAGCGTCACGGACTGGGAGACTAATCAGGATCGAAGGAAAGATGAACGGAGCAAAGTGCAGAGATCCTTGACGAAAACCTGCTCAGGACCTCAGACAATGCTAATGTTCACCTTCCAACAGGACAATGACCCTAAGTACACTGCCAAGGAGTAGCTTCGGGACAAGTCTCTGAATGTCCTTGAGTGGCCCAGCCAGAGCTCGGACTTGAACCTGATCGAACATCTCTGGAGAGGCCTGAAAATAGCTGTGAAGTCCAACCTGACAGAGCTTGATAGGATCTGCAGAGAAGAATGGGAGAAACTCCCCAAATACAGGTGTGTCAAGCTTGTAACGTCATACCCAAGAAGACTCAAGGCTGTATTCGCGGCTAAAGGTGCTTCAATAAAGGGTCTGAATACTTATGTAAATGTGATATTTCAGTTCTTTTATTTTTTATACATTTGCACATGTGCATGGGCGTGCGCTGGGGTCGCAAGCTTGGTGGGCTAACGCTCCTACTCCTTTTTGGGGTCGAGGGTCAAAAAGTTTGAAAACCACTGGGATACATGATAGTGGCAACAAATGGAGTTGGGTTGGATATAGTTATGGTAGCCTACAGTATTTCTGACAATATTCTATTTTGACTGAAATTGTGTTAGTCATTGTTAATAAGTGCAGCATTTATTCCACTTCAAAATAGTTTACTCATCAGGTTGTGCTGCTTTTTCCTCATCTTGTAGTAATTGCTCAAGGAGTCTGTGACCGCAGATGCAGGATTTTTTTTGCCCCCAATAGATCTGTACACTGCCCTACTTTTGCTCCTGTAAGTCGCTCTGGATAAGAGCGTCTGCTAAATTACTCAAATGTAAATGTAATTTAGTACATCAGTGAATTAAAGACTCTCAGACTGGCTCGCTCAGGTGGCACACTGGAATTGACCACACGCACGCACGCACGCACGCACACACACACACACAAAACCTAATGGAACTGAGTATCAGCTGAAGTTTCAGGAGTACATGAGCAAAAGCCACAAAGTCTGCGTTGATGGTATACGCTGTCACTCAGTTGGCCGCCAGTGTGGGATGTGGAGACAGACGTTAGGAATGACAGAGGTTTTAGTGATTGTCTAGAGACACGAGACGTTGATTCAACCATGGAGGAACTCTGCTCTGGTATAATTTGATTATGTAAATGAGTAGGAGTGCTCCTGAGCTTGTTAGTACGCTGAAGGGGACAGGGGCGTGTCTGGCGGGATGTGTGGGGGTAGGCAGAATTATCCGGACGTTTGTGGGAAGCGTGTCACCACCCTGACCCTCGATGACTTGCAGTGATCCCCTTTCTTTGGTTTGCTTGAGAGAGAGAAAATTGCATTTTGAGAAATCCGTAACATTCCTCCCAGAGTGCTTATGTCTGTACAGCGTAAACAGATGGGAGGTCTTGGCTGCATCAGTACAGACATAACCCTAGGTTTCATTGTTCCCTTCTAAAAAACAGTAGAGTTAATTCTGCCAAGGATCCAGCAGTAGGTGTCATACCCTGCGCCAGCTGGAATAGGTCGAATAGCTGGAATAGGTGTCGTTTTTGGCTGCAAAGGAGTTCAGTAAAGCGTAGCAAAACAGCGTGGGCTCAGTGTTTGAAAACATTACCTCTCCTCAGGCTAACGAGAGGCGTTCTGGGTAATCCAGGGAGACAAGGGGATTTGGATGATGATGTGATCAGCTCAAGGCTTTCTTCCCAGTAATCTGTGTGATTACATTGAAGAGAGGCGACTGACCGATCTCTTGATTTACAGATACTCTGGGGCTGTATTCAAAAAGCATCTCGGAGTAGAAGTCCTGATCTAGGATCGGGTCCTCCCTGTCCATATAACCTTATTCAAAGAGAAAAATGATCTTGGGTCAGAACTCTTTTGTGAATACGGCCCTGGACTCAACGGACCGATGGTCCTCTACCCCTTCAGACGACGGGCCTGGGGTGCTTACAGATTGAAACAGGAGTGAGTACAAGTCTAAGCAGCTGTAATTTCAGCACTGTTAACCAATAAACCCTGATGTCTGACTGTTTCAAAAGGTCTTGGCTTCGAGGAATGTTTTCAAAACGGCCGTGTCCGCATGACAGAAAGATTTTCTATCGACGCCGGAAGCCTCGACTGACATGCCAAAGGCACAAGCCATCCACCCAAACAATAACCAAATCCCTCTCCAGGGACAAAGAGTGATAAATCCCTGTGAATTGATGATGATTGCTCAGTCACTCAGAATGCCCTGTTTTTATGAGCTCGTATCAGTAATATCCCAGAGAGAGTTTTACTGCTAGATTCCTCTAGCATGAGTTTGACTGTTTCACTGGCCCAGTCGACCGCCAGACCTCCCAGTCTCTGGTTTCTTAATGAGCGTCACTCCTAACAGGTGATCCGGGTGTGAGGAAGGATGCTTGCGTGTGTCCTGTTTATTTGCCTTACTGTAGATTATAGGCTATACTCTTATGATTCCAGCGTCGCCTTCTCTATGCTGCAAATACCATAGTGATCCATAATGTTGAAATCCCAATATACTGTATACCAAATGCCTAAATCAGAGAATGCAAGATCTTAAAGTAACTAATCATCCCTAATTGAAATGCATGATTGTTTACCATGACATTTAATAATACTGTAATAACTCTAACATGAGGCTGCTGGCGTTTCCTACACATGCTGCATTGCACGGTGAGTGGGCTGTTTTGCAATCCAAATATAATGGCGGCTCCATGTAACAGCACAGCTGGAATGAAAACAGACATAAAACAGGCTATTAATTGTTTCCAGTCGTTGCCTGTCCAGCATTCTGCTGGTGCACAGCATGTAGTCATTACATCTTTTTGTCAAAATGTATCTGTATGTATAAAGGCCTATATCCAAACAGTTTCATGCATCATATACTGTTGTTGCCTTCTGTTATTTTCACACTTGAAAACCCAACATAAATATCGCACGTACATATGTTTCTTTTCCCGCTTTCAATACAGGCCTGTATGGTGAACCACAACTATACTTTTTTCCTATAATCGGCAAATGTTGCTCCCATTACTATCTTTGTGTTTTACATATGCTTAGGGCTGAGTCAGGTTTGTTTCTTTGTGTCACGACCGTCAAAGGAAGTAGACCAAAGCGCAGCATGGTGAGTGTACATATTCCTTTTTATTTAGGATGACGCCGACAAAAACAATAAACAATACAAAAACAACCGTGAAGCTTAAGGGCTATAGTGCCACAAACAAAGCCAACTACCCGCAACGAAAGAAGGGAAAAGGGCTACCTAAGTATGGTTCCCAATCAGAGACAACGATCGACAGCTGTCCCTGATTGAGAACCACACCCGGCCAAAACATAGAAACACAAAATCATAGAAAAAAACTAAACATAGAATGCCCACCTCAAATCACACCCTGACCAAACCAAATAGAGACATAAAAAGGCTCTCTAAGGTCAGGGTGTGACACTTTGTTTCAATTAATCATCTTTGCCATTTCTTCAGGTGAGGAGAGAACTGTTACTTTCGCTATGCCAATGCATGCATAACAGGAGGGCTCCTATGTTCGTTTCACTTTCAACTCAACCTCACTTGCCAGTGTGATTTAGAACTTGTTAAAGCTATCCACATGAAACCTGTAGTTGTCACTGCTACGTTGGTAAATGGTATAATGAGTCACGCTGAGTAAATCTAGTCTGCAGCTCCATTCAACATCTATTATTTCCATGTACAAAATGTGGAAGTGCAGTCCCTACCAGGGAATAAAATAAACCAACTTTCATCTTTAGTTGCTGGCAGTAACTAGGCTTTCATTTGATTACAGAATAAAATTTGGACACTTGCAAGGAACAGACTAAGGTCATTTCTCACAAGACTGTAACAACATGCACCGTGCTCCCCGGCTGTTCTCTACAGAAAACAAATGAGTCACACAGGACAAAACATTACTGAAGTCTTATTTGATACACGCTTTCATGTCAGTTTCAAAGGAACAAAATGTGGAATGATACCTGCTACATCTGAAACATAGCTATGTTCTATATTGATCATTCATCTCCCTCTATTCTTAAACAGCCCCAATGTCAGAAGAAAATAATGGTATTATAGTATTTTGGAACAAATGGCTGATTAATGTTGCACTAATCCATTTGGACCATTCAGAAGATGAATAAGCAGAAAAGCAGTGTGCCTGGGTAGTTGTTTCCTTGGCAACCTAGAATGTTGGACAGCTGGTTGCTTAGGCCTACACTGACTGCCATGTGCATGTGATTCTACCTAAATGCACCTCTCTTTAACAATATCCGGGAAGAAAGGTGAAAATAAAGCTGCCATGGACATTGTGGTGTATTAGATCAAGAAAAGATTATGGTGAATTAGATCAAGCTGTGTTTCTTTTTCCATCTGGGCCCCATGGGGACCATTTGTTCTTACACGTCTGGGTTTGCGATTCTTGGTCAGTGCCGGCTGACCAGAGTGATGGAACAAAGCAGGCCTGCCTGGCGAGCCCATGTCTTTGTCTCAGAAATATAGCTCATTAGTTGAAGCTGGCTGCTCAGGACATTCCTCTGTACTACAATGTTACGCCACAGGATTGCTCCGGGCTGCAGCTGACTTTCAATAGAAATCTGATTTGAAGGATGGTGAATAATTCCTTTTGGGGGGGGGGGGTTTATAGGTCACTGTGCCATCGTTTGTTCCTGGAGGAGGGAAGTGGATTGGGGAGGGGCGATGGCTGTGGGGGAGAAGGAGCTCGCTTGTCTAGTTGAAAAATCTCAGCCCCTCTTGCACTGCGCTGCTGTAGGGGGACAGGAAAATATTCCCAAGCCTGCTTGACCCAGAATTCCCCTCTTCACAGCAACAAAGGGATTCGAGTCCAGGTATAATTTATAATATAATTTAGTGCCTTCAGAATGTATTCGTACACCTTGATTTATTACACATTGTGTTGTGTTACAGCATCAATACAAAATGTATTAAATACATATATTTACACCCATCTACACACAATATACCATAATGACAAAGAAAAACTAACTCGGCCACTTAGGAACATTTACTGTCTTCTTGGTAAGCAACTCAAGGATAACATTTGGCCTTATGTGTTAGGTTATCGTCCTGCTGAAGGTGAATTAATCTCCCAGTGTCTGTTGGAAAGCCGACTGAACCAGGTTTTCCTCTAAGAATTTGCTTGTGCTTGCTTTTTATCCTGAAAAACTCCCCAGTCCTTAATAATTACAAGCATACCCATAATATGATGCAGCCACCACTATGCTTGAAAATATGGAGAGTGGTACTCAGTAATGTGTTGTATTGGATTTGCCCCAAACATAACACGTTGTATTCAGCACGAAAAGTGAATTGCTTTGCAAGTGCCTTGTTGCAAACAGGGTGCATGTTTCGGAATATTTGTATTCTGTTCAGGCTTTCATTGGCCTCATGGTGAAATCCCTGAGAAACGGAGGAAGGACGCCTGTATCTTTGTAGTGACTTTTCATGAAATAGAGTATGTTACAATCCCTGGAAGGAGATTCTCGCCCTGAGCTTGTCCACATTTTTATCCAGAGACTGAACATTAGCGAGTAATATACTCGGAAGCAGTAGATGGTGTGCGCACCTCCTGAGTCGGACTGGAAGTCCACTCCGAATACCTTTTCTCCCCCGGCGGTGTTTTGGATCAGCCTCTGGAATCAGTTCATATTCCAGGTCGTAATGCTGGTGAGTTACCGCCAATCTGATATCCAAAATGTCTTTCCAGCTGTATGTAATAACACAAACAATTCCCTGGACTAATAATGTAAGAAATAACACAAAAACGAAATACTGCAAAGTTACTTAGGACAGCTCTGCTTCTAGCTCCTATCTGTCAGCGCCATCTTTATATTTAAATGTTTATTTAACCTTTATTTAACTAGGCAAGTCAGTTAAGAACAAGTTCTTCTTTACAATGACGGCCTACCCCGGCCAAACCTTAACCCGGACGACGATGGGCCAATTGTGCGCCGCCCTATGGGACTCCCAATCACGGCAGGTTGTGATACAGGGTCTGTAGTGACGCCTCTAGCACTGAGCTGCAGTGTTGATACACCATCCAAAGTGTGATTAATAACTTCACCATGCTCAAAGGGATATTCAATGTCTGCTTATTTTACAACAAAAAATATATATTTAAGAAACTTTAATATCTGAAGCGAGCAGTACTACCTTCATATGAGTAATGCAAATGTTGTTTTTTGAGTAAGACACGACTTAAAATGTATATGTAAATCAACAGTTATTTTTGATTTCTCGTTAAATTAAATCAGTATGGTGAAGTAAACATACAATCTTTTTAAGTCAAGGTCACTTAAGTATATAGTTGCAATACTTTAAATGCTTGAGTTTAGGAAAGGCCACCTTACTTAGAAATTGTAATTTACCATTACTCAAATGTATCTAAGTTTACTTAAAACATTTTAGGAAACTGATTAGCTAAAATGTTTCAATTAGCCTTCACTCATATAAAAACAGTGAATTAACTACACTCAAAAAGCAAAAGTTCAGATGCAGAAGAGTTTAGCTAAAAAAAAATGTATTGCACCTTAGGAAATTACACATGGTCAACTTCAAATTGCAGGTGTGAAAAAACATATTCAACCCTCCAAAGCTGCCCCTGTTCCATAAAGGGTGAGCTGGTTGCCTAGGGCCAGAGAAGAAGAGGCAAAACGAGAGGGATATGGACCAAACTAGGTCAAGAGAGTGATGAATTTGGTCAACAAAAATTGTAATGGTTATTTGCTATGTGAGGTTCATTTGATCGAATAAAAGATTCATAATGCTTAGGTTTTGAGTGGTCTGTAACGGTCCTGACCTGTTTTATGTTGTTTTTTGTATGTGTTTAGGTCAGGGCATGTGTTTTGGGTGGGCAGTCTATGTTATCTGTTTCTATGTTGGTTTTGGTTGCCTGGTATGGCTCTTAATTAGAGGCAGGTGTTTTGCGTTCTCCTCTAATTAAGAGTCATATTTAGGTAGGGTGTTCTCACTGTTTGTTTGTGGGTGATTGTCTCCTGTGTCGTCGAATGTATGTACCATACGGGACTGTTTGGCTGTTCGTTTATTTTGATGTCGTCTGTTTCCTGTCCGTGAGTTTACGTTTAGTTATGTAAGTTTATGTTCAGGTTTCGTCAACGTCGTTTTCTTGTTTTGTACTTTTGAAAGTGTTTTGTTTCTTTCGTGTTGCCATCATAGTTTTTTCCAAATAAAGAGATGGCCTATTTCCCTACTGCTGCATTTTGGTCTGATGATCCTTCTCTCCTCTCCTCGTCCGAGGATGAGGAGAGCGACAGCCCTTACAGAATCACCCACCATTCCAGAGCCAAGCAGCGGAGTAAATGGAGTAAGGGACAGGAAAAGAAGGAGCAATGGACATGGGACGATATATTGGACGGAAAGGGTTGCTACACATGGGAGGAGATCCTGGCTGGTAGGGATCGCCTCCCATGGGAACAGCTGGAGGCACTGAGGAGAGCAGAGGCTACCGGAGAGAGGAACCGGAGCTATGAGGGAACGCGTCTGGCACGGAAGCCCAAAAAGCCCGTAAGTAACACCCAAAAATTTCTTGGGGGGAGGCTAAGAGGTAGTGGGCCAAGGGCAGGTAGGAGACCTGCGCCCACTTCCCAGGCTTACCGTGGAGAGCGGGAGTACGGGCAGGCGCCGTGTTACGCAGTAGAGCGCACGGTGTCTCCTGTACGAGTGCATAGCCCAGTGCGGGTTATTCCACCTCCCCGCACTGGTAGGGCTAGATTGGGTATTGAGCCAGGTGTCATGAGGCCGGCTCAACGCATCTGGTCTCCAGTGCGTCTCCTCGGGCCGGCATACATGGCACCGGCCTTACGCATGGTTTCCCCGGTTCGCCTACATAGGCCGGTGCGGGTTATTCCACCTCCCCGCACTGGTCGGGCGACCGGGAGCATTCAACCAGGTAAGGTTGGGCAGGCTCAATGCTCAAGAGTGCCAGTACGCCTCCACGGTCCGGTATTTCCGGCGCCACCTCCCCGCCCCAGCCTAGTACCTACAGTGCCTACACTACGCACTAGGCTACCAGTGCGTCTCCTGAGCCCAGTTCCTCCTCCACGCACTCTCTCTGTAGTGCGTGTATCCAGTTCGGTGCCTCCAGTTCCGGCACCACGCACAAAGCCTCCTGTGCGTCTCCAGAGCCCTGAACACACTGTATCTTCTCCCCCTACTAATCCTGATGTGCTTGTCCTCAGCCCGGTGTCACCAGTGCCGGTACCTTGCATCAGGTATAGAGTGGGCTTTGAGAATACAGTGTGCCCTGTCCCTGCTCCCCGCACTAGTAGGAAGGTGCTTATCCTTAGCCCGGTGCCTCCAGTTCCGGCACTACGCACCAGGTCTACAGTGCGCCTTATCCGGCCAGAGCCATCCGTCTCACCAGCGCCATCTGAGCCATCCGTCTCACCAGCGCCATCTGAGCCATCCGTCTCACCAGCGCCATCTGAGCCATCCGTCTCCCCAGCGCCGTCTGAGCCATCCGTCTGCAATGAGCCTGCAAAGCCGCCCGTCTGCCATGAGCCTGCAAAGCCGCCCGTCTGCCATGAGCCTACAGAGCCGTCCGCCAGACAGGAGCCGCTAGAGCCGCCCGCCAGACAGGAGCCGCTAGAGCCGTCCGTCAGACAGGATCTGCCAGAGCCGCCAACCAGACAGGATCTGCCAGAGCCGCCAACCAGACAGGATCTGCCAGAGCCGCCAACCAGACAGGATCTGCCAGAGCCGCCAGCCAGACAGGATCTGCCAGAGCCGCCAGCCAGACAGGATCTGCCAGAGCCGCCAGCCAGACAGGATCTGCCAGAGCCGCCAGCCAGACAGGATCTGCCAGAGCCGCCAGCCAGACAGGATCTGCCAGAGCCGCCAACCAGACAGGATCTGCCAGAGCCGCCAGCCAGACAGGATCTGCCAGAGCCGCCAGCCAGACAGGATCTGCCAGAGCCGCCAGCCAGACAGGATCTGCCAGAGCCGTCAGCCTGCCATGACCAGCCAGAGCCGTCCTGCCATGACCAGCCAGAGCCGTCCTGCCATGACCAGCCAGAGCCGTCCTGCCATGACCAGCCAGAGCCGTCCTGCCATGACCAGCCAGAGCCGTCCTGCCATGACCTGCCAGAGCCGTCCTGCCATGACCTGCCAGAGCCGTCCTGCCATGACCTGCCAGAGCCGTCCTGCCATGACCTGCCAGAGCCGTCCAGCCAGGACCTGCCAGAGCCGTCCAGCCAGGACCTGCCAGAGCCGTCCAGCCAGGACCTGCCAGAGCCGTCCAGCCAGGACCTGCCAGAGCCGTCCAGCCAGGACCTGCCAGAGCCGTCCAGCCAGGACCTGCCAGAGTCCCTCAGCCAGGACCTGCCAGAGTCCCTCAGCCAGGACCTGCCAGAGTCCCTCAGCCAGGACCTGCCAGAGTCCCTCAGCCAGGACCTGCCAGAGTCCCTCAGCCAGAACCTGCCAGAGTCCCTCAGCCAGGACCTGCCAGAGTCCCTCAGCCAGGACCTGCCAGAGTCCCTCAGCCAGGACCTGCCAGAGTCCCTCAGCCAGGACCTGCCAGAGTCCCTCAGCCAGGACCTGCCAGAGTCCCTCAGCCAGGACCTGCCAGAGTCCCTCAGCCAGGATCTGCCAGAGTATATCAGCCGGGACCTGCCCCTTGTCCCGGTGTTGCCCCTTGTCCCGGTGCTGCCCCTTGTCCCGGTGCTGCCCCTTATCCCGGTGCTGCCCCTTGTCCCGGTGCTGCCCCTTGTCCCGGTGCTGCCCCTTGTCCCGGTGCTGCCCCTTGTCCCGGTGCTGCCCCTTGTCCCGGTGCTGCCCCTTATCCCGGTGCTGCCCCTTCTCCTGGTGCTGGCCGTTTATTTAGGGGATGTGAGTTTTAGGGTGGTCATTGGGAGGGGTAGACAGAAGCGGGGGGTGACTATGGTGGTGTGGGGACAGCGTCCAGAGCCGGAGCCACCACCGTGGTCAACTGCCCACCCAGACCCTCCCCTGGACTTTGTGCTGGTGCGCCCGGCGTTCGCACCTTGAGGGGGGGGTTCTGTAACGGTCCTGACCTGTTTTATGTTGTTTTTTGTATGTGTTTAGGTCAGGGCATGTGTTTTGGGTGGGCAGTCTATGTTATCTGTTTCTATGTTGGTTTTGGTTGCCTGGTATGGCTCTTAATTAGAGGCAGGTGTTTTGCGTTCTCCTCTAATTAAGAGTCATATTTAGGTAGGGTGTTCTCACTGTTTGTTTGTGGGTGATTGTCTTCCGTGTTTGTGTATGATGTTACACCTTACGGGATTGTTTCGGTTTGTTCGTGCGTTTTTGTAGTAAGTACTTGTTCGTTCGTTCTGCGTGTGTTATGTCAGTTCGTCGTACTAAGTCTGTCTATTTTCGTTTTGTTATTTTGTTAGTTTATTCAAGTATAGTTTGTTTCGTTTTGTCTTATAAATAAAATTCATCATGTATTCACAACCCGCTGCGCCTTGGCTCGATCACTACTCCACCTCTTCTTATGAAGAGAGAGAGGACAGCCGTTACATGGTCTGATATAAGTAGTGACACCCTGCAACTTTGAGAAAAAAAACACAGCTATACATATTAATGATATGAGGCTGCTATGCATATTAATGATATGAGGCTAGTAGCATAGCATCTCTCTCCATTAAATACAGGTGGTTGATGTCAAGCCCCTCATCGAATTTAAAAAAAAAAGTTTTAAAATCACAAGCTGTGGCCACCAATCCAAAGAGAGGAATAGGCGGGAGCTTGGCTGCCTGCCGTTCTGCTCTGTGGACAACGAGTCCCATTGTTAGGGTGGAGACATAACCATCTCGTCATTTTATCCAAATCTCTGCTTGAGCCTTAGGCCTGTGCAGACAGCACAGGAGAACACAAGAGGTAAGAAGGAATAGTCTTTTATAGCTTATTCCAAACAGATTTATGGGGAATATTTTCAAAATAGACTCAGGCTGAAGATGTGAAATAAAAGGAAGCAATCTATCCATAAATGTGCACACAAGTCATTTGTGCCGAGTTCAACTGGAAGCAAATGTGCAAGCTTAAAAGACCCCTGTAAAATCCAACTACAACTAATAACATGGATAAATTGACATTTGTCACTACACATGAACATAGAAGAACATAGTACAATACATTCTACATCTTGATGTTGATGTGCGTGATTTACAATTGTTGTCGTCTCCTTATATGGGGTCACTGCAAATTTCCACACTTTCGTTTAGAGGTTCGTAGTAGGTCCAAACCAAAATTGAGAGAGCAACATAGTGAGTGTATATAGACCTAGTACCTGTGTGAGTGTAAAAGAGAGGGAGAGTGTGTGCACGTGTCAATCACCCCACTGACTGTTTACTTCACTATAATTGGAGAGCATAGACTGTGTGCCATTAATAGTGACCTTAGATATTCAGTAGATAGTGTGCCTCAAAATGAGAGGGAGTGCGTGAGAGAGAGCACAACAGGCTGCTCACAGCATCACTACACATGCATCAATAGATCATTCTTCAATAACTGGAGCTGAGCATTCAGCTTACTACCATCTACGCCCCCAACACAGATCTTTCTGGATGAATTGGAATGTGTTGGTGAGTTCCTTTGGGTAGCTCAAATGTCGGGCATAGATCATACCTAACGAATCAATGAATCCCTCAGCAAAAGTGGAGAGGTTGGTCACCACAACTTCAACCTTCACGACAACGGCCATCATGACAGGGTTGAAACGGACTGGTACTTGGTATGTTGTCACGGGTGACCGTGAGGATGACTACCGCTGCATCTCCCAGATCTGGTTCATCTGAATCCTCCAGCTGGAAGAGATAAAAAGGACAAGAACATTCAGAAATTTCACCAAATATACTAGTGATTAGGTATACATTGTCTTGCCATATTGTTTTCATCCAACAATCACAGGTCTTCTTATGTGTCTAGGAGTTAAGACAAGATGCTTCATGGGAAAGACATACATGTACAGATAAGCAATTGTAGCCAGCAAGTCTTGAAAAATCCTGAGGCATCTTCACGCAGAAACACAGGAAGGATGCGGGAACAGTGGTTCGTCTACTGTAGGAATAAGCGCTATACATTTTTGTGACACCGCAGTCTAATCTGACCTGGTACATTTGGGCTCGGTTTCCCGGACACAGATTAATAAGCCTAGTCCAAGACTAAAACAGGATGTGAATGGAGATTATCCATGGCTTAATCTGTGTCCGGGAAACAGGTGGGCTGTTGACGATCTCCTGCTGTGATACATGTAGAATAGAAGGCATCTTAAGAAATACTGAGCTGGGTCGTCAATTGACCAGCGTCACTCAGATTCTCAGGAGCATCAAGTGTATCTGAGCTCGGGCCAGGACATTACTCTAGCACAGCATCTACATCACTGATGTCTGCAGACTGAACATGAGCTGGGTGTGTCCTAGACTCGTAGGTGTTAAAGGACGAGTACACATTGGTATAATAATCGCAATTCTTAAACTGACATTTTACTGTCTCATGGTTCATTTAAGTGCCCCATTAAGTGACTGAAGAGAGTTGAATTTGAATATGGTTGCTTGAAAGCACACAAGGGACAAATAAAAGATACCTGCTTCACACCTGTACCAACCCTGGTCTGCTCAGTGTGAAACCGTGACAGATTCATTTTGAGGGCATTGGTTGACTGGAATGTGCAGATACAATCATTTTAGAGACACAAACGTGGACTGACCCTAGAATAATGACTGTGCTGCAAACGAATGTGTTTCAGCAATCCTGTCCTGAGTGAGATGAGGCAGCACAGCTTACATTTCCAAGCCCTTCTTCAATGGCACTGTAATAATAACACAAGGAATGAGTTACTAGAAATTCATAAAAGGATAGCTAAATGTGAAATAATTGATATTTTTAAATACGCATACACTATTATTTACAGTGGAACATTTCTCTATACTCTTGCGCTCAGCTGGCATCTGATTGGCTCACTTGCTAAACGCCAAGAAATTTGAATGATTCACAGCTGTTGACTTGAAAACCAACTAATTGGGAAATCTACAATTATACTTAACAATAAATAAATTCCACAATGTGTTTCTTCTTTCTACGTTTTAAGATTCTCCAACACGTCAGTCGACTGTTCTTGATAAAAGTTAGCTAGCTAGCTATCAACTTTGACAACTGAAGACCGCCATGTTGAATGAAATGTTTTACTAATGACGTACCGCACGTTACCCACGTTGATGACGTCTGTTAACGTTTATCGCCAAACGGCTGCAAACTCATTGGGTTCATTACTTGCAAAAACGATTATCACAAGCCTCCTTAACTTCAAACATGTTATGCTGTTCAAGTTTTGTGCACTCAAAAATGAAATAAACGTTGAAGTCACACAAATGTGTCAATTTAGCACAACTACTTCACCAATATTGTGTGGCCCTCAATCAAATGAATCAGTGAATTTAACTGTCCGGGTTTACAGTGTGTTTTTTACCCATCTACCAATAGGGTCATTGAAAAACCTCCCTGGTCTTTATGGTGGAATCTGGGTTTGAAATTCACTGCTCGACTGAGGGACCTTACAGATAATTGTATGTACGGGGTACAGAGATGAGGTAGTCATTCAAAAATCATGTTCAACACTATTACTGCACAGAGAGTGAGTCCATGCAACTTATTATGTGACTTGTTAAGAACAGTTTTACTCCTGAACTTATTTAGGCTTGCCATAGTCCCGTGTGGCTCAGTTGGTAGAGCATGGCGCTTGCAACGCCAGGGTTGTGGGTTCATTCCCCACGGGGGGACCAGGATGAATATGTATGAACTTTCCAATTTGTAAGTCGCTCTGGATAAGAGCGTCTGCTAAATGACTTAAATGTAAATGTAAATAACAAAGGGGTTGAATACTTACTGACTCTAGACATTTTAGCTTTTCCTTTTACATTTTTTATTGTTTTATTTTGAAAAACATAATTCCACTTTGACATTAGGGGCCAGTGCTAAAATATCTAAATGTAATCAGGCTGTAACACAGCAACATTTTGAAAAAGTCAAGGGGTGTGAATACTTTCTGAAGGCACTGTACTTTCTGAATGTATTTATTCAAAGCATTTTTAACACATGCATCTGATTTATTCCTGATATGAGAATGCATGCAGGTTTATCAATACAACGTTTTCATCATGAGAAGCTGCCTCTGTGGTAACATTAGACAAAGAATAAAATCATTATATTATTTATATATTGGAAGTTGTGTATTCTTTAGTAGGTACTTTAAAGGAGTAATGATGAGGTCCAATGTGGCTACCTGCAATAACAAATTATTTTCCCGTAAGTGATTAGAGAGGAAAACAAGAATTGCACCTTGCATGCAGTTTATTTTGTGCACAATATAGATTGTTCAGTAGTTTATCATTTTTCTCATGAAATATTACTCATGGTGTTGCATGCAGTATTGCTCTCTTTAAATGCACTGCTTCTTTGTGAATAGGGTGCACAGCCAAATATCTTTTCACATACAGTACCTAATATATTGTTACTCACTAATTGGATAAATTCCTGGACAGATGTTCTCAGCTGTCTGTAATATATTGGAGCCAGCTAAACTAAAATAACTTTGATCTCCACGTTGTTTGCGTTCCTGGTGTCCCATCTTTATCTCTGTAGAGATAGAGATGTGATTTCCGGACAAATGATCATGAGGTGGAGAGATTGAATAAGGCTGTAGTAATCATCCAGAGCTTTCTTAAGTCACACAGATGGACTAGGGCTGTGTTTCATGGCTGGCTCTAGTTGTCTTATTTAAAGACTCTTGTCTTAATGGTGTGATAAGGCATATCCCAGGTTTATCCGTTTTTTTATGAGAGGAAGAACGAGTCAGGCGATCGATGTGGCTATGTATCACAGAGGGTAGTTTTACACTAGAAAAGACATTAAGTGAAATGATTTTCCTGATAATGATAATTACATTACTGTTTTAATTTACTGTGATCGTTTAATGATCTTCATTAATATGGTCAATTGGGATTAACCAATTATTTTGACCTGACTGATAAATTCATCACACAATCCTTTATCAGTTTATCACAGTCCTAATTGGTCAGATTGTGTTGCATTGATGTCTGATGCTTCTCTGTCTCACATGGGATGTGTTTGACTTGGCACGGTGGGAGAGCATGTGGGCTGTTACTCTGTGAGATATTGTTTGTTGTACTTTTTTCCCCACATCGCCCCTAGATGATGTATACCTGGGTAGTCATCCTCCCCATAACATAACACTACGCTGTTTACTGTCCTTCTGTCGTAAACTGTCTTTACACTTATCCTCTTTACAATTACAAGGAATCAAAGTGTGTACACAGTAGGACCATTTTACTACAGGCACCTTTGCTGGTTTACCTCTCAGTACACACGCAGAACACTTTGCGGTCGTGGGAGACAGACCCTGACGGGGATATTTCCAGATGTTCTAATGGTCAACTCACCACCCCTATTCTTAGACTTGTTGATTTTACATCGGGTTAAAGGGTCCAGTGAGAGCATGGCTGTTGTCTTGATTTTGATTAATTTACAGTGTATTTTGTTCCCAGTAACCTTGCATATACTTCCTCATCTTGGGAGATCCACTCACCTCCACGCCTTTGGGAGATGCACACAGCTACAGTTGGAAATTCTTCTCTTCTGGTAGTGTTGAGGTGCTTCTCTACCCTTATCTGAACCTTTCCTGGACAACCCCATGTTCCATGGACCTGGAAATACTGGAGGATGTCCACACTAAGCCCTCCACACTTACTCCATGTGCATTCAAACAACATGTCGTACCTCCGTCATCGGCTGTAACGAGCTGTTGACTGATGTTCAAAGAATTTGTGCTTATGTGCCCAGTGTAGCAGGATCCTCTCTGACAGTTTGAGATCATGTCATGAAGCACGTACCGCAGGCTGGGGTTGTGTGTAAGCAGCAGATAAAATAACACAAAGCCTGTTGTGTAAGACCTGGCTGACTGGATGACTGGTCACGGCAGGGCAGTGGAGTGACGTCAGTGTCCTCCTGTTCTTTCCTGTGTTCCCATGATCTCTGATCCTATGAACTGTTAGGCTGTTATACGTCTTGGCAGGCTGACCTGGAAACAGTGAGAGAGCTGACGCAGATAGGTCCGTGTGTTTTAAGAGACATGGACGGGTCTGTTTGGCCACTTCCATCTTTTGATGTGAGAAGGACATGGTTCCATCTGTTTCCTGCTGTTCTTTTTGCAGCATTCAGACCAAGACGTGAGACAGATGAATGTGGAAGAGATATATTTACGGTGACACATGAGTGAGTGCTTGAGTGTGATCGTGGAACATTGGTTCAGATTATGCTGAGTGGAGTTAAAGGAAGTGTTTTATGAATCAAGATGGAATGTGACTGAATAAACATCCTTAATTCCCAGATGTATGTGTAGACAATAGAAAAGTGTTTGAAGAGAGTTTTAATGCTGTTGTGTTTACCTGGTAGGGTTCCATTGTGTGTGTCCTTTCTAAACAAGTTACACAAAATGCAAGACATCAATTCCTGCGGAGACAGTTGTTACGTAGGAGTTTGTCTGTTCCGTTTGCTGCCCAGCCACCTCCAGTCTCTGACCCCTTTCTGTGTCCTCTCTGTCCTTCTCAAGCACCTGTCAGTCCCATTGTCTTCCCCTGAAGGAGAGGAAGCCCACGCAGGCATGCTCTTATGGCCCCTAATCTATGGCTCTGCTTCTCTCTCACACTCAGTTGCCACTGGTCCTTTGTTTCCTGGCCCTTTCTTACCAGGTTTGGGGAGAACAACAAGGGACCATCCGTCTTCCTATTGATAATGGACCACACATGGTCCTGCTCCAGTAGCTTTCTAAGGCCAGGCCTCAGTGCGTGCGCAACAGGACCGGCTTTCCTTATCCCTCCCTGGCCGATGGAGAGCTCCACTCAGCTCTTTGTTCACAGAGCCAGCTTCTGGGCAGTGCTTTGCTTGCCTCTTTGTCCCACTTGCTGGGGGCCTGTCCCACTGTGTTCCCTCCCTCTGCTTTGTGTTCACTCCACCTACAATATGCCACCAGCAAGTATTCCAGAAATGCAATGAATGCCAGTCCCTTTGTGGTTGTGAATGTGTGAAGAGGTAGAAGGGGAAAGGGAGGTGCTTTATTTAATGTTGCTGAGGGCTTTGGGGTATTGTGATATTGTGCTGACAATTATGGGCAGTGTTGAGTAGGTAGGTCCGTGAATTCATTCGGGTGTAAGGATAAACGAAATTCCAGAATTCCTTTTCTTTCTTATAATAGGGTTTTTTACTGGGGTAAATTGGTCTTGCTCTTGTAAATGTTTATTTATGGAGGGTATTTTGCTGTATAAAAGACTTCACAAGTAATTGTGTCATTTTCTTAAGTCGATTTGAATTAAAGGCAACGTGTTGCAAAATAAAAATCTGAATGCTTTGGATTGAAACCCTGTGTATTGCAGACGCCTTAACACAATGAGTCCTACCGTATCGCCAGCGTGTTTTGGACTTCTAACCCCTTTTAAACAGTGTGCATTTGAGCTACAGACTTCCGGGTTGTACCAATTGGATTAGGCTATTTCTTTAGGATCTGTAGATACCAACCATTGGTCTGTGTGATTAACGGGGGCTGAGCTAGAGCCTTGTTTGTGAGACAAGGACAGATCCTGAAGGGGCCGGGTCTTTTATACATAAACGTCTGTAGAGTCCGAATGGTTTGAGCTACAAACTACTAAAAGCTATCTAAAAAAGCAGAGACTCTCACTAACATGCACCTATAGCATGTTTTGCTCTATGACACTCACAAGCTGTCAATAAAACTCATGAATGCAACTGTTTATGTCAAATAGTTTCGTGTCTACTTGTAGTCCTAGTTGTCCTGAAAAGAAAATGGTAAAACACTTAATTGTGAGGCTAAATATAAGGGCTGGACATGCAGATAAATGACAGTCAGATAAATGAAAAGCCAATCTTTTTTGCTGGGGTCTCGGGATTGATAGGGTTAACAATACTGAACAGACATCACACCCACATCACTGGTATTGATTGTTGAATCCCCTGCATCACTGACCACGAAAATGCTAGGGAGTGTGGCTAGAAATGGGTGCTTTGGGTTTTGATCGAGCTCAGATCTGGAGACATTATACCATGGCTCTGTTGAAAGAGAGAGCCAAAAATGTTCCTCAGAAGTCTGGATATCATAATAAACACGTCTGCAACGTAACACGGTATATGCCCTCTGTCTTTTAGTTTTAACATGGCTGACATTGCACCCATAAATCCCTCTACATGAGAAAGGCTTATTATGGGGCCTTTCTTTAAGGAAGGGAAGCCGTTTGATGTGTCACCCACATGTTGAAGTCTTTTTTCCCCCCTCTTTCATGATGCCGGAGAGCATGTTCATTTCTAAAACTTCTGTTGAGCCCTCCGGTTGTGCCTTAGCCACTCTGTTAAATTCCCATGAGGCATGTTTAGTAGAAATATGATGTAACCTTAATGACAACCCCAGGCTTGATTAACTACAGTTCATAGTTAAAATACTGTAAACATCCCTTGTGAAATGTTTTAAAACTTGTTCACTCTCGTCAATATAACCGTCGTGACCAGCAAGACAGAGAAGAGTCAGTCGGATGTGGTAGAAGATTTCTCCGCTAATCTCATGATTTAGCAAAACTGCCTTGCCGGTTGAACCGAGCCATAGAAATAAACTGAAGTGTTCTCTCTGTGGCTTGGGTTTGTCCATGCTAACAGTACAACTTAGCCATATGGGCCCCTGTTGTTCTGGTGCTCATCAGGAAATATACTTTGTGAGAACATCAAAGGAGCATATTTGACAATAGGAAATGGCCACTTCCTGTGGCTGGCTGTGCAGGGCAACTTTCCTTAAAAAAGCACTCAAATGTTTTCATTTTTGCTAGGCTAGCTCAGGGACGTTTGCTGGCAACGGCATAGTTTTATACATTCAGAGTGGATACTTTGAGGTATCAGTGGGCAGAAAAGTCATATTATGAAAGGAATGGATTTGATTACCTGACCCATGTGAAATTGCTGTTACTTTATTTGGCCTTTTTTATACGCTTTTTTTATTTTCTGCTGCATTAGATCTGACTTCTGGTAAACTTTTATACCCCATCATCAAGAAAATAAGAGTACGAAGACCAGGAAACCACCCCAGACCAATTGTGCGTGTTTATGTGCTACCCTTACTTCCGCAGGCTTAGGGTTCGTAATAAAATAAAAGGCATCTGTATTTCTGTTGGTTTCCTCTCAGATCAGACCAGTGGCTTTTGCCTCCTGATTTGAGCTAATTCACAGTTTGGACGATTGAGGAGAAATACACACTAAATCTTATTTAGATCAAACTTAATCAAACTTGTACAACCTGGGAAAGATTGAGCTGAAGAAATGCTCCTAGCTAAATCCCACCACACTGTTCTGTCTAGCTAATCAAGACAATCAGCTAGCTGTTCTGCCGACAGGCCTGCCATCGAAAACGGGGTCGGTTTCCAGTAATGCAATCCTTCTTTCTTCATAATCACAGGTATAATGTGGTCAGGCAACGCACATCAATCATAGACAATTGATTCTGCTTAGTTTTGCCTAGGATGGTTCAATGCTATTGATATTGCAAAATCAGTATTCAGCTCTCCCCATTTAAAACACCTCAAATATTGTTTTACTGAATGGATTATGCTGACTGTTGCAGTACATCTAGGTCTGTGATTCAATTAAGCCGGCTGATTGGAGTGAGGAAAATGACCCAAGTATTGTATTGACTCAAGGAAAGTAACTACTTCATAACACATTGATATAATAAGGCAGTGAAGACAATGTGAAGGGATCAGGAAACTGAAGTCAGAGGGGTTGGCATGGTTTGCCCCCTGGTCTGGTGAACTATAAGTACAGTTAACAGCACTGGCTGCGTTGTTGCATTGAAGCCGTTGGTTTCCGTGTGGCTCAGTTGGTAGAGCATGGCACTTGCAATGCCAGGGTTGTGGGTTTAATGTGGGACCATTATGAAAAATGTATGCCCTCAATACTGAAAATCACTCTGGATAAGAGCATCTGCTAAATGACTCAAATGTAAAATGAAACCACATGACTTCTTTAGCCTGTTTGCTAGCTGCAAGCCTGCTAAAAGCGCCCCCCCCCAGATATCTGTCTGATTTAGTGGTTTTTCATGGTATGTGACCCGACGCTGTCAGACTGTGTGACGATTAAGCCCGCTTTGTTATAGCTTCTCACCAATAGTTTTCCATTAATTGTATTTAAACAGCTTGTTTTTATTGGCCAACACAGTTTTATTTTAAACTAAGCTCATGGCAGGACTTAAATAACCCGTCACGCCATCAACTGTCTGACCAACATGTTGTTAATTTGTTTTAATTTCTACATTGAGGAATTCAGCATTATGTAAATGGAAAAGTAAATGGTGAAGTCAAAAAGCAGTAAAAGTACAACTGCTTACCAGGAAGGATGTGTGGTTTTTGTGATTTGGTGGCTGTAAAATTTTAAATGCATAAATGAGCTCCTTCACAAAAATGCAAATTGACACCATGTGGAAGACAAAGCATTTAAAAACACTTACGTGGCTATTTGGATCCCTTTTAGACATGTTTATAGGATTACTAGACTCTGCAGTCTCACGCGAGAGCGGCGCTCCTCGGTTGCTTTGCATTAATGAAGGCCTGAAGGGCGAGGAGATGGACCAGATGTCTTCCTTTCCTCATTTGTTTTATACTTAGATTTATATACATTTTTCAAAATCTCTTTCCAATACATTCAACTCTATATACAAATATTTGTGTTTACAAACCTGAACAAAGATACTGTATATTCCATGTTAAACATGATATGGAATAAGGAAGCTGTAGTTCGGTTTGGAGTCTACTCTGGCTCACCAGTAAATACCCCATTATCTGTTTGATACCCGATTACTAGACCTTGACCAGATTATACTTGTCCTAGCCTAACGTGTTTGTTTTTCCAGATCACAGTCATTGGCCTTGGCTATCTGAGAACGAACACTGAGTTAAAGGCATCATCAGAGGTAGGCCGCAATGGATACCATTCGAGAGCTACCAACTACACAATGGGGAACCACTCAATGTTAAGTAGCCAGGCCCTCCACTGTTGCACTGGGAGCCTTCGCTCAATATGGTCTTCTCCAATGGGAGCTCCATGTGCCTTCAATTAAGCCTGGAACCCTAATGAGGAAGTAATAAGGTGTAGGGTGGGAGGCATATGTCAACACAGGCCTGTAGTGACTATCTAATGAGATCACACAGAGCCGCATCCCGCTCGAAACCTCCCTCATTTGCATAATAAATCTGTGCACATGTGGATACGCCACGTATGCCACCGGTCTGAGGTGTTGTTGTCTCGGGAAAAACAACAGTATCCGATTTCAGAGGGTACAGTTGTATTAAATGAGCAAATGTGTTAGTGTGTCGTAGCAGTTTTTGTTTACATAATGTTAACAGGGTTTATTTTAATTTGGTAATGGCATCCACATTACACTAATCATCACAATGTGCCCGCCCTGAAGTTTTAAAGGATGGCAGTGTTTTTCACCTCTTGCTCATCTACATAAACAGGATATTGGGAATACGACATACCCAGCCATCACCTGTGTCTCAAGACATCTTGAGACATTGCTGTTTTGAATCAATAGGTAAATAATGAAACCTTAGCAATACTACTTACAGTGTCTTAAAAAGTAGTATATTTTAAGACGTCTTGAGACATCTTTAAGACGCGACACGTCTTCACTTTTTAAGAAGTCTTAAGATGTCTCAAGACGTCTTCACTGACGTGTCTTAAGACGTCTCAAGACATGGTAACGCCTAGGTATGAATAGTTTAAACCCCTAGTTAGCTCTCTCTCTCGCATGGCTCCTTGGCCTATTCACATTTGATTTATTTTACATTTTAAATTTAACCTTTATTTCACTAGGCAAGTCAGTTATGAACAAACTCATATTTACAATGACGGCCTACCCCGGGCCAAACCCGGACGACGCTGGCCCAATTGTGCTCCGCCCTATGGGACTCCCAATCAGGGCCGGATGTGATACAGCCTGGATTCGAACCAGGGACTGTAGTGACGCCTCTTACACAGAGATGCAGTGATAGATTGCACAGAGCTCTCAGAAAACACTAGGTAATCACAATCCCTCCCGGAGTGATCAGTAGAGTGGTAAACCATGGCCTCGTTGTGTCCTTATGCACCAGCAGATGCAGGACGATTGGCCATAGCAGCAAAATGAATAGAATGTAATGTTACTCCTACAGCTCTTTTGAATGCCACCGACTGAAATAAGACTCGCGCTAGCGGAGATCAGAGCACTAAAAGCATCCGCTCCTTCTTGGTCCGCTGGCATTCTTTCTCAGTTGCTCTTCCTGCACTTATGTTCCGGCTATAAACTTCAGTGGACAGAGGAAAGAGGAAGGCTCAGCAGTGCCGTGCCACGACCTGGCCCATCCTGAATGTCGGCGTTCCTCTTAAAGTCCCTCAGCGCTGGGGGGCAGGGAAAGAGAGATGGCAGGGCACAGGCCCACCACCCACCCATCTTCCCTGCCACATGTACTGCCT
Source organism: Salvelinus alpinus (assembly GCF_045679555.1). Taxonomy (NCBI): domain Eukaryota; kingdom Metazoa; phylum Chordata; class Actinopteri; order Salmoniformes; family Salmonidae; genus Salvelinus; species Salvelinus alpinus. The sequence continues at coordinate 48,543,026 of NC_092100.1, forward strand.
GCATGGGAGTCTAGGGCCCGACATTCTACAGGCCCGCTCTCATTCATCTGGGTCAACAACCCCCCAGCCCAAATGATAAAAAAGCCCCAAGGTGGGCAGGATGGGACCCAGCATGCAAACAGAGCACGAGCAGATGAGAAAATGGGCTCCCGTATTGATGTTCCTGTCCATGGGAGACAGGAGAGCTCTCCAAAACACAAGGGGAACAAAGTTTAATTAATTTATTATACCCTGGCCGAAAAGGTCATGGCGTGACAAAACTTATCCTGTTGTGAATAAGGCTGTGGAGGAGGATGAGCCCCACTAAAACTGTCCGGACTGTCTAGTAGACTGTTTAGACATGGGTCAGAGAGAGAGCGAGAGACAGACAGACTGGCCATGACTAAGTGATAAGATGGATAACATCCTTCCTCCAGAGCATAGGATAAGAGGCATTGGATAAAGCGTATTTGTCTGCCGGAGCTGCCTGTCAGTAAGATTCTTAAGAGCTAAGCAGTTAAATGCAATTAATTGTCTTAAAACTGTTTTTAAATGTCTATTCCTCTGATTTCCTAATCCCGCCACAGATGTTCAACCCAGCAGCACAATGAGCACATGTATGACTGAGTTAATTTATTTTCCCTGTCTGGCATAGCCATACAATAGACCTGTGTTCATGTCTCCCTACACAACCGTCTTGAAGCCTGTCTCATCATACAGTATGTCAACAGGGAGCAGACAGGTGTTTGGGTCTCTGAGTAGACTTTCTCTCAGGAGGGCCTGCATGTTGAATTACACCCTCAGGAAGGAAAACACCTGAGATACAACAGTGGAAACCTCTGACCTATGTCTACCCACAACACTTAACCAAGAGTCGATGTCCATGCCCCTGTAGAAATGTAATTACCGTAATCAAAAATCTCCATCAAAATCCGTCTGTTTAAGCTAGAGATATCTGGGGATTTTTTTTGCATGGGCTGCGTCTCAGTACACCGCATCCGGTGATGTCAGTCTTACGCATCTGCGGTGGAAGGTGGCAGAGTTACATCTGTGTTTGTCAGACCAGCAGACATCCCGAAAATCGGTGTTCTCACAAAAAGTATGTAGTGTCCGAAAAGTTTGACCTACGAACTAATATGGAAATATGAGACTCTCACAAACACGTACATGTCGGTTGTTTTTCTCTAGGACCCCCACAATCCTCGCAAGACTCTTCTGAAGTCAGTACCACCGATCTGCCAACTTCTGTCTGTAGCGTCTGACCAGTTTGACCTACAAACTAATATGAAAATGAGACTCTCACAAACACGCCGGTTGTGTTGCTTTAGGATGCCCTCAAGCCACACAAGACTTGTCTGAAGATAGCCCGGTACCAGATTAAAAATGTATCGAAGAAAGAAAAAAAAATGTATATATACCCCTTTATTTATGCCACATTGTGTTATGTTGCAGCCTGAATTCAAAATGGATTAATAAAAAAAAGTTAGCATCCATCTACACACAATATACCATAATGACAAAGTGAAAACATGTTTTTAGACATATTTGAAAATGAAATACAGAAATATCTGATTTACATAAATATTCACGCCCCCTTCTACAAAGTCAATACTTTGCAGAAGCACCACTCGGGAACATTCAAAGTATCTTGGTAAGCAACTCCAGTGTAGATTTGGCCTTGTGTTTTAGGTTATTTTCCTGCTGAAAGGTGAATTGGTCTCCATGTGTTTGTTGGAAAGCAGACTAAACCAGGTTTTCCTCTAGGATTTTGCCTGTGCTTATAGCTGTATTCCATTTATTTTCATCCTTAAAAACTCCCTAGTCCTTGCCATGACAAGCATACCATGACATGATGCCACAACCATGCTTGAAAATATGAAAAGGGGTACTCAGTGACATAATTATTTGTATTCAGGGCAAAAAGTTAATTTCTTTGCCACATTTGTTGCAGTATTACTTTAATGCCTTGTTGCAAACAGGATGCATGTTTTGGAATATTTGTATTCTGTGCTGGCTTCCTTCTTTTCACTCTGTCGTTTAAGGTTAGTATTGTGGAGTAACTACAAGTTTGTTGATCCAGCCTCAGATTTCTCATATCACAACAATTAAACTCTGTTTTAAAATCACCATTGGCCTCATGGTGAATTCCCTGAGCAATTTCCTGCCTCTCCGGCAACAGTTAGGGAGGATGCCTGGGTCTTCATAATGACTTGGTGTATTGATACACCATCCAAAGTGTAATTAATAACGTCACCATGCTTAAAGGGATATTCAGCGTCTGCTTTTTCTCTTTACACATCTACCAATAGGTGCCATTTTTTGCGAGGCATTGAAAAACCACCCTGCTCGACTGAGGGATCTTACAGATAATTGTATGTGTGGGGTACAGAGATGGGTTAGTCATTCAAACATCTTGTTAACCACTATTATTGAACATGGAATGAGTCCATGCAACTTATGTGATTTGTTAAGCACATTGTAACTCCTGAACTTATTTAGGCTTGACATAACAAAGGGGTTGAATGCTTATTGACTCGAGACATTTTGGCTTATTTTTATTATTATTGATAAACAACATTTCTACAAACACAAAATTCCACTTTGACATTATGGGGTATTGTGTGTACATCATTGATACAAAATCTAAATTGAATAGATGTTTTATTCAGGCTGTAACACAACATGTAAAGGGGAATACTTTCTGAAGGCACATTATATATGGAAGTAGTTTAGTGCCAAAACAAAGGGGTTACACTTTTGTTTATATATAAACTGATCAAAAATATAAACGCAACATGTAAAGGGTGTGTCCCGTGTTTCATGAGTATATATAAAAGATCTCAGAAATGTTCCATATGCACAAAAAGCTTACTTCGCTCAAATTTTGTGCACAAATTTGTTTACATCCCTGTTAGTGAGCATTTCTCATTTGCCAAGATAATCCATCCACCTGACAGGTGTGGAGTATCAAGAAGCTGATTAAACAGCATGATCATTACATAGGTGCACCTTGTGCTGAGGACAATAAAAGGCCACTCTAAAATGTGCAGTTTTGTCACACAACACAATGCCACGGATGTCTCAAGTTTTGAGGGAGTGTGCAATTGGCATGCTGACTGCAGAAATGTCCGCCAGAGCTGTTGCCAGAGAATTGAATGTTAATTTCTCTACCATAAGCCACCTTCAATGTTGTTTTAGAGAATTTGGCAGTACGTCCAACCGGCCTCACAACCACAGACCACGTGTTACCATGCCAGCCCAGGACCTCTGCATCCAGCTTCTTCACCTGTGGGATTGTTTGAGACCAGCCACCCGGATAGATGATGAAACTGAGGTGTATTTCTGTCTGTAATAAAGCCCTTTTGTGGAGAAAAAAATAATTCAAAACAAGCTTCCTTTTGAATTATCTGTTTTTCCATGTATGAATCTGTTAACCCCTTACACAGTAGGGGTTAACTAAAGACAGAGGAGAAGGGGAGGGAAGATTGAGTGCTAGCAGGAGAGGGTGGTAGAGGAAAAGGGGCAGAGAAAGATGGAGGTAGAGAGAGAGAGATGGATAGAAAGTGCATGGCGTGGTGTTGTCACGGCAGCCCTCTGCTGTCTACCCAGGAGTGAGGAGCTTGTTGACAGGTTTATGGGATGTAATAATCAGAGTGTATATCACACAGCCTGCTCTGCACAGGCAGGTTTGTAATTGGCTCTCACATCTGGCTGAGATTGGCTAGGCAACGCTATAACCTACATACAACTTGAAAGTTAGCCTTGGAAAGAGGCACTGCAGAAAAGGGATTGTTGTACTGAAGAACGCCCTAACTTGGCTCAATGGAAGAAAACGTGATTTAGCCATAACTCTAATTTTGCAGAGGAACTGCTACTATGCACTACGAGGGTCTTCATGGCCTTTAGAGGAAGCCAAACTATGCTATGCAGTTATGAAAGGCAATATTTCCATCTGTAAGAAGTTTAGTTGCTTGCAGAGCATTTACCTCCATCCGTGGCTCCTGTTTGACTAAACAGTGCTGAGTGCGGAAAATTGCCTTTATTACTCTGTCCAATCCTGGGCAGTGCAGCCAGACATGGTTCCGTCTGAGGGGGAGGGGCACTCCGACAGCCCTATTAATCACAGCCCTGCTGTGGATCTGCTCTCCTCTGGTCTTGTCTGTTACAGTACCGCTAATGATGCAACAAACACCTCGCCCAAAGCAACCTTCCACCATGCATAGCTGCCTAACCAGGGCTGCCCGGCGCTCATTTCTCCATGGTGATCAGTATGCAGAGCACACCCCAATAGGACCATCCCAGTCTAGTACAAAGGAGTGATCAGGATGCTAGGGAGCAGGCGGTGTCGTCCATTGAGCTAAAACAGTACTTCATCACTGCCCAGCTCCGTTCCATGGTCTGTCAAAGTGTCCCACTGTTTGTTTATCTACTGTGGCGTGAAATGGAGTGAGCCTGTGCGTTTGTACTGACGGAGCATTGCAAATAACCGCAGGGATGGACTCATTCTGCTGTGTTAGAAAATGCTAATATGCTAAAATAGTTTTGGAGGTTTCATATTATAATTGTTCATCCTTCAGTTTTCTTGACCTCAGACTATGGAATTCTATTATATTCAATCCGATACAACTTTATTGTCCCTCATAGGGGAAATTTAATGAGTCATTTATGCAAATAAAAGACAAATTACTGTATAATGAGGGTAATATGAGCATATACATTTTTATATAAAAGCAAACCCCTAGAGGAGGTTATTGACTTTGACCCAGTGTCACCTGCATCTTAAACCCCCAGTATCTACTCCTCCATTAACAACTTTAATGTGGGATTGCACAGGAGTCATTTATCCTTGTCGAAGGAGAGATGCGTAACACCCAACACTTAATTTGTGTAGTTCGTAGGAAAATTAAATCTATAAATGAGAAAGTGCCTGGGCTGGGCTTGTGTCAATCATTCTGCTCTCGAACCAACAAGGAAATGCCAGTCAGATCTGAAGAGTTTTTTTGTGGGAAGATATTGTATACAAAATCTGTCTTTCTTCTTTTGCCTGCATTTTAGTAATTTATGTCAAATGCAAGTAGGTTTTCATGTGAATAGCAATCAAATAGGTTAGCTAGTTTTACTATTTCCACCTATGACTAAACAACAGATGCTTTTAAACAAGTGATCCAATCTTGTATAACACTCACGTTCCTCAAGGCTGATATTGTCTGAGGCTTCTATTATAATCTCACTTATCATACATGTCAAACAGAGTGGAGGAACTATTCATCCCTGGCAAATGGGGATTTTCAGTGACCACAGTGTTCGTGTACTGTCTACAATGATCTACACCACAATTGTGACCGACCAATTTTTACATTGGATAAAAGTAGAGACTCTAGAAAATGGTATGTCATACACTACAGTTGAGGAACAATGGGAAAGTAATTATGCTTTGAAAGTTGATAAACTTGTAATCTCACTTTTGAGAAAATGGCTCTTGACTGTTTTGGTAAACCTACTGGAGAGTTCTTCTTTGTCTACACCCATTCAGCATCGTTCACACCCTCTTAAGCTTTAGCCCCACCCATCTCTTTAAGGATTCATATGTGAAGCCATGTACAAAACAACCAAATATTTCAAGACTAAAGGCTGGTTTATACTACGTCTATCGACAGTTGTCGCAGTGACATCATGAACATTCTATTGTCGTCTGTGTCACGATCGTCGTAATAACATTCGGACCAAAGTGCAGCGTGAAATTGGTTCGACATATTTTATTTGAAGTGAACCGCACAAAAAACAATAAAGAGCAAACCACACGTGAAGCTATGGAGTGCTCACAGGCAACTACACATTAACAAGATCCCACAAAAACCCAGTGGGGAAATGGCTGCCTAAATATGATCACCAATCAGAGACAACGCTAAACAGCTGCCTCTGATTGGGAACCATACCAGGCCAACATAGAAATAAAACAACCTAGATTACCCACCCTAGTCACACCCCGACCTAACCGACATAGAGAATAAAAAGGCTCTCTATGGTCAGGGAGTGAAAGTCTGACATCAAACTTGTCATTGTCGTTCTGAAAAAGTATAAACACAAAAATGACAGGCTGCCCAAAATAGCCTAATAAGATTATTTTAACACCAATAAACAAACCCCTTTAAAATGAATTTAGTAAATGTCAATCTAGCAAACCAGGCAACTAAAAACAACAATGTTCTAAACAATGTTTTGGTTTGTTTCTACCTTGTTAGCTAGCTAGCTAATGTTAAGTTAACTTGCTAGCCAGTTCAAATAATGACCATATCATATAGCTGACAACATCTTCCCTTTAGCTCATTTGTCTTCATTATTACAGGAAAATAAACTCACAACAAGATCATTATTTACAAGCCAATGACAGAAAATTGCTTATGGCTTGAGTGTGACAAAATAAAAGAAGGGCATTCTAGCAGAGAATTTTAGAACTCGGACACGGTCTCATTGGCCTAACGTTATATCCTAATTTGACTTGGTGCATGTTATGTTCTTCACATTACCGTCTCTGGTAAACACATACTATATCAAATAAAACCAATGTTTATTTGTCACATGCACAGGATACAGAAGATGTAGTGCAATGGTTACATGCGTAGTGGTGTCTTTTGTTAGCTAGCTTCAGAGGACACATGACTCGACCTTCGCCTCCCGAGCCTGTTGGGGAGTTGCAGCGATGAGACAAGATCGAAATTGGGGAGAAAAAGGGGGTAAAATACAAAAAATAAATAAATATTATAATAATTCCAAATGTATAATATCTGAAAATATAGCTAGCAAGACTATCGTACCCATATACATGGATGGATGCTTCTCCCTCTCTGTCACGGATGCCATTGCCCTATTTGAAACTCTCGACCTGCTGCACTACAGACCCGTCGATGTGAACGGGGGCATGTTCGGTCCCTCCTTTTCCTCTAGTCCACGATCATCTCCTTTGCCTTGATCACACTGAGGGAGAGGTTGTTGTCCTGGCAGCACACTGCCAGATCTCTGACCTCCCACTTATAGGCTGTCTCATCGTTGTCGGTGATCAGGCCTACCACCGTTGTGTCGTCAACAAACTTAATGATGGTGTTGGAGTCGTACTTGGCCACGCAGTCGTGGGTGAACAGGGATTACAGGAGGTGACTAAGCATGCACCCCTGATGACCCCCGTATTGAGGTTCAGCGTGGCAGATGTGTTGTTGCCTACCTTTACCACCTGGGGGAGGCCCGTCAGGAAGTCCAGGATCCAGTTGCGGAGGGAGGTGATTAGTCCCAGGGTCCATAGCTTAGTGATGACCTTTGTGGGCACTATGGTGTTGAACACTGAGCTGTAGTCAATGAACAGCATTCTCACATAGGTGTTTCTTTTGTCCAGGTGGGAAATAGAGTGCAATAGAGATTGCATCATCTGTGGATCTGTTGGGGCTGTATGCGAGTTGGAGTGGGTCTAGGGTTTCCGGGATGATGGTGTTTATGTGAGGCATGATTTTTCACCAGTAATTGAAAACGTGAATAAAACTGTAAATACATTAAGCTCCATACATACATACATACATACATACATACATACATACATACATACATACATACATACATACATACTGTATGCGCCCACAGTAGAAACGACATCACGATATACAGGAAATAAGGAACTTACTGTCCAAAGTTATTATTTGTAGGGAAAACAAGACGGAAGGCAAAGCGAGTGCCAGCAAGAAAATTTTCCAATTCTTGCAAGACTGCGCAAATATATGCATACTTGATCTGCGCAAACATGAGTGAAGTGCGGTGAAGTGAAGTTGCTTTGGGCTCAGTAAAGCATCAAACATAAATTGTCTCTGAAATGGGCTACTTCTATGTGAATTAATGAGGAGGCGGAACACACCTCAATTCAAACTGTTGTTAGAAAATACAACTTGTTCGAAAATAGTTTGAAATTGACAAATTGAAACACAGCCTATAGATAATTAGCAGGCAGTGCGTGTTAACTGTCCTGTTGCGTAATAATCACATTTTGGAACAGTGAGTGCATTCTGACATCATGTGCATAAAACAACTCACGCTGGGGCAACCGTTAGAGATATTTGGAACGCACGTGTGAAAAGGTTAAAGGTCTTGCTCACATCAGCTATGGGGAGCTTGATCACACAGTCGTCCGGAACTGCTGGTGCTTTCATGCAAGCTTCAGTGTTGCTTGTCTCGAAGCGAGAATTACTGACCAGCTCATGTTATAGACAGAAGCCTGCTACATGGCAGACCAATCCGAACTCATCTCTCGGCATGTCCAGCCCATCCATTATCTCAGCCAATCATGGGAAGGCCCCTTCTTTTTCCGTGGCTAAACCACCTAGGCTCGTAATTTAACAATTGTATTCGTATTTACAGATGGCGTACATGTTTGTTATTATGGCACATGAAAGTTCACATGCTCCAGAAGGCATTTCTGCCAAAGTTTACTTTCAAATGCCTCTCCGTGGAGTAGTGACGTGCGACATACGCCTAGTTTCCTGAAACAAATCACAATTACCTTCTCTGTTTGTCCTGGCTGACTGGCGGGCCACTAAACTCTCTCCTCCACTGACTGTATAGCTTGTGGTCCCAGTTCTCTTGTGGTCCCAGTCTTGCCAACTCCTATGCATTGTCACGCCATTGTCAAGACTACACAAACTGACAGCACAGATCTGAGACCAGGCTACTTATAGGCCTACTAAACTCAATTAGCAAAATGGCTGACATTTATTGTAATCGGCCGCCAGCAGGTCATATAGAATTTAAAAATATATATAATAGTTGATGTTTAGCTGGGTGGTGCAGAAATTAATTATAGTGATAACTCAGGAACCATTGTTTGTGATCAAGGTGTCTGTTGACAAATATATCTAATATGATTGTTGTCTGAATATGAATTGAAGCAAATCAGCATTTACTCAGAACAGGCATACTTCTATATGAGTATGCAATAGCACTGAGACTTGATCATGTTTTGGTACGTTTGGCATATTCTTATCCAGACATGGCCCATTAATAGTGTGTTTCTCTAATGCCTGATTTGTAACGATGACACAAAGGTTTATGTTTTTTTCTCTCTTTAGGCAAATTACTTCTGTGACTGACTTTGAGCTTTTTATTTTAATCTCTTACTTATATTAATAATTCCTTTTTTCAAATTATATTTTTGGAGGTTTTGAGTATGTTGAAATTCAAAAGAATACAGTACTACAATTGATAAGACACCCTTTCTTCCATGAGTGAGAGTAAAAGTCAATCATAAAGATGACTTTTACAGTAGTACTCATGTTCTGTGGTGTTCTTGTATAAGAAAGATACAAATGTTTATGTTACACTTCCTTAACAGATACAGCATGTATTGTCATGATTTTACAAACAGAAGCAGTCCTCATAAGCACTTGAGCACAAAATGAAAGAGTCAGATTGCCAACCTTGAGAATTGGCACCATGAGAGTGGCATTAAGGTTTTATACTGTTCTATTGTTGACCTGTTAGCATGCCCATGGAAAGAAACATTACACAAAGGAGCTGGTGGAAAACCTGAGAGGAGAACACAAAGGCCTCAGTAGGCATTCGCAAAATACGGCTGTGCTCCTTTCAGATATTAAAGCAGGGTGATGACACATACTTGGCAGAGACGATCACTTTTCCCAACTGCCAGTGCAGTTTTCCCTTGTTTTACATGCTGGCATAAAGTGGAAACGATTTGTGTATTGTTCTGAGAAGACCACTTTTTACAGTCATTGCTCTCCCTCTAAAATTGTCTCTGATAGCATACTGTATGATAAAAGTAAGTAGGCTGTTTCAACGTTTTTCAAAATGTTTGCTTGTCAACTTTACGTTCTTTAAATCTGACATATTCCTGTCAAAGAGGATGTGTGAGTGCAGCAGTTTTGATGTGACACTCTCCATTCATACATCTCAGCTGTAACTTATTGGAGGAAGGAAGGAAACACACTGACAGAATTAGCATAGTCATTAATCTGCCAGTTTCTTCTGCAGTCCTTGGAAGGTATCTCTACTCGTATCTGGCTTCTGCTCTCTGATTCATCTGATTCATCATCCCATTCCAAATCGTTAATGGTACCCGTTAACCTTTTACTGCAGTGGCCTAAATCAGGGTCACACATAGTGTTTCTTGGTAGACTTAAAGAAATCTACTTTGAAACAAAAATATACACCTCACCAGTGGCGACTCATCATTCAGGGCAGGTGGGGAAGAGCCCCACCTGTTTTGAGCCCCATCTGTTTAGCAAAAAAAAATAACATGTTATTTTGGCGCTAATACGTGTCACATATCAGTTTGCAAACAATGTAATGTAACAAGTCGCCAGATGGAAGCCACTCCTCAGTAAAAGGCACATGACAGCTGCTTGAAATTTGCCAAAAGGCACCTAAATGACTCTCAGACCATGAGAAACAAGATTCTCTGGTCTGATGAAACCAAGATTGTAGTTCTTTGGCCTGAATGCCAAGCGTCACGTCTGGAGGAAACCTGGCACCATCCCTACTGTGAAACATGGTGGTGGCAGAATCATGCTTTGGGGATGTTTTTTAGCGACAGGGACTGGGAGACTTATCAGGATCAAGGGATATATTAACAGAGCAAAGTACAGAGAGAGATCCACGATGAAAACCTGCTCCAGAGCGCTCAGAACTTCGGACTGGGGCGAAGGTTCTCCTTCCAACAGGACAACAACCCTAAGTACTCAGCCAAGACAATGCAGGAGTGGCTTCGGGTCAAGTCTCTGAATGTCCTTGAGTGGTCCGGCCAGAGCCTGGACTTGAACCCGATCGAACATCTCTGGAGAGACTGAAAATAGCTGTGCAGCAATGCTCCCCATCCAACCTGACAGAGCTTGAGAGGACCTACAGAGAAGAATGGGAGAAACTCTCGAAATGCAGGCGTGCCAAGCTTGTAGCGTCATACCCAAGATGACTCGAGGCTGTAATCACTGCCTAATGTGCTTCAACAAAGTACTGAGTAAAGGGTCTGAATACTTATGTAAATTTGATATTTCATGTTTTATTTTTTATACATTTTCTAAAATGTATAAAAACCTGTTTTTGCATCGTCATTATGGGGTATTGTGTGAAGATTGATGAGGAAAAAAACGAATTCAATCAATTGTAGAATAAGGCTGTAATGTAACAAAATTAGGAAAAAGTCAAGGGGTCTGAATACTTTCCGAATGCACTGTGTATATATATATACATATATTTTTTCAATATATTTTCCTTTATTATTTTCCACTAACCCTGCCACCTCTCACCTAATTGGAGTAAACTAATGAACAACAACACTTAGGCTTCTACTTCCAGCTTATTGATACTATATACATTTTACAGACACAGTGTATTTTACAATAGTTATCATGTTGTTTTTATTCCCACCATTCAACCCCTCCCATCTATCGCTTAACACCATCCAAATTGGATTTCTATATTTTTCAACTGTGATGTTTCACATAAGTTCTGAACCTTTCCATTCTGATAGTTTTTACAGATTGTAAATTAAAGATAAACATTTTTGCTAAAAGTGTTATTATATTATAGATTGATTGACTATGACTTTTTAACCTCTCTGCTGCGGGATCATTTTCCTAAACAACCACTGAATAGCAGGGCGCAAAATATTACTAAAAATATTTATAATCATGCAATCACAAGTGAAATATACCAAAACACAACTTAGCTTGTTGTTAATCCACCTATCATGTCAGATTTTGAAAATATGCTTTACAGCGAAAGCAATCCAAGCTTTTGTGAGTGTATCAATCAATGCTAGAACAGCTAGCCCCAAATTAGCATGGTCACGAAAGTCAGAAAAGCACTAAAATGAATCGCTTACCTTTGATAATCTTCGGATGTTTGCACTCACGAGACTCCCAGTTACACAATAAATGTTATTTTTGTTCGATAAATATTACTTTTATAACAAAAAAACGCCATTTGGGTTGCGCGTTATGTTCAGAAAACTACAGCCTCGTTCCGTTCGACGAAAATTCCAAAAAGTATCCGTAATGTTCGTAGAAACATGTCAAATGTTTTTTTATTTAATTTTTTATAATCAATCCTCAGGTTGTTTTTAACATACATAATCGATAATATTTCAACCGGACCGTAACCTATTCAATATAAGAGAAAATGGAGAGCTACCCCTCTCGCGCGCAGGAACTAATCAAAGGACACCTGACTAGTTTTGAAAAATCTCGCTCATTTTTCAAAATAAAAGCCTGAAACTATGTCTAAAGCCTGGTCACAGCCTGAGGAAGCCATTGGAAAAGGAATCTGGTTGATACCCCTTTAAATGGAAGAAAGACTGGAAATGAAACACAGATACAATTTTTAAAAATCACTTCCGGGTTAGATTTCCTCAGGTTTTCGCCTGCAAAATAAGTGTCGTTATACTCACAGACAATATTTTGACAGTTTTGGAAACTTTGGAGTGTTTTCTATCCTAATCTGTAAATTATATGCATATTCTATGATCTGGACCTGAGAAATATTCCGTTTACCTTGGGAACGTTATTTAAAAAATAAATAAAAATAAATCTGACCCCTAGCGTCAAGAAGTCATATTGCTATCTGCAGAGTTAGCTACATGTAAATGTTGCAATTCTTCAGCCATTCCTGGAACTGTGACCAAAAACAAGCTACATATGGACAGCACCAAAATAAATGATCTAATGCCAAATGATCTAATGACACAGCAAAATCTGCAGAGCTGGAAAGGTTGTATCCCCCATATATTTAACGTTCTATTGGATGCAAGAATTTTGTATAATCATTTAAATTGAAATTAAAGTTTTGCGTATCAGTTCATAAACCGTGTGCCATGGAATCGGTACATAGAAAATATTTTGGGGGTCCATACATTGCAATTTCATTGTGGCATGAATCATACACACTCTTATTAAAATGAAAATACATTTATTATTTCAATTGAGCTTTTAACTCTTGCGTTTTCAAACTAGCACTGATCAATCTCCATAATTTTGAGACGTCTTTGCAAAAAGGTATCCATATTTGGCCTCTGCAGAAGTCAGGGCATTCATTCTTCTTGCACTTTGCAGAGCAGCGCAGAGCTGTTGTGAAGGAAGTTGTCAAGGAAGTGAGTTACTGTTTATACCGGACTTCCTGCCCTCACCTACAGTACCGTCAACCAATCAATGTGGAGCTACACGGAGCCCTCCGCATTTTTTAAAAATTTGAGAGGCGCACGGCAAAAGCACTATGAAATTCAATTTGATCTCTGCTTGCCTCCGGAGGCTCCGCAATTGCGTCACACCATCAATACGGCGCCTCCGACCTTATTATCGGATCAAGCATGAATTGGCTCTTAATCACGGCTTTGATATAAGCACCAGACACTTTACTGGGTTTGTTTTCCTTTCTGGGTGAATCACACGCCTTTGTTTTGATGAAGTCATGCACTACTCTGGTCTCAAAACATTTGAAGTCATGAGCTGCTATCAACACTGCTGCATTTGAGTTTTGTCTAGATCCACCACAACAATCACTATGAGTACCATCTTGCCTGGTGGATTAAGTTATCTACATACTAGGCCTACATAAAGTTGATAATGTTTCCTCTATGAGCTTGCATCGTTTATATGTTTTTCTGACTAGCCTGCTCTGTAGGCCTATCTTTTCTTGAGCTTTGGATGAACCTTCCTGTTAAAAGTGAACATTGAAATACTTAGTACGTAAAAAGTGCACCAGAATCTGTGCAAAAACTTTGGCAAGCCAGAGTGATGAGGAAAAAAATATCTGACCGATTAAGTCACACAATACTCTTCCTAGAAATTGGGGCGCAGACATAACTTAGGTGGGACAGGGTGGAAGCCTGGGTGGGGTGTGAGGAAGTGGGAGGTGATGCTTTTTCGGGTTTCGCTTGTTAGCGGTCACATGATCCCGCCGGTCCTCTGGGAGTCGCCAGGCAGGCGCAGAAAGCGTGCGGGTGGTGAAGGAATGCACTCACGTCTGGAAAAGATTTGCAGTGCACAGAGAGGTCTTCCTGCTGCCAGCTTCCCAGAAAGATGTGCCCAGCCACATAAACCCAATCTTCCACTCTGCCAGGCAGGACCGGCAGGCCCTTTAGCCAGAGCTGAATGGGGCTGGATGTGCTGCGGTGATCAGGACCCACGCAACCATGCTGAACAGGATTAATTAATGAATGGCCTTGGATTGCATTGTGAAACTGGCTATGATTAGACTTGTCATCATACAAATGTCTTAATTCCTCTGTAGACATCCACTTGGAGCAGTGGTGGGTAAGGAGACGTGGGTTATACGACCCCTTCTCTTATTCCCCTCTCTCTCTTTCCACAGTCTTCCATCCTCTCCCCCTGAGAGTGCCTGTCAACTGCAGTGGTGTAGGTGATCGCCTGCCTCTCTGACATGACATTCAAGAAGCTGACACTCGGAGAGCTGAACATGCAGTGCATTCGAAAGTAGTCAGACCCCTTAACTTTTTCCATATTTTGTTACTTTACAGCCTTATTCTAAAATGAAGGAAAAAAATCCATCATCAATCCGCACACGTTACCTCACAATGACAAAGCAAAAACAGGTTTTTATACATTTTAGCAAATTTATTTAAAAAAAAACATAAATATTACATTTACATACAGTAATTCAGACCATTTACTCAGTACTTTGTTGAAGCACCTTTGGCAGCGATTACAGCCTCGAGTCTTCTTGGGTATGACGCTACAAGGTTGGCACACCTGAATTCATTCATTCTTCTCTGAAGATCCTCTCAAACTCTGTCAGGTTGGATGGGGAGCGTCGCTGCACAGCTATTTTCAGGTCTCTCCAGAAATGTTAGTTCGGGTTGAAGTCCGGGCTCTGGCTGTCCCACTCAAGGACATTCAGACACGTGTCACTCCTGCGTTGTCTTGGCTTTGTGCTGTTGTCCAATTGGAAGGTGAACCTTCACCCCAGTCTGAGGTCCTGAGCGCTCTGGAGCAGGTTTTCATCAAGGATCTCCCTGTACTTTGCTCCGTTCACCTTTCCCTCGATCCTGACTAGTCTCCCAGTCCCTGTCGCTGAAAAACATCCCCACAGCTGCCACCACCATGCTTTACCGTAGGGATAGTAATTGGCCAGGTGATGAGCGGTGCCTGGTTTCCTCCAGACGTGATGCTTGCCATTCAGGCCAAAGAGTTTAATCTTGGTTTCATCAGACCAGAGAATCTTGGTCTGAGACTCTTTTAGGTGCCTTCTTGCAAACTCCAAGTGGTTGTCATGTGCCTTTTACTGAGGAGTGGCTTCCGTCTGGGCTCTCTACCATAGAGGCCTGATTGGTGGAGTACCGCAGAGATGGTTGTCCTTCTGGAAGGTTCTCTTATCTCCACAGAGAAACTCTGGAGCTCTGTCAGAGAAACCATTGGGTTCTTGTTCATCTCCCTGACCAAGGCCCTTCTCCCCCGATTGCTCAGTTTGGCCGGGCGGCCAGCTCTAGGAAGAGTCTTGGTCGTTCCAAACTTCTTCCATTTAAGAATGGAGGCCACTGTGTTCTTGGGGACCTTCAATGCTGCAGAAATGTTTTGGTACCCTTCCCCAGATCTGTGTCTCGACACAATCCTGTCTCTGAGCTCTACGGACAATTCCTTTTGACCTCATGGCTTGGTTTTTGCTCTGACGTGCACTGTCAACTGTGGGACCTCATATAGACAGATGTGTGTCTTTCCAAATCATGTCCAATCAATTGAATTTAACACAGGTGGACTCCAATCAAGTTGTAGAAACTTCAAGGATGATCAATGGAAACAGGATGCACCTGTGCTCAATTTCGAGTCTCATAGCAAAGGGTCTGAATACTTATGTAAATAATGTATTTCTGTTTATTTTTATTTTTTATTGATTTACAGACATTTCTTAAGACCTGGTTTGCTTAGTCATTATGGGGTATTGTGTTTAGATTGGCATTGGTTTTTGGTATTTTATTTTGGTGCCAGAGCTGGTGAGGTTTCAAACAGTATATAATGTATCTGTCCTTTCTGCCACCACTTCAATGTACAATGGAAAAAAGGCACACTTGTCTTCCAAATGGATTAAAGATGTAATTGAACCATAATGCCTCTGATGTGAGCGCCTTGTGCTGGAGTGAAGATCTCACTTGACAAATTGGCTAAAGAAAATAAACTTGTATATCAGAGTCATGAACCAAAGAGAGATCTTACTCTGCCAGTGGTGAGTTGCCTGGAGGTTCAGAGAAACCCATCAGGCCTGGGTTCAAATACTATTAGAAATCTATCATATACTTTCAGCATTTGCTTTAGCCTGTCTGTAGAGCCAGATGGGTGGGGTTGGCACTTTTGTGACTATTCTATTGGTTCGATTGTGCCAGGCAAGCTCTATCAATCCCAGCTCTTGTATATGAAATTATTTAAAATAGTTTTGAAACCAGGTCTGAAACCCAATGATCTGCTCACTGACATGTCAGGCATTTTCATTACATAGAAATATCTCTGGCTGATTATCTTTGCCTCTCCGCTTCCATATAGGCCAGGTTGGTTCTATTAATTTCCCCCCAGATCTATCATAAGGAGAGCTATCTGTCCTCGCCCTGTCAGAGGTAGTTCATTTAGCTATTTGTTGTGGGTTGCAATCTTCATACCTTTCCCCTTTTCAACAACCTCATCTGCTTTCTGGCATAGCCATATTGAGAAGCAGTGCAAGATGGCTGCTATTTGCGGCCATGTAGGACAATGCCGGGTAAAAGTTCTAGGTTTAAGAGCTACACAAAGGCAGAGTTTTCCCCCCCAAAATTATCCATAGATAAATTATTCACCTTGATTCATCTGCCGCCGTGGCGCATTTCTTTGAATTCCTTGTTTGTCTCAGTCCGTTATTGTGTGTTGTGCAGTGTGTGCCTGTTTTCTCCCTCTCCTCGCTCCACGTCTAATGGCGTGTGCTAATTGTGCCGCCGTGGGGACTCATTACAACCTGTCGTTCTCGGTATGTTATCACACGTGTCATATCCCATCCATCAGGCTTTTTAATTACGCGGTGGCATTCTGTGTTATCATGCACCTCCTCCTCTCTAAGGAGGCTCATTACATAGCCATCATCTCCCCGCCTGCTCCACCTGCCTCCCCCTGTCTCCCGCCTACTTCCCAGACACACGGGGTTCAAGGTCTTGTGTCAGTGCCGGTAACAGCCAGGTAACAAAGACGCAGACATGATCTGCTCCGGTAGGGGGCTAATAGCACATCTTCCAACCCTCACACCTCACACAGCTTGGGCCTGATGTATGGCCGTCAGGGTCAAACACTCAGGCGCAACCCCGGACACCAGCCATGGGGAGGGGGGACAGTACAGTACACAGGCCAGGGTTGCCCCGTGGTGGGGTAGCTACTGTACATGCACAGCATGGTCTCTCCATGAGTGTCCATGGCCCCTCAACACTTATTATGCATGGCCTTAACACTGCTCTCTAGTTTGCTCTCTCTAGTCCCTCCTGCTTTGTAATCCCTTCCACAAACATATTTATTCATCCGTCCTCCCTTGCCTCTCTCTCTTGACACAGTGTGGCGTGTCTGTGTGTGAGATACCCAGTACTCAACGGTTGGTAAACACAGGGCTAGCAGTGATTGACACGTCTTTGGTCCCTGGCTCCCCATGCTCCTTTATGCCAACATGGCATTCCCCCTCTCTCTCTCTCTTTGTTGCTTTATTTGTTTTTGGTCAAGGGTGTGGTACATGCGCCTCTGCAGTCCCTGAGTCCACACAGTAAGAGCCTTGGTGAGCACTCCTCTCTCTGCTTACTCAGACTTTATGTCGGTGAAGGCCACAATACCACTCTCAAAGAAGGTTTACGCAAGTTTCAAGCTGCAGTACTTATATACAGCAATGTATCACACTCAGAGGGGTGATCACACATCTTTACATGTACATCAGCCTTCTCTGTGATGGGTTGTGTCCCTGTCAAGCATGAGCAGGTTTCAAGGTGATTTGATTTCTGTCTAAGGCTCCTATCTTTGGGGCATGATAAATGACCACTGCTGAGTTTGAAAAAAAGCCAGACATTTCTTTCAGTCCTTGCAATTCTACTGAATGTGATAGTACAGTGAAAACATACTGTGTCATATTGATTGAATTGACTGAAACGCCAGTCCCAAGCGCTGTGGTGGCATTGCCCTTGATCAAGTTATCTATAAGCATGAGGATCATTGCACATGCATCTTCTAACCCCTCTGTTTTCCATCTGCCCACAGCCGTGCGATCAAAACCAATCAGGATCTGCTACCAGAGACTCCGTGGATCAACATCTTCTACGATGACTTCTGGGGCACCCTGCTCACCCACAGCGGCAGCCACAAGTCCTACCGGCCCCTGTGTACCCTCTCCTTCCGCCTCAACCATGCCCTGGGTGGCCTGGAGCCCTGGGGCTACCACCTGGTCAACGTGGGCCTCCATGGGGCCGTCACGGCCCTCTTCACCTGGCTGGCCCGCTTGCTGCTAGGAGAGGGCCTGTGGAGCCTCCTGGCTGGGTTATTGTTCGCCTCGCATCCCATCCACACGGAGGCGGTGGCGGGCGTGGTAGGCCGTGCCGACGTGGGCGCCGCCCTCTTCTTCCTGCTGTCTCTGCTGTGCTACGTGCGTCACTGCGCCCTGCGAGGGGGCACTGCGGGGCCCTGCAGGCTGGGGGCCTGGCTCCTGGGCAGCCTGGGTTGTGCTGCCTGCAGCATGCTGTGGAAAGAGCAGGGGGTGACTGTATTGGCCGTGTCGGCACTCTATGACGTCTGCGTGTTCCACCGGCTCAAGTTGCGTCAGGTCATCATGCTCTTCTACAAGGTAAACAGTTTGTTTTTTCCCATGTATCTGATTTCCTCCTCTCTCTCTCCCTTTGGCAAAACCCCGGAAACTGCAAAGTGGAAAGCCGATCTATTCACATGGGTTTTGTTGTGTGGAAGTATGCCTGTGTTATGTTTGCTTTTCATTAGGATGTAATTTGCAAAACATTTTGCCATGTATGTGCAGCTGTGTGATCCGGAATGAGCTGCTGTTTTGTCCTTTGAATGCAAGGAAATATACACGTGGGGAAGAAAAACAAAGGGAAAGTAGGCTATTTCTATATACTGTTTGTGTATTTGGATACAAACACAAAGATACACATCCGTAAGTGACTGTCAGAGCAGTGACGTGAGTTATGGAATCGTATTATTATGGAAATAGGGTGATGGGAAGCTGATAAGGACTTTTGTCAGTTGAATTTGAATTCTCATGGTGCCTTGCTGCCTTGCTGTCTGTCGTTTTGTGTACAAATTCTACATTATCCTTGAACAGTGTCATGATCATTATCCATCGATAACTCCCCTTGTGACACAATTTGTTACCAAACACATATTAGATCTCGCTTTAGTAATACGTAAACAATCAAAACGATCACAGTTTCAGGATTTGTTAATTCATCGTCTGTCACTATAATGTAGTGCATGTTATTGAGATGAATGATACTTTAAAGTGACATAATGATGATGAGGTGGTACTTTGTTTACATGTAAGACGTTATCATTGGAATTAATCTTCATCATGTGTTTTTAGCGTGTGTTTGTGTAACACTTGTCAAACGATTAAATAATTTGATTGAGTTAATCACATGGTTTTCTGTGCGATTAATTTGATTAATTGAAACAAATATATATTGTTTAAATTTTACCATAATTAAAGATGTTTCAATTTAAAAGAACATCACATTTGGGCTGTAGGTATAATATATTTTGGTTATAGGGGTAATGTCACGCCCTGACCTTAGTATTCTTTGTTTTCTTTATTATTGTTGGTTAGGTCAGGGTGTGACAAGGGTGATATATGTTTTTTGTCCTGTCTAGGGTTCTTGTATGTTTATGGGGTTGTTACTAGTCTAGGTGTTTTGTTATGTCTGTGGTTGCCTAGATTGGTTCTCAATTAGAGGCAGCTGTTTATCGTCGTCTCTGATTGGGAACCATATTTAGGCAGCCATATTCCTTGAGTATTTCATGGGTGATTGTCTATGGTTAGTTGCCTGTGTCAGCACTATTATTATATAGCTTCACGTTCGTTTTGTTGTTTTTGTATAGTTCGTTCAGTGTTCTTTCTTCATTAAAGAAGATGTACTCAAATCACGCTGCGCTTTGGTCTCATCACTATAACGAACGTGACAGGTAAACACTAAATAAATAACAACAGATCAGTCAGGTCTGAGATCATGTAAAATATCATACAGCTATTAGATTTAGCCTAGGCTACTTATCCATGTTCTTCAACTAGATCACAAGCTGCTACTACTAGAATTGGGATCGTTTGCTTTAATCTTTTAACCTGTTAACTACAACAAAAACAGTAGCTAAATTGAATGGATGTCCTGTTCCGTTGTGGGAAATTATTTTAAACAAGAGGCATTCATCCATGGTATTGTAAACATTCTCGTTTGGTTAGCTAGCTAGCTAACGTTAGCATTTGCTAGCAACTTCTGTGCAAAACTGTGCATAACTAGACGGCTAGCTTTATTGTTGCTCAAAGCTGCGTGCATGGTGGATGTTTAAGCACCACAGACCGCTCTACAGGAGCTGTTACAGAAGTCAGATCTTCAGTATGAAATGCACAGAGAATCTCACTGCCGACAGATACTTATCACAGTGGTAGGTCGTTCTACCTGCTTACTGCATGCCGACCCGGTAGTGACGGAAATGCCGTTTCTACTTGTAAATTCGTAATGCTTATCAGTGGCCAATAACTTGACTTTGAGCCAATCAGAGAGCACGAACCAACACTTGGGGGAGCCAATAGGGGTGACAACAAAAAGGAAAAAAAGAGGGCATTTTCTCTGTACATTAAATGTCATGAGCCAGTCACACTTCATATGCAATGTAGGCTTTGGGATGGTAGATAGCTAAGTGCACAGACGCATTGCACACCACATTAAATACTTCCTCCAAGCTAGCTAACCACTGTCGCTAGTATTGACATTATAACTAAATCACAATGGATTTGTTTCCATGAAACAGCTGCCTGTGTTAGCTGCGGAGTTAGTGCAGTGTAGCTAGCTATGTTGTGATATCTAGCGAATACGAGAATGCGCCGAATACAACAAGTGTTGTAAACACAAAAAGAGATTGACTGCTGACACTGTTCAGAGGAAACATTTGACTATCATACCGGTGTGTCTGAGCTATTAATTTAAGCCAGTTTGCTACAGCAGGAAAATAATTCTGCAGCAACAGGACATGTGAATGATAGATTATAATTGTTGTGTATATAATTAAACTTCAGAAGCCTTTTTAACTAAGAGCCTATATCTGTAGCTGCTGAGACTGAGAGCACACAGCACAGCCGAGTACGTTTTGTGCTGCTCTTAAAAGGGTCAGTGCGGAAACGTTAACTTTTGGTTGAAGAAATGGAGATGAGATGAAATATGTGAACTTTTTTTTAGGGCATTACAAATCTCAAACGTTAACTGTAAATAACGCGTTTGACAGCCCTAATAATATTACAGGGAGAGAAAAATAAACCAAGTAAAGCCTTTATACCTACACAAATCAAAGATAAACAGGAATGAGAATCTAGCCTAGTCTTACAATTTCCTTGTTTCTTTTTGAGCACAAAGCCATCATCAAGTAGCCTTTTCCTCTACTGCGCCCCGTCACAAATGCTTACCGTCTGCTGTCGAATCAATGTGACTTCCACAAGTCTCTGCACATCAGGCCAAATTGAACAGGACATGTGCACAAATGTGACAAAAGGGATCCAAGAAGTGCCGATGGCACTCCAGGATGCTGACTCATACAGGCGATGTACGAAGCCCATTTCTGCGAGGGGGAGAGTTGGTGGGGGCGGAGGAGAGGGAATGACAGAGACAAAAAATAGAGAAAGAGAGAGAAAGGAAGAAAATCTAGCCTTTCTGTTTTAGTGCTCATCATAGTGTGAAAAAGTGAGCGAGGCCCCTAGCTGTCTTCGTCTCCACACGGGCCTCTCTCATGATTTAAGCCTTAACAGAGCCTTGGTGTCCTCTGGAGTATGGCCCATACATTGACTGAGGCAGACAGGCCTGCTAATAGTGTGACAGGCCTGGCATTGCCGGGAGAACGCAGTGCTAGGAGGGCTACAGGAGAGGATACTTCATATCTGACAGCTTCTAAATATTTGATTAGAAACCCAACACACAAACACACCTCCCCTGCCAATACAGGCCGATCTACTTGCACAATGCTGTCATGGATGGGCCAGAGCCTATGGATTATCTTATGCTTTGCCATGGTGTTGATGAATTGTCTAGGAAAACACCTGTGCGCCATATTCTATGCATATGACAAGTAGATCCCATTTACTGTCAAATCAGTTGAATACATCAGAGGCTTGTGACGGATGTTTTGTCTGCAGTGCCATCTTTGAATTGGCTATGATGGAGTCATGGGGTCTACCTGCACCTGCTCAACACTTAACATAATTTACTCTGAGGGAGGAAAAGGAAGGAAAAGTCTGTATTTAGATCAACATAGGACAGCAAACATTGTGAGGCTGTGTTCTCTCCCTGTGCTGTTTCAGATGAAATAAGGAATAAAGGATAGAATGCTTTAGAAATAAGTTGGGCTTATTTGGTGTGAATTTCTAGTGCAGTATCACAGACTCGCTGCATATCTTTGAACCCCAGCACAGAGGAAACAAGCAGGGGAAGTTGACAGATCACTCCCATCACTTGAGTGTCGTTAAGGCTGGCAGGTCTCATGTGTTTACAGTATGTACGGTTACAGTATGTACGGTTACAGGATGTCTTTTTCTGCGATAACGACGCCAAGTCATCTGAATGAATGTTGAAACCTGATTTCAGATGTCTACTTTGTTAGTATGAATGGGACAGGCCACTGTCATTAGGCCAATGTCCGCCTTACGAACCTATCAGCCTGTGTATATGTAAAGATCTGGAATGGACACAACAGAAATAAATGTACTTTTTCACAGTCTGGCCCAGAGATATATCAGGTGATGACAGTTGAGCCGTTAAGCTTTGTGATGAAGAACTTCCCATCGTTAAGTGTGAGAACAGGCCGTTGTGGAGGGATACAACTAGGGTTGCAAAGGGTCGGAAACTTTCCGGTAAATTTACAGCATTTTCCCGGAAATTTTCCATGGGGAGTTAAGCCCGGGAGTTTTGGGAACTTTGCTTAAATTCATTAAAAAAGTTAGCTTATAACAGTGAACCTTTTTTTTGTGGGATACACATATGGCAATTCTAGGTCTTGTGGCTTATTTTGGTTAAACTATCCCCAATTCAATGGAATTGCAACCCTCTGCATTCTTCCATCACATGAGTGCACTCTTCCATCACATTTACATTACATTTTACATTTAAGTCATTTAGCAGACGCTCTTATCCAGAGCGACTTACAAATTGGTGCATTCACTTTATGATATCCAGTGGAACAACCACTTTACAATAGTGCATCTAACTCTTTTAAGGGGGGGGGGTTAGAAGGATTACTTTATCCTATCCTAGGTATTCCTTAAAGAGGTGGGGTTTCAGGTGTCTCCGGAAGGTGGTGATTGACTCCGCTGACCTCCATCACATGTACAGCTAATTCTCATGATCTTGCACACTAATGAGATGCTATTGAGCCCACACTACTACACTGTCTGAGCCAAGGACTACATGCTTTCTGGTAAGTTTTGATTACGATACTGGGTGGGGTGAATATATTGTATATGACATACATTATTTTTTTGTTAACTAGTAAATAGTAGTCTACAGCAAAGTGTGTTTAAATCCTTTCTAACTTGTTAACAATTTCTGCGTGTTAGTTTTTGCTACCATGTGGGTTTTAGCTTGCTTGAGACTGCTATCTAAGGAGTGTTAATTCACCTGTTTCCATACATGTTTTTATACATTATCTTACAAAGGAGTTGTTTAATCTAACTGCTTAACTATTTATCTGTACATGGAATTGTATTTTTTTTTAAATAAAAAATGGATTCTAATCTTTACAGGAAAATGCCACGGGCACTATCTGATGTGTGAAGACATTTCACTGCAGTAAATGTAGAAGGAAAAGCTGTGTACATTTGCAAATACTGTGCCAAATAATATATGAAGAATGCAACAAAGATGCAGAATCATCTGGCCAAGTGCATAAAGTTCCCTCATCGCTCACAACAAGCAACCTCTGACAAAAGTCCTGCTACTTCTATTCGAGGTAAAAATGATGAATCAGACACCTTATCGATAGCAACAGCTCATGGTCCTCCTGGAATCAGAAGTTTTTTTGACTCAATGGAGGAACGTAGTCAGAGAAATGCTGATGAATGTCTTGCTCGAGCTGTGTATGCAACTGGTTCACCTCTGGTGCCCACAGGCAATGTGTATTGGAAGAGATTTCTGAATGTTCTTCGCCCAACATACACCCCTCCAACCAGAAATTCTTTATCTACTCATTTGCTGGATGCAGAGTTCAACAGAGTTCAAGTGAAGGTCAAGCAAATCATAGAGAAAGCAGACTGTATTGCAATCATCTCTGATAGGTGGTCGAATGTTCGTGGGCAAGGAATAATTAACTACATCATCTCCACCCCACAGCAGGATTCTACAAGAGCACAGACACAAGGGACAGAAACACCGGTCTCTACATTGCAGATGAGCTGAAGGCGGTCATTAATAACCTCTACAAGAGAGCCAAGGAAATGGTTAGGTATGTGAAGGGTCATCAAGTTATAGCAGCAATCTACCTCACCAAGCAAAGTGAGAAGAATAAGAGCACCACGTTGAAGCTGCCCACCAACACCCATTGGGGTGGTGTTGTCATCATGTTTGACAGTCTCCTGGAGGGGAAGGAGTCTCTCCAAGAAATGACCATATCACAGTCTGCAGTTATGGACAGTTCCATCAAGAGGATCCTCCTGGATGATTTTGGAAGAGAGTGGTAAGAAGCCTGAAACCTATAGCAGTACCCATTGCACGGATTGAGGGAGACAATGCCATCCTATCTGATGTTCAGACTCTGCTTGCAGATGTAAGAGAAGAAATCCGTACTGCCCTGCCCTGCCCACTTCACTGTTGCTCCAAGCAGAGGAAACTGCAGTTCTGAAATACATAAAAAAGCGTGAAGACTTCTGCCTGAATCCCATACATGCCACAGCGTACATGTTGGACTCCAAGTATGCTGGCAAGAGCATCCTGTCTGGTGCAGAGATCAACAAGGTCTATGGTGTCATCACTACCGTGTCTCGCCACCTTGGCCTGGATGAGGGCAAGGTTCTTGGCAGTCTGGCAAAGTACACTTCCAAGCAAGGGCTTTGGAATGGAGATGCAATATGGCAGTCATGCCAACATCTCATCAGCCACCTGGTGGAAGGGACTTTGTGGATTTGAGGCTCTTTCCCCTGTTGCCTCCATCATCCTCCAAATCACGCCAACATCAGCCGTCTCAGAGCGCAATTGGTCCTTGTTTGGGAACACACACACCAAAGCACGCAACAGGTTGACCAATACAAGGGTTGAAAAATTGGTGGCCATCTGGGCAAATTTGAGGCTTTTTGAGCCTGACAAAGAGCCATCCTCAACAAGGTTGGAAAGTGACAGTGAAGATGAGGCCTCAGAGTCTGATGTTCAAGAGGTGAACATTGAGTAGGTCCAGGGAGAAGACATGGAAGCCTGTGAGGAAGACAATCAAAGCTTTAGTTTCTAGACTATCATTTTACAGATGTAAGTTGAAAACGTTTTTGGGGATAATTCAATAGTCCCTTTCTTTTGTTGTTCAGTGAAGTCATCCCATGTGAAGAGTCAACTCATTTAATTAAAGTTCAATTCATAACTAAATAGTTGTTTTTTTTATTGGAAGGATTTAATCATTTGCAATTATGTCTACTTATGATAAGGTAAAAGGTTTATGTTTCAATATGATATGGTAAATATATCCAATGCAAAAAACATCTACATTTAAATGGTATTAATATTAATTTGCATATATTTCTGTGTAACGTTTCTCGTGGGCTGAAGGAAGAGTGGACCAAGGTGCAGCGTGGTACGTGTTCATGATCATTTATTAAACCTGAACACTGAAACAAAATGGAACAAAACGAAACAGTTCTGTCTGGTGCAAACACAAAACAGAAAACAACTACCCACAAAACACAGGTGGGAAAAGGCTACCTAAGTATGGTTCTCAATCAGAGACAACGATAGACAGCTGCCTCTGATTGAGAACCACACCCGGCCAAACACACAGAAATAGAAAACAAAGAACACAAAACATAGAATGCCCACCCCAACTCACGCCCTGACCAAACCAAAATAGAGACATAAAAAGGATCTCTAAGGTCAGGGCGTGACATTCTGTTAATTCCCATATATTCCCGTTAATTCCCATATATTCCCGTGGATTCCCACGGAAAGTTTCCACCTCTGAATATTCCCCAAAATGTGCAACCCTAGATACAACGTTTAGGAAGTGTGAGAACAGACTGTTGTGGAGGGATACAACGTTTAGGAAGTGTGAGAACAGACCGTTGTGGAGGGCTACAACGTTTAGGAAGTGTGAGAACAGGCCGTTGTGGAGGGATACAACGTTTAGGAAGTGTGAGAACAGGCCGTTGTGGAGGGATACAACGTTTAGGAAGTGAGGCTTGGAGATTGGAAAGAAATAAGGTATTATTTAAGGTGTTAAAGCTCAGTCTGCCACTGTGTTTCACTGTTTAACATCTAACTATTACGGTGTCCATATTAGGACAGCCTCTGCCTCAAACAGATGAGACTGACACCAACTCCTTTTGAGGCTGAGGCTGTCATAATATGGACACTGTAAATCACTCATTCTCTCTCGCCTCATCTCTAGATGACATGTTAACATGGTATTGTACATTTTCCTGTATACTCTCAGTTGAAGTAGGTTGACATTTCGAAAACGTTATCGGATCATGAAATGGGTTCCTTATCTGATTGTGGCTTTCAGTCAATTACATTAACGTTTTATATCCACTGCAAATCTCCCATTGTGTCATTATGTGTTCTCTGTGCGGTTTCGGTTTTTAAACAACTAATTGACCGACGTCTGTTCAATTATTTTAATTCCATTTAGTTCGTTTTTTTCTTCTGTGCCCAGTTTCTCTAGAGATAAATCAGATCAAGCCCGAACTGTGCGATGTACAGTGGTTCTTTCTTTAAAAGTTTTGAGCTTATGCCGCGACCGTTTGTGACTCATATCCGCCAGGCTAGATCATAGCTTTCACCTAGATTCACCTTTCATGTAGGACGATATATATCAAATTAATTTGATTAATTAGGATGTATGTTTTTGCGCGATATTCCAAATGCTTGTATTGCAAGAATCAGTAAAAAAAAAAGAACGTTTTTCTGAGTATTTATGTCCACTTGTTCTCATGTTGTCTTTTTGGTCTCATCTCTTTCGCTCCTTCTGTGCTGTGTGCCTCTTCCCATTTTCACACACACACAAAGCCCCTCCCCCCGTCACTCACAACAACAAAGATGAGAGATCACTTCTTCCTCTCTGACAAACGGTTTCAACTCGCTATTTGCATTTGAGGTTTGGTCCAACAGTACCGGTCATGTCGACACTGAAATACATTGAGATATTATTTTACTGTAATAAAGGAGAAGTTAATCTTTCTAATGATTTTTATGTCTCAACTCCTCAAATTGCACACAGAGCAGACACCACTAAAACGGGAGGATCAATGAACATTGATTCTGGAAAATGAATGCTCAGTTTGTCACGCACGACATTGCGGTACCTCTAGCAGCATTTTGGCCAAATACTGTTATACTAGTTGTCTAGTCTGAGTTCTATAAATGTGCAATAAGCATAAAACACAATTGTGTAAGGAATTGGCAACTCGTTTTCTCATTCTGGGAAATAAGGTAGACCACTTGATTTCAACATCTGAACAAAGTGGACAAGCTGACATGCTGTTCAAACAGTTGGAGCTGGACATACGGGTGTGTTCATAACAATTCAACTGTTCTACCTTGTAAGCTAGAAACTTTCAAATGAAATATAAAGATAAGCTGGCTACTCACTAGCATGTGGGCTTGCGTTTGAGAGATTGTCCATGAGACCTGTGTTCATTTTCTATAATACCTGCTACAAGAAGTTAGTCATTATTAGTGAATGTGCATTATGCATGGTTCTGGTTAAACTTGTAACAAAAAGGGAATTTTCACAGATAGACTTGAAAGCCAGAACAGTGATTTTTGCAATAAAGCAGGTTAAACTATTTTGTTAAAATAATAAAATGATGGTTGTGGAAGGCTTATATTTAGCCTAGGTATAACTTCACAAGCCCTGAATTCATTAGATTATTGCTGACTGTTTGAAATGCAGTGTATTTAACCAAGTGGCACAGCGGTCTAAGGCACTGCATCTCAGTGCTAGAGGTGTCACTACAGACACCCTGGTTCAAATCCAGGCTGTATCACAAGTGGCTGTGATTGGGAGTCCCATGGGGCGGCGCAGAATTGGCCCATCGTCGTCCGGGTTTGGCTGGTGTAGGCCATCATTGTAAATAAGAATTTGTTCTTAACTGGCTTGTCTAGTTAAATGTAAAAAATAAAAAATAACATTTAAATGTACAACAAAGCTTATTTCTTCTAGATATACACTATATTGTGAATCGACCATAGATTTTTTTTTTTTAATCTAGATATTATTTTTAGGCCATATTGCCCAGCCCTACTTTCATGTCTACTGTGGTATCTATGGCATGGATATTTTGGAATGTGATCTCTGTGCATAACTTTTTGCTGAGTAGCTAAGCCAAAGGTTTAAATAAGATTTATACTAACTGCTAAAAAAATATCCCTTGATTTCAGTGTGTATTTATTGTGCCACTAATAGAGGATGACCAGGCTATAACCGGTGTCCATTTGTTACAACATGGAATGACACATGGGAATAATCTCAGCTGCTCGAGGCCAGCATTGTGTGTATGTGCGAGTACATGTGTGTGTGTCTCCAGTCATTTCCTCTGAGTCAATGGAACCTGGACAAAACTAGAACCTGGACCTTTTCCAGCCATGGCCTGCCAGCCAAACTCAAATGCCTGCAGCAGAGGTGCTATTGGCACACTATGTACTGTATAGTGCGGATTCTACACATTCAGCGCTGACATTCAGTCCCCGCTCTCCATCAGCTCTGTATACTCTGAAAAGCCGGACTGACCAGTCAGCAGGTTTCATTTGTTGCCATTTCTGTCTTGCTAAATCATTGTCCACTCTAGTCTATGCCAGTGGCTGGCCACTGGTCAACTTTTCTAGCTGTGGTTTCTTCTTGACAGATTCATAATACAGCCTTTTCTGTCTATAAAACCAGCCAAAGAAACTGCCAACACATTGCTATTACTAGTGGGTGATGAGGAGAGAGAGAGACAGAGAGAAATAAATAAATATTTTTTAAGAAATAAGAGAAGTGACTTTTAAAGAGAGAATGTGCGTGACTAATGTGAATGGCTCGCTCTCTCTGTGTAGCCCAGTTTTAGCTGGCCCACCCTCCAAGAACACAAACCACTGGTGTACACTGTACCAGGCCCTCGTCCACACAGTAATCAGCCATGTGAAAATCCCTACATATTTCATCACGTTTTATTGGAGCGTTGTTGTTGTTGCACTCCTTCCATTCCACAGGTATGAGTCTTGGCACCTCCGAAAACATCGCTTTATTTGAGCCTAATTTCTTGGAGCTGCTATTCACATGCTAATGTATTTTTGTCTCTGCCAGCATTAAGTGGCTGCTGTCCATGTCTTTTTACACCTTGGACGGCTTGCCGCTGATTGGTCAGTTATGGAGCCCTGTCACACAGATGCAGGGGAGAAAAGCATGTTATTGAACTGAAGACGGAGAGGTCCATCACTCTTAATTTAGCATGTGCTATTTCCTGGGAAATGACATGATTTTTTTCCAGACCATTTTTGTATGCAAGCTACTGTTAGCACTGAGAATACATGAATATAATTTGTTTTTTCTATGCCTTTCTTCGAAAGAAGGACAGAATATTATTTTACCCTCTTTTCAGTGAGGTCACATCAAATGTGTCGCTGCTGTCAACCTGAGACGGCCACCATTTGGATTTGTGTTTAGGCATTCTAAAAGAAAATTCCTTAATATTTAAAATGTCATTGGTTTCAATGATTGTTAGACACATTGCAGGCATGTGGATTTTAGATACTGTAGATATGCTAAAGCAGCAGTTTGAGCGCAAGACTGATGATAAACATAAATCATTGATATGCTTAGTATTGTGTTCCATTTTCTTTATATATAATGTGCTTGTTGGAATGATAGATTTCATCTCGTCAGCATGAAATATCATCAGCATCAAATATGCTGGTGTTCAGTATTTCCCTTTCCTGACATAGTCAAGCAACAAAGAGGTGTGTGAGAGGCAATTGTATGTGTGTGTGTGTGTGTGCATTGAAAAAAGAAAGAGAGGATGAGAGTAAGTGAATGAGCATATGTTGGGTTAACAGAGAGAGAGAGAGAGAGAGAGAGAGGCTGGATGCTGGGTCTCTGAGCTCTTGGCAGCCTCTCCTTCCTAGTTCTCTGGGGAGAGTTTTATTGAGAGACCTGGTAGAACTCTTGGATGCTCTTGGTTGCTGCTTACCCCCTTTATATAAAAAATAAAAACACACTGTGTTCCTCCAGCCAGTCACCCGTCACTACAATTAAACAGCTGTTTTTAATTACCATACAGACTTAGACATCTTGTACATCTAGTACACTCTTGGAAAAAAGGGTTCTAAAAGGGTTCTAAAAGGGTTCTTCGGCTGTCCCCATAGGAGAACCCTTTTTGGTTCCATGTAGAACCCTTTTTGGTTCCAGGTATAACCCTTTTAGGTTCCATGTAGAACCCTGTGTAGAAAGGGTTCTACATGGAACCCAAAAGGGTTATACCTGGAACCAAAAAGGATTATTCTCCTATGGGGACAGCCGAAGACCCTTAAAGGTTCTAGATACCACTTTTTTTTCTAAGAGTCAACGTCTTTTTGACAAACAAACAAACTATGATATATCCTGCCACAAACATTAGCACTGTCCCGTTTGCTCTAGCTAGCTATAGTTACACTGGTACATGTGTATTGGAGTCTGGCCTAATGTTTACACTAGGGATATCACATTCTGCACTATTTTCAACAGGTCAGGATTAGACTCTATTCCAATCCTAGACTACAGCCAAGACATGTAGTCAATAGGGATGGGAATCATTTTCTACACTGTCAGAGTGTGTTTATTCAAGTCCCCCTTTATAACGTGGATATTCATCATGTAGTGTTGTAGCATTTATGGAAGCATAGCATGCTAGCCTGTATTAAGCCTACTAAATATAACATGGCTGGCAGCGCTTACGTTTGTAGTGTAACTGATTTATCTTTGTGGGAAAAAAACTTTTTATTAGCTATTGTTATACGTGGAACTGGTTCATAGGCTCATTTTCGCTAACAGATACTGAAGTAAGATACAATTAGTACACCTAGCTTGGCCAACGTTAGCATTGCTTTTCAATATGAGCTCAGAATGTTTCTTCATTAGCAATATGCAGTAAAAAGTATTTCCTGAGGACTTGGCGTATGCAATGTTTTTCCATCAAGCAAATTGCTTTGTTTGTTGGCTATTAAAGTAAATGTTTGGACAACTGTGTGACAAAGAGTTTTGTCTACTCGGGAGCTTTAAAAATGAGAAATGAGAGAAGAGAACTAAATGTCTACCCCGTGATTTTGGGTAAACATTTTATGATGACTGAAATTAAAATAGTTCCCTTTTGATGTGCAGTTTAGATTTTGTATAAAGGGAGTGAAGGCCCATAGTTCCTCTGTTTGTGACTGTGGACAGGTGTGCCTACATAATAGTACATTCTGCCATAACATCTCAAACAGGGGAGAAAACAAAGCAGCACTTGCATCATGTTTGCTTCAATTTGCATACCGCCCCAACAGATCCACAGACGACGCAATCTCAATTGCACTCCACACTGCTCTCTCCCACCTAGAAAAGAGGAATACTTACAGTATGTGAGGATGCTGTTCATTTACTACAGCTCAGCATTCAACACCATAGTGCCCTCCAAGTTCGGGACCCTGGGATTGAACACCTCCCACTGCATCTAGATTCTCGATTTCCTGACGGGCCGACCCCAGGTGGTAAGAGTAGGCCGCAACACTGCCATGCTGACCCTCAACACCCTCAGGGGTGTGTGCTTAGCCCCCTCCTGTACTCCCTGTGCTCCCACGACTATGTGGCCTCACACAACTCCATCATCAAGTTTGCTGATGGTAAGCCTGAGCACCAACTGCGATGAGTCAGCCTACATGGAGGAGGTCAGATACCTGGCAGTGTGTTGCCAGGACAACAATCTCTCCCTCAACGTCAGCAAGACCAAGGCGCTGATCGTGGCCTACAGGGGCGGGTGCACACACCCCCATCCACATCGACGGGGCCGCAGTGGAGTGTCAAGAGCTTCAAGTTCCTCTGTGTCTACATCACTGAGGACTTAACATGGTCCGCTCACACCAGCACAGTCGTGAAGAAGGCTCGGTAGTCCCTCATGAGGCTGAAATGATTATTCTTAGGAACTTTTACAGCTGCACCATCGAGAGCATCCTGACTGGTTGTATCACCGTCTGGTATGGCAACTGCACCGCCCTCGACCCGAAGGCCCTATCGAGGGTGGTGCAGATGGCCCAGCACATCACTTGGGATGAGCTCCCAGCCATCCATGACGTACATGCCAGGCGGTGTCTGAGAAAGGCACAAAAAATTGCCAAAGACTCCAGCCACCCGAGACATGGACTGCTCCGGCAGGTGTTACAGGTGCATCAAGACTTAGACTAACAGACTCCTATACAGCTTCTATTCCGTGGCCATAGGACTGTTAAATTCCTAACAACTACTGCTCCCCCTCACACCTAGGCTGCTGCTAAAATTATTATTGACTAGATTTATTACTACCGGTCCCACTCCTGAACTATGTGGACTTTTTATGTTGGGAAAAATAAACTGGGGGTCGGTGATGTTGCTAAACTCATATGATCTCATGACCCCTTTTCCATACCATGCCTCCCATACACAGCATTGTGAATACACAATGCTGAGACATGATACTTTACAACTGTCAGCTGGATAAAGAGGACTTATCCTGGCATGATGTCTTGACACCTCATGTGCCTAACATGTAAGGTTAGGTCATCCCCAAATTAGCCACCCACATCCACCCCTCCCCAAAGAGTCAAACTACAGTTGAAGGACATACTGTATGGCTGTAGAGAACCTGAGAGCAATCTGCATAGGTCATTTATCCCTCTTCAACATGTATAAATCAACCATTACAGTGCCTTGCAAAAATATTAATCCTCCTTGGAATTTTCCCTATTTTGTTGCATTACAACCTGTAATTTAAATGGATTTTTATTTGGATTTCATGTAATGGACATACACAAAATAGTCCAAATTGGTCAAGTGAAGTGAAAAAATTAGTTGTTTCAAAAAATTCTAAATATAAATAAACAGGAAAGTGGTGCGTGCATATGTATTCACCCCCTTTGCTATGAAGCTCCTAAATAAGATCTGGTGCAACCAATTACCTTCAGGAGTCAAATAATTAATGAAATAAAGTCCACCTGTGTGCAATCTAAGTGTCACATGATCTGTCACATGATCTCAGTATACAGTTGAAGTCGTAAGTTTACATACACTTATGTTGGAGTTATTAAAACTAGTTTTTCAACCACTCCACAAAATTCTTGTTAACAAACTATAGTTTTGTCAAGTCGGTTAGGACATCTGCTTTGTGTATGACACAAGTAATTTTTCAACAATTGTTTACAGACATATTATTTCACTTATAATTCACTGTATCACAATTCCAGTGGGTCAGAAGTTTACATACACTAAGTTGACTGTGCCTTTAAACAGCTTGGAAAATTCCAGAAAATTATGTCATGGCTTTAGAAGCTTCTGATAGGCTGATTGACATAATTTGAGGCAATTGGAGGTGTACCTGTGGATGTATTTCAAGGCCTACCTTCAAACTCAGTGCCTCTTTGCTTGACATCATGGGAAAATCAAAGGAAATCAGCCAAGACCTCAGAAAAAAATTGTAGACCTTGTAGACCGTCTGGTTCATCCTTGGGAGAAATTTCCAAACGCCTAAAGGTACCACTATTCTCTGTACAAACAATAGTACGCAAGTATTAACACCATGGGACCACGTAGCCGTCATACCGCTCAGGAAGGAGACGCATTCTGTCTCCTAGAGATGAACGTACTTTGGTGCGGAAAGTGCAAATCAATCCCAGAACAACAGCAAAGGACCTTGTGAAGATGCTGGAGGAAACAGGTACAAAAGTAGCTATATCCACAATAAAACGTGTCCAGTATCGACATAACCTGAAAGGCCGCTCAGCAAGGAAGAAGCCACTTCTCCAAAACCTCCATAAAAAAGCCCGACTATGGTTTGCAACAGCACATGGGGACAATGATCGTACTTTTTGGAGAAATGTCCTCTGGTCTGATGAAACAAAAATAGAACTGTTTGGCCACCCAAAACGTTTGAGTTAAACAATTTAAAGGCAATGCTACCAAATACTAATTGAGTGTATGTAAACTTCTGACTCACTGGGAATGTGATGAAAGAAATAAAAGCTGAAATAAATAATTCTCTCTACTATTATTCTGACATTTCACATTCTTAAAATGAAGTGGTGATCCTAACTGACCTAAGACAAGGCTCTTTTACTAGGATTAAATGTCAGGAATTGTGAAAAACTGAGTTTAAATGTATTTGGCTAAGGTGTATGTAAACTTCTGACTTCAACTGTATATACACCTGTTCTGAAAGGCCCCAGAGTCTGCATCACTGCTAAGCAAGGGGCACCACCAAGCAAGCGGCACCATGAAGACCAAGGAGTTCTCCAAACAGGTCAGGGACAAAGTTGTGGAGAAGTACAGATCGGGCTTGGGTTATAAAAAAAATATCCCACAGAGTACCATTTAAATCCATTATTAAAAAATGGAAAGAATATGGCACCACAACAAACCTGCCAAGAGAGGGCCGCCCACCAAAACTCACAGACCAGGCAAGGAGGGCATTAATCAGAGAGGCAACAAAGAGACCAAAGATAGCCCTGAAGGAGCTGCAAAGCTCCACAGCGGAGATTGGAGTATCTGTCCATAGGACCGCTATAAGCCGTACACTCCACAGAGCTGGGCTTTACGGAAGAGTGGACAGAAAAAAGCTGTTGCGTAAAGAAAAAAATAAGCAAACATGTTTGGTGTTTGCCAAAAGGCATGTGGGAGACTCCCCAAAGATATGGAAGAAGGTACTCTGATCAGATGAGACTAACATTTTGCTTTTTGGTCATCAAGGAAAACGCTATGTCCAGCGCAAACCCAACACCTCTCATCACCCCAAGAACACCATCCGCACAGTGAAGCATGGTGGTGGCAGCATCATGCTGTGGGGATGTGTTTCGGCAGGGACTGGGAAACTGGTCAGAATTGAAGGAATGATGGAGGATGCTAAATACAGCGAAATTCTTGAGGGAAACCTGTTTCAGTCTTCCAGAGATTTGAGACTGAGACGGAGGTTCACCTTCCAGCAGGACAATGACCCTAAGCATACTGCTAAAGCAACACTTGAGTGGTTTAAGGGGAAACTTTTAAATGCCTTGGAATGGCCTAGTCAAAGCCCAGACCTCAATCCAATTGAGAATCGGTGGTATGACTTAAAGATTGCTGTACACCAGCGGAACCTATCCAACTTGAAGGAGCTGGAGCAGTTTTGCCTTGAAGAATGTGTAAAAATCCCAGTAGCTAGATATGCCAAGCTTATAGAGACATACCCCAAGAGACTTGCAACTGTAATTGGTGCAAAAGGTGGTTCTACAACGTATTGCCTTTGGGGGGGTGAATAGTTATGCACGCTCAAGTTTTCAGTTTTTTTTGTCTTATTTCTTGTTTGTTTCACAATAAAAAAGATGTTGCATCTTCAAAGTGGTAGGCATGTTGTGTAAATCAAATGATACAAACCCCCCAAAAATCGATTTTAATTCCAGGTTGTAAGGCAACAAAATAAGAAAAATGCCAAGGGGGGTGAATGCTTTCGCAAACCACTGTACCTTATTTCCCTTAACGTGTTTATATTGAGTCTCAAGCTAACATATTCCCTATCATATTTTTACATCACAAAACCACCTCACATTACATATCATGTTCCGGGTACCACCCAGTTACTTAACCCTGCACCTTAGAGGCTGCTGCCCTA
Source organism: Salvelinus alpinus (assembly GCF_045679555.1). NCBI lineage: Eukaryota > Metazoa > Chordata > Actinopteri > Salmoniformes > Salmonidae > Salvelinus > Salvelinus alpinus. The sequence continues at coordinate 48,579,275 of NC_092100.1, forward strand.
TGTACATAGACATGGAATCACTGATCACTTTAAATGGAACACTAGTCACTTTAATAATGTTTACATACTGTTTTACTCATTTCATATGTATATACTTTACTCTACAGTATTTTAGCCACTGCCAGTCAGATATTACTCATCCTAATATTTATATATTTTTTTATTCCATTCTTTTACTTTTAGATTTGTGCGTATTGTTGTGAATCGTTAGATACTACTGCAGTGTTGGAGCTAGGAACACAAGCCTTTCGCTACACCCGCAATAACATCTGCTAAATATGTGTATGTGACCAATAAAGTTGTATTTTATTTTGATTTTATTTGATTTAGATATAGAACCTCCTCATATATTGTCTGTATATGTACTCTCCTCAAACTGCTGTTATCAGGGACATGGTTTCTTTGTTCAGTTATGTTTCTGGCAGTGGACTGAGCATGCCCAGTGTAACCAGCCTGGCTCAGGTGTTGCAGACTCTCTGTCGTTGCAGACTCTCTGTCTGAGAAGAGGCAGGCAGACCTCAGGTGTTGCTCTGTCTGAAATGTTGGTAGTGTGTATCCCTTCATGGGAGAGGTGAGAACCAAAGGCGGCCAGGTGTGTGTGAGTATATAAAAGGATGTGTGAGGTGCACGTGAGTTGTGCATGTAGATGTGACATGTTCTTGCCATGTGAGACCATCCAGAGTCTCACAGATGTCTTATGTTCTAATGGCTGCTGTCACTGTATGATGGAGTGGGCATAGCAGAGGTAGCCAGTGTCCCCTGCCCTCACCCACCTGCCTCCCACCTGAGGATAGATACACTCCACTGGGCCTCGCCTGGGAGAGGAGACCCATATGCAGACTGTTCAGGTATAATGCGTCTTTCTAATGCTCTGTGTATTTAGAAATGAAGCAGATGCAGTATTTTCCACCGAAGAGTAGACGCAGTGCATTCTATTTAAATGGGGAACACGGTCAACAGTGAGGCTTTGTTTTCAGTGTTTTTTCTCATTCTACAGAAGCTAATATCAAGTAACGCTATAATGTGTAGAAATTCCATCTGATGCTGAATGAACAGTTCTCTACTGTTCCGTCCTCCAGCTCTACAGCTACTGGCTATGGTAGTGGACCTGCGTTGATAGAAAGTGACTGGAGTTGGGAGCTCTAGATCTTTCTTTCTCTGGCCCACCCCTCATCAAGGATAAGAGGCGCTGACACGCATCGTGTCGGAGACAGCCAAAGCTCTGACCCTGGCTCTCCCCTTTGCGAGAGTGAGCAAAACAGAAGAGAGAGAGAGAGAGAGAAACAGAGCACACTCACTAAGTAGCAGAAAGGAACATGACATCTCTTTGAAAACAAAGATCCGCTCGCTGGCCGCTCCAAATATCTTACAGCCACTTTCTCTCTCTCTCCGTTTCTTATTCTCTCTTTCCTTTATTTAGAACCAGTCTGCTGACAAGCAGTTTCAAATAAAATGTTATTGGTCACATACACATGTTCAACATATGTTATTGCGGGTGTAGCGAAAGGCTTGTGCTCCTAGCTCCAACAGTGCAGTAGTATCTAACAATTCACAACAATACACACATCTAAAAGTAAAATAATAGAATTAAGAAATGTATAAATATTAGGACGAGCAATGTCGGAGTGGCATTGACTAAAATATAGTAGAATACATTATATACATATGAAATGAGTAAAACAGTATGTACACATTATTAAAGTGACCAGTGATCCATTATTAAAGTGACCAGCGATCCCATGTCTATGTGGATAGGGCAGCTGCAGGGTTGAGTAACCAGATGGTGCAGGGTTGAGTAACCAGATGGTAGCCGGCTAATGATGGCTATTTAACAGTTTGATGGCCTTGAGATAGAAGCTGTTTTTCAGTCTTTCGGTCCCAGCTTTGATGCACCTGTACTGACCTCACTTTCTGGATGATAGCGGGGTGAACAGGCCGTAGCTCGGGTGGTTGATATCCTTGATTATCTTGTTGGCCTTCCTGTGACACTGGGTGCCCCCAAGTGTCCTGGAGGGCAGGCAGTATGCTCCCGGTGATGTGTTGGGCAGACCGCACCACCCTCTGGAGAGACCTACGGTTGCGGGTGGTGCAGTTGCCATACCAGTTGGTGATACTGCCTGACAGGAGGCTCTCAATTGTGCATCTGTAAAAGTGTGTGAGGGTCTTAGGGGGCAAGCTAAATGTATTCAGCCTCCTGAGGTTGAAGAGGCTCTGTTGTGCCTTTTTCACCACACTGTCTCTGTGGGTGGACCATTTCAGATTGTCAGTGATGTGTACACCAAGGAACTTGAAGCTTTTCACATTCTCCACTGGGGTCACGTTGATGTGGATAGGGGCATACTCCCTCTGCTGTCTTCCGAAGTCAGCTCCTTCATTTTGTTGACGTTGAGGGAGAGGTTATTTTCCTCGCACCACTCCGCCAGGGCCCTCACCTCCTACCTGTCTCGTCATTGTTGGTAATCAGGCCTACTACTATTGTGTTGTCTGCAAAATTGATGATTGAGTTGGAGGCGTGCGTGGCCATGCAGTCATGGGTGAACAGGGAGTGCAAGAGGGGGCTTGGCACGCAACCTTGTGGGGCCCCAGTGTTGAGGATCAGCGAAGAGGAGGTGTTTCCTACCTTCACCACCTGGGGGTGGCCCATCAGGAAGTTCAGGACCCAGTTTCACAGGGCGGGGTTCAGACCCAGGGCCACGAGCTTAATGATTAGCTTGGAGGGTACTATGGTTTTGAAGACTGAGCTATAGTCAATGAACAGCATTCTTACATAGGTATTCTTCTTGTCCAGATGGGATAGGGCAGTGTGCAGTGCGATGGCGATTGTATCGTCTGTGGATCTATTGGGGTATGCATATCTATTGGGTATGCATATTGAAGTAGGTCTAGGATGTCCAGTAAAGTGGAGGTGATATTATCCTTAACTAGCACTAAGGATCATATAATTTATAGTCATTTAGTTAAGTTACCTTTGCTTTCTTGGGTACAGGAACAATTGTAGACATTTTGAAGCAAGTGGGGACAGCAGACTGGGTTAGGGATAGATTGAATATGTTCGTAAACATTCCAGACAGCTGGTCTGCGCATGCTCTGAGGATACGGCTAGGGATGCTGTCTGGACCGGCAGCCCTGCGAGGGTTAACACGCTTAAATGTCTTACTCACATTGGCCACGGAGAACGAGAGTCCACAGTCCTTGGGAGCAGGCCACGGCGGTGGCACTGTGTTATCCTAAAAGCGGGCAAAGAAGGTGTTTAGCTTGTCCGGGAGCAAGACTTTGGTGTCCATGACGTGGCTGGTTTTCCACTTGTAATATGTGATTGTCTTTAGACCCTGCCACATACGTTTCGTGTCTGAGCCGTTGAATTGTGACTGTACTTTGTCTCTGTACTGACATTTTGCCTGTTGTATTGCCTCACGGAGGGAATAACTACACTCTTTGTATTCAACCATATTCCCAGTCACTTTTCAGTGGTCAAATCCGGTGGTTCACGCTTTCAGTTTTGCTCGAATGCTGCCATCTATCCATGGTTTTTGGTTTGTGTAGGTTTTAATAGTCACAGTGGGAACAACGTCCCCTCTATGACGTCCCCTGATGAACTTAGTCACTGTGTCCGTGTATAAGTCAATGTTATTTTCAATCTTGAAGCATAGATTCCGATTGGTCAGACCAGAGTTGAATAGACCTTAGCACGGGTACTTCCTGTTTGATTTTCTACTTATAGGAAGGGATGAGCAAAATGGAGTCGTGATCTGATTTGCCGAAGGGAGGACGGGGGAGAGCCTTGTAGCCATCCAAGTAATAATGGTCGAGAGTATTTGAAACGTAAGTTCTACAGGCAATGTGTTGATAGAATTTCGGTAGAGTTTTCCTAAAATTTGCTTTGTTAAAATCCCCAGCTAGAATAAATGCGGCCTCAGGATATGTGGTTTCCAGTTTGCACAAAGTGGAAGTGGAACAGGGGAACTCAAGAGCAGACTCAGACGAGGAAACTGGGATGAAGTAACCAAGGTATTTATTGAGACACAGGGGGAGATGGAGTGCAGGTCAGGGGAAGCTCGGGCGGGTTGCTGGAAACCAGGTACGGAGGCTGAGGCTGGAGAGAGAGGGGTTGAGACAGGGTAAGCAGGTCTGGAGGGGAATCCAATGGAGTAGTAGAGTGGGGAATCCAGGACAGAGTAGCAGGATGAGGAGACGTGGGACTGGAGACAGGGACCAGAGTCAGAGCGGGCAGGACTGTAGCGGAGAGGAAAACAGCATCAGGCAAGGAAAACAGGCACAACAGGATAACAGGATCTGAAGAGTAACAAGCGGCTAGAAACGTAGACTGACTGATCAGCGATTACAATCTGGCAGCGTGGAAGTGGCAGGGCTGAGTATTTGTATAGGTCTTGATTATGGAACAGGTTGCAGTTGGTGGGGATCTGCTCTGCACACTTGTCTCCGCCCACACAATCACACAGAGAGGGAGAGGGAGAGAGTACTGGGGGAGTGGCGGCAGGTCAAGGAGACACAGGATGAGCAGTAGAGGGCGTTGCAGGACAGATGTGACACAAAGTCCAGTGTAGTTCCTTGAGGGCCGTCGTGGTATCGGCTTGACAGGGAATATACACGGCTGTGACTATAACCGAAGAGAACTCTCTTGGGAGGTAATACGGTCGGCATTTAATTGTGAGGTATTCTAGGTTGGGTGAACAAAAGGACTTGAGTTCCTTTACGTTATCACAATCACACCATGAGTAGTTAATCGTGAAACACACAACCACCTTTCTTCTTCCCATAGAGTTCTTTATTTCTGTCTGTACGATGCACTGAGAACCCAGCTGGCTGTATGGACAGGGACCGTTTAACCTCTTTGGGATATGTGGGACGGTAGCGTCCCACTTGGCCAATAGCCAGGGAAAATGTAGAGCGCCAAATTCAAAACAATTATATAAAATCAAACTTTCATTAAATCACACGTGTAAGATACCAAATTAAAGCTAAACTTGTTGTGAATCCAGCCAACATGTCAGATTTTAAAAAGGCTTTTCTGCGAAAGCATAAGATGCTATTATCTGATGATAGCACAATGTCAACAAAGAGAGAGTAGCATTTTTCAACCCTGCCGGCGCTACTCAAAACGCAGATATAAAATATAAAACATGCATTACCTTTGACGAGATTCTTTTGTTGGCACTCCAATATGTCCCATAAACATCACAAATGGTCCTTTTGTTCGATTAATTCCGTCCATATATGTTCAAATTGTCCATTTATTTGGAGCGTTTGATCCAGAAAAAAACAGCTCAATTTTTGAACAACGTCACTACAAAATATCTAAAACATTACCTCTAAACTTTGCCAAAACATTTCAAACTACTTTTGTAATACAACTTAAGGTATTTGTAAACGTTAATAATCGATCAAATTGAAGACGGGTCTATCTGTTTTCAATACAGGAGAGCAACAAACTAACGCTACTTTTTTTAGTCTTGTGCAACTCTCAAACAGTACACATGACGTTACACTGCTTCCTGATGGCCTTCTTCTTCTTTGCACAAATTAATAACCTCAACCTATTTCCTAAGACTGGTGACATCCAGAGGAAGCAGTAGGAACTGAGAACAGGGTGATTAGAAATCTGGCTTCCCAATGAAAACTCATTGAAAAGACAGTGACATAAAAAGAAAGAATATTCTGAATGGTTTGTCCTCCGGGTTTTGCCTGCTACATAAGTTCTGTTATACTTACAGACATGATTCAAACAGTTTTAGAAACTTCAGAGTGTTTTCTATCCAAATCTACTAATAATATGCATATCTTATACTCTGGGGATGAGTAGAAGGAAGTTGAAATTGGGCACGCTATTTATCCGAAAGTGAAAATGCTGCCCCCTATCCTAGAGAAGATATCCAGAGAGAGCCATGATTCCGTGAAACAGAATATTTTACAGTTCCTGATGTCTCTCTGGAAGGAGATCCTCGCCCTGAGCTCGTCTACTTTTCTACTTTTTTTGTCAAGGGACTGAACATTAGCGAGTAATATATTAGGAAGCGATAAATTGTGTGCACGCCACCTGAGTCGAACTAGATGTCCACTCTGAATACCTCTTATCCGCCGGCGGGGTCTTGGAGCAGCCTCTGGGATATGTTCAATTGCATTGGGGGGTACAAACAAAGGATCCAATTCGGGAAAGTCGTATTTCTGGTCATAATGCTGGTGAGTTACTGCCACTCTCATATCCAAAAGTTATTTCCGGCTGTATGTAATAATACCTAAAAAGTTTTTGCCTGATAATGTAAGAAATAACACACAATAAAAAAATTCTACTGAAAAGTTGCTTAGGAGCTAGAAGCAGAGCTGCCATGTCTGTCGGCACCATCTTCTATTCCAAACTTCTTCCATTGATTCTCTGTTCGCTTTCCCCCAGAGCTGCACACTACAGAAAGAGTGGGAAGCGTCGTACACAGCCGATCCAGGGAACTGTCATGCTTTAGGTTCAATATAGATTCTGTGGTTGTTGAGGCTGTCTGTTTCATGATCTTTAAGGCTTTCACTGAGCATGTTTGATTTATACGCTAGGCTGGAAATAACCCTGGTCACAATTACAGTAGTCGAAAAAATATGGAGCTCATGCCTTCGTCTGTGCAGTGTCTTGGAATTCAGATTTCCAGTGAGATTAGTTCCATGCACCAGAGATTCAGAACAATGAATGTATATATTGTTTTTACTCTCGTTCCCCATTTTAATGAGTATTTTATGAGAACACTCAGTGGTTTGTTATGACTGCTGATGAATAACATGATTTGTATGCTTTGCTAACACCCTCAGGTTAATTGATATTAATCTAACTGTGATTGCGCTGTCGCAAACCACTCTTTTGGAACTCAAAGCAATTCATATGTTTCTAGTGAAGAGACAATAAAGAGACATGTGAAGTCATCAACCAGCTCATTTTGGAGTATAAATGAGGATGGCACTGTAGTCACGGTGATGTTCCCAATGCAGCCAGAGAATACTGCATTATTAACCACAATGTGTTATCTCAAATCACATCAAATCAGACTTTATTTGTCACATGCGCCGAATACAACAAGGGTAGACCTTACCGTGAAAAGCTTACTTACAAGCCCTTAACCAACAGTGCAGTTCAAGAAGAGTAAAGAAAATATTTACCAAATAAACAACAGTAAAAAATGAAATAAAAAAATTATAATAAGTAACACAATAACGAGGCTATATACAGGGTCAGTGTGCGGAGGTACAGGTTAAAGGTAACTTGTACATGTAGGTAGGGGTGAAGTGACAATGCATAGATGGTAAACAGCGAGTAGCAGCATTGTACAAAACAAATGAGGGAGGGGGGGGGGGGGGGGGGGGGTCAATGTAATAGTCCGATGGCCATTTGATTAATTGTTCAGCAGTTTTATGGCTTGGGGGTAGAAGCTGTTAAGGAGCCTTTTGGTCCTAGACTTGACGCTCCGGTACCGCTTGCCATGCGGTAGCAGAGAATACAGTCTATGACTTGGGTGACTGGAGTCTCTGACAATTTTATGGGCTTTCCACTGACAATCTTTTCAGTCTCCTGAGGGGGAAAAGGTGTTGTCGTGCCCTCTTCACGACTGTCTTGGGGGAAGAGGAGGACCTGGATGGTCCTCCTGTTATCCTCTTCAATCAAATGTTTTACTTTTAAATCCCTTCACTACATTTTGTATTATGGAGTGGTCAGTACTATACTCTAATATAGGTCTACTGCTTGTTTTTCTGAACCCAAGAAAGGCACAGCAAATAGGAAGGTGTATTTTTGAGAGCTCTCCAGTATGTTGTCCTAAAACATCAATAGAATCTATACTGAGCTCACCCAGAGCAGAGCAGTGGTCCCATTTTTACCTGAAGTGATTGGCTAGCTGTCTGCTATGGTTATTTGTCTGGGCTGTGATCCCTCTCTGAGCGCAGCAGTCAAAGCCAGTAGACCACTATCCACCCACATCACCCTGCTGCCGAAGCTTCTGGAGATGAGAAGGAAGGAGAGAAGGAGGGAAAGAAAAGAGAAGAGAGGGAGGAAGGAGATAGGATGGAGGGTGGAAATGGTGGAGAGAGAGGGGTGTGAGGTAGAGAGAGGAAGAGCGAGGTAGAGAGAGAGAGAGAGAGAGAGAGAGGTAAAGAAAGATAGAGAGAGGGACAAAAATAAATACATACTGTAGAGAGAAGGATGGAGAGAAAGAGAAAGAGGCAGGCTCTGGACGAAACATTCTCAAAGGGCAATGTTCCATCTGACATCCCTTGCGTAGATGTCTTGTTGTTCTCAGTGAACCAGAAAGCGGGTGGTCTATTTTAGGACATGCAGAGTTGCAGATGCACTGGAATGTTCACATTCCAGGTCCTCCACTGACCTTCTGCATTGCATCAACCACTAAATTCCTCTCGCTCTTACAGTATATTAAATACCCGTATAGTAGATTGTTTTTGATATGAATGTTATAGCGAGTTAAAAAAAAGGACAACAATGCAACAATTTAGTCGCCAACCAGGTAGGTGCATGCCTTGAAGTCCCCAGCCTCTGGTTCCAGCCCTGTCCTAGACCCTGTCTCAGGCAATTCCCATCTGTCATTGTCACACTGCTCTTGCTCACGGTCATACATACCATTTCATAACAGTCACAGTTAGTTACAGTGACAACAAATCACAGTGACCATATACAGTGCATTCGGAAGTATTCAGACCCCTTGACCTTTTCCACATTTTGTTACGTTACAGCCTTATTCTAGAATGGATTAAATTATTATTTCCCCTCATGAATCTACACACAATACCCCATAATGACAAAGCGGAAACAGGTATGCTGAAATGTATCCACATTTACATATTAAAAAACTGAAATACCTTATTTACATAACTATTCAGACCCTTTGATATGAGACTCGAAATTGTTTCCATTGATCATCCTTGAGATGTTTCTACAACTTGATTGGAGTCCACCTGTGGCCCTTATGTTATAGTGGCCAGACGGAAGCCACTCCTCAGTAAAAGGCACATGAAAGCCAACCTGGAGTTTGCCAAAAGGCACCTAAAGACTCTCAGACCATGAGAAACCAGAATCTCTGTTCTGATGAAACTAAGATTGAACTCTTTGGCCTGAATGCCAAGCGTCACGTCTGGAGAAAACCTGGCACCATCCCTACGGTGAAGCACGGTCGTGGCAGCATCATGCTGCGTGGATATTTTCAGTGGCAGGGACTGGGAGACTGGTCAGAATCAAGGGAAAGATGAATGTAGCAAAGTACAGAGAGATTTTTGATGAAAACCTGCTCCAGAGCACTCAGGACCTCAGACTGGGGCGAAGGTTCACCTTCCAACAGGATAACAACCCTAAGCACACAGACAAGACAACGCAGGAGTGTCTTCGGGTCAAGTCTCAGATTGTCCTTGAGTGGTCCAGCCACTGAAGGACCTGAAAATAGCTTTGCAGCAACGCTCCCTGTCCAATTTTACAGAGCTTGAGAGGATCTACAGAGAACAATTGTAGAAACTCCCCAAATACAGGTGTGCCAAGCTTGTAGCGTCATACCCAAGAAGACTCGAGGCTGTAATAGCTGAGTAGAGTGTCTGAATACTTATGTAAATCTCATGTTTCTGTTTTTTATTTCTAATACATTTGCAAACATTTCTAAAAACCTGTTTTTGCTTTGTCATTATGTGGTATTGTGTGGAAATTGATGTGGAAAAAATCACTCAATTTTAGAGTAAGGCTGTAACATAACAAAATGTGGAAAAAGTCAAAGGGTGTGAATTCTTTCCGAATGCACTGTAAGAACAATTATTATGACCAGTGAATTAGTTCTTAGGTAATTTATCTTACTCCAAACCAGGTCCTTGTGATTAGACACATGTATTTTGCTGAATTAGCTTGTGCAGACATGAGTGATTGAATGATGTTCCACAGCAGTATTTTCCCCACAGCTCTAGTTTTATTGCTGAGCCACAGAGTTCTTATCCTGAAACATTCAGTTTGTAATTTGTGATTAACCGTCTTGGCTCAGACTAAATTAGAATTTCTCCATTGTGACACACTGGAACGATTATCACAGCGGCGTAGCGAAGCCACAATGGACAATCTGCCTGTAAACATGAATACAAATTGTGGAAAATCATTCTCATAACAATGCCACTTGAGCAGAGTTAAGACCCACTTTGATGAAATTCCCTCTCGTTCTGAGTGATCAAAGGTTTGTTTTGTATGCAACAAGATGTTTACACACCACAAAGGAATCAACAAAACCCAGATCGGAAGTCGATGACAACCATATAATGAATTGTGGGCTGATGTTTCATATTTGCAGATTTATTTGACATTTTACTCCACAGAAAAATATTTGCATAGAGCAAGTGAGTCATCCTTGGTATGTTCTAACCCAAGCAATCCCCATTGAGATTCACCATTCACAATAAACAATATATATTATATAAGAATATTGCAGATAAACTACTCTTTCCCAGATTCATCACCAACTCCAGTGCATCAAAACACTGAAACTGTGATGCCATAATATGACAGAAGAACAAAACGGGAACCAACCTCCTAAGGTGCCAACCTTCTGTGCTAACACAGCTGGGAATGTCTCCTCTCTCCCCCTCAAAATGCTGCTGTGTGGAGCCAGAATTGAGCTATCATGCTCTGGTTGGAATCCAAGGCTACAGGGAGTGACAAGGGAAGGTCGGGAGACCAAAAGGAAGGAGTCAGTCATGCCTCCTAGAATATTCCCACACTTCTAGCAGAAGTTTTTTTCTCTCTCGCCTGATTTGTTTCTCGCTTCATCATCCAAGGGCATAACACATCTTTGTCTCCTTGTGTCCTTCAGTGTCACCATCCTTTCCATTAATATATACCTTGTGCCATATCATGTAGGCTAGGACGGTGACTCAATACTTCTGCAGCGCAGACACTATTCCACAACAATGAACATTTTGTATTCAGCAAATGCTTTTTGTTCAATGCTTTTTAGATAGCTGTAAAAAAAATAATATGAAAGGGCAAGATCTAGTCAGTTCTAAATGTCTCCTGGAAATTTTCAGATTAAGTGTCAGAAAATGTGAGTAGTAATCGTCACCAGTATAATATTTTTTTAATCTGTTTTTAGTCAATATCTTTAGCGCGACCTTATGGCACTCTAGCGTAGGATATGATATTATTTTCAGCATTTCCACTGAGGGCTCTGTAATTAAAGTGTAGGAGTTGACAGTACTCATTTTGTACTCAATGGAGAGGATGGCTCCGATATTCCACCACACACACACACACACACACACACACACACACACACACACACACACACACACACACACACACACACACACACACACACACACACACACACACACACACACCGTCAGCTCACCCCATCCTCTCCCCGTCTGGCTTTTAAAATCAGACTCCAGAGGCGAGGGCCTGGTGTCAACTACATCTGCATCATATGCTGACGAAGAGAGGGAAGAAGGAAAAAGTTACATTTCTTTCAAGGCTCTCGTGCTATCCTCATGTTATATTTCCATCCAACATTGATAACGTTATGTAAGGTGGGCGTGTGGAGAGTTGGGTGGAAGGGAAGGAGAGTTGAGTGTGGTTTGGAGGAGAGACAGGGCTGGGGTGGGTTGGGGACGGGAGGTTAGGAGGGGGGGTGATGAGATTTGATTATTCTGTTTGAGTAAAAGAGGCGTTCGCTTTGCCCCTCCTCTCTCCTCTCCTCACGACACACACACAAGCACACACTAAATGTAATATTTTACTTTTTTGTCTATATTACTTTAATTACTATATCATTATTACTATATCACTATAATTTATGATCGAAATAGCCATTATGAATAGATCTGGGGTGAATGTCAAATAGCTTATTATCGGGTGGTATTTGACCTTAAAAACAATATTACTCTCTAAATGCTCCCTATAAACCTGCGTCAGCGATTCATTGTCAAACCGCAAGTCCTCACTTTGTCTTTATTGAAGTGTTCTCCTGTCAAGTGTGGCCAATACAAACAGCGCTAATGTTACCTTGTCACAGAAATGCAGTGGACCTTATCAAGACAAAACATCACGACAACATCCAGAGAAAAGCACTCTGGGAAATGGCCCCTCTCTGAGAGAAGTGAAAGTGATTGGCTTCTGACAGCGCTTTGACAGCAGATCTTCTTGGCTTCGATCTCCTGTCTGCCTCCTCCATGCATGTACTGTGAAGAGGCTTACATTGCCTCTAAACCCAGTCTAAAGCCTGCATGCAGGAGGTCTGATCTGCCAAATGGCGTGGTAATGAGTGGGAATCCAAGGCAGAGAGCAGAGCTCTTTACATTTTGAAACAGCGTTGCCAACCAACAGGCGACTGGGAACGTACATCATGAAGCTCTTTAGAAATCCCAAATCCATGCAGTTTTCATGGATCGTGCTGAATTAACATCAAACTCCAGGACCTCTTTCCTCCGTCTTTCCTCCGTCCCTCCTGCAAGCAAACTTGAATCAGCATCTTGTCTCAGCCAAATTGTCATGTAGTTATCACACAGCCAAGCAGGACTTTGGAAAATGTTGTGAAGTTTGGTTGGCATTTCAGACACCCTATACACTCAAGTTACGATATTGACTCAAACTTAACAATGGTAGGATCTCACATTGATTGACTGTTTATGTTTCCTAAGGCTTTAGGTTGGTGTTAGACCACCCCAATCATACTTCAGGGAGAGACTGCAGCGTTCCTGCTAACGCAGCACATTCCCTACCAAGGGGCGCTCTTTTTTATATTTCCTCCAGTTAGGAGGCTCCCTCAGGTTGAGGAGAGGGAAACGTGTCCTTTTTACACTTTGAATGAGGCTCTTCAGGTTGCCATGACTGATTGCTACTTATGAGGGACATTAATGGGCTCTGATTAAGACACAGGGGGAAGGGGAACCTCTCTGACCCTCAAACCAGGGTCACCCGTCTTTGGTGAGAAAGGAACCGTTTCAACAGGAGTGTGTATGATTGTGCTTTCCTCGGAATGAGCAGAGGGGATGATTGGAACATCAATATGAGTGTGCTAAATGGTTTGAGAGAGAGAGAGAGAGAGAGAGAGAGAGAGAGAGAGAGGTGTTGAATGTAGCATTCTGAAAGGGGTCATCTGCTGATTATGATTATGGTTAATAAAGGCTGACCAACAGAACATGAGCTGGCGTAACTCAAGGCATTTAAGTTTCAACAGTTTCAAGGCTATATTCTGCCTGGGTTTTGTATATAGGCTGTCATTGAAAATCTAGTCCATATCAGTTTGGAAAGGAAAGAAAGTGCTTTGAAAGTACAGCAGTGAGCACCCAGATAGCCATTGTGGATTAATGTTGTCAGTCCCATGAGCTATGCTCTTTGAAAGTAATTTCCTCTCATGCGAAGTGATGGTGTGCCATCCTCTCTCATCTTCCCCTCTTCTTGATCTTTGCCACTCTGCTGGAAGCCCCCGTGTTTTTATTTCCCTTATCTTATATTTCTCACAGTCAATTAATGTCCGTTTTTATCTCAACCAGATTCCTGCCTCATCTCTGACCTGTTCCCAAAGTCTCCTGTGGGTTTCTCCATGACTCTTGACTGAGGGGGTTCCATAACTTCCATACCAGGACCAGCTGACTCTGTGGGTTGTGTCCGGGCTGTGAGAAGGTTTCCCCAGGTTAAATGCTTTGATACAGGCCACTGCTGTGGCTGACTCACTGAAGGTTTGACCCCGTGACCCCTCGAACCATGTGGCCCACAGGGGTCACATGAGTCCTGGTCAGGCTCTGTGGTCGTTAGAGGTGAACACTGTCATGGTTATGGTACCACGTATGCCTTATTTTAACAACGTGTTATAGTGTGTGCGTCACGGGATGATGTTTGGATGTTTGTTTAATTGGTGAACGGTTCAGTTGAATATAATGTGTGTTTTTACTTGGCCGCTCTTCTGACAAACAGATCAACGTGTTTATTTGACTAATATTGAGGACAAGATCATAAAATGGAATGTCCATTGTACATTGTACAGCCTCATGCTCCTTCCCAATTTCCCCACTAACCAGAGAAGCTTATCTAAGGCACTATTTGGTTTCCCAGAGAGAGGAGTTTTCTAAACCATCTAGGAAACCTTGGCCAGCCGTTAGTTATCCATCACACATTTTTGGGAAGTAATACACAGAGACTCTTATCTTGTCATTCCTGCAAACAATCAGCGTGTTTTACTCACCAGGATTCACTGCTTACTTACTGAACAAACTCTGCAGATAAGGAGAGAGAACACAGAGTATGCTATGGTACAAGACAGGCCAGCATGAAGCTGGTTATCATGTTAGCCAGTGGAGGGTGTGAATATATCAGTTTTCAGGAAACGAGCGCAAAGGGAACAGCAAGGTCTAAGCAAGTGAACGTATAGGCTTTGGTATTGAAAACAGGATTGCCACAAACATGTACTTTTTTTTGGAACGCTGCCAATTCCAGTTCTCAAGCCTAATCAATGGCAGAGCACCTCTCCTACAAATCAGTGGCAGCTCTCAATAACCATTTTTGGATCAAATTTTCTTTCCGCTCGTTTCCACCCCAAGTGTTGAGAAAAAAGGCATTCAAAGCACCAGAAAATACTTTCTGTAAATGTTCATTTTTGCACTTCATCTCCAAGGATATTTTCTTCACATGCCTTCCTCATAAAGTTGAAATACAAAAAGAAAAAAGGGGGAGAAAAATCCCTTATGCCTCCTACCGGGAAGTGCTAAACCACTTATTTCAAGCTAAACGGGATTATAGACAAAATAGACAAAGCTGGAATTCCTTGGCTCACAGCATAATGGATTTGTGGCACTCGGGGACCCCTTGCTGGGCCCGTAATTGAACTTGTGCTTTTGAAAGGAGGACATTTTAACTGGAGGCATATTAGGGAGAGGCACATGTTTGTTTAATTATGAGATAATAGTGATGCGCATCAAGTTATCCAACACCGGCCAGTGAACCCTCAAAAGGTTTTCTTTAGCAGACCCATTGCATTTCCAGTTTGTTCAACTGATATCCTGTTTTGTTTTGCAGTCAATGTTCCCCAGCTAGTCTAAACCAGGCAGTAAAGTGAGTCCATATATGAAAGTGTAGAATTCACAAATAGTGTGTGTTGAAATGTCATTAAAGGCTCTTTTCATGTTTGCCATTATGCCTAAGGTATTAGCCTGTACCTAACAGAGACACAGAAAGTAGCATGGCATACACAGAAAACTCCAACAGACATGTTGTTAGCATGGTGGTGTTTGACTGTGCAACGAGGCTGGGAAGTGAGTTAGAGAGTTAGCATGACATACATGTTTGTCCCAGAGCCAGGTACTGGGTATGCGTACGCCCTGGGCCAGAGAGCCATCAGCAGCACACAGTCATCAGGAGACTCAAATGCCCTTCTGCCCTGCTGGAAAGTGGTCCCATCACAACAGGGATAAATCTGCCTGGCAGAGCCCAAGCCAGAGTCAGGGGCAGCCATGCGCAGCGAGCTCAGCCCTGCAGAGTGGGGTGGTGGCGTCACATTTGTTACGTGGCACTCCGTGAGCTGCCTCTGGCTCCCAGCCCACTCGGACTGCTGTTCCTATCCCAGCTCCACATCCAACACGCGGAGCCCCTCTTCAAATCGCTCCCCCCTGGTGCGCCTTGGCTAAACACAGAGGTGGTGTTTCAGGCCCCTGCCCAGGCCCGGGGGATGGTGTGAAAGCACTGTGATGCGGCGCTCAGTAAATCCTGTCCAGATCCCCAGCAGCAGGTGTTATTAACACCACAGCACTCTGACCTCCCTGGCAGCATCCTACAACAGCTGCAGATCCTGGTCCCCTTCCAAATCCACATCTTCTTATTTACAGTTTCTCTCGCTTGTTTAGATTGAGAAGTGGCGGAGCTACTTTGCACTATAATCTTTTTTTTGAGTTGGATTTAGTGTGTGTAAAGCCAGTGGTGAGATTTGTGGAGTTTTTTAAGTGTACAACCGACAGGTTCACGTGAAGTTCAGAGGACAGAACTGTGGGACATAATGGCAGGGGGATCTGGGATGTAGGGTGGATTTCACGGCCACCAAGAACAATGCTGATTTATATCTGTTGAAAAGCATGACATGTCCCGTTGCCGCTATCCTTTTTTTATGTATGTCATATATTTCAACCCAAGCTGTGCTTCCTCTCTGTTACTTAATTCCCAAACTAAACCACATGAACATATTTTTGGCTCTGCTTTTAGCGTCACTCGAACATAGCAGCGACTCATACAGCTGTTGACGTCTCATATCTTTCTTTTTTTTGTTGAAAGATTAAGAATTAGGAATTGAAATGGGGTACGGCTCTGTCATCATCAGATGTGACGTGGAATGGTCACAATATCCCTACATGTTCTATCCATTGCCTAATTTCAGCTCCTCACACAGATTAATGCTGTCATAAGAGTGTCCCAAAGTGTACCTGGTCCCAGATCCGTTTGTGCTTTTTTGCCAACTCCTATGGTCAGTTGGCAAGGCAGCACAAACAGATCTGGGACAAGGCTATCCCAGGGTCAGATCCTCTTTCAACTAAAATATGTACAGTAAGATCTATTATTTGCGGACGACAAGCCCGAGGTGAAGGGGTGATGACATTGACCATAATCCCCTTTGTTCATCTGTTTATTTTAGTAATAACCATGACATGTCCCTTTGAACTGACACAATGGCTAATCCTACTGCGGTCAGCTTTAAATGCCACATTCCTCTGTGTCAATCACTCCTCCTAGTGGAGTCCTATGATACATAGATATGATATTAACCTCTGGTCCAGGGGAAGTGAGCCCGTATGTCTTCCTGCCCTATAGGGCTACTAACCTACTTTCCCTGTGTCTCTATGACCCTACTTACACATCAGCTCCCCTGTCCCACAGCTTGTCCTTTCACATACTCCTGACACAGATACCACACACCAACAGATACCACACACCACAGCAAACAACATTGTGATATTGGTGTGGTGTTCATCAAGATGTGTAATACTGTAGTCAGCCGTGCTGTAGTCGTCCGTTCGCTTCCCTTGAGCAGAACCACTAAGTTCATGGTGAGTCAGGCTAACTTTCTAAAAGATGAGTCATGGTCCTGTGGTTGTAATAGGTTTAAACCTCCGTAGAGCATGTTCATTATGTGTGCCTATAAGATTAAAGAGGAATTTTATAACATGAAAGCCAATGATTTCTTGAAAGATGCGCTATGCAGAAATCGCTCCGTCCATTTCCTGGTTTCTAAAATTCAAATATTTAGCCGAATTTCAGTTTATGTTACAAAACAAGCAAGTATATTGTAGAGAATCAGTGTACCATCTAAACCGCTGTGAAATATATTTTCCATAACCAACAATATTATATTTTCAGTTGTTTGAAGCTGGTGTAAAAAAAAAACGTAAAAGACGCAAAAATAAAACTTAAGAACTGGAAGCATAGAAATAGCGCACATGGAACAGATCTACTGCTTCTTTGACTTGCTTTCAATAAGATGGCAGATCTATAACACACATTTATATGTGAATTTGGTCAGGTCACCCAAAAAGTTACAGCTTTAATGCTTTATTTCGGGAAGCATAGCCATTGTATGCTGTTTACCTGAAGTAATGCTGAGTAGGTGAAACTGTCCCTCCTCTTCATCTTCCATTGGGACCTGACCTAAGACTTTTGATAGTCATTCTTGAATTAGCAAGAAACATGGGATATGAAGAAACATGGGATTTGAACTGGTGACCTTTCTGTTGCCAAGCAACATATTAACCTCTGGAACGGACTGTATCACTGCCTGGTACGGCAACTCCACCACCCGCAACCGCATGGTTCTCCAGAGGGTGGTGCGGTCGGCCCAACGCATCACCGAGGGTACACTGCCTGCCCTCCAGGACACCTACAGCACCGATGTCACAGGGAGGCCAAAAAGATCATCAAGGACATCAACCACCCGAGCCACTGCCTGTTCACCCCGCTACCATCCAGAAGGCGAGGTCAGTACAAGTGCATCAAAGCTGGGACCGAGAGACTGAAAAACAGCTTCTATCTCAAGGCCATCAGACTGTTAAATAGCCATCACTAGCCGGCTACCATCTGGTTACTCAACCCTGCACCTTAGAGGCTGTTTCCTTATGTACAGAGACATGGGATCACTGGTCACTTTAATAATGGATCACTAGTCACTTTAATGTTTGCATACTGCTTTACTCATTTCATATGTACGTATATACTGTATTCTATTCTACTGTATTTTAGTCAATGCCACTCCGACATTGCTCGTCCTAATATTTATGTATTTCTTAATTCCATTACTTTACTTTTAGATTTGTGTGTATTGTTGTGAATTGTTATATATTACTGCACTGTTGGAGCTAGGAGCGCATGTCACGTTCCTGACCTATTTTATGTTATTTTTGTATGTGTTTAGTTGGTCAGGGCGTGAGTTGGGGTGGGCATTATATGTTTTGTGTTTCATTGTTTAGGTCACTTGTAATTAGCCTTATATGGTTCTCAATCAGAGACAGGTGTTTGACGTTTTCCTCTGATTGAGAACCATATATAGGTTGGCTGTTCACACTGTTTGTTTGTGGGTGATTGTCTCCTGTGTCTTTCGTGTCTGTATATGTGCACCACACGGGACTGTTTTGGCTGTTCGTTTCGTTTGATGTAGTCTGTTCCTGTTCGTGAGTTCTGCGTGTAGTTATGTAAGTTCCATGTTCAGGTCTGTCTACGTCGTGTTTGTTATTTTGTAAATTTCAAGTATTAGTTTTTCGTGTTCGTCTTCGTCCTTTCAATAAATCATTATGTCATCATACCTCGCTGCGTATTGGTCCACCGATCCTTCTCTCCTCTCCTCGTCCGAGGAAGAGGAAGACGACAGCCGTTACAGCGCAAGCCTTTCGCTACACCCGCAATAACATCTGCTAAATATGTGTATGTGACCAATACAATTAGATTTGATTTGAACAGTGGCAGATCCTCATCCTTTGAAAATAATGTACTGATTTGTCATACATTTTGACAGTGTTGCCCTTACACATTGTTTTTTAATTGGGATGGTATCCAACGAGAGTCTACTCAACTAGCACATAACGCTGTGAGAACCATATGCTTCTTAGAGCTTAGTGAGAGTGTGGTTGTCCTATGGTTATTTTGCATACAAGCTTCCCACAACTTTCTGGGAATGGTGCACGGTAGTTGCTTGGCTTTGTAACATTCTCAGCACATTTAAGGAACTTGACAAAAAACATTTATTTTCTTGGTGTTTTGTTACTTTAACAGAGCGTTTACTAAAAGTTCAAACACAGTTATATTTAATTTCATTTTTGGTAATGTTCTAGGAACATTCTCCAACTGGTTTGACATTGGTAATGTTCTCAAATAGAAACAACATTCTTCTGTGGGAATTTCAGTACAGAAATATTTGTGTGTGTCCTATCCTATTCCATGTGTCCTATCTGTTCTTGGAGTTCAAAAAAGTGTATCCAAAATAAGCTAACAGTGTTATTAAAAGTCTTATTGAAACATTCAGTGAAAGTTTTCAAGAATATATAAAAAAAACTCAAAATAACCTATAATTTCCATTAATAAAACCTCCCAGGTAAACTTAAGGAACCTTAAGTTCCCAGAGCAGGAGAAATGTCCACTTCTGTTCTCAGAAGTTAAAATCTAAAACTTTCAGTTTTACCGGTCAGGGAACGTATGGCTTAGTTCCCACAACCAATGTGAAACTAAAAACATAAGTTCCCACAACTTCTAATTGTGCTAGCTTGGTAATGTTAAGGAATCTTGCTCTGGAGCCTTATGGTAGCATAGCCTACACCAACAGGCTCACTTACAAATTAGTACAGCATGGCTGGATACATATTTAATAAATGTCTTATTTAATCTCAATAGCCGGAGATTGGAAGATTGAGTCTCCGGCTGCCTCTGTCTTTCTCTTCAGTCATGCTGTTCCTCTCCGCCTCTGTAGCCTGCCGCTTAAAGATTAAACTGGATGGGTACACAGTTATACGACCGGGCCATTTTGACATGAGGCCTACTTCATGGGGGCCTAGACGGCCCACAAAACCATACCAGGGGTAAACGGAAGAGACTCAATGCTGGAATCAATTCAGATTTGATCTCTGTCAATTAGTCCTGCATCTAATGATCTGATGATAATTCCGTTACTCTGACAACACACCAGTTCATAGTTTGTAAGTAGCAATTGTGATGGATTGTACAGCATAGCAGAATCTCGAATTTCAATGTTTGTTCGAAGCAAAACTTTGATCAATGAACTAAAACAGATGTCAAATGAATGAACAGTAATGACGAATTTTGATGTCTTCAACATGTAGGTTTACAACATATTTATTTTACATATTTAACTGATTAACAGACTGGATGTTCCATTGCCAATGTTATGTCTGTAAATTACTAGATAGAGTAATTAAATCAAGTGGCTATACTATTATTGTATTAAGCTATACCCCATCCATGAACCAATCGGGTTATGGTTTCTTTAAATAGCATTTTTAAATAGCTTTTTAATATGGAATGACTGAATCACTCTCTTTATATCTCTTTCAGTGAGTAGCATGATGTGTGGGTTTGTGTGAACAATTCATTAACAGTACAAGTCTCTCTATTGTACTGTGATAGTAGCCTAGCTGAAGGCCTGTCTGTGTTCACCACTGTCACTATCTGTGGGGAGAATGACTCTGTACTGTACATCACTGCTAGTCATCAGCGGCAGATGAGAGGAGAGTATGCCCCTTTAATCCCATTTCCCCTGAGGATACACACATCTCCTCACTGAATCAATCTGCAATGACAAAAGACAATCAATCAAAAATCAATAACACAGCCACAGCCACTGTCACAGCCACTGTCACAGGTGTGATATGCAGTAGGGTCATTCCACCAATTGGGTGACTTTTGAGTAGTTTAACTTGGTCATTCAAAAAAACACCTCATTTTAACATTCTGTAATAAAAAGCACATGTTCATTTTCAATAAAAAACACATTTTCCCATCTCAAGAGGTTACATCAAAAAATTACTATGACACGGAACAAAAATATAAAAGCAACAAAGATTTTTACTGAGTTAGGGTTCATATAAGTAAATCAGTCAATTGAAACCGAGGGATTTCACATGACTGGGAATACAGATATGCAACTGTTGGTCACAGATACCTTAAAAAACAGTCAATATCTGGTGTGAAAACCAGTCAATATCTGGTGTGAAAACCAGTCAATATCTGGTGTGAAAACCAGTCAATATCTGGTGTGACCACCATTTGCCTCATGCCGTGTGACACATCTCTTTCACATAGAGTTGACTATGGCCTGTAGAATATTGTCCCACTGCTCTTCAATGGCTGTGTGAAGATGCTGGACATTGGCGGGAACTGGAACACGCTGTTGTACACGACGATCCAGAGCATCCTAAACATCCTAAACAGGATGTTCGACTCGCCCACTTTTCCAGCACAAAACACCTGGAAATTCCCAAAAAGAGTAAAACCTGCTCACCTGCTTTTACACTATGGGTTGACTATTAGATGCTTCTTTAGATTTTTTTTTTTTTAAAGGTACTGTTTCACCTCATGAAAATGAAAGTTCATTTCACGTAACAGGGTTGACCTTAAAATGAGGGACATTTATACATGAAATAAATAATCACATTACATAAATAATAATCTTCAGATATTACTTTGTCAAAGCAACAAAATATGTAGAGATTTACAATGATGGTAACATTTTTGGGGATTAAATGGGTTAAAATCTTCCTAGAAGGAAAATGTAAAAGTTTTTATTCACATAAAAAAAATCTGGAATTCTCCATGTGGTGTATATTAAAGGGCAAGTCAATTAATGAAACATGCTTTTAAAATGCAATATTGGTGCAACATTTCTACATGGAATATCAAAGGGATGCAAAAGGCACTCATTTCATGGAACGACCCAGTATTTGATCATACAGTAGATGCTACATGTAATCCATTTGGCATACTGAGATGGAAGAAGGCACATCAAATGGACGTAAAGGGATTTCAGCTGTACACCAGCCATGGCTTTCTATTTAAATGGTAAAGAGGGGTGTACGTACCAAAAGAATACTGTACAGCACATGGGGAATAAAAGCCAATACTCTATTGCGTGTATGTCTGTGAGGGATGTCTATTATCTTGAGATCTCTAAGGAATGATACGAATTAAAGTCCATCGCATAGCTCCAGGGCTTTGTCTGTGTAATGTCACTTTGTGATAGGCAGTCTGATCTGATCCTTTATATTCAATCTCTATGGGGAAATTAGTCATTTACAATACATCTAAATTGGTAAGATATTATATGTTATGTATTATAGCCTCATGATTAGGTGCTGTGCCAGTATGAGATCAACCTCTCATGACCACAGAGTACTGTTGCCGGGCACAAATGAATGTTTCCCTGCATATATTAGTTGGCGTTATTGTGAAAGGGAAGCCATAAAGATTTTTTAAAGCGTGAGTGTTCTTTCCAAAATAAACACAGTGGGAATGGCCAGTTGATCCTACTGCAGGAACTGTTCTATTGGGATCAATATAGGCCAGCTTTTTTATCTGCACTCCCACCAAAGTGTAAAAGATTCAAACGCTTTATAAAGACTTCACAATCATTTCCGTGTAGGAGTTTCACAAAGTATTTCATATCAAGCCTGCAATATGAAGGTTAAGACCGCCTATGGGCCCGTATTCTGCCGTTTATTTTGACATGTCCGCAAAGGCCAGGTCTGTGAAGAGAAAGACAACACGGAATAAGTGAATGCTATGATGTAAGACCACATTTGCTCAGCAACAGTCAATGAATCCAGCGTAGCCGTGATTATTTTGGCTTGAGTCAAAGATAAAGTCACAGGGTAGTTTTTCCCTTTCTTTTTTTTCTGTTGGTTTATAATCCCAAGCAACTGTTAACTGATATCTTCCTGTTCATGGGTGTTTACAAACCAACATCACAGCCAAAACATAACAATAAAATCCATTGTAGTTGACTTTTTTTGCAACACATTCTAAAGATGCAGTCTAACACTTGGCTGAGAAAATTGTGCATGAACACAGCTTTTGTTTCAGATAACGTTACATAAAACACTCTTGTGTTTTTCCTTTTCCGTTTACGAACCGTTATACTTTCTTGTGTTGTTTTTCCAGTTATTACATTCACTCTTATGCTCAATTTACCGACATGGCCTGGATCAAAATCAAATGCAAAGACTCCAAGAGTTAGAAAAATCACCAATCAACCAGAAAACGACTTTGGCTCTAGCTTCTCATGATATTTTCTTGCTGTTGCTGCTTGCTTTCCAGTCGATTGCCGTTCCTCCTGGTTTCAGCTCTGTTGTTGTTTTCTCTCTCTTCCAGAGGAGGAACGTCCACCTGCTGTTGAGTGTGTTGCTGTTGGCTGCCTGGGGTGCTGTTCTGCTGGTCTGCCGCCTTTACTGGATGGGTAACAAACCACCCAACTTCTCCAACTCAGACAACCCAGCGGGGGACTCCCCGTCCCTTCTCACCCGAGCACTCACCTTCCTCTACCTGCCCGCTGTCAACATGTGGCTCCTCCTCTGCCCGGACACACTGAGCTTCGATTGGTCCATGGACGCCTTGCCTCTGATCAGAGGCATTGTTGAATGGAGGAACCTTCATACCGTGGCCTTCTATGTGGGACTGCTCCTCCTGACTTGGTTTGGGCTTTGCACCCGCCGGGTCAAGGGCAAGGAGACCAACGGAAAAGCTCATCATGTAACCAACGGCAACGGGAGGTCCAACACCAATGGACACAGCTATCACCACCCTGACGTCCCCGACCACACAAACTCTGAAACAGAGCCTCACCCTGCCAGTGCACAAAACGGTACCAAAAAGCATTACGTCACGAGGACTCGACTGCCCACCACTGAGAATGTAGTGGTGTTCTCCTTGGGCCTACTGGCCATCCCTTTTCTCCCTGCCACCAACCTGTTCTTCTATGTGGGCTTTGTGATAGCAGAGAGAGTACTGTACATCCCCAGTATGGGCTTCTGTCTGCTGCTGGCGGTGGGGCTGAGGTCCCTGTACGTGCGGCTGAGGCGGAGGTCCTCCAGGACTGTTTTGGTGTACTGTAGCGCTGCCATGGTCCTGCTGTTTGGGGTTAAAACGGTGCTGAGGAACCAGGACTGGCAGAACGAGGAGATGCTCTACAAGTCAGGAATATACGTGAATCCTGCTAAAGGTAACACACATAGACAAGCATACACACACACACTTTAACATTCTCACATAATATAGGT
Source organism: Salvelinus alpinus (assembly GCF_045679555.1). Classification (NCBI taxonomy): domain Eukaryota; kingdom Metazoa; phylum Chordata; class Actinopteri; order Salmoniformes; family Salmonidae; genus Salvelinus; species Salvelinus alpinus. The sequence goes on from NC_092100.1 coordinate 48,603,548, forward strand.
TGACTCTGTATGACCTAAAGTAACATCACGTTAAGTGATAGCGTGATAGCTACTCCCTGTTAATGTGGGAGTGAAAGAAAGGGTGATTTTAAAAATGTACTCTGAGATATGAGCATGAGTGTTCAGAGCTCCTTGATAAATTGTTTACAGTATATCTGCTTCCAGGCAGTATATCCTCTCCAGGCAGTATATCCTCTCCAGGCAGTATATCATGGCTGAAGGACCTTTCAACACAAAGCCTCCATTGTAACCTACTAAATATCCCACTATGGCAGACTAGAGTCTCTCTCCTTCTTACTTTTGGAGGACATCTTCACTGACATCCCTGCTTGATTGGCAATGAGGGGAAACTACATTACTAGAATATTCAAACATTCAAATTTAGGGTCACGGTCATCCAAAGAGTACTGTGTAGCTAATAGTGTTACTCCTGAGATAGTGAGCCGGGGCTAAGGACAGAGGTAACGGCAGGACATGTTGTGTTAGCTAATTTCCCTTTCAGATTCTGCGGCAGGGCTGATACGTGACAGCTGTTTATCCTGGCAACGCAGAGCAGCAGCTACGTTCCTTCCCTGGACCACTGTCCTCATACGATGTGTGATGAGACGCAATGGGCCGAGTCTGAAATAGTGACACACTCCGTTAAGCATTGAGAATAAGTTCTGTGAGAAAACACAGTTAAAGAGACGGAACAAATTCACATGGCAAGGTTTCTGTTGTAGTATATTCCCTATAAAAGGTCTTATTGTATTTACAGTCACATTTTAGAGGGTAAAGTTATTGACTTGTTTTTTTCTCTGCTCGGCTTTCCTATTATTGTTATTGAGACTTTGGCGATATCTCTCTCAGACGCCTTAACTAATAAATAAATGCATAGCTCAAAGGAGCCTTTGGCATTACTGAGCACTTGATACATTTTTATGAAATGCAACCCGAATGATTTGCTATTTGTCTTTCCCCTCCTATACAGCCATCGGGAGAGCATGAAGAAACAGTGTCTAAGGGGCAGATTGTTCACTGTCATTCATGTTCACAGTTCTCTTACTCTTACTGCCTTCGGCAGTATATAGACCCAGTTAAATAGTGCATAAGTGCATACATAAGCCCATATGTATACATGATGGATCCCAACTGTCCATACTTAGCTACAGTATTGATTTAGTTGTCAAGCTAAAATATTGCAGTGAAACACTATTCAGTCGATTTGGTTGTCAAGCTACACTATATTTACAAAGGTATGTGGACACCCCGTCAAATGAGTGGATTTGGCTATTTCAGCCACACCCGTTGCTGACAGGTGTATAAAATTGAGCACATAGCTATGCAGTCTCCATAGACAAACATTGGCACGACAATGGCCTGACTGAAGAGCTCAGTGACGTTCAACGTGGCACAGTCATAGGATGCCGCCTTTCCAACAAGTCAGTTGGTCAAATTTCTGCCCTGCTAGAGCTGCCCTGGTAAACTGTAAGTGCTGTTATTGTGAAGGGGAAACGTCTAGGAGCAACAACGGCTCAGCCGCCAAGTGGTAGGCCACACAAGCTCACAGAAGGGGACCGCCGAGTTCTAAAGCACGTAGCGCATAAAAATCACCTTTCCTTGGTTGCAATACTCACTACCGAGTTTCAAACTGCCTCTGGAAGCAACGTCAGCACAAGAACTGTTCGGCAGGAGCTTCATGAAATAGGTTTCAATGGCCGAGCAGCCGCACACAAGCCTAAGATCACCATGTGCAATGCCAAGCGTCTGCTGGAGTGGTGTAAAGCTCGCTGCCATTGGACTCTGGAGCAGTGGAAACTCGTTCCCTGGAATGATGAATCACTCTTCACCATCTGGCGGTCCGACGGACGAATCTGGGTTTGGCGGATGCCAGGAGAACGCTACCTGCCTCAATTCACTGTAAAGTTTGGTGGAAGAGGAATAATGGTCTTGGGCTGTTTTTCGTGGTTAGGGCTAGGCCCTTCAACCAAATCAAACACATTTGGGATGAATTGGAACGCCGACTGCAAGCCAGGCCTAATCACCCAACATCAGTGCCCAACCTCACTAATGCTCTTGGCTGAATGGATGCAAGTCCCCTCACCAATGTTCCAACATCTAGTGGAAAGCCTTCCCAGAAGAGTGGAGACTGTTAAAGCAGCAAAGGGGGGACCAACTCCATATTCATGTCCATGATTTTTGAATGATATGTTCGACGAGTAGGTGTCCACATACTTTTTTCTTGTAAAGCAGTAATCAATATAGACGTATTTTTCATAGGAAAATAAAAATACCACTTGACAACAGAAATGTAGCTACTATACCTACTCCATTCACACCCCTGAGATTGATTGCACCATTTTACAGTCTACCAGACTAAATTTTCACTCTATATTAATATACTATAGAGCAGTCGTATGGAACCGTTATTTTATTCATTTTCTGTTTGGAAATAATTGGGCTCTTTGACACACTGACTCCCTGGGGAGTCTTTTTTTCCTTAGTCTCCTTGGTCCCAGTAGCTCAGTACCAGCTGTGGATATGCCCTCTGTCCCAGCCTGCACAATGCCCTCTGAGGAGGGTAAAAACCAGACTGTTCCCAGATCAGTTTGTGCTGTCTTGCCAACCCCTATGGTCATTGTTTGACGTGACATTTGACGTGACGTGGCAAGACAATACATACAGATCTGGGATCAGGCTTTATTTATACAGCACATTTTAGACATGAATGCAACACAATACGCTTCACAGGAGAATATATATATTTTTTTTAATGAAATATTTACTACACAACAAACATAAGAGGATTAAAAAGAAAAGAATAACAGTAAAAACTGAAAGTCTAAAAAAAGCACTGTAAGGAAAAGCGAAGGTGTGCTTTAAGATCTCTTTTAAATATGTCCATAGTTTCGAAACCCCTCAGGTTCTCTGGCAGGCTATTCCAGAGGCTGGGGGCATAGTAACTAAAGGCTGCCTATCCATGCCTCTTGGTCCTAGACTTAAAAATGACTAAAAGGCCAGTGCCAGAGGACCTGAGGGACCTACTGGGTACATAACTCAAAAGCATGTCTGACATGCATTGGGGTGCACAATCATATATTGATTTAAATCAATCATCTTAAAATTGATTTTAAACCTCACAGGCAGCTAGTGCAGACTTGAAAATCGGTGTAATGTGTGCTCCCCGTCTGGTCTTGGTCAGTACCCGTGCTGTAGCATTCTGTATGTTTTGCAGTTGACCAATGGCTTCCTTGGGTAGACCAGACATGAGAGCATTACAGTGGTCAAGCCTGCTTGTAATATAAGCATGGATGAGTGTCTCTGTACCAGCCTAAGATAGAAACGGCTGCAACTTGGCAATGTTCCTAAGGTGGTAAAAAGCTATTTTGGTCCCATTCCTAAAGTGTCGTTCGAAATTGAGTTCAGAATCTAAAATGACACCTAGGATTTTTACCTGGTGTTTTATCTTTATTAAAATGTGCGGCCAGTTTCTTTCTCTGTGCTTTGGCTCCAACAATGAGTACCTCAGTCTTGTCTTGATTTAGCTGGAGGAAGTTGTGAGCCATCCAAGTATTTAAATCACTAATACGGTCTAATAATTTATCTGTGGAGCTAAAATCCTCTGGTGACACAGAAATGTAAAGTTGTGTATCGTCTGCATAGCAGTGAAAACCAATGAAGTGCTTTCTGATAACGCTGACAAGGGGTAACTCATATAAACTGAACAGTACCGGACCCAAAACACCACATTTTTAGAACCGGACCAGAGAGGCCAATCCACCTCTTTTTTCACCTTTATAACCAGGTAGGCCAGTTGAGAACAAGTTCTCATTTACAACTGCGACCTGGCCAAGATAAAGCAAAGCAGTGCGACAAAAACAACAACGCAGAGTTACACATGGAATAAACAAACATACGGTCAATAACACAATAGAACAATCTATATACAGTGTGTGCAAATGTAGTAAGATTAGGGAAGTAAGGCAGTAAATAGGCCATAGTGACGAAATAATTACAATTTAGCATTAACACTGGAGTGATAGATGTGCAGATGATGAAGTGCAAGTAGAGATACTGGGGTGCAAAACAAAATAACTATATGGGGATGAGGTAGTTGGGTGGGCTATTTACAGATGGGCTATGTACAGGTGCAGTGATCAGTAAGCTGCTCTGACAGCTGATGCTTATAGTTATTGAGGGAGATATAAGTCTCCAGCTTCAGTGACTTTTGCAATTCGTTCCAGTCATTGGCAGCAGAGAACTGGAAGGAAAGGCGGCCAAAGGAGGTGTTGGCTTTGTGGATGAACCATGAAATATACCTGCTGGAGCGCGTGCTACGGGTGGGTGTTGCTATGGTGACCAGTGAGCTGAGATAAGGCGGGGCTTTACCTAGCAAAGACTTATAGATGACCTGGAGCCAGTGGGTTTGGCGACGCATATGTAGCGAGGGCCAGCCAACGAGAGCATACAGGTCGCAGTGGTGGGTAGTGTATGGGGCTTTAGTGACAAAACGGATGGCACTGTGATAGACTACATCCAATTTGCTGAGTAGAGTGTTGGAGGCTATTTTGTAAATGATATCGCCAAAGTCAAGGATTGGTAGGATAGTCAGTTTTACGAGGGTATGTTTGGCAGCATGAGTGAAGGAGACTTTGTTGCGAAATAGGAAGCCGATTCTAGATTTAATTTTGGATTGGAGATGCTTAATGTGAGTCTGGAAGGAAAGTTTACAGTCTAACCAGACACCTAGGTATTTGTAGTTATCCACATATTCTAAGTCAGAACCGTCCAGAGTAGTGATGCTGGACGGGTGGGTGGGTGCGGGCACCGATCAGTTGAAGAGCATGCATTTAGTTTTACTAGCATTTAAGAGCAGTTGGAGGCCACGGAAGGAGAGTTGTATGGCATTGAAGCTCGTTTGGAGGTTTGTTAACACAGTGTCCAAAGAGGGGCCAGATGTATACAGAATGGTGTTGTCTGCATAGAGGTGGATCAGAGAATCATCAGCAGCAAGAGCGACATCATTGATGTATACAGAGAAAAGAGTCAGCCCGAGAATTGAACCCTGTGGCACCCCCATAGAGACTGCCAGAGGTTCGGACAACAGGCCCTCCGATTTGAAACACTGAACTCTATCTGAGAAGTAGTTGGTGAACCAGGCGAGGCAGTCATTTGAGAAACCAAGGCTGTTGAGTCTGCCGATAAGAATGCGGTGATTGACAGAGTCGAAAGCCTTGGCCAGGTCGATGAAGACGACTGCACAGTACTGTCTTCTATCGATGGCGGTTATGATATTGTTTAGGACCTTGAACGTGGCTGAGGTGCACCCATGACCAGCTCGGAAACCAGATTGCATAGCGGAGAAGGTACGGTGGGATTCGAAATGGTCGGTGATCTGTTTGTTAACTTGGCTTTCGAAGACTTTAGAAAGGCAGGGCAGGATGGCTATAGGTCTGTAACAGTTTGGGTCTAGAGTGACTCCCCCTTTGAAGAGGGGGATGACCGCGGCAGCTTTCCAATCTTTAGGGATCTCAGACGATATGAAAGAGAGGTTGAACAGGCTAGTATTAGGCGTTGCAACAATTGCGGTGGATAATTCTAGAAAGAGAGGGTCCAGATTGTCTAGCCCAGCTGATTTGTAGGGGTCCAGATTCTGCAGCTCTTTCAGAACATCAGCTATCTGGATTTGGGTGAAGGAGAAGCGAGGGGGGCTTGGGCAGGTTGCTGCGGGGGGCCCTTCAGTGAAATAAAACAATAATAACTAACCGAAACAGCAGTAGACAAGGCAAATTGATATTAGAGATAGGCATAAAGCAATCACAGGTGTTGGTCGGGAGAGCTAAGACAACAACGGGTAAATGGCGATGAATGGGCAGAGAGGGTCAGTTAGGTACACACAGGACCTGTGTTTGAGGCTGGGGCCGACAGATAAACAAAATTAGGTACAGTGTTACTGAACAGACCAGCAGGCATCAGCTGTGTAGCCTAGTGATCATAGGGTCTAAGCAATAGGTGAGTCAGGGAGCCGTTCGGTAGTCGCTACTAAGCTATGCGAGCGGGAGACACGGCGTTCAGAAAGCTAGCGGGCCGGGGCTAGCAGATGGGTCTTCGGCGAAACCGCAACGGAAAAGCCTGTTGAAACATCGGACGATTACGTCGGCAGACCAGTCGTGATGGATCGGCGGGGCTCCGTGTCGACAATATGGGTCCAGGCCAATAGGCAAAAGAGGTATTGTAGCTCACGAATTAGCTGGTATACTCTGTCGGCTGGCCGGGAGATGGGCCTAGCTCGAGGCTAGCTCAAGGCTAACTGGTGCTTGCTTCGGGACAGAGGCGTTAGCCAACAGGAGCCGCTAGCTAGCTGCGATGATCCAATGTAATGGTTCAGAGCTTGCGTCAGGAATCCGGGGATTTCGTGGAGAAAAGCAGTCCGATATGCTCTGGGTTGATATCGCGCTGTGTAGACTGGCAGGTAATTGTCCGAGCTAAAGCTGGCTAGTGTCCGAGCTAAAGGTGAAGACCGCTAGCAGTGGCAAACAATGACTAGTAGTTAGTAGCTAGTGTGCTGGCTAGCTTCTGATGGAGGTTCCAGTTATAAGGTATAAAAAAATAGCAGATCCGTACCACGTTGGGTGAGGCCGGTTGCAGGAGAGGATGTTTCGTTCGTAGATGGAAAGTGAGATTAAAATAGGAAATAGGAAAAAAAATAAAAACAGACTATTTACAGACTAATTAACACGCGACAAGAAAAACACACGTCCGACTGCTACGCCATTTTGGATCTCTCCAGTCTGTCCAGAAGGACATCATGGTCAACAGTGTTAAATGCAGCACTTAAATCCAAGAGTACAAGGACAGAGACCTGTTTGGCATCTGTGTTGGCTCTAAAATAATTTACAACTTTAACTAAGGCTGTCTCTGTGCTGTACTGTGCTGGGCCCAAAAGCCAGATTGGAATAAAAAAATATATAGTTGGCACTTAAAAAATAATTTTGCTGTTTGACAAACTTTTTCTCCAGATTAAGGTTGGATATTGGCCGAAAATTGCTAAAAATTGAATAATCTAGATTATTTTTATTCAGAAGAGGTTTCACCGTAGCAGTTTTTAGTGCAGCGAGGAAAGTGCCTGTGAACAGGGAGTGATTAACAATAGCTCGTACTTTTTCAGATACGCAAATAAAAACCTAAGGCAGAGATAGAGGGTGTTCGAAAGAGGCTGGCAGCCATGTTGATTGACACTGTTAACCTTATTTTCTCCCTCCATCAGCATGGGGCAATCTTGGAAACGTTCTAAAGAACCAGGGCAAGATGGCGGAGGCGGAGCAGGCGTACAGGAACGCCCTCTACTACCGCAGGAACATGGCAGACATGCTGTATAACCTGTGAGTGTCTATATCAAATCAAATCAAATGTATTTATAAAGCCCTTTTTACATCAGCATAGACTCTGTGTGCATACATGAGCATCACTGTCTCCCCTTACACACACACGTCTGTCTATTGATCAGTGGTCTTCACAGAGAGGAAATTGTGTTTTGTGTTCCTGCTGTCTCTGTGACAGTAGGTTATTAATCATGCTGTGTCAGCATGAGGGTAGGACAACAGCCAGCACACAGCCAATACTCAACATTAGCCTCAAGGGCTTTAGGTGTTACTCAACAGAACCTTAGATTATTTTCAATTTTTAGATTGTTTAGAACAGATGTAGAGATTAGCTACAGTAGCATTTTATTTTACGGCACTGTTTCCAATTATATTGATCTAGTAATTACTAGGAAGCTGTATTACCTTGTTGTCTCACGTTATTCAGTCTTATAAGACACATTGGACGTTAATTAGTCACTTCTGTTGAGATTTGTAGACGTGAGAGTCCCTAACTTTCTCTGTTACTTCTTTCTCTATTATAGCGGCTTGCTGCTACAAGAAAACAACAAGTTCTCTGAGGCGCTCCACTACTATAAACTGGCCATTGGGAGCAGGCCAACTCTGGCTTGTAAGTACAGCTCCTCTTTTTGTTAACAATTTCCAGCTCTTGGTATTGCACAGTGCCAATGTCCAGGCAACTGCCAATGGGACTGAGGGTGAGGGAGGGCACAGGCAGGCCTGCTACATTGCTAGATGAATGATTGAATACAACCTGTAGGTTAGCTTTCAAGGACCACAAGCCGACAGATTAAACTATTGCATAATTTAATTTAATATGAATTGAGGTCAAAGTCTCTCTCTCTCCTCTCTCCTCTCTCGCTCAATGATGATTCTTTTCCTCTCTTACCTTGAGGAAAGTTGCATGCATGTTTTCTGTTAGTTCATTATCCCCCTCTTTCTCTCTCCTTCTCCCTTAATGGTGCTAGTTTTCCTTGAGTCTTACCTTAACTCTTTCATGCACGCTTCCTGCTAGCTCGTTATCAGCATCGTTCAACTGTCACACTGCCTGGTTAGCAGAGGTCACTCTCACGTGCTCAATTATTCCCCATTGTTTTTCCTATCAACCGATGACAGATAAACAGTGGAGTCCTTGATTTCCCTTCGTTTGTCTCCCAAAGTGTAATTAATAATGATGAATATAATCAAGATGATGATCATAGTCCTCATTCATTATGCATCTACCCCATCTTTTACTGGCGATAGCTAATTGAATGATTTACCTAAAGCGGTGGTCGTGGTGATGGAAGAAGTGAAGGAATGAGAGCAAGTCAGATAATAGATGTAATTTGTCAAGGTTGTACCATTCTTCACTGCATTTAACTGACAGCTGGTACAACTTGGAATCTGGTCAAGTAACGATTCCAAAGTGCCATCTCCATGACGATAGAAAAGCTCTAATGATAGACAGTTCTATTCACACTGTTCTCATATCCCTTTCAGGCACACATTCTTAATGGAAACAGTCTTCACCAACACTCTAGCCAAGGGAATATATGCAATTTATTCCTAGAATGGGATTGTTGAGTAGAATTTGGAACTTGGCCAGTTCACTTTGGATGGACAAAGGACAGAGAGAACTGAGGAGAGGGGCTAGGTAGGACACTAGTGTAGTCTACGTTTCATCAGCATGCTGAGGCACACATACATTATTAGTAGAGCCAGTTCCACCCCGCAGACTCCCATTCACATTCCATCCCCTCGGAGTCTTGAACATGTATTGGCACCCCATGGATGTGGCAGCTAATTGATCCACAGTGGGTGGCCAATTTATTTCCGAAAGACGCTTGATAATGACTAGTTTCAGCCCCATAGAGCCTAATTACTCTCTGCCTGCATGTTGATCGTGTATTTGATCTCTCGTTCCCCCCTGCAGCAGCCTACTTGAACACAGGGATCGTCCTGATGAACCAGGGGAGAATGGATGAAGCCAAGAGGACCTTCCTGACCTGCGCCGATATCCCCGACGAGAACCTGAAAGACCCCCACGCCCACAAGAGCTCCGTTACCAGCTGCCTATACAACCTGGGCAAGCTGCTCCATGAGCAGGGGCATCAGGAGGTAGGATAGAGGGGCAGATGGAGGGCGCACACACACATACACACACACACACACACTCACAAGGACACACACACACCAAACATACACACAGAAACACACACCAGTGGAGGCTGCTGAGAGGAGGAAGGCTCATAATAATGGCTGGAATGCAGTCAATGGAATGGCATCAAACACATCAAACACGTCGTTTCCATGTGGTTGATATCATTCCATTGACTGCAGAAGAGAAATGACTTGTGGCCCCGGCCTGGTTGGGCCCTCGTGCCTAATGGATGGTTCCTTTTGTTTTATTAATTCCTAGGAGGCCCTCTCGGTGTATAAAGAAGCAATACAGAAAATGCCAAGACAATTTGCACCTCAGAGCCTCTATAACATGATGGGTAAGTGGCAATTCTCTTTCTCTCAAACCAAACACAGAAGCTGTTATTTTTTTTGTGAGAAAAATTATATTAAAATGGAATAGAAGATTGGTAGATCGGAATGCAAGTTAATGTGTGTTTCATTTGTAAGTGTGGGGGTACATTTGCAACCATTGTGTCAGCTGTTGGCTGTTAGCTTGGCTCCATTTACAGTACTTCTACCGGAGTTTGTTGAACTTTATTCCACCTGAAGGGTCTCAGGATTGAATTGTATTGCTTGTGGCCAGGGTCTTGAGCTCGTCAGCTGAGCTAGGCTTACAGTAAGCATGACAAATTAGCATGGTTTCGGAGGGTAGACTCTGCCTAGGGTTGTTCGTTTTAAAGGTGCTCTGTTTTCATAACGTCTTATAAATCTTCATCTGGTTTTTTTCTAAGATACGTAAACCGGCATCAAAGTCGGGGTGTGTGGCAGCAGCTCAACGCACCCATTGAGGCCCCAATGTTGAGGTTTCCACTGTGCGTTAACGCAGTTAATTTGCTTTCCACTGCAATAATAACCGCGCTCCTCAAGTTACAGTCATGTGAAAGCAGCTGCAGACTGAGTTGTGACTTTTGACTGCAAAAAACAATAATATTTAATTTCAAGTGACCCCCAATTCCACTCACACCCTTGTCCCTCAATGGCCATTCTCAGCCCTGCTGAGAAGTCTCAATCTGCCTTTGCTCCCTCTGTGGCTCCCCCATGTTGTTCCTTTCTAACGTTCTCTCTCTTACTCTCTATTTCTCTCCCTCTCTCTCCCTCTCTCTTTTTCTTCTTCTAGGTCTCTCTCTTTCACTCCCTCCCTCTCTCACTCTCTTGCTGAATTCCAACAAGCCCCCCTAATACAGTACATTTACCAGTGGAGTCAAATTCAGCTTGACAGAGGTGCTGAGATTATGTCCAATTGTTGACCAAATCATTTCTAACAGTTTGAAAGCTGTAAGAGCTGTGGGAGGTTGGGTGGTACAGCATTTTCCCATATTTCTGGCAACTTTTGGCAGTTTACATGGCTGTCTGGGTCAAAGTTGGGTCTTAATCTGACACCCCCCCCTCCTCTCAAAGGTGCAATGGAATGTTCCACTATATGTGGTTTTCAAGTCCTTGAGATTTGTTTCACTTCAAATTTTATGTCCGTGTCTGTGCTCCCTCACAGAGCTCCATCTGAAGCTGATGGTTGGCTAAAAAGGCACGAAGTCGGTTGCTGTTACCAGCTCTACATTACACCATGTCTGACAAATATGTATATAGATTAAGCTATTCATATTGCCCGTATCATAATCATAACAGTCAATATACAGTATTATATTAGCTGCTGACAAGGACATTTATTAAGTCTGGGGATTCTGTAACCCAACTAGGACATACAATATCTCACATCTGATCTGAAAGGAAAGAAAGTTTGTGCTGATGGAGAACAGTTTTAAAGATATCTCTTCTAACAGACTTTCTTTGGATACTTTATATACTGGCTTACAAAAGACTTCCCAAACTCTGATCCTTATCAAAAATGAAAATGGGGTCTTATATTTGATACCGTTTACATGCTTGAGTATCCTGTATTTAAGGGTATATTAAGGGTACATTACAGGCCATTGCTAATGAAGAACACGGAGATGTCTGTTGATCGTCTCAGAGGTCAGCAGGTTAGCATTCCTCACCAGCCACCTGCACGGGCGGATTGGCCAAATGGGAATTCTGGCAAATGCGAAAAGGGCCGGACCATCTTTTATTGGGGTGGGCTGGTCGAAATTGACCCCAAAATGCGCTATATATACAAAAGTATGTGGACACACCTTGAAATTAGTAGATCTGGCTATTTCAGCCACATCCGTTGCTGACAGGTGTATAGAATTGAGCACACAGCCATGTATTCTCCATAGACAAACATTGGCAGTAGAATGGCCCGTACTGAAGAGCTCAGTGACTTTCAACGTGGCACTGTCATAGGATGCCACCTTTCCAACAAGTCAGTTAGTCAAATTTCTGCCCTGCTAGAGCTGCCCCTGTAAATGCTGTTATTGTGAAGTGGAAACGTCTAGGAGGAACAATGGATCAGCCGCACAAGCTCACAAAACGAACTGACGAGTCCTGAAGCACGTAGCGCATAAAAATTATCCATCCTCGGTTGCAACACTCACTATCGAGTTCCAAACTGTCTCTGGAAGCAACGTCAGCACAAGAACTGTTCGTCGGGAGCTTCATGAAATGGGTTTCCATGGCCGAGCAGCTGCACACAAGCCTAACATCCCCATGCGCGATGCCAAGTGTCGGCTGGAGTGGTGTAAAGCTCGCTGTCAGTGGACTCTGGAGCAGTGGAAACACTCCAGAAGAGTGGAGGCTGTTATAGCAGGTAAAGCGGGGACCAACTCCAGGAGCTGTTCGAGCAGGTGTCCACATACTTTTGGTCATGTAGTGCAGTGGTTCCCAACCAGGGGTACTAAGACCCCCTGGGGTACTTGGCCTATCCACAGAGGGTAAATATTTATTTGCTTCTGGATCTCAGTCTCTTCAGCCCAGCGAGTGGGTTTATGATCTTGTAGTAACGAGTGACTCCGCTTTCGGATTGCATTACATAGCCACCGCCTTTGGAGGCTGGAAAGTCCCGCCTATTTCGTTCGCTGAAAGGCCGGTCACTTGTTAGCAGTATTATATCCATCCAAAACTTTAAGGAACTGGCAGTCTCTCTCTCTCCTTCTCGCTCCCCATTTTCTTCTATTAAATTACATGTAGCCTAATATTTTAACACTTAGCTAAGTGGGCAGGGGGTAACATTACATTCTCTAATTTTAATTATAAACTGGGCTGTTCGAGCCCTGAATGCTGATTGACTTACAGCCGTGGTATATCTGACCGTACACCACGGGTATGACAAAACATGTATTTTTACTATTCTAATTACGTTGGAAACCAGTTTATAATAGCAATAAGGCACCTCAGAGGGTTGTATACCATGGCTAAGGGCTGTATCCAGGCACTCCGCGTTGCGTCGTGTTAAGAACAGCTCTTAGCCGTGGTATATTGGCCATATACCACACCCCCTCGTGCCTTATTGCTTAAATATGTAGTTACGCTGTTATAAGGTAGTAAATAAGACAATGGTCATCTATAAGGCATGTATTTTAAGGGTCCATAATAAACCATTTATAAATTGTGTTTAGCATTTATTTATAATTTCTCCCACATTAATAAACAATTTACTAATCATTAGAAAATTATTTTTGCATTCCCCAATCTAAAGTGAGTGCTATTTATACTTTAGAAATACTTTATAAATGTTTTGAGTGACCAGTTTAATATCTCACAAAAAGTTGGCCATGCCATTGGTAGACATTCCTGCAGTACCTGGTAAAAGAACAAGCACACAAAACAGGATGTTCAAGGAAATAAATATGTACTGTATGCATGTGTGAATAACTAGCTAACTTACATTGACAAATGTGGGAGTAATAGTTCATAAATGGTGTGCAAACAGTTTGTAAATACCTTATAAAGTGTTAATTATGGACCCTTGAAATAAAATGTTACCCTAGGATGTTGCTGGGCCCAGCACAGGTCCCTGGTCTTCTGGTCCCAGTGATGCTAGACACATGTACTGCCAGTTTATTTATAATTTGGCTCTATATTATATACAGTGCCTTCAGAAAGTATTCAAACCCGCTGGCTTTTTCCTCATTTTGTTGTATTACAGCCTGCATTTAACATGTATTAAATTGAGATTTAAACCACATAATGTCAAAGTGAAATTATGTTTTTCAAAATGTTTACAGATTAATTGCAAGCCGAAATAAGTTCAGGAGTAAAAATGACAAGTCACATAATAAGTTGAATGGACTCACTCTTTGTGCAATAATATTTTTGTAAATTTTTTTTATACTTTGTTTTTATTGTAGGAACACAAAGAAAGTACAAATAAAGTAAAATAAAAGAACAAAAATGATCTGGCAGTTACAGTGCACTTCATACCTTCATCATCATATCATCATATTAGTTACATTAGCATCTTTGAATTAGACCTTTTCCAAGTATGAAACCCATTTCTCCCAGTATTCCTGACCTCTCTCCTGTTGAGTTCTTAAAGCAAAGGTCATACGCTCCATGTGGTGTATTTCTTCTACAATGTCTATCCATTGTGTCACTGTGGGAGGGTCTTTTTGTAGCCATTTCACTACCTCATCTCTTTACCCCACACTTACAATTTTCTGTAAGGTCCCTCATTCGAGCAGTGAATTTCAAATTTCAAAACACAGATTCAACCACAAAGACCAGAGAGGTTATCCAATGCCTTGCATAGGAGGGCACATATTGGTAGATGGGTTAAAAAAAATCAACAGACAATGACTATCCTTTTGAGCAGGGTGAAGTTATTCATTACCATTACACTGGATGGTGTATCAATAAACCCAGTCACTACAAATATACAGGCGTCCTTCCTAAATCACTTGCCGGAGAGGAACAAAACCGCTCAGGGATTTCACCATGAGGCCAATGCTGACTTTAAATAGTTACAAAGTTTAATGGCGGAATAGGAGGATGGATCAACAACATTGTAGTTTAATTCATTTATTTCATTTATTTAACCTTTATTCAATGACGGCCTACCCCGGCCAAACCCTAACCCGCATGACACTGGACCAATTCTGCGCCGCCCTCCACAATACTAACCTATACAAGCCAGCCACACTAATGTGTTGGAGGAAACACTGTACAACTGGCGACCGTATCAGCATGCATGCGCCAGGCCCGCCACAGGAGTTGCTAGAGCGCGATGGGACAAGGACATCCCGGCTGGCCAAACCTTCCCCTAACCCAGACGACGCTGGGCTAATTGTGCCCTGCCTCCTGGGTCTCCCGGTCACGGCCTAGATCAGTGCTGTGCTTTAGACTCCGGAGGCCCCAGCAATTCACTTTTGGTCCCGAATACAGTGTTCCTACTTACATGTACAAATTACCTTGACTAACCTGTACCCCCACACATTGACTTGGTACCGGTACCCCCTGTCTATAGCCTCATTATTGTTATTTTATTGTGTTTTTTTTGTTGTTTTTTGTTGTAAACATTTTCTTAACCAACAATGCAGTTCAAGAAATAGTGTTATGGGCTTGTAAGTAAGCATTTCACGGTAAGGTCTACACCTGTTGTATTCGGGGCATGTGACAAATAAAATTAGATTTGATTAGATTTTTATATTTTTTTGTTGTAATCGTTAAGGATTGGGGAGTTTTTCAGGATAAAAAGAAACAGAATAGAGCTAAGCACAGGCAAACTCCTAGAGGAAAACCTGGTTCAGTCTGCTTTCACCCGACACCGGGAGAGGAATTCACCTTTCAGCATGACAATACACTGGAGTTGCTTACCATGAAGGCAGTGGCCGAGTTACAGTTTTGACTTAAATCTGCTTGAAAATCAATGGTAAGACCTGAAAATGGTTGTCTAGCAATGATCAACAACGAATGTGACAGACATAAAATAATAATGAAAAGAATAATGGGCAAATGTTGCACATTCCAGGTGTGGGAAGCTCTTAGAGACTTACCCAGAAAGACTGACCGCTGTAATTGCTATGAAAGGTGATTCTGCGGGTTGAATACTTATTTAATCAAGACATACAGTGGGGCAAAAAAGTATTTAGTCAGCCACCAATTGTGCAAGTTCTCCCACTTAAAAAGATGAGAGAGGCCTGTAATTTCATCATAGGTACACTTCACCTATGACAGACAAAATGAGGGGAAAAAATCCAGAAAATCACATTGTAGGATTTTTTATGAATTTATTTGCAAATTATGGTGGAAAATAAGTATTTATATATAGAAATATAAGTATAAGTATCAATGTTGGCAGAGTATTTTGAGTAGATCGTTGACAAAAAATGACAATTACATCAATTTTAATCCCACTTTGTAACACAACAAAATGTGGAAAAAGTCAAGGGGTGTGAATACTTTCTGAAGGTACTGTATGTAATAGTAAACGTTAGGATAGGGGGGACATGTATGGCAGCCAGGCACTTGTATTTGTAATATAAGTACACTGAACAAAAATATGAATGCAACATGTAAAAAAAAATGTAATGAGCTGAAATGAAAGATCCTAGAAATGTTCCATACCCACAAAATACTTATTTCTCTAAAACATTTTGCACAAATTTGTTTACATCCCTGTTAGTGAGCATTTCTCCTTTGCCAATATAATCCATCCACCTGACAGGTGTGTCATATCAAGAAGCTGATTAAACAGCATGATCATTACACAGGTGCACACTGTACTGGAGACAGTTAAATGGCACTCTAAAATGTTAAGTTTTGTCACACAACACAATGCCACAGATGTCTCAAGTTTTGAGGGAGCATGCAATTGGCACAATGACTGCAGGAAAGTCCACCAGAGCTGTTGCCAAAGAATTTAATATTCATTTTGGCCTTGCACTGCAGTTCGATGTCGTAACCGACTTCAGTGGACAAAGGCTCACTTTCGATGGCCACTAGCACGCTGGAGAAGTGTGCTCTTCACAGATGAATCCCGGATTCAGATTGCAGACAGCGTGTATGGCGTTGTGTGGGCGAGCAGTTTGCTGATGTCAACATTGTGAACAGAGTGCCCCATGGGGTTATGGTATGGGCAGGCATAAGCTATGAACAACGAACACAATTGCATTTTATCGATGGCAATTTGAACGCACATAGATACCATGACGAGATGCTGAGGCCCATTGTCGTGCCATTCATCCACTGCAATCACCTCATGTTTCAGCATGATAATGCACGGCCCCATGTTGCCAGGATCTGTACACAATTCCTGGAAGCTGAGCATGTTTGGGATGCTCTGGATCGACGTGTACGACAGCCTGTTCCAGTTCCCACCCATATCCAGCAACTTCGTACAGTCATTGAAGAGGAGTGGGACAACATTCCACAGGCCACAATCAACAGCCTGATCAACTCTATGCGAAGGAGATGTGTTGTGCTGCATGAGGCAAATGGTGGTCACACCAGATACTGACTGGTTTTCTGATCCACCCCCCTACCTTCCTTTTTAAGGTATCTGTGACCAGCAGATGCATATCTTTAATCCCAGTCGTGAAATCTGTAGACTGAGGCTTAATTTTATTTATTTATCACAGAGTGACAGACAGACAGACAGACAGACAGACAGACAGACAGACAGACAGACAGACAGACAGACAGACAGACAGACAGACAGACAGACAGACCAGACAGAACAGACAGACAGAACAGACAGAGTGACAGCAGAGAAGATGCAGAGACAGACTGGACAACAGAGAGGCAACAGCGGCAAAGTTATAGTGGTGAGTTGTATCTCCAGTGGTGCTTTTACATGTTGTTCTGGTTTTAAACATGAGCTGGTTAAAAAGAGCTGGTTAAAAAAGGAGGAGGACTTTGTTTCACCATTCACTGGTACAGTAAAAGTAGAGAATTGCTGTACTATAGTGTACTGCAGCCATACTCAACTGGTGGACCACGCTCCGGATCTGGACCCAGAACGGGGTCAATACTGACCACGGGTCCCTTCTTAAAAAACTCAGTCAGGCTTTTAACTTACTGCTGTTGAGAATTGTAATAGTACAGTGCACAAAGTTCAATTTCGATATGGGCAGTTTTCCTCTTATGTCATTCACTGACAGACTCTAGAGAGCTATTTTTAACCTGTCAGAAATGTCAAGTTGGTCAACTACTGGCCATGTTAGCTAAAGACGAACTGTTTTGCCGGTAGTCGTGGTAATACTATGAAAGTTTAGATGCGATCACCATATAAGTTCAATGATGAAAAAGCCTGGAAGGAGGAGAGATGACAAGAAATGATTCGGATGGCCGTTTTATGTGTGGATTAATTTGTCAGAGTAGAGGACCTTGTGCAGGTAAAATAACAACTCAATGTTTATATCCCAGGACAAATTAGCTAGCAACAGCAAGCTAGCTAAATAGGACAAATTAGCTAGCAAGTGCAAGCTAACTAGCTAAATTGCCATACATATTTAATGCTTTTCGACCTGTCCCCAAATTAATGTCATTGTTTCAGAGTTTGTTTTGATATTTTAACCTGCGTGTCGTGATCGCGTTTGGTGTAGGCGGACAAAATACATTTATGCACGATAGCGCAAGATGGCGCACGCGCGCAGCCGGTTTGGGTGCTGTGTTAGGTGTCCTGACACACATAACACGCATGCGGTGATGTGGGCTGGTGTGGCTAAAATGCCAGGGATGAATTTTTGTCCCAGTCCACCCCTGGCCACCTGTTGTTTCTCTCCAGTTTCTTATCAATGGAAATGATTAGCCATAATCCCCAGTGTATTATCTAGCTTCAGTCCGCTAGTTTAGATTACACATCCCGTAATTTGCACTCCTCGTGGGTGTGGATTGAAAAACGAACCATGTTACAAGTTCATGTGAAACCTATCACTGTCACATCCCCTGTCCCTGTATTATTCCTGAGATAATTACATTTAAAACATTGTTTTGTCTTGTGTTTTCCCCATTTACCCAACTGTGTCGTCAGCGTTCTTATAATACGTGTGAGGAGCTGGATGAGGTATCAGATGATGTCTGAAGGATCAGGGAGGGTGTTTCTACTCATGTCATCAGCCTCATGTCATCCGATCAGCTCAGGCCAGTCTTAGCAAAGTACTTTAGGCCTGAAGTACATTAGGCCTCCCACAGAACTCCATCTAACAAACACATGGGGGGATCTGAAAATCCACCTTTAGGTTCAATTATTATTTTTACAGGATTGTCACTGAGCAATGTTGTAATGGGTGTGTCCCTGACCCTAGTCCTAGTAATAGCTCCATTAGCTAATAAAGCACGAGTTTGGTATCGGGTTTCAAAGTGCACTGGAGTCATGTCGGGCCTTTCTGGATGACTGCCCTAGCTGTCATTGAATGTGTGAGACAATGGGAAGACGTGTGGCTCCTTAACTTCTGACCCTTGACCCAACCCCTCACTTCCCCTCGCAGGAGAGGCCTACATGAGACTGAACAAGCTGACCGATGCCGAGCACTGGTACAAAGAGTCCCTGAGAGCCAAGCCAGACCACATCCCAGCACACCTGACCTACGGCAAACTCCTCGCCCTCACGGTAAGTTGTTCTTCATCATCGTTAGCATCTTCTTCTTCTTTCTTATCCTTCTTCAGCTTCGCAAGTAGCCCGAGAGTCTGTATGCAGTTAATCAATGGCTTGTGCAGGTGTGCGGGCTTGTGTGAGGATAACATTGCATTTTTCAAGGTGCCCCATCATCCTGTGGCGATAGCTTCCTGATTGAAACCCATGTCACGACTGCCCTGTGTGTTTTTAAGATCTCTTACCAAATCCCCGGACTAATTCTTAACAGGCACTCCATACTGAACCCTAATCAATTTCAGCAACAGAGGTTGCAAATGGCTCGAGCTAACTAACCAGCGTCTGAAACCCATTAGCCCTGAGGAATCTCTGTGGAGTGGCTGATCTGATGTGGATTCTCCTCTAACTCCAGACCGTGCTGCCTTTAGTGCGCCTCCTTCTGTGCCTCTGTGCACTCAGATGATATTGACCAAGGTCACGTGGTTGACCCGTGTTTGACTAAGAGGAGAAAGGCTGGTTTGTGTGCTGGGGGTAGTTGACTCCACAGGGTTCCAGAGTTCACAGGGAAGGGGTCGTGTGGTGCACACAGTGAGCAGTGACAGATCGGGCCCAGGATGGTGTGTAGAAACAGGGAAAGAGGGGTGAAGGTGGTCCCCCTCTCCCCAGGCTGACGCCACTCTCTTCCAGGCAGCAGCCCAGCGTCTGGCCCCTGATGGAGGGACATGAATGTGTTCAAAGGTCCTGGGATGGGGATGAGCCCTCTGGAGTGCTTAAGAAGGACCAGGCCCTTCCTGTCTGTCTCCCCTCATTTCCAGTGCTTTACCGGAGCCCTTTTCAAGTCCCATTCATTTGTTGTGTCAGGACAATCCAGGACAATCAGGATAAATAAAGAAAACAGTATCTATTCGCCCTAATCACTTCTCAGCAAGCAAGGACACCTTTGATGGTTAACTTTATTGATTGGCAATAATGTTATCTGTGGTAAAAATGGCCATGTCAGTGATTTTCATTTAATTCTGAACTAATGTGAAGCAAGAAATACAGTTGAAGTCGGAAGTTTACATACACCTTAGCCAAATACATTTAAACTCAGTTTTTCACAATTCCTGACATTTAATCCTAGTAAAAATTCCTTGTTTTAGGTTAGTTAGGATCACCACTTTATTTTAAGAATGTGAAATATCAGAATAATAGTAGAGATAATTATTTATTTCAGCTTTTATTTCTTTCATCACATTCCCAGTGGGTCAGAAGTTTACATAGACAATTACAATATATGCAATAATCAGAATGCATGATTTGTCACCAGTACTTGAACATGTGAATAAAACTGTAAATACATTATGCTCCATTCATACTGTATGGTACAGTAGAAACGACAACACAATATACAGAAAATAAGGCACTTTGATAGGAACACAACTGTGAAGGCAATGCGAGCGACGGGCCAGAAAATGTGCCAGGGGGAAAAAGTTTGTGCAAGACTGCGCAAATGTCTGCGTTCTTGATCTGCGGAAACACTGGGGAAGTGCTTGGGCTCTCCTCGAAGAGAGAAGTTTGTCCGGCTCAGTAAAGCCTATCACATTTTGGAACAGTGAATGCATTCTGACATCACATGCATAAAAAAACTAATGCTGGGGTGACCGTTAGCTGACACTATTTGGTAAGGATTAACAGAAGCCACTAGACACAATCTCTGGAATTTACATCTGTCACAGCATACACTGGGTAAACAACACTATCCAAAAGAAGCAGAAAAATGGCAGGCAGGGTAAAACTCACTGAATCACTGGCCACTTTAATAATGGGACACTAGTCACTTTAATAATGGGACACTAGTCACTTTAATAATGGAACACTAGTCACTTTAATAATGTTTCAACAATGTTTACTTTGTGTCTTACTCATCTCATATGTATATATTGTATTCTATTCTGCTGTATTTTAGTCAATGCCAGTCCGACATTGCTCGATTTATTATTTTTATATTTCTTAAATCCATTCTTTTACTTTTAGATCTGTGTGTATTGTTGTGAATTGTCAGATACTACTGCAGTGTTGGAGCTAGGAACACAAGCATTTCGCTACACCCGCAATAACATCTGCTAAAAATGTGTATGGACCAATTACATTTGATTTGATTTGATAAGGAGTGAGAAGTAGATGTTGTTTTAGTTAAGAAAGGGCTATTGATTTAGAGGAAAGTGGGGAGTTCAGAGCTCAGGGCCGTGTGCCTCTCTTCTGGATCTCAGGCAAAGATAGACAACGGCCTCCTTTCTCCTCTGGGTGTAAATTATGGGATGAGGAGAGGAGAGCTCTGTCAGACTTACAGGCTAGCTAACCTTGAGATGATTTTGAAAGAACAGAGCATAGTGTAAAATGCAGTGGCTGAACCAGCCCCAGCACACATTTGTATCTAAAACGGCACAGGTATGTATGTTTATTTATTTGCTTTTTGGTTATTGTATTGATAGATATTATTACTGCACTGTTGGAGCTAGAAACATAAGCATTTTGCTGCACCTGCGATAACATCTGCAAATCTGTGTAAGTCTGTGCTGTCCTGTCAGAGGTCCTAGGTTCAGATCCTGGCAGGGGTTTGTGGGTATGGAGAGGGGTAGTGGTAGTGGTGCATTGGGGGATGTGATTTGCTCGCTTATGGTGGAGGTTGGCGTCATTCAGAGATATGCACCGTGGTGGTGGGTGTTATTGAACTCAGTCATTCACAAGTCATTTCCGGGCCTAGTGTGATGCAGGCTCCATTCATAATTACCTCGGTGGCTGCCAGAGCGGCAATACACATCTGTTCCGCATCTGATGTCCCCCGGGAATGTGGGGGTCAACACTAACAATAAATACAGTATGTGTGAAAACAGGATATTGCACCTCCATAATGAGTTGATACTGAATAGGAAGTGGATATGGGTGGCAGGGATTTTTTAAATATTATTTCTCCACCTTACCAATTAGCCCCTTCACCAAAGAGAGAGAGAGAGAGAGAGAGAGAGAGAGAGAGAGAGAGAGATTCTTCCAAACACTGCAGGCTGTCAGGCCATCCATCAAACATAGTTATTAAGATGCTTTCTCTCTGCTGCTGTTACTGTGTTTGTTGCACAGCCAGGTTTAGAGCATTGGCTACATATTAGAGGTCTTCACGGGTCCAGAAAGTTGGACTCGTTCTGAAATGGTCCTGGGTCTTTCCCACCCAGAAACAATATGCATGAATTCATTTATTTTATATAGAGACCCTTTCTGAACGGACCCGATGACAACTAGATCCGTTCTGTAAAGACCTGGTCGGATCCAGACCCGATCCGAGTGAGGGAAGCAGCAGAAAAGTCATTTTTTAACCTACTAAATTAACCAGAGCTGATAAAGGGGGAGAGGAGGGAGAGAGAGTTGCCGCTCTGGCAGACGGGGGAGGGGCCGTATTGTGAGCGAGTGACACGGGGAACAGGGAGGGAGAGATGAGAGACAGCAACCAACCAAGCCGACTCGCGCTATAGTAGTTTCGCTGCCATAGCTAGTTTATTTATCATCAAATATGATTACATAGTAACTGTCTTGACTGCATCAAACCGGGAGAAGCTAGCTAACGTTAGGTAGCTAGTCTAATTGAGACTACAACTCCATTCAGAATATTAAGTAGCAGCCTACCTGTTGGCTCTTGGTCGTTGTAGCCTATCCTTCTCCTTTAACTTTTAATTCCGGCATTTTAATTCCATCTTCTATTGATTAGATATCTGGAGGCTCTATGATTATTGCTGCTTTGATGACTTATGATTGGCCAACAACAACAAGATACAGGTGCCATGCTCCACTCGCATAAAAAGCAAGAGCAGCAGCATAGATGATAACATTTCCATATTTCGCTCTACTGCAGATTTCACGTTCAAATCTGTACTGGCCCTTCCGTCAGTTAAAGGAGAAGTTTTATTTTTTACAACCAAATCTCAATTTTTGATGTAAATGACATATTATAGAAAGGTCCAGAAACCTTTTTAGTGATTTCACCTGTTTTAGAGAAACTTACCCCAAACAGCAAATCAGTTCCTCATCCTCGTTGTGTAGTATGGGGCCCCCGAAGAAACCATTAAAAAATGCTCCAAAAACATTCAAATACATCATTTTAGAAATGGCAAAGCTCTCACTATAGTGATGCAGGTCTTCAGATGTTGTACATATGAAATTGTGTCATTCCGAACTTTATTCGCAACATTATATTCCATTTTGTTTCGATACCTCTTCGTCCATATTACAGGTAACTTCCGAAATAAAGGAAACACTTGAGTAAATGAGGGATACAAAGTATATTGAAAGCATCGTGTCTCGGGTATTCGGGTACAGGTGGATCCGTGATGACTTCTACTACATACAAACCACCACACTAAATAGAGTTTATCTGGATACCTGACAGTTGTGAGAGGGAAAGCTAATGGGCTCTAAGTGTTGAAATTATGCAGCTGGATTTCATTCAACAATCTGCTCAGAGAACTCCTAAGACTGATAAGGCAAAGCATGGATTCAAAACATGAGAACATCAATGGAGTCATTTTCCACACATTGTCTGACAACTTTTCATCAGTAAAGAGAGTTCCTCACTTCTCAGTCAAACCTGCAATGTATGTTCCTCATACACTGTAGATTCTCTATCAATATTGTGAAATGAACATTAGACTATCCGGGTCCATTCAAAACCACACGCACAATGAGAGCCAGTGCATTAAATTGTCATAACGTGGTTTCCTGCCAGACATTTTGTCTGAACTTGAGTAAACAGAAATATGCTGATGTTATGACTATTCCAGCTGCTCCTCAGCTGAGTGCTTTGTACTATTTGTGAATTTGAGTGTGAAAGCATACAGAAATAATGCCTTTTGCACTGGATCTGTTACTGTCACTTTCACGCCTTAAGCTGCATTAAACATATACTTATTGCTCGTAAAATGATCCATCACATCAATGAATATTACACTCAAACATTTCCACTTGTAGATACTTCTTGAGTTATTGAAGGTCAGGCCAGTGAAAAATGGAGGCATGTATTTATACAGTATTTTGATGTGTGTATTTTCTGTAATTTCTGTAATTTAGGGCTCATCTGTAAAACAGACCTTGGTCTCAGTATGATTCCCTGATAAAGTAAAGGTTAAATAAAATCCAGATCGGATTGCAGTGTTTAGATAAATGGCTTTTTTTTTAAGACTGCAATTAAAATGTAAGATTTGTCTTCTTTCATTCTTTATAATGGAATGTGTAAACATAATTTATTCTGGTTACTGGCTTATGTACTGTAAAATTAAGGGAGTCCTTGCTGCTTTTTTTTTTTACATAATCTAAAATGATGTGGCATTTCTTATATTTAGATTTCTATAGGCAATGATTGATAACTGGCATTATGTTTATAGAATGTAGCTGTATTGTTGATCAGAGTGCAGCTGATACACAGATGAGACCAGTGTTGTGTGCGTGAGACAGAGGCAGCTGTGCTGGCTGGAGCCTCTGTGTGTTAGCAGTGATTTGGTCCGGCTCTGAGGCCCCCGGGGGACTGGCTCCTCTGGGCCCCAATCTGTCACTGCTGCTGCTGCCCCTCATCAGGCTGGAGTAATCCAGCATGCCTCACCACGCCCTCTCTCAAGATCTACGTCTCTATGTCTGCCGTACTGTGTGTGTGTGTGTGCATTTGTATGTGTGTGTGCGTGTCTGTTGGGTCTCGCTCTCTCAGCTGCAGTAGTTTGGCCACACACACCGCTTTTGCGGTCATACAAGTGTTATTTGTACAGATATAAGCGTGTTATGATTAAATGCTCAGACCAGGCAGTCAACTGTGCCAAGCATGACATTGTGTACTTTGAGAGTAAATCTTTCGTAGGATGACACAAGGTGTTAAAAGAATAATGTAGTTACATGTGTTTTATGTCTTCTTATTAAGATTTAATGTTACAGTTAGTTTGTGACTTGGCAAAATCAGCTTTTACATGTAAAATTATGTTTTTATATTGAAATTGATGGCATAGCAACGGCAAAAAATAGTAACAATGTATCTAATTAATCTCCCTTCTTAGGGTCAGAAGACTGAAGCAGAGAGGTTCTTTCTGAAGGCCATCCAACTAGACCCCACTAAAGGAAATTGCTATATGCACTATGGTAAGTGGTACAGTTTGGGGTTTTGGGGTTTCTTTTGATTTACCAAAATGATATCAAGGTTATACTGTATACTAAGGTTAATCTTCTGACATGCCATTGGCCACATTGAATCAACCAAATAGTGTACTTTTGCACTACAACAAAAAATATCTGTATGTTACACTGTTCTGACCTCATTCAACTCATGAGTTGAAATTCAAATTGAATTGGCCAAACCCCACAGGATGTAGAATTTTATTTGAGTTTGAGTGGCAGGAAGTAGAATTGAATTCAGTGCAATTCAAAGATATTCCACTCAGTCATAAAACATGAGAGTTTCATTAAACACTTCCAGATACCAAAGAATAAATTATATATCCACCAACCATTTCATTTGTTTGGCCTCTTTTCATCCGAAGAGGAGGAGCAGGGATTGAACCAAAATGCAGCGTTTTCATAGGACATGAATTTAATTAAACACGACAAAACGAACTATACTTGAATAATTAACAAAACAAATAAACGATGTAGACAGACCTGGGGCCTGTTGCACAAAACTAGGATAATTGATTAAGCCAGGATATCTTGGTGATCCTGGCTCAATTGATCCGTAATCCGGTTGCACTAAAGATGGATAGGGGGCAGGAGGATATGTTATGGTATAAATTACCATGGAGATTTATTCTGTGGAGCTAGCCTGCTCCAGACCAGGCTAAATTCCAGGATCTATTTAATCTCATCCCTAATGTCAGTCAGCAGTCACCACAAATGGAAACCAATAGTTATTTCACTGCTCACTATACATTGTTATCACATATAACTAGACCCACTGTTATTATTTAAACGTTTGTGATCATTAATTTCAATGATTTTGGATAAAAAATGATTTTTAGATGATGTTGCTATCATTAGATAATTTACAGTTTCCCATAGACTATAAGGCTATATATAAAATGATAGAATATTAGGGCCACAGAGGGGAAAAAAACACAAGTCATAATATTGTAACCAGTTGTTTTAAAGGAGGACAGTTGTTAAAATGACAGATGTGGGGCATTTCGTGAAATTGTACTTCAGTATGGTTTCATAAACAAAGACATGCTGATGTGCCAGAATATTAAGTATCACATTGTCATAAGTATCAAAACTGTAAAAACAATATGTAGCTTTTCTGCAGAAAGAACCAGCCTCATAAATTTATGACTTTATCCTTTTTCTTCAGTGTGGCCCTAGTACTCTGTCATATAAACAAATACACATTCCATATGAATATAAAAACACAATGTGTAACATTATGTTCCTTTATTGAATAAGGACAAAACAAAGCAGGTAAACCATCAGCTCCTTTCGAAACTGAAGTCACAGTGACTCTACAAGATGGAAAGCACAGAATCCAAGCATATTATACAAAATGATACATACACATTCAAAGGTCTGTATATAACACACCCTGCATGTCTGCACACTAAAATAAATGCAGGACAAATCCATACACATCAACTGAACAGACAAATGAATGGATGCAGTAGCCTCCCTGCAGCCTTGTATTACACACAGTATACCGCACAAACATCATAAGAGGCCAAATTCGTCAAAAAACGAACCCAAAAAAACCCAAATTCCTCTGCCACCGCAGGACATATTTAACCAAAATTGAAAGCACACATACTAACTAAAATAATTCAACACATATTGGTCCCTCAGCAGCCGACCACTGTCGTCATCAGGGAAGATTGCCGGATTGTCCCAGTCCATGGCTGGTGGCACTCTGGGGGCCCTCTCCTTCCTCAGGCAGGCCACATTGTGGAGGACAGCACAAGCCACAGTAATATCACATGCCCTAACAGGGCTGACCCTTAATTTGTGAAGGCAGTGAAAGCGTGCCTTCAGGAGGCCAAAGGTCATTTCAACTCTGGCCCTGGTCCTGGCATGGGCATGGTTGTAGGCCTGCTGTGCTTCCTGGGGGTCTGTGAAAGGTGTCAGGAGAAAAGGCTGGCAGCCATACCCCCTGTCTCCCAGCAACACACCAGAGAATTCACCTGTCAACACAAAATCTCATCATTACTACCTCATAAACACAGTGATATTCTTGACACAGCCATGATGGTTATAAATAGGGGTTGTGTGGCTTACCTTGTGATAGGCACTGATAGATTTCAGAGGCCCGAAAGATTCTGGAGTCATGGACTGAGCCAGGCCATTTTGCCACAACATTGCTGATCACACAGTCAGCATTGCAGACCATCTGAAATCATAAGATGAGGAATATTACACCAATCAATGCACATCACTGGCAATGCAGAGTGTTCGTCAATGGACAATATCAAAAAGTTATGTTCACCTGAACATTAATGCTGTGAAAGGATTTCCTATTCACAAAATCGGCCTCATGGGCACCTGAGGGGGCTTTTATCCTTATGTGTGTGCAGTCCACTGCACCAATGACATTGGGGAAACCTGTCACACAAAGTAATGAGTATCCTACTATGTGTTAACAGTTGTCCTGTAATTTGTAGATCCTCTTACCTGCAATCCTATAGAACTCCTCTTTGATGTCACAGAGTCTTCTGTGGCCAGGGAAGGAGATGAAGACATCTGCTAATGCTTTGATAGCCAGACACACACTCCTTATTGTGCGGCAAATTGTGGCCTTGTTCAGCTGTTCTGCATCCCCCACTGAGTACAGGAAGGCTCCACTAGCAAAAAAGCGCAAGGCCACACAAACCATTTGCTCCACACTCAGTGCATGGCTCCGTGCAGTGCGGTGCTTAATCCTGGGACCCAGTAGTCTGCATAGATACCTGATGCCATCTGCAGAAAACCTGTATCTTTCATATAGATGGTCATCAGGGAAGGCCAGTGGGTCCAACCGGTCCCTGAAGACCCTTTCTCGCCTGAAGGCTCTCCTCAGCACAAGTGCTTCTTCATCCACCACATCTCGCACGAATGGGCATGCCATTGTCAGAGCAGAAAGGAACACACAATTTTGGGCCTTCATATAGGCTAGTGGCCACACCTGGTGCTGGGGGGGTGGGCAAAAGAGGGCGATGCCTTATAACGATGACTTGGTTGTACTGATTGCTGGGAAAATAAAAAAAACCTTAGAAAGATGCCACCGTCCTGTGTGCTCACAATAAGAGCTCATATGTCATGGCTCACTTGACTTTACGAGAATATACCTAATTTTTATTTTGAGCTGTGTCATCTTCTTGGAGCTGGGGGAGGAAAGAAAAATAATGATTAATACATTTGTGTTACAGTTAGCATACAGTGTACATTGAAGGCATATCTCACCTCCCTCTCAAGTTTTTTTATTTCAAGGTCCAGTTTCCTAATTGTCCTCTTTTTTATTTCGGACTCCAGTGCAAGATTTTCCATCTTTTTCTTCTTGTACTGAATGTCTATGTCTGCCAGTTCTATTTGGCGCCGGAGGTGGTTGCCATACAACTTTCTGATAGCTTGTGAGCTCTGTGAACACAATACAATTAGCGCAGCTGGAATTTGGCAGGATGTGGTGTCCTTTTATTAATACGCACTATGTTGCCAGGCTGGTTTTCCCACTGTATAGCATCTGGGTCCTGTAAAAGAAATTCGATTTTTTGATTTTGATGAGGACTCCTCACCATTGTAGAGTAAATAGTACTTTCACAGTCTTAACATGATACCTCATGCCTTCTGGAATCCAGAGAGATGGTCTCCTCCTCATCATCGTCTCCATCATGTGCTGTTGCTGCTGCACTGGGGCCTTCACCCTATCACATTTAATCGGATTCATATTGAAGCTAGTAGACAAGACATGCCAGGCCTACAGTATGCCTTTGATGGAGTACTCACTGGATCAGCATCGTCTGGTGCTTGTGCTGGTGGCTCTAACAGGAACACAGTGCTGCCAGACACTGCAAGGCAATAGGTAAACCAAAGTCAGACAGTCCAAATTGATTCAATATGAATGTGGTTGTATCCCATGTAGAGATGGAAGGACATACCTTGAATGAAGCGGGTGGCATCTTGGGAGGAACCTATGCTCGTCTCTTTCCCCCCAGGGATCCCCTCTAAGACGGGCCTGCCTTTATTTAGCTCCAAGGCCATGTCCTCTGCTGGGGTAAGGTCAGCCTTTGGTGACCCACCACCCGTGCCTTGTCTGTGGGTATTCTTTTTCACTGCTAAAACAGTACAGACAATGTGTGAGCAGGCACCTTCTGGGTACAATATATGCTTGTGCTTTGTTAAATATTAGTCAGGGACCATACCATTCTGCAGAATGTTCTTGTATTTGATTTTGACCTGCTGCCATGTCCGTTTTGGCCCGTTCATGTTTAATCTACACACACACACACACACACACACACATTTAATGGAGTCACACTGCAAAAAATTACTTGGTATTTTTGTCTTGTTTTCAGTAAAAATATCAAAAAATGTATCATAGCTTTATACAGTGTGATGGAGTTACTTTACACAATTTCACTCATATCTGCAGTGCATTTCAATTAAAAATTTAACCGTTTCATAATTACAGTACAACTGCATTTTTGGAGATGTGAATTAAATATTTGAATTGTAATTGTGATGTTTCAGCGGAGCGGTGAGTGTGTAATTGTGCACTACTTACGCATTCAGGCGGTCTGCAATACTTTGCCACGCTTTTTCTCTTTGCTTTATCACTGTGGCGGTGTTGCCTTTCTTCTTAATTATATCTTTTACCTCCTCGTATGCCTCCATGAGGATTTGTGCTTCCGACGGGGAAAAGTACGCGGCTCTAGTTGCCATGGTAAATCAGTTAATCTGTGATCTGTGGCGGGGTCTATTTGAGTGAGCCGTGAGCGCGCACCTATCCAGGATTGGTTTCACCTGGCTTAATGAATCCGTGTCTGCTCATCCTGGCTTGGTCTTTGTGCAACCAATTAAGCCTGGACGCACATGTTTTGGCTTCATTGAGCTCAGCTGAGTCATTTATCCCGGATGTCTTAATTCTACTTTTGTGCAACAGGCCCCAGGACGACGAACTTACATGAAACACGAAGAACGCAATAACAGGAAAACTGACTACATAAAACGAACGAACAAACAAAACCGAAAACAGTCCCGTGTGGCGTAACATACAGACACTGACACAGGAGACAACCACCCACAAACAAACAGTGTGAAAACACCTACCTTAATATGGCTCTCAATCAGAGGAAATGAAAACCACCTGCCTCTAATTGAGAGCCATATCAGGTCACCCTTTAAACCAACATAGAAACAGAAAACATAGACTGCCCACCCAAACTCACGTCCTGACCAACTAACACATACAAAACTAACAGAAAACAGGTCAGGAACGTGACAGTAAGTGATTATTGAAATATAATAACTTAGAATATTTGCTCACAGGTTTTGTTTTCCTTCATCATTCATTTTAAGAGTTTGTCCTGAAAATAATTT
Organism: Salvelinus alpinus; assembly: GCF_045679555.1. Lineage (NCBI taxonomy): Eukaryota > Metazoa > Chordata > Actinopteri > Salmoniformes > Salmonidae > Salvelinus > Salvelinus alpinus. The sequence goes on from NC_092100.1 coordinate 48,634,034, forward strand.
GTTTCAACAATACTGTTTGTATATAACGACATGTTTGATGTTTTATGTACAAGATGCATATTTTTATAGACTAGACCTAATATAGAATAGAAGAGGTATTTGAATTTAATTATATTTCCTTTAATTCTAATTCAAATTCAAAATTGCAATTCTGGATCCTGTTTACTACTTGAATTGGATTTATAAAAATAAATAAATAAATAAAAAATCTGAATTGAGCCCAACCCTGAGAACAAGTCACTTCTCAGGACCACTCTCTCTTGTGGATTTTTGAACCAAAGCCTGTCCACACACACATCTTGACTGGATCCCTTCCAGGTAGTTAGCAATGCTGGCTGACCTCTCTTCCTGTATTAAGGTTGTGTACGTGGCTGGTTGGGGAGGATAGCGTGAGGGAATATTCACACTATTGACCAATGAAGATAAACCCCAATTTCCTCACATTGTTCTCAAATATGACATGTGCACAGATGTGGAAAGAAGGAGCGTGACAGTTGACATGTCTTTTTTGCTGAACACCATTTGATCTTACGAGAAACAACCAATTTGATCTCTACTAAGGTCACTTCAAGTGTCGTCTTTGAAATGTGGGTTTGAGAGCGAGTGCCAGCAGAAGAATTTGTGGTAATGTACCGTGTGATCAATCTTTCGTAAAATGAAAGAATTTCCTTTATTTCTTGATATTTTAAGGAACAGCTTTCACATATTCTTAACCACTCCAATAAAACAAGAGTTGACATATTGAAATCTATCCCATGCCATAGCAGTGTTTCTAACCTGGAGGTGCTCTGCAATACATTGGAAATCAGTCAGTGCCAAAGTGCTCTCTCCTTTACCTAAGACCTGTAGCAGCAAAGTCTACATTTCATCCGCAGCTATTTAGGAAAATATGCTTGGTTTCCACCAGTGGTCTGGGAGCATTGTACAGTAGTGGAGCTCACCAAAACCAACAGGCTATTAATTCCTCCACAAACCTGACCCTCTCCGAGAGGTCCGACCCCAGTTCATGCCCCCATCAGGGATCCACACTCTAGCCTCAATAGGATGGGCTACAAAGGCCCTGCTCTATAATTTCAGCTGCACCTCAGAACTTACAGAACTCCAGCCAGGCCCGACGCACATGTCAGAGAAACATACCTATCAAGATCCTCCTAATTGGACAAATGGCCCTGAGCGATACCCAAAGAGCGATGGCTAAAGTGCGATGGTACGCTCTGCTTGTATCTTGTGTTTCAGCAAATCATTCGTATGCCGGCCGCTGTCCGCCCTATCTCCGCGGGCCAAACACAATATTCCCAGCAAGTATTCATCCCACTCTAGGAATACATCCACATACAGCATTTTAACTTGGTGTTTATGTCCTCTCTGGCTGCTCCCAGGTCAGTTTTTGTTGGAGGAGTCTCGTCTGCTGGAAGCGGCTGAGATGGCAGAGAAGGCGGCGCGTCTGGACAGCGGGGAGTTTGATGTTGTCTTCAGTGCAGCCCACATGCTCAGGTGAGTGTTGGATAGGACGGACACACTGTGAGGGAGGGGAGGGGACAAGAGCTGGGGGAGGTAGAGCGTCAACGGTCTGTACACTTTATCCCAGGGATTACAGCGCTCTACTGTCAGTGTGATTTACTTGGCCGGCTGCTGTAATCCCCTTCTCTGCTGCTGCAGCGGTAGCCAGGGAGCTGCCATCTTGTCTTAGATCGCCACGCAGCTACGTGCCTGCCTCTGCTCTCCCTCTGCTGTTTCTGGCTCATTCATGAAAAGCCGGTTTCAAATCAGAGCAAAGTTCAGCCGCGCGGCGTCTGACTCACAGTTCTCCTGGAAGCCGCAAGCTGTTGTGTTTGAGGTGCAAGCCGCGAGTGGAAATGTGTAAATACAGGAACGTGCCAATTTACAGTATGCCACACAGACTGAGGGAGCTCAGCTTAGAGCCAACAATATTATATTTACTATTTTGTAGGTGTCCCTTGTTTAGACTTATTAGGGTAAATCAGGGTTTTTCTGTGTGAGAATTACTACTGCTGGCTGTGGGAAATAACGACTACTTAAACCGTTAATGCGATGTCTTGAATCATTGTGCTCCACTGAGGTAGTTTTTGCGGTTCACTTTCTTTACCAAAGACAGAAGGAGGCTGTGTCATGCAGTGCTATATAATGTCTTTATCCAGCTGGTTTTCACATGGTGGCCCGCTGCACAGCACTCTGATCCAGGGGGATGTGCAGCACTAGTATTTTTTATTTTAGGAGAACACCAGCTCAGCTGGCCATGCTTTACAGAGCCTCTTCCGGGGTCCGGACCCCTGGCTGTTAAAGAGGGTCTCAGGCTGGGCTCAGCAAGGGGCTCCCCACCACCGCGCTGGCATGGGGTCTCGCTCCTCTGGAACTCATGTTCTTTATGTGTTTGTCTTGGAACCAAGACGTGGAAGGCCCTCGGTTGGTGGGGGATACTAGTGAATTTGAATAGGGAGGGTGGGGGACTGGGCTTTCAGATGTGAAAACCTTCTCTTATTGCTCTCTGGTGCCCTTGGTCTTTGACAAGTTTACTTCCTCACTATCCATTTCCCCCGGCCTTCTTTAAACAATCAGCACGTTATTCCAAACCTTCGTCTACAGTAGGGCTAAGGAGCAGCGGCATCAGCTGGCAGGCGAAGGGAAGGGAAGGCTGGCTGAGTGCTATCTCCCAGGGGAATGTGCTAATGCTGCCCTTTAAGTGCTCAAATCCCTCTGCAAGCCAGACCCACCGTTCACTAGCTGTGTGATGTCACAACACTGTTCCGGGAAGCCAGACTTGTTTGACAGAAGGAACAAGGAACATTTGTGTAACGTTTGTGGGTCTTGTTGCTCGAGACAGATGGGCTCGCTGTAGTTAGTACACATATCGTACACTGGCTGTTGTTGCTGAAGCAATTTGTTCATTAAGTTTGTTTTTTTGAAACTGCCGTTAGATGTACTATAAGCAGTGCTGTCAGCTGTTTGACTTGTGTGTCTGTGCGTCTGCACTGGGGTTAATAAAGCATCTTTAGATTACCAACTGTCAGGGCTCGAAGACAGAGGGCTCGGCGGTCGTGTTGCTGATGTGAAATATGTTCCAACATTGTTTCATCCAGAGAGTTCTTTATTTTCATTCACTCATGATCCCTATTTTCCCTCCATCTCTTCCACTCCATCCTCTTCTAGTTCTCCTCGCTTGCCTCTCTTCCCAGCAGCTTTATCTCAGAGGACTTGGGTCTAACCGAAGGCAGAAGGGTGTCGTCTTCTCTCATTGTGCTTGCTGTGCTCTCACAAGCCACTATCCCCTGGCAATCCTTTACCACTCATATTAAAGATCTTGTTTGTCTGGTGACAATGGTTTGACAGCTCTCCAGTTCGCCAGTCTGATAATGGTATGTTTATAGACTTGAAAATGATATAGAATTAGATTAATTCTCGAGAAGAAATTCTATTCTGAATATGATTGTGGTTATCGCAACACATGGTTACGGTCACGGTTAGACACCAAACCCATATTTGTCATCGCTGCACAATTTCTGGTATGGGGCACTATTTAAGTTACTTTTGAAAGGGTATTTGTTAAACAGTTCAATGAGGTTACGCAAGGAGTTATTGTTGAGAAAATAAGTTATACTACTTTGAATGATGGTTATTTTGTGTGAAGTATTTGTTTATTCAACTACAAATGATGATCCATGCTGCTCAATTGAGGTGTTAGCTTGGGCTCTGCTTTCTCGAGTTGCACAAACACAGGGCGCTCTATTTTAACTGCCAACGCTTAAATATAAGGGTTGGCAGTAGTGCTATAGGTCCTGTGGTGTGTCAGAAATATGTTTTTCTATTTTCACAGCCGGAATTATGAGCACAATAGCTCGCAGTAGTGCGAAAGGCTGGGTTTGAGGAATAACAAGTTGTAGGTGTGACGAGGGCTTGGCCACTCACTGGCCAATCAACATCCAGTGTTTGCTCAATAGCCTACTATGTTTGGAGTATTGGCAGTCAACGTAACATTGTTGTAATTGGCTTCAATGAGCCTAGCTTAGCCTACATGTCTTTACATGTAGGCTAAAATAAAAAATACTAGGCTCCTGTAAATTGTATTGTATGTATGAGGCACATTCTCATTAAGAAAAATATAGCCTAGGCCTACCATTGGTACTGTATTATAGAACTGAATCATTTAAATACGTTTGGAGGAGCGCAGCTTTGGTAACCGGATGAGAGGCGCTCTTTGGAGATGGGGATGGACACTTGAACAAGCTAAATGAAGTATGCAGGTAGGCATATGTGTGTGTATGTTTTAGGATGTGTAGTATATTTTCAATTCAAGGCACTGTAATTGAAATAGACCATTTAAACAGATTTTATGGATAGGCTACTTTGCAAGGCCAGGATAAAAAAGACAGTACATTGCTGTTGAACCAGCCTTCTTAGCCTAGGCCTAGGGTAAGGGTAGCAGAGGGCTTGATATGAAACGGTAAACAAGCAATCAGTTTAAAAAATATATATATATATTTCTAAATAGGATGTGGTCAAAAGCATGATATCATAAATCGCTTCTCTCGTACAATGGCACTTGTACAAAATGTGCACGTAGACCTAAATGTCTTTATGCATAGCATTCACACATCTATAAAAAATAATAGGCTTCTGTCATTTGTATTGTTGTGCGAGGCAGATTCTCCAGAAAAAATGCAGTTGATATGGCATTATAGGAGAACTGAATAGTTTGGAGTAGCGTGTCTTTGGTAATCGGACGAGGGGCGCTCTTTAAAATGGAAATGGGTAGTCTACTTGAACTAGCATAATGACGTATGCAGGTATGTGAATTGTAAATAATGAAAAAGCATCAGGGTAAAAATCTCTAATATATTTCAAAGCACCCTCAGTAGACCATTTAAAACCCCTTTATTCATAGGCTACTTGGCTAATGGCCAGGATAAAAAAAGATGTGCCTATGCGATGCTGTAAACCTGAGGGCGGCAGGTAGCCTAGCGGTTAAGAGCATTGGGCCAGAAACCGAAAGGTAATTGCTTCTAATTCCCGAACCAGCAGGTGGAAAAATCTGCTGTTCTGCCCTTGAGCAGGGCAGTTAACCCCCAACAACAACTGCTCCCCGGGCGCCGATGACATTGATTAAGGCAGCCCCCCACTCCTCTCTGATTCAGAGGGAAGACACATTCTGGTTGAATGCATTCGATTGTACAACTGACTAAGTTTCCCCCTAAACCAGCCTTGATTAAGGGGAGAGTAAGCTATGCTTTGTTTTTAAACGAAATGGGGGGAAACCAATAATGTTTTTCATGATTCGGAATATGAGATGCACCGGCATATTAAAACTTCCCATTAGCGAGTGAACCTTATTTATAATAAGGGTTACATGGAGAAAATCGGACCTCTCTGAAATGAAATTGGATGGCCCTCCCTATACCCAAAATAATGATTAAAACATAAAGTGGATAGCAGAGAACATGCCTTTCGTTTACCTTCACTTCTTGTGGCCTGTGCTTTTTTCCATTTTCTTTAATAAAGGTAGGCCTATGGCATACCCTCTCATACCCCCCCAATTCCAGTCCTGGTTTAAACTTAACAGCCCTTCACTGACATGAAGGTAGGCTTTTCAAAGAGTGCATGGTGGGTGGAAGAATTGGCCGACAAATCTATGGATATAGCAGCCTATAGCCTAATTTTGTCTGTCAAACAGGTAGGCCTACCTCTTATTTCTTAAATAGGAAGAAATAGGCTCCAACACAAAGCCCTCTTGTTGTTAATAAAGTGTAATGAAAATGAAGGGTTTAAATAAATTATGCCTATTCAACATTGCCTACTTTCAGCACCATAAGCTGCCCATTTCCGATTGATTGTTTCAGCACCACAATGTAAGTTACTAGAATCTGGCTTATTGTGAGGTCAATAACTCGATGATAAATACATCAAGGGCAAGAAACATATTGTTTTTATTTAAATCAATTATAGTTGTAACAAGCTATCAAAGTTGACCTCCGGTCCTCCTTCTCATCTTTGTGCTCCTGCTCTCCTTCTCAAACTGAACAGAACATAGGCTATAGCACACAAGATATTGCAAAAAAAAAACATTTTTAAAAGAAGCCTTTGACTCTCCTCCTGAACTGCCACTATAGGCCTACACAGCACAGCCATTGGTTAGGCAGCACACACAAAAATGTTTTGATCAGCAGAGCAGGCCAGGGCTCAGGGTTGGAATATCCATTGCAGTGTGTAATGCAGCCTAGTTTTATTTACACCATCCCAGCAGCTATCTTAGAAAGATAACTTTGATCTGTGCTTCTCCAAGCATGCACATCCGTAGCCTATAGCCTACTGTATAGGCAATTGTTCATTTGATTGAGACCACACTAAATAGCCTATAGCACACTTGATATTGTGCTTTACCCAGCGGAGAATTAGAGATGAGAGGTGACATCAGGCACACATCGACATATAGCCTAATAAGCAACTCATTCTAAAACACAGAGAAATTTTGACTTTGTCAATTACAAATTGAATGACCCTACCCTGGACTAGATTTAAAAACCTCACCTTGACTGAAATTGAAAAAGCATGACCCTCTCCCCTCTCTCCCATTCCGTACATTTCGACCCACCCCTTAGAGCTGTGTGAAATTGTCACTTTTGCCCTTGTTTTTAAATATTGCCACCCCTCCAACCACAGCGCAAGCAAGCTGATGTTAGACAGGTAAATTGCAGAACCAGGCATTAGGGCTGGAAAATGCCAGTGCCCCAGTTTTTACATGACGAAATTGTAAACTACGGTGCGTTTTGACACAAGTCAAAAATAGAGACCAGTGTGTTTGAGTTTTCATAGTGATAACTTGTGAATAACAGTGGCACACGCCAGTATCCACACCTCCTACACAAAGGCCTTGGACTGAACTGTATCAAGAGTTATTTGAGGGAGGCAAGGCTCTCTGCACTGAGTAAGGATTCTCAATGATTCTCAACCCTCATTAGTGCTGGATATAGTATGACAGATGCCGAAGCCAAGCTGTGTTCTTTTCTTGAGTTAGATCGCATGTCCGTCCAAAACATCTTCACCATATCATTTCACACCACAGACTCCATTCCAGTCCCTCATACCACTACCGGTGTCACCTCACGGTGAAAGCATTCACCCATGTCTGTTGACCAGCCATTACCACTGTGGCTTAACAACAGTGTTGGTCTCAAAGGAAGCTCGATGGTGTTGTGTATCGTTTGTTTTTTGTGTGCATTTTTTGTTTTAGCATCTGAAATGTGACATTCTGATTTGGCAAAATGAAAATTGAATGAGGGAAACTCCTCCCTACCGCTGGATATTGTGGTGATTGAAATATTGGTTTCTAGAGAGAACTTGGGTTTTTGCTATTATTAGAATTGCACGCTGTATGCTGCTTTCAATAATGCAGACTGCCAAGAGAAGATGAGTACTGCGCATTTATCAGAACTGCTTCTCTTGCCTCTTGACCTATCAAACGTTATGTTCATATTCTTATCTTGTATTATTTCTCATTGTTGTTTCGTTGTCGATAAAGAACCTGCAAGTAAGGATTTTGTTAGACGATGTATACCATGCGCATCCCATACATACGTCTAATAAAACTTGAAACTTGAAATCACAGCGTGTTCTGATTAAAGTTCAACAAGAATGTGACAGCACTTATGCTCTGCAGAATAACCTGTAGGTCAGGTATTAGTCTCTTTTGACAGACTATGAGATTTTGTTCTGGGTTCAGAGATAACTCAGGTATGGATATCTTCGGGGGATTGTCGTGCTAGTCGTGGAATGTGAAAGTGGCTGTATAGCACTGCAATATGGAGGAGGATTCCTTAATATGGCCAGACAGGCTTAATGAAATCCCTGTTCAGTTCAGATGGTCTTGCTTTCATCATTACGACTCGGGACTCTGGAGCCAGCAGTCGTTGACTCCGTCCTTGACTCTGTCAAAGTTAAACTGTTTGCAGTGAGACAATTGTTACCATCAGTGAAATGCAGCTGCGGGTTGTAAAAATGATTTCTGATTTATAGGAATATGAATAAACGGAAAAGCTCTTGGCCAAAGGGAAAGATTCACACAGTCAGGTAGGACAGTAATCTAAGTTTACTAGCGTAGCATATTGTGGATGGAGATGATGAGCATATGGAGAACGTTCTTGTTTTGACTGGAACCTTTATTGGAGAATCTACAGACTCTAAGTACTTCTAGTCTTCTGGGATTTGCAGGCTAACCATCTGTCTAGAGGTGCCTTTACCTTACATTACTATATCGTTTCCACTGCATGTTTTGTTGTTGTGTTTGTACAGTACAATTAAATATAATGATATGATGCTCCCAATTTTTGTAAAGTACATAAACTTGCAACACATCTTCACATGGGTTTCTGTGATAATCTCCTTCCTAGTTTTCAACCCCACCGACAGTACCAAAAACAATAGATGGGTTTACATAGAAGACAGGGGACAGGCCTTCGAAGTGATGTTTGTTCTTACTAAGGCAATGGTTGATGAGAGGCCTATTGTAATGACACGCAGGTCAAAGATCATGACACAAAGGTTGCGACCCAGGATATAATGAAAACAATCAGGGCATGCTGTACACCACTCAGCATGGAGGGCTGTCTGCTGAAAGGCCTGCAACAAATTGCCTGTTTCATTGACTCCTCTCGTTGCTACACGGCATTCTCAGCCGTGGCCTAACCTTACTGACCCCGTAGCAGCATTAAACAGACAGAGTTCAAGGTCTCTTATGAACCCTCTGAAGTTCGAAGCAATAAAGATGAGGGATGATTGCTTTTTGTGCTTTCCTTTGCAGACAAGCCAGTCTCAACGACGCAGCCGAGAAGTATTACGGACAGGCAGCCAGCATAAGACCTAACGTGAGTATATCAACCTCTGTTGACCTATTATTACTCAACATGATGGACACTCTGTCTGCAATCACTGGCTGTGTGGCTCTCTGACCAATCACTGCTCTGCCTGTTTCCTCACAAAGGCCTGCATTGTCAAGTCATCGGAGCTCCAAGGTTTGTTTGTGTAGGATCAATCAGGGACTTCAAAGGAGGGGCCAGGGCAATTTAAGGGTGGTCAGATTGAAAGGAATAATGATAATAACACTTAGTCACAGGGCTTTGGTGTGTGGATAATAAATAGGCTCAAGTAGTTGAGTATCATCTGACGACACAGATTTGACTTTGTTTGAACTGCAGTGGAGGAAATAAAGTTTGGCCTCTGTGGTCTTAATGTTAGTTCCATCCTGATTAGAAGAAATCACTTGTCAAGGAACAATGCAAGTTTGTCTGGACAGTGTCACCCGTCGTGATGTTTGATTCAGCCAACAGAAATGTTTCCCGTAGATGTAAACATACAACATACACAATTTACACCATTTGCCCACCATGTTTATGTAACATAGAGTGTAAAAATGTTGCAAATAGTTGTGTGCTTTCAATGGACTATCTTGTATTTGTGAGTCTCAAATTCCCACCATTTTAGAGCAGAAAAAATCCTCGTTATTGTCATGATGTAGTTCAAAGGATTAATAGAGACAGGACACCAGAGAGTGGAAGGTGAAGTGTGGAGCTCATTTCTATAATTCAGTGCTACTAAAGGTGAATTTAGATAACCCTTGTTAGGAAAGAAAAAAGTCAAAAAGTGTACGATTCTGGATTTTTTTTTACAGCGAAAACATCTGAAACCCTTAGCAGAGGCACTCTGGAGACAAAAACGACAGCCTGGCCAAATGGAGAGGAGGTGATGAGGGAGGGATAAAATGGACAATCGTAACATCAGTAGCCTATCAACATACACCTCACGATGTGTGCTGCGCACATACACACACGCCACACTCGTAGCCTAGTTTGAGCAGAATATCATCTGTCGGGCAGCAAGAGCACGCAGCTCAAACAACTGGTTGTCCCTGGACTAGTTTACAGCGGTAGGGTAGTTCAATTGAACTAGTTTCTCATAATTAATTAAAATAATTAATCAGTGATTCGTATTTCCTGCAACTTTCTGAAGAGGTAACGCCTGTTTGTGAGCGCCCATGTGTGTTGTGTTGCCAGTTAGCATACCGAAACAGTAATTTCTAAGGCTTTCCCCAAAACCCTTCCCAATTAAATGTTGACTCCAAAGTCGGCCTACCTGGCAGAATGATATCATGATGATTTGTAACCTATCAATCGGGTGGTCATTTGTTCTTGCAAACTCAGCCATCACATGTACACTAGGCCTACTGTACATTGTACAGTACAGAAACACCACTAGCCAAACATATGGTGAATTAAAGGGGAACTACACCCCTCCCAATGTAGAATTGCAGGAAATTAGCTTCAAAATAACATACAAAATGCTAAAGCCCCTAAATTAAACTTTTGGTGGTGTATTTTATTAATCTTAAGGAACAAATGCAGGCTCCAGTCACCATTTTAGAATTTTTGATATACCATGACATTTTAACAATTTGACCCCTGACCGTCTGTCACGCCCTGACCTTAGAGAGCCTTTTCATGTCTTTGGTTAGGTCAGGGTGTGATTTGGGTGGGCATTCTAGTTTTCTATTTCTTTGTTGGCCGGGTATGGTTCCCAATCAGAGGCAGCTGTCTGTCGTTATCTCTGATTGGGAATCATACTTAGGCAGCCTGTTTTTCCACCCTAGTTTGTGGGATGTTGTTTTTGCACAGTAGCTGTATAGCCCTGCAGAACTTTACGTTCTTTTTTCCCCTTTGTTGTTTTTTGTGTTCATTCAAATAAAGTATGATGTATGACTTTCCACGCTGCACTTTGGTCTCATTCCGACAACGGACGTAACACCGTCATTTACATGTGAATAAAAAAATTCGGAGCATGTCGGGAGTGTGTTAGAGGCCATTGTTTGAAATTCTTTCGGGAGAATCTTAAAGGTCTCATCGGTTCGATCTCCTTTGACACGAGCAAATCATAAGACAATCACCACAGAACGCAGGGTGTTCCCAAAGCATACTTTTTGGTACCCACGTGGACAGAAAGTGAATGCAGTGTTGAATTTGATGAAATGCAGACGAAATCATCATTTGATTTCTCCTCCATAAAATGTTGTCGGTAACAGTGCAATGCATCAGATTAGGGGAGTCCGGGGCTGTGCGTCACACTTTTACAACAAAAAAAATCACCAGTAGGCCTATAGGATGAGACTCTTTTCAACATTATTAGAAAGACCAAGGTCTTGGGTTGAAATGGCTTCCCTTTAGTCCTTATAGCTTATTCCAAAATGGGAGATCTTACCTATCAAAACACTGTCTACTTGAAATAAAGAAATGAATGTAGCCTACAGAGTCTTAGAAATAGCCAGGTTATTTTGATTGAACAATATTGTTTACAAAATTAAGCAGTTTATACTTTGTAAGTATAACTTATTATATAACCATCTCCAACTGAGCATAAAAGCAAGATTATGATAATTTCCACATGTCTTGACCTAGCAACTTTGAAAATAAGTTTGAAATATAGCTATCCCTTTCCTCATTCCAACAAACAATTTTTCATGAATATCTGACTCCCATAGTTCAAACAATGAAAATACCAAGACTATACTTTCACCTCCCATAAAAACACACAAATTCCCTTCACCTCAAAGTAGTCACACATTTTAACCTTAAAATGACTAGACTACACAGCACCCTCTAGATTGGGAGTAACAGACTAAACTATACTGTGAAAACCAACCTATGTAACATAGAACCCCGGTCTCCCCTATTCCCCGTGCAGTTAATAGAATGCTTATTGCGCTGTTTAATCCCCCATTTTGTTAGAAGACCAGCAGAAAGTAAAAATGTGAACATTGGTACACTCAGGTGAGTCTCCATTATTAGGCTATCATAGATGGAGTTAAGGCAAGCATTTTGTCCAATAAATGAATGACTTGCATGCACACACAGGCACTCCCTGCTGTGAAGACATCTTATTATTGTATAGGAGCTTCATTCTTCTGGTGCTCAGCAGTAAATATGAGAAAAAGATAGAGCGTAATGCTGAAGCTGTGCGATCCATCCAAGTGTTCCTGTAGAAGTCATATCTAAAATTAGAATCTTTCACACTGAGATGTGTGAAGACGTGAGAGGTTTCTTGTGTGTGATGCTTGAAGTGTAAAGTAAAATGTCAGAACATTGGCTGAGATGCAGAGCAGCACGATCATCTGTATCTTCTTTTCTACGTGGTTGTCTATTTCAGGAACAGATCGTCATCATTTTCACCTCTTAGCATCCACAAATAATGTATGTAAACATGCATTCGATGCATCCCGTGTGGCTCAGTTGGTAGAGCATGGCGCTTGCAACGCCAGGGTTGTGGGTTCATTCCCCACGGGGGGACCAGGATGAATATGTATGAACTTTCCAATTTGTAAGTCGCTCTGGATAAGAGCGTCTGCTAAATGACTTAAATGTAAATGTAAAATCCAAGTCCAGAAACAGAGGCAGTTTCAGCCCAATGGGATCAAATAGTTGGGATGCCTCCTTTGCCATTTGGCCTGCTTACAGTGGAGGCTAGATAATGATTGAGGATGTTCATCCATCTTCCCCAGTATTACCCTTTGTTCTCTCTGATGTGACTTGACTTGGACCATGTTCCTGTCTATCTTCATTTGTCATTGCATGCTATGCTTCAGCCTCTGTATTGCTTAACTTTTCAAATGATATCCGTGTGTCCATTCACTTTGAGTAGGACTGGATGATTGGCTTAACTCAAGGGCTTTGGTGCCTCAACCCTCCCCCGTCTCTTTCTGTCCAGAGACCAGCCTATCAGAGGCCTACGTAGGGCACCATAAAATGACAGCATCTGCAGTCTTTACAGTTGTCAGGCCAATTAGATATGGTCCCTATGCTTTCTATTTACAGTGGAATTAAGGAGGTTTATGGCCGGTCGTTGCTCCCTCCTCATCATACTCCCATGGCTTTAAGCAGCTGTTTCTTCTGAGGTCCGGCGAATATATTGCACATCTGGTGGTGCTTCTGTCACGACTACATGTCAGAGGAAAGGGTAGCGTAGGGTGGGCGGAGGGTCATTGGGGCGGGAAGGGGGATCTTTTGAAGCTCGGCTGGAGCAGGACTAAAAGGAAAAGCAGGAAGAGCAGTAGAATCCCTACCCAGGAGTCCTTGCACACCATTCTCTCTAATGTGGAAGTGTCTTGTGTGAAGGCCTGTGATGCTATTTCATTGTGTTCAGCCAGATCTTCTCCTCTTCTTCTCCAGGGGTCACAGCTTTAACTTCACCTGATTATTCACTCCCAGACAGCTGGTTTCAATTTGTCTTCCTCAAGAAAGTTAGTATTTAGAATTTTAGTATTTTATTAGGATCCCCATTAGCTGTTGGCAAGGCAGCAGCTACTCTTCCTGAGGTCCAAACAGATCTACATTACATCAAACAAAACATTGTGCATTATACAAATTTACATTGCTCCAATATTACATTACTAAGAATAATGTGTGTGTGTGTCTCTTCACAGTCCATGTTGTGCTATGAGGTGTTGTTTAATCTGTTTTTTAAATCTGATTTCAATGCTAGCTTGAGTTATCTGAGGTGAAAGATCATTCCATGTAGTCATGGCTCTATACACTGAATGTACAAAACATTAGGAGCACCTTCCTAATATTGAGTTGCATCGCCCTTTTACCATCAGAACAACCTCAATTCAACGGAGCGTCCACAGGGATGCTGACCCATGTTGACTCCAATGCTTCCCACAGTTGTGTCAAGTTGGATCGTGTACCACTCTTGATAGTCCAGAAGAAAAAGAAACGCACACCTATTTAGGCGAGGTGCTGGCTAGCGGAGTAGAAAACTTGAAAATAAAGGAGAGCTGCACACTCTAGGAGCTCAGATGCAAAAATGTAATATCCAACGTTTCGACAGCCAAGCTGTCTTCATCAGGGTATAAGGGTATATCACGGTATATATACCATTCTTGATACACACAGGAAACTGTTGAGCGTGAAAAACCCAGCAGTGTTGCAGTTCTTGACAAACTCAAACCGGTGCGCCAGGCACCTACTACCATACCCCGTTCAAAGTCACTAAAATCCTTGTCCTGCCCATTCACCCTCTGAATAGCACACATACACAATCCATGTCTCAATTGTCTCAAGGCTTAAAAATCCTTCTTTAACCCGTCTCCTCCCCTTCATCTACACTGATTGAAGTGAATTTAACAAATGACAGTAAGGGATCATAGCTTTCAGCTGGATTCACCTGGTCAGTCTATGTCATGGAAAGAGCGGGTGCTTCTAATGTTTTGTACACTCAGTGTATAGTACTGTGCATTTCCTAGCCTCTGTTCTGGCCTTGGGGACTGTGAAGAGACCTCTGGTGGTATGTCTTGTGTGGTATATATGAGTGGTCTGAGCTGTGTGTTATCCGATTGAACAGACAGTTTGGGAATTTTAACACGTCAATACCCCTCTCAAAGACCTGTAGTGTTCTCCCCTCTACTTTGAGCCAGGAGATATTGATATGCATGTTGTTGATATTAGCTCTCCATGTACATTTAAAGGCATACTGCGGGATTTTAGCAACGAGGCCATTTGTCTACTTCTCCAGAGTCAGATGAACTAGTGAATATCATTTGTATGTCTCTGTGTCCAGTATAAAGGAAGTTGGAGGTAGTTTGGCGAGCCAGTGCTATCTAGCATCAGTGCAAATGACTGGAAGTCTATGGGTACCTGCTGTGTTCAGGCCTATGTTCATTTACGTATGGAAAGGAATGAAGCCAGTTCGTCTTGTCTAACGCACAGGCAAAGTACCCATTCAGCTCTCCTGTACCTTGTGGCCTTTTGGGCATCAGTGATGACAAGAATTCATCTTCATCAGATGAACGCTGTCTCTGTCAGATGTTCTCAGACCTAAAAACATGGCTAATGTTGAGATGAGTCCATGTCTAGTTGTACTTATTGTGTAGACTCACAGTTATATGCACAGTTAGACTTACTGAGTCTCTGGCTTTTATATGAAGGTTATCCTAATTTACACAAAGTACAGTACATAGCTAAAAATCCTAGGTCTAAATACTGTATGTCATGACCAAGCAGGCTAGCTAGCTAGCTCACTTACAGTAGCTAGCTCGCTCACTTGCTGACTTTAGCCTGATGTTGTTAGCTAACCCAGATAACTTTCATAGCTAGCTAGCTAGCCACCACCACTAATAGTGACATTGACATGCTAGCCGTATAGTCTTTCATCATCAGGTGGTGGTTAGCCATGTAGCTAACTTAGCTGCAAGAATATCTTGCTAACATTAGCATGCTAGACAACTAAGCTAATGTTAACGTCCGTAAGTTAGACTATTAGATAACTAGCTATACTAGCTGATAAAGCCATCCATAGGGAAATGTTTGATTTTGATCATTCATAGAAAACTAGCAAGTTATCTTACCTCTACAATGTTTCCTGAAGTTTGAAGCAGAGTTTTTGTAGGGTGCCACCTCCGCCATCCTGGATAAGCAAAGCTTGCATTGCATGGCCTCTCCTGTGCTTAAAGGAGAACTGGTCACAGTCACAGTCTCCTCCATCTCCATAGAAACCTTTCCCCTCTTTCACGATACGTCTTGAACTAAATTAACTAAGACATTTGATTTGATTGGTCACAGACTAAACAACGATGAGCTCTCGCAAACTTTCCTTGCGCTCATATCTACTATTGTGGATAGCCTACAAAATTGTACAATACTCAATAACATAATTAAATACTCAAAAAAGTACAAGTACTCAGAAAAGCTACTCAATTACAGTACTGAGAGTATTTGTTACTTCCACCCCTGATTGATTGGCATATGGCTGAAATTGGAGCCACCTACTGTGAGTCCTCTGACTGTGGTTTGGGTGACTCCTCCACCTCTCCTCTGAGTGTATCAGTCAGGCCAACAGTAAGTAATACAGTGGGCATCTCCATTGGTGATGCTGGGAATTTCACCTCACACACAGTGGAACCACTCCAACACCACAGACGAACAGTAACACACATGGTATCACCACTACCGATGTGTTGCCCTTTCGATTAACAAGTTCAGTGTTTTTTTTTCTCGGTGTGGTCCGTTTATGGTTACCATTTCTCTGGGGTTTGACCCATCAATTTCAGGGTCAAAATTACCATGGCCATTTAGCCATGAAATCTGGCTGCTCATGTGATCTAAATGTAGAGAAAATATTTTACTTCTTCTGCTGGGAATATTGCTATAGCTACAAAAGTACCAGTCCTGCAGTCCGTGGTTACCAAAGCACTTCTAAGATGAAATCACAAATGAATTTTTGTCTGACAATTAACTGCTTTAACACACTGGAGTCAGCAGGAGTGGGATTTCCTGGTCATGCCAGCCTTTACTTTGGCCCCGGCCACTGTAGCGAATATGTTTTCTTACAGTGCCCACGGAAAGTATTCAGACCCCTTGACTTTTTCCACATTTTGTTATCTTACAGCCTTATTATAAAATTGATTTTAAAAAAATTTTTATCCTCAACCATCTACACATAAATACCCAATAATGACAAAGAGAAAACAGGTTTTTAGACATTTTTTAAAATGTATTAAACGTTTTTAAAAAACAGATATACCTTATTTACATAAGTATTCAGACCCTTTGCTATGAGACTCGAGATTGAGCTCAGGTGTATCCTGTTTCCATTGATCAGCCTTGAGATGTTTCTACAACTTGATTGGAGTCCACTTGTGGTAAATTCTATATATAGACATGATTTGGAAAGGCACACACCTGTCTATATAAGGTCCCACAGTTGACAGTGCATGTCAGAGCAAAAACCAAGCCATGAGGTCGAAGGAATTGTCCATAGAGCTCCGAGACAGGATTGTGTGTCGAGGCACAGATCTGAGGAAGGGGACCAAAAAATGGCTGCAGCATTGAAGCATTGAAGCTTTAGGGACTGGGAGACTAGTCAGGATCAAGGCAAAGATGAACGGAGCAAAGTACAGAGAGATCCTTGATGAAAACCTGCTCCAGAGCGCTCAGGACCTCAGACTGGGGCGAAGGTTCACCTTCCAACAGGACAATGACCCAAAACACACAGCCAAGACAACGCAGGAGTGGCTTCGGGACAAGTCTCTGAATATCCTTGAGTGGTCCAACCAGAGCCCGGACTTGAACCCGATTGAACATATCTAGAGAGAGCTGAAAATAGCTGTGCAGCAATCCTCCCCATCCAACCTGACAGAGTTTGTAGCGTCATACCCAAGAAGACTCGAGACTGTAGTCGCTGCCAAAGGTGCTTCAAAAAAGTACTGAGTAAAGGGTCTGAATACTTATGTAAAAGTGATATCAGTTTTTTGTTTTTATAAATTAGCTAACATTTCTACAACCTGTTTGTGCTATGTAGTTATGGGATATTGTGTGTAGAATGATGTGGGGGGGGGAAATGTAATCCATTTTGGAATAAGGATGTAACCTAACAAAAGGTGGAAAAAGTCAAGTGGTCTGAATACTTTCACTGTATGTCTGTTAAGGGACACGTGGGGCTGTCTAAGGGACAATGGGATTATTTCACAGGCAAGTTTGATGTATTTATCAATTTAACTCCTCTTATGAGAGGAGAGGCGCTATTGGACATAGTGTTCCCATATAAATTCTCATGCATGTATCATCACTCATCCAACCTTGGCACTGGAAAAACAGAGATGATAAGTTTCCTAGACTGGAGCAGAACAGCCCAGGGCAGAGCTGAAAACGATTGTTACTGCAGCTAGCACAGCTCAGACTAGTGTGGACAAAGCAAGACAAATGGCCAGACAATGGGAGAGTGTCTGTGGTTTTAATGTCCACGCCTCCAGGAACTCATTCATGACTGGATGACCAAAAATGTCTTTAGTCTCCATGACATAAGAAGTATTTTTGGTCCTATACCTTCAGACTAATGCTTCTAGGTCCTGGGGCTACTAGGATAAGACAGATGTATTATTAGCTAGCAGACAGCACGAGAGCCTGTTGAAATTACTAGTCAAGCTTGTTATTTTATGTTATTTTATCGATTACAACATACAAGTTGAAAATTATTTTCGTTTTACAGTCAAGACATGCATTTAGTTTTAATTCCAGAGATTAGTTTCAACTTCAAATATTTCACAAAGCCCCTGTTGTTTATACAAATGTGCATAGTGGGGTATGTTTAGAAATCTGTAAACCTTGCAGCATTTCCCATTGCGTATATAGTAACTTTTTCCCTGCCGTGCTACAGTATTGGCAGCAGCATCACCCCACATTGTTTTACGGTCTAAGGCTTTTATAAACTTTTGGGGAAATTTGCTAAAATGTCAAACCTTGACATAAACACGTGGCGTTTCATGAGGCAAAGTCCTATGGGTCATAATTACTTATGAGTTATTCGATATGACTTCACAGGCCATTATTGGTCATTTTATTGAGATGGGTTACATTTCATACTCCTGTCTTTTCTTTTTCTTGTTTCTTTTTTACAAATGGTAAATAATAAAAACAAACAGAAATCATCAATGCCCAGTTTAGGAATCACGTGTACGGTAGCACGTGTCATGATGCTCATGAATACAACTAGTGTTATTTCTTCCACAACATGCTGTCGAGTCAACTTTACATTCAAAACAGTAATGAATTAACAAAATGTAAAGCCATGTGCTATTACTCAGTAACAGTCGCTTAACTACACAAGTACACTTCTGCTCTACTCCTTCAGATAAAATGGAGATCAGATGTGAGATGTGATACACTCCCATGGTCTCTATTTAAACTCCCAGGGATTATTTAGATGGTACTCTGAACACTTGCACTACTTTCCTACTATCCCGGGTGACACATCCCTTGGACTGGTTCTGGTATTTGCCTCTTGGCATCAGCAGGAAAATACATTATAATATGTTAATCATGTGTCCCACTTCAAAGAGCTGGGTTGAATTGTGGATATACCGCCCCAAACAGGCCACAGAGACATGGAGAAGTCCTGACACAAAACTCCCCTCAGAAGAGCACTACGGACTGGGCAGTGCGGATTGCTGGTCCAACAGCATCACTACTGTCACAATATGGCTTCCAAGATGAAACGATGTCCCTGTTAAGTGGGACTGTTTTAGTTGAAGGTCTGAAAAATGACTACTTATTTCTATTGGCTGACTCATTAAAGAGGTTAAAGCCCTTGGTTGAATTAACCTATCATGACATTTGTCCTCAGCTTTGGCAATCAGACATTATTGTAATTGGTCAACAGAAAGCATGTTGTGTTGGGTTTGCTATAAAGAGAAAGTAATTGTTGTTCGCTGTTTTCTTCTGTCTTTTCCTTTTTTCTCTTTAGTTCATTCTCTTGGTTGTTGGTGCATTGGAGGGTTCTTGGGGGTGGGGAATGGAATTAATTGTATTTTTTATTTAGATTTTTCTTCTTGGGGGGGGACTGTGGGAGGGGTCTCGAATGGTTGAGGGACAGCTATTGGGGAACTGTGGGGGGATCTTGGAGGGTTCGGGTTCATGTTTTTTGGCCTGGTGGGAGATCTGTCAACGTGCACTTGAGCAAGGCATTGACCCTGGATGCTTCTGTGTGTCGCTCTGAATGGGAGTCTGTTGGATGACTGGTATGGTGTAGTTGTTGAGCGGCTTCACTGCAAGTATATTGTATGTTCCCGATATTCTATAAATAAATAAATAATAATAATAATAAATAAGTAATTATGACCCATAGGTCTTTGCCTCATGAAACGCCATGTGTTTATGTCAAGGTTTGACATTTTCACAAATTTCCCCAAAAGTTTATAAAAGCCTTAATTTCTTCTCAGTGTGTGTATAGAAGTAGAGCTTGGTTTCCGGCAATAGAATGACTCCATTCTAGTCAAACAAGCTTCAATGTGATTAAAAATGTCCTGCTACTTTTTTCAACTTTAATCAATGTCCTATCAATATTCTCGGAACTTGTTAGTGTTAGACTGTCATGCCATCTCTTTTGAGAAGTACTTTCCTTAAAAATATTGTTTCGGGCCGTCTAGATTCATACATGAAGTACAGTATCAGTCAAAAGTTTGGACACCAATTCATTCCAGGGTTTTTCTTTATTTTTACTATTTTCTACATTGTAGAATAATAGTGAAGACATCAAAACTATGAATTAACACATATAGACTCATGTAGAAAAAAAAAAAGTATCAAGCAAATCCAAATATATTTTTGATTTTTGATTCTTCAAAGTAGCCACCCTTTGCCTTGATGAAAGCTTTGCACACTCTTGGCATTCTCTCAACCAGCTTCACCTGGAATGCTTTTCCAACAGTCTTGAAGGAGTTCCCACATATGCTGAGCACTTGGTGGCTGTTTTAATTTCACTCTACGGTCCAACTCATCCCAAACCATCTCAATTGGGTTGAGGTTGGGTGATTAAAATGTGTTCTTAACTGATTTGCTTAGTTAAATAAAGGTCAAAAAAATTAAATAAATACAAATAAATTGATGTTTCAGCATGATAATGCACGGTCCCATGCATGGATCTGTATACAATTCCTGGAAGCTTAAAAATGGCCCAGTTCTTCCAATGGCCTGCATACTCACCAGCCATGTCACCCATTGAGCATGTTTGGGATGCTGTGGATTGAAGTGTACAACCGTGTGTTCTAGCTCTCGCCAATATCCAGCAAATTCGCACAGCATTTGAAGAGGAGTGGGACAACATTTCACAGGCCACAATCAACAGCCTTATCAACTCTATGTGAAGGAGATCTGTCGTGCTGCATGAGTCAAATGATGGTCACACCAGACACGGACTGGTTTTCTGATCCATGCCCCTACCTTTTTTTTTAAGGTATCTGTGACTAACAGAAGCATATCTTTAATCCCAGTCGTGAAATCTGTAGACTGAGGCCTAATTTATTTATTTCAATTGACTGATTTCCTTATATGAACTGTAACTCAGTATAATCTTAGAAATTGTTGCATGTTGCGCTTATATTTTTGTTCAGTGTAGATAATATGACATAACTTGTCTCCTTTTCTTTTTGTATTATTCTTTTTATGGTTCTCAGCCTCGGGATGACGTGATGTTCTAGATGTGCTTTGCAATTTATTCCTCAGTCTAACCAGAGGACATAAGTGTTTTAATGTGCTAACAGGTTCTCTGACTGAGTGGTACTGTATGAGACTGTTACTCTCCTGCCTCTTCTGCTACTGTCTCACTAGGCCTGACTCTGCTCTCGGCAGTCTACTCCACTCTCCACTCATTCTCTTGCATATCCATCTCTGACTGTTACAGTGTCTGCTATTACTGAAGAGACCATTCCGAGTGACATTTAACCAACGATTTTGCAATACTGCTAGAAGAAATGGTGCTATAAAGAACCAAAAGGCACCGTACTTTTTTAGCAGTGTAGCCTTCTGTGAGATGTGCTTCTGAGAATGACTGAACTGTTCTGTCCTGCCCTTGTGTTCCAGTATCCAGCAGCCCTGATGAACCTGGGGGCCATTCTCCATCTCAACGGGAAGCTGCAGGAGGCAGAGGCCAACTACCTGCGAGCGTTGCAGCTGAAGCCAGACGACACCATCACCCAGTCAAATCTGCGTAAACTGTGGAATATCATGGAGAAACAGGGCCTGAGGACAATGGGGCCGTGAGTTATCTCACCAGCCAGTCAGCCATCTGTGCAGCAGATGGGGGAAGAAGTGGCCCGTTGCTCCCTTGGAGGAGAAACTGGGGTAGTGAGGATGGAGGAGGACAGCAGAAAAAGGCACAGGACTGCAGAACGCTCCTTGTGACTCTTCACTACTCCTCAGGCCAGGAGTAGCTTCCCTGGTAGGCTGTCCATTTGGAGGAGCACTACCTTTGAATAATGTCTTCCTGGAACTTTGTCCAAAATGTGTGCTCTCCCAGGGTTTGTGAATCTCTACCAGAGCACTTCATTTGAAGTGGGCCATAGGTTCATACTTGAAGTCTTGTGATTAATTAGGAATTTAATTAGTTA
Source organism: Salvelinus alpinus (assembly GCF_045679555.1). Classification (NCBI taxonomy): domain Eukaryota; kingdom Metazoa; phylum Chordata; class Actinopteri; order Salmoniformes; family Salmonidae; genus Salvelinus; species Salvelinus alpinus. The sequence goes on from NC_092100.1 coordinate 48,655,965, forward strand.
TAGATGCTTATAAGATCATGTAGGACAACATTTGTCCTGGGGCAGAGTCCCAAGGTGCTGCCCTCCGAAGCAGGAACACTGCAGTAGAAGTTACGTTTTTTCCTCACCGTCGAATTAAGTTTTTGGTCTAATGAAGTTGTGTTCATTGGCTTCTGTGCACATCAGTGAAACTCATGGCATGATATAGGAGATAACAGCTTTATCAATGAATTCTCAAATTGAACACAACTAGTGGTGGCCAGGATTGATGAATCATTCATTGTGATTGTTTATGAGATTTCACTGATTTCACATGTTGTTGGACATTGCGAACTACAGCTTCTGCAAAGAGATGTAGCAGATTGTTGAGGATCGTTGAGTGATAAAAAAGGAACCCACTGATCGATATTGTCTTATAAATAACACTTCCACAAGAGTAAACAGATACCGTATAAATGGAACATGTGCCCTCAGGGTACAGTCAAGGAGCGCTCTGAGTATTTCCCACCCTGAAACATATGAATCACTAGAATATAATTTGCCAAAAGACACAGTGTTAGTTGTGAAAGAAAATACCAATAAGATAGTTTGAAGGAAAGGAGAAATGAATTTGAACTGGAGTTTCTGTCATTATTCCCTAACTCTATTATGCCTTTTCTATCTGAAGGCGCAAAACTATTCCGTGTAAATGTAGCAGTGAATTTCAAATTGCTTCGCTAGGCTTGTTGTTTCATAGAGTGACATAATATGGCTCCTGTGTAGGTCAGAGCCATATATTAAGATGAACATATGGCTCTGGTGTAGGCTACTCATGTCTCCTTGGATAATTTACTTCGAGGAAGGTAGCTAATGTGTTATGAAAGGAAATGGCAAATGACCTTCCCATGGTACTAACATTAGCCCCCCATCAGCTGACATGCTAGTTGGAGAGTTGGACAGCAGCAGAGAACTGAAGGCTTCCCCTCCCTTCACAATACATACTGTACTGATGTGTGCTGATGACCGGTCTTTAGACATGATAAGAGGACAGTTGGAAGTCATTGTTGATGTCTGAAATCTTATAACCAAGTAGCCGTCAAACCGATGCACTCCGTTACATAACAATGCACAGCCATAGTTTGTCTGAGGGAATATTTTCATGTAATATTGCTTTGATTGAAATTGTTCCTTTTCTTTTATTTGTATGTATATATGGATTTGAATATATACAGTAAAAACCTACATACAGTATAATAGACAATAGTCTGACTTGCAAGGGAAGGTCAGTGCCCACCCAGCAAGTTCAGTATCTGTAAGATATGAATCATTTTTCCTAGCGTCAAAACATCATGTTCTCTCACTCTTTTCAGTCTTAAATGTCAATATTGTATATATTCTGTGTAGTTTACATCTACTTGGTTGTTGTCATAAAAAATAATTTACCACCGTTTATTAACTGTGTCTCCAACTTGGAAGAAAACAGATAATCCCGCTATGACATTTCTGTTTATTGTAAAGAAGCCCACAGCCACCGAGCGGTTGAATATTTGTAAGTTATTTCTTTGTGTTATCTTGGCATATAAACCAGCTGGCACTGTGTTACATTTTCAAGTGTATGTTGAAGATAAGTATTGATCCATTTCACTTTATGAAATGTGATATACCTGTACACATTTGTCTAAAAGACTTTTCCTTGCGATTCTGACTGAAAAAATACAACTATTTGATTCCAATTTTTGAACAGAAGTTTCTTAATTTCGCTAAAATATTGCATTTGACACAAAGAAAACAAAGTTCATGATAATTGAAATGACTAGCAAAAAGCCAAAAGTATTTAAACATTGCATTTTCTTGTGCTGTCCACTTCCCTACACAGTGACCCCATCCTCAGAGGTCATATCCAGTGCTTTATGGAGTTAGTAGTATGATAGTTGCCTTGTTCTTTCTTGAACATTAAACATGTATGAGCCCTGTTCCACTCTGTACGTAACCTCTGTTCTCATGTCTGTCTGTCAGTCTTTTGAAGGCACAGCACGGCAGTCTGTCTGTCCGGCTGGAGCTCGATAGCTCTACTGGTTCTTACTATCGTAACGGTTGTGTATGTCTCGACTGCGTCAACACTGTGGTGTATTTAGCTATGATCACCATGTCTATCTGTCTGATATAATGAAGTGTTGAGCTAGGTTATCACCATGAAGTATTCTACCCTCACACCTTCTCCCCAACACCACCATCCCCCATCACAAGTTGTGCTAATTTGTCTTGTGTATAAAGTGTTGATGAACAAGCGAGAGTGTGTGTCTGAAGATGGAAATAAGTGTTTCACTCTGTGTCTCTGCTCAGGGATTTCAAGCGGTGAGTTGTATTGCAGACTCATGCTCACAGAGCACTCAGAGTTTCTAAAGTTATATTTTTGGAAAGTTGTATTTGTATAAATGATCAAGATTTGTAGCCTTTGCTTTTTGTAATATAAAAAAAAAACATGTGCCAGAATAGACTTTCCCAATGTTTCTTTTTTCCCACAATAAAATAATGGTGTTCTGCTTTCATCAACTGCCTGAGTGTTTTGGGGGGGCCGTTTTGAAGAGTTTATTTTACATTTACTTTAGCATGTAATACTTAGCCTCAGAAACACATTTCCCATGACTTCCCTCTACTGAATATACTGATACAGTATATACAGTCTATACTCATATTTGCCTCATATTCACAAAGGGTATCAGACTTAATGGGGTGGTCTTGCAGACTATGGAACGGGTTTTACAAGGCATTTAAAGTTCCGCTGCAAATTTGCTGAAAATGTGTCATAAAATCTACTCAAATGGACCTCCTGCTTTCATCTATGCACAACACAAAGGGGATGTAAATATTCCCATATGGAAGGGAAGGGTAACACAGTGTCTACATCTGGCCTGCGCGTCTCGCCCGCTCCTCCCCCGCCCCATACCTCGGCCCTGACAAGCAGAAGGCCCTACCCAGTAACCCTTGTGATGTTTCTCACATGTGGTGCGTCTGGTCCGCTCCCATGATGTGAACACCCCATGGTGTCCAGGGTTCCTTATTGATTCAGAATGTGATGTGCGAAGCCCATTGCCATTGTCCATGTTGGATCATATTCTACCAACACAGGTGTGCTTCTCTTATCGTGACAAATCATGATCAAACATGTCAGATACCAGGGCCGTGGAAGCATGCACCAACTCAATGAAGTGCTCGTATTTCTTACCATTTGGTTTAACAAGCACGGTTGTTCCAGCCCCTTTGCGATGCTAACCATATGATATGGTTGACTGCGACACCGTTCTAAAAATGCACAGGCATTTAAAATACATTATGTGCATGTGTGGTGCCTGCAGTTGGAGTGAAAGCCTACGCTGACCTATGTATGCCAGTTCTATTGTAGCTAATGCTCAAAATTAATTCAACCATGTTAATCCATTTCCTCGCTGCCAAAAAGCGAGGTAATAGTTCTGAGATGAGAGGAACAGGCACACATGAAAAAGGTATTCACACACAATATCTCCACATCATAATATGTCCTCATTGCCTCCATAGCCTACCTACCTACACTACAGGTGTTTATGTACCACTAATAACTCCATTATTAATCCAGGGATTATTAGCATAGCATTACAAGTTGAGGACAGATGATGACAGATTGCATTCGGTAATGACATAAGGATGTTATGGTCAATAGCCAATAAGAGTAAATACAGTATAAGCCACTTACTACGAGTGCTCAACAGGTACTGATGCTCTTTGTCATTTTTAAGAATAAATTGACTGTTCGGTGCTGCCAAATGGGACCTTTTGTATGCATACCAATATGTTAGCCTTCAATTCTAGCCATGCAAGAGGATCACAACGACACTTTAAACTTTCAAATAAAAAAGGTCTGAACTTCCATCACCGAGGAGCACATCTCATGCGATCTGATTTCCTGCTTCCCGATCGATAAATGCACATTTTTATCATGGCATTAAACATTAAGTCATGGATTCCCTGGGTCCAGAACTCAAGGAAATATATCACATCTGTCTTCCATTTTCATGACCTACTTCATCATGTTACGATATTGCCTTTTGCATCCAGAGGAGTCCGAGCTGGAAGACAGGGGCTTACCACTTCCTTATGTGGGTATTTTTCTTATTATGTTGTTATATGGCAAATCTGCAAGCTTTTATCAAGCAAATATTTTGCAGAATGTGCCAGCGACCTATCAGGGCTTTGATCTGAGTGGTTTGGGCCAGGCACTCGGAGTGAACGTGCGCCGTCTTCAGAGCGGATCGCTGTGCGTGACGCAGGGAACTCTTTCCCTTTGTACTCAACAGCCATTGTAATTGCGTGACAGAAGAAGCATTAGAACGAGGATTAGGCACGAAATGCTTGCCTCAACAATAAGGCATCTACATGTGCATCTCCAAGACACTGCTTCATATTATTGAAGGGGCTTTTTTTAGCTTCAGGAAATTGCATCTCTTTTGCATTTCAATCGAATGCTTTTCTCAATGCTATCTGTACCACAGATCAACAACAACAAAAAAGTCAGGCCCTGCGGATGAAAGGTGCTGGAATGATGGGAGGATAGTGTGGCCCTTTCTTCCTCTGCTTTGTCAGAACAAGCAAAGTACAAGGAAACCAACTGAAAGAAAGACCTGTTCTTCTGTCAAGCAATTACAATGGCTGTTGAGTACAAAGGGAAAGACTTGTGGTCCCGTATGGCTCAGTTGGTAGAGCATGGCGCTTGCAACGCCAGGGTTGTGGGTTCATTCCCCACGGGGGGACCAGGATGAATATGTATGAACTTTCCAATTTGTAAGTCGCTCTGGATAAGAGCGTCTGCTAAATGACTTAAAATGTAAAAAATGTAAATGTAACAGTTGGCTATTAACATAAATAGTAGTTATTGTCTTAAATGCATGTGAATATAGTCTTTGCTGAAGTCACATGAATCTGTGGAGTTATACCTGTAACAGTGTTGGGGAGTAGTAAACTACATGTTGTTCAACTAGTAATTTAACAACGTTTTGCAGTAGCTTGGTGGTAGTTGAACCAAATTCAAATCTTGGTAGTGTTTTCAGTAGTTAATTACTTCTTTGCCATGTAGCAGTGTAGCTAACTATTGGAATGACACACTAGTTTTTTGCAAAAATAAATTACTGGTGAAGTAGGCAAGAATTTCCTTTCTTTTTCAGTATCAGACCTGTGTGATTCTCAGGAGAAACATAGTTTTGGTTTAATAGGATAAATTAACATCTGACTTACAATTTGTAGTCTATGATGTTTCAGACTAAGATATAATCATTAATCACAAAGTAGTGTGAATGTAGTGAACTACTTTTCAAAGTAACTCTGTTAAGTGTAGCTGTAATGTAGCTTAACTTCTTCCAGTGTGAAGTAGTTGGTAGCTTGGTAAACTATATTTTCAGAGTAGCTTCCTGTACCTATAGCCAAATGCAGCCTTCTTTTGACATTTCACAGGCCACCATCTGCTTAATAACTTCTGTACAATACTTCCCTTACGTCAAATGAATCATTTTAGCTGAGAGTAGAGGAGGACTAAGTCTTTCCTTAATAGGGCCTTCAGAATCATCTGGCAGGGTATACTGTATTTGAACTTGGGCGGCCGTTCTCATAGCTTGGACCAGAAACGAAAAGTGACACTGCAGGTCTTTACAGATACAACGATGAGAGAGGTATCTTGTCTATGTGCCGGTCTGTTCATTGTCTCGTTTATTGTTTTGCTATGACTTATTTCCCTACTTCATTGTAAATAAACGTGTCACCTTGGGCATTGCACAGTCACCATCTTGCTGCCTCCTCACTGAAACCTCCACCTCCAAGAGAACCACTTCACAATAGCATAAAATAAATTAGACATAAGCCTTCTGGCTACACAACGTAATCAAATGAAATGTAACTGTAGCTGACTGATTCTCAAGACCACAAATAAAAACAAACACATGTAGAATAACGTGAGCCTTAATTCTCATTAATTAGCCTCAGGCCATAGGTTACTTAAAATAACCTGATAGGCCTACCCGGTAACAAACAAGCAAAATAATTAGCATGTTTAACTTAAAAAAACAATCTCCTAAATGGGCTCTCAAAAAGCACAGTGCATCAATCAGACGGTTCCTGATTTTCGTCACACGTTGGCCACAGACAGCGAAACTCTCTCGGCCTCCATGGAGGTGGCCTGAGTTGTAGCGAGCCTCTCAAACAGGTGCTGGATGTATTTTGACCTGTTGTTGGTTGCTTCGAGCAGGGAGAATTCCTTAGACAAGATCTTCAGCAGATCGGTTTCCTTTTTTGTTCTCTCTCTCTCTCTCAGCGCTCTGGGATTCAGGAGGTACAGTACCTATGGGTATGAAAAAGAAAAGATGAATTAATAAAATGTAAAAACAGCCACGTAGCTTAACCCATTTTACATAAAAGACAGACAGGACAAGCCAATTTAATTTATATTATTAGCCTAATAGGCATACCTTACAATAAAAGAGAAATAGTATGTCAGCATACCTAAAGAAGGACATTAAGTTCTTCTGCTTCCTCTCCACGAGCATGGCCTCGATGGCACCTCGAACCTCTCATCCCGTCGGCTTTGATGATGGTGCAGTCCAGGTGGCACAGTGACTCCACGTCCATCTTCACCAGTTTACGGCAAGTACAGAGTTCGATCAGCAGCTTCAGTTGTGCGTCGGTCAGGGCTTGTTCACAGCCCTGTGCAACCTTCCAACCTCACGTTCCCCTGTAGCTTGTCATCGCTAACTCCCTTATTTGCGAAAGTGACGTGCAATCCTCCTAACTTTCTCCACTGTGCTGGGCAGCTCCCCTCTGAGCTCGTATGTTCCTCACACTCCCCATCTTCCTCTTCATAATCAGCATCATTCTTATCATCACTGTCACTCGGGGCCAGGGGTTGCGCTTGAGGGCAGTATATTACAGTCGGTCACAGTAGCACAGCTGTAGCTCTGGAACAACAAGTTTCCCATACATTCACCTTAACTGATGCACCATCTGTAGTGCTGCACACAATGTGGTCTTGCATTGTGAGGTTGTATGAGGCCAATTGCGCAACCAACATCTCCTTCACCCTTTCACCTGGCAGGCTACCTGGGAGTTTAACCATCCCCAGGGTCCAGTACTCTTGGAAGGTATGTATATTTATATTCATCAATCGTTTTTTCTGGCTGGAGGTGTACTCATTTATGGTTAGTGAGAAACGGATGGCTTTCCTCACCATGGCCTGGAACTTGTCGGCTAATCTGCTCTTCTCTTTCTCGTCATATCCTCCCACCTGTTGTGATATGTCCAAGTGATTATTGGGGAGGGTATGGCCATCTTTTTTTGTGCTGATCTGATGTAGTTATTGTTTGCAATGGCATGGTAGGAGAACCTGTCGCACGCAGCTATTTCTGATATAATCGGTGATTGGGGTGGCCATTTTAGTGATCGGGCAGAGACCGTTTATTAGTTCTGCTCTCACATATCTGCCATTTATCACTCGACCCCCTTCGTTGCCACAGTACTTTGAATGGAATTTCAACTGCAATCCAGGTAATTTGGTTCTGCTATTAGATGAAGGACAGTGATAACATGTTCATCTGTTGTATAAATTAACAAAATAGCTCACACTGTATTCCCATTTGAACTTTGCTGTGCTATTAAATGGCTGAAAGGGCAGTGAAAGACATTTAGCTGAAAACTAAGCCCAAAACTCAGTCATTGTTTTTCCATTGGAATTTGGTTGTGCTTTTAGAATGGTTGAAAGCATATTCAACTAACTTTTGCCTGTCTTTTTGAATGGGTGAATATAGGTTGTAATCTCATTTATCAGCGTCTCAACCAAATATTACCAAATTATCCACATTAAAATTATGTGGTGTTCCCAGTGGGTTGCTACACAGACAACATTTTGGGAAGGAAGTAATTGGAAGCAGGTTGGCCCAACAGTAGCTCAAAAGTTGGAGCCATTTTTATTACCGTATTAACTACCTTTCAGTGACGCATCTACAGTTTTAGCATAAACCATGCGTGCGCTTTGAATTTATGGCGACTTTGTGTAAGTAAACACGGTAGGCTACTACAATGCACCCTGAGTGTTATTGAGCATGCAGATAGCAGAGCAGCGAAGGCCGAAGAAGACAGATTTAGACATTGCATATAATTTAACAGTTCCATTTCACGTCACGCTGTTCATAAAAATAATTTCTTATAATTTACAGATTTCTTAACATTATTTATCCCGGGAAAAGGGAGTGTGCTTGGGGGGGAAATCTGGGCTAATCTCTTCCTATTTACAAGCAGAAACTCAAACAGGATTTACCTATGACTCGCTCCGTTAAGATATAAGAATCAGAGATTATACTACAGGACTGCTTTGTTAGCGCTGATTGGAACGCCAATAACATTGACGAGCTAACCACCTCCGTCACCGGCTTCATTAGAACATTTATTTAGCGACGTTGTCCCCTCGGTGAGGAGGGCTGGTGTCCCCTCGGTGTAGTGTTTGGTGGAAAGGCTAGGCCCCTTAGTTCCAGTGAAGGGAAATCTTAACGCTACAGCATACAATGACATTCTAGACAATTTTGTGCTTCCAATTTTGTGGCAACTATTTGGGGAAGGCCCTTTCCTGTTTCAGGATGACAATGCCCCCATGCACAAAACAAGGTCCATACAGAAATGGTTTGTCGAGATCGGCGTGGAAGAACTTGACTGGCCTGCACAGAGCCCTGACCTCAACCCCATCGAACGCCTTTGGGATGAATTGGAAGGCCGACTGCAAGCCAGGCCTAATTGCCCATAAATCAGTGCCTGACTTCTTGTGGCTGAATTGTCAGGACCCGGTGAGAGAAACAGTCACTAATAGTCGGCAGAACCCAGAAGATGAGGCAGACTCAGCAGTACTAGAGATGGTGGTTTAATAAAAGGACAAGATCTTCAGGCAAAGAATATAAATCCACCACGTCCAAAAATAAAGCCAAGAGGCACAAAATGGATATCCTCTAAAATACAAAGAAACTCCACAAAGTGGTAAAAACAGCAGGGAAAAACAAACCTCAAAAGACTACTCAAAATACACAAGCACTAAACCAGAGAATCTCTGGAAAATCCAATAAGAGAAATATATGTTCACAACAAGGCTGGGGCTGGGTGCTAACATACAAACACTGAGCAAAGAACTGAGGAACACACAGGGTTTAAATACTAACAAGGGAACGACACACAGGTGCAAACAATAATTAGAGCAAGGAAATTAGAGCAAGGAAAAAACAAAAGGTACAAAAAAGGTGCAATGGGGACATCTAGTGACCAAAACCAGAACAGTCCTGGCCAAAACCTGACATGAATGGAAGCAAGTCCCCACCTCAATGTTCCAACATCTAGTGGAAAGCCTTCCCAGAAGAGGGACCAACTCCATATTAATACCCATGATTTTGGAATGAGATGTTCGACGATTAGGTGTCCACATACTTTTGGTCGTGTGATGTATCTACCTCCATCACTCCAGTATCCATGCACATTGTAAATATCGTATCGGAACTGACCCTGTAAATAGTATGCTTTCTTACTTATTGTGTTCTTCATATTTATTATTATTTTAATATTTTCTTGTAATACATTGTTATTGATTATTGCATTGTTTGGTTTTGAGTTTGCAAGAAATGCATTTCACTGTACTTGTGCATGTGACATTAAAACTTGAAACTAACACGGTTCCCGCCATTCACCCATAAACCTGTTCTATGTCTGGTCATGACAGGAATGACAAGAATTTAAATACACTTTCATCAAGGCCTCACTTTGTATTTTACAACCATCAAATATCAATGTCATGAAATAAAGGCATGAAATGCACATAAACACAATCAGGTAATACAAACTTATAATTACCATGAATACACAATTCAATAATAAGTGCAGGCACATGCCTAGAGCATTAAAATAGCCTCCGTGTGAATTGGCAACATTGCATTACCCAAAACCACAGGATATTTGGCGCTCCTGAATGCACCTCTGTTTAACGGCTCGATTGACGACAGTGGAAGATGGAGGCAACGGAAGTTTGGTAGGCTATGAAGGTGAAGGTGTGTCGAATGAAGTTGTGGAGAATGCAGTCCAAAGAATTTAACAAAAATGTATAACATTTTAGTGGAATGTCTGTTAAGGTCTAGGTCTGTTAATGCCTTGTTTCGGGTTGGAATGTGTTTTTGAGATGAAAATATGTTCTTGAGAGATCTGTTTGTCATCTCAAGGAAGGTGAAGAAAGCCTGCCAATAAACCCCAATGAAAAAGAGCTCTGTTTGACAGCAACAACAACAAAAATAAAATGTCACCTCTTCAATTAGCAGGAATGACACCTAATACAAACTCTTTATCACATCTATGAAATAAAAATATAATGGGGAGCTTTTTGACCAGACCACTACGCCTCCTGTCTGCTTATTAATGAGACACAGAGCTTTCGATGGCAAATTGGCTTGCATATAAAATCCAGAGCCGGCCTAGCCTGAACCTGAATCCTGCATAGAAAACAGCTCTCTTGTCATTGTGGCACCGTGTTAACAAGAGGCATTGTTAGTTCACAACAGGAGGCCCAACTTGTGTGGGTGACAGTGAATCGAACAGAATAATTGCTGATTTGTCACCTGCTGACATGCATAAACAGACAATGTTATATGACTAAAATTCATTCTGAACTTAGTCTTCTATGAAGAAATGTAAAAATGTGTCCCGGTAAGTCACACATTTCAACAATAGTCATTGTACAAGATGAAGCTCCTAAATAGAGGAGGATCTCGTATCATCAAAGAAAACAATGAATGTTCATGTTTTCTGTGTAATTTAGGAACCCAATATATTACTGTAATCAGATTGAACACATTCATTATACCAGTCTGGGCAATTAATAGATTAATCAATTATGAAAATATTCTGATCCATTGTTCACATTGTCGTGCTATACGTGGCATTTATTTCACCATAACACAAGTAAAACGTGTAAACAGTTGTTTTATCATTGCAAAATTCCAACCTAACTTTCTGCTATTCACAATTTCAAGGTGATTGATGTTTTCATAACAGTGGATATTGAAAATACCAGATGCAATCTAATAGCAACCAGCATACTCATTTCTAAAGATGAATCTACAACATTGTGCAAAGAACATTTTAAACAAATTCCATTTATATTTATGAGAAGTGTTGTACTGTCATAACAATTTTTTGCTGTGTTCATTCCTCATTAATAACGAGAGAGATGTCTACACTAAGTTGTCGGAAAGAAGAGATTGGGGATTTTTGATTCCATTAAACCAAAGCAATCTTAGTGATTCATCAGTGTTGCAGAGGAAATGTGCTTCATAGTTACAACAAAAGACTGCAATTTCAGATACTATTAACTGCACATGTTACATTTCTAATACAAAAAGCAAACACAACTGGCACTGTTATCATGGAGAAATATTCCACTCATCTCCTCTCTACCAGCATCCTTTTATCACTTCATAACTCTAACGAGACAGCTTTAGAGAGCCATAAAGAGCAAATATTCCTCATCCTCCCCAGTCATGACTCCTATACAGTATGTAGGAGAGGTAGAGCCCACTCAAAAGACAAAACATTCATCAACGTGGCACATGGATATTCTTTCAGTAACTGTCCCCCACAATGAAATTGGGAGGGGACTATGGATCTGTCTCCATACATTCGTACGTACATACGTTAGTTAGTCACAGGCAATATCTCAGGGACCACTGGCCCGATTTTCTGGATTTTTGTTTTAGATTCCGTCTCACAGTTGAAGTGTACCTATGATAAAAATTACAGACCTCTACATGCTTTGTAAGTAGGAAAACCTGCAAAATCAGCAGTGTATCAAATACTTGTTCTCCCCACTGTATAGTAATCAACTGAGATTCCAGTCAGGACATGTTGTACATATATGTATCTCCTCAAGAGCAACACGTTTTTACCACAAGGACCTATAAGCCTGACCCATTATATTTTCTTTCTCTCTCTGAGCATTGAGAATACAATTTCTATCTAAAAAGGACAGTAGCTGAGAATTTACCAAGAGCTCTAATATTTCCGCTAAACATGAAAGATTTGAGATTGGGTGATAATTATGAATTATCTCTATGTTCTAATCCCACTCTCTCTTCCGCTTCTTAGCCTCCATCAGTCTAACTACCTATTCTCTATCCCCCCTTCTGTCACCCATCTCTCTCTCTCTCTCTCTCTCTCTCTCTCTCTCTCTCTCTCTCTCTCTCTCTCTCTCTCTCTCTCTCTCTCTCTCTCTCTCTCTCTCTCTCTCTCTCTCTCTCTCTCTCTCTCTCTCTCTCTCTCTCTCTCTCTCTCATATTAATCGACGCAACATAAGTTTGGGCGCCGCATCATTCGTGGGGGATGACATGTTTACTGTTGCCTTGTTAATTTATGTTGCACCATGTAGACAAGCGGCGGTGTAATTATGCCCCACTGATGTGACTGTGTGATAATAGTAATGTTGTGTGTGTGTGTACTGTAGGTGTGGGTGTGTGTCACTGATACTGCCCAGGTAATGTAATTAAATTGGGTGGTCCTCCATCTTCCATGGTGGAAAGTTTCCTCTGCATGTCCTCATGGCCTTATCTTCTTGTACTGTATCAACCCTGGTGTGTTCCAATTTTAGCTTGGACTCTCACGGCAGCATTGGACAAACTGCCGCCATTCATAGTTCATACATGTACTATTAAGACATTTTGCTATATGACAATTAAAAAATAGGAAGCTGAAGATCAGCAGTATCCATTTAGCTAACTTACAAAACTCTAGCTCCTGAGAGAGAACAGAGATCCTACTGAGAGAGAGTAAAAGAAAAAAGAGAGAAAAAAAAGAATGTTAAACTTCTGAACCATACTGACACGTTGTACAGACACCACCACATTCAACCTCAGGGTAACCTCTCTTGAGCCTGGCCTCAGATCACCTCTAACGCTTCACCGCCTAGTGCCCTGGGCCCGGCCTGCCATGCCTTTACAGGGTGTAATCACACACAGCATGTGTGAAAAGAGGAGCCAGTGATGGAACCCAGAACCCTGTCATGTCAAAATGGCAGCCTGGGAGGATTTACAGAGCACTGTTACAGCCGAGGCCCAGGAGCCTCATAAACTCCCTATCATTTGGCAGCATCCGAGTCCTTTGCTCAGGAAATGACACCCTTTCTCTCTCTCTCTCTCTCGGTGAGGACAGAACACAGTTTGTCTTGCGTCTGTCCTCACTCCTCATCACTGGGTAGCCATTCCCATAGTTGTTCCCAGCCTACGTTGAGTCTGTTTATGCAGTCTGTGCATTACTGTATACTGTGAGAGCAGCAGGTGCGGCCGGAGCGAGGCGTCAGGATTGATTCGTTCCAGGGAGGGAGACAGATGTGGAGGATCCAGCAGCGTATATATCAAAACAAGGCACTTCTCCAGATTCCTAGACAGCTGGAGATCCATTCAAGATCAGGGAAGATGGACCAGGGAATATGGGAGGGGGGGAGCTATCCGAGGGACAGCACTTGTTATTGCCCAGCAGGAAACATACGCTCCACCTACAATAATAATGGGCTATTAAGCATCTGGGCTGCATCTGGGCAGGTTTCCCACTTGTCTGTCCTTCTCTCAGGGGTGACTGTGGTCATTGGGATTGGAGTGGACTTCTATCCACTCCTACTCAGGTGGATTAGAGAAGAACATCAGTGGCTATGGAGCATGTCTGTGATGACAGGAATAGAGCATGAACACGACATATTCAACATTTATTTTGACAGGGAAGTCATAATGAGACTAGGGTCTCATTTACAGATGAGCCCTGCATAAATATATCAAACACATACAATATACAAAATTATAAAATGTTGTATATTATGGAGAGCTGTATTACAGAAAAGGTATTGCAAGCTATCTGTTTTCTTTCCAGTAACCAGATCAATAATGTTACTTTGCACAGTTGCATGACTGCCAAAAATATAACACTTGACTACCCATCACAGATAGCAACTAGCCTAAACTGAATGAAAAAAGTGCAAAGAGAATGATAATTATACCCAATTAAAGTTTAAATAGAGAATAATTACTGTTTATGTGATGTAATTGCACAGTGTTAAGTGCCTCCTGTTGCTCATCTGACATCCTAAATGCAGCTTGAGTGTGACACAGCACATCAGATTCACAAAGCACCACAAAACAACACAAAGCACTGTTATTCACAGCACCACTTGCATTGGTAAGCTCAAGAGGCCCTCTCTTTACCTCAAGATTCTTCAGAGACAAACCAAACTCTGTTCAGGATAGAGCTACAGTTTCACATTCCAATGGAACCCTGGATATTGCCTGACAACTCTTTGTTTTTTAGACCTTGATCCAAGCTTAAACTTCAGAACAAGAAAGCAGCTTGCCTACAACAGAACATCGCTCAGGGAATTATACTGTGCCTACTGTATTAAGACAATAGTCATTTGATTGGATTAAGCCAACAAACCTGTTTAATTTAATATATTTTTTACATTTTCATTCTGTTTTCCTTCTGCCAGTTTACTCAGTGGAATTATTGGACACATCACTGCAATCTATACTCTGTAATCAAATAAAATCAAATACAATGTTATTGGTCACATACATATTTTTAGCAGATGTTACTGCGAGAGTAGCGAAATGCTTATGCTTCTAGATCCGACAGTGCAGCAGTATCTAACAGGTAATATCTAACAATTCCACAACATCACCTAATACCTAACAAAGTCCACAACAAAACCTAATCTAGTAAAGGAATGGGATAAGAATATCTAAATATAAAATATATGGATGAGCAGTGACAGAGCGGCTAAGATGCAATAGATAGTAAAGAATAGATAGTGAAGGATACAGTATACAGTATATACATATGAGATGAGTAATGCGAGATATGTAAACATTCTTAAAGTGGCATTATTAAGTGACTAGTGTTCCATTTATTAAAGTGGCCAATGATATAGTCTGAGGTAGGCAGCCGCCTCTCTGTGCTAGTGGTGGCTGTTTAACAATCTGATGGCCTTGAGATAGAAGCTGTTTTTCAATCTCTCTGTCCCAGCTTTGATGCACCTGTACTGACCTCGCCTTCTGGATGGAAGCGGGGTGAACAGGCAGTGGCTTGGGTGATTATTGTCCTTGATGATCTGTTTTGCCTTCCTGTGATATTGGGTGTTGTAGGTGTCCTGGAGGGCAGGTAGTTTGCCCCCAGTGATGCGTTGTGCAGACTGCACCACCCTCTGGAGAACCATGCGGTTGTGGGCGGTGCAGTTGCCGTACCAGGCGGTGATACAGCCCGACAGGATGCTCTCAATTGTGCAGCTGTAAAAGTTAGTTAGAGTTTTCGAAAGCAAGCCACATTTTTTCAGCCTCCTGAGGTTGAAGAGGCGCTGCTACTCCTTCTTCACCACACTGTCTGTGTTCGTGAACCATTTCAGTTTGTCTGTGATATGTACAGAGAGGAACTTAAAACTTTCCACCTTCTCCACTGCTGTCCCATTGATGTGGATAGGGGGGTGCTCCCTTTTCTGTTTCCTGAAGTACACGATCATCTCTTTTCTTTTGCGGATGTTGCGTGAGAGGTTATTTTCCTGACACCGCACTCCAAGGTCCCTCACCTCCTCCCTGTAGGCTGTCTCGTCGTTGTTGGTGATCAAGCCTACCACTGTAGTGTTGTCTGCAAACTTGATGATTGAGTTGGAGGCGTGCATGGCCACACAGTCGTGGGTGAACAGGGAGAACGCACCCTTGTGGGGCCCCAGTGTTGAGGATCAGCGGAGTGGAGATGTTGTTTCCTACCTTCACCACCTGGAGATGTACCGGCAGGAAGTCCAGGACCCAGTGGCACAGGGCGGGGTCGAGACCCAGGGTCTCAAGCTTAATGATGAGTTTGGAGAGTACTATGGTATTGAATGCTGAGCTGTAGTCAATGAACAGCATTCTTACATAGGTATTCCTCTTGTCCAGATGGGATAGGGCAGTGTGCAGTGTGATGGTGATTGCATCGTCTGTGGACCTATTGGGGCGGTAGCAAATTGGAGTGGGTCTAGGGTGACAGGTAGGGTGGAGGTGATATGATCCTTGACTAGTCTCCCAAAGCACTTCATGATGACAGTGCTACGGGGCGATTGCCATTTAGTTCAATTACCTTAGCTTTCTTTGGAACAGGAACAATGGTGGCCATCTTGAAGCATTTGGGGACAGCAGCCTTGCGAGGATTAACACGTTTAAATGTTTTACTCACGTCGGCCACTGACAAGGAGAGCCCACAGTCTTTGGTAGCGGGCCGCGTTGGTGGCACTGTATTGTCCTCAAAGCGCGCAAAGAAGTTGTTTAATTTGTCTGGAAGCAAGACGTTGATGTCCGCGACGTGGCTGGTTTTCTTTTTGTAATCCGAGATTGTCTGTAGACCCTGCTACATACGTCTCGTGTTTGAGCCTTTGATTTGCAACTCCACTTTGTCTCTATACTGATGCTTTGCTTGTTTGATTGCCTTATGGAGGGAATAACTACACTGTTTGTATTTGGCCATGTTTCTAGTCGCCTTGCCATGATTAAATGCGGTGGTACATGCTTTCAGTTTTGCCCGAATGCTGCCATCAATCCACTGTTTCTGGTTAGGGAAGGTTTTAATAGTCACAGTAGGTACAATATCTCCTATACACTTCCTCATAAACTCGCTCACCAAGTCAGAGTATCCGTCAATGTTATTGTCTGAGGCTACCCGGAACATATCCCAGTCCACATGATCGAAGCAATCTTGAAGCGTGGAATCTGATTGGTCAGACCAGCGTTGGATAGACCTAAGCATGGTCACTTCCTGTTTTAGTTTCTGCCTATAGGAGGGAAGCAACAAGATGGAGTCAAGGTCGTATTTGCCAAAAGGAGGGCGGGGGGGGGCCTTGCATGCATCGCGGAAGTTAGAGTAGCAATGGTCGAGCGTGTTACTCGCTCGTGTACTGCAATCGATATGCTGACAGAATTTAGGTAGCCTTGTTATCAAATTAGCTTCGTTAAAATCCCCAGCTACAATAAATGCTGCCTCAGGATATATGGTTTTCAGTTTGCATAAAGTCCAGGGAAGTTCCTTGATGTCCGTCTTGGTATCCGCTTGCGAGGGGGATATACACGGCTGTGACGATAACCAAGGATAATTCTCTTGGGAGATAATACGCCCAAGTGATTGGCAAATGTACTGCAAATTAAGAAATCATGTGACTAAACTAAATCAAAATAAAAAACAAACTACACTATGAAACGAAGATAAATTATATAAAGAATGATAGTAAAAAGCTTTGGGGCACCATAAATTAAATTTTCGGGAAAAAAGCCACCTCAGCTCCATCATTTATTGAATCAGATGGCTCATTCATCACAAACCCCACTGATATTGCAAACTACTTTAATTACTTTTTCATTGGCAAGATTAGCAAACTTAGGCATGACATGCCAGCAACAAACGCTGACACTACACATCCAAGTATATCGGACCAAATTATGAAAGACAAAGATTGTACTTTTGAATTCCATAAAGTCCGTGTGGAAGAGGTGAAAAACTATTGTTGTCTATCAACAATGACAAGCAACCAGGGTCTAACAATCTAGATGGAAAATTACTGAGGATAATAGCATAAGATATTGCCACTCCTATTTGCCACATCTTCAATTTAAGCCTACTTGATAGCGTGTGCCCTCAGGTCTGGAGGGAAGCTAAAGTCATTCCGCTACCCAAGAATAGTAAAGCCCCCCTTTACTGGCTCAAATAGCCGACCAATCAGCCTGTTACCAACCCTTAGTACATTTCTGGAAAAAATTGTGTTTGACCAGATACAATGCTATTTTACAGTAAACAAATTGACAACAGAATTTCAGCATGCTTATAGGGAAGGACACTCAGCAAGCACAGCACTTACACAAATGACTGATGATTGGCTGAGACAAATTTATGATAAAATGATTGTTAGACTTCAGTGCAGCTTTTGACATTATTGATCATAGTCTGCTGCTGGAAAAACATATGTTTTATGATGGCTTTACACCCTCTGCTCTAATTTATGAGAGGTATTGACATGTTGAATGCACCGAGCTGTCTGTCTAAACTACTGGCACACAGCTCCAACCAACCAACTACCTACCTCATCCCCATATTTGTTTTTGTTTTTCTGCTCTTTTGCACACCAGTATTTCTACTTGCACATCCTCATCTGCACATACAGTGGGGAGAACAAGTATTTGATACACTGCCGATTTTGAAGGTTTTCCTACTTACAAAGCATGTAGAGGTCTGTAATTTTTATCATAGGTACACTTCAACTGTGAGAGACGGAATCTAAAACAAAAATCCCAAAAATCACATTGTATGATTTTTAAGTAATTAATTTGCATTTTATTGCATGACATAAGTATTTGATCACCTACCAACCAGTAAGAATTCCGGCTCTCACAGACCTGTTAGTTTTTCTTTAAGAAGCCCTCCTGTTCTCCACTCATTACCTGTATTAACTGCACCTGTTTGAACTTGTTACCTGTATAAAAGACACCTGTACACACACTCAATCAAACAGACTCCAATCTCTCTACAATGGCCAAGACCAGAGAGCTGTGTAAGGACATCAGGGATAAAATTGTAGACCTGCACAAGGCTGGGATGGGCTACAGGACAATAGGCAAGCAGCTTGGTGAGAAGGCAACAACTGTTGGCGCAATTATTAGAAAATGGAAGAAGTTGAAGATGACGGTCAACCACCCTCGGTCTGGGGCTCCATGCAAGATCTCACCTCGTGGGGCATCAATGATCATGAGAAAGGTGAGGGATCAGCCCATAACTACACGGCAGGACCTGGTCAATGACCTGAAGAGAGCTGGGACCACAGTCTCAAAGAAAACCATTAGTAACACACTACACCGTCATGGATTGAAATCCTGCAGCGCATGCAAGGTCCCCCTGCTCAAGCCAGCGCATTTCCAGGCCCGTCTGAAGTTTGCCAATGACCATCTGGATGATCCAGAGGAGGAATGGGAGAAGGTCATGTGGTCTGATGAGACAAAAAGAGAGCTTTTTGGTCTAAACTCCACTCGCCGTGTTTGGAGGAAGAAGAAGGTTGAGTACAACCCCAAGAACACCCTCCCAACCGTGAAGCATGGAGGTGGAAACATCATTCTTTGGGGATGCTTTTCTGCAAAGGGGACAGGACGACTGCACCATATTGAGGGGAGGATGGATGGGGCCATGTATCGCGAGATCTTGGCCAAAAACCTCCTTCCCTCAGTAAGAGCATTGAAGATGGGTCGTGGCTGGATCTTCCAGCATGACAACGACCCGAAACACACAGCCAGGGCAACTAAGGAGTGGCTCCGTAAGAAGCATCTCAAGGTCCTGGAGTGGCCTAGCCAGTCTCCAGACCTGAACCCAATAGAAAATCTTTGGAGGGAGCTGAAAGTCCGTATTGCCCAGCGAC
The DNA here is from genome assembly GCF_045679555.1 of Salvelinus alpinus. NCBI lineage: Eukaryota > Metazoa > Chordata > Actinopteri > Salmoniformes > Salmonidae > Salvelinus > Salvelinus alpinus. The sequence goes on from NC_092100.1 coordinate 48,675,415, forward strand.
AGCCCCGAAACCTGAAGGATCTGGAGAAGGTCTGTATGGAGGAGTGGGCCAAAATCCCTGCTGCAGTGTGTGCAAACCTGGTCAATAACTACAGGAAACGTATGATCTTTGTAATTGCAAACAAAGGTTTCTGTACCAAATATTAAGTTCTGCTTTTCTGATGTATCAAATACTTATGTCATGCAATAAAATGCAAATTAATTACTTAAAAATCATACAATGTGATTTTCTGGATTTTTGTTTTAGATTCCGTCTCTCACAGTTGAAGTGTACCTATGATAAAAATTACAGACCTCTACATGCTTTGTAAGTTGGAAAACCTGCAAAATCGGCAGTGTATCAAATACTTGTTCTCCCCACTGTATATCACTCCAGTGTAAATTGCTAAATTGTAATTACTCGCCACTATTGGCCTATTTATTGCCTTACCTGCTTACTTCATTTGCACACACTGTATACAGATTTTTCTATTGTGTTATTGACTGTACGATTGTTTATCCCATATGTAACTCTGTGTTGTTTTTGTCACACTGCTTTGCTTTATCTTCGCCAGGTCCCAGTTGTAAATGAGAACCTGTTCTCAACTGGCCTACCTGGTTAAGTAAAGGTGAAATAAAAAAATAAAAAAAATGTGGATAAAGAGTTACTTGTCTAACAGAACACAGAGGTTCTTCTTTAATGGAAGCCTATCAAATATAATCCAGTTAGAATCAGGAATTCCCCAGGGTAGCTGTTCAGGCCACTTGCTTTTTCAATTTTTACTAAAACATGCCACTGACTTTGAGTAAAGCCAGAATTTGCTATTCATAGCCGATCATTCAGAGTTAGATACAGCAGGTGCGGTAGAGAGAGAGTCCAAAACTGCCGGTCCGAGACAAGGTAGCACATCTAATGAACAGGTCAGGGTTCCATAGCCGCAGACAGAACAGTTGAAACTGGATCAGCAGTTGGAATGGTGGACTGGGGACTGGGGACAGCAAGGAGTCATCAGAGAGAGAGAGAGAAGGAGAAAGAGAACGAGAGATAAAGAGAGAGAGAAAATTAGAGGGAACATATTTAAATTCACACAGGATAAGACAGGAGAAATACTCCAGATATAACAGACTAACCCTAGACCTCCGACACATAAACTATTGCAGCATAAATACTGGAGGCTGAGACAGGAGGGGTCAGGGAGACACTGTGGCCCTGTCTGACAATATCCCCGGACAGGGCCAAACAGGCAGTATATAACCCCACCCACTTTGCCAAAGCACATCCCCCACACCACTAGAGGGATATATTCAACCACCAACCTACTACCCTGAGACATAGCTGAGTATAGCCCACAAAGATCTCCCCCACGGCACAAACCCGAGGGGGGCGCCAACCCGGACAGGAAGATCAGGTCAGTGACTCAACCCACTCAAGTGACACACCCCTCCTTGGGACGGCATAGAAGAGCACCAGTAAGCCAGTGACTCAGCCCCTGTAATAGGGTCAGATGATGAGCTTTGTGGGCACTATGGTGTTGAACTCTGAGCTGTAGTCAATGAACAGCATTCTCACATACTGTAGTTGTTCCTTTTGTCCAGGTGGGAAAGGACAGTGTCGAGTGCAATTGAGATTGCGTCATCTGTGGATCTGTTGGGTCTGTATGCGAATTGGAGTTGGTCTAGTGTTTCCGCGATGATGGTGTTGATGTGAGGCGTGACCAGCCTTTCAAAGCACTTCATGGCTACCGACATGAGTGCTACAGGGCGGTAATCATTTAAGCAGGTTACCTTCGCTTCCTCATGTCAAAGCAGCTCTGCTCTTCCTCTGGATCTCCACAAGGTTGCGTGCTCTCTCCTCTCCTGTACATACTATACACTAATGACTGTCGTAGCGAATATGAAAACAAGCACATCATCAAGCTTGCTGATGACTCTGTCATCGTCAGTCTACTACATGATGGAGAGTCTGAGCATGGGCCTGTGGTAGATGACTTTGTGTCATGGTGTGAGAACTACCAAAACTAAAGATGGGCCATTGACTTTAGAAGGTAGACACTGTGGTCATGGGAAAATATATTGAACTGGTCAGTACCTACAAGTACCTGGGAACAGTGCTGGACAACAAGTTGACGTTTGAGGGGAACACAGATGCCGTCTGTAAAAAGGGACAGCAGCGGCTTTTTTCTCTGAGAAAGATTAACTCTTTTAATGTCAGCAAGACAATGATGACACTGTTTTACATGAGTTTTATTGAAACCGTATTGATTTTCTCGATGGTGGCCTGGTTTGGCAATCTTAATGTTTGCAACAAAAATAGGTTGGACAGCTCTCGGTGAAATTCAGAAAGCAAGTGGTGAGGAGAGCTAGTGATCACCCCCTCCTCGACGATTTTGTGCTTCTCCCCTCAGGTTGTCGTTTTAGACTTCCGAAATTCAATAGCAACAGATACAAGAACTCTTTTATCCCACAGGCCATAAACATTCTGAATCTGCACATGAAATGAAATGTCTATTTTTTGCTTCACTTTTGTACATTGATTGCTTCTTTTTAATCCATCTCATTGTTTCATGTTATGTGTATATCAGATGTATGGTTATCACTGTTTTTAATCCATCTCATTGTTTCATGTTATGTGTATATCAGATGTATGGTTATCACTGTTTTTAATCCATCTCATTGTTTCATGTTATGTGTATATCAGATGTATGGTTATCACTGTTTTTAATCCATCTCATTGTTTCATGTTATGTGTATATCAGATGTATGGTTATCACTGTTTTTAATCCATCTCATTGTTTCATGTTATGTGTATATCAGATGTATGGTTATCACTGTTTTAATCAATCTCATTGTTTCATGTTATGTGTATATCAGATGTATGGTTATCACTGTTTTTAATCCATCTCATTGTTTCATGTTATGTGTATATCAGATGTATGGTTATCACTGTTTTTAATCCATCTCATTGTTTCATGTTATGTGTATATCAGATGTATGGTTATCACTGTTTTTAATCCATCTCATTGTTTCATGTTATGTGTATATCAGATGTATGGTTATCACTGTTTTTAATCCATCTCATTGTTTCATGTTATGTGTATATCAGATGTATGGTTATCACTGTTTTAATCAATCTCATTGTTTCATGTTATGTGTATATCAGATGTATGGTTATCACTGTTTTTAATCCATCTCATTGTTTCATGTTATGTGTATATCAGATGTATGGTTATCACTGTTTTTAATCCATCTCATTGTTTCATGTTATGTGTATCAGATGTATGGTTATCACTGTTTTAATGTTTATTTTATTTTATTGTTGAACCCTGACTGCACAACAAATTTCACAATTGGGAAAATAAAGATAACTTGAACGTATATATTTTTGTTCAGTAGACATGGTCCAACACGTTGTTTCCTCTCGTTGGGCAGGATACTGTACATGTTGGGGATATTTTGGAAGAATTTGTTTTAAAACGTACTTGGTTAAAATCCCCTGCGACAATAAAGACTGCATCTGGCTAATGTTCTTGTACAGTTCGCTAGGTTTTGCTTGTTTGCTTGTGGTGGTATGTACACAGCTGTGATAATAACACACATGAATTCCAACAGCTTATAGTGGGGCCAGCATTTTAGCATCAAAAACTCCAGGTCGGATGACAGGAGTTCGAGATGTTTTCAACTTCGGTCCAGCAGGAGTTGTTGATGAGGAAGCATACACCTCCCCCTACTGTTGCCACAAGCCGCCGTTCCATTCATACGGAAAATTGAAAGGCCGTCCAGTTGAGTCAAAAACATTACCTAGTAATGCCTTATACTGTTAGAAAGCTCTGAAACATAGCTTTTTGGGGTATTTATTGTTTATCTATGACTTGTATGCACTTTTTGCACTGCTATAGTAGATTTCATTTTCACATGTTATTATTATTTATTTTTCTAACCTTTATTTAACTAGGCAAGTCAGTTTAAGAACAAATTCTTATTTACAATGACTGCCTACCCCGGCCAAACCTGGACGACGCTGGGCTAATTGTGTGCCGCCCTATGGGACTCACAGCCAGATGTGATGCAGCCTGGATTCAAACCAGGGACTACAGTGACACCTCTTGCACTGAGATGCAGTGCCTTAGACCGCGGCGCCACTCATTGTGTGCTTGTCATAGAACACAGATTTTGTGCCCTAAGTAGATTTTTATTAAGAGCGCGTGTCAGTGTAATACTTAACACCTCTTGAGCTTCCAGTGAACATAAACATTACAGTGGGGTTAAACTCATGGCTCACAGAGCAGGACAACCGGTCTAGGGCTCTGATATGCGATTTGACCGGGAGCCAGCGCACCTTACGCTACCCTTCATCATGGATTTAGAAACGTTGTGAATGCACACAAATTGACATATAGGACTTGATTTTGGAAATATGGATGAATTTTAGGTAGTGTGTGTCTCCGGTTCTATGCATTCACTCACCATTGGGCTTATTATCTTGTTGAGAGGGAGCTGGTATTTTAGGCATTTTTGCAGGGTGCTGCCTATTCCCTCCCAGTCCCTGCCGGACCCCCAGAGCAGAACCCTCCCACTCGTTATTTATCCGGAGCGCAGTGGAAATGGCTGATTGTGCTCCTCAGAGACCCATTAGAACAGACGACCTGCCGCAGCCAGACACCACTCTGATCCATCATGCAAATCTGGAACATGGACACCGTGCGCAAGTACACCAGAGTCTGCTTTATTACACCAGTGTATCAGGAGCGAGCACAAAGTGTTGCTAATAACTCTGGACACCAGGATAGAAAAACACAAATAGGGAAATGGAATACCAGCTGGTGGGTGGCTGTGTGGGAAGGTGCAACAGGCCCCAAATCAGTGAGGATTCTATTACCCAGCTTTGACATTCCCCGGCTTGGCTCCCCACCTCTGCCCTGTGCAGTAGCTAACCCAGGTACTTCTTGAATAGAGAGCAGGCTATGTTATTCTATCTTCATCTCTGGTGAAGGAGGTAATTTGCAAATAGGCTTCAGAATGTCGAGCGCCAGGGTTTCAGAGGCCCTTGACAGTTCTGAAATTAATTCCAATGGAAAACCCTTTAGAGTTGTGATTTGAAAATGGACAAGTTGACTTGAAATTCCGGGGATAGTTCTGGACTGATATAAACAATGTGTTTTTCTCATATTTAGCATGTCAGAGAATCCACTTCTGCTGATATATACAAATAATTGGGATGAAGAGTGTATGTGCAAAGAACAGCCATCTTGATGACATGACTTAATAACTCAAAGTGCCTCTCCAAGTGCCTGTCCAAGATACTATACGCTTCACAACCTTTACTGTGACTCGGTCTGTGGGAAATTGCCTATTGAAACTGAAATCAACTATTCTCTTTCATGTCCTACTATAACCATCTCAACATTGCTTCAGTTGGCAACCGCTCATATTTGAAACCCTGGATAGGGCTTGGGGCTGCGTTTCTATTGAGATCAGAGCATGTGCAAACCATTTTGCCTTCAAAACAAGGGCCTGGCTGAGGAAGTGCAGAGCTCCCTCAGATTTGCTGTGTGACAGTGATGTAGCAGTTATTTGGATGAAATAGATTCGGAACTGTTAAAAACTATTAATCAGCGAGTCACATATGAGCGTTGTTTTTATTTCCTGACAAGTATTGCCATATTTTCCAATTGTCTAAGAAACATAAAAGTTAACGAAATATTAACAAACGTTTGCAGTCTTCGCACGAATCACGCAAACGTGTCTTTCCTCAAATCATTTTCTCCAGCTAAAGTACTGAGAGGCGGTATTCCCAAGTAATTTCAATTTCAAACAGTCCTGATAGTTTCCACATAAGCCTGATTGTAATCAATCAATTTGGAGCTTTTGATTATATCAAGCGTTGATATCAGCAGCAGATCCATACAGTAGGGAGCTAAGATGCTTCCTCATATGAGTAAACGTACCAAACAAAACACATACAGCAGGCAGTACCTCAAATGGCCCTAATCAGAAGCAGTAAACTATATAGGGAATAGGGCGCCATTTGGATTGATGGTAACCTAGTACTGCTGCTCTTCATCAAGGAGCATGAAGGGGAAAAGACCCGTCTCTACTGACACCAAAGGTAAAAACTCTCCTACTGCAAAAAGAGACAAATGAAAAGCTGCTGATTTGAGGCAAAAGAGCTGCAGACCGAAAAGGTAAATGTTATTGACGAAATTGTATATCAATGTGGACACATTAAATACCTTCCCACCTTTTCACTGAAAACATAATCCTTGGGAAATAATCCAAACTAACCAGGTTTCCATCCAACCTTTTTATGCTTTAAGTATATACTGTACATGTCGGATAAAACATGTCATGACAGGCCTGATGGAAACAGAAAACATTTCGTCAAAACTAAATATGCTAGACAATGTGGGATATTTTTGTGTTGGTACAATGAATTATGCGAGAAATGTCAGTGGAAACGATTTTATGCTCAAATATTGATATAGTAACCATCATATCGAAGTAAATTTGGAGCCGTGCAATGACGTGTGGTCCTCCCACTGCGACTAGTCGGGAATGCATGCAGTTTGTTAGGCCACAGATGACATCAATTATGAAGGACTTCACAGGGTGGTGAAAGTGCAAGGTGATGAGTTCGCGCTCCTTTCCAATAAATATCAGGGTCTTATTCTGGTGAAATTATCATCAACGCTTGGCTGCCGTTTGACAAATAAAAATAAATCTACCTCTTTTGTCCATAATGATCTCATCATGTAGACTACGTGTGCTCTATAGCCAACAGCGAGCAGATACTATCTAGAGTGCACATGCCAATACCAGAGTGGGCACTCTCACTATAAAACATTATTTCTATAACATGTGATGGAAATCCATTTAACTTGTATTTTTTATTCAGTACATTTAACCGGATTTTTTAAAATGTGCACTACCTTGTCACGCACAGCCTTTTATCTGCAACTAGTCAATTTGATGGAAATGCATCTCTGGTGGGAAAATGCGCATATTGTTTTTATTTGCATGAAAATCTGTCACCTATTGGATGGAAACCTACAGTAGCTAGCGCAATGCATGTACATTTGCGCGATTTGATGAATGGAAATAGACATCTATTTACAAAACACCAAAAAGTATGCCTAATGACATTCAGCGATTGCCATTGATTAAGCGATAATCCATTGATTTCACATGACTGGGAATACAGATATGCATCTGTTGGTCACAGATACCTTAAAAAAAAGGTAAGTGCGTGGATTAGAAAACCAGTCAGTGTCTGGTGTGACCACCGTTTGCCTCATGCGGCACGACACATCTCCTTCACATAGAGTTGATTGTGGCTTGTAGAATGTTGTCCCACTCCTCTTCAATGGCTCTGCGAAGTTTCTGGATATTGGCGGGAACTGGAACATGCTGTTGTACACGTCAATCCAGAGCATCCCAAACATGCTCAATTGGTGACATGTCTGCTGAGTATGCAGGCCATGGAAGAACTGGGACATTTTCAGTTTCCAGGAATTGTGTACAGATCCTTGCAACATGGTGCCGTGCATTATCATGCTGAAACACGAGGTGATGGCGGCGGATGAATGGTACGATAACGGGCCTCAGCATCTCGTCATGGTATTTATGTGCAGTCAAATTGCCATCAATAAAATGTAATTGAGTTCGTTGTCCGTAGCTTATGTCTGCTCATAACATAACGCAACCGCCACCATGGGGCACTCTCTTCACAACGCTGACATCAACAAACTGTTCGCCCACATGACGCCGTACACGCTGTCTGCCATTTTCCCGGTACAGTTGAAACTGCGATTCATCCATGAAGAGCACACTTCTCCAGCGTGCCAGTGGCCATTGAAGCTGAGCATTTGCCACTGAAGTCGGTTACGACGCCAAACTGTATTCAGGTCAAGACCCTGGTGAGGACGATGAGCACGCAGATGAGCTTCCTTGAGACGGTTTCTGACAGTTTGTGCAGAAATTCTTTGGGTGTGCAAACCCACAGTTTCATCAACTGTCTGGGTGACTGGTCTCAGACGATCCGGAAGAAGCCGGATGTGGAGGTCCTGGGCTAGCATGGTTACACGTGGTCTGCAGTTGTGAGGCCAGTTGGACGTACTGCCAAATTCTCTAAAATGACATTGGAGGCGGCTTATGATAGGAAATTAACATTAAATTATCTGGAAATAGCTCTAGTGGACTTTTCTGCAGTCAGCATACCAATTATGCTCCCTCAAAACTTGAGACATCTGTGGCATTGTGTTGTGTGACAAAACTGCACATTTTAGAGTGGCCTTTTATTTTCCCCAGCACAAGGTGCACCTCTGTAATGCTCATTCTGTTTAATCAGCTTATTGATATGCCACACCTGGCAGGTGGATAGATTATATTGGCAAAGGAGAAATGCTCACTAACAGGGATGTAAACAAATGTGTGCACAAAATGTGAGAGAAATAAGCTCATGAAACATGGGACCATCACTTTACATGTTGCGTTGATATTTTTGTTCAGTGTACATTATTATTTTTAAATCAATAGTACAAGATGACTCACTCAATCAATGAGATGGATGTGCCTGTCTCTTCGACACCAACAGGTCAAACCTTGGAGGGAAGGAGTAGAGTAGAGGGACAGTCTCAAAGTGTTTTCAACAGCCAGTCTGCTGCAATATTTAGATTTTGTTGCAGCAAGAGAGGAGTAGCTGGTCTCATATAAGTAGGTAGAATGAAAGGGGATTAACAACTTCACTGCCATCTCACTGAGTTGGGGGTATTCTCCGCTGCTGAACAGCCAGAACATGGAAAGGTGCATCTCAATAAAACGACTGTGCAGACCGTGGTCACAGGACATCTCCAATAGTTTATCCTGAAGAACCGGTGAGAATATGTGAGTCTCCTCAGTGCTGGTGAATGGATTACGGAAAAGTAAGTAATCCTCGAATTTGAGCAGATTTGGCTCAGATGTGACCCCATCAATTTACGCATGTGATCTATGTCCACATCACCCTCATCAGCCAGAGTTGAGGATAAGGGGAACATATTTAAAATGCCTCTATACACTCGGTCTCTGCAGACACTCTGCTTTTTCTTGAAAGTGGCAATTTTATAGTTTGCCTGGAAAATGTCACTTGTACATCCCTGTATGGATAAGTTCAGTTGGTTGAAATGGTCAAGTACTGTATATCAGAGAGGTATGCAAGTTTAGTAAATCATTAATTGTCTTGAAGGTGCAGAGCTAGATCTGATTTATTTTGGTCAGTTCATTGACCCTCCTGATCCCTCTCCCCCTGGAGAGCCAGCACATAAAAGCAGGTGACAGTGATCAGCCCCCATTTCCTTGCAGCAAAAATGTGAGAGTTGGTAGCGTTTGCCTTTATGAAGTTGACCATCTTAACAACGTTATTAAGGACCTCGTTGAGTTCTGGAGATAAGCGCTTTGATGCCAGCAGCTTGCAGTGAATGACACAGTGCCATGCCTGTGCAAAGGGAGACATCATGGCAGCAGCCCCATCGGTACAAATCCCAATACAATGGTCCCATTGTAATCCATGGTCCTTTATGTACTTGTTCAGAACACAGAATATTTTGCCTGCAGTTCACAGTTGTATTCTGAGGCAACTCTTTGCAACAAAGACATTCTTAATGAAAGGTTCCTTCATATACGTAGCGGATATTTACAAGAAGCTGGGCTGCATTTGAAATGTCAGTCGATTCATCTAGTTGGATTGCAAACCAATTTGATGCGGGGTCTGTCGAAAACATGTGATTCAATATCATCTGCCATATGACAGTGTCATTGGAAAGTGGGATTTCACTGATCTTTGTAGCAGCAGTTGGGCCTAAAACCTCTCGACAAGCGTCCACGACTGAGGGGATGACCAGCTTTTCACCTATAGTGAAAGGAGCCTGGTACATGGACATTTTATGAGAGAGTAAGTATGAAGCCCTCAGTAAACTCTTGTTTTCTTGGAAATTATTGTGCAGCATTTTTGTTTGGTTGGTCATCAAATCTTTTTTTCATAAAAAATAAATCTGGTTTATCCTTGAGATGTGGATGTTTTGTTTCTAAATGTCTGCGCGATTTCGATGGCGTCATAGCATCTTTGTGAAGGCAAGTCTGACATATCACACAGATCGGTTTTTGCGGGCAGCTGTGGTTTGAAACAAATCCAAACTTGATGTAGCATGGATCATACTTACGAGGGAATGGATGATACTTTTTTGCCTCGGGTTAGTTTGTTGGGTCCACTTCTTTCGCATCACGTTTTTTATCTAGTCGCTTTTGTTTAGAGCAGGCCATGGCTATAGGTCGTTTGGTTAGTTAACGGGGAGAGAGAGCATGCAGGTTGCACAGCAGGGCTAGCTTGTGTGTGCTTGTGCATGTGTGTTTGGTGTAGCTATACTTCATCATGGCAACACAATTAGTTTACTGCAGCATGCATAGTTCAGCACATTGAGCAAGTAGGCCTACGGCAAGTATTTATTCAAGTCAAATATGGTGTGGACCCAAAAACAAAAAATCATATTCAAGACAAATATTCTATGGACCGTTTAGCATTCCTCTACACGTGGACCGGACAGGGTTTGAGAAAGGCTTGTCTAAATAACAACATTTACTAATTTGCCTGGCTGTAAATATCCTGCTGCTCTGATTGGATAGAGTGAACCTGTATTTCTGCATCCACTCACTTCCTAATTTCATCCGATCACATTTCCTCACATGTTTTTGGTCTGATCATTTAGATTGCTGCTGCCTGCTACTATGAGAAATCACATGGCGAGGACGTTTGCTATCAAGCTATCAATGTGTACAATATCTAACTAGTGGGGCAAGGGTAGGGGAAAAAAGAAGAAATGCTAATGCACATTCTGACTGAGTGACAGTAAACTTGGCTGCCCTCTGCAAGTTGAGGACACAGACACACACTCACCCACCCCTCTGCGCACTGCTCCTAATCTGCAGCTTTTTTGCAGTGAGAACGTGCAGGAAGTTATTTTGCCAACATCTATTTAGGCATATTAAAACACTTGTTTTTTCCTATCATGAGTATCATCCGAGACGACTATCAACTGATATTACGGATACGAATACGAACATGGCCATGTCGCCACACCCCTATTCTGGATAAGAGAGGAGGGGATTGGGTGACAGACAATGTGACACATTCAATACCGCTTTGCACACTTGCCTGCATCTAGCTGATCTGGGGTGTAATCATTAAAATGTTCCCTTTTGCTACTGAAACTAGAGTTTCTATTGGACAAACATTTTGCAACAAAATTGGCGGACTGAATACACCCCTGATCACCCTCACACACAGTTCACTTTCATAGCAGCCACATACAGCATCATCACTTTGCTCATTGTATAAATACATGCTCTCCCCCGCTCACCTTTTCTCTTCGCTTGTGGCTAGCTTTCTGTGACCAGGTGCAAAAATGTCTTCAAGCCAAACTTTCATGCCATAACTGCTAACCTCTACAGAGCCTACATACAATAGTTGTCACCATATTAACGTTATAGTCAACAAACTAGAACTAACCAACAACAATCAAATGCCAGCTAGCTAACATTGTTTGAGTCAGGTTATTGAGTCATCTAAATTAGCTGCATTAGCTAAGTGAAAGGTAAATTAAGAAGAAAAAAATTACAATAAAATATAGCCAACTCTCTCTCTCTCTACTGCTTTTCCTTGATATTTTAAGAATTGAATTTGTTTACAATTCTTCAACTATTGTTTTTCTCTCTCTTTGAGTCAACTACTCACCACACTTTATGCACTGCAGTGCTATCTATCTGTAGCTTATGCTTTCAGTACTAGATTCATTCTCTGATCCTTTTATTGGATGGGCAGCATGTCGGTTCATACTGCAAGAGCTCTGATAGGTTGCAGGACGTCCTCCAGAACTCGTCATAATTACTGTGTAAGTCTATGGAAGGGCCTGAGAACCATGAGCGTCCTAGGTTTTGTTGCCTAAGTGTATTCCATTCATCATATCAGAAGATAATTAAACTGTTTAATTGTATCATTCCATTTTCTAGAGAGAGAGCAAGCAGCAGATCAGGAAGCAATCATATTTGCCAAAATAATATTCACTTTACGCTCTGTTTAAAACTGCTTTGTGGCGCTGAATAAGGACTGGCGGTTAACTCTTTACTAACCCAGCCATTAAGCTGTCAGTGTAAAACCGGCAATATTTCTTCATTAGCTTGAGAAACCCAGAGTACTTTACAGGGCCTAGAGACCTTTTAACCAACATGAGAGACCAGGCCTTAATGACTGTGTCCTGTATACATCACCAGCTTCTCTTTGTGAATGCTTAATGGCCTTCTTGAAAATATCAAGCTTTTGAGGTATTTCTTTTCTACTTTTTGCATGATGTGAATCATTCCTCTCTTACTCATGTGATTGTGGGGCACACTAACCATGAAATTACATCTTAATTAAAGGACCCCTCTGCACTCGTTCCAGACTTTTTAACTTTTTAACTGGACTCATGGAGTTCATTGAGGTTTGAATTGCTTCGTTAGTATAGTGCATTCATGATGCAGTTTGTGTCTGAGCTGATGCTCCAGGCGTTCTGTCTAACCACTTACTCCAACATCCCGAGGCTTGACATTTTACCAATAGTATTGAGATTGTAATTGAAATGGATCCGTCCACTTCTCCCCATCCTCTGGAATAGGCTACACACACAGCTTGCCAAACCGACACGCAATCTGATGCACATTTTTACACTTAAGGTGCTGAATGTATTAGAGCAGATATAAATCATTTCTCTGCATAAAATAACTTTTTAAAAAGCATTCCATGCAGTCCTATTGGTCACATTTACTTTTGGATAAGCTTGAATCAACTATTTAGTTCACTATTGTGGTTGCCCTTTAGTATTCAGGGTAACACTTTTAACAGAGTAATACCTTTCAGGAACATAATTATGATTGATAAGTAAGAGAAGGAAAAAGGGCCAGAGTACCACATTCAAAAGACGTGAGTGTCGACTAGACTCTAATGCCGCCGGTTACGTGGACATTCGTGACTTCATGTGAAACAACAGATAATTGGTAAGGTCAGGGAAATTGAATTAATGGTCTGGTAATTAAATCTATAATGAAGGGATTGAGGCGTTTGGTGTCAGGGATCCCATGGGAGTGGTTCACCAAATCATTACCGGTTAGACACATTGAAGGGGATTTCCTGTAGATATGCAAAATAACCAGAAAACCTGCATGTTCCTTAGGGGGAGAAGAGCACACGAGGCCAAACACATCATGACTTGGCTGGTAAAGACTAAAGATGCAGTGAAGATAACAATTACGTTCGAATTGATCAATGATAATATAAGGAATCAAATCAAATTGTGGATACTGTATCTACCGAAATAGAGTATGGTAATGTTAGGAGAGCCCCTCCTGCTGATTTATTATGTCAATTGTACATTTTCAAACCTAAAACAAAAAGCAGAATTTAAGAGATTTCTAAAATGTGCTGTGGAGGTATAACAGCAATCACTATGTTACAGTGACATTTAATCTCATTTTGAAACAGCTGTGTTTTTCCTTCAGATATGGGCTAGCTATACTATCCACTTCATGCAGCTTCTTCTAGATTCCAGACTTTCTATTGGATGTTTGATAAGAGTAAATCATGTTGGTAACTCTTTATTTGGATAGTCTATCTGTAGATTATCTACAGACTATCAGTAACATTTCAACTAACTATCTACTAACCCTAACCCTTATTCTAAACCTAAACTTATCCTTAACAGTAGCTTATCACCAGATAGCTTGTTGATCGTATGGCCATCTGTAGCGCATTTACAAATAGATAATCCGGACAATACAAAGAAAGTGTTACCAATATACACAACTCTTGTTTTGCCATCTCAGCGGGATCCATTTGACATCACAAAGGAGACACACTGTTTTAATAATGGCTGCCTGCTCCTCAGGTGGTTCTTTTGAAGTCTTCTGTCAACATACAGTAGTACTTCATCTACCACAGGATTTCTGGATATCACAGTCTATCAGCCACAGGGTTGATGTCCTGAGCATGTGGCTCTGTTTCATATTTTCTGTATGGCATGGTCTTTGTAGATACTGCACTATAATTGTATTATATATATTTGACCCTGTATTGACTGAGAATACATTCTCATTTACAGCAACAACATGTGGAATAGTTACAGGGGAGAGGGATGAATAAGCCAATTGGAAACTGGGGACGATTAGGTGGCCAAATTGGGAACTTAGCCAGGACACCAGGGTTAACACCCCTACTCTTACGATAAGTGCCATGGGATCTTTAGTGACCACAGAGAGTCAGGACACTCGTTTAACATCCCATCCGAAAGACAGCACCCTACACAGGGCAATGTCCCCAATCACTGCTCTGGGATTGTATTACATTTTTGTCCAGAAGAAAGAGTGCTGCTGACTATTATTCAATTTAGATAGTACATTTAGGAGGTCTAGAATACATAGTAGTCTCTCATTAGACCCTTCTTGCCAACCTTCAAATAACAGCAGCCATAGGTACCTCAAAATGCAATTTAGCTAATGACATTGTAAAAACTGTATCAATCCCCAAAAGTTACAAGCAGAGAATTTTACAAGGTGAAACATTTACATATTTATGGGGGTAAAAAACATGTTCTTTGTTATCGCACTGAGCGTATCAAAGAGTGTTTTGTGTGAGTGATGTTTTTTAATGACCCCAGGTAGAACGTGCTATTTACACAGACCATGCCTTTGTCTTTACATCCACACCTGGACGAAAGAAACAGAGAAAAGCGTGGAGGTGCAGCAGAAGCATGGCTGGCCTGGTCTGTTTGGATCAAAGGCTTCTGTTCTCCCTCTGTTTCTCTGCACATATGCGTAACCACAGCCAATTACTCAGGTTCTACCTAAACAATGCATGTGAAAGACCCATTCACCATTCACAGCCATGCCCAACATGCTCATATACTCTAAACATGCACATCCACTGCAGTTTTGGTCATTCTAACATCATTCCCATTATTCAATTGACTTTGTGTTTGTCCCCACCGGTGTTGTAGATCAAACTTGTAGCAGAGGATCAGGGATGCGTTGTGATTTAAGTGCTATACCAGTTGCTTGACCTCTGACCTAAGAAACAATGTCCAGTGAGTATCAGTGAGGAAAGAGTGGGAAAAATGCTCCTCGTAATTATGTACACCCCACACTTCCTGGAAGTCCCCAGAGATCGTAAATCATTGTTGGGTCAGTTAGCTAAAACACATGAGTTAATAAGACGTCAACAAAAATGACCCTTAGAATAAACATCTGTGTACCATAGCGAATATACTTTTCTATTAGGCTCACGAGCTGGAGCACACATGTGGAAGGAAAGGTGATTCATGAATGACAAGAAAGAAGCCATATGGATAGCAGATAAAAAGGCTGAGCTGGGATCGTTAAATCTATTCAGGTATGTGTGGACTTTCATAATCATTGGATTATGTGGAGACAAAACATTTTAATTAATAGTAACCTATACGCTACATTGGCACTTGTGTGTGACTGAAACATGTTCTGATCCCTATCCAATTCCAAAGCCTCCCATTATATGTCACGCCCTGACCTTAGAGATCCTTTTTATGTCTCTATTTTGGTTTGGTCAGGGAGTGAGTTGGGGTGGGCATTCTATGTTTTGTGTTCTATGTTTTCTATTTCTGTGTGTTTGGCCAGGTGTGGTTCTCAATCAGAGGCAGCTGTCTATCGTTGTCTCTGATTGAGAACCATACTTAGGTAACCTTTTCCCACCTGTGTTTTATGGGTAGTTGTTTTCTGTTTTGTGTCTGCACCAGACAGAACTGTTTCGGTTTCGTTCGTTCTCTTTGTTATTTTGTTACTTAGTGTTCAGTTTTATTAATAAATCATGAACAATTACCACGCTGCGCCGCTTTGGTCCACTTCTTCATGCAACGATGACCGTTACATTATACTGAATAAATGATACTGTAAATCACCAGGGTAAACATAACCAATCGCAGCTATAGCTGCCTCCCTGCTTGGCATACAGTATGTGAAATAGGCAGAATAAACAGTATTGGACAAATAATATACTGAACAAAAATATAAACGCAACATGCAGCAATTTCAACAATTTTACTGAGTTACAGTTCATATAAGGAAATCAGTCAATTGAAATAAATTCATTAGGCCCAAATCTATGGATTTCACGACTGGGCAGGGGCGCAGCCATGGGTGGGCCTGGGAGTGCATAGGCCCACCCACTGGGGAGCCAGGCCTAGCCAATCAGAATGAGTTTTTCTACACGAAAGGGCTTCAATACAGACAGAAATACTCCTCAGTTTCATCAGCTGTCCGGGTGGCTGGTCTCAGACGATCCCGCAGGTGACGAAGCCGGATGTGGAGGTCCTGGGCCGACGTGGTTACACGTGGTCTGCGCTTGTGAGGCCGGTTAAATTTATTGCTAAATTCTCTAAAACGACGTTGGCTTAAGGTAGAGAAATTAACATTTTATAGTGGTCTTTTATTATCTCCAGTACAAGGTGCACCTGTGTAAGGATCATGCTCTTTAATCCTATTATTGATATCCCACATCTGTCAGGTGGATGGATTGTCTTGGCAAAGGAGAAACGCTCACTAAAAGGGATGTAAACAAATTTGTGCACAGAATTTGAGAGAAATAAGCTTTTCGTGCATATGGACAATTTCTGGGATCTTTATTGCAGCTCCTGAAACATGGGACCAACACTTTACATGTTGCGTTTATATTTTTGTTATTATAGTAGTATATTAGTTAGTATATTAGTTTGGGATGTTTGAGAGATGAGCTGTTACATCACCTGGGAATTTTCTGAACCATTATTTAAGAAGATAAGTGGAATATTATTGCCTGATTAGTTAATCACGCGGGTTTCCACCTTCCCAGATAGACAAACATGATTTAAACCTGACACTTATTCAGTGTGTGATCTACTGCCTGCTATATAATACATGAATCAAACGTTATGCGTTTTCTCATAGCAAGATGCCAAGAGGTGTATTTTAGTTCCTGACATCATCACAAAAAAAGGGAGAACATGGTGCATCTGTGTTTTTTATCATCATCTCCCATCTTTTCCCTGGATAGTTCCTTTCACGAGTCATAATTTTTTCGATAAAAAATCTGGAGGCAGGTTCTGGTTTAACCATCAAATTTAACAGAGGTCTAGGGCATAGACAGAACACGCCCAGAGTTTAGGAAATAAATGCAGCTTATCACTTTAAAGGCCCCCAGTGGTATGGAAGCTCCAATTCTTATAAACATGAAATAGCTGGAAGGAGTCTCATGGCATAGGAACAGACATTCATCAGGCCATGGTATTGCTGAGAGACAGCACTGGCCATCTGAGTGGACATGATGGATCTTTTTATTCCATGACTTCAGCACTTGCCAAGTAGGGTTGAAAGTGTACGCCTGAAGAAAGAATACATTCTGAGGCATGTGTTATTTGTGTGTTATTTATGTTGAATCTGAAACATGAATTCAAGTTAGCTAAAGTTATATCAAGACCACACAAACACCAATATCTCCCTGTATTTGAGCTTGACCATGATTAAAGGTAACCGTCCGTATGATGCACACAAGGGTAGACGTTTACAGAACTGAAAGCACATTGGTCAACAAGAAGTGTTCATGATTAGGGCTAGGATCAAACTGACAGGCATAAACTCCAGGGGCCTCATTTATCAATCATGAGTAGGCACAAATCTGTGCATAAACCATGCGTGGGATCATTTCTATGCAAAGTGTGAGATTTATTAATATGAATGTTTGCTTGAGAGTGTGACCATGCCTATGCACAGTGCAAAGTGGTAGAATAAGGGAACTGCTTGTCAAGCATAGAATGTGGAAAATATATGTTGAAAATGTGTGAAATTATGAGAGTAATAATTAAATAGGTTTTCGATTGTGAATTCATGCAACATGTATTGACAGGCTATGTATAATTCAACCACAGTGCATTTGTTAAGATAACAATCCATATAAAGTACAGTCATTTGTTAAATTAGAGGCACTTGTGAAAGTGAAACCATTGTTGAAATACTATAGAGACAGGTGGCACTTTTTCAAAAAGTATAGATTGGCTCATCAGATCGTTTCCCAAACAAATTTTATCGGATCTTTGCAAGGATTTAAATATGGGGTCAATTTCACGCCACATGTATTGAATTCAAAATAAAATAAATCGTGAACATGAAAAATAAAGTTGAGAATGTAAATATTATATTTTTGAGAATGGGTGAAATAATGGATGTGGAAATCCAAAACCCAACAATTTAAAGCAAAATGTATAGAATTGTAAACCAAAAAAAGGCATCAAAAGCAAAACCCAAATACTTGTAAGTAAATCATTTTTAAGTGGGAGCAAAACTCTATGACAAATTATTTTAAAAAACATTTGAAAACAAATGCAAAAATAGTTTTAGGTTAAACTTTCCCAGCAACCAATCCTATTGAATAGATTTTGCATACTCTCTTGCCTACATGTACCACCTTTTGGTTACGCTACTCGTATCTTTGCTTTCAATGTCTATTTCTTTGCTTTCACTGCCAGTCTTTTCGATTGTGAGTTTTGGTATTATTTTTCAGTGAAGGGAGGGTTTAGAGGGAGGCGTAGACAATGAGTCTCCATTGGTCTGCTAGTTTTGGAGTGACGGTTCGTCTTAACCCAATCAATGAACATGATAGACAGGCTTTTTCTCTATTGCCTACTTAAGTAAAGCGCTATCCACTCTCGTGTTTTTGGCAACGGACACTTTTCAGTGGAAGCTTGCCGATTGGCATCTTACATCCCTCGACAAGCCAGACAAGCCAAACAAAGTCTTAACATTCAATTTCCATACACCATCGCACAACAGGTTGAAGTCAAGAGGGGTTTCTTTGCCATCAATGGGTTCCGAAATACGAATGGAGCAATAGACGGCGCCCACATCTCCATAAAAGCACCATCCCAAAACAAGTTCAACTATGTGAACAGAAAAGGCTTCCACTCTTAATGTGCAGGTGATAGGTTATGTATGCTTAGAAAACGCTGCTGAATGTGGGTGCAAGGTGGCCAGATGGAACGCACAACTAGTTTATTCTGCAGAACAACAATGTTGGTCTATACGCCTACAGGAGGGAGCTCTTGAGGATGGATGGCTTGTTGGTGAGTTTTAAGTATATTTGCCATTGCTAAAGCAACTTGTCCTAATTGTCCTAATGTTCCTCTCTTTGTAGCTATGTTTTTGTTTTTACTGGTCAAACCACAACTAAGCGAGCCTAATAAAACATTTTGGTTGTACTCAATCAATAGCACCAGTGGAGGCTGCTGAGGGGAGGACGGCTCTTAATGATGTCTGGAATGGAGTCAATGGCATGGCATCGAACACATCAAACATGGTTTCCATATGGTTGACACCATTCCATTGACTCCATTCCAGACATTATAATGAGCCATCCTCCCCTCAGCGGCCTCCACTGACTAGAACCTCTATTTCAGTCTCGGAAAAGTATTTTTTCCTTAGCCTTTTTTGGTTGCACCGTTGTATTTCATGGTATGGCGTTGTAGATTCCCACGGGTTTTAAAGGGATGATTTTTGACCATATATGGTTAATTAGGGGCGTTTCAAAATGCAAATAGCCAAGTTCGTGCAAGGGCACTGAGGCTGAGAGCAATTGGTATTTTATCAATGGTTCTCCTACCAGTGTGCATGTGATGCTCATAAGATTGTTTGATAAATCACACCTTTCCTATGCGTACAAACATTCTAAATTCCATCCGTAAGTAGTATTTTAGAATAGTTTCTATGCCATATTGATAAATGAGGCCCCGGGCCCTAGTTCACAAGCTCATGCAGGAAAAGCTCCTTGCCCTAATCATAAGATTTATAATTCCATTTTGAACTCTTGTCCTCCATCAGAGATGCAGCTGATGAGGATATGAGCTGGCTGGAATGGAATGGACTGGAGAGAGGACTGTGACTGTAGTCAGACTAGTCTGAAGAGTCCACCATGGAGACCCCAGTCCCCAGGCTCCCACAAACTCACAGCCAATCCAAACATTTTGATGTGTCCGACACTTATTCATTGAAGTAAATAGCTTGGACCTTAGCCACGGTCAAAAAGTGACATTAACATTAAGTTGGGTACATTTGAACTAGACTAGAATGTAGTCTGATGTGATGAACATTGTTTAACTTCTACTTATTCACTGCTGGTCTATAAGAGTTATAAGTATCAATCACATGTATTTATAAAGCCCTTTTTACATCAGCAGATATCACAAAGTGTTTATACAGAACTCGAGCCTAAAATCTCCCTAAAAAGGCAGGAAGCTAGGAAGAAACCGAGAGAGGAACCAGGCTCTGAGGGGTGGCCAGTCCACTTCTGTCTGTGCCGGTGGAGATTATAAGAGTACATGGCCTTTAAGGCTAGATCGTTCTTCAAGATGTTCAAGCGTTCAAAGATGACCAGCAGTGTCAAATAATAATCACAGTGGTTATAGAGGGTGCAACAGGTCAGCACCTCAGGAGTAAATGTCAGTTAGCTTTTCATAACCAATCATTCAGAGGTAGAGAGGTAAGGAGAGAGAGAGAAGAAACAGCCGGTCCGGGATATATTAGCAGGTCCAGTGAACAGGTCAGGGTTCCATAGCCTCAGGCAGAACCACAGAAACTGGATCAGCAGCACGACCAGGTGGACTGGGGATGGGGACGAGGACTGCCAGGAGTCGTCAGACCAGGTAGTCCTGAGGCATGTTCCTAGGGTTCAGGTCCTCTGGGAGGGGGGAGAGAGAGAGAGCATACTTAAGATCACACAGGGCATCAGATAAGACAGGAGAAATACACCAGATAGGACAGACTGACCCTAGCCCCCCGGCACATAGACTATTGCAGCATAGATACTGGGGATTGAGACAGCGAGGGTCGGGGGACACTGTGGCCTCGTCCGACGATACCCCTGGACAAGGCCAACCAGGCAGGATATAACCCCACCCACATTACCAAAACACAGGCCCTACTGTACACCACCAGAGTGATATCAACAGACCACCAACTTACTACCCTGAGACAAGGCTGAGTATAGCCCCCACAAAGATTTCTGCCACCACACGAGCCCGAGGGTGTGTAACACCGGACAAGAAGATAACGTAAGTGACTCAATGCACTCAAGCCGAGTATAGCGGACAAATCCTGGCAAGACTTGATGAACCCCTCCTATGAGAGAGCACTAGCAAACCAGTGACTCAACCCTCGTAATAAGGTCAGAGGCAGAGAATCCCAGTGGAGAGCCGGCCAGGCAGAGACAGAAAAGGTATTTCGTCACTCCAGTGCCTTGCCGTTCCCCTTTGCACCCCTGGGCCAGACTACACTCAATCATAGGACCTACTGAAGAGAAGAGTCTTCAGTAAAGACTTAAAGGTTGAGACAGAGTCTGCGTCTCTCACATGGATGAGCAGACCATTCCATAAAAGTTGAGCTCTATAGGAGAAAGACCTGCCTCCAGCTGTTTGCTTAGAAATTCTATGAACAATAAGGAGACCTGAGTCTCGTAACCGTAGCGTATATGTAGGTATGTACGGCAGGACCAAATCGGAGCGATAGGTAGGAGCAAGTCCATGTAATGCTTTGTAGGTTACAAGTAAAACCTTGAAATCAGCCCAGGCCTTAACAAGAAGCCAGAGGCTAGAACTGGAGTGATATTATATAATTTTGGGGTTGTAGTCAAGATTCTAGCAGCCGTATTTAGCTGACGTTAATTTAGTGCTTTATCCAGGTATCCGGAGAGTAGATCATTGCAATAGTCTAATCTAGAAGTGACAAAAGCATGGATTAGCTTTTCTGCATTATTTTGAGACAAAAATTATCAGATTTTGTAATGCTACAAAACTGCTCTTGTAATATTTTGATATGTTTGTCAAAAGAAAGATCTGGGTCCAGAGTAACGCCGAGGTCTTTTAGTTTTATTTTAGACGACGATAACCATCAAGTTTAATTGTCAGATCAAACAGCAGATCTCTCTGTTTTGAAAGATTTACGCCATCCACTTACTTATGTCTGAAACACAGGCTTCCAGGTTAGGCAATTTTGGGGCTTCACCATGTGTCATCGAAACAGTATAGCTGTGTGTCATCTGCATAGCAGTGAAAGTTGACATTGTGTTTCCATATGATATCACCAAGAGG
This sequence comes from Salvelinus alpinus, assembly GCF_045679555.1. NCBI lineage: Eukaryota > Metazoa > Chordata > Actinopteri > Salmoniformes > Salmonidae > Salvelinus > Salvelinus alpinus. Next base: position 48,697,589 of record NC_092100.1, read on the forward strand.
TAGCATATATAGTGAAAACAATAGAACCTAGAGCAACACCGAAACTTACCATTGATTTGTCAGAGGACAAACCATAACCAGGGAGGATCTGATATCTTTCCGACAGATAAGATCTAAACCAGGCAAGATCTTGTCTGCATAGACAAATTTGGGTTTCCATTCTCTCCAAAAGAATGTGGTGATTGACTGTGTCAAAAGCAGCACTAAAGTCTACGAGCACAAGGACAGATGCAGAGCCTTGGACTGACGCCATTAAAAGTAATTTACCACATTCACGATTTTGGTCTCAGTACAATGACGGGGTCTAAAACCAGACTGGAGTGTTTTGTATACATTATTTGTCTTCAGGAAGGCAGTGAGTTGCTGAGTAAAATCTTTATTTTTTATTTTTTTAAGAATGGGAGATTCGATATAGGCCTATAATTTTGTATTTTTTCCAGGTCAAGGTTTGGCTTTTTCAGGAGAGTCTTCATTACTGCCACTTTTAGTAAGTTTGGTACACATCCAGAGGATAGGGGGCCGTTTATTATGTTCAACATATTAGGGCTAAGCACAGGAAGTAGCTCTTTCAATAGTTTAGTTGGAATAGGTCCAGTAGGCAGCTGGAAGGTTTAGAGGCCATGACTATTTTGTGAATGTGTCAAGAGATACATGATTAAAAAACTTGAGTGTCTCCAAGTAGGCTATTAATGTGCAATAACCAGGCTCACACCTATTTTACTAGTCAGGTCACACTAGGATTTGACCCTACTTATTACTGAAGTTTTTATTTGTAATTTATTTAATTATTTTAAAATAATGACACCACACAGCTCACTGTTGATTTACAGTAAAATTACTGTAAAAAAAAGTGACCGTCAAAGTACAGTATCTTGGCAACATTCTCTCCAATATAAAAGTTTATAGATGCGGCCATTGGCTCTGCTATCCCAGTTTGCTGTGGTGAGGTAATTGACGCTGTACAATGTTTCCCAAGTGGCCCTGACCCATTATCACCTTCGTTATTAGAAAATGGGACTTGGCAGCTAGTTCTAACACAAAAGAAAACCAACAAGCCACACTGTCACAACAACAATTTATTTAGTGATAACAAGCCAGGAAGACAAGGAAGAACATCCAATTATAATAATGTAACTTCATCTAAGGAGCTGGTGTTTTGTAAGTTAACATTGAATGAACATTGGTCTTTCTCTGAGAGTACTGTATTGTACTTGACTACTTGGACCAAAACAAAGTGTCACTCACAATATTGCCAAGAAATGTATGATTGCTCAATAAGATCTAAAAGTTCAGCAAAGATTTAAAAAAACATCATAGGATTTCAGTAGAGGAGAATCTAGAGACACGTTTCCTAGTCCACACCTGGGTGGTTTACGTACCAGGAAAAATCATAATTCACATGTCATACATCAGAGAGTCTACAGTCCAACATAAGCACAACCAAGAGCTTTTAGTGTGTTTGGTTTTCTGTAACTTTGAGACGACTTTGTTCATTATAAATGGTGTTGTGCACTTAAAGCAGAAACTCATTTGGTTCTGTTGTGTGAGATTGTGCAGAAGTCAGGGTGAAAGGTTTTAGCGAGAGAATCCAATTCCTATTCGGCCTTCAACAGTTTGAATATAAGAGCTTTATCAAGATGACATATCATCGTTAGAATAAGGCTCTGCTAAACTGCTTTCACATTTCACCCATTGAGTACCACCAAGTTAAAGCTGGAATCCTTAATTGAAATAATAACAAAGCAAGCACCCCACCTCTGTTTTGATAAAAAAAAGCTGAGGGATGGAGCTGTAACCACTCTCAAATTCATAGACAGAGCCATGAATGCAAGGACTGACCACTCATGATAGGACAATTATAGCTTTAACCATGTTTTGTGGCTATACAGTGTTTGTTTATGTTAACATAGTTTACAAACATTAGTGGAAAACAAGCTTATATTTTGGGTTCTGATGAGGTAAGACAGTTGAACTAAGCTCATGAGGCATTTACAAGTTATATTTTTTAAGAATCAATGGGTACATATAATCAATGTGTAAGTCCAAAAATGGATGTAACAACTAAGAATTCTAGCTTTAAGTTACTGTACAGTATGTTATTCAATACTCGCAGTGCATGTTTGAGGGCATGAGTCCGGTTATGAAACGGTTCTCCACCTGTTGAATACTACTACTACAGTACGTTCCTTTTAGGACAGTAATATATGGTTCCATTAAATATGATTGATATTTCTGTAACTGATATCTTTCCCATAAAATACAGGAACACAAACATTTTGGATTTCTCATAAATCATGTAATGTGATTTAACAAAAATGATTTGATTTCCATAAATGGGTCTTTGAAAAAAATCTAATATGCCTAGGAGAATCCGGACAGGAACTACAATCCACACAATAACTAATATTGTCAGAAATACATAGATTAGCCTCAATCATTCTGAATCGGAATCCTTGAAGAGATGAGTGTTGGAATACATGAGGAGAGCTTTCTTTGGCTTCTAATAGTAATGGTTTGAGGTAGGATTCCGATGTTTACCACTCAAACTTGGAGCAAATGTGCAGTTATTGTTTTACATGCTGTATTTGCTGTCGTCCTTATCTCAACTAACACTAGCTGAACCGTACAAGCAACACCTACAGTAGTTCAACCCAATGGTAACTTGAAACTATTCTTAAGTGTTTTCAACCCATACCGTCCATTGAGAATGTTATTTTTCTAAAAATCACTTTACCTCTTTAACCCCCAGCTCTTATATGATTTTTCTCCTGAGCTGAATATCTTGCATTGTATCCTTCTGATTTGGGTGAATGCACTTTGAGGAGAAGTTGCTCCCTCAACAAAGTTATACCATATGTTATGATATTACATTTCCATGAAATCAGAATTTAAGCCATGATCAAGAAGGGCAACCAGCAATTGCTCTGAAAAAAAAAAAAACTAGTTACAATTCCATGAAAGACCACTATTTAACACAAATTAATACTGGTGGCATGTTTTCATCTGGGAGTGATCATCCATTTTAGCTTTAGCCTGACCATGATGACAAATAGCCATTTTCTTTCCCCTTGTCTCAGTGTTTTTCCACCGCCCCATGCAACAACAGTGGAAACTTGAACTTCTCGCATGGTGCGAATTACTCATAAATTTGATGAATGCTGCTTCAGCTTAATGCATATAACCCTTATCATACTGTTCCCAGATGTTCTCTCTAAACCACATAGTCTTGCCTCTACTGATTTAGGCAAAAAAGATTTGCCTTTCACAAATAAATGTCAAGAGAGAAGAGCATTATTCTCTTTACGCAAACCTTAAAAGGTTCAATCAAAATACCACAAGAATCAGACCTTCCCTGAATCATGAGCACAGTACAATTTAGCATTGACATTTGACTTTTAAAGTAAAAAGTGAAGTTTCGTAAGCAGGCATCCATGAAATGAAGATACCCTATGTTCTTTTGTGGATGCAGTCGACCCAGCCCATGATGACTCATTCACCCTCTTTGGCCCAAAATATGAATCCCTAGAGAGGCTCTGGTCTCCCTTGTCATTCCTGGGCTAAATCAGGACCAGTACTACTCCCCTGATTACACACTCATTCATCTCACTTCACACACTCGCTGACATTTTATTTTCAGAATTCTCCATTGGAATGCTATAAGAGCTTGTCAGGTTTGAACTTTTGGGAATATGATATGCACATACCCAGTGTCCAAAACAGGACAGCACCTTCAGCGTGTCTATTTTTCTGGCATATTACGAACATTGTGATATTTCTATGTACTTTACGTACAAGTGTAAATCAGATACGCATGTTCATTTGTCAGAACACTCTAAATACAGGAAAATGCTGCAGTTGTTGTGGGCAGCTGTACTGTCCACACACTGAAGTTTGGTTGCTACTCACGAAGATACAATAGACGGAAGCCTCCAAGTGGGTAAAATACTAGACCGATTTATGCAGCTCTGAGTGTGGGAAGAGAAGCATCATAATTATTACCTGAATGCACCCACTATGGAAAACAACAGAGCCAGTCATTCACAGGCGTCAGCAGTCTCCTCATTCAGAGCAGCAGGCTTGTAGGAGTCCCCTTAATGAGACTGGGTGCATGTCTTTGGCCAGCTCTGAAGTGTTATGGGTGGCTGCCATTCTCATGACGGGAGGCCACATCCCATACCAGCTGCTATTTTTCAAAATGAAAGAAATCCACAATTAATTACACAATTTTGCTAATCGTATTGCCGAGCTGGTTGCTCTCATCCACTCCTCCAAAGTATTAGTCCCATTGAGGAATGTTTACAAGTGAAAGGATAGCCAATTTGACCTCGGAACGAGCATTCATCAGGGCCTGAGAGGGAATGTGCAAATCTGGAGGAGCTAAGAAGGATCTCAAGGGGAGCAACAAGTTTTCGAAGACAAGTTGTCTGGGAACCTACACAATTCCTCTTTTCATCAGTCAACTTACCATAACTTGTGAGTTTAATGACTTAAATCTAATGCTGAAAGACAGTTTATGCCTCAGCAATGAATAGACTCCATATGGCCCACTACTCGGTACACAATACATCTAGTATACAGTATGCTGAAGAGTGTCACAGAGGTGGAGATGAAACAAACCTACCCTCGTGTATCAATTCCATTATATGTACAGTATGTCCTATGTTAGTCTGTCAAACAACAGATGCTGGTATCCAAAGCGACTTTCAGTAAAGTGAATGCATTCATTTTTAGCATGTCTACAGTATGTAATCCTTACAGGAATTGAACCCACTGCCTTTGCCAAGTCAACACCACAGTCTTACCAACTGGGCCATGTTCACACAATACATTGTACTGACTATTTTGCAGGGCACCTAGCGATCTGTGCAGTTCCATTACCTTGTCACTCAGTGACAGTGGTTTGGACAAGTTTGGACACTCAAAAAGTTAAATAAAAAATATATAATAAATAAATAAAATATATGAATAATAATATTATTGAATTTCTAAACACAATCCACCTGCAGTGAAGCTGCTCGACTATCCAAGACCCCCACCCCCATAGAAAACTTCCCCCATCCCCCCCTCCCCTCTGCGCCACCATCCCTGTCCAAGCCAACCAAACAACGACCAATAAAAAGAAAAAGAGATAAGAACAAAAGGAAAACAACAACAAAACAAAAATGTTAAACAAAATACTTTTTGTTTATTTTTGACTGTCATTTTATTGATTCAGTATCTGCGATGGTTGTATGCTCCAAATATTCAAAACGTTTTTTATTTAAAAAAAAATCTTTATTTCACCTTTATTTAACCAGGTAAGCTAGTTGAGAACAAGTTCTCATTTACAACTGCGACCTGGCCAAGATAAAGCAAAGCAGTGCGACAAAAAACAACAACACAGAGTTACATATGGAATAAACAAGCTTACAGTCAATAACACAATAGAAAAAAAGAAAGTCTGTATACAGTGAGTGCAAATGGCATGAGGAGGTAGGCAATAAATAGGCCATAGTAGCGAAGTAATTACAATTTAGCAGATTAACACTGGAGTGATAAATGGGCAGATGATGATGTGCAAGTAGAGATACTGGTGTGCAAAAGAGCAGAAAAGTAAATAAAAACAATATGGGGATGAGGTAGGTAGATTGGGTGGGCTATTTACAGATGGACTATGTACAGCTGCAGCGATCGGTTAGCTGCTCAGATAGCAGATGTTTAAAGTTAGTGAGGGAAATATAAGTCTCCAGCTTCAGCGATTTTTGCAATTCGTTCCAGTCACTGGCAGCAGAGAACTGGAAGGAAAGGCAGCCAAAGGAGGTGTTGGCTTTGGGGATGACCAGTGAGATATACCTGCTGGAGCGCGTGCTATGGGTGGGTGTTGTTATCGTGACCAGTGAGCTAAGATAAGGCGGAGCTTTACCTAGCATAGACTTATAGATGACCTGGAGCCAGTGGGTCTGGCGACGAATATGTAGCGAGGGCCAGCCGACTAGAGCATACAGGTCGCAGTGGTGGGTGGTATAAGGGGCTTTGGTAACAAAACGGCTGGCACTGTGATAGAATGCATCCAGTTTGATGAGTAGAGTATTGGAAGCTATTTTGTAGATGACATTGCCGAAGTCGAGGATCGGTAGGATAGTCAGTTATACTAGGGTAAGTTTGGTGGCGTGAGTGAAGGAGGCTTTGTTGCGAAATAGAAAGCTGATTCTAGATTTGATTTTGGATTGGAGATGTTTAATATGAGTCTGGAAGGAGAGTTTACAGTCTAGCCAGACACCTAGGTATTTGTAGTTGTCCACATATTCTATGTCAGAACCGTCCAGGGTAGTGATGCTAGTCGCGCGGGCGGGTGCGGGCAGCGAATGGTTGAAAAGCATGCATTCGGTTTTACTAGCGTTTAAGAGCAGTTGGAGGCTACGAAAGGAGTGTTGTATGGCAAGAATTCTGTACAACAATTTCAACTGAAAAGCAGGAAGTGTTGAATCTTGTGTCATTTTGTATATCAGCTCCTACACCCAATGCCATGGAATCGGTACATAAAACGTCTCTTCCCAGCTATTTTGCAATCTGAATGGTGCAGCTGTCAACATCTAGGTCCTTAAATGAAACTGGTATTCAGTGCCTTCAGAAAGTATTCACACCCCTGTAAAAACAACGTTTATTTTTGTCATCTGAAGAAGGGGGGCGGTGGATGGGCTGCCCCCCTCCCCATTTTTTATTTTTTTAAATAAACAATTATTCACACCCCTTTACTTTTTCCACATTTTGTTGTGTTACAGCCTGAATTGAATATTTATTAAATCCAGATTTTTTTGTTACTGGCCTACACACAATACCCCATAATGTCAAATTGGAATTATGTTTAATTTAATTTAATTAATTCAAATTGAAAAGCTGAAATGTCTTGAGCCAATAACTATTCAACCCCTTTGTTATGGCAAGACTAAATATTTCAGGAGTTAAAACATTTGCTTAACAAGTCACATAATAAGTTGCATGGACTCACTCTGTGTGCAATAATAGTGTTTAACATGATTGTTGAATGACTACATCATCTCTGTACTCCACACATATAATTATCTGTACGGTCCCTCAGTCGAGCAGTGAATTTCAAACACGTATGTGACCGACCGGCTCTATTAAGTCTTATGTAGCAAAATTTAAAATGTTTTTTTTTTACATTGGATAAAAGCAGACTCAGAGCTAGAAAATGGTATATCAAACACTACAGTTGAGGAACAATGGGAAAGTAATTCTGCTTTGAAAGTTGATAAACTTGTAACCTCACTTTTGAGAAAGTCCCTTAAATGACCTTAAATGTTTTGGTACCTACGGGAGAGCTCTTCTTTGTCTACACCCATTCAGCATCGTTCACACCCTCTTAAGCTTTAGCCCCACCCATCTCTTTAAGGATTCACATGTGAGGCTATGTACTAAACAACCAAAGATTTCAAGACTAAAGGCTGGTTTATACTACGTGTGTGTTTGTATATTTAATCTGGAGTGCCAGACTGTGCTCTGGGCGTTCGTAAACTCAGTGCGTTGTCAGATTGTCCGTTCGTAAATTCAGAGCGTTTTGGTCTTGGAGCGTTCAGAGTGCACACTGGACGCTCTGGCCGAGGAGTAGGGTTGATCCAAGCCTGCTAGCTACTTCCAGACACATAACGAGAGAACACCCCACTCTGACCATTTTACTCGCCCTAGCAGAGCTGGTTAGGCTGTTTTTATGTTATCCAGAGCGTTGGTGACTGCAACTGTGCCGCTGGCAACAATTTAATTACGCTTTCTTGCCAGTGTTTACTGGCACCGGCCATATTCAATGAGTTTCAACGCATTTTGATTTTGAAGTTTACATTCAGATGGCGCTCCTGTGAAGTAGTGACGGGTGACATACACCTAGTTTCCTGAAACGAATCACAAATAGACCGGTATTTATTGTATCTCTCCATGGTTGAAGGATCTTGTCTATTTCTCCAAATGTTTGATTGAAATTCATTGTGGAGAGCTCATTTATTCCTTCTGTGATATGATTACCAAGTATCTACTTCACCGTTAGCCCATTCCATAGGTAAACTGCAGGGTAATGTAAAAGTTGTGTATTTTAAAGATCCAATACGTAATATGGTACACTTATCAAAATTGGGTTTTAGGCCAGAAAAGGTAAGTTAAGACTCCTGGATGCTGGCCTTCTAGGCAGAGTTGCAAAGAAAAAGCCATATCTCAGACTGGCCAATAAAAAGAAAAGATGTGCAAAAGAACACATACACTGGACAGAGGAACTCTGCCTAGAAGGCCAGCATCCCGGAGTCGTCTCTTCACTGTTGACGTTGAGACTGGTGTTTTGCGGGTACTATTTAATGAAGCTGCCAGTTGAGGACTTGTGAGGTGTCTGTTTCTCAAACTAGACATTCTAACGTACTTGTCCTCTTGCTCAGTTGTGCACAGGGGCCTCCCACTCCTCTTTATATTCTGGTTAAAGCCAGTTTGCGCTGTTCTGTGAAGGGAGTAGTACACAGCGCTGTATGAGATCTTCAGCTTCTTGGCAATTTCTCACATGGAATAGCCTTCATTTCTCAGAACAAGAATAGACTGACGAGTTTCAGAAGAAAGTTCTTTATTTCTGTCCATTTTGAGCCTGTAATCGAACCCACATGCTGATGCTGCAGAGACTCAACTAGTCTAAAGAAGGCCAGTTTTATTGCTTCTTTAAATCAGCACAGCAGATTTCAGCTAAGCTAACATAATTTCAGAAGGGTTTTCTAATGATCAATTAGCCTTTTTGAAATTATAAACTTGGTTTAGCTAACACAACGTGCCACTGGAACATAGGAAAGATGGTTGCTGATAAATTTAGATATTCCATTAAAAAATAAGCTGATTCCAGCTACGATAGTCATTTACACCATTAACTTGTTTACACTGTATTTCTGATCAATTTGATGTTATTTTAATGGACCAAAAATGTGCTTTTCTTTCAAAAACAAGGACATTTCTAAGTGACCCCAAACTTTTGAATGGTAGTGTAGGTCTCCATAGCCTTGGCCTCCGGCCCCGACAGAGAATACAGTCATCCCCGGGGCAGTGTGGTGCCTGGAAGAAGGTCGATCTCACAGTCATAGGGTCGGTGTGGAGGAAGTGAAGTTGCCCGGGTCCCGGTACTCCGCGGGTACACCGCGGGAATGGCAGAGGTCCGGGGCAATTTCCGAGCCCATAGGAAGACGTCCCAGGGCAGGCTGCGCTGACTTCAGGCAGTGGGCGTGGCAGAACGGGCTCCATCCCATAATGGCACCAGCAGTCCAGTCTGAGGGCATTGTGTCACTGGAGCCAAGAGAATCCCAATACCACAGGAACCTGAGGAGACTTAATCAGCATAAATTGGATTGCCTCGCTGTGGTTCCGTGACACTCGTAGGTTGATAGGAGTGGTATTATGAGTGACCCGGCCTATAGAGCACCCATCCAGCGCTCTAACGTCCTTGAGAATGGAGAGGGGCTGAGTGAGGATGCCCAGCTCGGACACCAGGGTAGAATCCAAAAACCTCTCATCGGCCCCAGAGTTGATGAGTACCTGGAGTGATTTTGAATGGTTCCCCCACAGCAGGATGACATGGAAAAGGGTGCGAGTAAGGGGAGAGGAATAGTTCACGGTATGGCCCACCAGAGTACTTGCCCCTTCTTGATGAGCCTGGGTTTTTAATGGGCAGGTAGTTACAAAATGTCCCATAGCTCCACAATATAGACAGCTCTGTGTGTGGAGTCGGCGTAAGCTCTCTGTCGGAGTCAATCTAGCCCTGCCCAGGTGTGCATGGACTCCGAAGGAGGCGAGTCGGCAGCCCTCTGTGATTCCCGAGAGAACTTGGGTGACGTTGGGTTCACTCAGACATGTAGACTTCGGGGGTCGCCAAAATTCTTCGGAGGCGAGGTGGGAATTAAGGGCGAATGAAGGCGATAGGGCACAGATTCCCTCTACCTCCTACGTTCTCGAAGCTGCCTATCAATCCGGATGGTCAAGGCTATTAGGAAGTCAAGGTCCAGGGGCAGCTCCCAGGCTGCGAGCTCATCTTTGATGACCTCCGATAATCCGTGAAGGAACATGTCAAACAATGCTTCCGGGTTCCAGGCACTCTCAGCCGCCAACGTGCAAAAATCAACCGCGTAGTCTGCCACACTACAGGAGTCTTGATGTAGTTGTCTCTCCTGGACAACGGAGAACCAAACACCTTCGGAAATTCCACCTCGAACTCCTCCAGACTGAGGCAGACGGAGGACTGTTGCTCCCACATCAGCGTTACGATGTACGCTATCCTCAAGCGGTCTGAGGAGAACAAAAAAGGCTGCAGCTCGAGAATGAAGGAGCACTGGGAGAGAAAAGCTCGGCAGGTTCCAGAATCTCCAGCGTAGCGCTCCGGAGGAGGTAAGTGGGGTTCTCGGGATACTGGGGTAGGCTGGGAGATTACTAGTGTGACCCGCTACCCAGTAGGGAATCCGCGGAATTGCCCCAGCAATGTATCGAACGCCTGGTCTCGGCATTCTGCCAGGGTATGGAGTCCCTCCATAAGACATTGCAGTAACTCCTCTTGTCTTCCGATGGTGGCTCCTTGCAGGGAGACAGAATTGTGGAGCTGGTCTGAGTCTGCTGGGTCAGTCATGGCCAGTTTGTACTATCAGAACTCAGGATAAGACCCAGATGCAGAGTCACATATGTTTATTGACACAAACAGGGGGCAGGCAAAATACAGGTCAAAGGCAGGCAGAGGTCCGTAATCCAGGGCAGAGTCAACAAGGTACAGAACAGCAGGCAGGCTCAGGGTCAGGACAGGCAGAGGTTCGTAAACAGGTCAGAGTCAGGCAGGTACAGAACGGCAGGCAGGCTCGGGGTCAGGGCAGGCAGAATGGTCAGAACTGGGGAAACTAGGGAACAGAACTTGAGAAAGCAGGGAGACGGGAAAACATGCTGGTAAGACCTGACAAGACAAGACTAACTGGCAACAGACAAACAGAGAAAACAGGTATAAATACACTGGGGATAATGAGGAAGATGGGCGACACCTGGAGGGGGGTGGAGACAACCACAAAGACAGGTGAAAAAGATCAGGGTGTGACACTGAATAAGAGTAGGCCTATAGTGTGTGATGTCTGAATAGATAATGACCCGGACAGTTTTCCTGGTTGAGTGTCTATGTACAGTACGTAACATAAAGTGAGTGTAGCCTTAATTTTCAGGATGATAATTGTAATCCATAGTATCAACATCATAGCTCCAGTAAACATCATATTCATAGAAAAACACATACCAGCATTTCCATAGCAATTGACGTTTCACATGACTATAAAAGAGATTTCATTTCTATAGAGACGCCTTCACTACAGTACAAATGTATCTCGTACAAGATGGTATTCCCCAATGTCGGTGTTCTGATCTCTTCCCATTGCTTGTTGTAAACCGGCATTGCTTGATTATGCAATAGGCTACAGTAAATCCAGAAAGTACAGCTAAAATGGGATATGTGTCACATAATTGTATTCCATGGTGACAAATGACCATTTAATGACTGGAGGACCTAATTGCGCTGGCAAACTCACTCCCCCACTTGCCACAACAGTGGCCACACTGTAAAACCAAGGAAGACGGATGTATTTTCATTGGCCTTGACACTATCTTTTAATAGAGGCTTGTCTTTTTCTCTAACACAATACATGGTTCCCATTCGTAACCATGCTGGGTTTTGTATTTCTTCATTCAGTCTGTGAAATAACTACATTAGCTCACCATGCTCCATGACAATTCTAACAAGCTATTTCTTTTAAATACCACCTGAAACCACCAGCAACAGAATCTATTGAATCAGCAGGTCCATATTAATCCATGGTTGTGCTTGTGAAATAAGTTCAATTAAAGCCTTTTCTGTTATGTCCAATGAACACACAGGCGGCAGTGTCTCCGGTGTAGTAGCATGCCAACTATTATCAATATTGAGACATAAAAAAACTAAAAAGGTAATAGATTGCAAATATATTTTTTATCCCCTAGTCATGAGAAGCATCCCAAAGTCAGTGCCCTGTTCATATCCAGTATAACGTCTTAATTGTGCCCAGTTATGAAATGCAGTCTAAAATACATCAACACTGAATAATTAATCATTTCTGGCCTCACAAAGCCTGTTCTTCGAAATATGCTGTTTTCCAATGAATATTGCTCGGATCTGGCACAACACGGATTTCATTTTAATTTTTTTAACACCGATGTGATTAAACTATGATACAGACGGAAGTCCCGTCATTCTCTGCAGCTTTGCTATTTCAAGTCTGAATGGTAATAATAAACAAGCGTAAATAATAAATATGCATAAGTTCATAGATGCTCTGGAGTGCTTTGGTTTTAATTAAAATAGGAGCATCAATCACCGGCAAAATTACACCTGTGTGTCTCTGTAATTACTTACAGGGGTTCCAGGGCTTGAACTGATGTAAGTAATGTTACTGCTATAATATCCTCAGGCACCCCTGAGTGAAAGTAATGATGATCCCATGTTTTACACTTGAAAATTGAAAAGCATGATAAAGAATATTCCGAATATCCTGTACTGTTCCATCCAACCTCCCAGCTAGCATATTTGGTTCTTTGGAAGTTGTGGGAATGTATGTTTTTGGTTTCCCATTGGTTCTGGGAACGAAGCCATATGTTTCCTGATCGGTCAAACTGAATGTTTTTTAAATGTTCTGTGAAAGGAAGTGAACATTTAGCCTGTTCTGGGAATGTTCATTTTTATATTGAAGGGAAGTTCTGAGACTATTTTACTATGGTTCCCTGAAAGTTTTCTTGGGAGGTTTTATTAACGTTCTGAGAACGGCTACTTTAAGGTAATTAAATAATGTTCTGAGAACATGCTTCAATAAGACTTTTAATAACACTGCTAGCTTAGTTTGGGTTAACTGTTTTGAACTCCAAGCACAGACAGGACACATGGAAATGTGTTTGCTTCGGTATTAATCATGCAAACACATTTATTTTTTATTGAGGCAGTGTCAGTGAGATTTGAACTTATGATCTTCTGTCGTTTATTCATAGTATTAGTCCACTACGCCACCAGGATGGCATGCCATGTTTTTTTTAACTCATACAAAGCTGTTTTTAGTCTCTTCAAACAAACCCCCTTTCAAAGGAAACAAGCACTCATTAAGATCAGGTGTGGTCAATTAGTGGGCGCGGGCCAACACACCTGAACACACTTAACAAGATAGAGGATATAGGTTTTGTTGTCACTGAGAGCGAAATGTATATGTTTTTAAATAACATTCTTAGAACGTTCTTTGAACGTTACTAATGTTTCCTTGTAGTTTTTATGAAACATTTTCTTAACGTTCTGAGAACATGACTTTAAATAGATCTATGAGGAAACCTGTAGAAAAGGTTATGCTGAAGTACTAACATTCCCACATAGAACGTTGTTTCTTAACATTCTCAGAACAATCTGAGAACATTACTTTAAATAGAACCATGAAAAAACCTGTACGAAACGTTATGCTGAAGTACTGAAATTCCCACGTAAGAAACATATGGTTCTCAGAACGCTATGTGCTAGCTGGGTATCCTGCACCATTCCCAGAACTTTATGGTAAAGTTATATGCAAAATAACCATAGGACAACCACGCTCTCGCGAAGCTCTACATGGTTCTCAGAACGTTATGTGCTAGCTGGGCTACATGTCTCTCATGGAATGTATTATTGGTTTGAGAGCATACATAATATATAGCTGGAAATGTCAACGCTGTGGAAGGATACCATTGGATACCGTCGAGACATATTTCATTCATTACACGTCTCTGGCTGCTACATTGCTATAGCCCAGTCCACCTCTGACAATCAACATCAGTGAGCTGTGCATCTAAAGGCATGTACTTGGAACTATATCCTATAGAGGCCCAACAATGGCTACCCAGAGCCCGAAAGTCTGCCATCGGGGAAAATGAATAACTACTACTAGATAATTCCGCCTGTATGTGTGAGGGTTGTGAACTGAGGGGAAATTCGTCTCACGGTTCCCGGAAGATTTCACTCTGAAACAAGGGCTGGCTCAAAGTTTGGTCTTGTCAGTCACCTTTCAGATGACTGAAAAGAGAAAGCAGTACTCCCAACCAGCCAAGTCACTGAGCACAGAGCATCCTCTTCCCATCGCTTGTCTCTGCCATGGAGACAGGGATGCAAGCTGGAGGTGGAGAGGGATTTTCTTCTGAATTTACAAAAGAACCAAGCTTGGTGCCCATTGAAACACTCACAATGCCTGTGTTAGCATTATATGCTTTTGTCACAGTTGTATTTTATGCTATACTAATGTAGGAAGTTAAAATACTGCTCTTCTAAGTTTATACATACATTCTGAATGAAGTAGCACTGGTTTTCAAAAGATTTCATGATTTGTCGATAGATAACATTTTGATGAAATTAAACTGTATTGCTCAAAGTTGAAACTGCTTTTAAATTAATCATATTGCAAAAACAATTGAGTCTTTGGCCTTCAGCTATTGCAATATGTTGCTCTAGTTAGTCTTCCCTTATTCTGAACGAATAAAAGTACAGTCTGGAGCATCTCTAGAGCATGATCATCAGAGTGGAATGTAACACTGCACTCACACAGGCGTTTTATTCCAATTCCATCAGATAATATTTTATTTCTTATACTGAACAAAAATATTAACTCAACATGCAACAATTTCAACGAAATCAGTCAATTGAAATTTGAGCCAGACCCAGCCAATCAGAATGAGTTTTTCCCCACAAAAGGGCTTTATTACGACATAAATACTCCTCGGATTCATCAGCTGTCCAGGTGACTGGTCTCAGATGATCCCGCAGGTGAAGAAGCTGGATGGTGGAGGTCCATGGCTGGCATGGTTACACGTGCTCTGCGGTTGTGAGGCCGGTTGGACGTATGTTGGAGGCGGCTTATGGTAGAGAAATTAACATTCAATGCTCTGGCAACAGCTCTGGTGGACATTCCTGCAGTCAGTATGCCAATTGCATGCTCTGTGGCATTATGAAACGTGACAAAACTGCACATTTTAGAGTGGCCTTTTACTGTCCCTGACACAAGGTGCACCTGTGTAATGATCATGCTGTTTAATCAGCTTCCTGATATGCCACACCTGTCAGGTGGATGGATTATCTTGACAAAGGAGAAATACTCATTAACAGGGATGTAAACAAATTTGTGCAATTATTTGGGGTGAAATCAACTTTTTGTGAGTATTGAACATTTCTGGAATCTTTTATTTCAGCTCATGAAACATGGGACCATGCTGAATTTATATTTTTGTTCAGTATACTGTATACAGTGCCTTCAGACCACTTGACTTTTTCCACATTGTGTTAAGTTACAACCTTATTCTAAAATTGATTAAATAAAACATTTTCCTCAGCATTCTACACACAATTCCCCAGAATGACAAAGCAAAAACAGGTTTTTAGAAATGTTTCCAAATGTATTAAAAATAAGGAACAGAAATATCTTATTTACATAAGTATTCAGATCCTTTGCTATGAGACTCTAAATTGAGCTCAGGTGCATCCTGTTTCCATTGATCATCCTTGAGATGTTTCTACAACTTGATTGGAGTCCACATGTGGTAAATTCAATTGATTGGACATTATTTGGAAAGGCACACACCTGTCTATATAAGGTCCCACAGTTGACAGTGCAGGTCAGAGCAAAAACCAAGCCATGAGGTCGAAGGAATTGTCTGTAGAGCTCAGAGACAGGATTGTGTCCAGGCACAGCTCTGGGTAAGGGTACCAAAATATTTCTGCATCATTGAAGGTCTCCAAGATCACAGTGGTCTCCATCATTCTTAAATGGAAGAAGTTTGGAACCACCAACACTCTTCCTGGAGCTGGCTGCCCGGCCAAACTGCGCAATCAGGGAGAAGGGCCTTGGTCAGAGAGGTGACCAAGAACCCGATGGTCACTCTGACAGACCTCTAGAGTTCCTCTGTGGAGATTGTCCAGAAGGACAACCATCTCTGCAGCACTCCACCAATCAGGACTTTATGGTAGAGTGGCCAGATGTAAGACCCTCCTCAGTAAAAGGCATATGACAGCCCACTTTGCCAAAAGGTATCTAAAGACTCTCTGTTACGGATACAAGTGTTCTGTGTGTATCCTGTGTGTATTTCTTTTCTCTCCTTCTCCCCAATCTCACAGGTGACCATCATAATTCATAATTCATAATTCATAATATAATGTTCACTATTATAATTTGCGTGAGTTGTGTTACGGGTCCCATTACCATCCCCCCCAGACTGTCGAGCCAAAGGGATTCGTAACACTCTCAGACCATGAGAAACAAGATTTTCTGGTCTGATGAAACCAATATTGAACTCTTTGTCATGCTGTGGGGATGTTTTTCAGCAGTAGGGACTGGGAGACTAGTCAGGATCGAGGCAAAGATGAATGGAGCAAAGTACAGAGAGATTCTTGATGGAAACCTGCTCCAGAGTGCTCAGGATCTCAGACTGGGGTGAAGGTTCACCTTCCAACAGGACAATGACCCTAAGCACACAGCCAAGACAATGCAGGAGTGGCTTTGGGACAAGTCTCTGAATGTCCTTGAGTGGCCCAGCCAGAGCCCAGACTTGAAAAAGATTGAACATCTCTGGAGAGACCTGAAAATAGCTATGCAGCAACGCTCCCCATCCAACCTGACAGAGCTTGAGAGGATCTCCAGAGAAGAAGCTTGTGCCAAGCCTGTAGCGTCATACCTGAGAAGACTCGAGTCTGTAATCGCTGCCAAAGGTGCTTCAACACAATACTTTCTTTTTTTTAAAAGAAATTAGCAATTATTTCTAAAAACCTGTTTTTGCTTTGTCATTACGGGGTAATGTGTAGGTTGATGAGGGGGGAAAAACGATTTAAAAAACGATTTAATCCATTTTAGAATGAGGCTGTAACGTAACGAAATGTACTGTATTTAGCTAATACCCAACTCACATGCAGAGTGTTGAAGCCCTATGCATCATAAACCTGTCTACTCCTGGAGTAACTCCCTGTCAGAGTGACTGATTAGAGGGTTTTGCCGGAGGCCCTGGTCCAATGGGAGGTCAGGGGTGAGGGCTTAGGGGTCAGAGGGAGTGAGAGTGAATTTAGACATGAAGATACAACTTGAACCACAGAATAAGGCTACCTTCAAACCAAAATGCATGTTGGTTTGAATAGCTGCTTGAATAGCTTGCTCTCTCAAGAGCATTCAGTACCTCTATCCATTTCTCTACAGACTGGTCCAAGGACCTTCAGAGCCTTCTGACCAACTAGTGTACCTGCGATCTCTCCAGAGCACAGAGAAGTAAGCTCCGCTGGTGGTAATATACTTTATGCACTATGTAAACCTCCTTCACTGTGGCTGTCTGTTTGATGACATATAGCATATTATCCAGGGCCACTGGTTGGATTGGATTTACTGTACTCACTTCCAAAACTCATGCGCTCTCCCCCCACAAAGTCTCCCAGACTTCTATGAAAACAAACGTGTCCACCCCTCTATTCCCAGGTGAGTCTGCTGGGCCATGGAACTCTAGAGCAGCATATCAAAAAACCTGACACCCTGTTGTCAGCTATCGTTCCCTGAGGAAGGACGCAACTACCAAGGCTTTCAAATTGTCACATTTGGGGGATGACCACCAAATGCAATAAAGTTTTGTAAAAACTGTGTCATTTTTTAATTGATTACAAAACAATAACTGTTTCTTAGTCTGTCTCTTTTTTTCTAATTACTATGGTAACTTAAACATCTGACAACATGCAGACTTTATCCATCAAGACAACACTTAGAGCTTATGATTCAAAAAGGTCAAAAATCAATGCAAGTCTCATATCCAGGGTGAATAAATGTTTATTCATGTAGAAAGGACATCACACAGGTGTGCCAACTAAAATATTTATCCCAGACAAGACTGAAGAATAGGACAAATAGGCTGTGTTAAAATAGGCAGCCCAAGTCTGAGCTTTTTTCCCACAAATTGGTCTTTTGAGCAATCAGATCAGCTCTGAAAAAGAGCTGATGTGAAAAGATCTGCTGTGATTGGTCAAAATATCCAAATTGGGCTGCCTGTCCAAACGCAGCCAGGGACAAGTGAATATAAGTCAGTTCTTGTGTTTGTAGACGTTTCTATGAATTTGAGTGGTTACATACATTACATGTTAAATGGCTATGAGACCGAGGTAAAGATATTCTTGCTGTAATCAAAGGGAAGGTACCGCTGAAGGCCTCAGTATTCAGGCAGGCAGCTGATAATGAGATTACAATAAATGCATGATGTACCTTTCATCACCAAAGCCGTGTTAGCATTTACTGCAAGTTGCTGAACAATCCAACCATTTGTTAGTGTCATTGATATAAATGGGCAATTCTTCTACATTCTCATTGCTTGCTGTTTGGGGTTTTAGGCTGGATTTCTGTATAGCACTTTGTGACATCGGCTGATATAAAAAGGACTTTATAAATACATTTGATTGATTGATTCAAATACAATATCCAGTTCATAAGCATTGACTGTAATACCTCTTGGGTCCTTTGGTGGTCTGGCAGCTTGCTGCTCTCTAGTGATGTTACTCCCTCTCCAGCTGAAATGCAATAACAACAAAAACATGAATAACAGTAATCCTAGTCAGTCACTAACTTGGCTAATTAAAAGATCATGTAAAATGTGCACATTAGCCAAATGACACCCAATAATAATAATAGTCTATTTGCAGTGAAATTGGGATGGGCATTTGTCAAGCCAACTTTTTCTGTCACTAATTAATCAATGAACAAGCAGTCGAATTCAAAAGACACTAACAAGTCTCTAAAAAAGTCGCTTCAAATATATATTTTTATATTATTGTATATACAGTTGAAGTCGGAAATTCTCATACACCTTAGTCAAATACATTTAAACTCAGTTTTTCACAGTTCCTGACATTTAATCCTAGTAAACATTCCCTGTCTTAGGTCAGTTAGGTTCACCACTTTATTTTAAGAATGTGAAATGTCAGAATAATAGAGAGAATTATTTATTTCAGCTTTTATTTCTTTCATCACATTCCCAGTGGGTCAGACATTTACATACATTCAATTAGTATTTGGTAGCACTGCCTTTAAATTGTTTAAATTGGGTCAAATGTTTTGGGTAGCCTTCAACAAGCTTCCCACAATAAGTTGGGTGATTTTTGGCCCATTCCTCCTGACAGAGATGGTGTAACGGAGTCAGGTTTGTAGGCCTCCTTGCTCGCACAAGTTTTTTCAGTTCTGCCCACACATTTTCTATAGGATTGAGGTCAGGGCTTTGTGATGGCCACCCCAATACCTTGACTTTGTTGTCCTTAAGCCATTTTGCCACAACTTTGGAAGTCTGCTTGGGGTCATTGTCCATTTGGAGGACCCATTTGCGACCAAGCTTTAACTTCCTGACTGATGTCTTGAGATGTTGCTTCAATATATCCACAAAATTTTACTTCCTCATGATGCCATCTATTTTGTGAAGTGCACCAGTCCCTCCTGCAGCAAAGCACCCCCACAAGATGATGCTGCCATCCCCGTGCTTCACGGTTGGGATGGTGTTCTTCGGCTTGCAAGCCTCCCCCTTTATCCTCCAAACAGAACGATGGTCATTACGGCCAAACAGTTTTATTTTGTTTTCATCAGACCAGAGGACATTGCTCCAAAAAGTACGATCTTTGTCCCCATGTGTAGTTGCAAACCGTAGTCTTACTTTTTTTATGGCGGTTTTGGAACAGTGGCTTCTTCCTTGCTGAGCAGCCTTTCAGGTTATGTTGATATAGGACTCATTTTACTGTGGATATAGTTACTTTTGTACCTGTTTCCTCCAGCATCTTCACAAGGTCCTTTGCTGTTTCTCTGGGATTGATTTGCACTTTTTGCAACAAAGTACGTTCATCTCAAGGAGACAGAACGCGTCTCCTTCCTGAGCGGTAAGACGGCTGCGTGGTCCCATGGTGTTCATACTTGCGTACTATTGTTTGTACAGATGAACGTGGTACCTTCAGGCGTTTGGAAATTGCTCCCAAGGATGAACCAGACTTGTGGAGGTCTCCAATTTTTTTCTGAGGTCTTGGCTGATTTCTTTTGATTTTCCCCATGATGTCAAGCAAAGAGGCACTGAGTTTGAAGGTAGGCCTTGAAATACATCCACAGGTACACCTCCAATTGACTCGATTAGCCTATCAGAAGCTTCTAAAGCCATGACATCATTTTCTGGAATTTTCCAAGCTGTTTAAGGCACAGTCAACTTAGCGTATGTAAACTTCTGACCCACTGGAATTGTGATACAGTGAATTATAAGTTAAATAATCTGTCTGTAAACAATTGCTGGAAAAATTACTTGTGTCATGCACAAAGTAGATGTCCTAACCGACTTGCCAAAACTATAGTTTGTTAACAAGACATTTGTGGAGTGGTTGAAAAATGATTGTTAAAGACTCCAACGTAAGTGCATGTAAACTTCCGACTTCAACTGTACAAGGCGCACCTTTGGAACATCTACATTTTAAAAAGTCTAATAAATCACTTTTATATACACCATCACAATAATTCCATTATTTATTTTTGTCAGGTCTAAAGAAATTTCAGAAGAACAGAATATGAGTTAGCCTACTGTAGGCCTGTTATCTGGCTATGCTCCATGCCATAGACTGTAGGCTTGTTCATGTACCAGTTTGTGCCCAGTGGAAACTGGTACGACTAGACCGATTACATTTAAATCCATTATAATACAATGATTAGACTAGTTTTGTGTGATGACTTGACAATATGCCATTAGAAATGTAGATGGGGTTGCTAAAAATTCTGATAAATTCCCTCAATCCTCTACATTTTAAAAATTTCTCCTCCTAGACAGAGTTTTTCTTCATATTCGTTAATTTTCTTTACATATTATTCTATGTGCCCAATACAAGGTATCTAGTGACTAAATCAAGAAGCCAACACTCAGGAACAGCCTGCCTGTTATGTTCATTATAGTTGGAAAACCTGACCTGCACATAACATGAGCTAATTCCCCTCCTGCAGTCATTTCCTCTAAGCATTGTCCAGTGGTACCTCCTCTACACAGGGCACAACACGGGTCACCTCCAACTAAACTCAATGAAGATCGTTTTCACGGCAGATCGTTTTTCGACCCAACAGCATGAAATGCATCATACCAAACACAAAAAACTCACCGACTCTTGTTAGTATCTCCTCAGTTGGTTATTGCCCTTTTAATGTGACAGGGTTAACCAGTTGTTTCATAACAGTACAAGCCCTTGCCCTCCTCCACGTATACAGTATATTCTGAAGCAAAAACAACCGAGTCCTACATTTATTTTGCGAGTTCAAGTCATCATCTCGTGTGTACAGATATTGCCTTCCTGGGACTGGTTGGAAACACTGGCTGCGATTCCTTATTTACCAGCTGGAGTACAATCAGTAACGTTTCCCTGCTACTGAAATGTTGCAATGTTCCTTCCATTCAGAAATACTCCGGCCAATGTATTTGTCTTTTAACTGTAGTTAATGTCATTTAAAAACAATCCCGGTATAACTTCAACTTAAATTTGACCACTTCGTTTGTATTTCAGGGGCAGCTTTAGTGGAAAGACCAACACTGACTGACCTTTAGATTAGAGTCCTGTTTGAGTAATATATTCTGACACAGGGTTTATTTTTTTCAGTTGTGGTTCATTGATTGACAGATGAGGCAAAGGTCAACTCCAATTAATTCCTCAGGGAAATCTGGTGGGTTTTGGTCACTGTTTTGTTGAGAGAGAGCCTTTTCTCCAGGTCTGTTATGGCTTCACATTTAACCACACTGAACCAGATTGAAAGGATAATTATTCTATTATAATCCTGTGATGAGGTTTTCCACAGGCTCTCTGGGAACAGAGCTTTCGGCCATCATGTCATCAGGCTCAGGAACTCACCAGAGGTCTAACCATAAACTAAGGGGTCAGGGGGAAAACATACACATGCAAGGACATTAGTTTTCATGTGGCGTGCACACCAATAGTATAATGCACAGCAGTTCTAATCTTTTACAAACATTAAACACATTCTTTGTCCTGAAATAGATCAATTAATTGGATACTTTTTTTGAACATCTTGTTAACATTTAAACAATTAGAAAATAACAAAGAACAGAAATAAAGGATATTTATTTATTAATCTAAAAAAGACTATTGGATGAACTGTATTGATGGACAAGATAGTGTTTTAGGTTGGACTGTGGGTTTAGTTCCTCTATTATATTAAGCAGTAGTTATTCAAAGAGGCTATTGTATCACATTTGATCAAGGAACATGAATAGTGTATTAACTGTTCTGTGAAGGTCTCTTTGTTCTGCATTGATGCTTAATCTGGGTATGGGAGTCAGCCATCATACAGTGCCATACCTAAGACTGTTAATAATCAAGAATCAGGTCTGTGTCTTTCCTCAGATCCTCTTATATCCCATGAGTTATAATATTGTATCCACTGCGCCAGCAGCCCATGCCCCTCTTCATAAAGTATAACCATTACAGTTCCGCCATGGTGTCTCCCACAACAAATGTCTACCTGGGTGTCGTCTTATTACGGGACATTCAAATCTTTCATTGAATAAAGATGAAGGGAACGTTGAGGATGAGAAAAGACAGTAAAGTGTCTGAGGTGGGATTTACTGAGGTCTGTGTGATTTATGGTTACCCATAACAACCTGCTTAGGACTGTGTGGGTGGCGTGCGGCGTGTCAGAGGACAGCTCGCAAAAAGGCCCTTTCCACCGCCCCGTCAGGACAGAGTGCAAACACCATCTCACCTCTTCGTCGGCTGTATGAGAAGGTTTGAGGCTGTATGAGAAACACTTTTATAGTCCGAGCTGAGGGTGACAGGTAGCAGGCTTTTCCTGCACACGCACAAAAGAGCCTCAGTTGCCCGGGCAGCAAGAGGTGGAGGAAGGGGATGGGCTCTGTCCGTGTGGGTCCTGCTAAACGCAGCATTATTTTTACAAATGAAAGGCAAACCTCTGTGGACTATGGGTACTCAGCTCTTTCAAGCCCCATTAGTGTAACATCACAATTTGAATCATACCACAGCCAGTCAAGCTACTATATATGTGGTTTTGTATTAAGACTTCAGTGGAGGTTTCTTTAAAGAGGAAAATATTGTCAGCTCTTTGGACTGCATCCATAAGGAAGGGGAAGGGCACCATTTTTTGAATTTGCACCTTGTGGTTGCTCCCTGTAAAATAAAGTACTGTTATGAGGTTCAAAAACCTGAGGTAGCTGACAAGTGATGAAGGCCCACACACACCTGTGCCATACAGCTTTCCACTCTTTATGTCCTTAGGCGGTTCTAATGGCATTCCCAGACACTGTGACTATGTTGCATCATAATGATCCTGAACAAAATGCCATCCTTCAGAGCTGCTACTTTACAGCAGGGGTAGCCTGACATATGTTAACAGAATCCTCACCATCTGTCTCAATATGGCCGTCCGCCGCAGACTCCTCCATACTGCTATGCCCTGGGTTCTGCAGAGTCACACTGTGCCAACGGCTGTCAAACATCCACAGGGGCAGAACGGGTTCAACCTGTCTCTGACTTTCTTCCCTCTTCTCCTAGGTGTCATGTATTTCAGTAAGTGTGTCAATCTCTTCTCCAGTTGCCTCCATGGTTGCTCCTCGTCACCCACGGGCCATCCTCACCGCACACTCCTTCGTACGACTTACAAGGACTCCTCTAGTTACATGATTAATGAGCTTTTCAACACCCACAACACCCCAGCTTCTGTGTTTAGTGTATCATATACAACCTGCCCCGTGAGAAGTGACATTAGACAGTCAAATACTGAGGGTTTCGCAGGAGTATTTTTTATATAAGCCCCTGGCTGTTTGGGCATGTTTAAATATCTGTGAATTTGTGTGGCTGAAGTGGATTAGACTGTACAGCTCCGTGCCAACTGCAAACCATATGACACTGATCCACGAGCCAGGAGGATGCCATTGGGTTTCTGGGATGTGAGGCTGGCAGATTCCGGCCAGAGGAAATCAGCAGCAGCTAGGACAATAACCAAAGCACAGGGCATTCTTGCATGACTGGCACGCTCAGCTCTGCATCGGAGAGAGAAGGATGTTGGTCGGGAAAGATGCTAGACAGAGATGCTGGGGATTGTGGATGGAGAGCAGTGGGTAGATTGAATGAAATTAATGAATGGCTGGATGGAATAATGGCTGGGTGGAAATAGGTGAAGTAAACCACCTGTGTTGTCATGTCTGGCTCATTAGTCATTCGAACTTACTTTACTGTACTGGGAGCACAGGTCCCAGGGATTTTCTCTGAAGTTTTGCCCTGGGAAATAGAGGAGAAAAAGAAACATGACAAGGAAAAAGCAGACATATTACTCACAGAGTTAAACATCACATGAATCTTCACTTTCACAAGCGCCCTAATGGAACTGTTTGATGTCTATACTGCATGGCCTGATGGGAAGCTGCTTCTGACGTTCTCTGCCCAATAATTATTCCTCGGTGGCCACTCCTCTCTGCAGCTGTGGGCCACATGAACTCACATGAATCTGGCCCCTTACTGCCACATTTACATGGCAGGGATAAAAACAGACCAAACCTGGGGGGACGGGAACAAAAGGACCCGATCATTTCTAATACTGACTGAGTAGACACTACTGTATACATAACTTACATGGGTAGGTCCTGGACTTTAAAGCTACTTTGCTTTTTAATTCTATAAAATGTAGTGAATGACCCTCTCCCATAGCTAACATAGACCATGCCACAAACATCTGAACTGGATGTTCCCTAAATCACTGATGAATACGTTTGTAGCTAATAGAGAGAAGCCGCAGCTGACATGTAGTTCAAGTAGACCAGTACAGTACGTACAGTACAGCACAACCCCTCTCTCTCATATTGGACATGGAACTGTATTTGTTGCTGGTGGTGAGGTCTCTATTCTAATATAGGCATAACTGGAGAAGTCTGCCGTTCTCATGAAGAATCTAAACCAGCTGTCTCAATTAAAAAATGTCAGGTCCCCCCAACATTTATGGTCCCAGTCCAACCCCAGATTATGCTCTAAACACCATTAATCTTATATGGTCACACTAATCATAAAGCTGCTGGACCTTCCAGACTTCATCAAGTCACACTCATTTAGTCTTGACATTATACCTTCATTACACATCTAACACAGCAGATATGTAAGAATCTTTATCCTGCTTCCATACCATCATGGCATTTGTTAACGGATTAGTTAAAACCGCATTCCAGCCGGTGTCTATTCCACAAGTTACCACCGGCTAAATCTATGACTTTAAAATGCCTATTTACTTTGACTGTGCAATCCATTGTCTCATCAGCCCAGCTAGGCAATTTATAAACTTGATCTCCACTATAAAAGGCATCTAGACATTATCTCCCATTTCTTTTAGGCTAACATTGATTTTTCAACAGCTGAGATTTGTATAAACCTTGATGTCTGTCTCGCCGACATTTGCAACCTTGTTTCAATTTTCAAACCCATAGTAATGAACGTGTCAGACAGGCAGCTTTTCTCAGGCAGTCGAAGTCATGAATCAGCTGGCATCATTTTTATGGATTTATACAAAGAAATGTCAATTGAAAAAAAGGTCAAACGAAGTGCAGCTAGTTTGCAGTCTTTCCAGCTTCAGTTTGAAGTGATTGTGTTAGCTGTGTTGTTGGCTAGCTCCTCTGAACAACAGTGTCCTGACGAGTGAGCACATTGTCTATGACAGGCGAAATTGCACCTCATTAGCTTCTTGTTATGGATCAATCCAAATAAATGTCACTAGAAAACAGTTTAAACAATTGCAAATGCAGCTACTTTGCTGTTATTCTGGATGCACTTTTTGACATGACTGTAAGTTAGTCGTAGATGGCTAGCTAGCAGGCAAGGGATAAGCATGTTGCGAGCCAGTATGGCAATGGGACATTTAGAATGAACGACTGGGTCGCGTCCATAGATACAGAACAAAACGACTGGATCGCATCTCTGTCAACTGAACAGACAGAATGAGGTAGCAACTCTAGATTTTGCACATTTGTGGCCTGCTGGAGGTCATTTTGCAGGGCTCTGGCAGTGCTCCTCCTTGCACAAAGGCGGAGGTAGCGGTCCTGCTGCTGGGTTGTTGCCCTCCTACGGCCTCCTCCACGTCTCCTGATGTACTGGCCTGTCTCCTGGTAGCGCCTCCATGCTCTGGACACTACGCTGACAGACACAGCAAACTTTCTTGCCACAGCTCGCATTGATGTGCCATCCTGGATGAGCTGCACTACCTGAGCCACTTGTGTGGGTTGTAGACTCCGTCTCATGCTACCACTAGAGTGAAAGCACCGCCAGCATTCAAAAGTGACCAAAACATCAGCCAGGAAGCATAGGAACTGAGAGTGGTCTGTGGTCACCACCTGCAGAACCACTCCTTTATTGGGGGTGTCTTGCTAATTGCCTATAATTTCCACCTTTTGTCTATTCCATTTGCACAACAGCATGTGAAATTTATTGTCAATCAGTGTTGCTTCCTAAGTGGACAGTTTGATTTCACAGAAGTGTGATTGACTTGGAGTTACAGTGTGTTGTTTAAGTGTTCCCTTTATTTTTTGGAGCAGTGTATTTTGCACACATCATATGTGTCCATTACAATCTATGCAAGAATCGGAAGGCGTGATTTGTCACCATTACTTGAAAACCTGAATAAAACAGTAAATACGTTAAGCTCCATACACACATACGGTATGCTACAGTAGAAACAACAACACGATATACAGAAAAAAAGGCACTTACTTCGATAAGAACGTACTCATGTCCAAAGTTATTATTTATAAGGAAACCAATAATGAAGGCAATGCGGGCTCCAGCCAGAAAATGTGGCAGGGGGGAAAAGTTAGTGCAAGGCCTGTTGTGAATAGAGATGCGCAATGTCTTCATACGTGATCTGGGGAAACACTGGGGAAGTGTTTGGGCTCTCGTTGAAGAGAGAAGTTTGTTCGGCTCAGTAAAGCCTCAAACATAAATTGGTGGAACACACCTCAATTCAAACTGTTGTTAGAAAATAAAACAATTTAGAAAATAATTTTAAATTGACAAGTTGAAACATAGCCTAAAGATAATTACCAGGCAGCGTGCCTTGGTTTGAGGGCAGCACGGGTTAACTGTCCTGTTGTGTAACAATCACATTTTGGAACAGTGAGTGCATTCTGACATCATGCGCATTAAAGAAACTCACGCTGGGGCGACCGTTAGATATATTTGTTCCTAAGAGCAAAGCAAAACAGATCTTGACCCAAGTTGTGTGACACAGAGCGCCCGCTCCCTCTAGTCAGAAGAAACACAAACAAATATCACAAGTCCACTGCAGGTTACCTTCACTGATTCAAGTGCACCCAACTCCTTTCCCACCCCCCCTGAAACCACAAATGGATCCTCCAGAAGGCAAGGATCCACTTTCTCCAAAAATGGCACTCCTACTGGACCCAACTTATCTTTATCATAACCATGTCCATCACCTTCTACCGTTTCCATTTCACCTTCAGAACTTGAACTGGCATCCGGCTCAATCTTTTTGAACTTGACACCAATCTTCCTCGATGTGGGTGTCTCTCGTGTGTGTTTGCAGGTGGGTAGAGTTAGACAAATAGTAAATTACACATTGTAAACAGGACAATATTTTCATGTTGCACATATTTTAGTTTTCAATATTTGTATATGAATTTCTACAATTTATAGTTGGTTTGAGGTTTTTAAGTCATTGAAATTTGGAGCTATGGACTTTTAAAAAGAATGTCCCATGTAAATTGTGTAATTTACTGATGGTCCCTAACTATTCCCATAGGGATGTTGAATGTCAAACCAAGTTGCCAATGGGCGTTACGATTGAGTCATGTGCAGCTGCACTCCGAAATGCTGATTACTTGGGTGCTGTGGGCATGTGGGCAGAAATAAAATAAACCCAACCTATAGGAAACTGTTATGGTACCCTTCATTCCGTGACATCATTTTTTTCCTGTCATCTTGCAAATCTACTTTTGGACTTTATGACCCAAATTATCCTATTTACACTTTGCAGTCAATTTTGACACGAAAATAAATGTTTCTAAAGATGCCACGTAGGCCATTTTCAAAATGAGAATATATATTTTTAGGGGCAGTCTCTCTTTAAAGAGCGACTGAACTTCCTGATTAAGCCTTGTTTTGAAGCTTGGACATTAAGTTAATGTTAGCGGCCATGACTGAAGCCAAACAAAGTTGTCTTGGGGGTGTGGTTTGCTGTGGGTGTTTCTTGGGTGTGTCTTTGCCATTCAGTCACAACAAATAAGGGCATTAGTGAGTACAGCGAGGTAAGCTACGCTAGCTTTGTTATGGAGAGAACAATGTTTTGAAGTTAAGGACTTCTCCCCTTCTCCCCTTCTCTCCCTATCAGTGAATTCGGCTATTTCAGCCACACCTGTTGGTGACAGGTGTATCAAATCGAGCACACATCCATGCAATCTCCATAGACAAATATTGGCAGTAGAATGGCCCGTACTGAAGAGCTCAGTGACTTTCAACGTGGCACCGTCATAGGATGCCACCTTTCCAACAAGTCAGTTCGTCAAATTTCTTGCAGTGCTAGAGCTGTGCCATTCAACTATAAGTGCTGTTATTGTGAAGTGGAAATGTCAAGGAGCAACAATGGCTCAGCCGCGTAGTGGTAGGCCACACAAGTTCACAAAACGGGACTGCCGAGTGCTGAAGCACATAGCTTTTAAAAATTGTCTGTCCTCGGTTGCAACACTCACTACCGAGTTCCTAACTGCTTCTGGAAGCAACATCAGCACAAGAACTGTTCATCTGGAGCTTCATGAAATGGGTTTCCATGGCTGAGCAGCCGCACACAAGCCTTTGATCACCATACGCTCGGCTGGAGTGGTGTAAAGCTCGTCGCCATTGGACTCTGGAGCAGTGGAAATGTGGAGTGATGAATCACTCTTCACCATCTGTCAGTTCAACGGACGAGTCTGGGTTTGGCGGATGCCAGGAGAACACTACCAGCCCAAATGCATAGTGCCACCTGTAAAGTTTGGTGGAGGAGGAATAATGGTCTGGGGCTGTTTTTCATGGTTCGGGCTAGACCCCTTAGTTCTAGTGAAGGTAAATATTAACTTTACGTTATACAATGACATTCTAGACGATTCTGTGCTTCCAACTTTGTGGCAACAGTTTGCAGAAGGCCCTTACCTGTTTCAGCATGACAATGCCCCCGTGCACAAAGCGAGGTCCATACAGAAATTGGTTGTCGAGATCCGTGTGGAAGAACTTGACTGGCCTGCACAGAGCCCTGACCTTAAACCCCATTAAACACCTTTGGGATGAATTGGAACGCCAACTGCGAGCCAGGCCTAATCGCCCAATATCAGTGGCCGACCTCACTAATGCTCTGGTGGCTGAATGGAAGCAAGTGTGGAAAGCCTTCCCAGAAGAGTGTAGGCTGTTATATTAGCAAAGGGGAGACCAACTCCATATTAATACCCATGATTTTGGAATGAGATGTTCGACAAGCAGGTGACCACATACTTTTGGCCATGTAGTGTAGTTTCAAAGTTTAATTTCATGTAAAAACATGTTATTGTGGTGATGGTATCAACTGCAATTTTAATGCCTTGCTTTGGGTCAGTTCAGCTGTCCTACAACACAATATTCTATAACTGGCTAGTTTTGTCTCGTCTCTTGTCTCTCCTTATGGGGCGGCAGGTAGCCTAGTGGTTAGCGCGTTGGACTAGTAACCGAAAGGTTGCAAGATCAAATCCCCGAGCTGACAAAGTCAATTTATTTCGTTCTGCCCGCTGAACAAGGCAGTTAATCCACTGTTCCTAGGCCGTCATTGAAAATAAGAATTTGTTATTAACTGGCTTGCCTAGTAAAATAAAACATGTCTGGTGTTAGATCTATCCCAGGGGACAAATCCCAGAACTTCTAATATTCCAACAGGTTTAGCTACATGTGGTCATTGCAAAAACATCACCCAGCTTGAGCGAAGAATATATACTTTTTTTTACAGTGCCTTCAGAAAGTATTCATACTCCTTGACTTATTCCACATTTTGTTGTTACAGCCTGACATTAATGGATAAAAAGAAATTCTCACCCATCTACACACAATACCCCATAATGTCAAAATGAAAATTTATTGAAAAATAAATGTCTAATTTAGTGTACATCAGTCTTCACACCTGAGTCAATGCTTTGTAGAAGCACCTTTGGCAGCCATTACATCTGTGAGTCTTTCCACACCTGGATTGTGCTTCATTTGCCCATTATTCTTTTCAAAATTCTTCTAGCTCTGTCAAATTGGTTGTTGATCATTTTCAGGTCATGCAATAGATTTTCAAGTAGATTTATGTCAAAACTCGGCCACTTGGGTAACATTCACTGTCTTCATGGTAGGCAACTCCAGCATCTCCAGTGTAGATTTTGCCTTCTATTTTAAGTTATTGTCCTGCTGACAGGTAAATTAATCTCCCAGTGTCTGGTGGAAAGCAAACTGAACCAGGTTTTCCTATAGGTTTCTGCTTGTGGTTAGCTCCATTCCGTATTTTTTTTTCTCCTGAAAAACTCCCCAGTCCTAAATGATTACAAGCATATCCATAACATGATGCAGCCACCACTATCATTGAAAATATAAAGAGTGGTACTCAGTAATGTGGTACTCAGTAATGTGTTGTATTGGATTTGTTCCAAACATAACACTTTGTATTCAGGACAAAAAGGTATTTGCTTTGCAACATTTTTTGCAGTATTACTTTAGTGCCTTGTTGCAAACGGGATGCATGTGTTGGAATATTGTTATTCTGTACAGGCGTCCTTTTTTCACACTGTCAATTAAGCTAGTATTGTGGACTAACTACAATGTTGTTGATCCATCCTCAGTTTTCTCCTGTCGTTGCCATTAAACTCTGTAATTGTTTTTGAAGTCACCCTTGACCTCAAGGTGAAATTCCTGAGTGGTTTCCTTCCTCTTGGCCACGTGAGTTAGGAAGGAGGAAGCTTTGCATTGGTCAGTAGCCCACTGAGTAATAAGAGCTGAACTTATGTATATATTGTCAACAACGTGTTTTGATAACTTTCAAGTGTAACAGTTCCATGTAGAATACACCATACTTCACATAATGTTGCAGAAGCAGTGTGCTTCTAACATAACAATGTGCAAATGTTATACCTTCATGTATGGTGTCCTTACAGGAAGGCATAACACTTCACCAATCAGGTCAGACGGAATAGTTGTGCAGCAATGCTCCCCATCCAACCTGACAGCGCTTGAGAGAATCTGCAGAGAAGAATGGGGGGGAACTCCCCAATTACAGGTGTGCCAGGTTTGCAGCATCATACCCAATAAGACTCAAGGCTGTAATCGCTGTCAAAGGTACTTTAACAAAGTACTGAGTAAAGGTTCTGAATACTTACACTACCGTTCAAAAGTTTGAGGTCACTTAGAAATGTCCTTGTTTTTGAAAGAAAAGCTATTTTTTTGTCCATTAAAATAACATCAAATTGATCAGAAAAACAATGTAGACATTGTTAATGTTGTAAATGACTATTGTAGCTGGAAATGGCTGATTTTTAATGGAATATCTACAGAGGACCATTATAAGCAACCATCACTCCTGTGTTCCAATGGCACATTGTGTTACCTAATCCAAGTTTAGCATTTTAAAAGGCTATTTGATCATTAGAAAACCCTTTTGCAATTATGTTAGTACAGCTGAAAACTGTTGTTCTGATTAAAGAAGCAATAAAACTGGCCTTCAGACTAGTTGTGTATCTGGAGCATTGGCATTTGTGGGTTCGATTACAGGCTCAAAATGGCCAGAAACTGAAGATCTCGTACAATGCTGTGTACTACTCTCTTCACAGAACAGTGCAAACTGGCTCTAACCAGAATAGAAAGATGAGTGGGAGGCCCCGGTGCACAACTGAGCAAGAGGACAAGTACTTTAGAGTGTCTAGTTTGAGAAACAGACACCTCACAAGTCCTCAACTGGCAGCTTCATTAAATAGTACCTGCAAAACACCAGTCTCAATGTCAACAGTGAAAAGGCGACTCCGGAACCCCGCTTACCTTCCCCGGAACTCTTCGATGGAGAGCCGGGCACTTGTCAGGTGTTTCTCGCTCAGTATGCCCTCATCATCGAGCTTCAGCCCTCCTCCTTCCCCTCGGACCGCTCTAAGATGGCGTACCTCATCATGCTGATGTCCGGGAGGGCTGTCGCCTGGGCTACGGCAGTATGGGAACAACAGCCGTATGCTTCAGTCTGGAGGAGTTTGTGGTGGAGGTCAAGAAGGTTTTTTTCGTTGCCCCATTGTCCAGGAGAGAGGCTGCCCGGAAGCTACTCCAGCTTCGGCAGAAATCTCGCAGTGTTGCAGATTATGCGGTGAATTTCCGCACGTTGGGTCGTCGGCCAGCCTGTCCTCCGGGTTCCACCCCCAGTCCAACGGCCATTTGGAGCGAGCCAACCAGGACTGTTTCCCTGTACCCTTCATATACATCCTACATTTCATGTGTCCAGAGTTAAACCCATGTCTCAGCCCTTTGTCTCCTGTTTCCAGGCACCACCTCTCCCCCGTCTCATCGACGGCCAACCGGCATACACGGTGATGCGTCTCCTGAAGGTTCGACCTCGGGGCAGGGGGTTCCAGTACCTGGTTGACTGGGAGGGTTATGGCCCGGAGGAGAGGTGCAGGGTCCAGGGACATCCTGGACCCAGGCCTACAGAGGGTAGTTCGTATGGCCCAATACATTACTGGGGCCAAACTTCCTGCCATCCAGGACCTATATACCAGGTCGTGTCAGAGGAAGGCCCAAACAATTGTCAAAGACTCCAGTCACCCAAGTCATAGACTGTTTTCTGTGCTACCGCACGGCAAGGGGTACCGGAACGTCAAGTCTAGGTCCAAAAGGCTCCTTAACAGCTTCTACCCCAAAGCTATAAGACTGCTAAACAATTAATCAAATGGCACCCGGACTATTTACATTGACTCCCCCAAACATTTCACGGTAAGGTCTACACCTGTTGTATTCGGCGCATGTGAAAAATACAATTTGATTTGATTTGATTTTGATACAGTACAGTACATTACAGTACATTACCTAATTTTCAAGCTTCTGTAAGTGTGATCCAAGAGAGAGAATACATGCACTAGTACACCAGAGTAATATCTGCATCAGTACAATGTAATTACTAGGTGTTACACAGGATTTGGCTAGTTAAAATTAAGTGTATCTTGAGAGGTACTTACTTGTAATTATAGTGTACCGATATCCAGTGGTGGAAAAAGTACCCAATTGTCACACTTGAGTAAATGTAAAGATACTTTAATAGAAAATTAAAAGTGAAAGTCACCCAGTAAAATACTACTTGAGTAAAAGTCTACAAGTATTTAATTTTAAATATACTTAACTATCAAAAGTTAAAGTATAAATCATTTCAAATTCCTTATATTTATAGTGGCTATATCGAGGAAAGCAAAAGTTCCAACAGCTGGGCCTAAATTATTGTATAAGAGATCACACAAAATATTTTTTGATCTGATGTGATTAGTGAGGACACAGACGCTGCACTTGATGAATTTATGAAATTGCTTCTTCCAGTTATTGATAAACATGCACCTGTTAAGAAACTGACTGTTAAGGCTCCATGCATTGATGAGGAATTGAAAAACTGTATGGTTGAAAGAGATGGGGCAAAAGGAGTGGCTAATAAGTGGCTGCACATCTGACTGACTTATAACAAATTGCTGACTTATAACAAATTGAGAAATTATGTGACTAACTCAACAAAAAGAAGAAGAAACCATATTATGAAGCCAAGATCAAGGATATAAAGAATGATGGAAAAAACTTTGGAGTACTTTAAATGAAATTATGGGCAGAAAGACAAATTCAACTCCATCTTTCATCGAATCAGATGGCTTATTCATCACCAAACCATTTGATGCTGCCAATTATTTTAATGATTACTTCATTGGCAAAGTGGGCAAACTTAGGCAGGAAATGCCAACAATGAACAGATAGCAATTATATTCATGCATAAATGTTTTATTTATTTTAAATACAAATAATGAAAGAAAAGCATTGCAAGTTTGAATTTTGTAAAGTTAGTGTGGGAGAGGTGGATTTTATCGATCAATAATGACAAACCTCCTGGCATTGACAACTGTAGATGGAAAGCTACTGAGGATGGTAGCTGACAGTATAGCCACTCCTATCTGTCATATTTTTTATCTGAGCCTAGAGGAAAGTCTTTGTCCTCAGGCCTGGAGGGAAGCCAAAGGAACTCTGCTACTCAAGAGTGGTAAAGCGGCCTTTACTGGTTCTAACAGCAGACCTAAAAGCTTGCTGCCAGCTCTTACCAAACTGTTGGTGTTTGACCAAATACAATGCTATTTCTCTGTAAACAAATCAACAACAGACTTTCAGCAGCTTATAGAGAAGGGCACTCAACATGTACTGCACTGACACAAATGACTGATGATTGGTTGAAAGAAATTGATAATAAGAAGTTTGTGGGAGCGGTACTGTTAGATTTCAGTGCAGTCTTTGATATTATTGACCATAACCTGTTGTTGAAAAAACTTATGTGTTATGGCTTTTCAACCTCTGCCATATCGTGGATTCAGAGCTATCTATCTAATAGAACTCAAGGGATTTTCTTTAATGGAAGCTTCTCTAATGTCAAACATGTAAAGTGTGGTGTACCGCAGGGCAGCTCTCTAGGCCCTCTTTTTTATTTTTACCAATGACCTGCCACTGGCATTAAACAGAGCATGTGTGTCCATGTATGCTGATGATTCAACCGTATACGCATCAGCAACCACAGCTAATGATGTCACTGAAACCCTTAACAAAGAGTTGCAGTCTGTTTTGGAATGGGTGGCCAGTAATAAACTGGGCCTGAACATCTCTAAAACTATAAGCATTGTATTTGGTTCAAATAATTCCTTAAGTTCTAGACCTCAGATGAACCTGGTAATGAATGGTGTGGCTGTTGAACAAGTTGAGGAAACTAAATTACTTGGCGTTACCTTAGATTAGATTCAATGGTTGTAAAGATGGGGAAAGGTCTGTCCGTAATAAAGAAATGCACTGCTTTTTTGACACCACACTCCAAAAAGCAAGTTCTGCAGGCTCTAGTTTTGTCTAATCTTGACATACTTTTTAGGTACATTATAATTACAAGTAAGTACCCCTCAAAATACACTTTTTTGAAACTATCTAAATCATGTGTAACACTTACACCTTGATCACACCGTTAGCGTCATTGCGTTTTGGTACCCAGAATTAGATTCATTTCGAATGGAACACTGTATTTGCATTGCGGCATTGCATTGCAGAGGCAGTTGCAGTGCGTCCTGTGTGGTGCATCAAACTGTATGAGTAGACAGCTTCACAGAAATTGTAGCAAAAATGTTGTAACTTTATTGCACACATCTCCAGATGATGCTGCATGCCATTTTGTGCAATGATGTTGTCGTGTGATTGAGGCTTTGGTAATTCAACGGACCAAAAATATAAATGCAACATGTAAAATGTTAGTCCCATGTTTCATGATGCAGAAAAATGTATCCATGCTTTTGTCCATTCTAGGTTAGACTATTGCAATGCTCTACTTTCTGGCTACCCGGATAAAGCACTAAATAAACTTCAGTTAGTGCTAAGCTAGAATCTTGACTAAAACCAAAACATTTGATCATATTACTCCAGTGCTAGCCTCTCTACACTGGCTTCCTGCTAAGACAAGGGTTGATTTCAAGGTTTAACTGCTAACCTACAAAGCATTACATGGGCTTGCTCCTACCTATCTTTCCAATTTGGTCCTGCCGTACATACCTACACATACACTACGGTCACAAGACGCAGGCCTCCTTACTGTCCCTAGAATTTCTAAGCAAACAGCTGGAGGCAGGGCTTTCTCCTATATAGCTCAATTTTTATGGAATGGTCTGCCTATCCATGTGAGAGACGCAGACTCGGTCTCAACCTTTGCATTTTTATTGAAGACTCATCTCTTCAGTAGGTCCTATGATTGAGTGTAGTCTGGCCCAGGAGTGTGAAGGGGAACGGAAAGGCACTGGAGCAACCAACCACCCTTGCTGTCTCTGCCTGGCCGGTTCCCCTCTCTCCACTGGGATTCTCTGCCTCTAACCATATTACAGGGGCTGAGTCACTGGCTTACTGGTGCTCTTCCATGCCGTCCCAAGGAGGGGTGTGTCACTTGAGTGGGTTGAGTCACTGACGTGATCTTCCTGTCCGGGTTGGTGCCCCCCCTTGGGTTGTGCTGTGGCGGAGATCTTTGTGGGCTATACTCGGCCTTGTCTCAGGATGGTAAGTTGGTGGTTGAAGATATCCCTCTAGTGGTGTGGGGGTTGTGCTTTGGCAAAGTGGGTGGGGTTATATCCTGCCTGTTTGTGTCAGTGTCTCCCGACTCCTCCTGTCTCAGCCTCCAGTATTTATGCTGCAGTAGTTTGTGTGTCTGGGTGCTAGGGTCAGTCTGTTATATCTGGGGTATTTATCCTGTCTTATCCGGTGTCCTGTGTGAATTGAAGCATGCTCTCTCTAATTCTCCCTCTTTCTCTAGGACCATGCCTCAGGACTACCTGGCCTGATGACTCCTTGCTGTCCCCAGTTCACCTGGACGTGCTGCTGCTCCAGTTTCAACTGTTCTGCCTGCGGCTAAAGAACCCTGACCTGTTCACCGGACGTGCTACCTGTCCCAGACCTGCTGTTTTAAACTCTCGAGAGACAGCAGGAGCGGTAGAGATACTCTGAATGATCGGCTATGAAAAGCCAACTGACATTTACTCCTGAGGTGCTGACCTGTTGCACCCTCGACAACCACTGTGATTATTATTATTTGACCCTGCTGGTCATCTATGAACATTTGAACATCTTGGCCATGTTCTGTTATAATCTCCACCCAGCACAGCCAGAAGAGGACTGGCCATCCCTCATAGCCTGGTTCCTCTCTAGGTTTCTTCCTAGGTTCTGACCTTTCTAGGGAGTTTTTCCTAGCCACCGTGCTTCTACACCTGCATTGCTTGCTGTTTGTGGTTTTAGGCTGGTTTTCTGTACAGCACTTTGTGACATCAGCTGATGTAAGAAGGGCTTCATAAATAAATGTGAATGAAATTTGATTGAAATAAAAAAGATCCCAGAAATGTTCCATATGCACAAAAAGCTTTTTCTCTCAATTTTTTGTCCCAAATTTGTTTACATCCCTGTTATTGAGCATCCCTCCTTTGCCAAGATAATCCATCCACCTGGCAGGTGTGGCATATCAAGAAGTTGATTAAACAGCAAGATCGTTACACAGGTGCACCTTATGCTGGGGACAATAAAAGGCCACTCTTAAATGTGCAGTTTCGTCACACAACACAATACCACAGATGTCTCAAGTTTTGAGGGAGCGTGGAATTGGCATGCTGACTGCAGGAATGTCCACCTGAGCTGTTGCCAGAGAATTGAATGTTAATATCTCTACCATAAGCCGCCTCCAACGTCATTTTAGAGAATTTGGCTGTACGTCCGACAAGCCTCACAACCGCAGACCACGTGTAACCACGCCAGCCCAGGACCTCAGAGAAGCTCAACTGTGTACTCGTCGTCCGACTTAAGTGGGCAAATTCTCACCTTCGATGGCCACTGGCACGCTGGAGAAGTGTGCTCTTCACAGATTAATCCCGGTTTCAACTGTACCGGGCAGATGGCAGACAGCGTATATGGCGTCGTGTGGGCTAGCGGTTAGTTGATGTCAATGTTGTAAACAGAGTACCCCATGGTGGTGGTGGGGTTATGGTATGGGCAGGCATATATTGGCCATATACCACAAACCCCTGAGGGTCCTTATTGCTATTATAAACTTGTTTCTAAGATAATTAGAAGAGTGAAAATACATGTTTTGTCATACCACTGGTATACAGTACGGTCTGATATACCACGGCTGTCAGCCAATCAGCATTCTGGGTTCAAACCACTCAGTTTATGAAAATGATACAGGTAATACTGACAAAATAAAGGAAACACCAACATAAAATGTCTTAATAGGTTGTTGGGCCACCACAAGCCACCAGAACCGCTTCAATGCATCTTGGCATAAATTTGACAAGCGTCTGCAACTCTGTTGGAGGGATGTGACACCATTCTTCCAAAATAAATTTTATAATTTCGTGTTTTGTTGATGGTGGTGGGAAAAGCAGTCTCAGGCACTGCTTCAGAATCTCCCATAAGTGTTCAATTGGGTTGGAATCTGGTGACTGAGACACACACACACACACCCTTTAAACGTCCTATGCTCCTTTGTGACCCCTCTTTCAAGGTCACTGAGATCTCTTCTTCTAGCCATGGTAGCATAATGGGATGTTAATTGCATAATTCATTCAGGAACTTTTTTGGAAGCATCTGCTTTCAATATACT
Organism: Salvelinus alpinus; assembly: GCF_045679555.1. NCBI lineage: Eukaryota > Metazoa > Chordata > Actinopteri > Salmoniformes > Salmonidae > Salvelinus > Salvelinus alpinus. The sequence goes on from NC_092100.1 coordinate 48,736,057, forward strand.
TTTCATCCCTCATTTACTCAAGTGTTTCCTTTATTTTGGCAGCTACCTACAGTATAGGTAGCTATATATATATATATATATATAGTATACCTATAGTATACCTATATATACAGTACAGTACGTCCGACCTACAGCCAACAGAGACAATGCAGAAAATGAGTGTATTCATTACGGAAACCGTTTACCGTTTAAGAACCAAACTGAAGCAAACAGAACAAAACAGGCAGGGTCTACCTAAATTTGTCCAATAGAAATTCTTGTTTGTGTTTTCTGCTTGACGTCAACTCATATAGTTGCTAAATGTTTTGCAACAGACTAAACGTTTTACAACGATCTGCGTAATGATTACACCCCAGTTCTAAGGTCATGACATGACATAATTATTCCGGCCAACTTACATGTTGCCGAATATGTTTGCACTCATAACTTAAGATTTTTTGACTCTATAAAAGTAAAATAAAATGAAGAAAATAAAAGTCCTATTTTATCCTGACGGTTAGTTTGGGGCCTCTCTGTGATAACGGTAGCTCACTCCACACTTTACGGCTGCTCACTAAAACACTGCTATTACTCCGAAAGATAGTTCCTGCCTGTATATTTAAATGCTAGGTCACTAGCAATAAAACATGTACAGTAGCCAGAGTGCAAACGCAGTATATGTCTCTTGCAGTGAAACTAAAGAGCACAAAGATAATATCTTAAATACTGCCATGGGGGTCACGCTGTGTTTACAGTTCATGGGCAAATAGTCATTTTATCTGAGACTAAAACCTATAGTCAATTTAGAAGCCGCTTCTTACATGAAGCTGAAGTGCTGTTCGGCTGTTCGGCCCATGAAGCTGAAGTGCTGTTCGGCCCGTTGCATCAATGACGTAATGTTCTCCATTCATTCACCATCGGGACCAATATTGTATTGTACTATTTTACATACGCTTTTTATTTGGTAACACTCATAGGTTGATTTATGAGTTGTTTACCAAACTCATTCTTGAAATTCTTTCTTGGCATTTTTGTAATATGCTCCAAGCAATGTTATAATATGATCCTATGGGTTCTAAATTCTCCACGTGGCCTTGCCTTGTCATACAACGTCATGCCCTAAGACAGGGATTGTATCACATTAAGAACAGCCAGTCACTGCGTTGGATAAGGCCATATCCAAAGGCCTAATCCCAGGTTTTACTGAATAGATATATCATACCGTAACCCTCAGTGTCATTAACCTTGCCATGGACACAATGAGTCTGGGCTGCCACTGATAAATCTACACTGATTCTGAAAAAGTATTGTGAGTTCATTGCACATATCATCAGAGGCCTAGTGTAGTTGTAGCCATATCAGAGTAGAGAGGTCTCGCAATTTAAGGCAGGAATGGGCAACTTTTGGAGGCCCTAGGATTAATTTCACAAGACAAAAACTAAATATATATTGTAGAAACTCAGTCGGGGTCTCAACTTACTATTGCAAGTTAGAATAGTAGAATACACAAGGTGCAATTTGACATTTGTTTGTGCATCAGCAGTTTTTTCTCTTGTTATGTCAGTCACTGAGAGTAACTCAATTAGTCCATATCAGCTAACATTTTTTAGATTGGTAAACTAGTTAAGCAGCCAGCTATCTAAATTAGTAATCATGGTCCCAGATAATATGGCTTAGGCTTGTTACTGTATGTGCTATATATTCATTTTGCACAAACATTATAACAAGTGTTGAAGTACAGTGTATTGACAAAGCTTTATTTTGGTTCTGTGTTGACTGTCTGGGTTGTGGGTGGCATTTTGGAATACATGTTTGTTTTCTGAAAGACATTTCACTGACTTTGTGCTCTGTATACCCCCTCATGCGCCTCTGTCATTGCACTCTACCTTTCACATTGCACAAAGTAGCCTACACATATTGTTCTTTGACTCGATTTGAACATAAATTCAGTAGATTAAGACAAATGTCTTTCATATCTCTTTAATAACACAAGTGAGGCACATGAACTCCCAGCCTCACTCTTTGGTGTCTCATAAATAGTGTCCAGTCAAAAGGGATTGTTACCCTCTGGTTAACAGGGCCCCTTGGGTGAGCAGCAATCATTTCTCTAACAACATTAAAAAAGAATCTATCATCAAAAATAAGATTACTGATAGACCAGTGACAAGTAAAGGCAAATGTGGACACACACTGAACAAAAACTCTCAACAGAAATAGGCCTATGCATAATAACTGTGTAAGTTGGACACTTGAGTCCTTTTTACGTATGTTTGTTAATGTTAACTTTTGAAACAACCTTTGATGGCTGTAACTCAAATCAAAAACATGTTTCAGTGAAAACACAAAAAAGGACTCTCCAAGGCACTTCAAAACTATTTCTCAGCATCTTGTTACTGTTTTAGACATTCCACAGGGTTGATATGGTAAAGAATATCTTAAGGGGGCTCGTGGGTGAGAATAGAAGATGGTTAATCTTATTTTGGATACTAATTCAGTTCTGTCATGCAGCTGGACAAAAAGGGAGAGAAAACTCTTGAAAACAAGCCCTGTCTCAGCCACAAGAATGCAACTGAAATGTGTGTCTTCAATTACATAAAACCCACTCAACCATAGTCTCCTTCATTTGACTGCCTCTCTTGGAGCCTATAATGACACTTCTTCACAGTGAATCACTACACTTTCATGTTAATGCACACACAATCGCTAACAATTTAAATTAGGAAATAAAACGTGACAAATCCTAGGTTCTCCAATACAAATCTGGAACAAAATACCCGAGCGCCAACACACAAGTATCTAATTTTAAGATCAAACTGGTATATGGATTACTGTAAATTCAAGCTAAAAGAGGCGACCTCCTTGCAAAATGGAAATATCTACGGTTTGCAATTGAAGAAAATGGTACGCTAACAAGAATTTGGAAACCTCCTCTGCCATGTTCTTGCATACAGTGGTGGAAAAGAGAGGAATAATGCCCAAATTAGCCAGGGGGAAGGTAAATATATACTGAACAAAAATATAAACACAACATGCAACAATTTCAAAGATTTTTCTGAGTTACAGTTCATATAAGGAAATCAGTCAATTGAAATACATTCATTAGGCCCTAATCTATGGATTTCACATGACTGTGCAGGGGCGCAGCCATGGGTGAGCCTGGGAGGGCATAGGCCCACCCACTGGGGAGCCAGACACAGCTAATCAGAATGAGTTTTTCCCCACAAGAGGGATTTATTACAGACAGAAATAATCCTCAGAATTTGAGACATCTGTGGCTTTGTGTTATGTGACAAAACTGCACATTTTAGAGTGGCCTTTTATTGTCCCCATCACAAGGTGCATCTGTGTAATGATCATCCTGTTTAATCAGCTTCTTGGTATGCCACACCTGTCAGGTGGATGGATTATCTTGGCAAGGATAAATGCTCACTAACAAAGATGTAAACAAATGTGTGCCCAACATTTGAGAGAAATTAGCTGTTTTTGCATATGTAACATTTCTGCAATCTTTTATTTATTTTATTGGCCAAGTAGTTCTGAAGTTTCTCTACAGACTCATTCATTATTACTGTATATAATGCAACACATTGTTGTTGATTGAACTGTAAGAAGAAAAGCCTCAGACAACCAGTCTACCCCACATAGGTATTTCAAGTTGCATGTTCATAAAAACATGTATTTGAGAAAGCCTCACTACCCAAGCATGTATTTTAGATAGCCAAACATGTATTTGAGAAAGAAGCAAAAGCTTGCATCTGAGAATTAGGCTGCACCCAAGGATGTAATCAAGAAAGACTATATGCCACAACGGCAGTAGGAATTCTAAATCACTGATGACAAGATATTCAAGGGGGTAAGCTAAATATGTATTGATTAATGACAAAACAATAGGTCCTTAAAGTTCTGTGAGTTGTGGCCTATCTACTCCAGAAAGGACATGTCACCCCTCTAAATATTTCCCAGACTCTGTCTGCCAGAGGACGATTTGCCTAATGACTTCCCTGTGGAGCACAATGTGTATTTTCATGCTTGTCCCCTGTATGCTTGTTTTCGAGTTGTGCCCTCAGGTTCTTCAGACCGTTCTTCAGACCCTATAATTTCCCCTGGGTGTCTTGAACATGGGCTGTCAGTCTATGGTCTCTGGGACTGGGAATGTGTCCACTGCCGCCCCTCTCATAGGCAGACAGCTCTTACTGCCTGCCTTGGCGTGGAGACGTGGTTCTTTGCTTCTCTCTCTCCAGGTTCCCGCTTCTCCGTGGAGAGCCTCAGCCTGGTGTTGAGGTGGGAATATGGTAGGGGGCATTGGGAAAGGATATTTCCATTCACGACTTCCTCCTGTCTCATTTTCTCCTCATTATCAGGAGGCTTGGTGTTGCTGGCCCTGACTTGTCTGTTCCAGTCAAGCGGTTTGATGACGTACACAGCGCAGACAGAGAGCTTATTCAAACTATTTTACCACTAAGGATAAAAAAAAAAAAGATGCCAAAAGCATCTAATATTTTGGCATCTATAATTCCTTCAACGTTTCAGTCGTTTAACCTCAGCTGTGTCAAATTGTGAAATGCAATGCGTTGAGCATCAACTGATCACATTCCACTCCCTCATCATCCACAGCAAGATAAAGCTCTCTCTGATCTATAATGTACAATGCCTACTGCAGCCAAACAGCAGGCTATAGCTCCACTCCACAACCTGGCCCAAACCTGAACTGGCTGCCTGTGATTTGTCAAGCTTTTAGCCAGAACTTTTATATACTGCCAATAAAGTCTCTAGCAGAGAATGGGGCTCTATAGCAGAGAGTGGGTCTGCTGAAGAAGGGCTGCCTATTGATGGAGTAGTGTTTACAATAGAGATCCTCAGCACAGTAGGATGGATACATTCCAGAGATAAATCAGGCAGTGCTAGGGAAGACATTAGTCTTCCAGGTTCCATCCCGCTATATGATTGTGTTCTGAATGTTTTCATACTGTTGTTAGGTATGGAGTTCTCAGCCGTACATACTTTCAACAACACTTTTTGCAGTACTGTGCCGCTATATGGCTCTTCTATATCTTCCACACAAATTGGTGGAAACTGATATTTGCTTATATTGAAAAGAGGGGTATACATTTTTTTAAATTATTATTACCCACATACCTTTGGTGGGTGGTTTTCTTAAAGCACGGTACCACTGGGCAAAGACGTCAATTCAACATCTTTTCCATGTTGGTTCAACGTAATTTCATTGAAATGACTTGGAAACGACGTTGATTCAACCAGTGTGTGCCCAGTGGGGTGTTCCTCTTCTCAATTAAAGTGTATCCTCTAGTAAATAAAAAATTACTCGCTTGAAAACAATAACAAAGACCTGCAGACTACTTGTATCAACAGTAAACACTGAGACGGTTTCCTCCCATTACAGTCCACATGAAGGCTTTCAAAAGTTTTTTCTTTCGGGAGACGCTAATGAGGTTCTCCCATCGCACTGGAAACTCAGTCATTCTCAGAGAAAATATGATCATTAAAATATTATGAGACACATTGTAGATCTGCTAACGGGCTTGGGGTATAGGCCATCCACCGCAAGGCAACAAATATTATTTTGATACGTGTTAACACGAAGACTTTGATATATGGTTGTTTTGCAGGGAGGCTGGGATGCAGCTGCTGAATGCAAGTTTGCCTGTTTGTTTTGATCCTAATCATGGGGATGTCTTTGGGTAGGAGTCGTTTCTATTTCCCCTTGCTATAAGTCACTGTCAGAAACATATTTTCAGCATCGGAACATCTGCTCTCTGCTATTGGGAAACTGAATAGAGTGACAGAAAATCTTGCTGAGGTCACAATAAATCAACTGCAGCAGAAGGACTTTGAGGAGCCGCTATTATAGAGCACACGAGCCTTGCAAGCCGAGCCGTGGGCAATAGTGAGAAATTCATTATGCTGGCTTCACCTCTAGGGTCACAGAGAGGAAGGAAGCCGGACACTGTACCGAAATGGAGCCGAGACACTTTTTTCAAAACAAGCCGTGGACAACAAGATTCCCTGTTTCCAACTGAAGCTAGGATTAAGAAGTGGTATCTCTGGCCACAGGAGGCTGCTGAGGGGAGATCGGCTCCTGGAAACCATGTGTTTGATGTATTTGATACCATTCCACAAATTCCGCTCCAGTCATTACCAGGAGCCCATTTTCCCTAATTAAGGTGCCACCAACTTCCTTTGTCTCTGGCACATATAGTATCATTACCTTTACCCCTTTGAGTTATCCTGTTGCTCATCCGTGTTGGAAACAAATGCCTCCAGCCAATATTTTTTTTTATAAGCAACTAAGAAGCAATTCCATTGAAGTAGGACGTCTGGGTATCTGAGTCCAGTTTAACCTTTTAACAGTCCTTAATCCATGGGCAAAATGCATTTTTAGAGTACAAGCTAGTTGATTCGTTGATTAGGGATTATTATGGCCTCCATAGTACAATTTAATGGAAGCAGAATTACGGCAATACTGGTTAGTCTACAGTACATCAGGGTTTCTCCTTGTTTTCTACATAAATACTTCCTCCAAAATGTTCAAAATCATTGTGGCTCTGCTGTTATAGTCTACCAAATAAAGCTGTGTGCAGTATGGCAAGGACTTGGCACTCCCTTTTTTATACGGTATTCCCTACATACATTATAGGACTAGTAAACACATGTGGTCTGGCAAATTCAAACGCCCTATGGCCTAAGGCTAACATCTTACCCAAATAGCAATCCCATGCTGTCAGATGACTCTTAAAGTCACGTCTCTTCAGAGAGGCCACTTTCACGTTCAGGTTTGAGATTTTCAAAATTAACATTGGAATGACTCTCAGAATTTATCCCGCATGGTCTAGTCCGTGTCATTCCTCAGTGTTTCCCCCAACCGATTGATTCAATAATTTGGCTTTGGGTGATGTAAATCATCCTTGATTATGTATTACTGTGTACATGTAGTGTAGGCCTAATATTGTGAATAATACATGTACTGTACTGTAATTTGTTCATGAGACACAGTACGGACTTGAATACCCCTCTCCTCAGCATCATCTCTCAGCATCATCTGCCAAACCCACCCCCTCGACAGAATCATACAACAGCCATTAAAAAGCTATAAATTGACAATTTACGCTGGCTTTCTCTTGTCCGCATGTGGATTGGATAGAAATTAGCTGGTATTTTCTGTGTCCCCTGGAAGCTATAATTTTCAGAGATCAACCACCTCCACCTAAAGCAGCATGAAACATCCCCTATGGGAGCGCTCCTCCTTCACTCTGAGTGCACTTTCTCCATTTTACATAAGCACTTGGAAAACAAATAAAAGAAGACTGGGAATGGAAAAAGGGTTTTGAGTTTTGGCACTGTCCACCTCGTTTTCGTAGGTTTTTAAAACGCGGAAGCCAAACGGGGAAACTATGGATACAACTTCCAACTTCTGCATTATCATAATTCATAGGCACGCCACTAGAAATCCCTGCTTTAGCATGTTTCTATTGGACGATACATCCTTACAAAACACATCATATTACTAGCCTGCTAATGTTCCTGGACCTTGTAGGCTAAACTGACAAGAAAAGACCCCTAAGTGATCCAAATGGTTGCCAGATCAGGCAGGCTAGCTGCAGTTATTTCTAAATGAATATGCATTCAAAATGCCGGGCCTTTGAGCGTTTATTCAAATGACATAGGCTATTCACTGCAGTTACCAGCCTAGACTAGAGTTTTGTACTCACTTCAAAACAACAATAACATTCTTCATTACATTGTGTTGTTGTAGCTTAAGTAGGATACATTTATTGTCCCAAAAAGCGGGGTAGCTTATCGAGCTATGTGCCCGAGGACAGGGAGCGCTGACATGGTTTCATAGGCTACTCTTGTCGCGAAATAGCCTATAGACCTACAACAAATTAGTATAGGCTACTGTACCATTTGTCCCATTTCTCATTTAATTGGACCCATGTCACAGTACTAAATACATAAGCTATTTCATGTATTTATTTCTATGTGATCTAATCCAAAGCGCAGTTTAACAGTAGAAAAGACGGTACACCTTTTCCATTGATATTTGTAGGCTACGTCTGAATACTGTAATGTCAAATTTCTCATGCAGACAATAATTTATTTATAAACATAATACATACAGTGAGCTCCAAAAGTATTTTGACAATGACACATTGTTTTGTTGTTTTGAAATGATACAATGACTGAGGTAGACTGTCAGCTTTAATTTGAGGGTATCATTACATGCTAGGAATATGGGACCATTACTCAACTTTTGACTCCTTTAATAAACATATAAGTGAATTTGTCCCAATACTTTTGGTCCCAGACAATGGGGGGACTATGTACAAAAATTGCTGTAATTTCTAAACAATTCATCCAACATGGATGAAAACACCATCAAATTAAAGCTGACAGTCTGCTCTTTTACCCCATAAGCATTGTATCCTTTCAAATCTAAAGTGCTAGAGTACAGAGACAAATACTTTTGCAGCTCACTGTATATCATAACCATTGCAGAATACATTTCTCCCCTTTTCTGGACATGTTGAGTTCGTATTCTCAAAGCATTCTGCCAACATCTCCAAAGACATTTGATCAAGTTCGCCATACATTGCTATTTCCTTTAGATATGCCTAATGTCTTGGCCTACCTCCTATACTTCCAAAGTTTACATCAAATAAGGCTGTTATTATTACCATAGAAGGTGAATGATGGGCGTTTTTCAGGCAGAATTATAATGCTTGTTCACGTGCGCATAGCTTTACGGACGATCTAATTTATTACGGGAAATATGTATATGTTTATAAATCGAAATGGCGCATGCAGATATTTAGTGTTTATGTGTTTCTGAAAAAACAAAAATATTACGATTTCTAAACTTAACAATAACGCCCTTATTTGCTGTATAGCCTATAAAGTGTATTTTTACCTTAATGTAGGCTACTACTTTCACCACTTTTAGTCTTGAAATCTTTGGTTGTTTACTACACTACATTACTCACTCTGTTTAGCACATGGCCTCACATGTGAATCCTTAAAGAGATGGTTGGGGAAAAGGCTTAAGATGGTGTGAACGATGCTGACTGGGTGTAGACAAAGAAGATCTCTCCAGTAGGTGTACCTAAACATTCAAAGGCCATTTTCTAAAAAGTGGGGTTACAAGTTTATCAACGTTCAAAGCAGAATTACTTTCCCATTGTTCCTCAACTGCAGTGTATGATATACAATTTTGTAGCTCTGAGTCGCTACTTTTATCCAATGTTATATACACCATGAAAACTGTCTCTACTTAAGCATTTTCCCATTGAAGTCGGTTACGACGCCGAATTGCAATCAGGTCAAGACCCTGGTGAGGATGACGAACACGCAGGTGAGCTTCACTGAGACTGTTTCTGACAGTTTCTGCAGAAATTCTTTGGTTGTGCAAAACCAGAGTTTCAACTGCTGTCTGGGTGGCTGGTGTCAGACAATCCCGCAGGTGAAGAAGACAGATGTGGAGGTCCTGGGCTGGCATGGTTACACGTGGTCTGCAGTTGTGAGGCCGGTTGGAAGTACTGCCAAGTTCTCTACATCAACGTTGGAGGCAGCTTATGGAGAAATTAACAGTTCGCCATACATTGTTATTGCTATTGCTATTCCATTGTTCCATTATTCCATTGCTATTTCCTTTAGATAGGCCTACTGTCTTGGCCTACCTCCAATACTTCCAAAGTTTAATGATCTGTGTAATGATCATGCTAGTTAATCAGCTTCTTGATATGCCACACCTGTCAGGTGGATGGATTATCTTGGCAAAGGATAAATGCTCACTAACAGGGATGTCAACAAATTTGTGCACACATTTTGAGAGAAATAAGCTTTTTGTGCGTTTGGAAAATGTCTGTGATGTTTTATTTCAGCTCATGAAACATGGGACCAGCACTTCTCATGTTGTGTTTATATTTTTGTTCAGTGTATAAAGACTTGAAGTGCTGACCACATAGGCACCCAAATTGAGTTACAACATTGTAGCGATGTTCTGATAATTTAACACACTATATTCAAAGCATGGAGTTAAATTATAAATGAGTCATTATAAATGCAAATTTCTTTGTGAATTGAAATGCTTTTCACCTCTATTTGTGAATAAATTACTAACTGGTTGCCCCTCTCCCGGGACTAAGCGTCCAAGTCATTAAAAAGTTGGATCGTTTGGTGTGCGTATGTGTGAATGGGGAGGGATACAGTCTGGAGAAAGAACACTTTGGATAATTAAGACTAATGCGCTCTCAGCGACGCCTCTCTTTCCTGCTCAGGGAGGACGATAGCACAACATGTTCTTAGAGGATGACTTTCAACATCACCTTCCGTGGAGGAAGTCTCACAGCACTTTAGATGAGAAACTGATTTACTTTAACTGTAAGTGTAGCCTAATATCTGTAAGCTAAAGATTGATACAAATAGCAATTAAAAAAACTTTGGTATGAGATACGTACTGTTTGGCTTATTAGTAAAAAGATCCACTCAAACTAATCTCTCTTGAAGGCCTTGGTTCTAGGTGCCGAGGTTACAATCAAACTGACATTACGTTTTTACAACTATTATTCTAGTTGGTCTCAAACTGTGTCAAATGGAACAGTAATATTATCCTAGCCCATATTGTTTGGTGGTTACAACATACAGTACATGCTTTTAATATTCAAACAGTTGTAATCAATTGTGCTATCATATCAATGTCAAGACAAGCCCAAATCCTCTAACCCCCCATGTTTCTTGGAAATGTACAAAGACAGGAGTGTAACATTTTGCTTTACAGCTAAACCACTATTGGCTTTTCTTAGATAGTCTAAAGAGAAAAGAAGAGCAACTTAAAAGTGTCATTAAACATATGGCTATGGTTATGAGGAACATAATGGTAAAAAAGTCTACAAGTGTAGTGGATTTGCAAAGCATCTTATGGTCATCATTTGGAGCTTCATGCAGCCAACACAAATGTTCCACAATGGCTGTTTTATCTTCTTGGTATAGTGGTTGTAAGAAAAATCTATTGCAAGCAAAATGTCAAACAGAACCATCCTCCTGATGTTAAACTGCTGGGATGACAATCCACTGAAATCCCCCCACAGAATAATGTATTTTTCCAACAAAGAAAAACATGCATTGTCATACTGAATGACATTGATTTTGCCTTATTTGTAACCTTGTATTTAGATTGTCAGCTTCCAAGATACTGGCCAATGATATACAGTTGGTGACATAGCCTGTGTGTTCTGGAAATGTATAGATGTTAATGACCACACTGGGAAGATGGAGTGAGTGGAATATGTGTTCAATCTGTTTAACTTGGAACTTGGAATCCAATAATATTTCCGTCTTTGACAATATGCATCTCACCTCTTACAAACAATTAGTCTGAAACTGTTTAGAAAGAGAAATGGCCTCGCTACTGGGAATTAGATTTCCAAGGCATTGTAATAATGTTTTGTAAAGAATATGTTTCCCTGAATGATGTATACTGCTAACTGCCTGCCAACTCATGCCCCTGCTCTGGTTAACTCTATAAACCAATCCAGCTGGGGTCTGTTTTAGACTGCTGTGGATTTTCAGAGGTGTTTGTAAAAATCTCCTCTGATGCTGTGACCTGGAGGACAAGCTACAAATGCTACCCTACTCAGGCCCAATGGGTGCAATGTAAATCCGCACAGCTCTAAATGGTCCCTAGTTGTACTGCGTAAACTATATTCAGACAGCCTTTCTGATAGTTTCACATACCCATTTCCAACTTCTGTAAAAATTCTCATTGACAAACCATGAATTAGAAAGCATTTATTTTTCCATAAAGCATCTTCTTCACAACACAGATCTGTAACATTGGCATCCACATCGGTCCCAGATCTCTGTCATGTGGTTATGCTATTGTTTCTGCTAGAGTGATGGGGGTTGTTTACACTCACAATGGAAAAGTCCTTGTTGGTTCTGTAAATGTGTCAAAGTTTAATGTCACGCTCATAAAACAGGATGAGGTCTGGTTTGGATTATGGTCTGATCTGACACCAGTATTGCAAAGACGTTCCTTATAACAGGTTTTTAATGGCTGAATTTGTGGCACCTAAAGTAAATATAAATAGAAGTTATACATGTAGTGTACATGCCAACACGCTGACACACACTTAATCCACTTCACACGTGTTCACAGTCATACTGTACACACACACGCGCGCACACACGCGCACACACAGATCCCTCTGTGACTAATGAACTGATTTGCGTGTTTGCTTTGGCTGATTCGACCTTCCTCATTAATCAAACAGGGGGAAACATCTCCTGGGCTTTTGAATGCTCACATAAAGAGTCCAAACACAAATAAAAGTGAGACTGAAGTAAAGAAAACACAGTGAAAGTTTCCCCTCAGAAAGGCTGAGCCGGTGAACTTCAGCAGTGTGGCTGGTATTAATGCTCATGTAGATTTATGAGATAAATGATTGTCCAGAGTGTTCTCTGTAATGCATATCCACACTACTCATCCCCAACAGGCTGGGAGAGAGGGACGCCAGCCCTGGAGACCATACAGCTGGCCTCCCAGATCACCTTTCAATACCACACTCTCTCTGAGCTGCTAATGTTTGTGTAAATAACTTGAAAAGGAAATGTTCGGTTCACCACAGAATGTTAATCTATTTAACTAAACAATGTATTGAATCACGGCATAGCCAGCCAAGGGTATATGAGACAAAATTTTTCCTTTTTAGAATAATTTGGATTACATTGCATTTCACTGTAAAAGCATTGATGTCTTGATGTGGTTAAGTGGCAGCAGGGAGATGAATATAGAATGCTTGGTAATGCCCGTAGATCATTTACCCACTGTTTGATGGGTAAGCTACACATTGGAGCTGGTGTGATGCCCTTGATGCGTTTGATGCCTTTCCCATTGAGTCAGCAGGGCAGAATGCACCTTGACCCACATTTTCCAGTAAACCTTAGACAGTCAACACAGTGTAACTGGAATACAAGGACAGTCAGAAACCTATATTTAAGCACATCCTATTGCTCATTTCCTTGTTTTTCACCTTAGCCAAGCAAGACTCATATGGCAATCTGACGGTTTTCGGCCACAAAAATGTTGTGTCCTTTTAATGTCGGCATATTCACTAAAATCTATTGATTTCACATTTAAAAGTTCAATTATAAAACGTTATTTGGTTAAGTAATTACAGTCTGCTGATAATAGACAGGGTACGTTGACTTGTTAGTTCATAATGAAATAGATCTTATAACCTGCAAACGCGAAATAACGACGACTAGTTGACCCTCTTTAACCATGGAATACTATGGATGCTTGTTTTGAAGGGGTCTATTTTGAAGGGGTCTATTGAAGTTCACTGCAAAGGGAGGGGCCTACCTTCTAACAATCATCTCCTAATGTCTGTGAAGCAGTGAGTCAGGGAGTCAGTGGTGAGACCCGACCACAGGGCAGTGAGTAGCTCAAGATTCCCAAACCACAGAAAAGTTGTTTTGATTGAACCACTATTGCATGTGACTTCAGAATGATCCTCGATATGATACTACAAGTCTCCTTCCCGAAACTCTTGAGCCATGGCGTGAGTTGACTGTTACCAAATCAGTTTGTCAGCGTTTAATCAGCCAGTGTTGCCACAAGTATCCATTGCCTAAGTTTATAATATAATACTCAGTGAACGTGAAGATTTTTTTCATTCACTTTCTTGTTCGAAAGGCGTAGCACACTTACTCGACTTTATTATGCTCTCACTCAAACCTGAGTGTTTTGTTTCCATGCCTTAGTGGGAATAACAACAGATGCCATGTGCTATTTCATAAATCAGGCTACAGTATAACCACTCTATACTTATGCAGGACACAGTATTATACGTTATGTTGAGTGCTGTGTAACAAGTGGCTCTTGTAATGGTGAATTTCAGAATATATGAATGTCTGGACTTACGGTATGTTGCATATTTTGTCTAGACTTATTTTGCATAATGTAACACACAAAGCCCTCAACCTAAACTGGTGGCGGGACTGTGTTGACCTGCTAGATGTCTTTATTTCTCTGAATGGCAGAAAGAGATTACAACACTACAGCGATGGTGGAGATCAGAGGACATGACAAGAGAAACAAGCATATTTCATTTCTTCATCAATGCTGTGTCTCAAATAATACGCGCTTTGAGGTTTTGCATGAGATACTTCTCTCAACCTCTGGGTTCCACATAGGGAATTCCTCTCCTCGTATGGGGACATTAGACTTGGAGCCAGCACTAACATCATTACTCAAACTGCATTAGAGCCTCAAAGAAATCCTAACATTTAGCACCGGACTAAGATTTCATTACTGATGCTTTATTTGATATAAATGACTCAGACGTCTACGATATAAACAACTCAGACGTCTACGAGGCCACAAATCGATGACAGTGCAAGCATCCACATCAATCTCCTCCTAACCTCCCCTCTCATCTCGGCTCCTCACCAACTCAACCTGCCCAACACACCATCCATCCCTACTAACGGCCTCCTCATAAAGTCTATCCCTCTCTTGGACTGTGTTTGCCTGACACATACCATTTACTCCAGCCTAAAGCGTTGGCGCCAAGTGCACAGCTGTGAAAACAATAATTTTACATGTATTTCCCAATTTAAGATCTTGAAATCATTTGACATTTGGGGTCCTGTGTCTGTGTACTGGTGTAGGCTTTGGAACTACAGAGACTGAGCGGATCATCAGATGGAGACAGATATGATAAGACTGGTCCAGACTGGTCAGAGAACACCTGTCAGAGAGAGAGAGAGAGAGCAGTGGCGATTTTAGCTTGTAAATAAATCTTGGTGGGTTCAAAAAAAAAAACGAATTGTGGGATGCATGCCAGCAAAGCCACTACATTAATTGGACGGTGACAAACGGTGCCCACAAACTGTTAGGGCCTACATAAAGCTGTCCCAACAGTAGAATCCCAACAGCAGAGTCCCAACACCTTACCACTGCTACACCTGGCTATCAGCAGAGCCTTGTCTGGCAGCAAAACAGTTAATTCAGCCTCATTTACTGCCTTTTAAAAAATATAGCTGATATACTTGCTCAAACAAATTGAGATGTACAAACTATGGCATAAGGGGACGACAAACGGATGAGGCAATCCGTAATTTCAATTAAGACATTAATGAGCAAGCTAGGATGGACGTAGTCAATATAACGATTTGTTCAGAACTTTTGAAATGTACAGCAACAGAATTCAGAACATGGGCCGTTCTTACAGTGTTCTCCCTGTACACCAAGTCAGAACCTTAGGATAAATAAAGGGGGCATATAAGCAGACACTGAAAGCTCTTACAATATTCGATGATTACATTTCTCAAAAAACGGTTATAGGCTACATGTGCACCACCAAATCAGAACAGTAGTCAAAATTAAGAGGTGAAAATAGAACAAATTATTAGGGTGAGGCACATGGGCTACTAACAGCTTACTACACAACATACACTTAGTATTACTTTCTTAGCTCCAGTATACATATCTCCCTGGCATATTACATAATTTATGCAGCAGCATATAATACATTTTTGGACTCACCTTGTTGCGCTGTGCTCACTTGAACAGGAAGGTGGTGCTGCGGTCCTTCGTGGGCACCGATACGTTTTATCTATAATTTTTCTTTATTATTTATCTTCATATGACAAGGATTAAAAAGGATTTGCCAGTAGATTGTCAACTTGATTTATGACGATGACTGCTAGCTAAGATTTTGAAAGTCAGTCCAATCAAAGCTACTGTAGATATAATGTTATTTGACGTCATGTTATCTGTGGCCAATAACTTTGAGCCCTCTTTGATGGGCACTTCTAATGTAACTCTATGGCAGCACCCAAGGGGCTTGAATTTTCTAGCTCTACCCTTAAACTTAGCGGTGACGTAGTCTCCCAATGAGTGACAGAACACTGAGCCAATCACAGCGCAACGCTTCATATTTTCTGCTGGCTTGCCCCACCACCACAGAAAGCACTGAGCTAGGTTGAAACACCTGCATTTTGGAGCTGCCTTGCTCTATTAACTCAATGATATAAATATATATATTTTTACATTGTTTGCAAACTGATATGTGACACGTATTAATGTCAAAATAACATGCAAAGCAGGAAAGCCCCCTACCCCAAAACATGTGGGGCCGCCACTGAGAGAGAGAGTGAGAGAGAGATCTCAAAAGTCATGTGAAGTAAATTACAGAAAGGAAAAACCATTTAAATGTAATTTCAGTGACAACCTTTAAGAATATTGATTACTGACAATATTGCATCTATGCAAATCACTGTTTGTCAAATAACTGGCATTGTGTTTGCAGTGTGCATGTGTATGTGTGTGCAGTGTGCATGTGAATGTGTGCGCTTATGTGCGTGTGTGCATAACGGCTGATCTGGCCATATCACCCAGGTTCTATGTGATAATGCTCTGTTTGGCCATTAAAATAGGGATTTCCTCCTTGGCCAGCGTGCCAGGAAACAGGCCCAAGTCCCAGATCCCAGCAGGAGATGTAGTCGTATTCAAAGTAATGGCCTTGGACTGAGACATCACAGCCTATAATAGTGCTTCAAGGACAGTCTCACAGGCTTTAGTTGTTAATATGCTTAACTAGGAAAAGGATGAGTTCAGGACTAAGTTGTGATAGATTTGAACGGGCCATAAATTTAAACATGACATTGAAGAGGTAAAGGAAAACAAATGACACTGTTTTTATTTTTTTCTTGCCTGTCACCTTGGGTATGGTGTAATGTCCCTCTCTGCGTCTCTTTCTGTCTCTATCTCTTTCTCTTCCTATCTATCTCTCTTATTTGTCCCTTAATCTCACTCTCAGGAAGCAAGACAACAGAATGCAGGCCCAGGTGGATGAGAGGAAGGCGTGAAAGTTGGGACAGAGCAGAGGAGGATCCAAGAAGAGAGGAGTAGGAGGAGACCTTGGACCTTACTAAATAAAGGACAGAAGGTCTGGCTGGCTGGAGGTCTGGACACATATCCATCAAGTTTCTCAGAATAGGAGTGCTGATATAGGATTACAATAAATGCACAGGTGTGTGTGTGTGTGTGTGTGTGGGGGGGGGGGGGGGGTTCTGATCCTAGATCAGTACTCCTACTCAGAGGCGCTTTATGAATACGGGCCCTGGTGTCCTGTGTGCTGAGAGGGGGTGAGAGAGGCTGGAACCTTGTGGAACCTCTGGCACTGCAACAGAAACAGAGGAGGAGGAGGAGAACTGTGTAACGATCAGACCAGGATGTTGAGCAAACTTTATTAGGGTTTGTCTGTGTATCTTTGGATTGAAATGTTTTGGAGAGCTTCACGGTGGAAAGGGGAGACAATTCAGCATAGCTCCCAGAATTTCCCCAAAATTCCCCCTTTGAAGTCTCCTGTTTTAAATGAAATACAAAGGAAAGGAAAGTATTTACAGTACACATGTGGATGGGAACCATATAAATGAAGACTAAATCAATATAATATTGTTCACAAATCACAAATATTTGGTATCTCGTAACGGTTTAACCTCTGAGAACCTTTGTGTAAAATATGTTCCCTTCGACGGAAATGCTTGTACAGAGGCTGAGGAGCTCTGTGTGAGATGAAGTCATCTCATAACCTAGAATGACAGAAACAACATATAACATTATCATCCATCCACACCAAATATTTAATATTTCCCTCAGTAGATATGGAGGAAAGTCATTATTGGAGTAATCTGAATTGAGTATTGTACATATTTGACTAATCTGGCCACAATGGAATATTGTTTTGGACACATGTATTCTCCTAGGTTTAATACAGAAATGTTGTTGTTCAGTCTGCAGGGGATTTAGTATTGTAGCGAGTAAAACCATTATGGAAAAAACAAGTCATTTGTCAGAGTAATTTTGCTCAGTAGGCGCAGGATCCAGCATATTTCCACAGTGCTATTTTCGGTGCAGATTTGATACAGCAAATATGGCTTGTCCTAGAAAGTCACGTTTCTACCGGAGACTGTGGGGATTTTCTTTATTGCTTCGTGCGGCTAATTACAGTGATCATTCTGCTGTCTATGAAGAACAGATGGACAATGGGTTTGATGGTCATGCTTGGTGAAGTGTGAGTACATAAGGGGACATTTGTTCAGTCCAAAAATTCAGTGATGGGAGTTGGTAGGGTTTAAAAAGGGGTAGGAGGGTTTCACCAACTGAATTTATCCGAAGCATAGAGTACTGTAATGACGACAGATGGCATCTGAAGAGATGATGATCTCTCTGGAGCCAGATTGGGAAGTGACTAGTGTGTACTGTAGCTATGATAAGATGTGCTGACATGCAGTTTTCAGCCCACCATGAAGCATCACTACAGGATAATTATGAGTTATATTGGTTTACTTTAAGTTACAGTATGCTGTTCTTAATTGGTTTAGGTATATTATTCCCAAAACAGTCAACTAAATGCGATTTTTCATAGAGAATCATATTTTCTCATCTTGAAAATATACTCACTGTACTGTCCTTCTATTTGTGTGCTATTGCTTTATGCATTCATGTGAAGCAACAGATGATCCGTGGCAATTGTAGTTGAGGGAATTAACTTGAAAGGTTATATTATGTTGTCTACTGTCGTCTAGTGGACATTTGAAGGTAGCATTGATGGTCTCAGTACATTTTCAAACAAACCCTAAAGGAGAACAGTTAACTTAGTTAATTCTTGACTGGCAGTATTAGAATTGACTGGGAGGCATCTGGCATTAGTTTGAGAAGACTGCCATCTTCTGGCACATTGCAGTAGGACACTGAAGCTGATTCCGTTCTTAACCTTAACCTGGTCAGCATGCTCGCTACCAAAGATTTCTATAACTGTGTTGCTACTTAATGGTAACAGTATGTCAGGGGAGACTGCTTCAGTAGAGGATAAAAGCAGAATGGCTCAAACAGCGTGCCTGACAGTAGACGTGCCCGAGCTGGGTGAAAATGTGGACAAGAAACAGTGACCCTGGCCTTACAACTGTGCTTCCATGAAAAGTTCCTTAGATAACACATTGAAATTGATTCATCATAATGATTTAAGGGTTTGTTCTAGATGTGATAGTGAGAACCATATGTTTCCCCCTTATGGTTTTGTTGCCTACAGTTCTATAGTTCTGTCAGTACTTAGGCATGTCCTGATAAACGTTCCTCACATATTTTAGTTTTTCAATAGATAACTTAAGTACTACATTGTTAAGTATCTACTGCATCTTGCCATCTTTATGTAATACATGTATCACTAGCCACTTTAAACTATGACACTTTATGTTTATATACCCTACATTACTCATCTCATATGTATATACTGTACTCTATACCATCTACTGCATCTTGCCTATGCCGTTCTGTACCATCACTCGTTCATATATCTTTATGTACATATTCTTTATCCCTTTACACTTGTGTGTATAAGGTAGTAGTTGTGGAATTGTTAGGTTAGATTACTCGTTGGTTATTACTGCATTGTTGGAACTAGAAGCACAAGCATTTCGCTACACTCGCATTAACATCTGCTAACCATGTGTATGTGACAAATACAATTTGATTTGATTTGATACTTTCTACATTAAGGACACAGCTAGGTCTATTTGGACATGGCTGACTTTTATTCAAACAGCAAAAAGACAACCACCTTCTCCCCCTTGACATGAATAACATTTCACGAGATTCACTCATCTAGAAAGAATTTCACATCCTCACACAGACTGAGGTATTACTAATAGGGCTAAGAGGTGAAACCACATTCAATTTGGCAACTCTTTGAATTGGGGTGTGACACAAAGCAACCCATTTCTTTTGTATTTCTCCTGTGAGAATAACACACTATGTTTATAAACCATGTATAGAGTATGACATACGCTGTATGTTATTAGCCTTTTCTAGACAAATCTTAATATGCAATAAATATGGTTCAAGCCACATGGTCTGCAGCACATCACATGATGAAACCTTTGGCAAGACTTGGAGAGAAAATAGTTAACATTCTTTCTCTCTGTCCCTCATTCAGCCGTTTACCCATCAGCTGTTAGAGTGAAGAGAGAGATGGCATCAATGGTGAACCCCACCTTTCAGAACGCTATAGAGGATGTAAATGTACTCTTTGAGGTGAGACATTTTTCCTTGGATATCTGTCTCCGGACCTCTGATCTTTCCAATCACATGGGCCACCTGCGCCTGGAGGACTTTGAGTGCACTGTGTTGACCACTGGCAGAGTTCTTTCTCAGCTTGTACAGAGCCATCAAGCAGGACCTGACAGTGACAGCTGAGGAAAAAACTCACAGATAAATGATAACTCTATGTTGTGGATTGATACTATACTGATACTTATTGTTGTCTTCATTTCCAGGGCTCCATTGGTCTCCATTTCTCTAAACTTTTCTATTGATCATTATAGGTAGTGTCAAGAATGATTTCATTGGCTACCCTTGTACTATCGTATCACAGAATCAAAATTACAGTTTGAGATACATTTTAATCATATTTCAGTTTTTAGATTTTTGTTATTATTTAAAACTCTTGGAAAGGTTTATTACTAGTGCTACTCTGAACACACTTGAAATGTAGTTCTGAAAAAATGTGTATATATTTTTTTATCTTTAAAAAGTGATTTTTGTCATATTATTATATGGTTCCTATAGTGTGTTATCAGTAAAATAAAAGTCCCATTAAAAAAAAAATATATATATATATTTACTGTATATATATACACTTTACTGTAAAAAAAAGATGCATCACAACAAAAATGTATTTACACACACAAATGCCAAAAATATTCCTGCCAAAAGTTCATTTAGAAAATGCATAATCAAATCTTTACAAGATATGAGTATAAAATATTAGACAAAATAGAACAGAACGGGAGGACCATGTCACAAGAGCTGCCTCTCGTATTGTTGTTGTTTTAGCCCGTGTCTGGTCCTGCACAGTGTTCATAGGGCCACTGATCTGATAAGCTCTGGCTTCACAGGCTGCTGCTTGGTCGCCAAAGAGTCCACCTTGGCCTCGTCCTGTGAGCTTGGTGGATTTGGAGGGAGGAACGGCACATATCGAACCCAGGAGAAGGAGGAGAGACGAGAGCTAATTCCAAATGGAAGGTTGTACACCTCACTGCTCTCCAAAGTGTTGCTGGAGTCATCAAGGGGGATCTTGTTCCAGTCTATGATGCCCCGCTCCCGCAGGGTGCCTGCATGGCCCAAAGCAGGGGAGTAGAATGCTTCAACTCATCCATAACAGAGACTGAGTACAGGCTATGATATTGTAGACATGAAAGAGGAGGACTAGTGCATTTTACTCTATGTGAAACAGTTGGATAGATACAGTGTTCCCCATCCTCCCATACTGGAGACGTAATTTTGTCAAATCCGGGATACTCAAATGAGTGTGAAATGTTACGTGTGTATGGTACTGTATGTATTAATTATCTAGGTGGCTAACATTAGGGTTAGTGGTTAAGGTTAAGGTTAGGATAAAGTTTAGGTTAGAGGTTGGGTTAGCTAACATTCTAAGTAGTTCAGGGATGCAAACTAGTCACCTTGCGGCGTCAATCGTAATTTTGAATCCTAAATAGGTGACCTACGTGATTCGTGTAGATCTTATGAGAAAAGTAACCAGAAAAGTAACCAAAAAACTGGAATTTGGAAAATTTGAAGGGAGGAAGAAAGTGTGGTGGAACCAGTATTGTTAGCATTGTTAAGTAGCTTGCTTGCTGGATCGAATTATCCGTTAGCTAGCCAGAGAAATGTTGAGCAACATTAGCCAAGTTAACTGATCAAATAATTGAGTTTATGGTGTGAAAATTAGCTGGCTAATAAAGTCAGACAACGTTACAACATCAGATGCGCTAACGTTAGTAACCTAAGCATTTCACTATAGTATTAACTGGTAACGTTATATGACTCCTTGCTGTTCCTTAAGTTATAACGCGTTAGTTGCTTACTGGACCCTGGCAATCTGTGTGAAATGTTAACTAGTTAACTAGCTAACTAACTAACTACTATATGTGAACTAATGTTTTCCCTCCACAGTATGTGGTTAATTTTCAGAATGAGAGAATTAGGTGAAAATGAGGCGTTGCTTGTTAAACCATTAAGTGTAGCTGTAGCTGGGCCTGGCTTAAACTAGATGCCGCTATAGAGGTGAAAGGAACACCACACACACACTCCTTTCGTAATACAGTGGATACAGAGGGGTATGCCAGGTATACTCTCCGCCTGAAAGAGAGAAATTATGCCAACAAAGGGTATCATGCTCTGCTGGCACATTG
This sequence comes from Salvelinus alpinus, assembly GCF_045679555.1. NCBI lineage: Eukaryota > Metazoa > Chordata > Actinopteri > Salmoniformes > Salmonidae > Salvelinus > Salvelinus alpinus. The sequence continues at coordinate 48,758,311 of NC_092100.1, forward strand.
TAGAACAGATGTCCACAGACAGAAAGTGTACAACATAATAATGTGCAGTGTAGCCCAAAGTTATTGCTTTTGTTGTGTTGAACTTGACAGTAACACTTGTGTGTGAGTGAGGGGGGGATTATTAAATGTTTTACTCAGTGAACGTTATTTTTGCACACATGTAGCCTTGTGCACTTGATCTATGTCTACTCTGATTCAGAGGGGTTGGGTTAAGTGCGGAAGACACATTTCAGTTGAATGCATTCAGTTGTACAACTGACTAGGTATCCCCCTTTCCTTTCCCTACTATAGTGGCCACTATAATAGAGAAAAAATAGAATGCCTGTTTGTTTCATTTTATTTTTTACAGCTCCTGAGTGGCGCAGCGGTCTAAGGCACTGTATCTCAGTGCTAGAGGTGTCACTACAGACACCCTGATTCAAATCCAGGCTGTATCACAAGTGGCTGTGATTGGGAGTCCCATAGGGCGGCGCACAATTGGCCCAGCGTCGTCCGGGTTTGGCCGGTGTAGGCCGTCATTGTAAATAAGAATTTGTTCTTAACTGACTTGCCAAGTTAAATTTAAAAAATCCCAAGTGCAATATTTAGATGTGTGTGTGGTCACAGGCATTCTATTATAAAGGCTGTCATGGCTAACTGCAATATTAGTATATTGTTTTTTTCTCAAGACTTGACTGTCATTTGCAGTAAAGTCTAGGCAACAAATAACATTGGGTTGCTTTCTTTAAATGTTTTTGCTGTGAGTTAGGTTCACATTAAGCACTTTATTTTACACTGATCATGTAGATCATATTCTTTGTTGTTTCATTTGTTAAAACCTCCATAAAATGCTAAAGTTGTCCGTGATGAGATTCGATTAGTTGCAAGGTAGCTAAAAAGTAGTAAGTAGTTGCGAAGTTGCTAATTAGCTAAAATTGTCCATGATGAGATTTGAACATGCAACCTTCGGGTTGCTATACATTTATTTTTGCGTTAAGTAACCATTCGTCTTGTGTAATCATACCAAACGTAGCATATCATACTAACTTGAGTGTCCCAGATTTTTCATCTAGTCTATGAAACCAGGCTGGTCCTCCTGGGTGGAAGCTTACCTGGAATGGTGTTGTCAAGGAAGAACCCAAAGAAGCCTCCAATAAACATGCTGGTTGTTAGAAGCACCTGCAGCAGTTGGTCCAGCTCGACCACACCTGACAAAGAGAATACAGTCACATACTAGAGGAATCTCAGATCTCAGCAACATGACCTCCACTTGCCCTCTATTTTGTTCTTCTGCTGAGCTTTTTCCACCCAGCTTTTTTGTAAGGAATTGTGAATTTTTTTAGTCATAGTGTTTCATGCGTTATCTGCTCTGATACCTGTTGCTATGGCATCCGGGTTCTTGAATATCCAGTTTGGAATGACAAGCCCGGTAAACATGGAAAATCCAAAGATAAACACGTTCCGGGAGGAGTTCATGTCTGCATACTGTCAAATGTTAAGCAGAAAAGAGTTGACAGAGAAACGCCACAAAGTCATTAGGGTTGTTTTAATTCTAATAACTTTCAAAACATTGTACCAAAAACGTATTCACAGATTTCTTGCTTATTTTGAAATTAGATACCTGAACTTGGGTAGGTTACTTTCTAAATTGAATTTGTTAGTTACTAGTTACTTGTCCAAAATTGTAATTTCTAGCATAACTTTTGAATGACCCAACCTGAGTAATGCAATCTGATTACCTTGAGTTACTTTTGGATTACCTTTACCTTAAGCGGCATTAGAAGACAAATACAATCCATCAAACTCATTTGATGTGTCAGAATAGTGGTCTCTGACTTGTGATCAGACTCGCTCAGGTGGAACAAATTTAAACTTCCGCTTTCTTCAATGGTGAATTGAATGTCATTGAGAAAACAATGCATTTTTTTACAAACATCCTTTCTGAATTTAAAAGTAATCTGATTATTATATTTTTGCTGGTAATTTAACTGAAAAGTAAGACATGACAGGTAAGACATGGCTGAAAAAGCCTTCATATGTAAAATGTCTCTATAGTGGCCATTGTACTATTCAACGTGTAAATAAACCTAGACAACTGCGTTTACCTGCAGATTTGAAACTCCAGCTGCAGAAATGACCCCAAACATGACCAAGAACATTCCTCCAATCACAGGTGTGGGGATGGTGGTGAAAATGGCTCCAATTTTACAGAAAAGTCCCATGATGATCATCAATACCCCACCAGCAACGATCACCATGCGACTGCCCACCTGAGAGAGAAAGAAATAACCATGTCTGTTGAGACTGTATAACAGCCAATAGCTTGTATATCTTCCATATTCCAAAAAGCATTGATTTATCTATAATATGCTCAAAATTGTATTGCAGTCTAAATCTAAAAACAGATCGTAATAATGAAAAATAGCCTCTAGCCCATCTCACCTTGGTGATGCCCAGTGCACCCACATTCTCACTATAGGAGGTGGTTCCGTTGCCCGTGCCCCAGGCCCCAGCCAGCAGACAGCCAATCCCCTCAATGCCAATGCCTCTGTTGATGGCATGCTTAGGGGGTGGAGGGGCCCCTGATAGCCTGGCACAGGCATGGTAGTCCCCCACCGACTCTATCATGGAGGATAACACCCCAGCCAAGATCCCTACCACTCCCGCCAGGCTCACAGTTGGCAAACCCCACTGACCTGAGATTGGAATCAGAATAAGGGGTTCCAGTTAACATACAATAAATTTGGGTATTTCTATTCATATAGTGTCTTCGAAAGTATTCGACCCCTTTACTTTTTCCACTTTGTTAGGTTACAGCCTTATTCTAAAATTGATTTAATCGTTTTTTCCCCTCATCAATCTACACACAATACCCTATAATGACAAAGCAAAAACAGGTTTTTAGAAATGTTTGCTAATTTATAGAAAATATAAATGAATAATAATATATAATATCACATTTACATAAGTATTCACACCCTTTACTCACACCCTTTGCTTTGTTGAAGCACATTTGGCAGTGATGACAGCCTCAAGTCTTCTTGGGTATGACACTATAAGATTAGCACACCTGTATTTTGGGATTTTCTCCCATTCTTCTCTGCAGGCCCTCTCAAACCCTGTCAGGTTGCTGCACAGCTACTTTCAGGTCTCTCCAGAGATGTTAGATCGGGTTCAAGTCCGGGCTCTGGCTGGACCACTCAAGGACATTCAGAGACTTGTCCCGAAGCCACTCCTGGGTTGTCTTGGCTGTGTGCTTAGGGTCGTTGTCCTGTTGGAAGGTGAACTTTCACCCCAGTCTGAGGTCCTGAGCGCTCTGGAGCAGGTTTTCATCATGGATATCTTTGTTCCATTCATCTTTGCCTAGATCCTGATTAGTCCCAGTCCCTACTGCTGAAAAACATACCCACAGCATGATGCTGCCACCACCATACTTCACCATAGGGATGGTGCCAGTCGTGACGCTTGGCATTCAGGTCAAAGAGTTCAATCTTGGTTTCATCAGATCAGAGAATCTTGTTTCTCATGATCTGAGAGTCTTTAGGTGCCTGTTGGCAAACTCCAAGCGGGCTGTCATGTGCCTTTTACTGAGGAGTGGCTTCCGTCTGGCCACTCTACCACAAAGGCCTGATTGTTGGAATGCTGCAGAGATGGTTGTCCTTCTGGAAGGTTCTCCCATCTCCACAGAGGATCTCTGGAGCTCTGTCAGAGTGACCATTGCTTCGACCTCATGGCTTGGTTTTTGCTCTGACTTGCACCGTCAACTGTTGGACCTTATATAAACAGGAGAGTGCCTTTCCAAATCAATTTACCACAGGTGGACTCCAATCAAGTTGTAGAAACATCTCAAGGATGATCAATGTTAACAGGATGCACCTGAGCTCAATTTCGAGTCTCATGTAAATAATGTATTTCTGTTTTTTATTTTGAGTAAATTAGCAAAAAAATCAGAAAATCTGTGTACGCTTTGTCATTATGGGGTATTGTGTGTAGATTGCTGAGGATTTAAAAAAATCCATCTTAGAATAAGGCTGTAACATAACAAAATATGGAAAAAGTCAAGGGATCTGAATAATTTCGGAAGGCACTGTCCATATCGATAAACCATACCTATTAGTTACCCATACAGCACTATCTACTAAAGGTTGGGTTAGGATTGTGATAAGCCCTGAGTTTTTTCTGACCATGTGACCGTAGCAGGAAAAACTTGAATATTAGGTTATGGAGTTGTTGCTTATGATCCCACTGAGCAGCTGTGCTTCGTACCTGGATATGGGAATCTGAACCAGGGGGCCTGGCCTATGACATCCCCCTTCAGGTCTGTGCGAGCCAGGTAGCCGTACTGCTCCGGCTCTGAGGGCAGGACATTAGAGATGGTGAAGATGTAACAGATCAGCCATGACAGTGTGATGCCAAGGAGCACCTGAGGAAGAAGTCACACACAGTAATGTACATGCAAATATTACACCAGTCATTATCAGGACCAGGAGTGTTTCCAGACCACAGGAACTGACCAGGGAAAACTTTGGGCTATATAAAGTCCATAAGTGAACAACGAACACCTTTGAGTCTTTGGCCTCGATTCAATCAGCTTGAGCGTAGTGGATACTTTTGCGCTGTTGGAGGTGTAACTGCAGTATGAGCTGACAAATCAGTGAGTGGCTGCTCTTGTGTGACGCCAACCACTCCCTTCCTTATTATCCCTACCGCGTTAGAAGTTCAAAACGGTGAAAGAGAGAGTTGGCTCTATCGATTATCGAAATTATGACAGGCTAATGCATGTTTTCATGTTAATTTGGATGGGGGGGGATTTATAGCCTATCAGTCTAATTGCGGTGTAGACAATAGAACATCATGCATTTGAGTGGTTGAACTTGTAGCGCAGCTTCATGAACTTCTAACATGGCTGCATGGGATTTGTCGGTTATAAAGTCGGGTGTAGTTTTTCATCCAATAGCAGTGTCCGAGATAAGGTCACGCAGGGAGCCACTTGTGGATTTGACAGCTCTAACGCATTTCCACCTCCGACACCTCCAAAACAACCGCTGTGCAGATGTCGGCTAGTGCGGATCTGATAGAATCTAGCCCTTTATTTTCCAATGGACGTACAGGTAGAAGCTGGAAGATGTAGATCCTGGAGGTGTGGAGTTTTTTGGTCTTGTTGTATGTGGGGAATGGTACAGGGATGTGTCGGAGGTACTGGGAGAACAGGATGATCAGAGCAGTCGTCCTGTAGGAAAGAGAAAAACTCTGTTCACAAAGCAGAATGAGCTATCCAGAAGCATTTAGAATGGGTAAGATTCTTCATGTATGTAGCCTACAGTCAGGTCAAAAATGATTGGCATGCTTTATAAAGATCAGTAAAAAATACTATAATACAAATACTGAGCAATACTGTATGCAAAATTATAATATTTTATACTAATACAATTGCTCAGAGAAATGCATTTTGTTTAACAAGCAATAAAAATAAATCGCAAAAAGATAGGGGTCATAATTACTGCCATCGTTGTTGTCAATACTCCAGCACCCACCCCTTGCAAAGATATTGGGAGCTGAGCATTTTTCAAACATGTTTTATGAGATTGGAGAACACATTGGGGAGGGATCTTAGACCATACAGAATCTTTCCAGATCCTTGATCCTTCGTCTGTGCTTATGGACTTCCCTCTTCAATTCAAACAACAGGTTTTCAATGGGGTTCAATTTCAGAAACTGAGATAGCCATTGCAAAATGTAGATTTTGTGGTCAATTAACAATTTCTTTGTGGATTTTGATGTGGGCTTGGTGTTATTGTCTTGCTGGAAGATCCACTTGCGGACAAGTGTCAGCCTCCTGGCAGAGACTACCAGGTTTTTAGCTAAAATGTCTTGGTACTTCTAAGACGCCATCCAGTGTGTGGCACAGTGTGAGAACCGTTTGTTTAAGCCCAAGTATAATCAGTCCTCAATTGTGTCTAGTGTGGTTCAGGCTCAGGCCTCTTGTGAAGGTACAGGTGCAAACCAGTCTGAACACTCGGAGTTAAAAGCCCTCATTTAAACCCAGCAGAGCCAGCTAGAGCTTCTAGTGAAGACACTTGGGTCCTCAAATGAGGCATCAAACAGTGATCTATCCTCCAGATTTGACAGGAATCCAGATGGTGAACCTATTTGTTTCAGGTGTGACCAGGTAGAACACATAGCGTGTTTCTGTTCAACGTCCCAAAAGGGCCCATTTAGAGAAACAGAGGTGGTCCGGTCGGGACCACTGTCGTCAAAGGGTTCAGGGTATAGCCCGGGAACAGGCTATGGCCCGGGAACCTTAAAGATATAACATGGTATTGTGAACCGATTCTAAACTATTGAAGTTTTAATATTTATTTTTTGGAAGTGAGCCAAGGTTATAATTATTGTTTGTATCTTGCAGATAGTTGGAGAAGCCTTTCACTGCTCTCGCTGGGTTATTAGTTTGTGTCCCTTGCATTAGATAGGTAGTTAGGATTTCGGTTTTCTTTGTCTAGTCCACCTGGGCAAATTATCTGGTATATATATATAATGTTATATATAATATAATATATAATGTTGCATACAAAGTTTGAAAGGTCTATCACTTTCATCAAACACAATCAAAGTTAACATTAGCCCTAGAGGCCTTCAATTGCCCAGTTTATAGGTATGCCCAATGTAGGCATATTTTTTAACAATGTGATGCTGCACTCTAAAGGGATAACTTGGAGTAACATGATGTAGGTAAATAAATAATCAAAAGAAAAAAGTGTTTATTTATATTATAAGTACTTAGGCATGTCAAGCGCAAGAGATACTGTCGCAGGTAGGTTTATGGCTTGATCATATCAAAACATAAATATCACAACACTATTTTAACAACTCCAAAGTAATTGCATGTGGAGCAGGAGCCACTGAATCTCTGCATTTCTCTAGTACCCACTCATAATCCACTCTCAATCCACTCTTTTGGTATTGTTTTCATTAGTCCACTGCTGATACAGTCCCAAAATGTCAAGTGTCACATCATCATGATGATGTGGAAAGTGACGCTTTGCTTCTTGAAAGTCCATTATCTTGAAAACTTGACTGCTTACACGTAACAGTGGACTTATGAAAAAAAAATACAAAAATATCGTTTTTGAGTGGATTTTTCTCATGAGGTCTCCTAAATATCTGTCGACTAGGTGGGACTCTTATGACTAAAGAGGCTTCACGCATAGCTTTTTACCCATAAGAGTAGGAGTAAAATGTCTCTCTTCTCAGGACTTATGACAAATCTTCTACTCTGAGACGCTTTGTGGATATGGGCCCAGTTCAACAGTTGATAACTACAGGCTTGTGGGGAGTTTCGAGTGAAACCATACTGAGAGGTACACACATAGTGGAGATGCCCCAGTGGTTCCCTGCGCTCATTCCAGCCGAGTCATACAGGGACAGGCCAATCAGAGAGATGGTGGGTGCGATGGTGAGGGGGCCAATAAAACGCATGAAGAAACCGATGAGGCCAGAGAAACCCACCAGCACCTGGAACAAAGAGCCCACCATGATGGAGCCCTGCAGCTGTAGAGGAATACAAACACACCAAATGAGCAAATACACATCAATAAACACGAGTAATAGTATTTCATCATATTTCATGTGAACCACATTAATGTGAAACGTCCTCTCACTGTCAACTGCGTTTATTTTCAGCAAACTTAACATGTGTAAATATTTGTATGAACATAACAAGATTCAACAACTGAGACATAAACTGAACAAGTTCCACAGACATGTGACTAACAGAAATGGAGTAATGTGTCCCTGAACAAAAGGGACATGTGTCAAAAATCCAAAAAAAATCCCCCAAAAATCCCCAAAAGTAACAGTCAGTATCTGGTGTGGCCACCAGCTGCATTAAGTACTGCAGTGCATCTCCTCCTCATGGACTGCACCAGATTTCCCAGTTCTTGCTGTGAGATGTTACCCCACTCTTCCACCAAGGCACCTGCAAGTTCCCGGACATTTCTGGGGGGAATGGCCCTAGCCCTCACCCTCCGATCCAACAGGTCCAAGACGTGCTCAATGGGATTGAGATCCGGGCTCTTCTCTGGCCATGGCAGAACACTGACATTCCTGTCTTGCAGGAAATCATGCACAGAACGAGCAGTATGGCTGGTGGCATTGTTATGCTGGAGGGTCATGTCAGGATGAGCCTGCAGGAATGGTACCACATGAGGGAGGAGGATGTCTTCCCTGTAACGCACAGCGTTGAGATTGCCTGCAAGATAACAAGCTCAGTCCGATGATGCTGTCACATGGACCCTCCACCTCCAAATCGATCCCGCTCCAGAGTACAGGCCTCGGTGTAACGCTCATTCCTTCGACAATAAACGCGAATCTGACCATCACCCCTGGTGAGACAAAACCGTGACTCATCACTGAAGAGCCCTTTTTGCCAGTCCGGTCTGGTCCAGCGATGGTGGGTTTGTGCCCATAGGCAACATTGTTGCCGGTGATGTCTGGTGAGGACCTGCCTTACAACAGCCCTACAAGCCCTCAGTCCAGCCTCTCTCAGCCTATTGCGGACAGTCTGAGCACTGATAGAGGGATTGTGCGTTCCTGGTGTAACTCGGGCAGTTGTTGTTCCCATCCTGTACCTGTCCCGCAGGTGTGATGTTTGGATGTACCGTTCCTGTGTTCCTGTGCAGGTGTTGTTACACGTGGTCTGCCACTGCAAGGATGATGAGCTGTCCGTCCTGTCTCCCTGTAGCGCTGTCTTAGACGTCTCACAGTACGGGCAATGCAATTTATTGCCCTGGCTACATCTGCAGTCCTCATGCCTCCTTGCAGCATGCCTAAGGCACGGTCACACAGATGAGCAGGGACCCTGGGCATCTTTCTTTTGGTGTTTTTCAGAGTCAGTAGAAAGGCCTCTTTAGTGTCCTAAGTATTCATAACGGTGACCTTAATTGCCTACCATCTGTAAGATGTTAGTGTCTTAACAACCGTACCACAGGTGCATGTTCATTCCTTGTTTATGGTTCATTGAACAAGCATGGGAAACAATGTTTAAACCCTTTACAATGAAGATCTGTGAAGTTATTTGGATTTTTACGAATTATCTTTGAAAGACAGGGTCCTGAAAAAAGGACGTTTCTTTTTTTGCTGAGTTTAGATACTGGAATCAAGGGTTATCAAAAAGTGATCAAACATGGTAAACTTGTTCTCTTTCTTTCTTTACATTTACATTATAGTCATTTAGGAGACACTTTATATTTGTCAATCACATTACTAAAAGGCGGCAGGTAGCCTAGTGGTTAGAGCAGTGGGCCTGTAACCGAAAAGTTGCTGGATTGAATCCCCAAGCTGACAAGGCAAAAATCTGTCATTCTGAACAAGGCAATTAACCAACTGTTCCCTGGTAGACCGTCATTGTAAATAAGAATTTCTTCTTAACTGACTTGCCTAGTTTAAAAAAAAATCACCTCTCGCATGCGGCTCTGCCACACATCTATGTACTCAGGAGAGGTGGTGTTGACCAAGGAAGCGTTCTGGGTCCAGGCAGGGCATGTCCACTCTGGCATTGACAGCATAGCCATGGAGGGAGCTAGAAAGGCAAAGGTACCCCCCTGAACAATGGGCAGTCTGAGGGATAGAGAGAGATGGGAGATAGAGGGGAGAGTAAGACAGATACCTGAAATCACAAATTGCAGAGATTAGATGTTCTGGCTAGAATCTTTAGACTATTACATAAGGAATTCTTCCCCTTTGTAGTATAATCAGAAACCGACTTGTCTTGTGAAGTAGTAGTTGGAGGTTATGGTTGGTCAGGTTGGACCAGAGATGAAACAGCAACACTGGCTCTTTTGCCATCTTCATGTTCTACACAGATCTGGGACTAGGTTGATGCTTGGCTTTTCTGAATAATGATTCATCAAGCATTTGCCTGCATGATTATGGATTCAGGTGACCTGTGCTCTGTGTAAGGTAAGGTCTCTCAGCTTTTGCTCCATATACCTTAACATCACTTTGGGTCATCAGAATTGCTCCTATCCATGAAATAAGTGAGGAAAGGAGAGCGTTCGCAACATTTATGTCCAAAATAAACTTAAATAAAGTACATACCCTTCAAATTAGTGGATTCAGCTATTTTAGCCATACCCGTTGCTGACAGGTGTATACAATCAAGCACACAGCCATACAATATCCATAGACAAAGACTGGCAGTAGAAAGGCCTTACTGAAGAGCTCAGTGACTTTCAACATAGCACCGTCTCAGGATGTCACCTTTTCAACAAGTTAGTTAATCAAATTTCTGCCCTGCTAGAGCTGCCCTGATCAACTGTAAGTGCTGTTATTTTGAAGTGGAAACATCTAGGAGCAACAACGGCTCAGCCGTGAAGTGGTAGGCCACACAAGCTCAAAGAACGGGACCGCAGAGTGCTGAAATGTGTAGCGTGTAAAAATGTTCGGTCTTCAGTTGCAACACTCACTACTGAGTTCCAAACTGCCTCTGGAAGCAACGTCAGCACAATAACTGTTAATCGGGAGCTTCATGAAATGGGTTTCCATGACCAAGCAGCCACACACAAGCCGAAGATTACCATGCGCAATGCCAAGCGTCAGCTGGAGTGGTGTAAAGCTAGCCCCCATTGGACTCTGGAGCAGTGGGAACGCGTTCTCTGGAGTGATGAATCACACTTCACCATCTGACAGTCCAACGGACGAATCTGGGTTTGGCGGATACCAAGAGAACGCTACCTGCCTGAATGCATAGTGCCAACTGTAAAGTTCGGTGGAGGAGGAATAATAGTCTGGGGCTGTTTTTGTTCCAACTTCTAGAGGAACACCTTCCTAGAAGAGTGGAGGCTATTATAGCAGCAAAGGGGGGACCAACTCCATATATATGCCCAAGGTTTTGTAATGAGATGTTCGACAAGCAGGTGTGCACATACGTTTGGTCATGTAGTGTACAATACATTCGGGAAAGTATTCAGACCCCTTCCCTTTTTCCACATTTTGTTACGTTACAGCCTCATTCTAAAATGGATAAAATGTTTTAAAAATCCTCATCAATCTACACACAATACCCCATAATGACAAAGCGAAAACAGGCTTTGACATTTTTGCACATTTATTACATTTTAAAACAGAAATACCTTATTTACATAAGTATTCAGACCCTTTGCTATGAGACTCAAAATTGAGCTCAGGTGCATCCTGTTTCCATTGATGATCCTTGAGATGTTACTACAACTTGAATGGAGTCCACCTGTGGTAAATTCAATTGATTTCCTGTCTATAAAACAGATTGACAGTGCTTGTCAGAGCAAAAACCAAGGCATGAGGTTGAAGGAATTGTCCGTAGTGAGCCGAGAAAGGATTGTGTCGAGGCACAGATCTGGTCGCAAAAAATGTCTGCAGCATTGAAGTTCCCCAAGAACACAGTGGCCTTTATCATTCTTAAATGGAAGAAGTTTGGAACCACCAAGACACTTCCTAGAGCTGGCCGAAAGTGTAGGTTATAGAGAATTATTGTGACACAAAAATAGAAAATCATTCAATTCAATTATGAGGAATTATATTAGCCTAATCGAGTTGTAAATAAGGCTAGCCTACATATCACATTCCAGTGTTCGCATGGGATTTCTCTTAATGTGACTCCGTGCAGCCAATGCAATGTCCGCTTTCGGTATAATACCAGGTCCTGCTTGTGGATTTGATCGTTTTAACACAGTTCTACCTCTGACACTGCCAAAACATCTGCTATGCAGGTGTCGGCAAGCGCATATCTGATATAATCTAAATTTGACTAAATAAGATTTGTTAAATATTTTCAACATTAGTCTACTGGTGTATTGCGATCATCTTTGAATTCTGGGACTTTGTTTTGTCAATCTATTTGTGTAAATGATTTAAATCTCAGTTCCAAAATACTTCAATAATATCTCACAGCTGTAATGTGCTGACTGCGCAACGGACAGGATTTCCGGTTTCTAATTTTGTCAATCTGATTTGTGGTTCATGAGAATAATTTTAAAGTATTTTTAGCATTAGCATGCAGTTACAGTGCAGCCATATTTCAAGCAGCAACTTATGTTATGGAGTGAATCTGATTTATGGTTCATGAGGAGAAGATGATTTCAGATTATTTTGAGCATTAGCATTACATACAGATGTAGGATCTTAATTTAAGCCAGTTTGCTACAGCAGGAAAATAATAGAGTGATCAAATTAAGATCCTACATCTGTAAGCCTTTGTGGAGTGGAGTTACAAAGGGTTTAAATGGACACGTAAAATCAGATTTCCTTATTTATCAATAACTCATCCAATCCCTTAGTTTTCTCAGTGTCACGAATACCACCGAAGGTGGCTCCCCTTCCTGTCCGGGTGGTGCTCGGCGTTTGTCGTCCCCGGTCTACTAGCTGCCACCGATTCCTTTTTCCTTTTCGTTTGTTTCTGTCTAATTGTTTTCACCTGTTCCTTGTTGGGGTTTTGGGATGGGTGTTATTTATGTTCGTTTTGCCCGCTGGTGTTTGTGCGGGCTTGTTGGTTGTTACGTTTGGTGATGTATCGTGGTTTGTTTTGGGTTTTCGCTGTCCAGTGTTTGTAACGAGGTTTGGGGTTTGTTTAGCGCCAGTGTTTTGGGCATTCACCCATGTTTTGGACCTGTTACGTTTTGAAGGACATTAAAGCGTTTTCCCGTTCATTTCGCTCTCTGCATTTGACTCCTCACTCATTTCACTCACCCGGCGTTACACTTAGACTAAATTAATCATCTTTGCTTGAGTTATTTGACCATTTCAGCTTTGCTGTGAACCCCTAAAAAGATTATAGAATGTTTGTTCCACTTTGACATTGGAGTACTTTGTGTAGATCGTTGAATTGTTTTGTTTACAATTTAATCCATGTTAATCCCACTTTGTATCACATTGTTTTTGAAAACCCCTAATTACAAATAGTAACACATCATATGTTTTTGTTTATATTGAACTGTTTATCAATGATAAAACATAATGTAAGTCCTTTATACTGCAAAACATTATGTTTATGCATTGTTTGAAGTAGTTAGGGCAAGCAAATTGTCTTGTCCCAGTACTGACCCAGTAGAGTTGTAGTGACATTTTGGGGATTTAGACATATCTATTATTTTGAATGGTGGAAAGTAAACAAACTTATTTAATATATTGTATAGATCAATAAAACAAAGAAGGCTACTACAATACATATTTGTTTTACAAATATAATATGTGTCCCTTAGTTTTATGTAATTGGTGTTACCACCTTGAAGATCACTCATTACAAGGATTTACCAGGACCTTGAGCATTCCCTGAAGTGGCAAACGGTTATTGCGGGAGGGGTCTATATTAAAGAAAATGATTAGCTAATCACACCTTTTTAGTATGTCATACATTTCAGGATTCCATTGATGATATGGGGTGTCTCAATTCAAAGTGTCATTGGTGTTACTCAATTTAAATGAACGCAAATTGCATTGTGAGCAAAATTCTTAACGAAATCACATTAGGCCTCAAATTAAGAAAAGCCTCAATTACCTCAAATGTGTCATTGGTGTTACCATCGTTACTACTCCTACTGCTGGCACAGTGTTATCATAATGGTCACAATTATTTAAAGTCATTAAGCTGCCATATGAGTTGATTTAGAATGGGAAGATGTACATTCAAATTACAAATACAGAAAGTTAAGTACATGTTTTCTAAAATGCCCAAATGACACCAAAAATTAAGAACCGCCCATTCAGTATATTCTTGATATTATCAGATGATCTCAGCTCATCATGGTCTGGACATAGATTACATAGATGACATAAAAACAAACCACCACCTACAGTAATTACAGCAGTTAACCTAACCTACACAAGCTTGACGACTACAGTGCCTTCAGAAAGTAGTCACACCAACTTGACTTTTTCAACATTTTGTTGTGATACAAAGTGGGATTAACATGGATTTAATTGGAAAGAAAACAATTCAACGATCTACACAAAATACTCCAATGTCAAAGTGGAACAAACATTCTATCATCTATTTTTAATGGAAAATAAAACACTAATATATTTAGATTTCATTAGTATTAAACCCCTGAGTCAATACATACATTAGAATCACATTTGGCAGCAAGTACATCTGAGTTTTTCTGGGTAAATTTGAAAGAGCTTAGCAAATCTGGATTGTACAATATTTGCCCATTATTCTTAAAAAATGATTCAAGCTCTGTCAAGTTGGTTGTTGATCATTATTAGACTGTCATTTTCATGTCTTGACAGAAATTTTCAAGACGATTTAAATCAAAACTGTAACTAGGCCACTAGGCCACATTAAATGTCATCTTGGTAAGTAACTCCAATGTGTATTTGGCCATGCATTTTAGGTTATTGTCTTGCTGAAAGGTGGATTTGTCTCCCAGTGTCTGTTGGAAAGCAGACTGAACCAGGTTTTCCACTAGGACTTTGTCTGTGCTTAGCTACAGTATATTCCTTTTCTTTTTATCCGCCAAAAACTCCCTAGCTCTTGCCGATGACAAGCAAACTCATAACATGATGCAACCACAACCATGCTTGAAAATATATATTATAAAGAGTGGTACTCAGTGATGTGTTGTGTTGGATCTGCCCCAAACATAATGCTTTGCCACATTTTTTGCAGTATTACTTTAGTGCTTTATTGCAAACAGGATGTATGTTTTGAATATTTTTTATTCTATGCAAGTTTCCTTCTTTTCACTTCGACATTTAGGTTAGTACTGTGGAGAAACTACAGTACTACTTTCTCCTATCACAGCCAGTTAACTCTGTAATTGGTTTAAAATCACCATTGGCCTCATGCTGAAATCCCTGAGCGGTTCCGTCCTCTCCATCAACTGAGTTAGGAAGGACGGCTGTATCTTTGAAGTGACTGGGTGTATTGATACAGCATCCAAATTGTAATTGTAATTGTAATGCTCAAAGGGATTTTCAACGTCTGCTTTTTATTACATTTTTACTCATCTACCAAAAGGTGTCCTTCTTTACAAGGCACATAGATGGGGGTAGTCATTCAAAAAACATGTTAAACACCATTATTGCACACAGAGTTAATCCATGCAATTTACGGTATTATCTGACTTGTCGAGCACATTTTTACTCCCAAAGTTGTTTAGGCTTGTCATAACAAAGAGGTTGAATATTTATTCAGCTTTTCATTTTTTATTAATTTGTAGAAATGTTCAATAACATAATTCCACGTTGACATTATGGGGTATTGTGTGTAGATCAATGACACAAAATCTAAATGTAATCAATTTAAAATTCAGGCTGTAACAACAAAATATGGAAAAAGTATAGGGGTGTGAATACTTTCTGAAGGCACTGTATACTTCACCACTCATCCTGCATATGAGCAAGCAAATCTCTTCTATTGACCCCATGCCAATTCAGGCTCAATGACCTGGAATTGTACGAGTGGGGGAGCTGAGCTCCAGTACCAGTTCTTCAGTTAGAGATTCAGCTCTTGATGGCTTTAATTTCACAAAGACCCTGTGCACAGTCGAGAATATGCTATGGTGTGAGGCTAATGCAGCACACTGACCTGAAAAACTGGCTCCGAATATCAACAGAGGCTTAGAAAGAGACATGAGAGCTCATACTGTACAACCTAGCTAATCAGAGCTTCAGCAAAATCAATCTTTACAATAAACGATAGTCTACTGCTGGATCTCCTGGAAAGCATGACAACCAAATCAGATATTGTGTTTAGCCTTAAGTAAAATTCCAGGAAATTGCCATGGATTTTATTGTACTTTGTTTTGATTCCAACATGACAATACAACAAAGAGACGCCTTGCCCCTTTGATGTCTGGCAATTCATGACTAGTAGATTCCCTTATACATGGTATACGTGTCATGGTTGGATGGCTCCACCTTGATATTGCCCAGGATATCTTATCAAGGTCAATCTTTATTGACCAAATAAACATTTGACTCCCTTGTACCTTGTTCTCCCTGCTTTTGGCCCCATTTATGTTCACAGACACTCTGTTGCTGTTGAATAATTTGTCCAAAGCCATATCCAACCAACCACAGCTTCCCTCACCTGATTCCGAAGGTGACCTGCAGCAGGGTGCACACGCCTGACACAAAGAAGATGGTGCTGATGAGGTGACCCTGGGTCAGGCCATCGTGCTGCAGACACAGACCCTGAGACAGGATCAGAGGGATGGCGATTATCCCCCCAAACGCTGTCAGTAAATGCTGAGGAGAGGGGGAGATGGATGTAAGAGAGGAAGAAGAGATGCACTCATGACGGTTTCATCCACTGATACTGAGGCCAAGATGAGCAGATGAAATCACAGGTACAGGAACAGTATTTGCAGTATTTATTATTTTTCATTTGCAGCCAAATTCATCCTGGAAAACTAGGTTAGTTTGACTGTTCATCCAATTGATTACATTGGCTGATCAAATCAATGGAATCCCAAGGAGGCTCAACCTCTCCAACCTCAACCAGTGAGAAGGGAACCCTGCTGCCTCCAATAAAACGGAGTAGGGATTGGATTTACCTGGATGCCCAGGATTATGCATAGGTACCAGGCTGGGACATCTGTGACACAGTAGGACAGCTTGTTCTTGTCATCCTCCTCAGAGAGGCCGGAGCCCTCTCCATCATTCTCCAGCTCACAGAAATGCCCATGAATCTACAGCACAGATAGCAAGGTCTCATTCATTAGGACAATGGAAAACATTTCATTCTGCAACGGAATAGGAAAATGTGCGTCTCTTATTGGCTAATCCAGGTAGTCCCTCCCTGTTCCCATGCATTTTATTCTGTTTAATCCCAAATGGGCTGACTCACAGGCATAACATTACCCATACTACAGGAATAAGGAAACTCTTGGATATGCTGTGGTGGACTGTTATTACAATTGCGTCACGGGAACCTGGTAGAAATATGTTTGTAACGTAAGTGTAGTTAGTCATTGAATAGCTCTGAATTCACTGAATCCATTTTTGTAGCCAACTGGTACCCTCAAATCGTATCCTGATGTCGACAGCAGATGGTAGTTGTATTCATAACATTAACTAGCTAACATACATTTTGAGAAAACAAGTTATATTAAGTGGCTAGCTACTGTAGCTAGCTAGCGTTAGCAACGTTTGGTGGTCAATGAGACTGAGAGCTAGCTGAGCTAGCAAACAATGTAACAAAATTATAATTCTAAAATTTTAAAAATACTCCCTCAACAGGCAGTGGTGCACTGTTAAATTATATTTGCCATTTCAATATTTATTTTTTTGAAGAAAACTGTTTTTGCCACGGCCTGGCTTTCATGTGATTTAAACGTGAGCTTGTGCGAGATGTCGGACTCGACGACAATTGCTATCCATTGGAGCACTGCAATTCGTTGCCCACAATTCTGAGGTGGGACATAGCGAAAGGTCAATTAGCAGGTAATCTATGGTAATTTTGGTTTTTCACACTTAAATTCAAGAGAAAATAGCCTAATTAATGAAAATAAACATCTAATCAACAATGGCAAACTCTTGATTTGTTTCACCTGCCACAAGTTTGGCAGCAAAACATTTACAACAAAGACATATTGACTTAGTAAAATAAATAAAAGTGTGTAAAAAAAAATATAAAGGATATGTCATGCTGAAACCCTCATGTTATTATTATTATTATTATTAATTTAAATTTTTAATTTTTTATAACCTTTATTTATACAGGTTTTTTCTCATTGCGATAACATCTATCTTCCAAGAGAGACCTGGTCCAATAGCAGCAGAGAGAACAACGTTTCAGACAAAACAACTTACATACACTAACACAACATTAAACAAAACTATAAACACACATACAGTACAACAAAAACATTGTACATTAAAAACACAAAAACACAAACAGCTGGCCTAAAAACAATTACACTCTTCTATGATATATACATCGATCAAGTGTTTAAACTCCACCAACGAAACTAGATGATCACATTTTAATATGTTCATGACAGAATTACAGGACCATGGAGCTAAGTAACTAAAACTATTTCTACCATGTCCTGTTCTAATTTTTGGTACTGTTAGAAGCAAATCAGAATGGGACCGTAATTTATATTTATTTACTGACCTGACTAAAAAAGAAGAACATAGATAAAATGGCATTTTACCCAATAGGCCTTATAAATCAGTGTATACCAGTGTTTAAGCCTACGCAAGGTCAATGATGACCAGCCAACAGCGCTGTAGAGATCACAATGATGTGTTAGACGTTTCTGATTTGAAATGGACCTGAGGGCTGCATGATACACTGAATCAAGTGCTCTCAGGGTAGTGGCTGAGGCCTGCATATACAGTGGGGAGAACAAGTATTTGATACACTGACGATTTTGCAGGTTTTCCTACTTACAAAGCATGTAGAGGTCTGTAATTTTTATCATAGGTACACTTCAACTATGAGAGACGGAATCTAAAACAAAAATCCAGAAAATCACATTGTATGATTTTTAAGTAATTAATTTGCATTTTATTGCATGACATAAGTATTTGATACATCAGAAAAGCAGAACTTAATATTTGGTACAGAAACCTTTGTTTGCAATTACAGAGATCATACGTTTCCTGTAGTTCTTGACTAGGTTTGCACACACTGCAGCAGGGATTTTGGCCCACTCCTCCCTACAGATCTTCTCCAGATCCTTCAGGTTTCGGGGCTGTCGCTGGGCAATACGGAGTTTCAGCTCCCTCCAAAGATTTTCTATTGGGTTCAGGTCTGGAGACTGGCTAGGCCACTCCAGGACCTTGAGATGCTTCTTACGGAGCCACTCCTTAGTTGCCATGGCTGTGTGCTTCGTGTCGTTGTCATGCTGGAAGACCCAGCCACGACCCATCTTCAATGCTCTTACTGAGGGAAGGAGGTTGTTGGCCAAGATCTCGCGATACATGGCCCCATCCATCCTCCCCTCAATACGGTGCAGTCGTCCTGTCCCCTTTGCAGAAAAGCATCCCCAAAGAATGATGTTTCCACCTCCATGCTTCACGGTTGGGATGGTGTTCTTGGGGTTGTACTCATACTTCTTCCTCCAAACACGGCGAGTGGAGTTAGACCAAAAAGCTCTATTTTTGTCTCATCAGACCACATGACCTTCTCCCATTCCTCCTCTGGATCATCCAGATGGTCATTGGCAAACTTCAGACAGGCCTGGACATGCACTGGCTTAAGCAGGGGGACCTTGCGTGCGCTGCAGGATTTTAATCCATGACGGCGTAGTGTGTTACTAATGGTTTTCTTTGAGACTGTGGTCCCAGCTCTCTTCAGGTCATTGACCAGGTCCTGCCGTGTAGTTCTGCGCTGATCCCTCACCTTCCTCATGATCATTGATGCCCCACGAGGTGAAATCTTGCATGGAGCCCCAGACCGAGGGTGATTGACCGTCATCTTGAACTTCTTCCATTTTCTAATAATTGCGCCAACAGTTGTTTCCTTCTCACCAAGCTATTGTCCTGTAGCCCATCCCAGCCTTGTGCAGGTCTACAATTTTATCCCTGATGTCCTTACACAGCTCTCTGGTCTTGGCCATTGTGGAGAGGTTGGAATCTGTTTGATTGAGTGTGTGGACAGGTGTCTTTTGTACAGGTAACGAGTTCAAACAGGTGCAGTTAATACAGGTAATGAGTGGAGAACAGGAGGGCTTCTTAAAGAAAAACGAACAGGTCTGTGAGAGCCGGAATTCTTACTGGTTGGTAGGTGATCAAATACTTATGTCATGCAATAAAATGCAAATTAATTATTTAAAAATCATACAATGTGATTTTCTGGATTTTTGTTTTAGATTCCGTCTCTCACAGTTGAAGTGTACCTATGATAAAAATTACAGACCTCTACATGCTTTGTAAGTAGGAAAACCTGCAAAATCGGCAGTGTATCAAATACTTGTTCTCCCCACTGTATATAACATCACTAAAATCTAAAACCGACAGTTATGTACATCGTACCAGCTCCTTCCTGTCCTCAGAAGAAAAACAAGCCTTATGCCGGTAATACAATCCTATTTTCAGCTTGAGCTTCCTTCAAGTTCTCTACATGCACAGTGAAGCTCAGCTTATCATCAACCCACACACCCAAATATTTGTACACTTTAACTTGCTCTATAGCATGTCCAGCCAATGTAGCAATGACATGATTTGTAACATGCCTGGCATTTGAAAATACCATGCATTTTGTTTTACCCGAATTTAGAATCAGCTTTAAATCATACAGATTCTGTTGTATGATGTTAAATGCTCGTTGGGCATTTTCAAAAGCTAAAGATAAACTACTACAACTTGAATAAAAAACAGTATCATCTGCATAAAAATGTACATCTTCTGTTTCAATAAGATCCCCAATGTTGTTGATATACAAAATTAACAACAGTGGGCCCAAAACGGAACATTGCGGAACACCTGAGCACACCTCTATGGACTCAGATTTACAACCATCCGCCATTACACATCGTGTACGATTTGATAGGTAATTTATAAACCAATCTAGAGCATGACCAGTAATTCCACAACATTTTAACCTTTGCACTATCACAGCATGGTCCACGGTGGCAAAAGCCTTCGCCAAATCAATAAAAACAGACACACAATGTAACTTCTTATCAAGAGCACAGTGGATGTCATTTAAAACCTTCAATGTTGCTGAAACAGTGCTGTGAACACCAATGGTATTCACTAAATTGATGGTTTATATTTTGGATAATGTTTTCCAGCTTTCTCATTCTATTATTACATTTTTTATAATCTTATTTGATTGTGTGGCCTTGTCACATGTAAAATATATAAAACAGAGGACCAGAGATAATTACAGACACCTGTGATAATCTGAAGTACCTAAAAGGGCCACTAGATGTCTTGTGATAAATTAAATACAATCCTTGAAAGTTACCAAAATGCTGGTAGTTTACAGTAATATACCCTCCGTTTGCAACCTTACCCATAACACAGGCATAATATCACCCATAACACAGGCATAATATCACCCATAACACAGGCATAATATCACCCATAACACAGGCATAATATCACCCATAACACAGGCATAATATTACCCATTACACAGACATAATATCACCCATAACACATGCATAATATTACCCATAACACAGGCATAATATCAAAGATAACACAGGCATAATATTACCCATTACACAGACATAATATCACCCATAACACAGGCATAATATCACCCATAACACAGGCATAATATCACCCATAACACAGGCATAATATTACCCATTACACAGACATAATATCACCCATAACACATGCATAATATTACCCATAACACAGGCATAATATCAAACATAACACAGGCATAATAGGCTATTATCAATAACACTCATAATACAGCAATAATATAATCCATAATACAGGCATAATATAACTCATAACACAGGCATGATATCACTCATAACACAGACATAATATAGCATAAAACCCAAAGGGGTTTTCAATGATTTACTGAAAGTGTGTTTGTTTACAGTCAACATTAAGACATTCTGGAAACCCATGTCACGTAAAGTAGCTGTGCACCAACGCTAGCCTATCAGTGTTAGCTGAATAGATTGCCTCAGATGCATGTAGACTGTTGGCATGCGTTAGCAGTAACAGTTTATTTTAAGGTATTAGCAAATAATTGGCCAATAAGACATGACTTCTAATGTTTGAATAAGACAACACTTTTCACAGTCAATGATTTGCACCAGAGAGCCGTACAGTATGTTAGTTACGCATGAGGGGCTGGAATGTTGAGGCTCAGGTGATCATCAAGGCTGTACCATAAGTAAACAACTCTTCTCAGCCTACTAAGAATGAGCAGCTTCATTCTGCTTCACCAGACCCATCCTAGAGTACAAATTCTTTCATTTCAAAATATACATGTGACTGTTGGGTTGAAATAGCATGCATGTAAACAAGCCCCATTCAAAGGTGCTCAAGTCACTCAGTTCTTATGAATTCACTCTGACTTCTGTGAAATGATGACTATTCTAGACAGTTTTTACAACGGTAGGCCTACGCAATCTGGAGAGCACCACCTGTGTTATGCTATGTGGTTTGGAGATCAATATATTACCAAGGCTGAAAATCACAGGGAATTTGTTTCTTTGTTTGAGTTTACACATTAATCTATGTCAAAACCTATACACAGGGTTGGGGAGTAACGGATCACATGTAATCCGTTACATGTAAGGGATTACAAAAAAAGCGTTAACTGTATTCTGTTATGTTACCAGCAAAAATATTGTACTCAGATTACAGATACTTTTGAAAAAGTAGAATATTACTTTGAAGATTACTTTTAAATTCAGAAAGGAGGTTTGCGGAAAAAAAATCTTTGACACGTCGCTGTTTTTTCAATTACATTCAAATCAGCATTGAAAAAAGGCGCAAGTTTAAGTTTGTTCCACCTCAGCGAGTCTGACCAGAAGTCAGAGACCACTATGATGACACACCAAATGTGTTGGATTGTTCATGGGAAAAGATCAGGAATAGGCTTTTGTAGGCTACAGTCCATGTCTTGCAATGGTTCGACTGCTGTCGGCATCCAAAGATTATCCTACTTGAATAAACGCTTGGAGGTAAGGATGACAGCAGTGGTGTAGTCTACGGCGATACGGATATCACTTATTATTGTTATCTACTTAGCCCATTGATGTGAATCACAATGCTGCTCTCTCATTTAGCTATTTGCGCCTTACGGATTGTGGTTGTTGTGGATGGCTGTTCACAAATCTAAATGTGTATTTTAACCCAATAATGGTTGAATTCAAGAAGTCTAAGGTGCCTATCAATCATTGTTTTTGAAACCAGTGGACAGCCAGCGAAAAATGCACTCTTGCAACAGCTGCACAGTGCAGATCCTAGCCTATGGAATAAAAGTGAGGCTTTTATTGCTCAATCTAATTCATACTGATAAAAAAATGTAATCCATACTGTAGGCCTAATGGACACATGTTCAAACTCTTACACTTTCTATAGACTTAAAGGGACAATCTGTAGTTGCTACATCCATTTTTGGACATATATATATATATCCATTGATTCTTGAAGAATATAACTTATAAATGCCTCATGAGCTTAGTTCAACTGTCACACTCCAAGAGAACCCAAAATATAAGCTTGTTTTTCTACATTGTTTGTAAACATTGTAAATGTAAACAAAGACTGTATAGCGTCATAGCATGGTTTAAACAATAATGTTGATATCATGGATGGTCAGTCCTTGCATCCATAGCTCTGTCTATTAATCTGAGAGTGGTTACATTTCTCCAGGCCTACCCGTCAGTTTTTTACCAAAACGGAGACGGGGCAACAATTTTGTTATTGTTTCATAAGTGGATTTGCCCTTTAAACAGCTGTATATTATAAATATATCAAAGTGTCACCAACAAAAAGATAAACAATAGGCCTACAGAAAATGCAGCATATGGCATTAATTTTTCACATGTAAATAGCACTTTTCATTAGCTCTCAAAGCATGTCATTCCATGAGCACAGCATTTTTTCTACAACTCAAATCAATAAGCGCAATCAGTAAAATAAGCGGAATCATGACAATAAAATAGTAAACAACAGTGTAGGGCTGGCTAATAAGTCCTTAGTTTTGGGGTTATGCTCAAGTTAAACAATTTGGCTAATCTATATTTCCAAGTCCTATTCTTGAATATCAAGGGGTATAACATTTATTGGAATGACTGGAATTCTGATAGACTATGGTTTATAATGTAACGATACAATTTCATTGTATTATTATATGTAGTTGAATGTGATGGGTTGGAAGAAGCCTACATAACCAACCAATAAAGTAAAATGTAACATCCATATATGGCCAGCTATGTAAACTTTAACATTGATTTATCCTGCAATAGATGTGGTTCAATTGGTAACATACATTTTTGTCTTCTTCTAATGCCTCTAGAGGGGAAAGTAATCTAAAAGTAAGTGAATGTAATCAGATTACGTTACCGAGTTTGGGTAATGCAAAAGTTTAATGACTGATTACAATTTTGGACAGGTAACTAGTAACTGTTACGGATTCCATTTAGAAAGTAACCTACTCAATCCTGCCTATACATGTAATAGGCTGCACTTGCAAACTTATGTAGCCCAAAATGTAATATTTGTGTAGATAAACATTTCTAAAAGTTCCAGCCTTAAAGCCAGTAAATGTCCATAGGTCCAATAACAAAATAACCTCTACTCATAACCACAGCAGAAAATGTCAACATAATCCTCCAGAAGTGGAATAAACATGTACATACTCACAGCAAATGTGTCGTTTTCGAGACCATTGCTTTCCTTCTCTGGAGACATGGCTCCAGTCTGGACTCAGCTAGGATGCTGGGTCCTGTGAGTTATGAGTGAAAAGTCTCAACAAGAAGTGTACTACCTCGACCTCTCTTTCTCTGTCTCTCACAATGGTAACTATTGGAAACAATAACATAATAAGACATTGGATCCGTAAACACTCTACTGTAGTACCCATTTGTACAGTATAATGTATTGTAGAACTTTATCTACAAAAGATAGTTATGTCTGCTCAATGCATTACATTTCTATCCAAGTGTTAAGAAATGTCCCCTTTGTAAATAAACCTGTCCACTCACCTGACCGTGTGTTGGCCTCTAGTTGTGTCTCTGTTGGCTCTCTTCTTTCACTTCAGTGATAATCACTTGAAGATAATTATTTATCTGGCCAGGTATATAAAGTATGACTGGCCACACTTAATAGCCCCTCCTCCCCATCCTCATTTATTCAGAGCGCTGTCAATCTTGCTCAGATTGGAGAGAAAAGAGAGTGTGTTTGTTCTCGAAGTTCAGCGGGTGGTTTAGGACCATGCGGACGCCTTGGAGCGGGCGCGAAGGTAGAGCTATGGAGAGCGCAGATGCAGTGAGGGAACACTGAACAGCGTGACTTCTCTCTCAGTTGAGTTGACAAAAGCAGTGCGGTAATGGAAGATGGCTAAGTAACTGCTGTTTGACTTGACAGGAAACTAAACTATAGCTTTTGTAGGATAGCACGAAGCTCTTCAAGTGTTGGTGCAGTGTCCCTTGACCCTGACATGCGTTTAATCCCTGAACTAGTCTGTAGCTAATGTGTAGCAGCTAAACTAGTGTGTAGTAGCTAATTTCTGTATGGCATGTGTTTGTCATAGAATGTTATGTACAGGTAAGTGCCAAAATAAAGGAAACACTTGAGTAAATGAAGGATACAAAGTATATTCAAAGCAGTAGAATTTAGCTTTTTCCTGGAATCTAGAGCCATAATGTCCAAAATATGTATATTTTTCTGTGTATCTAAGCATACATCTTGATCTGTCTAAATCCACCATTCTGCACTAACTGTCATTTTTATTCAGACATTTGGAACAGCACAAATAAGTAATCATAACATTTAAAACTATATAAAACCTAAAAATACATACAAAAATAAGACTCAGAAAGACAAAAACAAATTTGTGTTGATTTGGCACTCGGATTTTACCCATCCCCCCAACACTGTCAACCAAGAGTCAAGACTAAACCAATTCACCTTGGTGGATTTATATAATTCTTAACGATTTCGCACAAACCAGAAAAAAATGCAACAATATGTCTGTGAAACTATATATTCACAGTATTATGAATGAATTGTGTTTTTTTCGGTAGCATTTCATAGTGTGACTGATTTTACTAATTGCATTAGAACTGTACAAAGTTAGAGATGCGCTATTTGATAGATTCCCCCGCTCCCCCTACCTCGGGCTTCCAGTGGGGCGACTTGAGGTCAACCTACCCCCGCCCCCTCCCCATCTCGTACTTCTGAGTGGGAGACCTTCCCAGGCACTAGCCTGCCTAGCTCACAAACTACAATCAGGTCGTCCACTCCGACAAGGTTAATTGAACCACAGTCCCACATGGTGACAGGATATCATTGACGTGATGTATAAATGAGCGATAGAAAACCGATCGTTTCACCACTCCACATTTTTTTGTGCGGGCGCACCGTGCCGCACCCGCCTATACCTAAATCCGCCACTGCAGCTAAAATACAGGTAACTGCCAAAATAATGGAAACACTTGAGTAAATGAAGGATACAAAGCATATTGAAAGCAGGTGCTTCCACACATGGTTCCTGAGTTAATTAAGCATGTAACATACCATCATGCTTAGGGTCATGTATAAAAATGCTGGGCAGGCTATTTTTTGGCTTCCATGGCTATGCCCCCATAGGATGGCCATGCCCCTATCCACAGGGCACGAGTGGTCAGTGAATGGTTTGATAAGCATGAAAATGATGTAAGCCATGGGGGTATCAGTCACCAGATCTCAATCAAATTGAACTCTTATGCAAGATTCTGGAGCGGCGCCTGAGACAGCATTTTCCATCAACAAAACACCAAATTATGGAATTTCTCTTGGAAGAATGGTGTCGCCAACTTCAGAAAATTGCTAGGTGGTTAGTAGTATTACATACAGTAGAAACAACAACAACATATTTTTTTATTATTTTACAAGACAAATATAAGGGGGCACGTGCCCCTGTGCCCCCTATGGGCATGACGGGACTGTGTGTATGTGTGCAAAGCTGTCTTAAAGGCAAAGGGTGGCTACTTTGAAGAATCTAAAATATATTTTGATTTGTTTAACACTTTTTGATGTCTTCACTATTATTCTACAATGTACAATTGTAAAAATAAAGAAAAACCCTTGAATGAGTAGGTGTGTCTAAACCTTTAACTGGTATTGTATATATAAACGAAAACTCGTTTTTCAACCACTCCACAAATTTCTTGTTAACAAACTATAGTTTTGGCAAGTCGGTTAGGACATCTACTTTGTGCATGACACAAGTAATTTTTCTAACAATTGTTTAAAGACAGATTATTTCACTTATAATTCCCTGTATCACAATTCCAGTGGGTCAGAAGGTTACATACACTAAGTTGACTGTGTCTTTAAACAGCTTGGAAAATTCCAAATGATGTCATGCGTGGTGTACCTGTGGATGTATTTCAAGGGCTACCTTCAAACTCAGTGCCTCTTTGCTTGACATCATGGGAAAATCAAAAGAAATCAGCCAAGACCAAGAAATTGTAGACATCCACAAGTCTGGTTCATCCTTGGGAGCAATTTACAAATGCCTGAAGGTACCACATTCATCTGTACAAACAACAGTACACAAGTATAAACACCATGGGACCACGCAGCCATCATACCGCTCAGGAAGGAGACGCGTTCTGTCTCCTAGAGATGAATGTATTTTGGTTCGAAAAGTGCAAATCAATCCCAGAACAACAGCAAAGGACCTTGTGAAGATGCTGGAGGAAACAGGTACGAAAGTATCTATATCCACAGTAAAATGACATAACCTGAAAGGCCGCTCAGCAAGGAAGAAGCCACTGCTCCAGAACCGCTATAAAAAAGCCAGACTACAGTTTGCAACTGCACATGGGGACAAAGATCGTACTTTTTGGAGAAATGTCCTCTGGTCTGAGGAAACAAAAATAGAACTGTTTGGCCATAATGACCATCGTTATGTTTGGAGGAAAAAGAGGGAGGCTTGCAAGCCGAAGAACGCCATCCCAACCGTGAAGCACGGGGTGGCAGCATCATGTTGTGGGGGTGCTTTGTGGCAGGAGGGACTGGTGCACTTCACAAAATAGATGGCATCTTGAAGCAAGAAAATGATGTGGATATATTGAAGCAACATCTCAAGACATCAGTCAGGAAGTTAAAGCTTGGTCGCAAATGGGTCTTCCAAATGGACAATGACCCCAAGCATACTGTAACGAACGTCGTCGGGAGAAGGAGAGGAGGACCAAGGTGCAGCGTGGTAAGTGTTCATTATTTTAATAAACAACTGAACACTGAACAAAACAACAAAAACGATAAACGAACAGTCCTGTAAGGTGACGAAAAACACTAAACAGAAAATAACCACCCACCAACAAAAGTGGGAAAACAGGCTACCTGTTTGGGAACCACACCAGGCCAAACACACAGAAACAGAAAACCTAGACCTACATAGAATACCCACCCACATCACACCCTGACCAAACCAAAAATAGAAACATACAAAGCAATCTACGGTCAGGGCGTGACACATACTTCCAAAGTTGTGGCAAAATGGCTTAAGGACAACAAAGTCAAGGTATTGAGTGGCCATCACAAAGCCCTGACCTCAATTCTATAGAAAATGTGTGGGCAGAACTGAAATAGCATGTGCGAGCAAGAAGGGCTACAAACCTGACTCAGTTACACCATCTCTGTCAGGAGGAATGGGTCAAAATTCACCCAAATTATTGTGGGAAGCTTATGGAAGGCTACCCGAAACATTTGACCCAAGTTAAACAATTTAAAGGCAATGCTACCAAATACTAATTGAGTGTATGTAAACTTCTGACCCATTGGGAATGTGATGAAAGAAATAAAAGCTGAAATAAATCATTCTCTCTACTATTATTCTGACATTTATTCTGACATTCTTAAAATAAAGTGCTGATCCTAACTGACCTAAGACAGGGAATTTTTTCTAATCAATGTGCTTGACAGGTGTTGCTCCACCTTGCCCAAAACAATATCCCATTAGCAAGGAAGCTATGGACGCTACTAAAGTAGTGAGTAAAGATCTATGGGACATGGGTATAGTTGAAAAGACCCCATGTAATCCAGCTACTCTGATGTATCCTACAGATACCACATTACTTGAACACGACTGTTACGAGTTGTTTTGGATCAGCTCTCTGAACGATTTATAGAGTCATTCGTTGGAAAACCCTGAGTTTATCTTATACACAGACTGTTCAAGCATTGTGGAGGGGGGTGTGAGGAAGGTAGGCAGGGCATGGGTAGTTACTGGGTAGTTACAACAATGGACAATGTGATAATACCAGGCACGTTAGATTTGAAAAAGCAGACGTTCACTTTGAGTGACACAAACTATTGCATACAACTCTCTAATGGGGAATAACTCCCAAGGGGGGACATGACGCAGTGCCAGGACAGTGGGTGATTGTAAAATAATATGTGATAGACACATTATAACCAAAATGGGAAGGTCCTTATCAAGTTTTGCTCATAACGAGGTCAGCAGTAAAAGTTCAGAGAAAATCACGATGGATACATGTCATTCATTGCAAGGATGTCATTCATTGCAAGGTTTTCCATATTCATTGCAAGGTTGTCCATTTTGATGACAAAGCGGAGCCTGGAGAATAAAGAACTGATTGATTGGCAATCGGGGGCCAATCTCGGGTGAAGAAGCATAGTAAGATGATCAGAAACCTGATGAGCTTCTATGTTGTATACTGCAGTCGTTGTATTAGTGTCGTGTCTTTAGTATCATTAATGGTGAAGACTGTTAGTTATCAAATCAATTCTCTGTAATTATTATTAGGTTATTAAACTAATCATGTAAATTTAATAAACCAGGAACCACGGAAAATCTTCAGATTACCAAGTTATAATTTTCCGAATATAACTCTTCAGATATTTTAATATAAACAATTACAGAATATACAATGCATAATAACATTATACTGTCCCTAGTGGACTAAACAAAAACAGCTTGGTTATAACACGATAGATTCAGAGAGAAGAGAAGGGGGTTTTGGAAGGAAGATTAAGGTACAGTGGTCTTTATCGGACCTAGGAAGCTATTGTCACATAACTACATATGCCACTAACGATCGCTCATTCGGAAAAGCAATGCATTGTATTTACGTGAAGCTGATGATGTGAGGCTCTGGTTTGCCCTGTCCTTTGTGGAATCTTCCGGGTCGTCGTGTGGTCACATGGTCTGAGAGGTTCATCTCACTCTGGAGATTCGTCCATGTTGGTCAGTGTTCTCCTACTAGATTTGCTACCTTTTCAGCTGCAGTCTGTTAGGCTGTCATCTAGGGCTCACTTCTTCTTGAGTGATCAATAGTTCAGAGTTCATACCATTTCACGTGCAGAGCAAGCATCCAGGTTTCCTGGCCTGTAGGTTGACATTAGAATTAGCCCTTTTAAACGTGAGGACATGTCCTCCCGTTATTTGGATCTTAGGTGACTTTGTGTCATGGGGGCTTTTATAGAAATGTAGAAAAGAGGTTGGTTCATAATTTCCAACCAATGCCTATTCACTTGGGCATGGCTACTAACTTATTTCAACTTTACAGGGAAGATGATTTTCTCATTTTAAAAGTTCACATCACATTACATTATTTCGTAAATAGTTTAATCTTTACTCATTCATTTTATACAAGAATTAGATGCAAACCTCATAATTGAGGCACCTGTATAAACAGAGTTAGGGTAATGTGGCTGTATTGTCTTTCATGAGGTCACAAACATGAAACAAAATGGACTGAGTCGTAGTTGGCTTCTCCACCGACAGTTTACACATTCTCCAAAATAGGAATATTGTTCAGTTCTCAAATTCTGGGATGGAGTAGAATTGGGCGGGAGGATCACTTTGTCTTACTGTGAAACTCTCTCTCCATACTGCATGGCCAGAGAGAGTCTCTTTACGGAATTTATGACGTTCTTAATGCAACCGCTGTGTCAGATTTCAAAAAGCTTTACGGCAAAAGTACAATATTCAATAATCTGAGAACAGCGTCCAGCGACAACAGGAAGCCATACAGTTACCCGCCAAATTGTGCAGTCAACAAAACTCATAAATAGTATTATAAATATTCACTTACCTTTGCTAATCTCTGTCGGAATGCACTCCCAGGACTCCCACTTCCACAAGAAATGTTTGTTTTGTTCGGTAATGTCCATCATTTATGTCCAAATAGCTATTTTTGTTAGCGTGTTTGGTAAACAAATCCAAAGTCAGGAAGCGCGTTCACTAAAAGCAGACAAAATGTCAAAAAGTTCCGTAACAGTCAGTAGAAACATGTCAAACGATGTATTGAATCAATCTTTAGAATGTTTTTAACATAAATCTTCAATAACGTTCCAACCGGAGAATTCCATTGACTTCAGATGTGCGATGGAACAGAGCTCCCTCTCATGTGAACGCGCATGGTCAGAGCATGGTAGTGGAGTAGACAGAAAACATCAAGCAGATTGTTTCAATCAGCGCTGGTGTAACGGCTCCTCTTCTGACGAGGAGAAGCGAGAAGGATCGGAGGACCAATATGCAGCGTGGTAAGTGTCCATAATGTTTATTTAAAGACATAAACTGAACACTACAAAATACAAAACAATAAACGTGAAACGAACGAAACCGAAACAGTACCGTGTGGCAACAAACACTCACACGGAAACAAACACCCACAAACCAAAAGTGAAACCCAGGCTACCTAAGTATGATTCTCAATCAGGGACAACGATTGACAGCTGCCTCTGATTGAGAACCATACCAGGCCGAACTCAAAACCCCAACATAGAAAAACACACATAGACTGCCCACCCCAACTCACGCCCTGACCATACTAAATAAAGACAAAACAAAGGAAATAAAGGTCAGAACGTGACAGCTGGTCCCATGTCACAAGTCATGGAAACCGAAGGCAGAGGCATGCTGCCAGGAGGACTGGAGGGTCTGTGAGAGGTACGGAGCAGATTGATATGAAGAATAGCTTTGCTGCCCTGGTGCCTGATCTACCTACGCCTTCATCGCTGGGACTGCCTGTGTCTGCGACTGCTGTGCTGACTCCAACCACGCTGACTCCAGCAGCGGATTCGTTGTCGAGTCCAGCACCTTTTCCTCTCTCTGGATCTGACGGGGCACTGCCTGCCGTGGGAGGTCTGGACCTATTGCCGGGAGCTGCGAATGTATGCTATCATGCTTCTCATGGGCCCGTGAAAGGTTCCACAAATTTCTCCATCCCCTTCTCCGGCCGTTGTATTGGGTAGTTCAATGGTGAGAAATGTCTCAGTCCGTGGAGCAAAAACATTGTGCCATCCAGGAGCATGAGTACAGGACATCAATAAGCTGCTCCCAAACATTTTAAACCTGCATCAAGAAATTGAGTCTATCATAGTTCATGTGGGATTCAATGACATTATGAAGGGCAGCTCAGAACAGCTGAAGATGGATTTTAAAGAACTGATTTGGTCTCTGCTTGACACCAACAAACACCCCATAATATCTGGCCCTGTGCCCTCCCTAAATCGTGGCATTGAACGTTTCAGCAGACTTTTAGCCCTCCATAAATGGCTACGTGACTATTGCAGCGCTGTGGGTGTAACATTTATTGACAATGTTGATACTTTCTGGAAACAAAGCTTGTTTTATAAGGAGGATGGTATCCACCCAAATCATTTGGGTTCCTGGATCCCTTCACAGCATTATAAGGCTGCGTTGAGACAATGACTTATCAATGACCCAAGCCCAGCTCAATTAATCCCTCCTATTGTGTCGCTGAGTTGTCATAATGCTTCAACAAATGTACATTATCCCAGCGGCGTTGGAAGACACAATGTAAGTAACCTAATTTATGTCCCTCTAACTGCCCTGAATGTCTCTGCTGATCCGACAGCAATTGTATGCAGTTATCATGTGCATATGAACTAGGGTTCTTGTTAAAAGATTCTATCAAGGTTGAAGATAAATGATTAAATAATTCTACCCGGAAACTTAGCCATTAGGGATTAGAGGTTATGTAGCATGGACACGGAGTAATTAAAGCTGATAAACATAAGTCCAAATAGGTTGGACTGGGAAGAGAGGAATGTATGTGTGTGCCGAAAGAAAACAAAGAGGAGCCTTAACCGATGTTTGAACCGACCCGGCTATAACTCTGTGGAGATAAGATAGGACAGGGAGAGCCCCTCCAGGTTTCCCAGATCTGGGGGGGACTGGAACTGTCAGCTGGGTAGTGATCAACTATGGTGAGAATTGTAGAGACCAAGAAAGCTCTCCTAATGTTAGTGTGTATGTATATGCGTATGTTAAGAGAATGTTATAAAGGGAACATCATTGTATATGCACAGGAGCGCTCTCGTAAATACATTTTCTGACTATCGTAGCTGGGCCTCCGTCTGATTCATTTCAACCAGTTTCCTACAAATTCTGGGTTTCAGGCTGAGTAGTTAATTGAATTGGGTTTATGAACATCGAGAACAAAATTCTCGTGACAGTTCTACTGTTAGCACAGAGGTGGTGTGCCCTAGTAGGAAGTCCACAGTGTGCAGCTCACACTGCACGGAATTAAATAACATGAGCATGTCTACTTCTTCTAAGCTTCCCAGTAAAGCAATGAAAACAATCAAGCATCCCAGAAAAGTGTGACAAAATAGACCAAGTTAACATATGTATCTTAAGAAACAAGGTTAATGAAATCAATAATTTGAAAGTAACAGATGACATTCCTATTCTGAAAATCTCGGAAACTCACTTAGATAATACCTTTGATGATACAGTGGTAACAATATATGGTTATATCATCTACAGAAAATACAAAAATGCCAATGGTGGAGGCGTTTCTGTTTACATTCAGAACCACATTCCTGCAAAGCTTAGAGAGGATATCACATTAAATACTGTTGAAGTAATATGGCTACAGGTTAATCTGCCTCACATAAGGCCCATTCTTGTTGGAAGCTGCTATAGACCACCAAGTGCTAACAGTCAGTATCTGGATAACATGTGTGAAATGCTTGATAATGTATTTGATATCAACAGAGGTATATTTTCTGGATGATTTGAATGGCTTTCATCAAGCTCCCCACTCAAGAAAAAGCTTAAAACTTTAACTAGTGCCTGAAACCTGGTTCAGGTTATCAGTCAACCTACCAGGGTAGTTACAAACAGCACAGGAATGAAATCATCAACATTTATTGATCTCATCTTTACTAATGCTGCAGACATTTGCTTTAAAACAGTATCCAAATCCATCAGATGGAGTGATCACAATATAGTGGCCATATCTAGGAAAACCAAAGTTCCAAAGGCTGGGCCTAATATAATGAATAAGAGGTCATACAATAAGTTTTGTTGTGATTTGTATGTTGTTTTTGTAAATAATATTTGTTTGTCCGTGGTGTGTAATGAGGAGCAAACAGACATTGCACACATTTATGAAATTGCTTATCCCAGTTATAAGAAAGGACATTCAACAAGCACGGCGCTTACACAAATGACTGATGATTGGCTGAGAGAAATTGATGATAAAAGATTGTGGGAGCTGTTTTGTTAGACTTAAGTGCGGCTTTTGACATTATCGATCATAGTCTGCTGATGGAAAAACATATGTGTTATGGCTTTACTTTGCTATATTGTGGATAACGAGTTGCCTAACAGAACACAGAGGGTGTTATTTAATGGAACCCTCTCCAACATAATCCAGGTAGAATCAGGAATTCCCCAGGTCAGCTGTCTAGACCCCTTACTTTTTTCAATCTTTATCACTACAATTTTTTGTAAGAAGTGTTGACATGCTGAATTCACAGAGGTGTCTGTTTAATGTACTAGCACACAGCTCGGAAACCCATGCATATCCCACAAGACATGCCACCAAAGGTCTCTTCAAAATCCCCAAGAACAGACTATGGGAGGCGCACAGTACTACATAGAGCCATGGCTACATGGAACTCTATTCCACATCAGGTAACTGATGCAAGCGGTAGAATCAGATTTAAAAACAGATAAAAGTATGCCTTATGGGACAGCGGGGACTGTGAAGAGACGCAGACACACATACACATGATAAGACATGCACTCTAAACACAAGTACACATGGATTTTGTATTGTAGATATGTGATAGAAGCGTACTGGCCTGAGGGAACACACTTAATGTGTTGTAAAGTGTTATGAAATCTAATGTCATGTTAATATTTTAAATTGTATGTACAGTAACTGCTTTAACCTTGTTAACATTACAACAACATGAAATCCATGTCTTCAAATATGCTACTTTTTGGAAATAGAAAAGAAAATGTGTAGTCTGTTTGGCACATTAAAGTTAATTACCTTACAGATCACAAAGCCAGCTAATTTCCACTGCATTCATATGCAAGTCCGTTTGATTCCTACACTGGCTTGTCTGGATCGCATGTTTTTATTTTAAGCTACCCTTCCCTTGTCTACACTGAAATAATATTATTTCAGTAGTCTTCTATTATGATAAAAAAAATTATATCTCTCATAGCTCATTAGTACACCCTTGTGGTTGGATATATATGTATCTATTGTAGGTCCTAGGATACAACAATGAATAATGTGGAACTAACAAATACCATCAAGGGGATACCTGTCGTGACGTTGGTACCACTAATGCAATGCCGTTTATTTTATCATATCAATGAACTATGTTCAATTATTACGATGATTCAATTAGTCATGTACAAATGAACTCATTAGCAATCTTGGGGCACCACTGAAAAAGGTTGTTTAATGAGTTACCGCTTCCCGAATTAACTCTACATATATAAATATTTCGTAATACCAGTCATCCATTAATTATCATTATTACCTCATCAGTCTCATTCTGAACGTCGCATAATTCGTAAATCTGCACAAACCCGGGTCTCACTAATCATTCCGTACCACAACAATTGAGTTGATTATTTATTTACTAACAAACTAAATGATAACATAAAATACACAAACACAAAAACACACACAGTCTGGGCTATTGATTAGAATTTAATACAATGACAACAGGTCCCTAGCAGACCAACACAATATGACACGTGTTACACAAGATGGAGATTAAAGAGAGAAAGAGCAAGAGAGAAATTCAACACTTGGATACATTTGTAAACTATGCTTAGTTTTAGCCCTAACACCTTGCCCCGGATTGCCGCTCTTATGGGTAAAAAGTGCAATGCATGTATTTATGTGTTGAAGGTCTCCGTTGGATATCTCTTCATGGGCGGAGTTCTGCTTAGTGGGAAAGGTTTGGCCGACGCCTTGTTCTTTCGATGGCCGTCTCCTTCGTTACCGGGTGTAAGTATCTGATTGTCCACACAATGTCACAATATCCTTTCTCTTAGTTGTCTGCTTCCTTGCACACGTTCTGTGAGAGTGGGCTTCTGAGGAGGCTAATCAGCCACGTCGACGCTCCAAGCGTGGGTAGGAGGCCGTATAGACCACCGATGACTTTTAAAAAATATGCGCAGGGTCCTGCTTAAATTCACCTTCCTAGGTACAGCACTTAGAATAGCTACTCCACCATATACTTGATTGTTCAGAGATTTTCTTTGTCTTCAACCTCGTGTTGCGTTTCGGGGTCACGACTAGTCATAGACCTCGGCTGCGGCGCGTGGTCAACTTAGTCTAGTATGTAAATTCTTAACTTACATGTTTTATACCCCAGAGTAGAAAGGGCATTTCTGTCTTTATGACACACTCTCTGGGTTCCCTGGGGCGTAGCTAGTTACAAGGCAAGGTATTAGGATTTACTATGATCTCATTTAGACAACTAAAATCACAGTCTTATCGTCACCAAAACATTCTCTTTCATCTGGATATTTTCTACACAACAAAGTATATAAACATCACACATACATTATGAAACCTCTTCGTTACAATGTTTTTGTTATAACATCCTCATTCAAATTTTAATAACATAAAATAGACATTCATTTTCATTACCCATCCATTATTGTTACCACCATTTTGGCTGATGAAATATATTGTCCCAAGGTCCATTAAATTTATGTTCTGTAGTTTTGGGCTGTAAAGTCTTCCCAAGGCACACAGACATTCCAGAGACCAGAATGGAGTTGGTCTGCTGTCTTATAGTTTACAATGGGCGTG
This sequence comes from Salvelinus alpinus, assembly GCF_045679555.1. Lineage (NCBI taxonomy): Eukaryota > Metazoa > Chordata > Actinopteri > Salmoniformes > Salmonidae > Salvelinus > Salvelinus alpinus. The sequence goes on from NC_092100.1 coordinate 48,794,985, forward strand.
AGGTCATAAACCCCCCCTCCCACACCTCTCCCCTTCTGTGGGAGGGAGAGATATCTCTGTAGAACTGTGATCCCCTGTAACCTGATCCTCACAGGCCAGTCAAGACACACCTTATAATTTACAACAATGTACACCTTGTGAAACAGCTGTTAAAACCAACCTGGCAATATTTAAGATTTAAATATATAAACCTTGATCTTTTTTTTAGTACAGTTGTGTAATACATTCATTTCCACAGATTATTTGTACACTCACAAAGCAATCATAGACTGAAATACTGAATTCTGGTGTGTGAAATAGAGGAAGTGGGTGGGAGGTTCCTTCTGTCACTTGTTCAGAAAACAAGCAGCCAGTCTCGGAAGGGGAATTTGAAGAGGGAGACTGCGAAGTCCAGGCACTGCTGCTCTCTTTGTTCCGAGGGTTTGCAGTGCTAATGTTTTTAGTTAATCTGTGTATCTCACATATTATGTGTCCAGTATGATAGAGCAAGACAACTTTCTTTGCAGTTAATGACAACATGACAATAACAGTAGCTGTAGAATTCAGTGGAGGCTGCTGAGGGAAGGACGGCTCATAATAATGGCTGGAACGGAGCAAATGGAATGGCATCAAACACATGGAAACCATGTGTTTGATGTACTTTTTGATACATATCCACTCCAGCCATTGCCATGAGTCCGCCCTGCCCAATTAAGGTACCACCAACCTCCTGTGTTGTAGATGATGCAATGAAAAGTTGGAGGGTGGTTGATAATGGAGGACATCCGGTGGATCCACGTCTGGGTGTTAGGCAGAACCCCCTAGGTCCTGTAGAACAGGAGCAGAGTTAAAGGCAACAGTGTAGGAAACGAGACGTAAACAAGGTTACACTTTACTGTGAGAAAACTTGATGGATTAGTGTGGTGTTATCAATGGCAGACAAGCACTTTTCAACAGTTTTTGAAGGGATAAAGTAACTCAAGCTGGTCCCACTCCGACACAGAGAATCAGACTGATCTGAACTCACTGGCTCTGGTGGATGGTACACCTCCTGGGTCATTTGGAGGGTAAATTGAAGAGGTATATTCAGCATAACTACCATTTCTTGCTTTCTCAAATGTCAACCACAGCTTAACATACTTTATCTACTGGGCTTCACCGAAGTGTAGGGCGTCAGGGCTTTCAGTGGTCGACCGTCCAACTGCTCCGACTCTAGGAAGACAAAGAGAAAAATATCAGTGTTAGGGAAACTAAATCTAGCTTCAGGTTATTTTGTGTGCAAATGCAAATATCTATTATCTGAGATTTTTATATTCATCTTAAAAGATGATGACCTCAGCTAGGAGTGAAAGAACCGCGGGGATTCCCAGGTCTCGCCTTCCTTTTGTCCTTCTTCCAAACCAAGTAATTTGCCCGGATGTCGAAGCATTTGATCCCCTTCTTGATTCTCCTCCGGTATCTCTTCTTCTGTTTCCCCTGTGACTTGTTGATGTTCAGTCTCACCTTGATTGATAACAGAAATAAATGCAATTATACAGTGCATTCGGAAAGTATTCAGACCCCTTCCCTTTTTCCACATTTTGTTTTCCACATGTATTTTTTCCCTCATCAATCTAAACACAATACTCCATAATGACAAAACAAAAACAGGTTTTTAGACATTTTTGAAAATGTATTAAAAATAAAAAACAGATACCTTATTTAAATAAGTATTCAGACCCTTTACTATGAGACTCAAAATTGAGCTCAAGCGCATCCTGTTTCCATTGATCATCCTTGATGTTTCTACAACTTGATTGGAGTCCACCTGTGGTAAATTCAATTGATTGGACACGATTTGGAAAGGCACACACCTGTCTATATTAAAAGGTCCCACAGTTGACAGTGCATGTCAGAGCAAAAACCAAGCCATGAGGTCGAAGGAATTGTCCATAGCGCTCCGAGAAAGGATTGTGTCGAGGCACAGATCTGGGGAAGGGTACCAAAAAAGTTCTGCAGCATTAAAGGAGAATAGTCAGGATCGAGGGAAAGATGAACGGAGCAAAGTACAGAGAGATCCTTGATGAAAATCTGCTCCAGAGCGCTCAGACTGGGGGCGAAAGTTCACCTTCCAACAGGACAACGACCCTAAGCACACAGCCAAGACAACACAGGAGTGGCTTCGGGACAAGTCTCTGAATGTCCTTGAGTGGCCCAGCCAGAGCATGGACTAGAACCCGATCAAACATCTCAGGAGAGACCTGAAAATAGCTGTGCAGCGACGCTCCCCATCCAACCTGACGAAGCTTGAGGGGATCTGCAGAGAAGAATGGGAGAAACTCCCCAAATACAGGTGTGCCAAGCTTGTAGCGTCATACCCAAGAAGACGCAAGGCTGAAATCACGGCCAAAGGTGCTTCAGCAAGGTACTGAGTAAAGGGTCTGAATACTTATGTAAATGTGATATTATATATATTTTTAATTATACATTTGCAAAAATTTCTAAAAACCTGTTTTTGCTTTTTCATTATGGGGTATTGTGTGTAGATTGATGAGGAGAAAAAACGATTTAATCCATTTTAGAACAAGGCTGTAATGTAACAAAATGTGGAAAAAGTCAATGGGTCTGAATACTTTCCGAATGCAATACAATTTCAACAATCATATTCCATCTAGCTAGTTGGTCATCTACATGTTACTAGCTACACATGTATAGCTAGTAACATCTAGATGACCAACTAGCTAGATGGAACATGATTGTTGAAATAGTTTTTATTTTACTTAACCTTTATTTAACTAGGTAAGTCATTTAAGAACAAATTCTTATTTACAATGACAGCCTACCCCGGCCAAACCCGGACGACGCTGGGCCAATTGTATGCCGCCCTATGGGACTCCCAATCATGGCTGGATGTGATACAGCCTGCATTCGAACCAGGGACTGTAGTGACACTTCTTGCACTGAGATGCAGTGCCTTGAACCCTCATGATACACTAGCACAGGTTGCCGCGCGGTGAAACACTGCTTCCCATTCATTTCAATGGAAGGAAAGCGGTGAGAAGCGGAGAAGGCGGGGGACCTTTGGGCAGAGCGAAGGTGGCATGGGAGGCGGTGAAAAAGGTAAACTTTTGCCAACTTCATGCAAATCACCAGCGGCGACCGCTGGGAGATGACCAATCATATCGAGTGGTTCCCATGACGAATTTGATGCTATACGACCCAAGGCTGGAGACTTTCTTCAGCAAAGATGGCTGACAAAAATACTAGGATGGAAGCAAATGTCAGTGAATATAACGTCATAACAAATCATACAAAACATATACAGTTGACAGGAATATGTTAGTTAATATAGAGACAAATGATTATGCATATTTTTTTATATTAAAGTGAATTTGCGAAAATCACGATTTAGCAAGCTAGCTGGCTAGCTTTATGGGTGTTGTGACATGACGAGTATGAAACTGTAATTATTTTAGGGACTCCTGAAACAACCAGCAAACCAGGTTGTCGTCTTGTGAAACAGTGGATGCAAAGAATCTAGCTAGCTAAAGCGTTTACTGCAAATTGAATGTACAATTTTGTAAGCTTCCCTTGCTGATATTTGCCATGCAATGCAAAAAGATAAAATAATGTAGCTAGCTATGTTCTTGCTTATTGTGCAGTGGAGGATAACAATACCTGTATGCCTTAGGATGTCTAGCTAGCTATCTAGCAGATCTGTGTATGGACCCAAATGTTTGGTATACATATTAGTTCAGAACCTAGCTATGAACCTCAGCTATCATAGCCAGTTGTATCAACTTCAAAAGTCTGAATGACATTAATGAAGCCTATGGATTGAGTAGAATATAATATAACTTTGTGCCAAGGATGCAAGTCGTATATACATGTAAATATTACCATGCATGAGATCCCCACATTGTAGCCTATACATTTAATATATTTATTGATCATGTACTCTACCTTGGCAAATAAAGGTGCAGTTCAGGTATGAATATCTTTAAGATGACTTTTCAGTCATATCCAATACCACCAGGAGTATCACATTCCAGTCTTTGTATGATGCTGTGTCTGTATGTATGTATTACAATTACACTTCAACAGTGTTTACCAATCTTGGTCCTGGAACATCAGAGGTTACACATGGTAACTAATAGACTAGAAACAGGATTTAACTAGTTAAAGGCTGATTTGTAATTCATATATACAGAAATATAATTTTAAAAACAGTACACTACACTTCCTATGCATCATGTAAATACTCTAAAACCAGTTAATCTTAATATCTAATGCCCTTCATCTGCATTGATCTGATAAACACAGGATAGGTGTAGTATTTCATCAAATGAGAGACTAAATTTCAACTAGTAGAGAATGTGAAACGCTTTATTGAAAGAAGTTCATTATCCAAGTGTTATAAATACAAGCATTATAAATATTATAAATACAAGTTCAATCTGTACTTCAAGGCAGTATATGATTAATGAATCACAGTGCAACTCAAATATTCTCTCAGTTCATCACAATTACATAATAGTGTCTCTAGACAGCCCGAAGATGATCTTAAAAGCGGGTGAGGTGGCGGTGATGGGACTGGGGGTTGGCATCCTCTCTCACATCAAAACATATCTGCAGACGAGAGACAGAAGGGAAGAGAGCATGTTTAAGCCTTGTGTTTTTATTCTAACATTGTAGGTCATCATAATAATCAGGAGGTGAAATGCAAAACTGACCTTGGATCATTAACTCTGGGACTACTGCATCTCTATCTGTATTTCAATGTAAAGCATCTCTTTAATAATACTTCCTGTTGACCTGACCAAGTGACCTCTCACCTCTGATCATGCTGTGCCCTCTATGTAGCCAGTTCAGCTGGTGTAAGAAGGGCTATATAAATACATTTGATTTTGATTTGGAGGGGTTCACCGACACAGCTGATATAACCTAGAGGATTTAGGGAGAACAGAGAGGGATGAAGTGAAGGAGAGAGACTGTTATTGAGAAAATAAGGTAGTTAAAGAGACAGAGTTCATCTGTTTGTGTGTTCTCACCTCGTGTCCCCACCACACTAAGTGGCTGCAGAGTACTTTATGCTGAAAAACATGAATGGACACACGAGGACAAACAATATAGCTTAGTTATGGAAATAATGAAGTGTCTTACTGTTCTCCATGGTTGGCCCTCTTGCCTATTCTTTAAAAGTGGAAGGAGCCACAGTTATACACCTGAGCCTGCTTAATGAACAACACAATACATCAAGTGTGTAGGTGTGGGTTATAGGGTGTCTAATTGTTCTACATTTTTTCAATATGGTTTAAAATAGCCTGTTTTGTTTTTGTACAAACATCACACCCTTACCTAAACAGCACCCTCACCTGAGAAGTAGAAATCAAAGGGAGAGAAAATGGGAATTGAATAACTGCAGTTGACATAGCTAAGTAAAGGGAAGAATACTCTTATTGCAATGTGAATGGCTCTGAAAAGAGCCTTTGGTTGTGCATAGTGTAGTCTATGGTGTTGCCAGGAAACAGCACCCTCTTTGAAGAAGTAGGAGGTGAAGATCTCCCACACACAGATTGCCTCTAGCTGCGTTGTTGGACCCCATTCTTGAAACATCTTGCAGAGCAGCAGACTTCTCCTCTGGCACACGGCGGCGAGCTGCAGATCCCCTCCTGGTCCTCGTGTCCATCCTCATGAAGTTATGCAGGGCACGCGTAGCCTTCACACACCTGAATTCTTCCAGGAGGCAGTCCCAGATGGCCCTGCTATAAAAAGTCAAGTGACTTTTCATAGCACGTCTAGATTATGTTGGTGACTATGTAGGTGTGATATAGCATCAGACACACAGGGTACGCACATCAATTCGCTAATGATCACAGACACACATTCTATTAAATTAATTTGACACATCTCACTCACACAAGCCAATCTGGGTCACTCAAATAAGATGCGCATTCTGTGAAATTCCTTATGCACAGTTGACACACACACACACACACACACACACTAAAACATTGTTAATTTTTACAGATTGTACCAGCTCTCTGCTGGGAAATGTGAGGGGATGATTGACACATACACACACACAGACAAAATGTGTCATCCAAAAAAGGTGCGGGCATGCCTTTCTTCCTCATGCTCACTGCTCTAGTTTGGTAAAGTATCATCTCTCATGCTTTCAGTGTTAAGTATGAACTAAAGTATGAAAACACAAAAGGTCCTCTGTTACTGTATATGCAATTGCAAACTGTTGCAAAGGAAATCTGGGGACAAAAAGGTCATTCAGGTGTTTGTCATTGCTCTGTGTTACTCTCTGATATTTCACAAACTGAATTATTATGTTGATGTGGACCGTGATTCCACTGCACCCAATCCAACATTTCCTCCCGAAGAATAGAAATATAATTTGTCTGCTGTACCTTCGTCCACCACAAGAGAAAGACAAACTCAAACCTTCAGTGTGCTCTGTACTAACATAAGGAGGAGTCCCTCACGAACAGTCTGCTAATGTCCCTGAAAGGTGTAGCAAGTTTGTGTATGAGAGTTCATGTGGAGGCCAGAGTAGTAAAGATACAGATATGTAGACAATAAACCTGTAGACAAGGAGGAGCAGTGATAACATGCAACATGATATGTACTAACACAAGATGTTCTTTACTCAAGTTTCAAAACATTAGATTGATTGCATTTATTATAAATATGCAACCATTAATTATCAAATATACCTTCAGATATAGATAGTATTCCTAATTTAGATAACGATATCAAATTATTGGTATGTCCGTTCAGAACTGTTCATACTGCACTGGTAGTAAAACATTCAATAAGTTATCAAATATAAAAGGTGTCACAAGGTAAATTGTAGCTGGGATATCTCAGCTCAGTGAAACATGGACACTGATTAGTGTTCGTGGATTACCAAGAAAGGCATCATTACCCAGTAAACTTTACTCCTCCTCTTAATGATCATATGATGCTGGCCAAACACAATCTGCTTGACGAGGAACAAAGGAGGAGGACAACTAGCTTACTCCCTTTACCTGACAGAAAGAAGGAAAGAGCGACAGAGGAAGAGAAAGAGGGAGTTGGGTGCTTTGAAGAGAGGAATAGGGCACGAACATACAAGAGGAGCCTATAAATGCGAAGGGTTTTAAAAAGGGAAGCATGACTACTATTCAAGTGACGGTGCATGAACCAAAAAAACGGTGGAGAGAGGACAGCTCACATAGACAGCTCACTTTGGATAGGGGAGTGGACATTACCGCGAGTGAGGAGGCCCCAAGCCCTCCCAAAAAACTGTCCCACTCCATCGAGGAGATCCTGAGGAAACCAATCGAGGAGATCCTGGGGACACCAACCGAGGAGATCCTGAGAAAACCAACCAGAGTGGGAGAAGAGAGGCGAGAGGGGCTAGGTGGATGGTCTGTTAACAGACAAAATGAAGAAAACCCAAACCAGCAGGTATATACAGGTAATGTGTGTGTTCAAATGACTTTGACTTACGTTACTATGATGGGTGGGCCCATTTTAGGGAGTACACATTACAATGAGGCAAAGGGGTTGGATGGCAAACGGCTAATGCTGTCTCAACTCCGCGAAAGTGTAATGTGTGTACACTTGTATTATGTGTGTACACTTGTATTATGTGTATCATCTTTTACAGTAACATAATCTGAGTTCGGCTAATAGTTCTTGGAGATATTTTAAGGACAAAGATAATCAATATCGTGCCTTTTTTTCTGTCCACAGAAGGAACTGGTCATAACAGGGTGCTGCCACAGCATGTGCACATCGTCACTGACTGGAAAGATGACCACACTTCATCTGACCAAAACACAGGAGTCACAAAACTAACCCCGAGAGAGTGTCACATTGACCGCATCTCCCCAGACCACAGTGGGGACTCCAGCATCCACAGTGAGGATAGCGGTCTTCAGGAGAGAGCAGGGAGAGAGGAGGGCCAGAACCAAGGAAGAGCCCAGTGGGAGAGGAACGGCTGCCACCCTCATGGTGAGATTTACCACAAGTCACACAGTCAATATTGCTGTAATCAAGCAAGGGGAATTATATCTGAGGATGAACGACATTACAAAAAAAGGCAGTTTTGATGATACTCATGATGATGAGGATGATTACGAAGACAGATGATGATGATGATAATGCTGATGATAATCAGGATGATGATAATAAAGACATTTTTGCTTGTGTGTGGTGTGCACAGTGCAGAGGAGGAGAAGGCAGACCAGGATCAGCTTCCCTCCAAGTCAGGTGGAGGAGCTGGAGAAGGTGTTCCTGGAGACCCACTATCCTGATGTCCACATAAGGGATAAGCTGGCCTCTCGTCTGCAGCTCACTGAGGGAAGAGTACAGGTACACTAGCACCAAACACCTGTGACATGCTCATGAAATATATCTATGAGCTTTTATATGAGTACATTTGAAATTGATTGAACGTTCAACAAATATTTCCAAATAAATATTACAATATAAATCTGAGTGAGAATCAAACACTTCACTTTATTCATCACCCCACCACTTGAGCTCCATAGCTATCATTTTTTTTATCTTGAGTTATCACTTTTATCCATGTTTGCTATCAGGTGAAAACAGAAACAGTCCTTATCAGCTGCTTACATAAATGTTTTGTTATCAATTGAAAAACACACAAAAATGCCTTTGCTGTCATGCCAACTCATTTGCTGATATCTTCAGGTTTGGTTCCAGAACCGCAGAGCCAAATGGAGGAAGACTGAGATGCTAAGGGACGGAGACCAGACACCTATATCCAAACCGGGGTTTCTTTATGAGGTGGGTTTATAGTTTTACGTAAACAAACCAGCAAGGGCCAAATATCCTGTCAGATAGATACAATACATGAGTCATGCTTGAGACAGTAATAACATGATCATCTCATTTGTTTCGATGACAAAACAGGTTGAAGAGCCTATCTCTCTGTTTCCATTGAATGCCTCATCATCATGGTACGGGACGTACCAACAACTACAAAAGCTTCACTTCGGGGGGGTTCCATTCCAGCCTTTTCTACCCATGTTGTCACACCTGCATCATCATCCCCTGAGCTCCCTCTGGACCCGACATTTATACTCCATCCCAAGAGTCACTCTTATTTGACACATAATGAACACAAAATAAATTCATCTTCAAAGCTTTGTAAATAGGGTGTATTTTGTCATCCGTGTCCATAATGATGGAGTCATGGTGCTACTATCTCAGAAGATGTTAGAAAACGATGAATGAATTGATCATTGAGTATTTTCTCTCATAGATACAACAATATGGCTTAGTAAAGTGAATGAGATGTTTGTGTTTTTTATCAGTCACTCTCCACTCATACATATATGTTGATTGGAATTCTATAATGATATTGTCAATACACAAATATACATACATAAATAAATACAGTAATACATCTAACTCATATTGACTACATTTGTGCTGTGTCTGTATTTCTCATGTGGCTGTGGTACTGAAAATATTGTGTAAATTGATGTTTTAAGAACAGTTCCTGTACACTGTCACGGATCCCTCCGGAACTTTCATTGCGCACACCTGTCCCCTATTCCCACTGATTGTATTTGTATATATGTGCCCTTTGTTCACCATGGTGCTGTCCATTATTGTTACAATGTCCGTTGGTGGGTGTGAGTACCTGTGCTGTGTGTTTTGGGCTTTCGTGCCCTTGTGGATTGCGCAGATTATTACGGGTCTCGTCTTGTGTGTTAATCATTGTGCGGGAGTGTATTTATTCGATGTACTCCTCTGTCTTTTGTTTGGTTTTCAACCTTGTGTTTTGTGTACGTGTTTGCTTAGTCTTCGTCCCCGTGCCTTTACATGGCACACGGTAATTTGGGTAAATAGAAACCCCTGTTATGCATTCTTGCGCCTGTACCCCGAATCATTCATACCATCGTGAGATAGTCTCTGTAAGATAGTAGGACTGCTTTGATGTACAGGTATAAATACATGTGTACATGTACTTTTCCTAACATGAAGCTGGTAAGAGCACTTCCCTCCTTTTTTCCTAAGGGTTTATTGTTATATTGAAATATGGCTCTCCTTATCTTAAATTGAGCTAGGGTTATTGACAGGTCAGATATGGAATTCGGAGAACTATATTTTCAAGAATATCAACTACACTGAACAAAAACTATGAACACAACATGTAAAGTGTTGGACTCATGTTTCATGAGCTGAAATAAAAGATCCCGGAAATTTTCCAGACACAAAGGTGTATTTCTCTCAAATTGTGTGCACAAATTTGTTTACATCCCAGTTAGTGAGCATTTCTCCTTTGCCAAGATAATCCATCCACCTGACAGGTGTGGCATATCAAGAAGCTGATAAAACAGCATGATCATTACACAGGTACACCTTGTGCTGGGGACAATAAAATGCCACATTAAAATGTGCAGTTTTCTCACAACACAATGCCACAGATTTCTCAAGTTGAGGGAATGTGCAATTGGCATGCTGACTACAGGAATGTCTACCAAAACTTTTGCCAGAGAATTTAATGTTAATTTCTCTACCATAAGCTGCCTCCAATGTCGTTTTAGAGAATTTGGCTTTACGTTCAACTGGCCTCATGCCAACCCATGACCTCCACATCCGGCTTCTTTACCTGAGGGAACGTCTGAGACCAGCCACCCGGACAGCTGATGAAACTGAATTTCTGCACAAACTGTCAGAAACCATCCCAGGGAAGCTCATCTGCGTGCTCGTCGTCCTCACCAGGGTCTTGACCTGACTGCAGTTCAGTGTCATAACCGACACAATGGCCACTGACACACTGGAGAAGTGTGCTCTTCATGGAAAAATCCCGGTTTCAACTGTACCGGGCAGATGGCAGACGACATGTATGGCATTGTATTGGTGAGCGGTTTGCTGATGTCAACGTTGTGAACAGAGTGCCCCATGGTGGCGGTGGGTTATGGTATGGGCAGGCATAAGCTACAGACAATGAACACAATTGCATTTTATCGATGACATTTGAATGCACAGAGATACTGTGAAAAGATCTTGAGGCCCATTGTCATGCCCTTCATCTGCCTCCATCACCTCATGTTTCAGCATGATAATGCACGGCCCCATGTCGCAAGGATCTCTACACAATTCCTGGAGGCTGGAAAAGTCCCAGTTCTTCCATGGCCTGCTTACTCACCAGACATGTCACCTATTGAGCATGTTTGGAATGCTCTGGATCGATGTGTACAACAGCATGTTCCAGTTCTTACCAATATCCATCAACTTCGCACAGCCATTGAAGAGGAGTGGGACAACATTCCACAGGCCACAATCAACAGCCTGATCAACTCAATGGGAAGGAGATGTGTCGAGCTGCATGATACACATGAGATACTGACTGGTTTTCTGATCTACGCACCCATCTTTTTTTAAGGTATCTGTGACCAACAGATGCATATCTGTATTCCCAGTCATGTGAAATCCATAGATTAGGGCCTATTCAATTTATTTCAATTGACTGATGTCCTTATATGAACTGTAACTCGGTCAAATCGTTGCAATTGTTGCATGTAAATTTTTTATTTTTGTTCAGTGTATTTTTGACCCCTACTTACAAAAAAAAGTAAAGAAAAACCCTTGAACGAGTAGGTGTGTCCAAACTTTTGACTGGTCCTATATATATATATATATATATATATATATACTGTTATCAAATTACACTCTCTTACCTTCCATGTATGAAAAAAGGTTTACATACTGTGCCTTCAGAAAGTATTCAGACTCCTTGACTTTTTCCACATTTTGTTATGTTATATCCTTATTCTAAAATGGATTAAATACAAAAAAAATCCTCAGCAATCTACACACAATACCCAATAACGACAAAGTGAAAACAGGTTTTGAGAAATGTTTGCAAATTAAAAAATTAAAAAATGAATTCAGACCCTTTGCTATGACACTCGAAATTGAGCTCAGGTGCATCCTATTTCCAATGATCATCCTTGAGATGTTTCTACAACTTGATTGGAGTCTACATGTGGTAAAATCAATTGATTGGACATGATTTGGAAAGGCACACACCTGTCTTTATAAGGTCCCACAGTTGACAGTGCATGTCAGAGCAAAAACCAAGCCATGAGGTCGAAGGAATTGTCCGTAGAGCTCCGAGACAGGATTGTGTCGAGGCACAGATCTGGGGAAGGGTACCAAAACATTTCTGCAGCATTGAAGATCCCCAATAACACAGTGGCCTCCATCACTCATAAATGGAAGTAGTTTGGAACCACCAAGACTCTTCCTAGAGCTGGCCGCCTGGCCCAACTTAGCAATCGGGGGAGAAGGGCCTTGGTCAGGGAGGTGACCAAGATCCCGATGGTCACTCTGACAGAGCTCCAAGAAGACTCAATAATCGCTGCCAAAGGTTCTAAGGTTTTATTTTAGAAATTAGCAAACATTTTTAAAAACCTGTTTTTGCTTTGTCATTATGGGGTATTGTGTGTAGATTGATGAGGGAAAAAAGATTTAATCAATTTTAGAATAAGTCAAAGGGTCTGAATACTTCCTGAAAGTAGTGTAAATACCCTGAAAAAAATGTCACTCCCTTAGCTTCCATGTAGAGTTATAGGACCTATTCGTAACTCATCATGGAAGCTAAGAGAGTGACAGTTTTTTCATGGTATTTATGTAAACTCTTTTCCTACATGGAAGGTAAGAGAGTATAAGATGATAACAGCCTTGAGAGTGACATACGTTTTTTGCCCTCTCTCAGACAATTAACTGTTGAACCAAGATAAGTCAGAATCAGGCCTGCAATCAATATAGTGAATGTCTAGTTTCTGATGACTCTTGTTTTGACATCTGTGTGTGTGTGTGTGTGTGTGTGTGTCTGTGTGTGTGTGTGTGTGTGTGTGTGTGTGTGTGTGTGTGTGTGTGTGTGTGTGTGTGTGTGTGTGTGTGTGTGTGTGTGTGTGTGTGTGTGTGTGTGTGTGTGTTTGTCGTCATCTCAACTTTTCATCCCTGTCTTATCTGCCTGTGCTGCTCTCGGTGTCATAACACATGCTCCTGAATATAGCTCATGCAGCAGGAACGTGCACAGATAGGGCTCTACCTTTGCAGAGCACATGCCACTTTGCCCTTCCACATGCCACTTTGCCCTTCCAGTCTCCAAAGTGCCTCTTTTCAGTGGTGGTATAATTTCTCCCAAAACCATGTAAAAAAAATAAATAATAAGAGTTAATAAAGCCTCCATACAAACATGGTCTCTTTTTTGCTTTCTTGAGTAAGGCAGCTCCAAAATGCAGGTGTTTCAGCATAGCTCAGTGCTTTCTGTGGTGGTGGGGCAGACAGCGGAAAATACGAAGCGTAGGGGTTGCTAATGTTCTCTAGTTGCGCCCTGATTGACTCAGTGTTCTGTCACTCATTGGGACACTACACTACGTCACTGCCAAATCTAAGGGTAGAGCTCAAAAATTCAAGCCCCTTGGGTGATGCCATAGAGTTACATTAGAAGTGCCCATCGAAGAAGGCTCAAGGTCATTGGCCACAGATAAAATGACGTCAAAGCATGTTATATCTACAGTAGCTTTGATTGGAATGATCATGTCAACATCATACTTTCAAAATCTTAGCTAGCAGTCATCATCATGAATCAAGTCAACAATCTACTGGCAAATAATTTTTAATCCTTGTCATATAAAGATAAATAATGAAGAGAAATTATAGATAAAGTGTATCGGAGCTCATCAGCCATTGGACATAAACATTACACAACAAGTTGGAAATCGCAAATTCAGCAATGAGTGGTTTGGAAGGAATCAGTGGCCTGCTATTGAGTGGAGTGGCTGTGTGGTCCAAATTCTGGGTTTAAGGGTCTCTTTTCCATGCTTAAAATGATAAACATTCAGCATTGGCCATGCTGTCAATCCAGCAGGATTTCTGCCGCGCTCGAAACAACTGTTAACTCGGAACTGGGAAATCTGACTTCAGTGAGTTCAAGACAAATGGGAACTCGGGAAAAAACGATCTCCGACTGTCAAAATACGTTATGAACGGTCATCCAACTCGGAATTGTAAGTCGGGAACTCTGGCCTCTTTCTAGAGCTACCAACTGAAGAGCACTGATGTCATCATGATTCAACCTTGTTTTTTACAGAGTTCCCAGTTGTCTTGAAAGCACCATAAATCCAGAGAATGCGACTTTGATGACAAAGTTTGATGACAAAATTTGCCCATGAAGGACCGATGCGCCGCCTTCCTGTTCAAGTGAGCATAGCACAACAAGGTGGGTCCAAAAATGTCTTGTGTGCTTCTGCATAAATTATGTGATATGCCAGGGGGATATGTATACTGTAGCTAAGAAAGTAATACTAAGTGTTTGTTGCGTTGTAAGCTGTTAGTAGCCCATGTGTCTCACCCTAATAATTTGGTCTATTTTTACCTCTTAATTTCACCTACTGTTCTGACTTGGTGGTGCACATGTAGCCTGTAACCTGTTTTAGAGAAATGTAATCATCGAATATTGTAAGCCCTTTCATTGTCTGCTTATATGCTGTTGTGGATATTCTTACACAGGACACTCAAAGTCAATATTAAATGAATCACTCTTTATTGTCAGCAAGCTGGCGAGGTCAGAGTCAAATTTAGATGCATACCGGTCTGAAGTGAGCTCTAAAAGGGCGTTCCTTACAGAGAGCCTCATGTGCTGCTATCTAAATCTATATAAACATGATTAATTGGATCGGTTCCCAGGTGTGACTGGCTCTGTCTCTATCTTAACTTAAAGAACATACTCTGGGCATTCTGCCAGATGCAGATAGCCTAGTGGTTAGAGCGTTGGACTGGTAACTGAAGGGTTGCAAGATCGAATCCCTGAGCTGACAAGGTAAAAATCTGTCATTCTGAACCTGAACAAGGCAGTTAACCCACTGTTCCTAGGCCATCGTTGAAAATAAGAATTTGTTCTTAACTCACTTGCCTAGTTAAATAAAGGTAAAAAAAATGTTCCTCTGGAGTACCCCCTCTCTTGACCAGGAACAAATGATTGTTTACAACACCAAAAATAATTTCATTCATTAAAATGCCCCCTTTATTTATCCTACGGTTCTGACTTGGTGTACAGGAATAACACTGTAAGAACGGACCATGTTCTGAATTCTGTCGCTGTACATTTCAAAAGCGCAGTTATATCAATAGTTATATTGATTATGTCCGTCCTAGTTCGCGCATTAATGTCTTAATCTTAATTACGGATTGCCTCTTATCCGCTTGTCGTCCCTTATGCCATAATTTGTACATCTCAATTTTCAATAGAAACCACATTTATTTAAGCAAGTCAGCCATATCAGCTATGTTTTCTTTTAAAGTCAGTAAATGAGGCTGAATGAAATGTTTCACTGCCAGACAAGGCTCCGCTAATAGTCAGGTGTAGCAGTTGTAAGGTTTAGGGTTGCAAGGGGTCGGAAACATTTTCCGTGGAAAGTTAAGCCCTGGAATTTGGGGAATTTTGCTTAAATTCATCAAAAAAGTTAGCTTATAACAGTGAACCTTTTTTGTGGGATATACATAAGGCAATTCTAGGTCTTGTGGCATATTTTGATTCAACTATCCCCAATTCAATGGAATTGCAACCTCCTCTGCATGCACAGTGCATTCTTCCATCACATGTGTAGTGCACTCTTCCATCACATGTACAGCTGATTCTGAAGATCTTGCACACTAATGAGATGCTTTTGAGCCCACACTACTACACTGTCTGAGCCAAGGACTACATGCTTTCTGGTAAGTTTTGATTACAATACTGGGTGGGGTGAATATATTTTATATGACATACATAATTTTTTGTTAACTAGTAAATAGTAGTCTACAGCAAAGTGTGTTTAAATCATTTCTAACTTGTTAACAATTTCTGCTAGTTAGTTTTTGCTACCATGTGGGTTTTAGCTTGCTTGAGCCTGCTAACTGAGGAGTGTTAATTCACCTGTTTCCATACATGTTTCATTTTAAAACATTTATCTTATAAAGGAGTTGTTTAATCTAACTGCTTAACTTTTAGTTCCTCCCAATCCCGGATCCGGGAGCACCCCCCACAGTAAAAAAGCTGACTAGCATAGCCTAGCATAGCGTCACAAGTAAATACAAGCATCTAAATATCATTAAATCACAAGTCCAAGACACCAGATGAAAGATACAGATCTTGTGAATCCAGCCATCATTTCTGATTTTTAAAATGTTTTACAGGGAAGACACAATATGTAAATCTATTAGCTAACCACGTTAGCAAAAGACACCACTTTTTTTTACTCCACCAGTTTTTTACTCCATCAGTAGCTATCACTAATTCGACTAAATAAAGATATATATAGCCACTAACCAAGAAACAACTTCATAAGATGACAGTCTGATAACATATTTATGGTATAGGATATGTTTTTTTAGAAAAATGTGCATTTTTCAGGTATAAATCACATTTCTACATTGCAGCTGCAATCTGAAATAGCGTTGGAAGCAGCCGGAATAATTACAGAGACCGACGTCAATTACCAAAATACTCATCCTAAAACATTTCTGAAAAATACACAGCCTACAGCAATTGAAAGACAAAGATCTTGTGAATCCAGACAATATTTCAGATTTTCTAAGTGTTTTACAGGGAAGACACAATATGTAAATCTATTAGCTAACCACGATAGCAAAAGACACCACTTTTTTTCTCCACCATTTTTTTCCTGCATCAGTAGCTATCACTAATTCGACTAAATAAAGATATATATAGCCACTAACCAAGAAACAACTTCATAAGATGACAGTCTGATAACATATTTATGGTATAGGATATGTTTTTTTAGAAAAATGTGCATATTTCAGGTATAAATCACATTTCTACATTGCAGCTGCAATCTGAAATAGCGTTGGAAGCAGCCGGAATAATTACAGAGACCGACGTCAATTACCAAAATACTCATCCTAAAACATTTCTGAAAAATACACAGCATACAGCAATCGAAAGACACAGATCTTGTGAATCCAGACAATGTTTCAGATTTTCTAAGTGTTTTACAGCGAAAACACAATATATCGTTATATTAGCATACCACATGAGCTAACATCACCCCAGCATTGAATCAAGCCAAAAGGGTCGATAACGTTATCGCCACCAAAATATATTAATTTTTTCACTAACCTTCTCAGAATTCTTCAGATGACAGTCCTGTAACATCATATTACACAATGCATATAGAGTTTGTTCGAAAATGTGCATATTTAGCATCACAAATCGTGGTTATGCTATGTAATCAGTCAAAACATGGCATGCATTCTAGCCGGCGCCATCTTGGAAGGGCACCTAAGTAAACTATTATTTATCGATTAGATTGACTAAAAAAATACAGGTTGGACAGCTAATGAAAGATGCATTGGTTATTAATGCAACCGCTGATTTAGATTTTTAAAATTTACGTTACTAGACATACATTGTGAGTTACAGCCAGACTAGTGCCGCAAAAAATGGCTGACAACGGCGTTTACATTTTTCCACATAAATACGGAATAAAATCATAAATAACTCTTACTTTTGGACGAGCTTCCATCAGTATCTTGGGCAATGTGTCCTTTGTCCAAAAGAATCGTTGCTTTGTTGTAAAACGACCTCCTCAACTTCGGATCTAGCAGCTAACGATAGCTACACGGCACACACATGCCCAAATCATCAAACGCAATACTAAGGAAATTCAGAAAAATAGCAATATACTCGCATAAACTGATATAAATCGGTTTCAAATAACTTCGTTATGATGTTTCTAACACCTGTATCGAATTAAATCACAGACGGATATATCTTTGATCAATAACGAGAGCTTTTGCGCATGCGATTCTGATGTCCTCCTTGCGTCCTGGCCAGCGTCGAAAAGAAGGGTCATCTCACTCCATTCCGTTTTATAAACTCTGAGAAACACGTAGAGAGACCATTCCACTTCTCATTGGTTACTGACATCCAGGGTAAGGCGGGTGCAGTTCATGTCAAGCCATAGGGCACACACAGAGTTTTAAACTGATCCGAAATCAGAGACTATTTTTCAGAGCTTCGCATGTCCTGTCATGAGTTTCGCTGTAGAAAGAGTTCTGGTTCACCCACAGACATAATTCAAACGGTTTTAGAAACTAGAGATTGTTTTCTATCCAATAGTAATAATAATATGCATATTGTACGAGCAAGAATTGAGTACGAGGCAGTTTAATTTGGAAATGTAATAAAAGAAATAGTGCTAACAGCTCCCCTTATTGACAAAAGGTTAACTATTTATCTGCACATGGAATTGTATTTTTTATTTATTTTTTTACTCATTTTTTTCTAATCTTTACAGGAAAATGCTATGGCACTATCTGATGTGTGGAGACATTTCACTGCAGCTAATGTAGAAGGAAAAGCTGTGTACATTTGCAAATACTGTGACAAATCATATGTGAAGAATGCAACAAAGACGCAGAATCATCTGGCCAAGTGCATAAAGTTCCCTCAGCACTGACAACAAGCAACCTCTGACTAAAGTCCCTCTACTTCTATTCGAGGTGAAAATTATGAATCCGACACCTTATCGATAGCAACAGCTCATGGTCCTCCTGGAATCAGAAGTTGTTTTTACTCAATAGAGTCAAACACAGAAAATTTAACTTTTTTCAATGTGTCAATCACTCTCGAGTCATCTGGGACCCACAAGCTAAGCCCAAGGGACTACTAGGGGGGCACTTGAACATTCGTAGTGTCATTCCAAAAAGTGATCAAATTCAACATCTACTCACAGACTCCAACCTTGACTTCCTCTGCCTCTCAGAGACATGGCTCCATAAAAACTCTCCATATGCTGCTTTGATTGTGCCTGGCTACAATGTTTTCAGGAGAGACAGGATTGAAGGAAGAGGGGGTGGTGTGATGATTTACATTAAAGAACATATCCGATGTAAACAAATTGAGTGGTCATGTGATAATGAACTAGAATGTATTGACCTGAACGTTACACTGTCTCCCCAAATTTATTTTACCCTTATTGGAATGTATAGGCCACCTTCCAACAAAAGTGTGTTTTTTGATCAGTTTAATAACATGCTTAGGGAATGTGATTTTGGGAAAGAGGTCATCTTAATGGGAGATTTTAATATTAATTATGAAGACAAGTCTTGTAGGAAAACCCTCAAACGGATCACTAATACATTTGACCTTACACAGCTAGTTAAGGGCCAACCAGGGTGACTTGTTGCTCTAAAACACAGATTGATTTGGTGTTCAGTAATAACCCAGAGAGAGTGACTAAATCATTCAATATGGTTACTGGGCTATCTGATCATAATCTGACACTTATAGCCAGAAAGCTGTCTAAGAGCAGGTTTAACCTCTCTACTGTTAGAAAGCCGGATCAACTAAGAATACCTAAGAGTGAATTAAACTATTTTGAAAACGCAATTAAAAACTTCTTGATGCACGGATGGATCCCTTTAGCGGGATCATTTTCATCAACAAGCGCCAATTTTTTTTTAAATTGCTAAAAATACACTGCTCAAAAAAATAAAGGGAACACTTAAACAACACAATGTAACTCCAAGTCAATCACACTTCTATGAAATCAAACTGTCCACTTAGGAAGCAACACTGATTGACAATAAATTTCACATGCTGTTGTGCAAATGGAATAGACAAAAGGTGGAAATTATAGGCAATTAGCAAGACACCCCCAAAAAAGGAGTGATTCTGCAGGTGGTGACCACAAACAACTTCTCAGTTCCTATGCTTTCTGGCTGATGTTTTGGTCACTTTTGAATGCTGACGGTGCTCTCACTCTAGTGGTAGCATGAGACGGAGTCTACAACCCACACAAGTGGCTCAGGTAGTGCAGTTCATCCAGGATGGCACATCAATGCGAGCTGTGGCAAAAAGGTTTGCTGTGTCTGTCAGCGTAGTGTCCAGAGCATGGAGGCGCTACCAGGAGACAGGCCAGTACATCAGGAGACGTGGAGGAGGCCGTAGGAGGGCAACAACCCAGCAGCAGGACCGCTACCTCCGCCTTTGTGCAAGGAGGTGCACTGCCAGAGCCCTGCAAAATGACCTCCAGCAGGCCACAAATGTGCATGTGTCTGCTCAAACGGTCAGAAACAGACTCCATGAGGGTGGTATGAGGGCCCGACGTCCACAGGTGGGGGTTGTGCTTACAGCCCAGCACCGTGCAGGACGTTTGGCATTTGCCAGAGAACACCAAGATTGGCAAATTCGCCACTGGCGCCCTGTGCTCTTCACAGATGAAAGCAGGTTCACACTGAGCACATGAGCACATGTGACAGACGTGACAGAGTCTGGAGATGCCGTGGAGAACGTTCTGCTGCCTGCAACATCCTCCAGCATGACCGGTTTGGCGGTGGGTCAGTCTGGTGTGGGGTGGCATTTCTTTGTGGGGCCGCACAGGCCTCCATGTGCTCGCCAGAGGTAGCCTGACTGCCATTAGGTACCGAGATGAGATCCTCAGACCCTTTGTGAGACCATATGCTGACACATGCTCATTTGTGGCCTGCTGGAGGTCATTTTGCAGGGCTCTGGCAGTGCACCTCCTTGCACAAAGGCGGAGGTAGCGGTCCTGCTGCTGGGTTGTTGCCCTCCTACGGCCTCCTCCACGTCTCCTGATGTACTGGCCTGTCTCCTGGTAGCGCCTCCATGCTCTGGACACTACGCTGACAGACACAGCAAACCTTTTTGCCACAGCTCGCATTGATGTGCCATCCTGGATGAACTGCACTACCTGAGCCACTTGTGTGGGTTGTAGACTCCGTCTCATGCTACCACTAGAGTGAGAGCACCGTCAGCATTCAAAAGTGACCAAAACATCAGCCAGAAAGCATAGGAACTGAGAAGTTGTTTGTGGTCACCACCTGCAGAATCACTCCTTTTTTGGGGGTGTCTTGCTAATTGCCTATAATTTCCACCTTTTGTCTATTCCATTTGCACAACAGCATGTGAAATTTATTGTCAATCAGTGTTGCTTCCTAAGTGGACAGTTTGATTTCATAGAAGTGTGATTGACTTGGAGTTACATTGTGTTGTTTAAGTGTTCCCTTTATTTTTTTGAGCAGTGTATTTCTATTCATGAAATCACAAGTGCAATATAACAAAACACAGCTTAGCTTGTTGTTAATCCACCTGTCGTGTCAGATTTTGAAAATATGCTTTACATCGAAAGCAATCCAAGCGTTTGTGTGAGTTTATCAATCACTAGACAAAACATTACAAACACCTAGCAGCAATGTAGATTGGTCACGAAAATCAGAAAAGCAATAAAATTAATCGCTTACCTTTGATGATCTTTGGATGTTTGCACTCACGAGACTCCCAGTTACACAATAAATGTTCCTTTTGTTCGATAAAGATTATTTTTATATTAAAAAAAATCAATTTGTTTGGCGCGTTATGTTCAGTATTCCACAGCCTTAGGCAGGTCATCAAGGGTTGACAAAAATTCCAAATAGTATCCATAAAGTTCGTAGAAACATGTCAAACGTTTTTAATAATCAATCCTCAGGTTGTTTTTAACATAAATAATCGATAATATTTCAACCCGGACCGTAAACTATTCAATAACAGAGATAAAGAAAATGTCGAGCTACAACTTTCGTGCGCATGAACTAATGGAAGGACATTCAAATCAAATTTTATTTGTCACATACACATGGTTAGCAGATGTTAATGCGAGTGTAGCGAAATGCTTGTGCTTCTAGTTCCGACAATGCAGTAATAACCAACGAGTAATCTAACCTAACAATTCCACAACTACTACCTTATACACACAAGTGTAAAGGGATAAAGAATATGTACTTAAAGATATATGAATGAGTGATGGTACAGAACGGCATAGGCAAGATGCAGTAAATGGTATAGAGTACAGTATATACATATGAGATGAGTAATGTAGGGTATATAAACATAAAGTGGCATAGTTCAAAGTGGCTAGTGATACATGTATTACATAAAGATGGCAAGATGCAGTAGATGATATAGAGTACAGTATATACATATACATATCAGATGAGTAATGTAGGGTATGTAAACATTATATTAAGTGGCATTGTTTAAAGTGGCTAGTGATACATTTTTACATACATTTCCATCAATTCCCATTATTAAAGTGGCTGGAGTTGAGTCAGTATGTTGGCAGCGGCCACTAAATGTTAGTGGTGGCTGTTTAACAGTCTGATGGCCTTGAGATAGAAGCTGTTTTTCAGTCTCTCGGTCCCTGCTTTGATGCACCTGTACTGACCTCGCCTTCTGGATGATAGCGGGGTGAACAGGCAGTGGCTCGGGTGGTTCATCGCTCATTTTTCAGAATAAAAGCATGAAACTATGTCTAAAGACTGTTCACACCCTGAGGAAGCCATAGGAAAAGGAATCTGGTTGATATCCCTTTAAATGGACGAAAGGCAGGCAATGGAACAGTGATTTTTCAAAATAAGAGGCACTTCCGGGTTGGATTTCCTCAGGTTTTCGCCTGCAAAATCAGTTCTGTTATACTCACAGACAATATTTTGACAGTTTTGGAAACTTTAGTGTTTTCTATCCTACTCTGTCAATTATATGCATATTCTAGCATCTGGACCTGAGAAATAGGCAGCTTACATTGAGAACGTTATTTTTCCAAACATAAAAATTCTGCCCCCTAGCTTCAAGAGGTTATTAAGGGAATTAACTGGAATGATCTCTTGTCCTATACAGACGTGGAAGCTGATAGTCAGGTTTTTCTATCCACAATGCAAACTACAATGAATGGTTTCCTAAAGAAAATCAAATCCAAACCTGGCCAAAAGAGCACTCTTCCTTGGCTAAATGGAGAAATCTGGAAATTGATGAAAAAACGATATTATGCTCTAAAAATAGCCCTAAGATCCAAATTAGAGCAAGACAGACGTAGGTTTACCATGTTGAGAAATAAGGTGATGAAAGAAATCAGACAGGCCAAGGCAAACTTTTTTATTAACATAATTGGTGAAGCAAAGGGAAATTCTAAATTGATCTGGGAGAATCTAAAAAAGTTAACAGGGAAAGACCATAGTAACACTGCAAAAAGACTAGAAATCATGGTGAATAACAATCTAACACAGGATACAGTCGAAATAGCAATAGCCTTCAATTCCTACTTTATTGACTCTGTCAGGGTACTGACACAGAACCCCTCCACTGGTTTCTTGGGCTCAGTGCTAGTAAATGACACTCAACCTGTCTTCATCATAAGGGAGGTTTCTGAGTCAAAGGTGAACAAGGTGATTAGCTCACTAAAGAACTCTAAAGCCAAAGATGTGTTTGGGCTGGACTCTACCTTTCTTAAAAACTACAAAGAGTCACTCATTGGCCCCATTACTAAGGTCACCAACACATCTATTGGTCTCGGGGTGTTTCCAAGGGTATGGAAGTCGGCCATAATAACGGCCATCTTTAAATCGGGCGACCCTGCTGATGTGAGTAACTACAGGCCCATTAGTATACTACCTGTGGTGTCAAAGGTTGTTGAAAAGTGTGTAGCAGAACAACTGATTGCCCACCTCAACAACAGCCCCTTCACATAACACTCCATGCAGTTTGGCTTCAGAGCGAAACACTCCACAGAAACGGCCAACTGCTTTCTTCTGGAAAATGTGAAGTCCAAGATGGACAAAGGGGGCGTTGTTGGGGCTGTGTTTCTGGACCTAAGGAAGGCTTTTGATGCTGTTAACCATGAGATTCGAATTACAAAATTGTCCAAGTTCAACTTTTCCCCCGATGCCTTGAGATGGATGAAATCATACCTTGAAGGCAGAACTCAGTGTGTCAGAGTGAGCAATGAGCTGTCGCCCACTCTCAGCTATGATGTGGGCGTGCCCCAAGGGTCAATACTGGGGCCCCTCCTGTTCAGCCTGTACATTAATGATTTGCCTTCTGTCTGTACTGGGTCTGAAGTTCAAATGTATGCAGATGATACAGTGATATATGTGCATGCAAAGAGCAAACAACAAGCTGCACAAGAACTCACTACTGTAATGGTCCAGGTTACAAAGTGGCTCATTGACTCGTGTTTGCATCTCAATGTGAGAAAAACTGTTTGCATGTTCTTCACAAAGAGGGCAACAGATGCTACTGAGCCAGATGTCTATGTGTCAGGGGAGAAGCTCCAGGTGGTATCTGATTTTAAGTACCTTGGCATCATACTTGATTCCAACCTCTCTTTTAAAAAGCATGTGAAAAAGGTAATTCAGATAACCAAATTCAACCTAGCTAATTTCCGATTTATACGAAATTGTTTGACTACAGAGGTAGCAAAACTGTACTTCAAATCTATGATACTCCCCCACTTAACTGCTTGACTAGTTGGGCCCAAGCTTGCTGTACAACATTAAAACCTATTCAGTCTGTCTACAAACAGGCTCTCAAAGTGCTTGATAGGAAGCCCAATAGCCATCATCACTGTTACATCCTCAGAAAGCATGAGTTAGGAAAATCTTGTGCAATACACCGACGCATGTCTTGTATTCAAGATCCTAAATGGCCTGTCTCCCCCTCTACTATTTTTGTTAAACAGAAAACCCAAACATATGGCGGCAGATCCACAAGGTCTGCCATGAGAGGTGACTGTATAGTTCCCTTAAGGAAAAGCACCTTTAGTAAATCCGCTTTCTCTGTGAGAGCTTCCCATGTCTGGAATACACTGCCATCAGACACACATAACTGCACCACATATCACACTTTCACAAAATGCATGAAGACATGGCGAAAGGTCAATCAGATTTGTGAACATAATCCCTAGCTGCGTATTGCCGCTTTCCATGTTGTCTGTTGTCTGTAGCTTGTGAGGTGTGGAAACACTTGGTTGCATTTTATGAATTTTGTCTTGCTGCTTTTTGTTCTATGTTGCTCTGTCTGTATGCTATGTCTTGCTTGTCCTATGTTGCTCTGCGTGTGCTCACTGCTCAATGATTGTCTATATTGTAATTGTTTTTAATAACCTGCCCAGGGTCTGCGGTTGAAAATTAGCCGGCTGGCTAAAACCGGCACTTTTACTGAAACGTTGATTAATGTGCACTGTCCCTGTAAAAATAAAATAAATAAACTAAACTAGAGGAACGTAGTCAGAAAAATGCTGATGAATGTCTTGCTCGAGCTGTGTATGCAACTGGTTCACCTCTGATGCTCACAGGCAATGTGTATTTGTCACGCCCTGACCTTAGAGAGCTTAGACCTTAGAGAGTCTCTATTTTGGTTTGGTCAGGGTGTGATTTGGGTGGGCATTCTATGTTCATTTTTCTATGTGTTGTATTTCTTTGTTTTGGCCGGGTATGGTTCTCAATCAGGGACAGCTGTCTATCGTTTTCTCTGATTGGGAACCATACTTAGGTAGCATTTTCCCACCTGTGTTTTGTGGGTAGTTGTTTTCTGTTTAGTGTTTTCTGCACCTGACAGGACTGTTTCGGTTTCGTTTTGCACTTTGTTATTTTGTTCTAGTGTTCAGTTTAAATAAAAGTCATGAACACTTACCACGCTGCGCTTTGGTCCGATTCTTCCTCTTCAGACGACGACACCCGTTACAGTATTGGAAGAGATTTCTGAATGTTCTTCGCCCAGCATACACCCCTCCAACCAGACATGCTTTATCTACTCATTTGCTGGATGCAGAGTTCAACAGAGTTCAAGTGAAGGTCAAGCAAATCATAGAGAAAGCAGACTGTATTGCAATTATCTCTGATGGGTGGTCAAACGTTCGTGGGCAAGGAATAATTAACTACATCATCTCCACCCCTCAACCAGTATTCTACAAGAGCACAGACACACCGGTCTCTACATTGCAGATGAGCTGAAGGCAGTGCCAGGTCGCAGTTGTTAATGAGAACCTGTTCTCAACTGGCCTACCTGGTTAAATAAAGGTGAAATAAAAAATGTAAAAAATGACCTTGGACCACAGAAGGTATTTTCACTGGTGACAGACAATGCTATGAACATGAAGGCTGCTTGGTCTAAAGTGGAGGTCCTACCCTCACATCACACCCATTGGCTGTGCTGCTCATGCATTGAATCTGCTCCTCAAGGACATCATGGCACTGAAAACAATGAATACACTCTACAAGAGAGCCAATTAAATGGTTAGGTATGTGAAGGGTCATCAAGTTATAGCAGCAATCCACCTCACCAAGCAAAGTGAGAAGAATAAGAGCACCAGATTGAAGCTGCCCAGCAACACCTGTTGGGTATGGACAGTCCCATCAAGAGGATCCTTCTGGATGATGCATTTTGCATGAGTGTTAAGCAGCCTGAAACTCCTGAAACCTATAGCAGTAGCCATTGCACAGATTGAGGGAGACAATGCCATCCTGTGTGATGTTCAGACTCTGCTTGCAGATGTAAGAAAATAAATCCGTACTGCCCTGCCCACTTCACTGTTGCTCCAAGCAGAGGAAACCGCAGTTCTGAAATACATCAAAAAGCGTGAAGACTTCTGCCTGAAGCACATATACACCGCAGTGCACATGTTGGACCCCAAGTATGCTGGCAAGAGCATCCTGTCTGGTGCAGAGATCAACAAGGCCTATGGTGTCTTCACTACCGTGTCTCGCCACCTTGGCCTGGATGAGGGTAAGGTTCTTGGCAGTCTGGAAAAGTTCAAATCCAAGCAAGGGCTTTGGGATGGAGATGCCATATGGCAGTCGTGCCAACAGATCTCATCAGCCACCTGGTGGAAGGGACTTTGTGGATCTGAGGTTCTTTCCCTCCATCATCCTCCAAATCCCACCAACATCAGCCGCCTCAGAGCGCAACTGGTCCTTGTTTGGGAATACACACACCAAAGCACGAAACAAACTGACCAATACAAGGGTTGAAAAATTGGTGGCCATCTGGGCAAATTTTGGGCTTTTTGAGCCTGACAACGAGCCATCCTCAACAAGGTTGGAAAGTGACAGTGAAGATGAGGCCTCAGAGTCTGATGTTCAAGAGGGGGACATTGAGGAGGTCCAGGGAGAAGACATGGAAGCACTGAGAGGAAGACAATCAAAGCTTTAGTTTCTAGACTATCATTTTACAGATGTATGTTGAAAACGTTTTTGGGAGATGAGATGGATCTTTTGGGATCATTCAATATTTCCTTTGTTTTGTTGTTCAGTGAAATCATCCCATGAGAAGAGCCAACTCATTTAATTAAAGTTCAAGTTCGTGTAAGGGAGTGTGTAAAGGGCGGCAGGGAAGTCAGGCGCAGGAGAGCAAAACTGGGTAATCAACGGAGCAGTTTTATTCATAAAACCACCGGAAACCAGAACAACAAACAAATGGGTACAAAACTCGTCGCGCACCAGAGAAAACGTGCACTTACAATAAACAATTCCGCACAAAGACATGGGGGGGAACAGAGGGTTAAGTACACAACATGTAATGAGGGAATTGAGACCAGGTGTGTGGGAAGACAAGACAAAACAAAAGGAAAATTAAAAGTTGATAGATGATGGCTAGAAGACCGGCGACGCCGACCGCTGAGCGCTGCCCGAACAAGGAGAGGAACCGACTTCGGCGGAGGTCGTGACAGTTCGTAACTAAATTGTTTTTTTATTTCTATTGGAAGGATTTAATCATTTGCAGTTCTGTCTACTTATGATAAAGTAAAAGGTGTATGTTTCTGTCTCCATATGATATGGTAAATATATCCAATGCAAAACACATTTACATTTAAATGGTATTAATATTAATTTGCATATATTTCCGTTAATTCCCATATATTCCCTTTAATTCCCATATTTTCCCGTTAATTCCCACGGAAAGTTTCCACCTCTGAATATTCCCCAAAATGTGCAACCCTAGTAAGGTGTTGGGACTGCTGTTGGGACTGCTGTTGGGACAGCTTTATGTAGGCCCTAACAGTTTGTTTGTCACCGTTATAGTGCAATTCATGTATTGTTTAGTGTTGTATTGTGTTGTGTAGTGTCTTTGCTGACATGCATCCAACTTATACATTTTTGGTTTGCACCACCAAGCTTTTCATGCTAAAATCGCCACTGCTTACAACCTCTGCTACAATTAGTCCTATGACTCCAGAGAAGTGACATAATATACACTGCTCAAAAAAATTAAGGGAACACTTAAACAACACAATGTAACTCCAAGTCAATCACACTTCTGTGAAATCAAACTGTCCACTTAGGAAGCAACACTGATTGACAATAAATTTCACATGCTGTTGTGCAAATGGAATAGACAAAAGGTGGAAATTATAGGCAATTAGCAAGACACCCCCAATAAAGGAATGGTTCTGCAGGTGGTGACCACAGACCACTTCTCAGTTCCTATGCTTCCTGGCTGATGTTTTGGTCACTTTTGAATGCTGGCGGTGCTCTCACTCTAGTGGTAGCATGAGACGGAGTCTACAACCCACACAAGTGGCTCAGGTAGTGCAGTTCATCCAGGATGGCACATCAATGCGAGCTGTGGCAAAAAGGTTTGCTGTGTCTGTCAGCGTAGTGTCCAGAGCATGGAGGCGCTACCAGGAGACAGGCCAGTACATCAGGAGACGTGGAGGAGGCCGTAGGAGGGCAACAACCCAGCAGCAGGACCGCTACCTCCGCCTTTGTGCAAGGAGGAGCACTGCCAGAGCCCTGCAAAATGACCTCCAGCAGGCCACAAATGTGCATGTGTCTGCTCAAACGGTCAGAAACAGACTCCATGAGGGTGGTATGAGGGCCCGACGTCCACAGGTGGGGGTTGTGCTTACAGCCCAACACCGTGCAGGACGTTTGGCATTTGCCAGAGAACACCAAGATTGGCAAATTCGCCACTGGCGCCCTGTGCTCTTCACAGATGAAAGCAGGTTCACACTGAGCACATGAGCACATGTGACAGACGTGACAGAGTCTGGAGACGCCGTGGAGAACGTTCTGCTGCCTGCAACATCCTCCAGCATGACCGGTTTGGCGGTGGGTCAGTCATGGTGTGGGGTGGCATTTCTTTGTGGGGCCGCACAGCCCTCCATGTGCTCGCCAGAGGTAGCCTGACTGCCATTAGGTACCGAGATGAGATCCTCAGACCCCTTGTGAGACCATATGCTGACACGTGCACATTTGTGGCCTGCTGGAGGTCATTTTGCAGGGCTCTGGTAGTGCTCCTCCTTGCACAAAGGCGGAGGTAGCGGTCCTGCTGCTGGGTTGTTGCCCTCCTCCACGTCTCCTGATGTACTGGCCTGTCTCCTGGTAGCGCCTCCATGCTCTGGACACTACGCTGACAGACACAGCAAACCTTTTTGCCACAGCTCGCATTGATGTGCCATCCTGGATGAACTGCACTACCTGAGCCACTTGTGTGGGTTGTAGACTCCGTCTCATGCTACCACTAGAGTGAGAGCACCGCCAGCATTCAAAAGTGACCAAAACATCAGCCAGGAAGCATAGGAACTGAGAAGTGGTCTGTGGTCACCACCTGCAGAACCATTCCTTTATTGGGGGTGTCTTGCTAATTGCCTATAATTTCCACCTTTTGTCTATTCCATTTGCACAACAGCATGTGAAATTTATTGTCAATCAGTGTTGCTTCCTAAGTGGATAGTTTGATTTCACAGAAGTGTGATTGACTTGGAGTTACATTGTGTTGTTTAAGTGTTCCCTTTATTTTTTTGAGCAGTGTATATACAGTGGGGAGAACAAGTATTTGATACACTGACGATTTTGCAGGTTTTCCTACTTACAAAGCATGTAGAGGTCTGTAATTTTTATCATAGGTACACTTCAACTGTGAGAGAAGGAATCTAAAACAAAAATCCAGAAAATCACATTGTATGATTTTTAAGTAATTAATTTGCATTTTATTGCATGACATAAGTATTTGATACATCAGAAAAGCAGAACTTAATATTTGGTACAGAAACCTTAGTTTGCAATTACAGAGATCATACGTTTCCTGTAGTTCTTGACCAGGTTTGCACACACTGCAGCAGGGATTTTGGCCCACTCCTCCATACAGACCTTCTCCAGATCCTTCAGGTTTCAGGGCTGTCGCTGGGCAATACGGACTTTCGGCTCCCTCCAAAGATTTTCTATTGGGTTCAGGTCTGGAGACTGGCTAGGCCACTCCAGGGCCTTGAGATGCTTCTTACGGAGCCACTCCTTAGTTGCCCTGGCTGTGTGTTTCGGGTCGTTGTCATGCTGGAAGACCCAGCCACGACCCATCTTCAATGCTCTTACTGAGGGAAGGAGGTTGTTGGTCAAGATCTCGCGATACATGGCCCCATCCATCCTCCCCTCAATACGGTGCAGTCGTCCTGTCCCCTTTGCAGAAAAGCATCCCCAAAGAATGATGTTTCCACCTCCATGCTTCACGGTTGGGATGGTGTTCTTGGGGTTGTACTCATCCTTCTTCTTCCTCCAAACACGGCGAGTGGAGTTTAGACCAAAAAGCTCTATTTTTGTCTCATCAGACCACATGACCTTCTCCCATTCCTCCTCTGGATCATCCAGATGGTCATTGGCAAACTTCAGACGGGCCTGGACATGCGCTGGCTTGAGCAGGGGGACCTTGCGTGCGCTGCAGAATTTTAATCCATGACGGCGTAGTGTGTTACTAATGGTTTTCTTTGAGACTGTGGTCCCAGCTCTCTTCAGGTCATTGACCAGGTCCTGCCGTGTAGTTCTGGGCTGATCCCTCACATTCCTCATGATCATTGATGCCCCACGAGGTGAGATCTTGCATGGAGCCCCAGACCGAGGGTGATTGACCGTCATCTTGAACTTCTTCCATTTTCTAATAATTGTGCCAACAGTTGTTGCCTTCTCACCAAGCTGCTTGCCTATTGTCCTGTAGCCCATCCCAGCCTTGTACAGGTCTACAATTTATCCCTGATGTCCTTACACAGCTCTCTGGTCTTGGCCATTGTGGAGAGGTTGGAGTCTGTTTGATTGAGTGTGTGGACAGGTGTCTTTTATACAGGTAACGAGTTCAAACAGGTGCAGTTAATACAGGTAATGAGTGGAGAACAGGAGGGCTTCTTAAAGAAAAACTAACAGGTCTGTGAGAGCCGGAATTCTTACTGGTTGGTAGGTGATCAAATACTTATGTCATGCAATAAAATGCAAATTAATTACTTAAAAATCATACAATGTGATTTTCTGGATTTTTGTTTTAGATTCCGTCTCTCACAGTTGAAGTGTACCTATGATAAAAATGACAGACCTCTACATGCTTTGTAAGTAGGAAAACCTTCAAAATCGGCAGTGTATCAAATACTTGTTCTCCCCACTGTATGTATATATCCCTAGTTGATATTGACTGCCAACATTAATAACTTTAAGCTACAAATGCAGTTGTAAAACACAATTTTTTTCCCTGTAGCCTATCTTGAGTTTAGAAAATGGATCCCCGTTTATGGGTGTATTAAATGGCAGGCTACATTTGCGCAGTGATTGTGCACACGTTTCGAGTGTGCACATGTGATTGTGCTTGTGCGTGGGTCACAAGTTGTATACCACTCCTTTTTGGGGGTAGGGGGTCAAAAAATGTGAAGTCCACTGGGATAGAGGATAGTGGCAAAGAATTGGGTTGGAAAATGGTAGCTTACAGTATTTCTTACAATCTTCTATTAGTCAGAAAAGACCCACCTTAAGGGCTGAAATCAATCCGTATCGCATTAAAATGTAACGGTAATTTCCGATTGAGATGACAATACGCAGCTTGTGTATGCAGTCTCTGCGAACGCAGGAACATTGCCTTTAAATTTCTCAGGCAAACTATAACACGATACTTCTGCGATACGGATGGAATCTAGTTTCGACCTGTTGCCTTTGTCACTTGTGTTTGCAACACCAAAGTGAACAACCATTTATAAGCCTCAAGCAAGCACTATCCTTACCAATAAATCAAGCTAAGCTTAATACAGCTCCTGTATCCTCCAGTAGTTTACAATATTGAGTGCAATTACTGTAACCTATACCTAACCCAGTTCAAATGACTCGGTTTCTTTTTTATTTGAATTTAATGTGCGTAGCCTAATGCAATTATTTTCACATTTTAATTATTGTCCTAAAGTAATACAATTTAACGCCAATTACTGTACATGGGCCTATATGGTTTGCCCATTTCTACACATTAAGCTCAACTATTGACAGTGATAGACTACTGGATTCAATAGCCTATCTATTTATTGCCTACATTTGTTTATATTTTCAAATTCTGATCTTTTCCAGCGAGTAATTCCTCACGAAACCCAGACAAAACAATACCATTATTTTGGGTACTTTCATGAAATGTAATTCATAGAATAGTCCTTTGGAGGAAGGATTGTTGTTATATATTTGACAGTTGTATCTAAAAGCATATTTATGACATTTTGGCCTTACCCAGGCCTCCTTTAAGACTCCATAGTGTTGCATCTGTAGGTGCTATAAAGCAAACATTGGTGTCATATAACGCTTTACTGCTTGCTCTGTAATAGTATTTTGATTTCAATAACCTTATGAATATTGACAAAAATAAACATGAATATTGAAAATATCAAAAAATGTATATGGATAATTGTTCAGCATATTGTTGAACATAATATACAAGAACATCAAAGTTCCAGGGTGGGATCTCTGCCACTTTTAGAGTTCTGATCCAATTTGTAAGCAAGGAATATTTTTTGCAACGGTGGGGGAGTGCCAAGATGGAGGCGCGGTGGCTTCAAAACTGCGCCCCGCAGTCATCTAGTATATATATTAATAATTGGTTACATTGACTGCTATGCCAATTTCTCTGTAAAATGGAGCATAACTTTAAAACTAGCAGAGACCCCACTCTGGAACTTTGATATGCACCTAGAGTATGTTATGTTCAACAGTACGGAAAGGCTGTGGAAAAAACAACAACACTGCTCAATCAAAGCAGTCTAACCTATAGCAGACCGCTTTTAACACACACATTCCTTTCCACACACCCACTACTTTCCTTTCGACACACTCACTCGCCCATACTCTGATCGCCATATTGGGCTACAGGTACCCCCTTCTTTAAAAAGAAAAAAAAAATGTGTCTGGGTTTCTTGAAGAATCACTCAGGTATGAAAAATGATCCAGACAATATATTATATTTTCTCAGCATTAACAGATGGAAAAGGGTGTAATTGCGGCCCGCAATTCGGGGTGTTGCTGCATGTGGGTATTCCTGCATCTGCAGGAACTCCTCTTTATACTTCTATTGGTATATTTTGAAGCTAGGACTCCAGTACACAGGGGCGCTGCTCTGTATTGGAGTAGCTAGCGGTAGGCGGGGTCGACACCGGTAGACAGTGTCCTTCGCCCCCGTCTGTCGGGCATGTTTTTCTCCAGTACACAACAGGCAGGAGGCGGGGGGCAACACCATGTGTGCCAGCTAGCTAACTAGCAAGCACATGGTGTCTTACCCGCCTGCTGTGCCAGCGGGAGGCGGTGGCGACTGGTAGACTGTGTCCTTGGGCCCTGCCTGTCAGCATAGTTCTCGGGTACACAGCAGGCAGGAGGCAGGGGCGACACCGTGTGCTAGCTAACTAGCAAAATAGCGCACGTGTCACTAACTAGCAAGCTAGCTAGTTAGCACATGTTGTCGCCCCAGTCTCCCACCTGATGTGCTAGCAGGAGACGGGGGCAATCAGTAGACAGTGTCCTTGGGCCCCGCCTGTCAAATCAAATCATATCAAAGTTTATTTGTCACGTGCCCCGAATACAACAGGTATGCTTACTTACAGGCTCTAACCAATAGTGCAAAAAAGGTGTAAGGTGAACAAAAGGTAAGTAAAGAAATAAAACAACAGTAAAAAGACAGGCTATATACAGTAGCGAGGCTATAAATTAGCGAGGCAACATACAGACACCGGTTAGTCAGGCTGATTGAAGTAGTATGTACATGTAGATATGGTTAAAGTGACTATGCATATATGATGAACAGAGAGTAGCAGCAGCGTAAAAAGAAGGGTTGGGGGGCACACAATGCAAATAGTCCGAGTAGCCATTTGATTACCTGTTCAGGAGTCTTATGGCTTGGGAGTAAAAACTGTTGAGAATACTTTTTGTCCTAGACTTGGCACTCTGGTACCGCCTGCCATGCGGTAGTAGAGAGAACAGTCTATGACTGGGGTGGCTGGAGTCTTTGACAATTTTTCGGCAGGGTTTTCTCAGGTACACAGCAGGCAGGAGGCGGGGCGACACTGTGTGCTAACTAACTAGCAAGCTAGCAAACAGTGTCACTAACTAGCAAGTTAGTTATTTAGGACACAGTGTCGCTCCAGCCTCCCGCCTGCTTTACTAGAGGGAGACGGGGGCGACCGGTAGACAGTGTCCTGTTCAATGAAGGAAACAATGGGATGCTCGAGGGTTGCAGGAACAAATTGTGGGGAGCAGTAGTACATTACTGGGCTGCGATCACACAGTATTGGAGATGCGCCGACGTGTAATGACGTCACGGGAGAACGGATGGAAGCAATTTCGTGGACCACTTTGCCTCATAATAATCGAGAGATGGCGTCCTGTACCCAGTGAATAAGCAAAAATTATCTTAAAGAATTGACGAAGAGATGCTCTAATGACATTTATCATTAGGCTACGAACACTGTTGAAGTAGGCTAATAATAACAATAATCTTTCACTGATAGAAAGAGCATTTATTTTGGTTCTGCAATAGCCTATTCCACCTGGTTTCACCAGATTTAACAGGGGTGGGTTCCGCGGCGTTTGTTTCAGCATCCTCCAGCCTCCGCCTCTGTGTAGTCTATCCAACGCGAGGACGGCGAAACTAGAGACAGGGAGAGAGGGCGATGGCTGCCGGTGGAGGATGCGGGGAGACTGTGGATCAGTACCGGGCGGAGGTCGAGCGGCTCACCCAGGAACTTGCGGATGCGAACAGAGAGAAGATCAGGGCGGCAGAATGCGGTCTTGTTGTGTTGGAAGAGAACCAGACTTTGAAGCAGCAGTATGCCGATTTGGAATCGGAACAGGAGACGCTGAAGCAAGAGTTGGAACAATTACAAGAGGTAGGCTAGTATACACTATGCTAGAGGATGCAGCCTTTCCCCAATCTATACAAGATAAATTATATTATATTATGTACAACTCAATCACCAAACCTATTATTAGATCATATTAGGTTACACGAAATGGCAAGACAGGGCCCCTACAAAACATATTTACGTTTGGGTGAGCTTATTGCCATATGTTTTGTACATTTCTTTGACATGATCCACACATTATTTGTATGGAAAAGGTACGTGTGTGTGTGGGTTCGTAGTCCACTTTTTGCATCTTACTTTGCATGACCTCTGTCATTTATCTCTTGGTGAAGTGCATATGTCCTGTGCAGTCATGGAGTAATGAATTATGTTAAGTGCTGTCTGTGTCAGAGACTGAGGTGATTTCCCTATTCTCCCATCCTCTCAATGTGGGTGGCTCCCGTCCCTAAGTGCATTGGACACACACACACACACACACACACAAACTGCAGGCATTGTTTAAACTAGGCCCTTTCTACTGCAAATGTCACCCTTCACAAAGCAAATATGCAATGCATCACAGTAAAGTTAGCCTTTTAGTCATTGTTTGAGTGCATGGGGTCAGTTGTCATTCAGACTGTTATGGTGGGACTGTAAAGATCTGCTCAAGAGATGAGGTATGCACAAGAGTAAATGAAGGAATGCTTTGGTAATTGGAGCTTCAGAGTTGCTGTCTACTATGGTTTGTGTGGTGGCTCACTTGCCTATTGATCCAAGTGTCACGTTTTCATGAAGAATCTGTGAAGTGTCTGGATAGGTCCCTGGATCCACTTCCACAACACTGCTGGGCGAGCTCTTTTTCTAAAGTTTCATTTCTAAAGTAATTGTAACTGTAAAGAATATCATAAACTCCATAGGTATTGAGTTTGTCTGTCCCCACTTGCCAGGGCTTGAAAAATGTATGACTATGTGTTTATGCATTCGGTCAAACATGCATAAAGCAAAAGGGAAGAGCAGATGCTGACAGAGCTCCAAGTTCAAGGTCATTATGGAGGTGGAGAACCTATAGTGCTATTGGGAGTAGAGACTAGAGTCTAGAACGGTTGACGTGGGAAGGGAGATGGGCAATAACGGCAGTTTGATATGGATTAAATTCCCTTTGCAAAGCAGCCCAGTTCTATATCAGATTTAAACCAGTGTCATCTTTTACAGTACGGTGCATGGTTACCAACGACTTAGTCTTAGTTATCAAGATGTATTTTACTGTCCTGAATCTATAACCCGTTTAACTCTGCACTTAGCCCTGGGCTAAGAGAGTTCTTATCATCAGCTTTTCAGAGCCAGCCGATCACAGAGTTCCATTGTAACCTAATTTGAATATTCATTAAGCTTAGCACTGGGCTAAGAAAGTTGTTATTTTACTCATTAACAATCTAGTTTTAGAGTTTCCTAATTTGATATAATTGTGGAATTTCACACATTGGTTTAATGTATGTCATAATTATTTTTATTCTCCAAAGCCAGTACTATGAAACAAAGATAAATTATATAAAGAATGATAGTAAAAAGCTTTGGAGCACCTTAAATTACACTTTGGGCAAAAAGGCAAACTCAGCTCCATCATTCATTGAATTAGATGGCTCCTTCATCACAAAACCCACTGATATTGCCAACTACAAGATTAGCAAATTTAGGCATGACATGCCAGTAACAATCACCTAACCCACACATCCAAGTAAAGCTGACCAAATTATGAAAGACAAGCCTTTTTGAATTCCATAAAGTGAGTGTGGAAGAGGAGAAAAAATGATTGTTGTCTAGCAACAATGACAAGTCGCCTGGGTCTGACAACTTGGATGGAAAATGACTGAGGATGATAGAGGACGATATTGCCACTTCTATTTGCCATCTCTTTAATCTAAGTGTTTAAAAAAAAATTGCCCTCAGGCCTGGAGGGGGGCAAAGGTCATTCCGCTACCCATGAATAGAATAGCACCCTTTACTGGCTCAAATAGCTGACCAACCACCCTGTTACCAAATGTTAGTAAACGTTTGGAAAAAATTGTGTTTGACCAGATGCAATGCTATTTTACAGTAAATAAATGAACACGACTTTCACAAATGACTGATGATTGGCTGAGAGAAATTGATAATAAAAAATATTGTTTGAGCTGTTTTGTTACACTCCAGTGCGGCTTTTGACATTATCAATCATAGTATGCGACTGGAAAAACATATATGTTATGGCTATATTGTGGATCGAGACTTACCTGTCTAACAGAACACAGAGGGTGTTCTTTAATGGTTGCCTCCAACATAATCCAGGTAGAATCAGGCATTCCCTAGGTCAGCTGTCTAGGCCCCTTTACTTTTTTTCAATCTTTACTAATGACCTGCCATTGGCTCTGAGTAAAGCCTGTGTGTCTATGTATACAGATGACTCAACACTTTACACGTCAGCTACAGCGTGTGAAATCACTGCAACACTAAACAAAGAGCTCAATGCGCACATTGCAGTTTCTCTAGAGATAAATCAGATCCAGCCTGAACTGTGCGTTGTAGTAGGGAGTTGTAGTTTCCAACAGACCAATATTCTACATAGTTTAGTGCATAAAACGTGGTAATTAACTACATTGACCATAATCCATTGTCCATCTACTTGCCCGGTCTGTGTTTCTTTTACACCTGCTACGGAAGAGACAGAAGAATGTGCGATCGTGGGGTGATATAGAGAGCAGCTGTTGCTTAGCGTGGTATCTCTACCTGAAAATACATGATCTAAGTGATTGATAGTTGTTATTTATTCAGCAGTCATAAAAGTATGCCTTATTTACTTTGAAGAACTACAAAATAGGGATTTTGTCAGACAGCATATGCAACAGTTCTATAGAGATTAGAGAATGACTTTGAATGAAATAATGGAAACACTTTACTTGGCATCCAGTGTCATAACACTTTATGACACGGGCATAACCATGTCATATGTCATAACAGCTGACATAACTTGTCATAACCTGTCATAATATGGTCCTAACACTGTCATGAGCCATATATTTATCCCTATAGTGACATATATTGCGTTCTTGTATGGCTCGTTATGACACCTACATAATTGTCAAACCCCAGATTTATTCAAGTTAGTTTTTCCCTGCCAAGTAGTTTCCTTTCGTTTGAAAGTTTGTTTCTTAAATCCTTTGTTGTTGCTGTATTGAATTCTTTCCAGACATGTTTTTTTCATCATATTTTAAATAACTTGTAGAAAATACACTTTATGACACTGTCATGAAGCATTATTACCATCATAATCATAACAGTTTTCAGCTGTGCTAACATAATTGCAAAATAGTTTTCTAATGATCAATTAGCCTTTTAACATGTATTCTGCCCTTGAGTTGCGTTCCCATGCAAAACTAGACAGATAGCTAACAACTAAGTCTTCAATAAAACTCCCAAGGCGTGACTTTTCTTGAATGAATATTGAAAACGTTTATGTTGTAAAACTGCAAAACACAGAAAAGAATATACTTTAGTATTCAATTCACACCAACATACTGTAGCTGTACATTATACATTTGAAGTTGCATGAATACAAAGCACGTGCTACGGTACCATGCATCTGGCATGATGCCAAACCATATAGCTAATTGCTTTCTCATATGGTAATTGACTAACTCCTTTCATTACTCTAATAATGTACAACCATCTATGTAGAATAACATTTACATTTACATTTAAGTCATTTAGCAGACGCTCTTATCCAGAGCGACTTACAAATTGGTGCATTCACCTTATGACATCCAGTGGAACAGCCACTTTACAATAGTGCATCTAAATCTTTTAAGGGGGGGGGGGGGGGGGGGGTGAGAAGGATTACTTTATCCTATCCTAGGTATTCCTTAAAGAGGTGGGGTTTCAGGTGTCTCCGGAAGGTGGTGATTGACTCCGCTGTCCTGGCGTCGTGAGGGAGTTTGTTCCACCATTGGGGGGCCAGAGCAGCGAACAGTTTTGACTGGGCTGAGCGGGAACTGTACTTCCTCAGTGGTAGGGAGGCGAGCAGGCCAGAGGTGGATGAACGCAGTGCCCTTGTTTGGCTGTAGGGCCTGATCAGAGCCTGAAGGTACGGAGGTGCCGTTCCCCTCACAGCTCCGTAGGCAAGCACCATGGTCTTGTAGCGGATGCGAGCTTCAACTGGAAGCCAGTGGAGAGAGCGGAGGAGCGGGGTGACGTGAGAGAACTTGGGAAGGTTGAACACCAGACGGGCTGCGGCGTTCTGGATGAGTTGTAGGGGTTTAATGGCACAGGCAGGGAGCCCAGCCAACAGCGAGTTGCAGTAATCCAGACGGGAGATGACAAGTGCCTGGATTAGGACCTGCGCCGCTTCCTGTGTGAGGCAGGGTCGTACTCTGCGGATGTTGTAGAGCATGAACCTACAGGAACGGGCCACCGCCTTGATGTTAGTTGAGAACGACAGGGTGTTGTCCAGGATCACGCCAAGGTTCTTAGCGCTCTGGGAGGAGGACACAATGGAGTTGTCAACCGTGATGGCGAGATCATGGAACGGGCAGTCCTTCCCCGGGAGGAAGAGCAGCTCCGTCTTGCCGAGGTTCAGCTTGAGGTGGTGATCCGTCATCCACACTGATATGTCTGCCAGACATGCAGAGATGCGATTCGCCACCTGGTCATCAGAAGGGGGAAAGGAGAAGATTAGTTGTGTGTCGTCTGCATAGCAATGATAGGAGAGACCATGTGAGGTTATGACAGAGCCAAGTGACTTGGTGTATAGCGAGAATATGAGAGGGCCTAGAACAGAGCCCTGGGGGACACCAGTGGTGAGAGCACGTGGTGAGGAGACAGATTCTCGCCACGCCACCTGGTAGGAGCGACCTGTCAGGTAGGACGCAATCCAAGCGTGGGCCGCGCCGGAGATGCCCAACTCGGAGAGGGTGGAGAGGAGGATCTGATGGTTCACAGTATCGAAGGCAGCCGATAGGTCTAGAAGGATGAGAGCAGAGGAGAGAGAGTTAGCTTTAGCAGTGCGGAGCGCCTCCGTGATACAGAGAAGAGCAGTCTCAGTTGAATGACTAGTCTTGAAACCTGACTGATTTGGATCAAGAAGGTCATTCTGAGAGAGATAGCGGGAGAGCTGGCCAAGGACGGCACGTTCAAGAGTTTTGGAGAGAAAAGAAAGAAGGGATACTGGTCTGTAGTTGTTGACATCGGAGGGATCGAGTGTAGGTTTTTTCAGAAGGGGTGCAACTCTCGCTCTCTTGAAGACGGAAGGGACGTAGCCAGCGGTCAGGGATGAGTTGATGAGCGAGGTGAGGTAAGGGAGAAGGTCTCCGGAAATGGTCTGGAGAAGAGAGGAGGGGATAGGGTCAAGCGGGCAGGTTGTTGGGCGGCCGGCCGTCACAAGACGCGAGATTTCATCTGGAGAGAGAGGGGAGAAAGAGGTCAGAGCACAGGGTAGGGCAGTGTGAGCAGAACCAGCGGTGTCGTTTGACTTAGCAAACGAGGATCGGATGTCGTCGACCTTCTTTTCAAAATGGTTGACGAAGTCATCTGCAGAGAGGGAGGAGGGGGGGGGAGGGGGAGGAGGATTCAGGAGGGAGGAGAAGGTGGCAAAGAGCTTCCTAGGGTTAGAGGCAGATGCTTGGAATTTAGAGTGGTAGAAAGTGGCTTTAGCAGCAGAGACAGAAGAGGAAAATGTAGAGAGGAGGGAGTGAAACGATGCCAGGTCCGCAGGGAGGCGAGTTTTCCTCCATTTCCGCTCGGCTGCCCGGAGCCCTGTTCTGTGAGCTCGCAATGAGTCGTCGAGCCACGGAGCGGGAGGGGAGGACCGAGCCGGCCTGGAGGATAGGGGACATAGAGAATCAAAGGATGCAGAAAGGGAGGAGAGGAGGGTTGAGGAGGCAGAATCAGGAGATAGGTTGGAGAAGGTTTGAGCAGAGGGAAGAGATGATAGGATGGAAGAGGAGAGGGTAGCGGGGGAGAGAGAGCGAAGGTTGGGACGGCGCGATACCATCCGAGTAGGGGCAGTGTGGGAAGTGTTGGATGAGAGCGAGAGGGAAAAGGATACAAGGTAGTGGTCGGAGACTTGGAGGGGAGTTGCAATGAGGTTAGTGGAAGAACAGCATCTAGTAAAGATGAGGTCGAGCGTATTGCCTGCCTTGTGAGTAGGGGGGGAAGGTGAGAGGGTGAGGTCAAAAGAGGAGAGGAGTGGAAAGAAGGAGGCAGAGAGGAATGAGTCAAAGGTAGACGTGGGGAGGTTAAAGTCGCCCAGAACTGTGAGAGGTGAGCCGTCCTCAGGAAAGGAGCTTATCAAGGCATCAAGCTCATTGATGAACTCTCCGAGGGAACCTGGAGGGCGATAAATGATAAGGATGTTAAGCTTGAAAGGGCTGGTAACTGTGACAGCATGGAATTCAAAGGAGGCGATAGACAGATGGGTAAGGGGAGAAAGAGAGAATGACCACTTGGGAGAGATGAGGATCCCGGTGCCACCACCCCGCTGACCAGAAGCTCTCGGGGTGTGCGAGAACACGTGGGCGGACGAAGAGAGAGCAGTAGGAGTAGCAGTGTTATCTGTGGTGATCCATGTTTCCGTCAGTGCCAAGAAGTCGAGGGACTGGAGGGAGGCATAGGCTGAGATGAACTCTGCCTTGTTGGCCGCAGATCGGCAGTTCCAGAGGCTACCGGAGACCTGGAACTCCACGTGGGTCGTGCGTGGTGGGACCACCAGATTAGGGTGGCCGCGGCCACGCGGTGTGGAGCGTTTGTATGGTCTGTGCAGAGAGGAGAGAACAGGGATAGACAGACACATAGTTGACAGGCTACAGAAGAGACTACGCTAATGCAAAGGAGATTGGAATGACAAGTGGACTACGCGTCTCGAATGTTCAGAAAGTTAAGCTTACGTAGCAAGAATCTTATTGACTAGAATGATTAAGATGATACAGTACTGCTGAAGTAGGCTAGCTGGCAGTGGCTGCGTTGTTGACTTTGTAGGCTAGCTGGCAGTGGCTGCGTTGTTGACACTACACTAATCAAGTCGTTCCGTTGAGTGTAATAGTTTCTACAGTGCTGCTATTCGGGGGCTAGCTGGCTAGCTAGCAGTGTTGATTACGTTACGTTGCGTTAAAAGAACGACAGTAGCTGGCTAGCTAACCTAGAAAATCGCTCTAGACTACACAATTATCTTTGATACAAAGAAGGCTATGTAGCTAGCTGTGTAGCTAACAAGGCATATTACACTAGAAACAGTAACAAAAATACAGTATTGTATATTTTACAATTCGTTTGCATGACGCACGAGCAAAGTAATACAGCTAACATCATACATGAAAGGCATTGCAATTTGTGAGTAAATGCAACCAACCAACATTGATATGTAAGAAACTCTATCAATAACAAGATTATCATCATTAGCTAAATGCTTGAATCGAACTTACAAACAAATATTTTCCAAGGCTGAAGCGTGACAAGAAATAACTACACTGAAAGACCTGCACTGTAGCGTTGTTTTTAGCTGCTTCTATGCGTGCAGAACGAATTTTCTACTTCCTGTTTGCGTACATTCTAAGTACCAGAAATCTCCAATAGGGGGCAAATAACACCATGGAACACAATGAAAATCCATCTTAACCATTGTAATAAAATAATCTGTTAACAGGATGGCAGCACACTCCCCGCCTGGTATAATGAAATTGTGCCACTATGAAATAAAACATATCAA
This sequence comes from Salvelinus alpinus, assembly GCF_045679555.1. Lineage (NCBI taxonomy): Eukaryota > Metazoa > Chordata > Actinopteri > Salmoniformes > Salmonidae > Salvelinus > Salvelinus alpinus. Next base: position 48,837,612 of record NC_092100.1, read on the forward strand.
GAAACAAATAATGTCCTTTCTATTTTTATCTTTTGTCTCTAGGATGCTTCAGAAAGAAGAACAACAATCTCTGAGATTGGTCTCAGAAACACCTTAGCAGCTCCTTGCTTGACAATTTTTAGTTCTACTTTCCTAACCTTTTTGTCAGTACTGGGAAAGGTTTTTTGAGTGTACTTTGTTTTGGGAACTCTTTTCCTTTTTCAAGGCATTTGAATTCTTCTCTGAAGGCTTCATGTTGCACACAGTGAATGATTGCTGTTTTGGCTTGTGACAACTCACTTGTACCGCATGGTTTTTTACAGTCATGCCAGCCTCTGCAGCTGGTGTTGTCCGCACCTTCATGGAAGGATCTGGCAACATGAATGAGTCGTGCTGTGGCTCGATTGAGAGCTTTCCAGCTTGAGAACCTCTCAAAGCGATGAGAGACGAGTTGAGCTCCAGAAACCTTAGAGGCGAAGACAGTGACGTCTGGTCGAATCTCTGCGTCTGCGTGAGGCTCTACAAGGTCAAAATTTATGTTCTCAGGCTCACTTGAGTTTGTTTGGGTCAGGAAAGGTGGACCTGAGAACCAACTGGTGTACTTTAAGAGCGCAGCAAGTATAGGCCTGGTTGCATGGTCTGCTGGATTGCTGTCAGTGTTTACATAACACCACTGATCTGGATGGGTAGACTTCCTGATGCGAGTTACCCTATTGGCAACATACACATAGAATCTTTTGGTGACATTGTGGATGTAACCGAGAACTATCTTACTGTGTGTGTAGAACTTGGCCACATTTACATCATTGTCAATTTCGTCTCTGATCAGTTCATACATCTCAACAGCTAGCAAAGCCGCACACAGTTCTAGGCGTGGGATAGTGTGGGCCGGACGAGGGGCCAATTTTGATTTCCCCATGACAAATCCAACATGGCATTGACCTTCCGAGTCAATAACTCTCAGGTAGGCTACCGCTCCTATGGCTACTGTAGAGGCATCCGAGAAGATGTGTAGCTCTCTTCTTTGAGTGGTAGACAAGGAGACTGGGATGTAGGTCCGCTGAATATACATATGTTCCAACTCCATCAAAGAATCCTTCCACATTTTCCATTTCTCATCTTTTTCTGGGGGAAGAGGGGCATCCCACTCACTCTGATCAGAAGAGAGTTCTCTGATTAAGGCTTTACCTTGCATTGTTATTGGAGCCACGAACCCAAGGGGGTCATAAAGACTATTCACTGTGGACAGGATGCCTCTCCGTGTAAAAGGCTTCTCATTGTGGGACACCTGGAATGAGAAGCTGTCTGTTTCCAGGTTCCAGGAAAGTCCCAGACTCCGTTGAAAGGGGAGAGGATCCACTCCTAGGTCCAGATCTTTTAAGTCTTTTGCACGGTCCTCCATAGGGAAGGCTTCCATAACTGTTTTGCTATTGGATGCAATCTTGTGTAGTTTCATGTTGGACTCCGCCAACATTGCTTGTGTTTTTCTTAGAATGTTGATAGCTTCTTCTGTTGTAGCTACTGATGTCAGCCCATCATCGACGTAGAAGTTCCTCACTAAATATTGCTTGGGTTCTGATCCGTGTTCCTTCTCACCCTGTAGCGCTGCTCGTCTCATGCAGTAGATGGCTACGGCTGGTGAAGGGCTGTTCCCAAATACATGGACTTTCATCCTGTACTCAGTTATGTTTCTATCTGGATTGTTGTCTTCATACCAGAGAAACCTTAAGTAATCTCTGTGATCCTCACGTACACCAAAACAGTAAAACATTTGTTGCACATCTGCTGTTAGTGCAATGCAATCCTTGCGGAAGCGCATTAGGACACCCAAGAGTGTGTTGTTTAAGTCTGGACCACTGAGCAGAACATCGTTAAGTGACACGCCTTGACACTTAGCACTGGAGTCAAATACTACTCTTATTTGTTCAGGCTTTTGTGGATGGTAAACACCAAATATGGGTAGATACCAACATTCTTTGTCTCCCTCTAGTGGCGGTGAAGGTTCGGCTTGGTCGTTATCCAGCATCTTTTGCATGAAGTCAATAAAATGACGCTTCATGTCAGGCTTTTTGTCTAAAGTCCTGCGAAGTGATGTGAGACGGTTTATGGCCTGCTCCCTGTTATTAGGAAGGCGACGTCGAGTGGGGCGAAAGGGTAGTGGAGCCACCCAGTTGTTTCCATCATCCTGGAAAACCTGTTTGTCCATAATGTCCAAAAAGGCTTTGTCCTCCACTGATGGTGCTGGTTTATCATCGTCTTGTGTTTTGTCGAACACGGAACATCCCAGGTTGTCTGTGTTCACAGTTGTGCTTGGATCTCTCGAGTGCATTGTAGAGGGAGAGATGTGTTTCTGAGCTACGCTGTTGTAGTTCTCTTTTACCTGGATGATGTCAGGGCAAGGGCTCAGATAGGATGTGCGACCATTTTGAAGTATGTTTGTCCTGAACACGTTAACATTGGCTGGTCGGTGAGCCGTTCCCAGACAGACCTCACCCACGATGACCCACCCGAGGTCGAGTCGCTGTGCATAAGGAGTGTCGTGGGGCCCATTGATTTGCTCTCGTACCTTGTGTACCCTTAAGATGTCTCGTCCTAAGAGCAGGAGGATGGGAGCGTCTGGGTCCACAGCTGGAATTTTGTCCATAACTGGTTGCAGATGGGGATGATGATACGCAATGTCGGGGGAGGGAATCTCCGTCCTATCGTCTGGCATCATATCACACTCTATCAGAGTAGGGAGAGATAGCTGCATGTGTCCGTCTATAGACTCCACCATGAAGTTGACGGCTCTCCTGCCTGAAGTCTCTGTTACCCCAGAACAGGTCTTCATGGTGTATGGAGCAGAGTTGTCATTGATGTTGAAGAGATTGAAAAACTCTGTCTTGGCCAGAGATTTGTTACTCTGTTCATCAAGCACTACATACATTTTGACAGCTTTCTCTCTTTTCCCAGCCGGATAAGCTTTAACTAGGCATATTTTTGAACATGATCTTGGATTAACTGCCTCACCACAGATCTCCGTACACTTTGAGGTGACAGATAGAAGAGCATCGTCACCTTGCTCCCCGCCATGCTCTTTCTCTGCTGTAGCAGTGTCTGTATTTGAAGGGGCTGGGCCTGGATGCAGAGCAGCAAGATGTCTGTCGCTGTCGCACTCAGAGCACTTGATTGACACCTTACAGTCTTTAGCTCTGTGCTGAGTTGACCCACAACATCGGAAACAAATTCCATTCTCTTTGAGATATGATTTGCGCTCATCTAGAGTTTTGTATCTAAACCCACGACACTTTTTAAGAGGATGAGGTTTGTTATGTATCGGGCAGTGATGGTCAGGGTTTTCAATCTTTGTCTTACTGGGTTTGGTTTGGTGGTCTGAGGGCTCAGATGACACATCGGTTTTGTATACAGTCACAGGTGTCTTGCTGCTGTACCTGGCAGGTTTCTCACTTTTCATAGACACCTGGTTAGTTGAGGTGTAGAGGGTGAAACTGGGGTCGTTTCTAGTTTTCGCCTGGTTCCTGATGAATCTCGAGAAGAACGAGAATGGTGGGAATGCTACCCGATAGTCCTCCTTGTATTTGGATCCCTGTGCAATCCATTTTTCTTGTAAACTGAATGGAAGTTTCTCTACTATAGGGTTTACCCCCCGAGATGTGTCCAGATAAGCGAGGCCTGGAAGGTACCCTTCTACTTTAGCACACTCCAGTTCGAGAAGAATGTCACCTAGTTCTCTTAGTTTGTGATTGTCTTTGTTAGCCAGTTTTGGAAAATCATCAATTTTCTTCAACAGTGCATTCTCGATCACTTCGGGTGTACCATAGCACTCTTCTAGTCGTTGCCAGACCATGTTAAGCCCTGCTGTTGCGTTGAAAATATGGACAGATCTAATTCTGTTTGCTTGCTCAGACGACTCTGCCCCTAGCCACTTGGTAATTAGATCTAACTCTTCCCTGGCTGATAAATTCAAGTCTCTGATCGCATTGAGAAAGGATGCTTTCCATGCCCAATAATTTTCAGGGCGATCATCAAACTTCAGGAGTCCGGAACTCACCATCTCACGGCGTAGGAGGTACTTGATGAGGTCTGGTGCGACTTGTGACTCAGGGACGCTTTGTGTGTGTGACTGGAAGTGGGCTTGTTTTCCATTTACACCATGCTGCTGTTCATTTCTTTTGAACGGAGAGTCTCTGCTCATGCTCTGTTGTTTGCTACTTTCTGGATTATGGCATGTAGCTGGGTCAACACTAAGCTCTTGTTTCTCCACTTCAAATGGAAGTTCAGCAAAGTAGGGCCTAGCATGTTGTTGCACATACTCACAAGTACGCTGGACTGGACTTAAGGGCTGTGTCCCTGTGTCTAGTTCTTTGCGAAGCTCTCTGCGTTCTGATTCTACAGCTTCTTCAAAGGCTGCAGCTTCAGCCAATGCAGCAGCAGCTGTTCTCTCAAATTGGAGAACTTATAAACTTGCCTCGAGGTCAGCCTTTTGTTTCATCACAGAAGCTTCCTTCTCAGCATAGGAGACTTGTGTACGCGCTGCGTCTGCTCTGGCGCGTGCTTTGATGGCTGCAGAACTCACCGTTGAGGATCTGCTTGACTGTTTTGATGACCTTGATCTTGTAGATTGAGACTTGGTCCCAATGTGCTGAAGAGGCTCCTCCATCTCTCTCTGTCGAACTCTTGGCTCTGGTTGTTGTACCGTAGACTGCTGGTCTTCCATAGGAACAGAGGCTTTGTTGGCTGATGAATGTAGAAACAAACCACCGTGTGTGGTTATGCTTGAGCCCGCCGTGATGATGTTTTTTTACTATTCTGCCCTTGAGTTGCGTTCCCATGCAAAACTAGACAGATAGCTAACAACTAAGTCTTCAATAAAACTCCCAAGGCGTGACTTTTCTTGAATGAATATTGAAAACGTTTATGTTGTAAAACTGCAAAACACAGAAAAGAATATACTTTAGTATTCAATTCACACCAACATACTGTAGCTGTACATTATACATTTGAAGTTGCATGAATACAAAGCACGTGCTACGGTACCATGCATCTGGCATGATGCCAAACCATATAGCTAATTGCTTTCTCATATGGTAATTGACTAACTCCTTTCATTACTCTAATAATGTACAACCATCTATGTAGAATAACAAGGCATATTACACTAGAAACAGTAACAAAAATACAGTATTGTATATTTTACAATTCGTTCTGCACGCTTAGAAGCAGCTAAAAACAACGCTACGGTGCAGGTCTTTCAGTGTAGTTATTTCTTGTCACGCTTCAGCCTTCGAAAATATTTGTTTGTAAGTTCGATTCAAGCATTTAGCTAATGATGATAATCTTGTTATTGATAGAGTTTCTTACATATCAATGTTGTTTGGTTGCATTTACTCACAAATTGCAATGCCTTTCATGTATGATGTTAGCTGTATTACTTTGCTCGTGCGTCATGCAAACGAATTGTAAAATATACAATACTGTATTTTTGTTACTGTTTCTAGTGTAATATGCCTTGTTATTCTACATAGATGGTTGTACATTATTAGAGTAATGAAAGGAGTTAGTCAATTACCATATGAGAAAGCAATTAGCTATATGGTTTGGCATCATGCCAGATGCATGGTACCGTAGCACGTGCTTTGTATTCATGCAACTTCAAATGTATAATGTACAGCTACAGTATGTTGGTGTGAATTGAATACTAAAGTATATTCTTTTCTGTGTTTTGCAGTTTTACAACATAAACGTTTTCAATATTCATTCAAGAAAAGTCACGCCTTGGGAGTTTTATTGAAGACTTAGTTGTTAGCTATCTGTCTAGTTTTGCATGGGAACGCAACTCAAGGGCAGAATAACATGATAGACTTGGATTAGCTAACACAACGTGCCATTGGAACACAGGCGTGATGGTTGCTAATAATGGGCCTCTGAAGGCCTATGTAGATATTCCATAAAAAATTTGCCGTTTCCAGATACAATAATCATTTACAACATTAACAATGTCTACACTGTATTTCTGATCAATTTGATGTTATTTTAATGGACAAAAATGTTTTCTAAGTGAGATTTCTAAGTGACCTCAAACTTTTGAACGGTAGAGTATATTATTTCATGTATGTAAAGATAAGATTAAATCAAGAATAGTCTGATGTGTGACAATATTAGCCTGTCACTTGTGAGTTATATATTATGACTTGTAAATGATGCCCAGCATAAGGCAAGAAACAATGCCTTTTTTTTGCGACTTTTTCAAATCATAGTCGCACACCTCATGTAGCCTAGCCCATAGGCCTATATGTTTTAATAAGGTTTGTATCACAACTAAATTGGCCAAATAACTTAAGCACAATAATCCGCTTTACAAGGGGTGTAGAGCCTAACTGGCATACATAAGCAGCGTGTGAATTTCACGTTTGGGGAAGATCATTTTCACCATAAAAATGTTACCTTTATAATAAAAGCATTACATGCATAATTGCATTTGCGGTCACTTTTGATAATGGTGTTTTCCACTAATGGAACATTTGCGCTTATAGCCTACTGCCCATGTGCGCATTGCTGTGCTGTTAATGTGAAGAAATAGACCAATAGTTTATCAACATTTTAAGCTAAATGTTCTGATCTGTTGTGTCATTGCGTAAAAAAGTTTTTTTGATGCTATTAGTTGTATTAATTTAGGATCTATCGCATCCCACAACTGTCCCAGACTATGTTTGGAATATTTATTTCTCGCACAAAATAGAATGTCAACTTTTGTACTATGGGCGATAATAGATTGACATAGACTAGTGCTTTTACTGTTCGTTTGGCCTGCTCATCTTGTTAGCTGACGAAACGTAAATGTGGACAGTTCTTCCAATATCTTCAATATGCACCTCGGAATTGAATAAACATGTCCCCGATCTGTCTGTCTTCACTTGTAGCCTGTGAGAAAGACCCGATGGAGCGCACATCACTCAGGGAGAAGGGCACAATGGGCAAAAGGCATGTTTTTTTTAGGGTGCATTACTGCCACACAAAGGGGATGCCGCTGTGAAATTCAAGACATTATCAAGTGCTTGTCAAATTGTGAATGAGTGACTGATGTAGGTTGTAAAGCCTGCGCAAAAAACATAGCAGAGCTCATGCCTTTCAAGCGACGTTTTTCAAATCATCATTAGGAGTTGCATCATGCAGCCTTACAATGTATTAAAAATCGAAACATAGAGCCCAACGTTTGTAGAACAACTAAAGTTACATGAATAACTCTAAATTAAGCATATAGGAATACCTATTTCTTTGTTAATCGCTCAACACTGAATAGCCGCATGTGCGCCCTCCCTCAAATCGTTTGGAGAAAATATCCTCTCTTTTTTATTCAGCTTTGTTCAATTGTATTCTTCATACTATAAAATAATGACACGGAATTCTAAGCAAATCTTGTCTGCTAAATTAAATAGTGTAGCCCACAGCCATTTGGCATAGCCAGATCAGGACCTAACATAAGGACAACTCAGAGTATGCTATTCTGTTCTTCTGAAATAGGCTTCTTTAGACCTGTGTAGAATAAATAATGGATTTATTGTGAAGGTGTAGGCTATATTACATGGATTTATTAGACATTTTAAAATGTAGATGTTCCAAAGGTCTGCATCAGTGGCTTGTAGGCTATGTGTGGAAGCCAGGAGATGCTAAATGTGTTTATGTTAATTAATGGTCAATTGCTGTGAGACCGACAGTTATTTGCTTGACGATCACCGACTGACAAAATTTCGTGACCGCCACAGCCCTAGTCATGACAGTGTCATGACCATATAATAACAGGTTATGTCAACTGTTATGACATAATATGACACAGTTATGACCGTGTCATAACGTGTTATGACGCTGGGTGTCAAGTAAATTGTTACCGAAATGGTAAAGTCATCAAATAAAATAAATGTATATACACAACAACTGAAATAATTTATGAAGGTAATGTGAATCAATTATTAACCATAAGTGATAAGCAGTAATGGGCAGTCACTACCATCGTGGAACTTTTATTCATTGTTTTATTCTGTGTTGTTACAGCATTCAACCCACATAATGGATAGTGCATTTAATGATTTAAAAAAATTATCGAACCGAAACCGAACCGACCTCAAAAAGCATTAATCGCTCAGCACTATAAAGTATACATGCATCATGGTTACATTCGTGTGCGTTTTTGGGTTGTACAGTATGTGTTCTGCTCTACTAGTTGGACATGGCATGAATAGTGCTTTGCTTTGACTGGCACTCAGATGGCAGAAGTATTAATTGGGCCTCCTGTTGAATTTCTAATTCATGCTTGTTATTCAGATTGAACTAATATTGAATTTCAAAGCATTTTTTTGTAGTATACTGTCTGATGTTTGTACTATATGAGTGTGTGTTGTGTTTATGCCACTCTTTCATCTGAGTGAAATAAAGAGACATACCAATGCCTAGCAGCTCTCCACCACAACTGATCTCAGTCTGTTATGGATCCTTTATTGAGTGATGATGATGTGCTACCACACACTATATCTCATTCTGTATCTAGACCTGTGTGGAACTCTGTTTTTCTGCCTACATGCTGACTGATAAATACCACTGGCATGTTGTTGAATTGTACTCTAATGCTATTCTTGAAGGCCGTTTTAATACTTTTTCAGTATAGACTTTTAGTTTGTGCACATAGTTTCACATCGGTCTCTGCCCCTGCTGGTCCCTCCCTACCGTGTAGTAGTAGCAGCAAGTGTTCTTTGTATCCCTGCCTGCCTGTCTCAGAGTCTACGGTATAGCCTAACAGAGGACACCTCAACACTGGAGGTGATATAACATCCCAGGAGGATAACCTGCTGTTTCCCTCCTCTCTCTCGTGTCTTTCTATGAATATTAAACAGAGAAATAGAGCGCGTGGAGCCCGTCGTACCAATAATAACACTCTCGCCTTCCTTTTCCTCTGAATTGTGTGTGCCTATCCTTAACATGCAGGGAACCGCAAATGGAAATTGGAATTGCTTGCTGGATGGCGTGGCGGGCAGTTGAAATCCCACAGCTATTGTTTATCCTGATGAAATAGATCAACACTATTGGAATTGTACGTTACACATTCATTCTTTCTTCTTTATTTTACACTTTTATATCCTTTGGAGAACAGTTGCGGTATAGTTTTGACCCTGACAAAGTTAATTTCCTGGTATGGAGTCATTTTAATGAGGATGAGCCCTGATGAAAAATGCAAAACTCACAATGCATTAGGCTGGGTTTTTCCACTGTTGTTAAAACATCACTCGGTGTCTCAAAAGCTCTGCTCCACACAGACTTAGTTCTTAACTGACTTGCCTAGTTAAATAAAGGTTTAAAAAAAAACTGTGCTGTGGTCCATCCATTAACAAGAAGTAGATGTAAAGTCTGCTTATTGATTTAGACATGGAGTAATGATTTGTGTGTGTTTTTGCATTTGTCTTTCCATATGTCTGTATGTGTCCATCATTGTTGATGTTTATTCTGACCCAAGCACTGTTGTGTAACAATAGCCAGTGTTGACTTAGCCGTGCGGTCCCTGCACACGTATGCACAGTGACCACAGCATTCTGGCCTGGATGGGGGCCCTGGCCAGATTTGAGCTGTCCTGAGTTGGCAGGTTCTTAGCATGGAGGGGCCCCTATAGTGATGTGTCTGTCTCAGAGAGTAGGTCAGTCAGAGCAGAGGGCTCAGCCTCACCAGCCCCCACTGTGCTAGAGAGCTGCTGTTGCATTCCACACATTGACACATTCCTATGGACAATCAGCATGACTCAAGAGTGAACCCATACCTGGGGAATGACATCGGTTAACGTGATGTCGCTAATGACACGTCGGGAATGACGCGTTGGTAATGACGTTATGGTAATGCCATAAAAACACTAATGAGTATGTCTTTGGGAAGACCAAACCAACACAGGGCTCACGTTGTGGAACCTTAAGTCTCAATGTCAGTAGCCTACTGTATATTTATGATTCTAACTTAGATCTGTTTTAGTGCTCTCCACAGACCGCTGCATAATGGTTGTTGTTCTGTACTTGAAGGACAGAGCAGAAATAGGCTTTAGTACTGTATGTGCTTGTTACACTAAAATCAGCCAGGAAGCCTTTAGCATTACTCTTATGGGTGACTTCCCAGTAACTATACAGTATATGGGTTGTAGGTTGTGGGTTGTCAATATTTTACCCGGGTTGTCAATATTTTACCCACTGGCCAGTGTTTTAGTGACAGGCCAGTCTCCAGGGCTGCAGATGGATTCCTCTCCACAGTGGTGGTGCCCACATTACTCTCCAGTTATGTCTCCTTACTGCAGTCTCTGGGTAGAGGATCGGCCTATCAGAGAGAACTAGTGGAGGGAAGAAAACAACATTACAGCAGCATATTATTAGGAGCTGTACAGCCAGGGATGTGTGCTCATATGGATATGAGTACTCCATCAGCAAGTCAACTGGGCCGAAAATCATCTACAGATGTACTTGACAGTAGAGCAGATCACATACACAGGCTTCAATTAAGAAATGCTTTTGAAACAGACAGTTAGGCATCGACGTGTAGTGTACAACCCACCTAGACACGGCTCCCTATTCCTAGACACTGTCACATATAGGATGGAAACCATCGTTTTGTCTCTATGCTGTCACACACGTTCAGGTCTGAAGAGTGGCTGATGTCTGAGGAGCACAGACTCAGAACTCATTCCCGTCAAGGATTTGAAGAGCACACCGTTTTACGAACGCAGTGTCTCTCAAGTCACCTTGTTTGCCATGCATACGGTCTAATATTTCAGAGGAGTGTACGATTCAATGATAAGAGTAAAACCCAACCTAAGATACATTTCTCCATAAATAATTGCTAAGCATGTTCTTCCTTAGATAAGGAGTTACTGTAAATCTAAGGCTTCAATGGTAAGAACTGAAATTTTACTAGTGTAGGGAGGAGAGGTTTTTCTAGAATAGTTCAGTTGTGAAGCTGAGGAGCAGAATGCCATGTTAAACATGGATGATTAATGGTTGCGCTTGGTGGTGGGCATAGTAACCATTTCTGTACATACTGTAGTTATGTTCTTAGACAGCCAGGCTCTCTGGGCCTGTAGTTGGAGTGTGTTGGAGCTGCATGGTCCTTGACTGTGCCTTTCACAACATGGATTATAGAGCCCATAGGAAGACCAGCTCAAAGTCACATTAGTTAGCAGGCTGGAGCTAGAGGACTTCAGAGAGCAAGATATTTTCTTCATCATTTACTGTGGACTTTTATAACCCCTTGCCTCCACTCAACTGTATAGTCTTCAAAGTCTGGTTGATCAACATTGGTGAATCCAGATTGTTGGCTAGGTGAAGATCTGACTGAATGTGCTCTCAGTTGGAGAGTTCACATGCACGTTGTGGCAGGTGGAGAGAGAATTGAAAAGTTAGTGAATGGGTGAAAAGAAAAGAGTCCTGCATAATGGAGAAGTATACTTAACCCTGCTTTGCTGTGCTGAATCTGCCTACTGCGGTTGAATAAGTGATAAAAAAAGGAGTGGGGTAGAGGACAGCTTCCCTACTGTCCCAACAGAGGACATGTGGCAGTAAATGTGAGGATGTGGCAGACTTTTCTGTGAGGAGAGAAAGGAGAGATGCATTACAGGTTTTATTACCCTGCTCTCCTCCTCCTTCCCGACATCAGCATGGGGTTGGTGGGGTTGGTGGGGAGGGTGGGGGGTGGGGGGGGCAGAATCGATACATGAGGAGACCCCCTCCCCCCTGCTAAGTCTCTCACCCCTCCCCTGCAACTCCTTCCTTCCTTAGGTCAGTTTCCCCCCTGGAGAGAGGAAGGGGGAGAAATATGCATTGATTTTATACCTGAGATGCATTGTGTTGGGCTGCTTAATGATGTGCAGTATGTGGCAGTGTTAATTTCAAACACCAATTTTCAGTGGCAGTTGACTAGATGATAACTGACTAAATACACCCAGAAAAACTATAACTTAACTAAAAATATTTTTCATTTCGGTTGACGAAAACGATACGTGACAACATTTTTTCTGTAACTAAAATCTGACTAGTCAAAGGTTTTTGGACATGTTGAGAGCTTTTCAGTCATATTAGTTTGGTCCAATCAAAAGCATGCATGATATTAGCAGAATTGTAAGCCTTTCTAATTGCAGTGTTGCAATGCTGTTATTGGTGGAAAATAAATACCATGCCCAGGTCATTCACGAGTCACCTCTCTGCCCGTCAGCCGTTTTCCATCAGGCAGCAACAAATAATGTATGTAAATAAGGAACACGCCATGGCTACTCTCCCAGTGGTAAAAGCTCCCAGTAGAAAAAGGGGCGACGTTTGAAGCCACTTTACTTATGTCGCTTAAAACAAGAATGAATGTAACGTTTCCACGGGAGAAGTCAGCGTTTGCACCCACAAGTTGACGGAGAAAAATGCTACCAATATATACAGTATATATATATATATATATATATATATATATACATACATACATACATACATACATACATACATACATACATACATACATACATACATACATACATACATACATACATACATACAAACAATCAGGTAATAACAGATTGATAATGCTAGCTAGTTAGTTTGCTGCAACCTATCAGATCTGTACTTATGACAGAACTTTGATTACAGTATGTCAACACAATGTCAAGGGGTGTGATTTTTAATCTGCTGCAGAGTAATGTGTTCTTCTGCCAAGTTGGCTGTTGGGAAGAGAATCATGCGATAGGATGTTGTGCATAAAAATATGTTTGTAGGACAAAGCTATGTATCTTTTTGCACATAGAAGTCAGACATTTATGTGTACTATATGTTACTGAGGCAATAAAAAGGTGATGTGACTAAAATGTAAATGGTACTTAGTTGACAAAAATGGCCCAATGTTTTTGTCATTTTTACAGTAACTAGACTAAATCATTATTCAAATGACAAAAAATGTCACTAATACTTAATGATATTTGAGTCAAAATGACTAAGACTAGACCAAATCTAAAAAATAGTGGCAAAATTAACACTGGTATGGGGAGAAACATGCGCTCGTAGTTCACAAAACTCAATCAGCGATTTAATGCGATTTCTTCAAAATGGATGGCAACAGCTATTGATTGAAAGCCACCAATGCATGAAGTGGTGAAACAAGATCATGTAGTAATTGTGTTTCAGCCTCCATTTGATGTCTGGTGCCTGTCTGACGTAGGGATCATCTGAGCCAGACTTCAGTATGGAAGGTTGATCCAGGGCTTGGAGGTCTCATTGCCTTGTAGTTCATTTTTTTTATTGCAGAAAAACCAGTATACATACATACAAGAAGTATACAAACAGACAATTTTACCCCCATATGCTTGGGGGTACAACAAATTACAGACTATACAAAGACCTTAAAAGAAACACACATATTGATTGTTTTACCAGCGTTCTTATTAGAAGAATGTTGAATGGTCTTAATGTACTGCTCAAATTCCTTATAGAAAACACGGAAGAGTTTTTTTTATTAGTGAATTTACATTTATGAATATTACATTTTAGCGCAATTGTTTTTCTGTCACGCCCTGACCTTAGAGATCCTTTTTATGTCTCTATTTTGGTTGGTCAGGGTGTGAGTTGGGGTGGGCATTCTATGTTTTTGTTCTATGTTTTCTATTTCTATGTGTTTGGCCAGGTGTGGTTCTCAATCAGAGGCAGCTGTCTATCAATGTCTCTGATTGCGAACCATACTTAGGTAGCCTTTTCCCACCTGTGTTTTGTGGGTAGTAGTTTTCTGTTTTTGTGTCTGCACCAGACAGAACTGTTTTGCTTTCGGTCTCCTGTTTGTTGTTTTTGTTCGATTTTGTTTTTTTGGATTAAATCATGAACACTTTAAACGCTGCACCTTGGTCCACTCTTCCTTCAGCCCACGAGAAGCGTTATATTTTCTTTATCCTTATTATGGTTCAGGAAAAAGAGCAGCACATTCTCCCATAAAAAAACTAAAGTCATCAAGAATATGAACAATTACAAAACTATGAATATCTTTCCATCATTTTTTTTTTTACATGTAGACAATGCCAAAGTAAATGCAAAACTGTTTCTGGATGCTCAACACAAAATACAATAAATGTTAATGTCTTTTTGGAGTTTCTTCTGGTAATGATTCGCAGGGTAATACTTATGGATCATTCTGAAAGAGATCTCTTTGATCTTGTTAACAAGCAGGTATGTGTGGTAATAACCAGACTTTTTCCCAACAGATATTATTGACAAATATAATCCAGTAATTTGTGACATAAGGAATGGAAACAATATCCCTTTGAAATAAAGCACCTATAGATCTGTTCTGAGGGAGCAAGGAGAAACCATTTTTTCCTATTGGTGAGTCAACTGTATTAAGCGAGGGTTGGTCAGGAAGGTGAGGTCTGGCTACACCTCTGAACAACATGAGAGTTCCAGATGGAATAGCATCAAAGACTATAACAAACTCTCTTGGTGTAACAGGGATATTGTAAAGAGAGAAAAATTCCTCATAATTGAGTAACAATGCTTCTGCATTAAAAAGTTGACTCACCAGCAGGATATGATTATTGAACCAGTTCTTTAAAAATAAAGACTTGTGTCTATACAAAATATCATTATTGTTCCAAATGAAATACCTATGTGGGGGAAAATTATGTTTATATATTAATGACCACGCTAAGAATACCTGTCTATGAAAAGCAGATAATTTTGTAGGAATCTTATCAATGTTAGAAAGTAACATAAAATTGAAGCCACCAAAATGGGAGAAGATATAATGAGGGATGAAATTCCAAATTGAAGTTGGATTCTTTAAGAAATGTTTAGCCCAATTTATCTAAACTTCTTAGGGCTGCAATCCCGGTAACAGGATCGATATGACAACAGCCAGTGAAAGTGCAGGGCACCAAATTCAAACAACAGAAATCTCATAATTAAAATTCCTCAAACATACATGTGTCTTATACCATTTTAAAGGTAATCTTGTTGTTAATCCCACCAAAGTGTCCGATTTCAAATAGGATTTTCAGCGAAAGCACACCAAACGATTATGTTAGGTCAGAGCCAAGTCACAGAAAAACCCAGCCATTTTTCCAGCCAAAGATAGGAGTCACAAAAAGCAGAAATAGAGATAAAATGAATCACTAACCTTTGATGATCTTCAGATGACACTCATAGGACTTCATGTTACACAATACATGTATGTTTTGTTTGATAAAGTTCATATTTATATTTTTAAAATCTGAGTTTACATTGGCGCGTTACGTTCACTAGTTCCAAAAACATCCAGTGATTTTGCATAGCCACATCAATTTACAGAAATACTCATAATAAACATTGCTAAAAGATACAACTGTTATGCATGGAATTTTAGATCCACTTCTCCTTAACCAACCTCCAGACGAGCTTCAATGCCATACAACTCTCCTTCCGTGGCCTCCAACTGCTCTTAAATGCAAGTAAAACTAAATGCATGCTCTTCAACCGATCGCTGCCCAAACCTGCCCGCCGTCCAGCATCACTACTCTGGACGGTTCTGACTTAGAATATGTGGACAACTACAAATACCTAGGTGTTTGGTTAGACTGTAAACACTCCTTCCAGACTCACATTAAGCATCTCCAATCCAAAGTTAAATCTAGAATCGGCTTCCTATTTCGCAACAAAGCATCCTTCACTCATGCTGCCAAACATACCCTCGTAAAACTGACTATCCTACCGATCCTTGACTTCGGCGATGTCATTTACAAAATAGCCTCCAACACTCTACTCAGCGAATTGGATGCAGTCTATCACAGTGCCATCCGTTTTGTCACCAAAGCCCCATATACTACCCACCACTGCGACCTGTATGCTCTCGTTGGCTGGCCCTCACTTCATATTCGTCGCCAAACCCACTGGCTCCAGGTCATCTATAAGTCTTTGATAGGTAAAGCCCTGCCTTATCTCAGCTCACTGGTCACCATAGCAGCACCCAACCGTAGCACGCGCTCCAGCAGGTATATTTCACTGGTCACCCCCAAAGACAATTCCTCCTTCGGCCGCCTTTCCTTACAGTTCTCTGCTGCCAATGACTGGAACGAACTGCAAAAATCACTGAAGCTGGAGACTCTCCCTCACTAACTTTAAGCACCAGCTGTCAGAGCAGCTCACAGATCACTGCACCTGTACATAGCCCATCTGTAAATAGCCTATCCAACTACCTCATCCCCATAATGTTATTGATTTGATTTATTTTGCTCCTTTGCACCGCAGTATCTCTACTTGCACACTGATCTTCTGTACATCTATCACTCCAGTGTTCAATTGCTATATTGTAATTATTTTGCCACTATGGCCTATTTATTGCCTTACCTCCTTTATCCTACCTCATTTGCACACACTGTATATAGACTTTTTCTATTGTATTATTGACTGTATGTTTGTTTATTCCATGTGTAACTCTGTGTTGTTGTTTGTGTCGCACTGCTTTGCTTTATCTTGGCCAGGTCGCAGTTGTAAATGAGAACTTGTTCTCAACTAGTCTACCTGGTTAAATAAAGGTGAAATAAAAAAATAAAATAAAAAGTAAAGCATCAGGGAACTTGGTTAGCCAATGGAGAATACGCTTTTCCAAAGATTCAAGTAAAGGATCATTTTTAAGTTTGGAATTGTACCTATAAATGTTGGTAATAATAATGATGATGTTGTTACAGTTGATAACAAGACAAAGAAAGTGACCAAGAGGGTCACAGTCGGAGTGCAAAATACTTCCATTGAAATGATTCTTTAGAGTGATAACTCCAGCAGAGCGTTCAGAACCATGAGAGAGACATGCATCATTTCCCCACTGAGATCTGCAGAAGTTGACATCGGTAGAAACTGAATGAGACTCTTGAAAAAAAACAAATCTGTTTCAAAGTGTTTTGAAAATAAAAAATAAGGCTTTGCGCTTTACATTATTTCTTAACCCCCAGCATAGAGTGAAACTATAGACAACGACAAAGTGGAATATAGAACAGAAAGTACAACGAGCTAAACAACATTCACAAATCGAGTTAGAATGAAAAGAAACCAGCGTTGCACACCATATACTGTAGATATAAATTATTGAGTGAGAATAGTTTAGCGTAACAAAGATAACTGCCAGAACAAGAAACAACAAAGAGCTTGCTCACTGCCTATACTGCAGGTAAAAATAGCATAAGTGAGAGAACAAATAAAATAGCAAATATCAATTTCTCCAGTAGTTTTGTGCAGTTAGAACGAAAGTTAAATCACCTTAGAGCCGGGAGTGGGATCTGCTCACATCAGAGGTAGCTATTTACTGTAGGTAGCCTATGTTGACCACCAGGCACAGTCTATGACTCCTCAAGGAGGAAGGTTGATTTCGGATCCGTTGATGAAAGCGCGCCCTCCAATGAAGTAAGCCACTTTTTCCTCTTTTCGTGCTTTTTCCACAGCTGGCCACAGTTTCTCTCCTTTCTCTGTCTGCTTTCGAGAGGTCTTCAGCAAACCACAGGTTGTTGTCACGTAGGAAGGTTGATTTCTTAGCTCCTTTCCAAGTGGCATCCCTGTAGATCCATGATGTGAACTGGAGAAGGACACATCTGGGCTTGGAGTCACCCTGCCTTCTCGTGCCGAGGCGATGTACAGTGTCGACAACATCTGCTAGCTTAGCCTTCTCCCCAGGTAGGATAGCTTGGCAGACTTTGATTGTCTCTTGCCGCACGTTCTCCCCATCTGCCTCGGGAACTCGATACAGTCTCAGATTCCACCGTCTTGAGTAGCTTTCGAGTTCCGCGATTCTTCTTTGGCACAAGTTAATCTTTCCCTCCTCCTTTTCGACACACTTTTCGATGTGGGTGACCTTAACATCCTTGATTTCCATGCATGCAAAGTCAACTGTTTTTTTTAAGCCCTCGATTTTCATTGCGTTGTCGCCGACCATTTACCCTATGACATCGGACCTTGTATTGATGAGCCTGGAAAGAGTGGCGATAACATCATTATTGGCAGCGGCATCTGGGCCCAGTTCAAACATGCCTTTCTTGGAAGCTGGAGGTTTGCTTGGGGTTATAGGCAAAGAAGGAAAGTCCTCGTCTGACACGTTAAGTGTCATAGAGTCTGTCAGACCAGTATAGTTGTGGCAGTTGTCAATCAAAGCATTTGCCTCCTGTGTAACGACATTGGATGATGGCGGAGCATTGCTAGCTGAGGAGGTAACCATAAGATTTCTCTTTCTGTCAGCACGCTATGACATTTTGGAAAATATTATCTTAAATTATCAGTAACCTGGTGGGGTTTTTTGTAACAGTATTTTTATTGGAATTTCACAATTTTCACCCATATTAAGAGATATAACAACAGAGACAAAGCAAAACAGCACTCACTTACACATACCTGCGTATATATATATATATACACACATATACATATATATATTTACACATATACATACACATACATACACACATACATACATACACACATACACACACACACACACACATACATACACACCCAAACATACGTACACCATTTTCCTCTCCCCGCTCGGCGCTTCTCTCACCCCATCCCCATCATTGCGTCCCTTAATACATACATTTTAAACAAACTTACAAACAGAAATTAAACAAAAAAGCTCAGTTTAAACCAAGAAGTTAGGTTCCACACATGGAACGTACAGTGTAATTCTGAAATACATAGATCACCACCATTCTAAGAGAATCCTTGCAGCATAATAGCTGATACCTCAGGTTCTAGGTAATTTAGATAAGGTTCCCATACTTTGTAGAACTGAGCTGTTTTAGAATGCAATGTACATGTCAGATATTCCAGAGGCACCCATTCAAATAGTATCTTATGCCAATCTTTAATAGAAGGAACCTTATCACTAATACACTGTAAAATGATGTTTTTCCTCGCTGCGAAGGAAAGGATGTTGTAAAGCCTCCTCTTACCCACAGAAGTAACATGCCTACTAGGGAGACCCAACAGTAAAGAAACTGGGTCCATTTCTAGATCAACCCCTAGGATCTTTTCAATTTCTTGCAGAACACCAGACCAGTATCTTTGTATTTTGGTACATGACCATAAACAATGTGTTAGGGTGCCTGTATCAGTTTTGCATTTAAGACACTGAGGAGAAGAGGAAGAGGGGCTAAAGGCATGTCTGCGATTTGGGGATATATGCAATCCGTGTTTTATTCTTAATTGGATTGCTCTAGTACGATTACATATAGATATTGTTTTTGCATATCTCCAAATGTCCTCCCACCTCTCTTCGTCAATAGTAACAGACAATTCTCTCTCCCACACTTGTTTCACGCTCTGTGTGTCGACAGCAGAAAAGGACCTTAAAGCATCATAAAACAGACATTTCCCTTTGTGGGAAAAAAGCATTCTTTCAATGACAGACATATCAGGGTTACCAATTAAGGTGGTGCTCTTCACAATATAATGTCTTACTTGTAGGAAGCGGAAAAAGTCCTGCTTTGGGAGTCGATATTTCTCGAACATCTGCTCAAATGACAAAATCTTATCAGCAAATAAGTCATTTAGTCTGCGTATACCCTTATAAAGCAAAAAGTTAAAGCCAGCATCCAGCAATCCTGGACCAAATCTGGGTTGTTAAGAATTGGGGTAAGAGCAGAGGTTAGTTTGGACCTTCCCAGGAAGCGTTGAACTGACCTCCATACTTTGAGTGTGTTAAGTGTAATAGGATTATTGCAGTGATCTTCTACAGACTTGAAACTTCTGAAAAATAAAAGATCCTGTAAAGGGGTATTTTGAAAGAGAAGTCTCAATGTCTAACCAAATAGAGGAGTCATCGTTTGTGATCCAGTCAGAAATATAACATAGGTGGGCACACCACTGATAGAACCTGATATTGGGCAGATCCAAGCCACCCATATAACTTGGCATCGGCAAACTTAATGATGGTGTTGGAGTCGTGCCTGGCCGTGCAGTCATGAGTGAACAGGGAGTACAGGAAGGGACTGAGCATGCACCCCTGAGGGGTCCCTGTGTTGAGGATCAGCGTGGTGGATGTGTTGTTACCGGCCCTTACCACCTGGGGGCAGCCCGTCAGCAAGTCCAGGATCCAGTTGCAGAGGGAAGTGTTTAGTCCCAGGGTCCTTAGCTTATTGATGAGCTTTGAGGACACTATGATGTTGAACGCTGAGCTGTAGTCAATGAATAGCATTCTCACATAGGTGTTCATTTTGTCCGGGTGGGAACGGGCAGCGTGGATTGCATCATCTGTGGATCTGTTGGGGCGGTATGCAAATAGGAGTGTGTCTTGGGTTTCTGGGATAATGGTGTTGATGTGAGCCATGACCAGCATTTCGAAGCACTTCATGGCTACAGATGTGAGTGCTACGGGTTGGTAGTCGTTTAGTCAGGTTACCTTAGTGTTCTTGGGCACAGGCACTATGGTGGTTTGCATAAAACATGTTAGTATTACAGACTCGGACAGGGAGAGGTTGAAAATGTCAGTGAAGACACTTGCCAGTTGGTCAGTGCATGCTCACAGTACACGTCCTGATAATCCGTCTGGCCCTGCGGCCTTGTGAATGTTGACCTGTTTAAAGGTCTTACTCACATCGGCTGCGGAGAGCGTGATCACACAGTCTTACAGACTGGTGGTCACATGCATTTTTCAGTGTTATTTGCCTCGAAGCGAGCATAGAAGTAGTTTAGCTCATCTGGTAGGCTCGTGTCACTGGGCAGCTCTTGGCTGTGCTTCCCTTTGTAGCCTATAATGGTTTGCAAGCCCTGCCACATTCGACGAGCGTCAGAGCTGGTGTAGTATGATTCGATCTTAGTCCTGTATTGATGCTTTGCCTGTTTGATGGTTCGTCAGAGGGCATAGCGTGATTTCTTATAAGTTTCAGGGTTAGAGTCCCGCTCCTTGAAAGCGGCAGCTCTTGTCTTTAGCTCAGTGCGGATGTTGCCTGTAATCCATGGCTTCTGGTTGGGGTATGTGCGTACGGTTACTGTGGGGACAACGTCATCGATGCACTTATTGATGTTATTGATGTGTTGTACTCCTCAATGCCATCAGAGGAATCCCGGAACATATTCCAGTCTGTGCTAGCAAAACGGTCCTGTAGCTTAGCATCTGCTTCATCTGACCACTTTTCCCGGCCTCTAGGAGGGCCACCTCTGGTTGAGTGTTTTCTTGTTTGCTTATGGCGGAATACAGCTCATTCAATGCTGTTTTAGTGCCAGCCTCTGACTATGGTGGTATGTAAACAGCTACGAAAAATACAGTTGAAAACTCACTAGGTAGGTAGTGTGGTCTACAGTTTATCATGAGATACTCTACCTCAGGCGAGCAATAGCTCGAGACTTCCTTAGATATTGTGTACCAGCTGTTATTTACAAAAATACATAGTCCGCCGCACCTTGTCTTACCAGACGCCGCTGTTCTATCTTGCCGGTGCAGCGTATAACCAGACAGCTTTATGTTGATAGTGTCGTCGTTCAGCCACGTATCTGTGAAGCATAAGATATTACAGTTTTGAATGTCCCGTTGGTAGTTTAATCTTCCGCGTAGGTCATCTATTATATTGTCCAAAGATTGAACGTTTGCTAGCAGAATGGAAGGAAGTAGGGGTTTATTCGATCGCCTACAAATTCTCAGAAGGCAGCCCGCCCTCCGGACCATTTTTCTCCGCCTCCTCTTCAAGGGAATCTGGGCCTGTTCCCGAGAAAGCAGTATATCCTTCGCTTCGGCCTCGTCAGACTCGTTAAAGGAAAAAAAGGATTCTGCCAGTCCGTGATGATTCATCGCAGTCCTGATGTCCAGAAGTTATTTTCGGTCATAAGAGATGGTAGCGGCAACATTATGTACAAAATAAGTTAAAAAATAAGTTACAAACAACACAAATAAACAAACAAAAAAACACAATGGGTTGGGGGCACGTCGGTTCCGGGCCCGTAAAACGTCTGCCTTCTTCTCCGACGCCATCTTACTTTTCAGGTCAGTGCTTCTGTCTTCTCCTCTCTCATCTAGCCAGCTGGAATATCTATGGGATGAGACAGCCGTTAACCCATCCCAGATTAACCCACTTAATTAACCCACTATAGCAACCCTATCAGAGAAGCCTTGTAACTAAGCGTGATTGTTAAGTTGGTCGTGGAAAGTGAAGTTGTGGTTATTGATGTACTGTGCACATAAAGTTGATGGAAATCTTAGATTTGAGGGTATAATTCAATGTATGTAATGGAGAGCATGATATTTAAGCAATAAGGCCCGAGGGTGTGTGGTATATGGCCAATATACCACGTCTAAGGGCTGTTCTTACGCACGACGCATCTCGGAGTGCCTGGATACAGCCATTAGCTGTGGAATATTAGCCATGTACCACAAACCCCTAAGGTGCCTTATTACTATTATAAACTGGTTACTGAAGTAATTAGAGCAGTAAAAACAAATGTTTTGTCATACCCGTGGTATACGGTCTCATATACCACGGCTGTCAGCCAATCAGCATTCTTGGCTGGAAACACCCAGTTTATAATGGCTGTTACATCACATACACAAACAGAGGAACAGAGTGTGCTTGTATGGGCCTAATGAGTCGTTAGGCTGATGACATCACCCCTGTGTGTGGGCCTACAGTACACCCAAATTCCAAGACCCACATTCACACTAAGGGTGCTCTGTTGACTGCTCTGTAAACTCTCTCTCCTATAATGATTGGTGTTGTGTGAGGAGAAGACTGGGTTGTTTGCAGTCACCCAGTACACTGAAGACTAGAAACTGTGAGTCTCGTTCCCATATCATATAGTCCTGGCAAGTGAGGGAAAGAGACTATAGACTCTCCCTCTGTCTCATTCACGCCTCCTGCTCTGTGACACAGCCATTAGCTGCCTCTCTACGTGTCTGCTGGAGCTGACACAGGACACCAATCAGCCTGCCTGCTGCCAGAGAGCGACGCTGTCTCTCTCTCTCTCATCCCTGCAATTACTCAGCTAATGCAGATTTGTCAAACAAAGTGAACATGTGAGTGTGTGTTGTCCTTCACATTAGAGCTCTATGCCCGTATCCACAAAGCATCTCAGATTAACGCACGTTTTGTCCTCATCAAGCTTTGATTATTTGAATCAAAGCTTGATAGTGCTAGGGCACTAGTGCAAGGGCAAAAACCAAAACGTGCACCCAGGGGGCCCCAGGACCGAGTTTGGGAAACTCTGCCCTAGGGTATCAACAGATCACTGAGGATGAAGTCATACTGTAGAATTGTCAGGGTGAAAAGTGCTGTGTCATTCAGAGGGTTCTGGATAAAATAACCACAGTCAGTTAAGAACAAATTCTTATTCAAAATGACAGCCTAGGAACAATGGGTTAACTGCCTTGTTCAGGGGCAGAAAGACAGATTTTTACCTTGTCAGCTCGATCTAGTAACATTTTACTGGCCCAACGCTCTAACCACTAGGCTACCTAGTGCCCATAAGAGCAGGGCTGACAGAAAAAGTGTGGCGAGGCGGCATTTGCCACAGCACTTTTCAATTAGGTGTCGCAGCGCCGCTCCATTTTTGATTTAGTTGAATAAAATATATTGACGTATAGCGTTAAAAAGAGGGGCAAAGTGATTTTTTTTTTTTTACCAGTTTGCCATTTTATCAACTTGTGCACAATTTCGCTTTCAATTCACATCGGAGTGCTGCTGCAGGCTCTGTGCGTGTCTTGACTAATCAGATTCACGGAAATCGCAGTTTGCGCGGGGCACAAAGCTCAAGGCTTGCTCTCCACATTCCTCCAGTATTTATTTAGCAAGGGTGATAACACATCACTCCCGACAGACACAAGCAAATACACTCACATAAATATAGCAACCTATATACCTAAAGATGTGCAATCTGACATGAAGTATTGCATGGTTCCCCAACTGACGGCCCGCAGCCCCATAAGTTTTCTAAAAAAATATATATATAAAAAATAATAGAGACGAGATCGTATAAAAATGTAAGCAAGGTTTGAAATGATTATCTTTTAGTCAAACATTATATCCGTTTGGGCTTCTTGGGGTCAATTGGCAGTCTACAAATGATTTGTAATTATGTTCCCGGCCCCCCGACCATCCGCTCAAGAAAAAAATCTGCCAATTGCTAAATCTAGTTGATGATCCCTGATGTATTGCATGGAAACTAGACTATTTTTCAGTCTGATCAGCAGCGGCTACATAGTCTAGACAATTATGCGCCCTGTCCCTCTGTCCAGTGGAAACAAATCGGTAACGTTGTGTATTTATTGCCCATTTGTTTGAGAAAATGTGAATGGGATCAAATTTGGTTCCAACTTCAAGCTGACTAGGCTACCTAGACTTTATCAACACAAAATTATTAACTGGAATTAATCAATAAACACAACAGCTGACAAAGACTGACAAAGGCCTAGAGTTACATAGGGCAGGACTACACAATACAAACCAGCATAAAGCAAGCTCAGCCCTGTGAGATGTCTTGTCCAGTCATGTTGGTTTCTCTGTGTCTGTGTACAAGTACAGTACAATGTTGCTGCAGTTTGACAGGGTTTTCATCCTCCCCAAGGCCAGGAGTAAAAAAAAAAACATGTGACCTAATTACAAAAACTCTTTTAATTATAATTGCCACACCACTCTGGGACCTGTGGTGCCACTTCTGCATAAGAGGAACTACTCAGATTGAGACAAATTGGTGACTGAATGGGTTCCTTTTATTTCTCCAGATACACTTGATTTATATAATACAGACCATCAGTTAATGCCATTCATCACCTTTAATTTAGACAAAATGGATATAACTGCAGAAAAATGAAAACATTTGAAACTTACAACAACAACAAAAAAGAAACCAAATGTATGATTTGATGTAACATAGTGTTTCCTTGAACATTTATATATGAAAGAACATTCCCTGTTATCCACTTTTAGGCCTTGTCAAAAGTTGGGAAGTGAATACTTAGTTTCTGATTGACTTGGGTAATGACCAATGGGGCAGAGTTTTTACCGTCATTGTCAGTGCCGGTGCTGAAGAATGGATAAAGTTTAGCAGGTTTTAAAGCGTAATTGGAGAAAGAATAGATATGAGACCTGTTGTCCACATCATAGAAGGAGACCTGACCCTGTTCATAATCAATATAAACCCCTATCTTCTGGGGCGTCTGATTAAGAGAGAGGACGACAGGAAGCTTATCAAGAGCTATATACTCATTCTCACCCCTCATCCATAGAGCCAGGTATCCATTGTCAGGGCCCACAATAGTTATTCCCTTCCTGTTGATGGATTCTGATGCCACTCCTAAAGCCCAGTCAGTCTTTCCTTCCACCTGCACCTCATAGTAGAATCTCCCTGAGGAGAAACCCTCCTTTCCTAGGACATTAACAACCAAATCAAACCTTTGAGGGCTGTCTGTGACATTTTGCCGGAGATCTCCAACTCTCACTTGTTTCCCGTCTTCAGAGACGATGAGGTAGGGATGTGCTGTATCAGGGTCCAGAGTCACATTCACTGCACACTTCTTGATCCTTCCCAACTCAGCAGCAGACAGCCTGTTCTCTTCACTATCGAGTGCTTCCCTCAGCTTGTTCACAGCTCTCCTCATAGCTCCAACACTGGGATCACTGTGAACGCTGACCTCAGACCAGTCGATGGTAGCCGGTGGGGTACACAGGGATGGGAACATCTGGAGAAGGTGGAGGTGGTCTTCAGTGTGGGAGAGCTGCTCTAGCTCATTGTTTCTCTTCTGTAGCGTAGAGATTTCCTGTGATATCTTTAGAATGTGCTCTACAGCCCGGGTTGCTGCTGCTTCCTGGTTCTTCTCAATCTCCTCAATTACTTTTATGTAGGTCTTCTCAACGAGCCTTGCTATTTCAGTCAGTAACAGCACTGTGTCCTCTTTCTCCCTCTCCACATTTTTCTCACTGAGCTTTGCAGCGTGTGCGATCTCCTTTACCTTCTCATGTCGGTCCTGGATCATCAGCTGCATTTCCACCCTCACTTTTTTGACGTCTATCTCTCCACACTCGTCCCCTGTGTGGACATAGTGGTTCTTGTCCTTGCAGAATGGATACTGACCAGTTTGGCCGCTTCCACAGGTGTGTCTGTCTTGATTCATGCTGTACTCATACTCCAGGTCTTCCTCCTCATCATCGATGTCAATATCTTCTTCGAATTCGTCCAGAGTAGCGGTGCATGTCAGGCACACAGATAACAGCAGGTACAACAGGCTGGCATTCAGGGCCCTCCCTATCCTATTGTTGTTTGGTGACATGGCTGGGAACAAGAAAACACAGTCATGTTTTAGTTTAGTTTAGCTTCGTTTTTGTTCAGTCTATCTAGAATATGAATGCAAAGCCCCATTTAAGAACTGAAACTTTAATGACTGGTATATATCCATGTAGAGATAAAGGCAGCATTGGTTACGTGTATTCTCTGGGAAAAAAACTTTGCTTGGCCCATGTTGGCTCAGTCTGCCAGTCAATGACTTATGCATCATTAGCCTGGTTAAATTGAAAACATAACAGAGAGGCTAAATCTCAAACTGAACAAATCTTCTAGAAGTGACTTTGTTGAGCTACACAATCAATTTGAGATGTTTTAGGATGATTTGGACAGAGTGCTTGAAAAATGCTTATATACACTGTATATACAGAAGTATGTGAAACCCCTTCAAATGAGTGGATTCGGATATATCAGCCACACCCGTTGCTGACAGGTGTATGAAATCGAGCACACAGCCATGTAATCTCCATGGACAAACATTGGCAGTAGAATGGCCTTACTGAAGAGCTCAGTGACTTTCAACATGGCACCGTCGTAGGATGCCACCTTTCCAACAAGTCAGTTCGTAAAATTTCTGCCCTGCTAGAGCTGCCCTGGTCAACTGTAAGTGTTGTTATTGTGAAGTGGAATGGTCTAATAGCAACAACGACTCAGCAGTGAAGTGGTAGGGCACACAAGCTCACAGAATGGGAACGCTGAGTGCTGAAGTGCCTAGTGCGTACAAATCGTCTGTCCTCGGTTGCAACACTCACTACTGAGTTCCAAACTGCCTCTGGAAGCAACGTCAGCACAATAACTGTTTGTCTGGAGCATAATGAAATGGGTTTCCATGGCCGAGCAGCCGCACACAAGCCTAAGATCACCATGCGCAATGCCAAGCGTTGGCTGGAGTGGTGTAAAGCTCGCCGCCATTGGACCATGGAGCAGTGGAAACGTGTTCTCTGGAGGGATGAATCACACTTCACCATCTGGCAGTCAAACAGACTAATCTGGGTTTGGTGGATACCAAGAGAACGCTACCTGCCCGAATATATAGTGCCAACTGTAAAGTTTGGTGGAGGAGGAATAATGGTCTGGGGCTGTTTTTTATGGTCCGGGCTAGGTCACTTAGTTCCAGTGAAGGGAAATGTTAATGCTATAGCATAAAATTATATTCTAGATGATTCTGTGCTTCCAACTTTGTGGCAACAGTTTGGGGAAGCCATTTCCCGTTTCAGCATGACAATGCCCCCGTGCACAGACTGGCCTGCACAGAGCCCTGACCTCAACCCCTTCGAACACCTTTGGGATGAATTGGAACGCTGACTGCGAGCCAGGCCTAATCGCCCAACATCAGTGCCCGACCTCACTATTGCTCTTGTGGGTGAGTGGAAGCAAGTCCCCGCAGCAATGTTCCAACGTCTAGTGGAAAGCCTTTCCAGAAGAGTGGAGGCTGTTATAGAAGCAAAAGGGGGACCAACTCTATATTAATGACTATCATTTTGGAATAAGATGTTCGACGAGCAGGTGTCCACATACTTTGGTCATATAGTGTAGGTAACATGACTTGCATGGGATTTGTGCCACAAATGCTAAAACTTCAGCATTTGAAAACAGTGCCAGGCCAAGCATGGATTGCTGTCATACCTTGTATCAACACCAAACACTTCTCACTCAGGACGCAAATAATAATTGGGATGCCAGTGACCAAAAAGTTGAATTTATCCTGGGGCATATTACCGTAATTTCTGGACTATTAAGCGCACCTGAATATAAGCCGCACCCACTGAATTTTTTTTAAATATGTATTTTGTACATAAATAAACCGCACATGTCTATAAGCCGCAGGTGCCTACCGGTACATTGAAACAAATGAACTTTACACAGCCTTTAAACGAAACACGGCTTGTAACAAAAATAAATAGGCTTTAACGAAACACGGCTTGTAACAAAAATAAATAGGCCTTTAAACGAAACACGGCTTGTAACAAAAATAAATAGGCTTTAACGAAACATGGCTTGTAACAAAAATAAAAAATAGCATTAAACAGTATACCTACCAAGAAAGTCATTGGTCACTATCTTCCTCCTCCTATGCACTGAAACCACTGAAGTCATCTCCTTCTGTGTCGGAGTTGAATAGCCTCAGAATTGCTTCATCTGATGTTGGATCGTTTTCATTGTCGCTCTCGTCACTTTCATCCGGAGGCAAATTCCCCGCTGAGCTCATGCTGCCCTCTTCAACACGCAGCAGTCCAGCCTTTCGAAACCCGTTGATGATAGTGGATTTTTTTGACAATGCTCCACGCTGTCAGGACCCACTGGCAGACTTGACCATAAGTTGCTCTTCGAATGCATACAGTTGAAACACCTCGGCCGTCTGCTCTCTGTGTGTTGACCCAGTCTTCAAGCTCATTTCCTAGTTCGGGCCATCTGCTTTTCTTCCCTCTGAAAGCTTTTGTTGTCTTTTTGCACTGAGTCAGTTCCTCACGCTGCTGTTTCCAACGTCTTATCATCGACTCATTAAGGCCAAGCTCCCGTGCAGCAGCTCTATTTCCTTTTCCAACAGCCAGATCGACCGCCTTCAACTTGAAAGCTGCATCATATGCATTTCTCCGTGTCTTTGCCATGATGAGGGTGACAAAATGACTACCGTAATCAGAATGATGGGAAGTTTGAGCGCGCTCAATTTACGTCACATTATGTGACGGTGCTCAGTTTTTTGGCGGCATGAATCTTGTGAAAGCGGGAAAAATCCATAAATTAGCCGCGTCATTGTATAAGCTCGAGGTTCAAAGCGTGGGATAAAAGTAGCGGCTTATAGTCCGGAAATTACGGTAGTAGGATACTACCATGAAATAACATTTGAACTGTATAATGTATTGTAGATAATCCACAATTTATCTACAAAAGTTTGCAATGTCCAATCTATACATTGTATTTCTATTAAAGCTACAATATGTAACTTTTTAGGCGACACATTGAAATGTGGGACATACATCTTAAATTCTCATTGAAAGCAAGTCTAAGAAGCAGTAGATATGTTCTATGCTTGCTATTTCTATGCGTCGCATTCTTAAGTTTTATTTTTGCGTCTTACTTTCAGCTTCAAACAGCTGAAAAGACAATAATTGTTGGTTATGGGAAATATATTTCACAGCGGTTTAGATGGTACAATGATTCTCTACACAATGACTGCTTGTTTTGTCACATAAACTGAAATTAGGCGAACTATTAACATTTTTACAACCAGGAAATAGCAGAGTGATGTCTGCATAGTGCACCTTTAAAGCGTTAAATGTCCCCTTGGTAAATAAACTTGTCCACTCACCTGATTATGTGTTTGCCTCTAGTAGTGTCTCAGTTGGCTCTCTTCTTTCACTTCACATGAAAGAGGATTACTTTATATCCAGTACCTGGCCAGGATAGTTTCACTTTACTATAATACCCTGACGTCAGTCATACCAGCATAAAATATGTATTTCCTCCTCCTCCCACTTATTATAAAGAACTATTGCATAACATCAACTTAAAGGAACTCAAGTTAAATATGAACTTAACTCAAGTCGGTGCACATAGCAATGCACATTATATAATTTGTACTTAATACAACACCCTAAATCATCAAACCACTAGTTCAGTGAACTAAACCACGGACTCCATGGCAGCCCAGTATATAGGACATGAGGCCCTAATGAATCTTTATGGAGAGCTGGAGACAGAGGACTGGGACACATCTCTTTCCATGCAGACACACACACCCTTATTTACCACATGGCTGCCTGGAGTTTGACAGGTCCTATGTGGTTCTTAACAGTTTTATGCATGGATGGAGGCTGAGAGGCTGTCACAGCCTCAGGGGATATCAAGACTCAGGATAAGACCCAGATGCAGACCCAGATGCAGACACAGCAAAGGGCAGGTCGAGGACAGGCAGAGGTTCCTAATCCGAGTCAATAAGGGACAGAACAGCAGGCAGGCTCAGGACAGGCAGAAAGGTTAGAACCAGGGAAGACTAGAAAACAGCAAACACGCTGGTAAGACCTGACAAAACAAGACAAACTGTCAAGAGACAAACAGAAAACGCAGGTATAAGTACACAGGGGATAATGGGGAAAAATAGGAGACACCTGGTGGGGGGTGGGGACAAGCACAAGACAGGTGAAACAGATCAGGGTGTGACAGGGGATCAGGTTAAGAGACATAAGGTGCAGATTTTTTGGTTCTGAAATCTACAGAAGAGACAGGAAGGACAATGACAATATTCAGAGTCACATATCTGTAAAGCTTAGAGAGGATCTCATGACAAATGCTGTTGAAGTAATATGGCTACAGGTTCACCTGCCTCACCTAAAGCCTATTATTGTGGGAAGTTGCTATAGACCACCGAGTGCTAACAAACAGTATCTGGATAATACACTGATTGTACAAAACATTAGGAACATGACATAGACTGACTAGGTGAAAGCTATGATCCCTTATTGATGTCACCTGTTAAATCCACTTCAGTCAGTGTAGATGAATGGGAAGAGACAGGTTAAAGCCTTAAGACAATTGAGACATGGATTGTGTATGTGTGCCATTCAGAATGGGCAAGACAAGGCCTCCCGGGTGGCGCAGTGGTCTAGGGCACTGCATCGCAGCGCTAGCTGCGCCACCAGAGTCTCTGGGTTTGCGCTCAGGCTCTGTCGCAGCCGGCCGCGACCGGGAGGTCCGTGGGGCGACGCACAATTGGCCTAGCGTCGTCCGGGTTAGGGAGGGTTTGGCCGGTAGGGATATCCTTGTCTCATCGCGCTCCAGCGACTCCTGTGGCGGGCTGGGCGCAGTGCACGCTAACCGAGGGGGCCAGGTGCACGGTGTTTCCTCCGACACATTGGTGCGGCTGGCTTCCGGGTTGGAGGCGCGCTGTGTTAAGAAGCAGTGCGGCTTGGTTGGGTTGTGCTTCGGAGGATGCATGGCTTTCGACCTTCGTCTCTCCGGAGCCTGTACGGGAGTTGTAGCGATGAGACAAGATAGTAATTACTAGCGATTGGATACCACGAAAATTGGGGAGAAAAGGGGGTAAAATTCAACAACAAAAAAAGAAACAAAAAAAAAAGAATGCAAGACAAAAGATTGAAGTGCCTTTGAACGCGGTATGGTAGTAGGTCCGAGGCGTACCGGTTTTAGTGTGTCAAGAACTGAAACGCTGCTGGGTTTTTCACACAGTTTCCCGTGTGTATCAAGAATGGTCCACCACCCAAAGGACATCCAGCCAACTTGACACAACTGTGGAAAGCATTGGAGTCAACATGGGACAGCATCCCTGTGGAACACTTTTGACACCTTGTAGTCCATGCACCGACGAATTAAGGCTGTTCTGAGGGCAAAAGGGGGTGCAATTCAATATTAGGAAGGTGTTTGTAATGTTTTGTGCACTCAGTGTGAAATGCTTGATGGTGTATATGATACTAACAGAGGTATAGTTTCTGCCTTAAAATTACATAAAACAATTGACTACATTAGATTTTTGTTCCTACTTATGTACACAACTGTCTGTTCAAACTAGAGGTCGACCGATTAATCGGAATGGCCGATTTAATTAGGGCCGATTTCAAGTTTTCATAACAATCGGTAATTGGCATTTTTGGATGCCGATTATGGCCGATTACATTGCCCTCCACGAGGAGACTGCATGGCAGGCTGACAACCTGTTACGAGAGTGCAGCAAGGAGCCAAGGTAAGTTGCTAGCTAGCATTAATCTTATCTTATAAAAAACTATTAATCTTAACATAATCACTACTTAACTACACATGCTTGATGATATTACTAGCTTGTCCTGCATTGCATATAATCAATGCGGTGCCTGTTAATTTATCTTCGAATCACAGCCTACTTCGCCAAATGGGTGATGATTTAACAAGCGCATTCGCGAAAAAAGCACTGTCGTTGCACCAATGTGTACCTAACCATAAACATCAATGCCTTTCTTAGAATCAATACACAAGTTAAAAAAATTCAACCTGCATATTTAGTTAATATTGCCTGCTAACATGAATTTCTTTTAACTAGGGAAATTGTGTCACTTCTCTTGCGTTCTGTGCAAGCAGAGTCAAGCAGAGTCAGGATATTTGCAGCAGTTTCGGCCGCCTGGTTCATTGCTAACTGTGACCATTTCTTCCTAACATAGACCGTAATTAATTTTCCAGAATTTTACATTAATTATGATATAACATTGAAGCTTGTGCAATGTAACAGCAATATTTACTTAGGGTTGCCGCCCGTTCGATAAAATACGGAACGGTTCTGTATTTCACTGAAAGAATAAACGTTTTGTTTTCGAAATGATAGTTTCCGGATTTGACTATATTAATGACCTAAGGCTCGTATTCCTGTGTTTATTATATTCTAATTAAGTCTATTATTTGATAGAGCAGTCTGACTGAGCGGTGGTAGGCAGCGGCAGGCTCGTAAGCATTCATTCAAACAGCACTTTCCTGCGTTTTGCCAGCAGCTCTTCACTGTGCTTCAAGCATTGCGCTGTTTATGACTTCAAGCCTATCAACTACCGAGATTAGGCTGGCAATACTAAAGTGCCTATAAGAACATACAATAGTCAAAGGTATATGAAATACAAATGGTACAGAGAAATAGTCCTATTCCTATAACTTCAACCTAAAACTTCTTAACTGGGAATATTGAAGACTCATGTTAAAAGGAACCACCAGCTTTCATATGTTCTCATGTTCTGAGCAAGGAACTTAAACGTTAGCTTTTTTACATGGCACATATTGCACTTTTACTTTCTTCTCCAACACTGTGTTTTTGCATTATTTAAACCAAATTGAACAAGTTTCATTATTTATTTGAGACTAAATAGATTTTATTTATGTATTATATTAAGTTAAAATAAGTGTTCACTCAGTATTGTTGTAATTGTCTTCATTACAAATATATATATATATATATATATATATATATATATATATATATACAGTGGGGAGAACAAGTATTTGATACACTGCCGATTTTGCAGGTTTTCCTACTTACAAAGCATGTAGAGGTCTGTCATTTTTATCATAGGTACACTTCAACTGTGAGAGACGGAATCTAAAACAAAAGTCCAGAAAATCACATTGTATGATTTTTAAGTAATTAATTTGCATTTTATTGCATGACATAAGTATTTGATCACCTACCAACCAGTAAGAATTCCGGCTCTCACAGACCTGTTAGTTTTTCTTTAAGAAGCCCTCCTGTTCTCCACTCATTACCTGTATTAACTGCACCTGTTTGAACTCGTTACCTGTATAAAAGACACCTGTCCACACACTCAATCAAACAGACTCCAACCTCTCCACAATGGCCAAGACCAGAGAGCTGTGTAAGGACATCAGGGATAAATTGTAGACCTGTACAAGGCTGGGATGGGCTACAGGACAATAGGCAAGCAGCTTGATGAGAAGGCAACAACTGTTGGCACAATTATTAGAAAATGGAAGAAGTTCAAGATGACGGTCAATCACCCTCGGTCTGGGGCTCCATGCAAGATCTCACCTCGTGGGGCATCAATGATCATGAGGAATGTGAGGGATCAGCCCAGAACTACACGGCAGGACCTGGTCAATGACCTGAAGAGAGCTGGGACCACAGTCTCAAAGAAAACCATTAGTAACACACTACGCCGTCATGGATTAAAATCCTGCAGCGCACGCAAGGTCCCCCTGCTCAAGCCAGCGCATGTCCAGGCCCGTCTGAAGTTTGCCAATGACCATCTGGATGATCCAGAGGAGGAATGGGAGAAGGTCATGTGGTCTGATGAGACAAAAATAGAGCTTTTTGCTCTAAACTCCACTCGCCGTGTTTGGAGGAATAGAAGGATGAGTACAACCCCAAGAACACCATCCCAACCGTGAAGCATGGAGGTGGAAACATCATTCTTTGGGGATGCTTTTCTGCAAAGGGGACAGGACGACTGCACCGTATTGAGGGGAGGATGGATGGGGCCATGTATCGCGAGATCTACACCAACAACCTCCTTCCCTCAGTAAGAGCATTAAAGATGGGTCGTGGCTGGGTCTTCCAGCATGACAACGACCCGAAACACACAGCCAGGGCAACTAAGGAGTGGCTCCGTAAGAAGCATCTCAAGGTCCTGGAGTGGCCTAGCCAGTCTCCAGACCTGAACCCAATAGAAAATCTTTGGAGGAAGCCGAAAGTCCGTATTGCCCAGCGACAGCCCCGAAACCTGAAGGATCTGGAGAAGGTCTGTATGGAGGAGTGGGCCAAAATCCCTGCTGCAGTGTGTGCAAACCTGGTCAAGAACTACAGGAAACGTATGATCTCTGTAATTGCAAACTAAGGTTTCTGTACCAAATATTAAGTTCTGCTTTTCTGATGTATCAAATACTTATGTCATGCAATAAAATGCAAATTAATTACTTAAAAATCATACAATGTGATTTTCTGGATTTTTGTTTTAGATTCCGTCTCTCACAGTTGAAGTGTACCTATGATAAAAATGACAGACCTCTACATGCTTTGTAAGTAGGAAAACCTGCAAAATCATCAGTGTATCAAATACTTGTTCTCCCCACTGTATAAAAATTAATCGGTATCGGCCTTTTTTGGTCCTCCAATGATCGTTATCGGCGTTGAAAAAGCATAATCGGTCGACCTCTAGTTCAAACAGCTAACACACAGCTCAGACACCCATACATCATTCACATGACATGCCACCAGCGGTCTCTTCACACTCCCAAACGTCCAGAACGGACTCTGGGAAACCCACAGTACTACATAGAGCCATGACTACATGGAACTCTCTTTCACATCAAGTAACAAGAGCGAGCAAGAATATCAGATTTTAAAAAACAGATAATTCAAAAGTCACTCGCACATCTGAGCAATCTTTTTGCAGGTACATGTTAACAGTTGAACAAGATGAAGGAAAAAGGAAACCGCACACTGCTCTTGATAGTATCACTGATCTTTGATAAGGTTACATATCGGCCTCACGGCCTTCATCAAAGCTGTTTCCTTTTTCCTTAAAAAAAACATAATACAACACCTCACGGCACAAAGCGGACTGTGAAGAGACACACACAGGCGCATGCATACGCACACACACTAACTCACACACTTTTATTGTACATTTCTAATTATTGAGTAATGTACGTATTGTATGATGTATTGTTTTATTTATGATTTAGGCTGTTGTTGGGTTTTGTGGTGATATAATCGTTTTAACTATGTTGGACCCCAGGAATAGTAGCTGCTGCTGGTAGCAGCTAATGGGGATCCTAATAAATACTCAATTATTTGGTCAACAGTAATGTGCATTAACCTGCTTCCTGCAATGATAAGCTTTGTTCACGCTGCAGGTGTCACGTTCTGACCTTAGTTCCTTTGTTATGTCTTTATTTTAGTTTGGTCAGGGCGTGAGTTGGGGTGGGCATTCTATGTTGTTTTTCTATGTTTTGTTCTGTATGTTATATTTCCATGTGTTTGGCCTAGTATGGTTCTCAATCAGAGGCAGGTGTCAGTCGTTGTCTCTGATTGGGAGCCATATTTAGGTAGCCTGTTTTCTATTGTGTTTTGTGGGTGATTGTTTCCTGTGTTAGTACCATATGGGACTGTTTCAGTTTTCATTTATTCTCTTGTTCTTTTGTATTCATTCTCGATTAAATATATTATGGATACGTACCACGCTGCATTTTGGTCCGATCTTGACTACTCTTCATCAGACGAAGAGGAATGCCGTTATAGCAGGCTTTAATGCTCATCTGTTTTGTTTTTCAAATCCCTTTTGGAAGACTGACTGAAGACTGAATTCTTTCAGTCTTGGCAGTTTGAAGTGACGCACAAGGAATCGGATATTTTCAAATCAGATTTGGTTTGAAATCAGATACAAATCCGTTCACCTTCGCACCCCAGGGCAGTGGTGGAAAAGGTACCCCACTGTCATACTTTAGTAAAAGTAAATCTACAGTTGAAGTCAGAAGTTTACATACACATAGGTTGGAGTCATTAAAACTTGTTTTTCAACCACTCCACAAATTTCTTGTTAGCAAACTATAGTTTTGGCAAGTCGATTAGGACATCTACTTTGTGCATGACAGAAGTCATTTTTCCAACAATTGTTTACAGACAGATTATTTCACTTATAATTCACTGTATCACAATTCCAGTGGGTCAGAAGTTTACATACACTAAGTTGACTGTGTCTTTAAACAGCTTGGAAAATTCCAGAAAATGATGTCATGGCTTTAGAAGCTTCTGATAGGCTAATTGACATAATTTGAGTCAATTGGAGATGTACCTGTGGATGTATTTCAAGGCCTTCCTTCAAACTCAGTGTCTCTTTGCTTGACATCATGGGAAAATCAGAAGAAATCAGCCAAGACCTCAGAAAAAAATTGTAGACCTCCACAAGTCTGGTTCATCCTTGGAAGCAATTTCCAAATGCCTGAAGGTACCACGTTCATCTGTATAAACAATAGTATGCAAGTATAAACACCATGGGACCAGGCAGCCATCATACTGCTCAGGAAGGAGACGCGTTCTGTCTCCTAGAGATGAACGTACTTTGGTGCGAAAAGTGCAAATCAATCCCAGAACAACAGCAAAGGACCTTGTGAAGATGCTGGAGGAAACAGGTACACAAGTATCTATATCCCCAGTAAAACATGTTAAACACCAAAAGGTACATGTCAAACACCAAAAGAAAGATGCCCAAGATGCCTAGGGACTAAAGATGGCGGACTGAACGTACTTATGTAGAGCACCTCAAGATAAAAATGTAATATTCAATATCGGCAAGTTACACTAAATATTAGCACTACACAATCTGGTGTGGGAAAGCCTTCAATCTGGATAACAAAACAAATCTTAAGACTAGAGAAATGTATTGACAAATGTTACACCCAAACATGACGGAGAGTAAGACCGGGGAACCTATTTCAAAACGAAAACGTGACTCTTCTACAGACACAGACAATTTAATATTTTCACCACCGGGAATGGTAAAGGTCGAAACCGATCTGTTAAAATCAATAAATGACAAACTGGGTATACTTGAATTAGTCAGTAAGGATATAAAAGAGTTGAAGGCAAGCCTCAAGATGAGGGATGAAAAGGCTGCAACATTGGAGAAAGACACAAACAAGCTAAAAGGGACAGTCAATAAGATTGAAACTGAAGTGAATGAACTTAAAAAGGAGAACACCGTTCTGAGAGAAGCCTTACTTGACATACAGACTAGATCCATGAGAGAGAATCTGGTACTTACAGGTATCCAAGAGAAAGAAGGAGAAGTTCCTGAATCTGTAGTTAGAGAGATCCTCCTTACAGCGCTTCAGTTTCCACGCGAAGTTATCGACAAAATCCAACTCGAACGTGTACACCTCTTCGGACAGAGAGGGCAGAGGTATGAACGCCCAATCGTTGCCAAATTTGCTTCATTTAAAGATAAAATAATGGTTAAAAGCCTGGGTTAAAGACTTGCTGGCAACCAAATTAGCATGAATGACCAGTTCCCGAAGGAAATTGCAGAACGGCGTAAAGTTCTGTATCCAATTTTTAAGGAAAATAGATTAAAAGGGAAATGAGTAGCTCTCGTCGTCGATAAACTATATATTGATTTTTTATTTTTTATATTTTTTATTTCACCTTTATTTAACCAGGTAGGCTAGTTGAGAACAAGTTCTCATTTGCAACTGCGACCTGGCCAAGATAAAGCATAGCAGTGTGAACAGACAACACAGAGTTACACATGGAGTAAACAATAAACAAGTCAATAACATGGTAGAAAAAAAAAGAGAATCTATATACAATGTGTGCAAAAGGCATGAGGTAGGCAATAAATCGAATAATTACAATTTAGCAGATTAACACTGGAGTGATAAATCATCAGATGATCATGTGCAAGAAGAGATACTGGTGTGCAAAAGAGCAGAAAAGTAAATAAATAAAAGCAGTATGGGGGGTGAGGTAGGTAAATTGGGTGGGTAGTTTACAGATGGACTATGTACAGCTGCAGCGATCGGTTAGCTGCTCGGATAGCAGATTTTTAAAGTTGTTGAGGGAGATAAAAGTCTCCAACTTCAGAGATTTTTGCAATTCGTTCCAGTCGCAGGCAGCAGAGAACTGGAAGGAAAGGCGTCCAAATGAGGTTTTAGCTTTAGGGATGATCAGTGAGATACACCTGCTGGAGCGCGTGTTGCGGGTGGGTGTTAGCCATCGTGACCAGTGAACTGAGATAAGGCGGCACTTTACCTAGCATAGCCTTGTAGATGACCTGGAGCCAGTGGGTCTGACGACGAACATGTAGCGAGGGCCAGCCGACTAGGGCATACAGGTCGCAGTGGTGGGTCGTATAAGGTGCTTTAGTAACAAAACGAATGGCACTGTGATAAACTGCATCCAGTTTGCTGAGTAGAGTGTTGGAAGCTATTTTGTAGATGACATCGCCGAAGTCGAGGATCGGTAGGATAGTCAGTTTTACTAGGGTAAGTTTGGCGGCGTGAGTGAAGGAGGCTTTGTTGCGGAATAGAAAGCCGATTCTTGCTTTGATTTTGGATTGGAGATGTTTGATATGAGTCTGGAAGGAGAGTTTGCAGTCTAGCCAGACACCTAGGTACTTATAGATGTCCACATATTCTAGGTCGGAACCGTCCAGGGTGGTGATGCTAGTCGGGCGTGCGGGTGCAGGCAGCGAGCGGTTGAAAAGCATGCATTTGGTTTTACTAGCGTTTAAGAGCAGTTGGAGGCCACGGAAGGAGTGTTGTATGGCATTGAAGCTCGTTTGGAGGTTAGATAGTACAGTGTCCAAGGAAGGGCCGGAAGTATATAGAATGGTGTCGTCTGCGTAGAGGTGGATCAGGGAATCGCCCGCAGCAAGAGCAACATCATTGATGTATACATCATTGATAACCAGTTGTTCAGAGACACAAAGACTACTCCATGGCTATTTAAAAAATTACAAAGCTCTTATCGAAGAGGAAAATAATGAAACACAATTCTAGCCCAGTTATGGATAGTAATACAACAAAAAATATAAATTTTCTATATATCTTCAAATATAACTAATTGGAACACAAAAGCACTAATTCAACATGGTGAAGATAAAAACTCAGTAAACAGAAGGCACAGTATGTGTGGATGGATGGTGTGGTGTGTGTTTTTTGGGAATGTTTGGGAAAGTGTGGTGTTGAGTGAGAAAGGAAATAGTTGCATATCCCAGAACCAATGTATTGCTGTGAGCGGGGGTGTGAGAGAGCTTTCAATGTTATTCAGATGATGGATATACTTTTTATAATGAATTATGCATCTTATTTATTGTCCTATCATGGTGGAAAGCCGCTTTAAAATAAATTATACATTTAATTTCTTAATTTCTTATCATGCGGAACAATATTTTTTTTTATATACATCTAATTTATGTATATATAGGATATTTAGGGTATTTATGATCCTATATTGATGGAACTGTCCACAACCCTATACCCTAGACAGCCACTTGAATGACCCAGATACTAAGGAGACTTAGCCGGTGGGGATTCCGGTGGGGTTCCCCCACCCAGGCAGTGGCAGTGCTGGCAACACAAGCTGCAGTAACCCATGGGGAGGGGGTCACACTCGGACATTCAGAGAGGGGGTATATTATTGTGGCCCTGGTGGCACAAAATCAAAAGTCTGACTGCATGGAGATGCTTGGGAATATGGTCAATACGGGGGACCGTGTTGTGGGTGTTTCAGAGGAAAGGGGTACATTTGACCTCCATCATCTAGGATGTGACAATGGTTAATAAAATCTCCCCATTTCTGCCCATTTTTTTGCACAGCCCTGCAGGCCTTCTCATACAGCTGCAACTGTAAATGCATTTGTAAATCAAGACCTTTCTTGTGTTGGGCTCTGGGATGGTGCAACTGTTGAGAATGTGAGCCTATGGTTGTGTTGGTTGTGGTTGTGGAAAAAGGTTGCGTGCGTGTGTGTGGGTGTATGTGTGCATCCCACAACTGTTGCGAAGGAGTAAAAGATGTTAGGGGCAATATAGGATGATTCACAATAATTGTTTGCTAATATAATAATTGCTTGCAATAATGTAATTTTGGTAATGGCGAGACTGGTGAGAGGTAAAATCCTTTGCATAAATTGCCTACTACAAATATTAATAGCTAATTATGGAAAATAAGAAACAGGATTTTAAATATATATATATATATATTTGCTGATGGCTATATAATACAAATCGAGGTTAGGGCGATGTAAATGCATTTGGCTGTTGATCTACTTCTGTTCTGTAAATGGCACTGTGTGCTCTTTTCGAAGGATGGATCCCAGTCTCTTCAGGGCTATGGGATCTGGGGGGTTGAGGGTGGTCTGCCGGGCATTGGGATGACAACCCAACTTGGGATGAGGAGGGCTTTTAGCGGGTGGAATAGTGGGGACCAATTGGAGGTTTACTTAGTAGCAATGCAAATATCATGGTACAGCTACATAGACACTTAATCATCATGTTACTTTTTAATGGTACGTTTACAAACATATATTTTGATAAATAGAATTGAAAGTTTTGTCTCATTATGGTAAGTGGTGAAATAAGTATAGCCAGCTACAATTGTAATGGCCTAGCAGATAATAAGAAAAGGCGATCAGTATTTACCTGGCTTAAAGAGAAGGAATATAATATCTATTGTTTACAGGAAACTCATTCAACAATTTTAGATAAAGTTTTGTGGAAAAAGGACTGGGGGGGGCGAAATATATTTCTCCCATGGGCAATGAAATTCAAAAGGGGTGATGGTATTAATTAACAGTATTTTTGATCCAAATGTGCAAATTGTCCAAACAGATCATCAAGGTAGATTAATTATTTTAAATATGTTATTGGACAATAGACAGATATGGCTTATTAAGCTATGCGGTCCAAATAATGATGATCCAATCTTCTTTGAAAATATATATAAGAATTTATCAACTCCACAAGCAACACTAGACTCTATTATTATGGTGGGAGATTTTAATACAGTCTTAAATACTTCTATGGACCGGAAAGGAAATCACACTACAAACTATTACCCTCAAGCACTTAAGGAAATCATGAATGTCATGGATATATTGGAATTAGTGGATATATGGAGGCTTAAATACCCTGACCTAGTGAGATATACATGGTGGAGGCTTAATCAAGCTAGTCGTCTTGACTACTTTCTTATGTCATTCTCTCTGACACCAAAAGTTTTTAAAAAATTGATAGGGGACAGAATGCGGTCGGATCATCACATAATTGGCATATATATTACTCTTACAGAATGTCCACGTGGGCGAGGATATTGGACATTTTATCAAAGCCTAAATGTGCCTTTAGAGGCCATGCAATTCAGTACTCCTCTATAAAACAAAAGCAATTTAAATCAAAAGAGTCCATATTAACAAAGGAAATTGAAGGACTACAGTAGAGATAGATAGCAATTAAAAACGGTACCATAGAGGCACAGAATAAGTTAGAGGAAAAAGAAATGGAGGAACTTATTCAAGAAAGATCCAGTGTAATATATTAGAAAAATAAAGTGAACTGGATGGAATATAGGGAAAAATGCACCAAATTATTTTTCAATCTTCGATATAGAAATGCTACCAAAATGTTTTTATTGAAACTTGTTACAGATGGAGTCACACATGATTCACCGAATTATATTTTGAAAGAGGAAGTAAAGTACACTGCTCAAAATAATTAAGGGAACACTTAAACAACACAATGTAACTCCAAGTCAATCATACTTCTGTGAAATCAAACTGTCCACTTAGGAAGCAACACTGATTGACAATAAATGTCACATGCTGTTGTGCAAATGGAATAGACAAAAGGTGGAAATTATAGGCAATTAGCAAGACACCCCCAAAAAAGGAGTGATTCTGCAGGTGGTGACCACAGACAACTTCTCAGTTCCTATGCTTCCTGGCTGATGTTTTGGTCACTTTTGAATGCTGGCGGTGCTCTCACTCTAGTGGTAGCATGAGACGGAGTCTACAACCCACACAAGTGGCTCAGGTAGTGCAGTTCATCCAGGATGGCACATCCTTGAGCAGTGTACTTTAAGAATATGTTTTCGTTTCAGTCTCCTCCATCTCCACTAACCGAAGCTAATTGAATGTATTGTTTTCCAAATAATAATGTAAAATTAACATCTGTACAGAAAGACTCATGTGAAGGCCAAATTACAGAGGATGAACTTCTTGATGCAATTAAAGCCTTTAAGGATGGGAAAACTCCAGGGCTGGATGGCATACCAGTGGAAGTATACCATTTTTTTATATACTTAGAGAACCATTATTAGCATGTTTTAACCACTCCTATATAAATGGTAGATTATCAGACACGTAACAAGAAGGTCTGATATCATTATTACTGAAACAGGATCCAAGTGGTATATATAAAGATCCAGTCCATAAAAAAAATGGAGGCCTCTTACACTTCAGTGTTGTGATGCAAAAATCCTAACAAAATGCTTGGCGCTTAGAATTTTAAAAAGTATTGTCAGATATTATTCATCCTAATCAGACAGGTTTTTTACATGGACGATACATTGGAGATAATATAAGACAAGTACCGGAAACAATAGAACACTATGAAATATCGGGGACACCAGGCCTGGTTTTCATAGCTGATTTTGAAAAGGCTTTTGATAAAGTACGACATATCCAATTAAATGGTCTGACGGAGATGTGGACATACTCGGTATACAAATCCCAAAAGAAAGAAATGATCTCACTCCAATACATTTTTATAGAAAATTAGCAAAAATAGTTAAGATCTTGCTACCATAGAAAGGAAAATACCTGTCTATTTGTGTAAAAATCACCCTGATTAACTCTTTAGTCATATCACAGTTTACCTATTTGCTTATGGTTTTGCCTACACCTAGTAACCTGCTTTTTAAATTATGTGAACAACAAATATTCAATATTATTTGGAATGGCAAGCCAGACAACATTTAAAAGGGCCTATTTATATGACAAATATGAATTCAGAGGGCAGAAATGATTAAATATTAACTTCTTATGACTGCAGGCCCAGTATTGAGTAGCTTGGATGAAAAGGTGCCCAGCGGTGCCCAGAGTAAACTGCTTGCTCCTCAGTCCCAGTTACTAATATATGCATATTATTATTAGTATTGGATAGGAAACACTCTGAAGTTTCTAAAACTGTTTGAATGATGTCTGTGAGTATAACAGAACTCATATAGCAGGCAAAAACATGAGAAATTCAACCAGGAAGTGGGAAATCTGAGGTTTGTAGGTTTTCA
Organism: Salvelinus alpinus; assembly: GCF_045679555.1. Lineage (NCBI taxonomy): Eukaryota > Metazoa > Chordata > Actinopteri > Salmoniformes > Salmonidae > Salvelinus > Salvelinus alpinus. The sequence continues at coordinate 48,881,118 of NC_092100.1, forward strand.
ACTCATCGCCTATCGAATACACTGTGGGATATGGCTCAGTTTGCACTTCCTACGTCTTCCACTAGATGTCAACAGTCTAAATAACCTTGTCTGATGCTTCTAATGTGATGTGGGTCGAAGGAGAGGGGAATGAGTAATGTCTGCCATGAGCTGACCATGCTCTGACCCTGCGCGTTCACATGAGAGGGAGCTCTGTTCCATCGCACTTCTGAAGACAATGGAATTCTCCGGTTGGAATATTATTGAAGATTTATGTTAAAAACATCCTAAAGATTGATTCAATACATCGTTTGACATGTTTCTACTGACTGTTACGGAACTTTTTTACGTTTCGTCTGCTTTTAGTGAACGCGCTTTGTGACTTTGGATTTGTTTACCAAACACGCTAACAAAAGTAGCTATTTGGACATAAATGATGGACATTACCGAACAAAACGAACATTTCTTGTGGAAGTGGGAGTCCTGGGAGTGCATTCCGACGAAGATCAGCAAAGGTAAGTGAAGATTTATAATGCTATTTATGACTTTTGTTGACTCCACAATTTGGAGGGTCACTGTATGGCTTCCTTTTGTGGCTGAACGCTGTTCTCAGATTATTGAATATTTTGCTTTTGCCGTAAAGCTTTTTTGAAATTTGACACAGCGGTTGCATTAAGAACAAGTGTATCTTTAATTATATGTAAAACATGTATCTTTCATCAAAGTTTATGATGAGTATTTCTGTTATTTGATGTGGCTCTGCAATTTCTCCGGATATTTTGGAGGCATTTCTGAACATGGCGCCAATGTAAACTGAGGTTTTTGGATATAAATATGAACTTTATCGAACAAAACATATATGTATTGTGTAACATGAAGTCCTATGGGTGTCATCTGATGAAGATCATCAAAGGTTAGTGATTAATTTTATCTCTATTTCTGCTTTTTGTGACTCATGTCTTTGGCTGGAAAAATGGCTGTGTTTTTGTGTGATTTTGACCTAACATAATCGTTTGTGGTGCTTTCGCTGTAAAGCCTTTTTGAAATCGGACACTGTGGTGGGATTAACAAGAAGTGTGGTGTGAAATTATGTGAAATATTTGTATGCTTGAGGAATTTTAATTATGAGATTTCTGTTGTTTGAATTTGGCGCCCTGCACTTTCACTGGCTGTTGTCATATCGATCCCGTTAACGGGATTGCAGCCCTAAGAAGTTTTTAAAGCATTAGACCTCTCACTAAAGGCATCAGTCATACAAAAGTTATACTTAAATCCAAACTGGTTCTCTAGTAAATTGGTAGGAATGTCTCATCCTATGTTCAAGAAGGGCCTTTTTCCCTTTATTCAGATTACACCTGCTCACTTTCGGTTGTTTGAAAAGGAAATAATCTCCAAAATATTATTATTTTTTAAAGAAGCCTTAGAAAGTTGGTTTCAATTTCAGTTTAATCCATCTGAAAAGACAGAACTAATAATACAACAAATATTGTGGTTAATCTCAAATATACTAATTTATTTATTTTTTTAACCGTATTTTTTCGAAGAAATACATTTTTTTTAAGATATCATTTTAGTGAATGATATCATAAATAGGACTGGTGGAGTTATGTCACCCATGCAGCTAACACAGACATATGGAAATGTCTGCTCTACCCAAAATTACAACCAACTAATTGCAGCATTACCACAAAAATGGAAGAGGTAAGTAGAAGGGGAAAAAGTAAGGAACTTGTATGTCGGCCCTGCATTAAAGAACATAAATGGTTAAAGAAAAGTGTGATAAATAAAAACATATACCAATTTCATTTCAGGACCAAAAAACTAACAGCTGTGCCATATAAATTGCTAAATAGTTGGGAGGAGATTTTCGATTACCCATTCCATGGCACATGGTTTATGAATTGATACGCAAAACAACACCGGATTCAAAACTTCTAGTTTTTAATTTAAATTACTACACAAAATTCTTGCATCCAATAGAATGTTATATATATATATATATGGGGGATGCAATCTCCCCAGCTCTGTAAATTCTGCTGTGAGGAGGCAGTCATTAGATCATTTATTTTGGTATTGTCCACATGTAGCTCGTTTTTGGTCACAGGTCCAGGAATGGCTGAAGAGTTGCAACATTTGCCTAGAACTAACGCTGCAGATAGCAATACTGGGTGATTTGAAAAACCATAGTCAATCAATAATATAATAATTATTTTTGCAAAAAAATTTATTTTTAATTTACAATCTGTAGAAGCTATGAGAATAGAAAGGTTCAGTACTTTTGTGAAGCATCACAGCACAGTTGAAAAATATACAAATAGAAATCCAAAATGGATGGTGTTAGGAGATAGATGGGAGGGGTTGAATGGAGCTGAAGGGTGGGAGTAATAACAAGATTGTCACGACCTGACCATAGATTGCTTTGTATGTTTCTATGTTTTGTTTGGTCAGGGTGTGATGTGGGTGGGCATTCTATGTTGTATGTCTAGGTTGTCTGTTTGTATGCGTTTGGCCTAGTATGGTTCTCAATCAGAGGCAGGTGTCAGTCGTTTGTCTCTGATTGGGAGCCATATTTAGGTAGCCGGTTTGTCAATGTGTTTTGTGGGTGATTATTTTCTGTTCAGTGTTTTTTTGTATTTCACCGTTCAGGACTGTTTCGTTTCGTTCTCGTTATTTTGTTTTGTGTTCATGATAATAAATTATCAATATGGACACTTACCACGCTGCGCATTGGTCCTCCTCTTCTCATTCCAACGACGAGCGTTACAGAATCACCCACCACAACCGGACCAAGCAGCGTGGTACCCAGGAGCAGCGGGTTCAAGACTCCTGGACTTGGGAGGAGATCTTGGATGGCAAGGGACCCTGGGTACAGCCGGGAGAATATCGCCGCCCCAAGGCAGAGCTGGAGGCAGCGAAAGCCGAGAGGCAGCGTTATGAGGAGGCAGCACGACAGCGTGGCTGGAAGCCCGAGAGGCAGCCCCAAAAATGTATTGGGCGGGGGCACACGGGGAGTGTGGCTAAGTCAAGTAGGAGACCTGAGCCAACTTCCCGTGCTTACCGTGGAGAGAGGTGGTCCGGGCAGGCACTGTGTTATGCGGAGAAGCGCACGATGTCCCGGTGCGCTACATTGCCGCTCCTCGTATCGGCCGGGCTAGAGTGGGCATTGAGCCAGGTGCTATGAAGCCAGCTCAGCGCATCTGGTCTCCAGTGCGTCTCCTCGGCCCGGGGTATATGGCACCAGCCCTATGCACGGTGTCCAAGATTCGCCAGCACAGCCCAGTGCGGTCTGTTCCACCTCGCTTCACTGGCCGGGCTACAGGGAGTATCCAGCCAGGGAAGGTTGTGCAGGCTCGGTGCTCGAGACCTTCAGTGCGCCTCCACGGTCCGGTCTATCCGGTGCCTCCTCCACGTACCAGACCTCCGGTGGCAGCCCCACGCACCAGTCTGTCTCTCCGTGTCCTTCCTCCAGGTGCTCCCGCCTGTCCAGCGCCGCCTGAGCCGCCCTCCTGTCCAGCGCCGCCTGAGCCGCCCTCCTGTCCAGCGCCGCCTGAGCCGCCCTCCTGTCCAGCGCCGCCTGAGCCGCCCGTCTGTCCTGAGCCGCCTGAGCCGCCCGTCTGTCCAGCGCCGCCTGAGCCGCCCGTCTGTCCTGAGCCGCCTGAGCCGCCCGTCTGTCCTGAGCCGCCTGAGCCGCCCGTCTGTCCTGAGCCGCCTGAGCCGCCCGTCTGTCCTGAGCCGCCTGAGCCGCCCGTCTGTCCTGAGCCGCCTGAGCCGCCTGAGCTGCCCGTCTGTCCTGAGCTGCCCGTCTGTCCTGAGCTGCCCGTCTGTCCTGAGCTGCCCGTCTGTCCTGAGCCGCCCGTCTGTCCTGAGCCGCCTGAGCCGCCCGTCTGTCCTGAGCCGCCTGAGCCGCCCGTCTGTACTGAGCCGCCAGTCTGTGCTGAGCCGCCTGAGCCGCCCGTCTGTCCTGAGCCGCCCGTCTGTCCTGAGCTGCCCGTCAGTCAGGAGCCGCCTGAGCCGCCCGTCAGTCAGGAGCCGCCTGAGCCGCCCGTCAGTCAGGAGCCGCCTGAGCCGCCCGTCAGTCAGGAGCCGCCTGAGCCGCCCGTCAGTCAGGAGCCGCCTGAGCCGCCCGTCAGTCAGGAGCCGCCTGAGCCGTCAGGCAGGCAGGAGCCGCCTGAGCCGCCCGTCAGGCAGGAGCCGCCTGAGCCGCCCGTCAGTCAGGAGCCGCCTGAGCCGCCCGTCAGTCAGGAGCCGCCTGAGCCGCCCGTCAGTCAGGAGCCGCCTGAGCCGCCCGTCAGTCAGGAGCCGCCTGAGCCGCCCGTCAGTCAGGAGCCGCCTGAGCCGCCCGTCAGTCCGGAGCCGCCTGAGCCGCCCGTCAGTCCGGATCTGCCAGAGTCTCCCGCCAGTCCGGAGCGGCCCCTCAGTCCGGAGCTGCCCCTCAGTCCAGAGGCGCCCCTCACTCCAGTGGGGTCCTTTTATTAGTCCTGAGGAGGATAAACGAGGTGTGTTATCGATTACTACTTCCTTCGTATTATCGTATTAACCCCTCGTTTCATGTGTCTCTCCTCAGGCCGGTGGTAGCTGGTCCCCTGCAGGACGGTGAGGTTCCGGAGGTCCCTCCGCCCCCTCTGGACATCGAGGGGTCCCCGGCGTACACGATACGGGCCATTCTGGACTCGAGACGCCGGGTGAGGGACCTGCAGTACCTCGTGGACTGGGAGGGGTATGGGCCGGAGGAGAGGTGCTGGGTCCCGGTGGGGGACATATTGGATCCATCTATGCTAAGGGAATTCCATCGTCTCCATCCGGATCGCCCGGCGCCTCGCCCTCCGGGTCGTCCTCGAGGCCGGTGTCGGCGCGCTGTGGGAGCCACGCGTCAGGGGGGGGGGGGGTACTGTCACGAATATCACCGAAGGTGGCTCCCCTTCCCGTTCGGGTGGCGCTCGGCGGTCGTCGTCGCCGGTCTACTAGCTGCTACCGATCCTTTTTTCCCTTTTTGTTTTGTTGGGTCTAATTGGTTTCACCTGTTCCTTGTTTGGGGTTTTTGGGTTGGGTTATTTAAGTTCAGTTAGCCCGCTTGTGTTCGTGCGAGATTGTTTTGCTGTAGGTGGTATAGGAGTGTCTCTGTTTTTTTGTATTGTCCACTGTACAGTATATGTACCTGTGTAGTACATTATTTTTGGAGTGTTTACGCCTGTGTTCGGCGTCACCCTCGTTTTGCGCAGTATTGTACGGAATAAAGTTTTTTTTCCGAATCCTCTGCTCTCTGCACTTGACTCCACACCCATCACTCTACGCACCGTTACAAAGATAAAAAATCTAAAACATACGGGTTCTGTAAAATGTATATAGGTTCAGAAATTTTGTGAAATAGCACAGTTACAAATAGAAATCAAACTGGATGGACATCAGAAATAGAGGAAGATCTAAAAACAAACAAAATATAACTATTGTAAAATAGATTGTGTCTGTAAAATGTGTATAAGATGTATAAACTGAAGGTAGAAGCCTAAGTGTTATTGTTTATTAGTTTACTCTAATTGGGGGAAGTGTGGTAGGGTTTGCGGGGAATAAGAAAGGTGTATATTTTTTATGTATATCTATATAGGTATGCGTATGTGTATATGTATGTGTATGTATATGGATATATATATTTACCAAAAAAAGATATGGGGGATTGTCACGCCCTGACCTTAGAGATCCTTATTATTCTCTATTTTTGGTTAGGTCAGGGTGTGACTTGGGTGGGAAAGTCTATGTTTTCTATTTCTTTGTTTTTGGCCGAGTGTGGTTCCCAATCAGAGGCAGCTGTCTATCGTTGTCTCTGATTGGGGATCATATATAAGTTGTCATTTTCCTTTTGGGTTTTGTGGGATCTTGTTTTCTGTTTAGTGTCTGAACCGTGAAGCACGGGGGTGGCAGCATCATGTTGTGGGGGTGCTTTGCTGCAGGAGGGACTGGTGCACTTCACAAAATAGATGGCATCATGTGGCAGGAAAATTATGTGGATATATTGAAGCAACATCTCAAGACATCCGTCAGGAAGTTAAAGCTTGGTCGAAAATGGGTCTTCCAACTGGACAATGACCCCAAGCAAACTTCCAAAGTTGTGGCAAAATGGCTTGACAACAAAGTCAAGGTATTGGAGTGGCCATCACAAAGCCCTAACCTCAATCCTATAGAAAATGTGTGGGTAGAACTGAAAGGCATATGCGAGCAAGGAGGCCTACAAACTTGACTCAGTTACACCAGCTCTGTCAGGAGGAATGGGACAAAATTCACCCAAATTATTGTGGTAAGCTTGTGGAAGGCTACCCGAAACATTTGACCCAAGTCAAACAATTTAAAGGCAATGCTACCAAATACTAATTGATTGTATGTAAACTTCTGACCCACTGGGAATGTGATGAAAGAAATAAAAGCTGAAATAAATCATTCTCGCTACTATTATTCTGACATTTCACATTCTTAAAATAAAGTGCTGATCCTAACTGACCTAAGACAGGGAATTTTTACTAGGATTAAATGTCAGGAATTGTGAAACTGAGTTTAAATGTATTTGGCTAAGGTGTATGTAAACTTCTGACTTCAACTGTACCTTAATAGAAAATGACTCAAGTGAAATTCACTCAGTAAAATACTACTTGAGTAAAAGTCTAAAAGTATTTGGTTTTAACTATACTTAAGTATCAAAAGTAAAAGTAGAAATAATTTAAAGTGACTTCTATTAGGCAATCCAAACAGCACAATTTTCTTTTCTTTTTTAATATATATACGGATAGTCAAAGGCACACACCAACACTCAGACACAATTTACATATGAAGCATGTGTGTTTAGTGAGTCTGCCGCATCAGAGGCAGTAGGGATGACCAGGGATGTTCTCTTGAAAAGTGTGTGAATTTAACCATTTTCCAGTCCTGTTTAGCATTCCAAATGTAACAAGTACTTTTGGTTGTCAGGGAAAATGTATGGGTAAAAAGTACACTATTTTCTTTAGAAATGTAGTGAAGTAAAAGTTGTCAAAAATATAAATAGTAAAATGTTAAACGTTGGTGCACATCCGCTGGATAGGGAGCCATTTCTTATGTTCAACATAGGAGGGCAAAGCACAGGAAGTAGCTCTTTCAGTAGTTTTGTTCGAATAGGGTCCAGTATGCAGCTTGAAGGTTTAGAGACCATTACCATTTTCATGAATGTGTCAAGAGATACAGGATTAAACAACTTGAGTGTCTCCATTGATCCTAGGTCTTGGCAGTTCTGTGCAAACTCAGGACAACTGAGCTTTGGAGAAATACGCAGATTCAAAGAGGAGTCGCAATTTCCTTTCTAATGATCATGATCTTTTCATCGAAGAAGTTCATGAATGTATCACTGCTAAAGTGAAAGCTATCCTCTCTTGTTGATTGCTGCTTTTTAGTTAACCTTGCGACAGTATAAAATTACATTTTGGACTGTTCGTATTCTCCTCAGTTAGGTTGGAAAAATAGGATGATCAAGCAGCAGTGAGGGCTCTTCGATATTGCACTGTACGGTCTTTCCAAGCTAGACGGAAGACTTCCAGTTTGGTGGAGCTTGGGTATTTTTTGTATACCAGGGAGCAAATTTATTGTGACAAATATGTTTTGTTTTTACGAGTGCGACTGCACAAGGTTAAATTTAGATCCTCAGTTAGGTGGTTAACTGATTTTTGTACTCTGACGTCCTTGGGTAGGTGGAGGGAGTCTGGAAGGGCATCTAAGAATCTTTGGGTTGTCTTTGGATCTTTTGTTGGAGTCTGAGCAGATTATTTGTTGCGATTGCAAACATAATAAAATGGTGGTCCGATAGTCCAGGATTATGAGGAAAAACATTTAGATCCACAATATTTATTCGATGGGATAAAACTAGATCTGGGGTATGACTGTGGCAATGAGTAGGTCCAGAGACATGTTGGACAAAACCCACTGAGTTGATGATGGCTCTGAAAGCCTTTTGGACTGGGTCTGTGGACTTTTACAAAAATGGGAATATTATCAGTGAATATTATCAATATTACCTACAAGGTCCGATAGGAATTCAGGGAACTCAGTGAGGAATGTTGTATACGGCCCTGGAGGCCTTTAAACAGTAACTGTAAAAAGGGATTGAGTAGACTGCATAGATTTCTTAACTAGAATCTAACAAAAACGTAGTCATTTTTTTTTGTAAGTTGAAATTTGTCAAATCTGTCAAATGTTAGCAACACCTCTGCAATTGCGGGATGCGTGGGGGATATGGTCACTAGTGTAACCAGGAGGAGAGGCTTGAGCCATGTTTTAGTCAGACCAATCACATCAAGATTATGATCAGTGATTAGTTCATTGACTATGACTGCATTGGAAGTGAGGGATCTAACATTAAGTAGCCATATTTTGAGATGTGAGATATCACAATCTCTTTCAATAATGACAGGAATGGAGGAGGTTTTTATTCAAGTGAGATTGCTAAGGCGAACACCGCCATGTTTTGTTTTGCTCAACCTAGATCGAGTCACAGACACGGTCTCAATGGGGATAGCTGAGCTGACTACACTGACTGTGCTAGGGGCAGACTCCACTAAGCTGGCAGGCTGGCTAACAGGGTGCAGGCCAGGCAGCAGGCTATCTCATTGTGGTGCTAGAGGAGTTAGAGCCATGTCTATGTTCATAGATAAAATGAGAGCACCCCTCCAGCTAGGATGGAGTCCGTCACTCCTCAGCAGGCCAGGCTTGGTCCTGTTTGTGGGTGAGTCCCAGAAAGAGGGCCAATTATTTCCAAATTCTATCTTTTGGGAGGGGCAGAAAATGGTTTCATCCATCGATTGAGTTGTGAGACAATTACTCAATTTACACGCTGAAGCTATGTTGCGCTTGCTGACTTCTGACTGTTTCATCCTGGTGCCGACGTCGATAACAATATCTCTATACTCTCTACACTCGCTAGTTTTAGCCTTAGCCAGCACCATCTTCAGATTAGCCTTCACGTCGGTAGCCCTGCCCCCTGGTAAACAGTGTATGATCGCTGGATGATTATTTTTAAGTCTAATATTGCGTGTAATGGAAAGGGTTTTCAATTTGTCACAGCAAATGATGGGATGCTTCAGCGGCTTTGGCGACTCAGACCCCGTAACGGGTGGAGGAGAGACCTGAGAAGGCTCGGCCTCTGACTCTGCCTTAATAGGGGAGAACCGGTTGAAAATTTGTCGGCTGAATGAGCGACACCGGTTGAACATGCCGACAGCATTTCTTTCCGGAAGCCTTGAAAAAAAATGTCCGGCTGCGGGGACTGTGCAGGGGGATTTATACTATTATCTGTACTTACTGCTGGCACAGATGCTGTTGCATCCTTTCCTACACTTAAATTGCCCTTGCCTAATGATTGCATCTGAAGCTGTGCATTCAACACGGCTATCCTTACTGTAGTAACCTGGTATATTTGTTTACCAATAGATGGCAGTATTGGCTCAAGACAGGGGTTTGCTTTCTGCTAGCCGTAGCCATTTCCTATGTCTGCCTATATAACCGTGATTTAAGAAGGCTTCAGGTAGCTTAAGCCAGGTGCATGAAAGAATGTTATTCTAAGTTACAATTAAATAATAAACCGTACTTACGTGCCATAAGTCATCAATCTAAGAAGCCCCTAAGGATACTACATTCACCATAAGGCGATAGTTCTCCTGTATATTATGAGTACAGCGACTGCAATGTTAATGTTACTACTTTTTCGGCTGGTGGAGGTCCTGTAGAACCATGTCCAGATAAAGCGTCCGGGGTGAAAAAGTTGAATGAAAAAGTAGAGCGAGGTAAAAACAAAGACGTTTGTAAATTTATTATAAGTAAAAAATGAAAAGTTTGGCACATAGCCAAGTAGTGTCGTGGAAATATTCGGTCAATCATATTTCACAAATACCGGAGCATGTGCATTCAAATAGACGTGTATTACAATATAACAAAAGCCGAGCTGGTTCATGAAACAACTCCCTTTCCAATCTTGGCAGACTACTTTTACATTTTTCCTCCTTACTCATAGTAACTCCTCTTAATGCATCATCCCCTCTGACATTTAGCCATCGTTATCTTATTGCCTTGCACTAAGTTTAGTTTGGTTTCATATTAGGGCATGGATAGAGCCACAGCAATAGTCCAAAAATAGACATGTTCTCACCTTAAGCCAGGTTCATGTATGTAGGACCATAGTAACAGTCCTTGGCACTTTACAGAAATAACCATACATGTCATCCTGCTAACTCCTCTGAAAGGGACACCCATGTTCTGGAAAAGACCCAAGAGGTGTAACCACAGCAACAGTACATAGTTGGCCATAACACAGTTACAGGAATAACCAGCCGTGTCCACACCCCAGACAGGTGCATGTCTAATGACCCAGAGCACATATAGAGTGCACTAGTTTTGCTGACTATCCTGATATGTATAATGGCCACACATGTTCTGGAAAATTCACAATAGTAGCCACAAACAGCACAACAGCATGGAGACAAATCCGGAAGTTGAGGGTGGAGCAATAATTCATTATTATCGAGCAAAATGGGTAAATATATCCTGATATTACTTTTTGTCCATATCGCCCAGCTCTACTGATATGTCCAAAATATTATATCACAATATTTTTCTAATTTTGGATGGTATGGCAGTATTTGCCGGTATTATACGTTTCTAGTTCTAAATATGTTTTATGAGTAGTGCATGGATGGCAATACATTCTAAATGTTTTATACTTATTAACCAAACTAGGACAAAACTGACAGTAATGCAACGTGAGACCAGTTGTACTTAAGAGTATCTTAGCCGTTAAGCCTTACTTTCATATTTTACTTTGTTCTATTGTGCTTTTACCAATGGCAAAAGTACTTTATCTGAAACCGTCTAAGAGCAGCCCATAGGCAACAGCTTGCAGGAGGAGATGAGGAGGAGGGTTTCTACTGACACAGGCTGACTTTGCTGAAGGGCACAGTAGAACAGCAGAGCCATGGCCTTCTTTAGCGCTTGACATGTCGCCTCTCTCGCTCTCTCGCTTGGGGTAATTGAAGCTAGGGTGATGGAAAGGGTCCAGGAGTTGCTGCCATTGCATCATGCTGATGAGTCAGGGCAGTGGCAGAGTGGCCTTACAGGGCATATTGTATTAAAGCCTCCTTTCCTCTCCTCCTTCCAGCCCACTTCATCTCTGTGTTCTGGCCCTTTGGCACTGTTACCACTGCCGCACTCAAATGAACCAATGGCAGGGATGAACATCGGAATTGTGTGTGTGTGTGTGTGTGTGTGTGTGTGTGTGTGTGTGTGTGTGTGTGTGTGTGTGTGTGTGTGTGTGTGTGTGTGTGTGTGTGTGTGTGTGTGTGTGTGTGTGTGTGTGTGTGTGTGTGTGTGTGTGTGTGTGTGTGTGTGTGTGGCAGGGTCAGCATTCCTCCCCTCTAGGGTACATTTCCCAGCTGAGAGAGATGTACACATGACACAGTTAGAAAAAGCTGGTACAATCTGTTGCAAAAGAAATGAACTAAAGCAATCTAGTCCTTTCTCTTTCCTCTGAATGAATAAAGATTTTACTATGATAATATCACTCCCATCCATTACGATTCTGCTGCCATTTTGAACCAGTTCTTGTGAAAGATCTTATCTCAATAAGATAAAGCTGGCTAAATAAAGGTTAGATAAAATACAATCCTACCTGCTGACTTGTTTGTCACAGATGTGATGTGTGTAGGAGTTAATGCTGTGGTGCTCTAGTTAGGAGTGGAGAGGAGGAATGTTCTCCTACTTGGCTTAGGTGAGAGTATCATTACATCCCTGTGCCTAGCCTCATGCCCACCCTCTCTGTGCCCATGCTGGACCACACAGAATGAGCATCAATAAGTGATGGCCATTCTGGGCTCTGGTCCAGGCGTCCCTCTTATCAGTGGTGGGATGATGAGCAGACTGGGGCCAAATGTAATTGCTTCAACGAGAGGAGCTGAACACTGGCTTTCTCCTGGCTGACCTTTAAAATGAACACAGCATGTACACAGACTACAGACAACACAAGGTGGGAGGGAAAACACTGAATATGAGATTGTTGTTGTGTCTGCTACGGATTTGGTACCATGCTGAGTGTAGGCATTAGTATTTTCTGTAAAGCTTTTCCTGTTGATGACAAAAGTACAAGAGACATTGTACAGTACATTTTGTATGGTTTATGGGAAGGATTTTGATGTCTGTAAATCCAGATGCATTCACGCCACACACACACACACACACACACACAGTCAGTTATGCTTTGTTTTGTTTAGTTTCAGTTTAGTATAACGTCAATGGAAATTCCCAATCAAGAATGGAATCTCAACAGATAAAGGCAGCATTGGTCACAGGTATTCTCGGGGTAAACCATATGACTTGTTAAAATGAAACCAAAACCGAGATAGAGATCTAAATATTTGCGTTTTAAAATGTATTTGTTAATTAAGTCTAGCTTGTAATCCTGGATGTGTAGCTAACAGGTGTTTATTCATACAGTAGCTTTTAAATGTTTAAAGTTCAAATGAGCGCAATCTACTGTGTTAGAGAATAATAAAAAGCATATCAAATAATTGTGTCTTTCATCTCTCTGTGTTTCATACACTGAAGAAAAATATAAACACAACATGTAAAGTGTTGGTCCCATGTTTTATGAGCTGAATTAAAAGATCCCAGAAATGTTCCATACGCACAAAAAGCTTATTTCTATCAAATGTTGTGCAGAAATATGTTTACATCCCTGTTAGTGAGCATTTCTCCTTTGCCAATATAATCCATCCAGCTGACAGGTGTGGCATATCAAGAAGCTGATTAAACAGCATGATCATTACACAGGTGCACATTGTGCTGGAGACAATAAAAGGCCACTCTAAAATGTGTAGTTTTGGAACACAACACAATGCCACAAGTTTTGAGGGAGTGTGCAATTGGCATGCTGACTGCAGGAATTTCCACCAGAGCTGTTGCCAGAGATTTGAATGTGAATTCTTCTACCATAAGCCATCTCCAATGTCATTTTAGAAAATTTGGCAGTATGTTCAACTGGCCTCACAACCGAAGACCACGTGTAACTAGGGCTGTGGCGGTCATGACATTTTGTGAGCCGGTGATTGTCAAGCAATTACCTGCCGGTCTCAGGGTAATTGACCTTTAATTAACATAAACATGTTTAGCATCTCCTTGCTTTCAAACCTTTGGAACGTCTACATTTTAAAAATTCGAATAAATTCATTTAATATACTAGACCATCACAATATAGCCATTAGTTATTTTTGACAGGCGTAAAGAAACATGATATGAAGAAAATGTAGTCTATTTCAGGAAGAACAGAATAGCACACACTGAGTTGTCCTTATGTTAGGTCCTCATCTGGCTATTCCATATGGCTGTGGGCTACACTAGTTCATTTAGCAGGCAAGATTTGCTTAGAATACTGTGATGTTATTTTATAGTATGAAGAATACAATTGAACATACATGAATTAAATAGAAAGGATATTTTATCCAAATGATTTCAGAGGGAATGTGCACATGCATGTGTTTAGCGGTTAACAATGCTTAACTTAGAGTTATTTATGCAACTTTAATTTTGATACAAACGTTACGCTATATGTTTTGATTTCTAATACATTCTAAGGCTGCATGATGCGACTCTAATAATGATATTTTTTAAAGTTGCATAAAAGGCATGAGCTCTATTTCTTGCGCAGGCTGCACACACTTAATCAGTCTCTCATTCCAAATTTGACAAGCACCTGATAATATTCTCAACCGTCAGACTATTCTTAATTTAATCTGATCTTTACATATAGCCTACTAATATACAGTACCAGGCAAACGTCTGGATACACATACTCATTCAAGTTTTTTTTTCTTTTTACTATTTTCTACATTTACAATAATAGTGAAGACATCAAAACTATGAAACAACTCATATGGAATCATGTAGTAACCAAACAAGCTTAACCTGGAATGCTCTTTCAACAGTCTTGAAGGAGTTCCCACATATTCTGAGCACTTGTTTGTTGCTTTTCCTTCACGCTGCAGTCCAACTCATCCCAAACCATCTCAATTGGGTTGAGGTTGGGTGATTGTGGAGGCCAGCTCATCTGATGCAGCACTCCATCACTCTCCTTCCTGGTCGAATATCCCTTACTGTAACGGTTGTCGAAGTCGTTCTCCTCCTCAGACGAGGAGGAGCATGGATCGGACCAACACGCAGCGAGGTATGTAGACATAATGATATTTAATTATAATAACGAATACGAAAATACAAGACAAACTACAAAACAACAAACGACGTCAACAGACCTGAACATGCGAACTAACATAAACACGAAGAACGCACGAACAGACTAAACAAAACGAAACAGTACCGTGTGGTGCACAAACACAGACACAGCAACAATCACCCACAAACAAACAGTGTGAACAGCCTACCTAAATATGGTTCTCAATCAGAGGAAACGTAAAACACCTGTCCCTGATTGAGAACCATATCAGGCTAGTTAACATGAACCCAACACAGAAACACATAACATAGAATGCCCACCCAACTCACGTCCTGACCCACTAAAACAAACAATTAACACAATAACTAGGGTCAGAACGTGACACTTACACAGCCTGGGGCCTGTTGCACAAAACTAGGATAAGGGATTAAGCCAGGATATCTTGGTGATCCTGGCTCAATTGATCCGTAATCCGGTTGCACTAAAGATGGATAGGGGGCAGGAGGATATGTTATGGTATAAATTACCATGGAGATTTATTCTGTGGAGCTAGCCTGCTCCAGACCAGGCTAAATTCCAGGATCTATTTAATCTCATCCCTAATGTCAGTCAGCAGTCACCACAAATGGAAACCAATAGTTATTTCACTGCTCACTATACATTGTTATCACATATAACTAGACCCACTGTTATTATTTAAACGTTTGTGATCATTAATTTCAATGATTTTGGATAAAAAATGATTTTTAGATGATGTTGCTATCATTAGATAATTTACAGTTTCCCATAGACTATAAGGCTATATATAAAATGATAGAATATTAGGGCCACAGAGGGGAAAAAAACACAAGTCATAATATTGTAACCAGTTGTTTTAAAGGAGGACAGTTGTTAAAATGACAGATGTGGGGCATTTCGTGAAATTGTACTTCAGTATGGTTTCATAAACAAAGACATGCTGATGTGCCAGAATATTAAGTATCACATTGTCATAAGTATCAAAACTGTAAAAACAATATGTAGCTTTTCTGCAGAAAGAACCAGCCTCATAAATTTATGACTTTATCCTTTTTCTTCAGTGTGGCCCTAGTACTCTGTCATATAAACAAATACACATTCCATATGAATATAAAAACACAATGTGTAACATTATGTTCCTTTATTGAATAAGGACAAAACAAAGCAGGTAAACCATCAGCTCCTTTCGAAACTGAAGTCACAGTGACTCTACAAGATGGAAAGCACAGAATCCAAGCATATTATACAAAATGATACATACACATTCAAAGGTCTGTATATAACACACCCTGCATGTCTGCACACTAAAATAAATGCAGGACAAATCCATACACATCAACTGAACAGACAAATGAATGGATGCAGTAGCCTCCCTGCAGCCTTGTATTACACACAGTATACCGCACAAACATCATAAGAGGCCAAATTCGTCAAAAAACGAACCCAAAAAAAACCAAATTCCTCTGCCACCGCAGGACATATTTAACCAAAATTGAAAGCACACATACTAACTAAAATAATTCAACACATATTGGTCCCTCAGCAGCCGACCACTGTCGTCATCAGGGAAGATTGCCGGATTGTCCCAGTCCATGGCTGGTGGCACTCTGGGGGCCCTCTCCTTCCTCAGGCAGGCCACATTGTGGAGGACAGCACAAGCCACAGTAATATCACATGCCCTAACAGGGCTGACCCTTAATTTGTGAAGGCAGTGAAAGCGTGCCTTCAGGAGGCCAAAGGTCATTTCAACTCTGGCCCTGGTCCTGGCATGGGCATGGTTGTAGGCCTGCTGTGCTTCCTGGGGGTCTGTGAAAGGTGTCAGGAGAAAAGGCTGGCAGCCATACCCCCTGTCTCCCAGCAACACACCAGAGAATTCACCTGTCAACACAAAATCTCATCATTACTACCTCATAAACACAGTGATATTCTTGACACAGCCATGATGGTTATAAATAGGGGTTGTGTGGCTTACCTTGTGATAGGCACTGATAGATTTCAGAGGCCCGAAAGATTCTGGAGTCATGGACTGAGCCAGGCTATTTTGCCACAACATTGCTGATCACACAGTCAGCATTGCAGACCATCTGAAATCATAAGATGAGGAATATTACACCAATCAATGCACATCACTGGCAATGCAGAGTGTTCGTCAATGGACAATATCAAAAAGTTATGTTCACCTGAACATTAATGCTGTGAAAGGATTTCCTATTCACAAAATCGGCCTCATGGGCACCTGAGGGGGCTTTTATCCTTATGTGTGTACAGTCCACTGCACCAATGACATTGGGGAAACCTGTCACACAAAGTAATGAGTATCCTACTATGTGTTAACAGTTGTCCTGTAATTTGTAGATCCTCTTACCTGCAATCCTATAGATCTCCTCTGATGTCACAGAGTCTTCTGTGGCCAGGGAAGGAGATGAAGACATCTGCTAATGCTTTGATAGCCAGACACACACTCCTTATTGTGCGGCAAATTGTGGCCTTGTTCAGCTGTTCTGCATCCCCCACTGAGTACAGGAAGGCTCCACTAGCAAAAAAGCGCAAGGCCACACAAACCATTTGCTCCACACTCAGTGCATGGCTCCGTGCAGTGCGGTGCTTAATCCTGGGACCCAGTAGTCTGCATAGATACCTGATGCCATCTGCAGAAAACCTGTATCTTTCATATAGATGGTCATCAGGGAAGGCCAGTGGGTCCAACCGGTCCCTGAAGACCCTTTCTCGCCTGAAGGCTCTCCTCAGCACAAGTGCTTCTTCATCCACCACATCTCGCACGAATGGGCATGCCATTGTCAGAGCAGAAAGGAACACACAATTTTGGGCCTTCATATAGGCTAGTGGCCACACCTGGTGCTGGGGGGGTGGGCAAAAGAGGGCGATGCCTTATAACGATGACTTGGTTGTACTGATTGCTGGGAAAATAAAAAAAACCTTAGAAAGATGCCACCGTCCTGTGTGCTCACAATAAGAGCTCATATGTCAGGGCTCACTTGACTTTACGAGAATATACCTAATTTTTATTTTGAGCTGTGTCATCTTCTTGGAGCTGGGGGAGGAAAGAAAAATAATGATTAATACATTTGTGTTACAGTTAGCATACAGTGTACATTGAAGGCATATCTCACCTCCCTCTCAAGTTTTTTTATTTCAAGGTCCAGTTTCCTAATTGTCCTCTTTTTTATTTCGGACTCCAGTGCAAGATTTTCCATCTTTTTCTTCTTGTACTGAATGTCTATGTCTGCCAGTTCTATTTGGCGCCGGAGGTGGTTGCCATACAACTTTCTGATAGCTTGTGAGCTCTGTGAACACAATACAATTAGCGCAGCTGGAATTTGGCAGGATGTGGTGTCCTTTTATTAATACGCACTATGTTGCCAGGCTGGTTTTCCCACTGTATAGCATCTGGGTCCTGTAAAAGAAATTAGATTTTTTGATTTTGATGAGGACTCCTCACCATTGTAGAGTAAATAGTACTTTCACAGTCTTAACATGATACCTCATGCCTTCTGGAATCCAGAGAGATGGTCTCCTCCTCATCATCGTCTCCATCATGTGCTGTTGCTGCTGCACTGGGGCCTTCACCCTATCACATTTAATCGGATTCATATTGAAGCTAGTAGACAAGACATGCCAGGCCTACAGTATGCCTTTGATGGAGTACTCACTGGATCAGCATCGTCTGGTGCTTGTGCTGGTGGCTCTAACAGGAACACAGTGCTGCCAGACACTGCAAGGCAATAGGTAAACCAAAGTCAGACAGTCCAAATTGATTCAATATGAATGTGGTTGTATCCCATGTAGAGATGGAAGGACATACCTTGAATGAAGCGGGTGGCATCTTGGGAGGAACCTATGCTCGTCTCTTTCCCCCCAGGGATCCCCTCTAAGACGGGCCTGCCTTTATTTAGCTCCAAGGCCATGTCCTCTGCTGGGGTAAGGTCAGCCTTTGGTGACCCACCACCCGTGCCTTGTCTGTGGGTATTCTTTTTCACTGCTAAAACAGTACAGACAATGTGTGAGCAGGCACCTTCTGGGTACAATATATGCTTGTGCTTTGTTAAATATTAGTCAGGGACCATACCATTCTGCAGAATGTTCTTGTATTTGATTTTGACCTGCTGCCATGTCCGTTTTGGCCCGTTCATGTTTAATCTACACACACACACACACACACACACACATTTAATGGAGTCACACTGCAAAAAATTACTTGGTATTTTTGTCTTGTTTTCAGTAAAAATATAAAAAAATGTATCATAGCTTTATACAGTGTGATGGAGTTACTTTACACAATTTCACTCATATCTGCAGTGCATTTCAATTAAAAATTTAACCGTTTCATAATTACAGTACAACTGCATTTTTGGAGATGTGAATTAAATATTTGAATTGTAATTGTAATGTTTCAGCGGAGCGGTGAGTGTGTAATTGTGCACTACTTACGCATTCAGGCGGTCTGCAATACTTTGCCACGCTTTTTCTCTTTGCTTTATCACTGTGGCGGTGTTGCCTTTCTTCTTAATTATATATTTTACCTCCTCGTATGCCTCCATGAGGATGTGTGCTTCCGACGGGGAAAAGTACGCGGCTCTAGTTGCCATGGTAAATCAGTTAATCTGTGATCTGTGGCGGGGTCTATTTGAGTGAGCCGTGAGCGCGCACCTATCCAGGATTGGTTTCACCTGGCTTAATGAATCCGTGTCTGCTCATCCTGGCTTGGTCTTTGTGCAACCAATTAAGCCTGGACGCACATGTTTTGGCTTCATTGAGCTCAGCTGAGTCATTTATCCCGGATGTCTTAATTCTACTTTTGTGCAACAGGCCCCTGGAGGTGTGTTGAGTCATTGTCCTGTTGAAAAACAAATGATAGTCCCACTAAGTGTAAACCAGATTTGATGGCGTATTGCTGCAGAATGCTGTGGTAGCCATGCTGTGCCTTGAATTCTAAATAAATCACTGACAGTGTCAGCCGCAAACCACCCCAACACCATCACACCTCCTCCTCCATGCTTCATGGTGGGAACCACACATGCGGAGCTCATCTGTTCACCTACTCTGTGTCTCACAAGACATGGCGGTTGGAACCAAAAATCTCAAATTGGGACTAAGGTCAGCTTTCCATTGGTCTAATGTCCATTGCTCGTGTTGCTTGGCCCAAGCAAGTCTCTTCTTATTATTGGTGTCCTTTACTAGTGGTTTCTTTGCAGAAATTCTACCATGAATGCCTGATTCATGCAGTCTCCTCTGAACAGTTGATGTTGAGAAGTGTCTGTTACTTGAACTCTTTGAAGCATTTATTTGGGCTGCAATTTCTGAGGCTGGTAACTCTAATGAAGTCTAACTCTGGGTCTTCCTTTCCTGTGGCGGTCCTCATGAGAGCCAGTTTCATCATAGCGTTTGATGGTTTTTGCGAATGCACTTGAAGAAACTTTCAAAGTTCTTCAAATTTTCAGAATTGACTGACCTTCATGTCTTAATGTAATGATGGACTGTCATTTCTCTTTGCTTATTTGAGCTGTTCTTGCCATAATATGGACTTGGTATTTTACCAAATAGGGCTATCTTCTGTATACCACCCATACCTTGTCACAACACAACTGATTGGCTCAAATGCATTAACCTCTCTGGGATATTCGTGACGCTAGCGTCCCACCTCAACAGCAGCCAGTGAAATTGCAGGGCTCCAAATTCAAAACAACAGAAATCCCATAATTAAAATTCCTCAAACATAAAAGTATTTTACACCATTTTAAAGATAAACTTGTTGTAAATCCAGCCACAGTGTCCAATTTCAAAAAGGCTTTACGACGAAAGCACACCAAACGATTATGTTAGGTCAGCATCTAGTCACAGAAAAACACAGCCATTTTTCCAGCCAAAGAGAGGAGTCACAAAAAGCAGAGATAGAGATAAAATGAATCACTAACCTTTGATGATCTTCATCAGATGACACTCATAGGACTTCATGTTACACAATACATGTATGTTTTGTTCGATAAAGTTCATATTTATATCCAAAAATCTGAGTTTACATTGGCGCGTTATGTTCAGTAATGTTTTGCCTCCAAAACCTCCAGTGATTTTGCAGAGAGCCACATCAATTTAGAAATACTCATAATAAACATTGCCAAAAGATACAATTGTTATGCATGGAATTATAGATAAACTTCTCCTTAATATAACCGCTGTGTCAGATTTAAAAAAATAAATATCGGAAAAAGCACACCATGCAATAATCTGAGTACGGCGCTCAGACACAAAAACAAGCCATACAGATACCCGCCATGTTGTGGAGTCAACAGAAGTCAGAAATAGCATTATAAATATTCACTTACCTTTGATGATCTTCATCAGAATGCACTGTTCCACAATAAATGTTAGTTTTGTTCGATAAAGTCCATAATTTATGTCCAAATACCTCCTTTTTGTTCGCGGGTTTAGTACACAAATCCAAACTCAGGAGGCGCGGGCAAGTCCAGGCGAAAGTTCAGACGAACTTACAGTTCGTAGAAACATGTCAAACGAAGTATGGAATCAATCTTTAGGATGTTCTTATCATAAATCTTCAATAATGTCTCAACCGGACAATTCCTTTGTCTGTAGAAATGCAATGGAACGCAGCTAACTCTCACTGAGCCTGAGACTGAGCTTGTGGCACTCTGCCAGACGCCTGAATCAATCAGCTCTTATTCCCCCCTCCTTCACATTAGAAGCCTCAAACAAGGTTCTAAAGACTGTTGACATCTAGTGGAAGCCTTAGGAAGTGCAATATGACCCTATAGACACTGTATATTGGATAGGCAAACCTACAAACCTCAGATTTCCCACTTCCTGGTTGGATTTTTTTCTCAGGTTTTTGCCTTCCATATGAGTTATGTTATACTCACAGACATCATTCAAATAGTTTTAGAAACTTCAGAGTGCTTTCTATCCAAATCTACTAATTATATGCATATTCTAGCTTTTAGGACTGAGTAGCAGGCAGTTTACTGTGGGCACCTTTTTATCCAAGCTACTCAATACCAAAGAAGTTAAGAAGGAAAGAAATTCCACAAATTAACTTTTAACAAGGCACACCGGTTAATTGAAATGCAGTCCAGGTGACTACCTCATGAAGCTGGTTGAGATAATATCAAGAGTGTGCAAAGCTATCATCAAGGGTGGCTACTTTGAAGAATCTCAAATATAAAATATATTTTGATTTGTTTAACACTTTTTTGGTTACTACATGATTCCATATGTGTCATTTCATAGTTTTGATGTCTTCAGTATTATCCTACAATGTAGAAATTAGTAACAATAAAGAAAAACCCTGGAATGAGTAGGTGTGTCCAAACTCTTGACTGGTACTGTGTGGAATTACAGTTTTTTTATTAGAATGGCCCACAAAAACAAAACGTCATTTGTAGCCTGCACTGGAATAGCAAATGGAGATTATGTGCAGTTACGTCTTTAATATGCAGGCATAGGCGGCTCGTCTATAAGGCTAGGGAAAGCTTTTCCTAAAGTCATTTGAATTACATTACCAAAATGATATTGCCTAATTATCCTACTCCTGTCTGTCATTCAAAATAGGTTACTAAAGAAGATTTGGCCACAGAGGATATTTAGCTTCTTTAAAAAAAAAGGTTGTGAATTTCTTTTCATCGCATTTCCTGTAGTCGGAAGGAAAGGCAGCGTGTGCAATTTGGGCAGATTATTGTTGAGTTGCGGCTGTCTGTAAAAAGTAGGCCAAGCCAGGCATATCATTATTTCAACATACAATTGCGGGAAAACATAGTTTGGGAAGCTAATAGTTATTGCTGTGAAGAGAAGACAAGAAAAGGACTAATCTATCTTTTATTTATCAAAATTCTCAACTTAATTGAGAGAACAACAGTATAGCCTATCCTATTGGCACCAGCGGAGAGCATCAGCAATATCCTCAGTGAGTAGATAGTCACTATTTATCATTGTTGACACAGTGCTACTTAAAACTTCTTGGAACTATAGGGGGTGCTGTTCCGCATTAGCATATTTGGGTCTCCAAATTAAACTGCCTCGTGCTAAATTCTTGATCGTACAATATGCATATTATTGTTATTATTGGATAGAAAACACCTTCTAGTTTCTATAGAAGTTGGAATTTTGTCTCTGAGTGGTACAGAACAATTTCTACAGCACTTTTCATGACAGGGTTCAGATTTCAGAAATTTTTACCCCTGATCTGGAGTCTGTTTTTAAGGCGACAGTGAATGCTATGAAGAAACCGACACTGCCTACGTCTTCCTCTGGGTGTCTGTACGTCATCACGTTTTGAATGAAGTCTATTGCACAATCCCAGCCATTATAAATCCACAAAATGTATAGGGACCGCCCTTTCTCGTCGTGCGCCTGAAGCGTGAAGGCCATCGGACTTGCCTCGTTCCAAATCGTTGTCTAACCAGCAATATTTCTCCGGTCATGTTTTCAGTCGTTATAGTTGTTAAAAACATCATAATGTAGTTAATTTGAACCGTTTTATAGCAATTTATATCCGTTTAGTGCGATTTTGAGGAATTTATTTGTTGTGCACTCTGAAACTTTGGACACGTTTTGGGGTGTCGGTCGTTGGTGGTGGACATTTCGAAGGACAGAGGACATCTATCGACCAAAAGACGTTTATAACATAGAAAGGATACATTGCCCAAGAATCTGATGGAAGAACAGCTCAAAGTAAGCAATATTTAATATGATAAATCGTGTTTCTGTCGAAATATTTTAAACGCATATTTCGCCATTTTGTTTGGTATAGCTTCACTTGGCGAACCCTGTATTGAAAAGTAAGGATAATTTTAAAAATGTAAATCAGCGGTTGCATTAAGAACTAATTTGTCTTTCGATTCCTGTCAACCCTGTATTTTTTAGTCAAGTATATGATTAGCTTTCAATTAAACTAGATCACTCTGATAGATGACGTCAGACATATTGAGGCTTGATTTCCTAGTATTTTTATTGTGTAACCACGGTTTTGTATGGCTAAATATGCACCTTTTCGAACAAACTGTATATGTATATTGTAAAATGATGTTACAGGAGTGTCATCGGAAGAATTCTGAGAAGGTTAGTGAAAAAATTAATATATTTTGGCGGTGATTACGTTATAGCGCTCTTTGGCTGGAATCGATGCTCTGGTAACGTTTGCACATGTGGTATGCTAACTTATCGATTTATTGTGTTTTCGCTGAAAAACGCTTAGAAAATCTGAAATATGGTCTGAAATCACAAGAACTGGGTCTTTCCATTGCTATGCTTTGTCTATTTTTATGAAATGTTTTATGATGAGTAAATTGGTCATACACGTTGCTCTATCTAGTAATTCTAGTCGATTTGTGATGGTCGGTGCAATTGTAAACTGTGATTTCTACCTGAAATATGCACTTTTTTCTAACAAAAACTATCCTATACCATGAATATGTTATCAGACTGTCATCTGAAGAGGTTTTTTCTTGGTTAGTGGCTATCAATATCTTAGTTGAGCCGAATTGGTGATAGCACCTGAAGGAGTAAGAAACTGATGGAGTTAGAATAGTGGTGTATTTTGCTAACGTGTTTAGCTAATAGATTTACATATTTTGTCTTCCCTGTAAAACATTTTAAAAATCTGAAATGGTGGCTTTATTCACAAGATCTGTATCTTTCATCTGGTGTCTTGGACTTGTGATTTAATGATATTTAGATGCTACTATCTACTTGTGAAGCTATGCTAGCTATGCTAATCAGTGTGTGGGGGGGTGGGGGGTGCTCCCGGACCCGGGGTAGAGGCTCGTTAGAGGTTAAAAGTTAGTTTTTGGACAATAATTTCCTCCTTCCGTTTAGATGGACGTCATATTCTATTTGTGTCTCCCCTTCTTGTAGGCCTATTATATGGACGTCATATTCTATGTGTGTCTCCCCTTCTTGTAGGCCTATTATATGGACGTCATATTCTATTTGTGTCTCCCCTTCTTGTAGGCCTATTATATGGACGTCATATTCTATTTGTGTCTCCCCTTCTTGTAGGCCTATTATATGGACGTCATATTCTATTTGTGTCTCCCCTTCTTGTAGGCCTATTATATGGACGTCATTTGTATTGATATGTTTGTCACTGTCAGCAGAGTAGACTACCTTTTGTCCTAATAAAAAGGAGTCTGCTAATGTCTCCAGTCATATATAAAGTGTAGTAGAATCACATGAAATGTGTTTACAACAGGCCACATTTTCCCATGCAAAGAAAGAAGAAACGTATCTGTTATAGACTAGGCCTACTCTATGCTGTACATGCTCAGTCATGCGTTGTATTTTCTTGCAAACATTGAGTTATATTATTATCCTAAATTATGACTATCCAATCTACCCATCATATTAGGAATAGTAGGCTATCTTACATAAGTCTGCAAAAGGGATGATGCATACAGTGCTTTATTATAAAGTTGCTTCCCCAAAGATTGAAACTCACGAGCCGCCTATGTATGCCAGTTGTAGAGCATAGTAATGTTTAATTTTAAGAATTGAGCAATAAATATGGCATCACCAGAAATCTGTGATCCTCTTTTAAATAGTGGCCAGTCAAAACTCTGGGTTTATAAGAACACATGTTTCACTAGGCTCTGAAGGCTATGAGAAAGATGAACAGAGCAAAGTACAAAGAAATCCTTGGTGAAAACCTGCTCCAGAGCACTCAGGACCTCAGACTGGGGCGAAGATTCACCTTCCAACAGGAAGCCAGAGCCCAGACTTGAACCCGATCGAACTTCTCTGGAGAGACCTGAAAATAGCTGTCCAGGGATGCTCCCCATCCAACCTGACAGAGCTTAAGAGGATCTGCAGAGAAGAATGGGAGAAACTCCGCAAATACAGGTGTGCCAAGCTTGCAGCGTCATACCTAAGAAGACGCGATTCTATAATCGCTGCCAAAGGTGCTACTACAAAGTACTGAGTAAAGGGTCTGAATACTTATGTAAATATGATTTTTGTAAATTAGCAAACATTTCTGAAAAACTGTTTTTGCTTTGTCATTATGTGGTATTGTGTGTAGATTGATGAGGGGGAAACAACTATTTAATCCATTTTAGAATAAGGCTGTAACGTAACAAAATGTGGAAAAATTCAAGGGGCCTGAATACTTTATGAATGCACTGTAACTGTTTGTTACATGCAATATGCTTTGTGGAATCCAACGGACAGATGTAGGCGCTCCGGTTTTGTGATGAAACAAATGTGTGGTTGAATTTATTCTGCTGTGTGTTTTTGTCTCGGTCTTAGGCCTATATATAACGGGGGCAAGGCAAATTAACTAACAGGTTTTAGAGTAAACAATGCAATTATCACAACACATAGATTGTAATATGGCTTTTTTTCTGGTTTGCCCAAGGATTTTACCCACCGCTACTGGTAGACAAACCTATTAATAGATGTATAGATGTACAGGTAACTACTGTACCAAAATAATGGAAACACTTGAGTAAATGAGGGATACAAAGTATATTGAAAGGAGGTGTGTCTCCACAGGTATGGTTCCAGAGTTAATTAAGCAGTTAACATCTTCGGTTGGGCGGTATCCAGATTTCCATACCGTGCTTGTGCCATCCCGGGATATACGGTATTATTGGTAGTGCATACAAGGGGTACTCCTCTCCACCTCTTTAAGGAATACCTAGGATAGGATAAAGTAATCCTTCTCACCCCCCCCCCCTTAAAAGATTTAGATGCACTATTGTAAAGTGGCTGTTCCACTGGATGTCATAAGGTGAATGCACCAATTTGTAAGTCGCTCTGGATAAGAGCGTCTGCTAAATGACTTAAATGTACTATTTAAAAATATAAAAAAATCTGAACAAAATGCTAACAAGTACTAAGGAATCCTCATAGAGAATGCTTACTAAATGCTAATGAGCACATTGCAAACATTATATACAGTTTCTGACCTAAACTATACAAGTAACAAAACAATTCTACCCACAGTTTGCTGCACGCACAAAACGAATATTTGCCAACAAGGCTCTTGATCTAAGAGGGGATTCTCTGCTGTTACCAAGCGAATGCTTGATTTTGGAAGAAGCTAGCCATTTAGCTAGATAGCTAACTAGCTACTAAATTAGCAAACTAAATGCACAACTGCAAAGCATTTAGCACATTTTAGACAGTTAACTTAATAGTTATAGCTAGCTGGCAAACATTTAGTTGTGAATTCCATACTGTAATTAGGTCACCTGGCGCATGCTGCACGACAGTGAGTGACTCACAAGTCTCCGGTCTCTCGTCATTGTGTGCTTGTAAACAAACACCACATGACACTTGACTGGGGACTACTGTAA
Organism: Salvelinus alpinus; assembly: GCF_045679555.1. Classification (NCBI taxonomy): domain Eukaryota; kingdom Metazoa; phylum Chordata; class Actinopteri; order Salmoniformes; family Salmonidae; genus Salvelinus; species Salvelinus alpinus. The sequence continues at coordinate 48,907,662 of NC_092100.1, forward strand.
TCTACATAACAATGTGTCAGGTGAAATGAAGAACGCAATGTTCTAATGTGTTGCACAAGATGACCTCAGGAATTTACTTACATAATAACTACAAATATTCAAATAAATTTTTCACCGGTATTGACGGTATTGGAAAAACATCCCGTGGCTTTTTCCAAATACCCCGGTATATGGTATATACGGTACACGCCCAAGCCTATTAACATCTCATCATGCTAAGGGTCATGTATAAAAATGCCCAGTTGCCCAATATTTTGGCTACCATGGCTAGAAGAAGAGATCTCAGTGACTTTGAAAGAGGGGTCTCAAAGGAGCATAGGGGGTTTAACCCTTTGTCGCGTACGATCTCATATGTGTGATCATTATTGAGTTTTCTCTGCAGCGTACAAATATGGGATTCGAACAGTACCAACAGAATGTACGATGCAACAAACGCATCTGAACAGCATTCTTGTCTGAAAAGAATCTAAATAATGTTTTGTACTGATGGGAAATATATGTCTTCACAACTTTATTCCTCAATTTCACCTTTTATTGTGAAAGTTAAATGCGAACTTCATCATCCAAGCATCACACGGAACACATCCACAGCCATACTCATTCCATCAACCAGTGTTACGTTCCCCAGTTTCTGTGTTGTTGTGGGTTTGTATGTGTGTGTGTATTTCAGGAAATGGCTTCCTGATAAGAAAATTTTGTTCTCCAGGTACATAACCCAATTTAATTATATTACTCAGTCTGCAAACCAGAATTTGTAAGATCCTGGTCGAATGAAACGGACGGAGGCCCAGCTACAATAGATAGTCAAAAAGGTTTATTCAGAGAACGTTCTAAAGTCAGGAATACAAAACTTCTCACACCCACACATTCACACAACCATACCCACACATACAAACAGACGCACGCACACACACACACACACACACACATGCATACAAACAGACGCACACACATGCATACAAACAGACGCACACACATGTCCTGCTACCCAGCCGCCAGAGATTAGTGACCTTGTCCTTGAGACACACACCCTGTTCTTTTCCCAAATCTTTAGTCAGGTCGGCACCAAGCTCAGACAGTCTGTGTTTATAATACCATAAAGAGATATTGTCTTTACCCTAATTCTGACTAGACTACACATTTATTGATTATGATGTTATACATTCTAATCACTTCCATACAATTATATTTTTCAGGGCGGAATATTCTAATTATTCAATTAACCGTAAATTCTCACCTAACACTTCCTGGAGTCCTAAAGCAGCTGATTGGTCGGCCCCATCGCTGATTGGAGCTCTGACCCCTCCCTCTCGTCAGGGGAAACAGCTGTCTCGTCAATTACCAACTTTTCCAGCTTGATAAAAGCCAGTGTTCCTCCCTCAAGGAGGAGAGCGTCTTTTTATGTCTTGTGTTGATTGTTGTCGCGGTCAGTAAAAGTTTTGTGGATATTATTTTGTAGCCGCTCCTTCAGAGGTATGTTTATGCCAATAGGACTTAGTGATTTTGGTTATTGAAATTGTTCCCCTCAAATTATTCTGTTTCATTTGTTCCCAGGGGGGGGAAGGGGAACGCACCTTGGGAGTGTTTAGGCAAGAGGTCTGCGGGCATACATAACCTGTAGTATTTAGTCTGTCTATGCACACTAGGTAAGACCTGGGCGGACCACCCCCTGTATTTTGGTTAGCGCGCCAGGTGGTGCTAAAGGTTAGGTTAGAAGTGGGAAGGTAGGAGAGGGGATTCCTTAACTTTTACTTTCTTTACTTTGGGCCCGTCCAGGCCCTTTTCCCCGCATTACCGTGTTAAGGAATAATACATTCCCTGTAAACGGTATTTTTCTCTGCCTCTGCCTTTCCCCGCACCTACGATCCACGGGGAGTTGAGATGTAGCGTTGCGTTCCCTCCTCCATGAGGTGTACGTAACACCAGCCTAAATAACAGGTTGTGCTGACAACAACCTCTCCCTCAATGTGATCAAGACAAAGGAGATGATTGTGGACCACAGTAAAAAGAGGACCGAGCACGCCCCCATTCTCATCGACGGGGCTATAGTGGAGCAGGTCGAGAGCTTCAAGTTCCTTGGCGTCCACATCACCAACAAACTAACATGGTCCAAGCACACCAAGACAGTCGTGAATAGGGCACAACAAAACCTATTCTCCAGCTGCACCATCGAGAACATCCTGACGGGTTGCATCATTGCCTGGTATGTCAACTGCTCGGCCTCCGACCGCAAGGCACTACAGAGGGTAGTGGGTACGGCCCAGTACTTCACTGGCGCCAAGCTTCCTGCCATCCAGGACCTTTATACCAGGTGGTGTCAGAGGAAGGCCCTAAAAATTGTCAAAGACCCCAGCCACCCTAGTCATAGACTATTCTGTCTGCTACCGCACAGCAAGCTGTACTGGAGCACCAAGTCTAGGTCCAAGAGGCTTCTAAAGAACTTCTACCCCCAAGACTCCTGAACATCTAATCAAATGGCTACCCAGACTATTTGCATTGCCCCCCCCCCCCCCCCCCCCATTTTACGCTGCTGCTACTCTGTTATTATTTATGCACTTCAATAACTCTACCTACATGTACATATTACCTCGACAAACCGATGCCCCCACACATTGACTCTGTTTCGGTACCTCCTGTATATAGCCTCGCTATTGTTATATTTTTTTAGGTACTGCATTGTTGGTTAAGGGCTTGTAAGTAAGCATTTCACTGTAAGGTCTACATTGCCCCCCCCCCCCCCCCCCCCTTCTTTTATGCTGCTGTTGTATTCGGCGCATGTGACAATTTACATTTGATTTGATTTATAGATAATTAGCAGGCAGCATGCCTTGGTTTGAGGGCAGCGCGGGTTCACTGTCCTGTTGCATAACAATCACATTTTGGAACAGTGAGTGCATTCTGACATCATGCATAAAAAAACTCACGCTGGGGCGACCATTAGAGGTATTAGGAACTCACACGTGAAAGGGTGTGTGTGTGTGTCTCAGGCACCAGATCTCAAGCCAATTGACACTTATGGGAGATTCTGGAAGAATTGTGTCGCATCCCTCCATAGAGTTCCAGACACTTGTAGAATGTACGCCCAGGTGCATTGAAACTGTTCTGCTGCTGAAGGGGGAACACTGCACATCCAATAACATTCAAACACCCATAATATTCTGACAATAAAGACAGTAACAGTACACACAACAGAGCAGTGATGTATGCTAAATTGAATACCACTCCACTTAATAATCTGCCACTCCGAGGTAATACCTGCTCACAAACTTACACACACAATCCTCAAGATACCATTCATATCAGACACTCGGGAAGTCATGAATCAGTTACAGCTTTCAGTGTGCCTGGCAAATGACACAAAGGGGTTTAAGTGTTGCAGCAGTAACATGCCTCTGCTCTCAGCCCTGTAATAAACATCCTCGCTGATTGGAGATGGAGATTTTGGTCAATTTTACACACACATACACACCTCAGTACAGCATCTGTAGAGTTGGTTGGGCAGAGCAGAGGAGAGCCTAATCATGCGTTATGTGTTCTGCTGTTTTAGGAGGCAGAATGCTGAAAACTCTTCACTTGTTGGGCACAAGGGGACATAGAATGCCTTTGTCTACAGGCAAAAATATATGTTGTTGGTCTGGAAAGTCTGCTGTTGGTTGCGTAATGATGCATTTTTATATGTTAAATACCTGGAAATCCTAGACAGTGTTTTCTATAGCAGAATTCAAACAACTCAGAACTCAATGCATCAAGTACATTTACATTTACATTTAAGTCATTTAGCAGACGCTCTTATCCAGAGCGACTTACAAATTGGTGCATTCACCTTATGACATCCAGTGGAACAGCCACTTTACAATAGTGCATCTAAATCTTTTAAGGGGGGGGGGGGGTCAGAAGGATTACTTTATCCTATCCTAGGTATTCCTTAAAGAGGTGGGGTTTCAGGTGTCTCCGGAAGGTGGTGATTGACTCCGCTGTCCTGGCGTCGTGAGGGAGTTTGTTCCACCATTGGGGGGCCAGAGCAGCGAACAGTTTTGACTGGGCTGAGCGGGAACTGTACTTTCTCAGTGGTAGGGAGGCGAGCAGGCCAGAGGTGGATGAACGCAGTGCCCTTGTTTGGGTGTAGGGCCTGATCAGAGCCTGAAGGTACTGAGGTGCCGTTCCCCTCACAGCTCCGTAGGCAAGCACCATGGTCTTGTAGCGGATGCGAGCTTCAACTGGAAGCCAGTGGAGAGAGCGGAGGAGCGGGGTGACGTGAGAGAACTTGGGAAGGTTGAACACCAGACGGGCTGCGGCGTTCTGGATGAGTTGTAGGGGTTTAATGGCACAGGCAGGGAGCCCAGCCAACAGCGAGTTGCAGTAATCCAGACGGGAGATGACAAGTGCCTGGATTAGGACCTGCGCCGCTTCCTGTGTGAGGCAGGGTCGTACTCTGCGGATGTTGTAGAGCATGAACCTACAGGAACGGGCCACCGCCTTGATGTTAGTTGAGAACGACAGGGTGTTGTCCAGGATCACGCCAAGGTTCTTAGCGCTCTGGGAGGAGGACACAATGGAGTTGTCAACCGTGATGGCGAGATCATGGAACGGGCAGTCCTTCCCCGGGAGGAAGAGCAGCTCCGTCTTGCCGAGGTTCAGCTTGAGGTGGTGATCCGTCATCCACACTGATATGTCTGCCAGACATGCAGAGATGCGATTCGCCACCTGGTCAGTACTATGCCTCTTTTGTTTGTACTAATTTTGGTCCAATAGTATGAGTGAGAAAATGCGACATCCTGCATGTTTATTTATTTCCTGTTTGTGACTGACTGGAGGTTAATGTATCCCACGCTGCCCGCTGACTAACGCTGCCTGAGTACACGTTCGTTGTTTATTTATGGGATTTTTTCAGTCTGGCAGCCTGGCAGAGCACTAAAGTCTGAGGGAACAAATATTTTATATTAATATAATAAATCATTTATAATATTGTTGGTTAAACCTAATAGACAATATACAGCAGACTGCCTTACTTTATTTTGGATGATTAATACTACTGCATTATGGGCCCTCTTTCCACTGAGTGATACAAACAGACACAAACCCGATCACTTACAAGAGCTTTTCAGGTACTTGAATGCTAATATACTGCAATGGAACAAATCTAATTTTATTTGTCACATGCGCTGAATACAACAGGTGAAATGCTTACTTACAAGCCCTTAACCAACAATGCGGTTTTATGAAAATAGAGTTAAGAAAATACTTACTAAATACACTCAAGTAAAAAATATATGCAAATAATGCAAATAGTCCTGGTGGCCATTTGATTAATTGTTTAGCAGTCTTATGGCTTTGGGGGTAGAAGCTGTTAAGGAGCCTTTTGGACCTAGACTTGACGCTCCGGTACCGCTTGCTGTGTGGTAGCAGAGAGAACAGTCTATAACTTAGGTGACTGGAGGTAACTTAGGTGCAACTGTAGAACTTTTTGAGGATCTGGGGACCCATGCCAAATCTCTTCAGTCTCCTGGGGGGGATAGGGCCCTCTTCACGACTTTCTTGGTGTGTTTGGACCATGATAGTTTGTTGGTGATGTGGACACAAAGGAACTTGAAACTCTCGACCCGCTCCACTACAGCCCCGTCGATGTGAATGGGGGTGTGCTCGGCCCTCCTTTTCCTGTAGTCCACGATCAGCTCCTTTGTCTTGCTCACATTGAGGGAGAGGTTGTTGTCCTGGCATCACACTGCCAGGTCTCTGACCTCCTCCCTATAGGCTCTCATCGTTGTCTGTGATCAGGCCTACCACCGTTGTGTCGTCAGCAAACTTAATGATGATGTTGGCCACGCAGTCGTGAGTGAACAGTGAGTACATGGAAGACTAAGCACGCACCCCTGAGGGGTCACTGTGTTGAGGATCAGCATGGCAGATGTGTTGCCTACCCTTACTACGTGTGGCAGCCCGTCAGGAAGTCCAGGATCCAGTTGCAGAGGGAGGTGTTTAGTCCCAGGGTCCTTAGCTTAGTGATGAGCTTTGTGGGCACTATGGTGTTGAACGCTGAGCTGTAGTCAATGAACAGAATTCTCACAGAGATGTTCCATTTGTCCAGGTGGGAAAAGGGCAGTGTGGAGTGCGATTGAGATTGCGTCATCTGTGGATCTGTTGGGACGGTATGCGAATTGGAGTGGGTCTAGTGTTTCCGGGATGATGGTGTTGATGTGAGCCATGATGATGAATGAAAATGGATGAAAGCCTGATATATAAATGCATCGTGTAATTAATGAGTTGGAGGTGGACGGTACATTGGAGATAATATAAGACAAATACTGGAAACAATAGAACACTATGATAAATCTGAGAAACCTGCCCTGGTATTCAGTATGTCACTCCTCTCTCTCTGTTCTTCCTTCACCTCACCCTTTCTCTCTCCCCTCTATCCCCCTCCCTCACTTTATCTCTCTCTATCTATTCTCTAATCCCCCCTCTCCATCTCCCTCTTCTCTCTCTTCCCTTCTCCCCTTCTTCTCTCTCCCTCTATTTGCCTCCCTCTGTCTCTCTCTACATCCTCTTTCCCCCCTCCTTCTCTTCTCTCTCCCTACCATTTCTTTCACCCCCTCCACCCTCTCCCCCATATCTCTCTCATATCCCTTCTCTCTCCCACCTTCACCTCTCTACTCTCTCCTACTGCCACAGACTGGATTTTGACGCACAGAAGTCAATGCATTGCATTCAATGCAAAAATAAATGTGTCAATTGATTTCACATAAATCAATACATTGCATTCAAAGCAAAAAAGTTGTTGATAAAGCTGAAATGGGTAATTTGGTGACAGACAGATATGTACACTCACAGACAGACAAACTGACATTTACAGACAAACAGACACTTACAGAAAGACAGACAGACAGACAGGCAGACAGATCCCCTCTAGTGCTGCAAGACCATTGTGCCCAATGGAGGTCAAAGATCTGCAGTGTCATAACAGTCCCCCTTCACAAATATATGCAATTTTGTACATGAAACTTTTTTAACTATACATTTTTTATATATATATTTTATTGTCACATACACCGGATAGGTGCAGTGAAATGTCTTGTGTTACAGCGACAGGCATAGTAGTACAGCCCTTATGGCCCCCAATTATGTCACTCCCTGTAATCACATGATGCTGAAATTCAATCTACGGCCTCCTGGGGACACTCTTTAACAATGCCCCGATTTTCAAGTTGTTATATTAAGAATTTTACATTTTTGTGTAACTGCAGGGTGAGCCCATGTTGAGGATGAATTAAGCCACTACATGTTGCCACAGGAAGCTGAACCTCAACACGGCATCCCTATAAGGTCACGATTGGTTGTGTGCAAGGACGGTTAGCTAGTTCAGTCACAGTCCACGAGGGCGTCATGGTTATGTGAGGGCTGTAGGTAATGCTTTTGTTATGGAAGACAGGCCTTGTTCTCTGTGGGACCACATTTTCACTGTGAAGAATTTAGGCTTGTGTTCCTCTGGAGCGTCTGCTGAACGATCCCATACGTGAATTGTGTTTCTAACCTCAACTGTTCTACTGATGTCACTCAAAAACACCTTATCTCTATTTCAGGCTTCAAGTGAGGCCTACCTTTTACCATGTAGTGGGAAGGGGGGAAAGTTAATTCATTGTTAGTTAGATTAGGGATAGGGCAAGTGACTAAATTCTGGGGTGGTGTTACAAATGTTACATGTGAGTGTAAGTCTGTCTGACTGTCTGTGTCTTTCACCAATTTACCTATTTCAGCTTTATCACCAACTTTTTTCCCTCGAATGTAATGTATTGACTTATGCATCAAATCAATTGACGCATATATTTTGCATTGAATGCATTGAATGCAATGTATTAACTTCTATGCACCAATATCCAGTCTGTAGAGGTGAGAGAGAGAGGTGGAGAGAGGAAAGAGGGGGAGAGAGAGGAGAAAGATAGTCGGTGGGATGAGAGAGAGAGAGAGAGAGAGAGAGAGGTGGATAGATATAGGGGTGGATGGGTGACAGAAGGGGGGATAGAGAAGAGGTAGATAGACTGATGGAGGCTAAGAAGCGGAAGAGAGAGTGGGATTAGAACATAGAGATAATTCATAATTATCACCCAATCTCAAATCTTTCATGTTTAGCGGAAATATTAGAGCTCTTGGTAAATTCTCAGCTGCTGTCCTTTTTAGATAGAAATTGTATTCTCAATGCTCACCAGGCAGGCTTTAGGCCAGGTCACAGCACCATCTTGGCTGATTCTCTAGTCAAAAAGGACATAGTTAACGCACTAGACAGGAAACAGTACTGCGCTGCCCTTTTATATTTATCTGTCGAAAGCATTCGATGCGGTTGATCATGCACTCCTGCTACGGAGGCTATCCGAAATTGGTCTAGACCAAGCGGTCTGCAGCTGGTTAAAACATTACCTGCATGACAGAAGTCCATGTATATCTGCTGCTGGAGTTCAGTCTAAAGGAGTGCCACAAGGCTCAATACTAGGCCCTTTACTGATCACTAATAATGTTGGTTTGTCTCTGAATAACAATAACTGTGGCCTACATGTCTATGCGAATGACACATTATTATTTATTCATTAACACTAGAACCGCTAAAGCAGTCATTTTGACTGCTCATGAATGTATTCATTTATTATTTTCTATATAACACACTGCTGTTGTTACAATCTTAATATCACAAACAGAACTGGAGTTATAACCAGTTTTATGAGTGCATGTCATTTATTGTATGGTTTTCACCCGTTGCCCTCCTTCTCCTGACAGTAGGGCCTGCTCCGCTCCTTCTCCTGACAGTAGGGCCTGCTCCGCTCCTTCTCCTGACAGTAGGGCCTGCTCCGCTCCTTCTCCTGACAGTAGGACCTGCTCCGCTCCTTCTCCTGACAGTAGGGCCTGCTCCGCTCCTTCTCCTGACAGTAGGGCCTGCTCCGCTCCTTCTCCTGACAGTAGGGCCTGCTCCGCTCCTTCTCCTGACAGTAGGACCTGCTCCGCTCCTTCTCCTGACAGCAGGACCTGCTACGCTCCTTCTCCTGACAGTAGGACCTGCTACGCTCCTTCTCCTGACAGTAGGGCCTGCTCCGCTCCTTCTCCTGACAGCAGGGCCTGCTACGCTCCTTCTCCTGACAGTAGGGCCTGCTCCGCTCCTTCTCCTGACAGCAGGACCTGCTACGCTCCTTCTCCTGACAGTAGGACCTGCTACGCTCCTTCTCCTGACAGCAGGACCTGCTATGCTCCTTCTCCTGACAGTAGGGCCTGCTCCGCTCCTTCTCCTGACAGTAGGGCCTGCTACGCTCCTTCTCGTGACAGTAGGGCCTGCTCCGCTCCTTCTCCTGACAGTAGGGCCTGCTCCGCTCCTTCTCCTGACAGTAGGACCTGCTCCGCTCCTTCTCCTGACAGTAGGACCTGTTCCGCTCCTTCTCCTGACAGTAGGACCTGCTCCGCTCCTTCTCCTGACAGTAGGGCCTGCTCCGCTCCTTCAGTGGAATGTGTGGTGCCTAGTTGATAATCACCCCAATAATTGCCTCAACTGAACCTGAACTTCACCGAAACTAATTTCACACATATAACAGATTAAATAAATGAAGTTAAGTATGGTGGGGAGAAAGAGGGAGAATGGGTGGGTTGATGACCGAGGGGAAGTGAACGATGCATAATTATGTAATCACTAATTGTGAATGAAGAACAGGGCGGGCCATTTTATTGTATTGGTATATTCTAATTATAATCTCAAAATGGTATGTACCCTATATCAGTCCACCAAATCGAATCAGTTTTATCAGTCTACTTTGGCCTACTAGGAATACACAGTGAGAGCGTGTATAATTTACGATGGCAAGAAGACCAAGACGAATGGATGCACATGCTGCGTTAGCGCTGCTACGAGATCTGAATGAAAATGTCTCAGATGGCGAGCAGGTGCCCGCGCCACTACCGAATGAAGCAGAGACAGGAGAGAGGAAGGGAAGGCACCATTTAGATAGAACAAGCCGGTGACAATGCTACGGGCCGATTTATCAGCACAAAAAATGGCATCACTGAAAGAGCAGGCCCTACATCTCAAGCAAAAAATGACAACATTAATGCACTCGCCAGCTTTCGTTGCTTCTGTGACATGGACATGCTACAGCGTTCAGGGACTCTGATTTGGCTAAATGGCTCTACATGGTCAATCTGACATTTGAAGTGGCCAGACAGCATTTACTGCAATGCAGCCTCCGCATACGTCAGGGCTTTCATACTTCTTGAGCTTAGCGCAGCAGAGCTGAGCTATTGTGAAGGAAGTTGTCAATGAAGTGAGGTTATGTTTATACAGGAAGTACCGCCCCCACCTACCGTCAACCAGTCATGTCAATGCGGAGCCAGGGAGCCCTCTGCATTGTTACAAAATTTGAGAGGTGCACGGCGATGCAGTACGGAGCTTGATTTGGCCTCTGCATGCCTCTGGAGGCTCCGCAATTGCGTCACACCCTCCGTACGAAGCCTCCGACCACATTTTGGGATCAAGCATAAATTGACTTTAAGGCACACACGGAACATGGAGACACTACCCGGGATCTGTCTGTTGATGAGCTGGAAGCGTTTTAATCCTGTATGTCCATGGAGCATTTGGTGGAAATAGCATGTATACGGAGAGACATGTAATGGATACTTTTCTTTGGAGAAACCATGTCACGGAATCGCTTCAGAGAAGTCGTGCGTTTCCTCCATTTTGATGCGTTACCTCCATTCTGTCATATCAACACTTATATTCATTATAATGCCATTATTGCTTTTGTGCTGATATTCACTAGTTATCAAGCACACTTGGTGCTTATAATGATGTTTAGGCTTCTGATGTTTTCATAATTTGACCGCGTGTCTTCCTGACCATGCGTGTTGGTGGATGGGGTATTTTGGGGTATTTTTTGTATTTCGTCATTATAAAAAGAAGCTGTTACCGTGTTCCAACACATACACTTTCTGTTTGATAGTTGTAACAAAGGCATTCCACAAATAAAATTGATTGAACACTTGCATTTTTACATATAGCCTACATTTACATGAACTAATGAACATGCTATTGTGCTATTTGAAATAATGTTAGCTTAGACCTTCATAAACACAACTAGATTGTTCTTTTTGCGATAGCATATATGAAATGTATTAATTACACTGTTAGAATGTTTCAGTCTAAAGGGCCGCTCATCAGCTTGAAGGGGGGTCCCTTGAAGCCCAGCGGTTTTAGTGTTAACGACCTTCAGCTTGGCTTTGATTCAATGCAAGAATCGTTCGCCGATCTTAAATTAGTGGTAAATGTTGATAAAACCAAGGTTGTGTTGTTCTCCAGGTTTCGTAAAATTGACCCTAAAGATCTGCGTATCTGTACCTTGAAGGGAGCCCAAATTGAGCAAGTCCCTCATTATAAATATTTAGGAATTTGTATTGATGATAAGCTGTCTTTTAAAACACACATTGATAAATGAACAAAGAGGCTGAGAATTAAGATCAGTTTCCTTTATAGGAATAAATCCTGCCTTACTTTGTAAAACAGGAGGGAGATTGTTCAAGCATCGCTCCTCCCAGTACTTGACTATGGTGAACTAATCTATATGCACGCAGCAGCCTCTGTTTTAAAACCACTCAGCACTGCGTTTTATCACCTCACCTCACCCACCATCAGACACGCTCTCAATAATGGCTGGTTCTAGAGGTTCCGCAAGTCTCCACAGAGTCCGGGAAGAATGCTTTTAGTTATTGTGCCCCTAACGGATGGAATGACCTTCAGGCCACTTTGAGGCTTGACTCTCTGGTCTCGAAGGGCCAGTTGGGGACTTTGATGAGGAATGTTGTGAAGGAGAATTGCACTTGTTTTGATTGATGTGTCATTTTATCTGTCGCTTTTGAATTTGATTTGTTGTAATGTGTAATTGTAAATTGATAGTGTTGTATTGAGACTGATCGTGTTGATTTATTGTTCCCAGGGCACCCTTGTAAACTCAATGGGTTTCCCCCGGGTAAATAAAGGTTAAATAAAAACATTTAAAGAGAGAGAGATCGAGGGAGGGAGAGAGAGAACGAGGGAGAGAGGAGGGAGAAAGTGATTGAAGAGAGGGGGAAGGGGTGAGGGAGGGAGGCAGGGAGGCAGGGAGGGAGGGAGACATGAATGCAATTGATATACTGTATGTGTCAACTAGTTGAATCATATCTATACGTCAATCTCATTGAATGCAATGTATTCACTTATGCATCATGTCTCTGATGTTTATCTCTAGGCATCAATATTGCGAAACTATTTCCCCCCCTTTGAATGCAATGTATTCACATAAGCTTAATTTAATTTGGAGAATATATTTTTGCTAAAACGTGCCTGATTGACGCTTTACAATGATATCATGTTGGCCAGGAGAGTACCACACTGTGCCTCACTGTCTGTCTCTACTCTATAGACTGGCTTCAATCTACCGTACAGTAAAGCACAGCATCCCTGCTCACCGATATGGTCAGGGTTACATGACTAATTACTGTTAATGTATCGGGAATCATCACTAACCATTTTTTATTTCCCCAGTCTCCATCGTTCAGGGATTACAAGGCAGATAGGAGAGGAAAAGTGTGGAGGATGGGCACTGTGATTTGATTAAGGATATTTTAGGTGTCATTTGTGAAATAAATCCTCCAGGTGTTAAAACCAGATTCATTGATTAGAAGTCCAAACAGACGAGTCCAAAATAAATCTGGATTAAATCATCTACATAGTCCGCTGATCTATCCACTATCACCGACCTTCCTTTGACCTTAATCTACCAATTCCACCTCTCTAACACTGGAAATGTAGTTACGTTTATAAGTTGCTTTTCCATTCAAGGCAATGAGGCGGTTGTTGACAGGCCTTGGTTTTTATTGTTTGTATTGCATCCTATCACAGTGGAAGGGAAGTCACAGAGGGCTCTACCATGGAGGTTAGGTTGGAAATTAATCACTGTTATATATAAGTAGTTCAGTCTCCTCCCTGCTGAGCTCCCTGGGTCTAAAAATGTCCCATAGCTGTCCCACCCCTCCCAATCAGGATCTGCTGCAGGGGGGAAGGATTTCAGGGTCGCACAGCATCCACAACACACCATACACCAGTGCACCAGCCTATGTCGACTGGAGATCTGTCTGCTCCCCATCCTTTGCCCGAGGGATGAATATCTATAGAAAGGTCTTTGTGGATTCTATCGCAGACGGGCCAGACCTAGAGGCCTCAGGGTAGGAATCCGTAATGCAGTATACCATACTGGACCCTGCTCGTTAACCCCTTATTATTCTCACCCCAGGATATGACATTAAACTTGAAACATCCTCACATCCACCACGTTTGATGTGACATAGCAAGAAGATGTTGTTATTCTGACGTCATATACAGTTACAGTATAGACATGTTGTTATTTTAAGCCGTGCGTCAAAGAGGATGCCTCTTAACAGGGAGCCGGAACATGTTTTCGTCCCATGTGTTTGAGCTGCGTTACAGTGTGATGATTTCTATAGAAAATAACAGGAAGCAGATGGAAAGAGCAGGCTTTGAGAATGACTAGCTTCCCTCTGAAGGGGGATGTTTGAAAACCATCTGCCTCTCCTATTTTTGCATCCAGGATCCCCTGTCTTTATGGATGAGCAGCGCTGATTCTGAATCACAGGCAGCCTCCGTTCTGTCTGCCCTCCCTCTGTCCTCCAGGGAGGGGCCAGGGGGAGAGGGGCCTGAGGGGTCTGGGGGAGAGGGGCCTCGGAGTGGGGGCCAGCCAGGCTCCTGCTCCAGGGACCCAGCTGGACTTTGGTGGGGCCTGTAGAACCTAGCCCTCCTGCCTGAATATTGACAGGCCCTCCTCTAAAAGCAACAGCACCAGCTTGCAGCTTTTGTTCTAGGAGCTAGGGGGCCTACCACCTAATCACTTACAGAATCACTCTGTGGTGTTGCACTGGGAGGAGAAGAGACACAAAGGACCACTGAAACAAATTCAACCTAGAGAGAGAGAGAGAGAAAGCCCTTCACATCAATTCATGTTTTTGTGGTGGCCAGACAGAAGCTCCTTTGGTGACTGTGTTTGTGTGTGGGATTAAGGGTTGATTATGCTCTGCGTGTGTGCAAATGTGATTCGCTGGAAAAATAGAAGGAAATATTTAGAACCTGTGCAAAGCTGGGTTTTGTTCACATGCTGTTGGTACAGGTGTGAACCAATTATGTATATAAACCCTGGATTGCTGATGCTATGTATTGGCCATTGAATAGGAATGGAATTCTACAGTATTTCAATTAAATGTTTCAAGGACAAAATCACATGGATTGAAGTATTTATTGTTGTACTGGTGACATTAACATTATTAATCTCTAAAAATGATACTTTAGGGAAAAAAAATTATTTGTATGTTTACCTCACATAACAGAATGTTAAAAGTATGTCAACAGTATAAGAAACGTGGCAAAAACGAATGTAGACATTAATAAACGCATTTCTATAGCTTCCAAATTATTTTTTACAATGGTGGGAGAGTGCCAAGATGGAGGTGCGATGGCTTCAACACAGCGCCCCCTATCAATCATCTAGTGTATATAAGCATTGGTGTGAACAGATGGGAAAACAAAGCTGACTTGTACTGTAATCAGTGTCAATGGAAACAAATTGACAACACATTCTAAATGTCACGTAGGGATCCTCTCCTGTCCCACGAGCCAGTTGATCAGTGTCGTCATGATGCTGACTGTAAAGGTTGAATGGTTGATTGGGTGACACTGTGTCATATGGAGCAGTTTGTGGTTGATTGACCATGATGACCGTGACCGAGGCTTTGCATTCCAGTTATTCAGTAGTCATGAATGGCTGAGCTCTCTTTCTATGAAAGAGTCCTCTCGTCTCTGAGCAGGTTCATTGTGTGTGGGCACACGTGCATGTCCAGCCTGTACCGCCACCCACCGTGACGTGCTGTTGTGTTTCCGTGGAGACGGGATGGGGATCAGCTGTCGGTGTGTGTGTGTGTGTGTGTGTGACACAGAAGGTGGTCAACGGTCAATGGAAGGATGAATGTTGTATACATCTTCTGCTGCTTAACCTCCTTATCTCATACACACACACACACACACACACACACACACACACACACACACACACACACACACACACACACACACACACACACACACACACACACACACACACAGTACTGAGCAGAAAAGTACTGATATACAGTGCCTTAAGAAACTATTCAGACCCCTTGACTTTTTCCACATTTTGTTACGTTACAGCCTTATTCTAAAATTGATTAAATATATTTTTTTCTTCATCAATCTACACACAATACCCCATAGTGACAAAGCAAAAACTGTTTTTTATAAATGTTTGCTAATTTATTAAAAATAATAAACGTAAATATCAAATTTACATAAGTATTCAGACCCTTTACTCAGTACTTTGTTGAAGCACCTTTGGCAGCGATCACAGCTTCGAGTCTTCTTGGGTATGACGCTACAAGCTGGGCACACCTGCATTTGGGGAATTTATCCCATTATTCTCTGCAGATCCTCTCATGCTCTGTCGGGTTGGATGGGGAGCATTGCTGCAGAGCTATTTTCAGGTCTCTTCAGAGATGTTCGATTTGGTTCAAGTCCGGGCTCTGGCTGGGCCATCCGAGGACATTCAGAGACTTGTCCCGAAGCCACTCCTGCGTTGTCTTGGCTGTGTGCTTAGGGTTGTTGTCCTGTTGGAAGGTGAACCTTTGCCCCAGTCTGAGGTCCTGAGCACTCTGGAGCATCAAGGATCTCTCTGTACCTTGCTCCGTTCATCTTTCCCTCGATCCTGACTAGTCTCCCAGTCCCTGCTGCTGAAAAACATCCCCACAGCATGATGCTGCCACCATGCTTCACGTAGGGATGGTGCCAGGTTTCCTCCAGATGTGACGCTTGGCATTCAGGCCAAAGAGTTCAATCTTGGTTTCATCATGACAGAGAATCTTGTTTCTCATGGTCGGAGAGTATTTAGGTGCCTTTTGGCAAACTACAAGCGGGCTGTCATGTGCCTTTTACTGAGGAGTGGCTTCCGTCTGGCCACTCATTAAGGCCTGATTGGTGGAGTGCTGCAGAGATGGTTCTCACATCTACATAGAGGAACTCTGGAGCTGTGTCAGAGTGACCATCAGGTTCTTGGTCACCTCCCTGACCAAGGCCCTTCTCCCCCGACTGCTCAGTTTGGCCGGGCGGCCAGCTCTAGGAAGAGTCTTGGTGGTTCCAAACTTCTTCCATTTAAGAATGATGGAGGCCACTGTGTTCTTGGGGACCCTTCAATGCTGCAGACATTTTTTGGTACCCTTCCCCACATCTGTGTCTCGACACAATCCTGTCTAAGAGCTCTACATACATTTCCTTCGACCTCATGGCTTGGTTTTTTCTCTGACATGCACTGGCAACTGTGGGACCTTTATATAGACAGGTGCGTGCCTTTCCTATCCAATCAATTGAATTTACCACAGGTGGACTTCAATCAAGTTGTAGAAACATCTCAAGGATGGTCATTGGAAACAGGATGCACCTGAGGTCAATGTCTAGTCTCATAGCAAAGGGTCTGAATACTTATGTAAATAAGGTATTTCTGTTTTTTATTTTTAATACATTTGCAAAAATATCAAAAAACCTATTCACTTTTTTTTCTTTCTTTTAAATCAATTTTAGAATAAGGCTGTAACGTAACAAAATGTGGGAAAGTCAAGGGATCTGAATACTTTCCGAAGGCACTGTAGAGTATATGCACAGACACAATTCCCCTCCACACACACATGAATAGCCAAACTCAATAAACCATGACAGCTGGTCAAACCTGGTAACTTAATTGCTAAATCATCAGATTGTAGTTGCACACGACTTTTGCTGGGGAGCTTTAACCTCATCCACATGAAGCTCTGTTGCGCTCTCCCTGCATTAAGATCTGCACTGGACCACAAGGGATTTAACCATAATAAATTACCCCTGTTTACAAATACATCTCAAAATGCTGCACGCTGCTTATTCCACACTTTGAGTTGTGATGTTGACTCAAAAATCAATTAGTAATTAAGTGTGGTAGAAAAATGGTGCATTGAGAAATAAGTGAATATAAGGTAGTATGATTACAAGTAATAAAGGCTTATATCTTATGAATGATTCATTCCTCTTCTGGAATGTTGGAGAGATGATGACGATCAGGTGGAAACAGTGTTCCTGAATTATTAATTGACCAATCAGAGAGAGTATCTCAAGCTCTCTGGGGGAATCGTCCAACTGGGTCTGGTTTTGAGGGAGTGTGGTACTGAGACTATTACATCTGAGAGGAGCCAACTCTCTGTCCAGACCTCTATCGCTCAGACATGCACAACTAGTACTGTCACCTAGCAATACAACTACATGTTATATTTTTATGTACAATGCACAAATGTTTGAAAAAATACATATTCATTTCCCATGAAGAAATCTCAATAAAAAAAGAGTAATCACAATTTTACAGTTAAATCCAAATGTATTAAAATACTGTAATAATGATCTTATCCTTTGATTTAATTATGGGCACAGTCTATGCACAGTATCAATCGGGCCGATACAGGAGAGCCACGGCTGCCGTCAACTCAGCCACCTCCTGGTCTTCTGAGGTCAGACCCTGCACTTCCCTGTAGGGGTACCATCTCATGTTTAGATTCAGCCTTCCTCTTCCTTAGAAGTCTTAGATTATCGACTGGGCTGTCTGGCCACCGAGGCTTCTGCTTCTCTGACAGTTTAGTGAAAATCAGAGCTCTGTGCCTCACGACGCTCTGCATACCAACCAGACAGCATTTTTCTTCGTCTGGCAGGTGCTGAATGTACTGGGAGATAAAGAGCCCTATTTGGCCAGCGCTCCCAGTACAACATACAGACGCCGAAGTATCCTGTTAAACTGTAGAGAGAAAAAAGACGTAAGCCATGAACCTTGAACCTTGGTTATAAATGTTAAGAATACACTGTTTGATTCTCACCATTGTTTTTTGTATATTGAAATTCAACTTCAATGTCCTCTGAAATACGTTCGGAAATGTTATCCACCATTTTGGAAAACAATCTCATAAAAATAAAAAAACACACCCACAAATTGTTGTCACCAAAACAGTTCCAAAACAACACTGGTGCCTATTCTAAATTCAAACATTCTGCTGAAGTTCCTGTATTCAATTGTGATATTATCACATTAAAATGTTCTAACTTGCTTCTTTATTGTGATGTTATAATTGTCTTCAAATGAATTGAACACACACACACATGGCATAGTCTACTACAATACAGTATCTATTACGTTTCCTGATTTATTTATTTTTTGCTTTTCATGATATACTCAGGCCTCATTTAGTCATATTAATATGATCCCCTGAATAAATAAAAATGATAAATGAATGTATAACCAAGTCTTTCCAAGAACCATAACATATATTCGATCTTACCACAATTTTAAAGTTCCTCTGCACCTCCTATAGAATGTACTTAAAAGATGGTGTCTTGTCTCAGAGTAAGCCCATTGAGGCCTCTTCGGGTACTAACTCCCATCGTAGACATGTTCTGGCTAAGACCTGCTGGGGGATATGGTGGTCCGTGCTATTCAGTGAGCCATTCAGTGTCGCAGAAGCTGTGCGTGTGCCTGTAGGAGCCTGCAAAGCAACATTTCTGTGCAAGTAGACAAAGTGCAATCTCATCTAATCTCATTTCATACTCTAATCTTCTACACTTGACCTTACATTACATAGATTCTGTGGGAAGATAAGCCATAATGTAAATAAGTAGAAAGTGTTCATTCTCATCTCATGGGACCTACAGGTAACTGCCAAAATAAAGGTAACACCAACATAAAGTGTCTTTATAGGGCGTTGGACCACCACAAGCCAGAACAGCTTCAATGCACCTTGACATAGATTCTACAAGTGTCTGGAACTCTATTGGAGGGATGCGACACCATTCATCCACAAGAAGATTCCGTCATTTGGTGTTTTGTTGGTGGTGGTGGAAAACGCTGTCTCAGGCGCCGCTCCAGAATCTCCCAGAAGTGTTCAACTGGGTTGAGATCTGATGACAGACGTCCATGACATGTGGTTTACATCGTTTTCATGCTCATCAAACCATTCAGTGACCTCTCGTGCCCTTTGGATGTGGGCATTGTCATCCTATGGGGGCATAGCCAAGGTAGCCAAAATAATGGCCTGCCCAGCATTTTTATACATGACCCTAAGCATGATGGGATGTTAATTGCTTAATAACTCAGGAACCACACCTGTGTGGAAGCACCTGCTTTTAATAAACTTTGTATCCCTCATTTAGTCAAGTGTTTCCATTATTTTGTTGGTTACCTGTAGATTGTAGCCTTTACATTTAGGGCACAGGTGCAGAAACGCTTTGCAACGTAAATAAAAATGAGCATTTCTTATTGGACAAGGCCAGGTAATCCCTCTCTATTTCAGTCTGTTTCCTTCTGTTTGGTTCCTAATGAATGCAACCCTGGTGTTGTAGAGGTAGCCTTTACAGGTGTGAACAGGATCCACCTTTCCAACATGGCCGCTATCCAGGGGTCATTGGCTGAGTGGTTTCTGCTGTTGTTGATCACTGCTGTGATCACCTCAATCAAGCATAAAGCCAGGATTCCTTTGTCATGACAAGTCAGCTCGGAGCGCTGTGTGAAAACCTGTGTCAGGAGAATGGGGACACTGTGTCTATTGATCTGAGACAGGGGCTGAAATATCATCGCACAATACCCTTGATGCCAAGAGGAACAACCCTGGAGCTTTGTAGGTGATAAGAATGGCCCTGGTGGAACATAGTCTTCTCCAGAACCATATCCAAAGGGTATAAGATGTTTTGCCATTAAAAGTGTGGACTGAACTGGCTACTTGAGTGCTGCTAGTTTCAGATCATTACTACCACTACCATTGTGCCCTTGAGCAAGGCACTTAACCGCGGCTAACCCTCTGCCTCTCCAAGACCAATTTACGTTCTAACCAAGTACTGTATCTATTCTTTATTCTAATCTATTCCCTCTCTGTCTCCCCAGGCGTTTGGCCAGGCCTACTCCAACCAGCGTAAAGTGGCGGAGGACGGCGAGAGCAACGAGGAGTCACTGCTGCAGGAGTCAGCGTCTAAGGAGGCCTACTACATGGGCCGGCTGCTGGAGTTGCAGACAGAGCTGAAGCTGAGCCGCTCGGTGGCGTCCAACGCGTCCAACGAGAGCGAGAGGCTCAACGCCGTGCTGCAGGAGCACAGCGAAGTAGTGACCTTTGACCGCTGGTGTCACTTACTCACACCTCAGACTAGTGTCAGGCTGTAGTACAGTTTGATCTGGAGCATGGTTTCACTTTTACACTGTGGGCTACTGTGAATCTACAGTATGATGTTCTGTACACAATGTAGCCTGTAGCCGGTACTGTAGTGTCCCACATTTAGATTTGTAGATTAACATGAGGTGCATCTTGCTTGTCTTCATTTATTCCCTGCTGATCTGTTTTATTGGTGGTGTTGTTTGTGTCAAATTCTGTGTTAGATACAGTAGCGATCACAGGGCCACTCTGAAGAGTGGATAGGGGTCATGCAGAGTGTTTGTGTGTGTGTGTGTGTGTGCATGTGCGTAAGCGTACATGCCTGTGTGTGTGCGTGGTGCATGCCTGTGTGTGTTGGTGTATGTGTGGGTGCGTACTTGCCTATGTGTGTGAGGGAGGGAGGGGGGGTTACGTGCGTGTCAGCAGAGGGGTTTGGGCCGGGGTCAGACGCTGCTGCGGCCACGACCCTATTGTGGAAGGCAAATCCTGTGCTAAGCTAGGGAATAAGAGAAATACCCTGAGCTCGGCACATGTGCGTCCCCAAGTGAGCCGGGCTGCTCTCCCATCACACAGCGCAGGGCAGACTGTACCCTCCCAGCCTGGGAGCCGCAGCACTTCATTCACTAGTTAGATTAGCTGCTCTACGCGCTGTTGGCAGGGACCGCTGGGGTCGCACAGTCAATGTTTGTTTCCGCTTCACTTGTCATGCCAAGCTTTCCAAAAATGTCACTCCAGTTAATGTGATTCAAATCTTTGTAAAATATCAATATAATTTGTCTCGGATGTATAAGATTATAAATAATTGAACCAATTAACAAAGTCTAAAACATATTGAAAGATTACGTAGGCTATACATGTAATTGGGCCAGAAACCATTGGTACTGCCCTATGAAAAGCCTCCTAATGAATGAAAGGATATTCTGGCTGTTGCTCTTTAAAACGACCGGCCGCTCAGCCTCCCATTTTTACTGTGCCTAGTTTAATCAAGCCAATACACTGTCTCTGCCTCCTCTGACCAGGGCAGCCCTTGGCTCTTTGATGATCTGTTGGTTAGCCTGTTGCCTTGCTGTGTAGACCTCATTTGCCTGTGTGGCGCATATCAATTAGAAGCCTGTCTCTTTTTTTAAATGCGGGAGACAGATGCTGCAGCTACACAAGGGTCTTCATTTGTCTCTGACTGCGTCTAATCAGCTGCTTTCATGTTGATTCCAAACAGCTTCTGTAGCAGCAGTATTTGCATCTAGGAAAACCAATGGAATGCAGGGAAGAAAGTGTTTTTCTAGGCTTGGAGGCTAAAGGATAGAGACTAGGTTAATAGTAGGCTCTGTGTATTATACTGTTTGTAAATGAAATAAGGTCTGGCCTGTCGCTAGTTGTTAACCTGCATTGTTGAAATGAATCCTGGCCCTGATGTAGAATGGGCTACAGTGTTGTCCTTTACCATTGTGGCTGTGTTGTGCCGGTGTTTGACGGTGCTCTGGCCTTGACCTGACCCTGTGGTGGTGTGGAGGAGCCTCTGATAGACCCCAGCCTCTATAGGCCCTCGCTGGCAGATCATTGGCCAGTAATCCCCCTGGACTTAGTCCTTATGCCCTGCTTTGTGACGAATATGTAATGAGAAAACACTCCATTAGCAACCCTCAGGGGTCATATACAATAAACAGTAATGTCACAGAGTTTGTTTATTCGTTTTTCCCAAATGTATTTTTGCCATTCTACTGTCTTCTTCGTAAGTTGCCTCGAGGTAGCAAAAGGGGGAAGTGCTGCATCGCGATGAGTAGCAACGCTGTGCTACAATGCTGTAAAGTGTGTCTCGAGGTGGGTGGGTGTCTTCTGGAAGGAATAATAAGAGGAGATAAAGTGCTCTGATATCTAAGTGGTGTTCTTTTCTTCTTTTTGTGTGAATCTTGGCGTTGACATCCACATGAAAACGCGGAGCTTTCGCTGCTGAGGCTCATCTTCTCGACTCGCAACCGATTCCCCAGATTTATGACATTTTCGGGTCACTACTAGAATTTCTCCCACCTAATATATCATCTGATCCACCACAGCATGTTCAGATCTCTGTGGCTGCTGCCTCTGTTCTCTGCGATTGCCCCCCCCCAAAAAAAATTATCTTGCCGCAAAGGAGAGTGCTGAATCTTAGCTTTTTACTCAAGGGGTGGGGGGGGGGATTTGTTTGACAGAGTCTCAGTCTGATTATCATCAACACATCAGAGGAGATACTGTGTGCGTGTGCGTGGCCTATTTAGATTTGGTGCATTAAAGAGAGACAAGAGGCCTGGTATCTGGACTGGACTTATAGATCCTGCAGAACAAAGGCATCTGTTGTTACTGAATCCAGGAGTTTCAGAACATGCAGCAAAGTGCCACTGATTCACATACTACTGTGCCAACACAGAGACAAAGTAGTGCTGACACATGCCAGACTGTTTTACTTCATGTTTCGACACATAGACGTTCATACTGTAGTTAACATACAGTAATTACGTCATGTTGTAACTACCCAGTAAAGATGCGCTAGTTTGGCGGCCAGCAGGGGATCTACACATAGTCAAACGATTCTATGTGATTTAAACATGTTTTGTGAATGATTATACAGTATGTACTTGATGTGTGGAACTGTTTGCAGATTAGGACCTGACTTTGCCTCACTTTCCTTCTCTCGCTCCTCTCTACTCCTAGAGTAATGAGATGCTGGAGTTGCAGCGGACCCGGATGAGGGAGGAGATCAGGGAGTGTAAATTCAGAGAGGCCCGTCTCCTACAGGACTACACCGAGCTGGAGGAGGAGAACATCACCCTGCAGAAACTAGTGTCCACACTCAAACAGAACCAGGTCAGCATCAACACCATTACTGTTATGGTTTAGTGCACACACAGCCACGCCTGTCTCTCAGCCATTAACGTTATTGTTTACCTCGCACAGTCATCAATACATCTTAAAAATGACTCATGAACAGTCATAGCAAATTATGTTACTCAAATGTTGAATCAGCTCATCCAAGTTCCTTATTGTCTGACCTTAAAGAGGCAATCTGCAGTAGCTACATCTTTTGGACATATAAATTAATGATATGTACCCATTGATTCTTGAAGAATATAACTTATAAATGCCCCATGAGCTTAGTTCAACTCTCTTACCCCATCAGAACCCAAATATAAACTTGTTTTACTACAATGTCTGTTAACAAAGTAAATAAAAACAAACACTATATAGCCTCAAAACATAGATAAAACTGTAATGTTGATATCATGGATGGTCAGTCATTGCATCCATAGCTCTGGCTATGAATTTGAGAGTGGTTACATATTCCTCAGCTTTTTACTGAAACGGGGGTGGGGATAACGATTGGTTAGTGTTTGATCTGCTGACTGTGGCTTTAAAACTACTAACAATGTATATGACTTATAATCCCTGTCATCCATCTGTCATTTCTGTCTGTGTGTCATCCATCTGTATCCTTTCTCTCTGTGTGTCATCTATCTGTGTCCTTTCTGTCTGTGTGTCATCCATCTGTGTCCTTTCTGTCTGTGTGTCATCTGTCTGTCCTTTCTCTCTGTGTGTCATCTATCTGTGTCCATTCTCTCTGTGTATCATCCATCTGTGTCATTTCTGTCTGTGTGTCATCTATCTGTGTCCTTTCTCTCTGTGTGTCATCTATCTGTGTCCTTTCTGTCTGTGTGTTCTCTATCTGTGTCCTTTCTGTCTGTGTGTTCTCTACCTGTGTGTCCCTTTTCCTCCTGTCCTCTGTCTGTCCCCTGCTCCCCCTCTCCCCCAGGTGGAGTATGAGGGTCTGAAGCATGAGATCAAGGTTCTGGAGGAGGAGACGGTGCTGCTGAACAGCCAGCTGGAGGACGCTCTGCGTCTGAAGGACATCTCTCAGTCCCAGCTAGAGGAGGCCCTGGATGCCCTGAAGATCGAGAGGGAGCAGAAGAACAGCCTGAGGAAGGAGCTGGCCCACCACATCACCCTCAGCGACAGTGTATACGGGGCCGGAGCCCACCTGGCTCTCACCGCCACGGTCGACGGGCTCAAGTTCGCCACAGAAGAGGTCGGTAGTAATGGTACAGCCATGCCCAATGGCAACAATGGGAATGAGGATAGCAACAGCGACTGTAACGGCCACCTGGGACTGGTTAAGGTGAACGGCGACTACCGGCTGCCCAGGAAGGGGGAAGGGCTGCACGGTCCTGTGTCAGACCTCTTCAGCGAGCTCAACCTGTCTGAGATACAGAAACTCAAACAGCAGCTCCTTCAGGTGGGTCTCTAGTCTAGCTGAAACATAGTGGGTTCTTCTCACTACTATGTCTGAGTGATTGTTAGCCTGGTCCCAGATCTGTTTGTGCTGTCTTGCCACCTCTTATGGTCGTTGTCAGGTAAAAATGACCATAGGAGTTGGCCAGACAGCCCAAGCAGATCGTGCACCAGGCTGAGTGATTGTTGTGACACTACGTGAATGTCCTTGGGAGGTTGTACCTAGGTCTTTGTTGTTACCAGGGAGTCTTTTAATCTCTTCCATCTGACCACCTTCCTCATTTGCTCTGAGCAAATCAATGTGGTTTACTTAGAGAGACAAAACCAGCGATTTGGCCTGCACACCTAGGCATAGTTATCGACCCCCTCTGTCCGTAGCACATTTCATTAGGGAATGGGAGTGTCAGCCTTCAGATTAGACAACCGAACAACCTGCCTCTTTCATCACACTACTGCAGGCAGCAGCCAACCAATCACAAGGTTGTGACATTTTGAGAACAAGACAACAACAAAAAAAGCCTGTCAGATGTCGTCCATATTTTATTATCTAGCAGACCATAAGTCTGTGACCACGCTCCGTATGATTTACCAATGACTAGTTTCAGAGCTGTTTTGGTCTTTCTGAAGACTTCCAACTCAAGAAGGCCATTGGGGCTCATTTGGCAGATTTTGAGGACATGTAGGGATGTTGGCAGACAGGGGAGAGTAGAGCGGTGGCGTGGAGGAGTGTACGGCGTCTACCATGGGGAGGCCTGTCAGGGCGATTAGTGTCAGACAGTGCAGGGCAGCGGATCCTGAGGAGAGTGGAAGGCAGAGGGAGAAAGACGGGCTGCTGGGACAGAGCAGTACTACTACGCTCCTTACAGAGTCCCTCACAGGGAAAGGAGAGAACACAGAGGGACAACACACATATGCACAGGGAGGATACACAGGACAACACACACATACTGTACATACAGTACATACAGGTAACTGCCAAAATAAAGGAAACACTTGAGTAAATGAGAGATACAAGGTAGATTGAAAGCAGGTGCTTCCATACAGGTGTGGTTAATAAAGCAATGAACATCCCATCATGCTTAGGGTCATGTAGAAAAATGCCCAGTTGTCCATTATTTAGGCTACCATGGCTAGAAGAAGAGATCTCGGTGACTTTGAAAGAGGGGTCTCAAAGGAGCGTGTGTGTGCGTGCGTGTGTGTGTGTGCGTGCGTGCGTGCGTGCGTGCTCGTGTGCCTCTCAGTTAACATATCTCAACCCAGTTGAACACTTATGGGAGACTCTGGAGCGGCGCGTCAGACAGCGTTTTCCACCACCATCAACAAAACACTAAATGATGGAATTTCTTGTGGAAGAATGGTGTTGCATCCCTGCTATAGAGTTCTAGACACTATGAATCTATGCCAAAGTCCACACTTGTTTCTCTTGCTGAGGTCAATGGGGAAATGAATGATTTGTGGATACAACATGTATCACTAGAGGTTTGAATTGGTCTTCAAATGGATTTCCCCTCTTGGATTAATCAAGGTTCCATTAAGTCGCTGTAAACAACACCAGGCTCTTAATTGCTTTCAGGAGAGGGCGGTTTTAATTTGTCATCCTCACTGTGTTGTAATTTAGATCTGTTTCCATCAAGCATTACATTAGATTTACTCAATTTATCTCAGATAGCAGACATATAAAATACAATATAAACATTTGTCATAAAAGTATGGCATAAAAGTGGTTTGGATTTATTCCTTACAATATCCACTGAGATGCATGTGTTTTAGTCTACTGTACAGTCTATGGGTGAAAAATGAAAGATCTGATGGCTGATGCCATGAATGCTACAGATCAATGGATAAATTCTATGAATCGATTTACAGATTGTGCTTTGCCTGTGTTGTGATTTCTCTTTATCTCTGTCTGTAGAGTGTACATCCTACACACACACACAATAGTCCGACAGGGTTATTTATTGGACTAGCTAGTAGGTACTGTACTGCTGAACCCATTGACATGTGTTTCCCTGGGCCTCCTCCCATTGGGGATCAATAAGGTTTCAAAGCCTCAGCACCGGGTGGACCGGATGACTGACACACTCCCTCTGACCAAAAAGACATTAAACAGCACTTGAGTTCAATTACTGGAATCTCATGCAGGGGGGTTGTGCTTAATTTGTGACAAGCAAGCCGTGATACTTCACTGCCATATGCTTCAACAGCCTTGTACTTTACCTAGGAAGTGCAATGACATCAGTATTTCCGCGACTCTCTTTCAGTATACTGGACCTGACCGTTTATACACTATCATTCAGTGTTGTGAGTTTTTAGTTGACCGTACTGTTCCTGAACTTAGTGAAGCGCACTGTTAAGTGAACCTCAGAACTTTGTGTCTGTGGTAATGCTGGTGTGGTCCTCACCCTGCAGTATGTCCTTCCTGTCCTCTAGGTGGAGCGTGAGAAGTCCAGCCTCCTGATGAACCTGCAAGAGGCCCAAACCCAGCTGCAGCACACGCAGGGTGCCCTGACCGAGCAGCACGAGTGTGTCCACCGCCTAACCGAGCGCGTCAACGCTATGAAGCGCCTCCACAGTGACAAGGAGATGGCCGACGCCCAGGAGTCCAAGACGCACGACGGGTTGCCCGGTCGCCACGACTACGTGGTGAACATCCACGGGATGGAGATTCTGGAGTGTAAGTACAAGGTGGCGGTAACCGAGGTGATCGACCTAAAGGCGGAGCTAAAAGCTCTGAAGGAGAAATCTAACCATTGTGTGGAGGGCCAGGGGAAGGAGTGGAGCAGCAGCGATGGGAAGGTCCAAGCTCTGGACGAGCAGGTCAACCGGCTGGAGCAGAGCTGCCGCGAGGCCCGCGATAAGGTGGCGCATTTGGAGGCGGAACTACAGACGGCGACGGGCGTGGCCACGGAGAGCCACGGCATGCTGAACACGGCGCAGGATGAGCTGGTGACATTCAGCGAGGAGCTGGCCCAGCTCTACCACCACGTGTGTCTCTGCAACAATGAGACGCCCAACCGCGTCATGCTGGACTACTACCGCCAGAGCCGTAACACCCGCAGCGGCAGCCTCAAGGGCTCCGAGGACCCCCGGGCACTACTCTCCCCCCGCCTGGCTAGACGCCTCGCCGCCGTGAACGCCGTGCTCTCAGAGGCCCCCCGGAGCCCCATGGACTCGCCCTCCAAAGACCCCCCCAGTGGGGACAACGGGGCAACAGGGAGGGAGTCCCCAGCACCAGGCAGTCAGGGGAACCCCACCCGCAGCCCCATTGGCTCCCCGGTCATCAACAGCTCCAACGGCTCTCCCTCCTCCTCTTCCGTCCCTCCCGAGGCGTGCGGAGACCTGCGTAAGGAGCCGATGAACATCTACAACCTGAACGCCATCATCAGGGACCAGATCAAACACCTGCAGAGGGCCGTGGACCGCTCCCTCCAGCTGTCTCGACAGAGGGCAGCCGCCCGGGAGCTGGCCCCCTTGTTCGACAAGGACAAGGAGGCCTGCATGGAGGAGATCCTCAAGCTCAAGTCCCTCCTCAGCACCAAGAGGGAGCAGATTGCCACGCTCAGGCTGGTGCTCAAAGCCAACAAACAGGTGAGAAGAGCAGAGAACTGAGTACCTAGCCTAGTTCCAGATTTGTTTGTGCTGTCTCGCCAATGACCGTAGGAGTTTGGCGACAGCACAAACAGATCTGGGACTAGGCTAGGGCTGAGTACCTGGGAAAGTCATCACACTGTTCTCAGCATTATCCAACAGGTTTGATCAGTTTTCCTTTGCAAAGTGCATTACATTTGCCCTTTTTTTTGTTGGAGATATAAAGTGGCTAATATACACTGTTTATAATCTGATAACATGAAAGTAACTACACAATTAACCCTAACCCCACTCTCTATTCCAGACTGCAGAGGGGGCGCTGGCTAATCTAAAGAGCAAGTATGAGAATGAGAAGTGCATGGTGACAGAGACCATGATGAAGCTGAGGAACGAGCTGAAGGCTCTGAAGGAGGACGCCGCCACCTTCTCCTCTCTCAGGGCCATGTTCGCCACCAGGTGAGTGGCATTCTGGGATCTCATGCAGCCAATTACAACACCGATGTGTAAGACTGTGCAAAGACGATGAGTTGGACCTCTGGTAAATCTCACTGTTTGAGAGTGTAGTCCCCGGCTTACACAAGTGTTGTGTCCCTCTCTCTCTCTCTCTCTCTCTCTCTCTCTCTCTCTCTCTCTCTCTCTCTCTCCTAGGTGTGATGAGTATGTGACTCAGCTGGATGAGATGCAGAGACAGCTGTCTGCGGCGGAGGATGAGAAGAAGACCCTGAACTCCCTGCTCCGGATGGCCATCCAACAGAAGCTGGCCCTGACCCAACGCCTGGAGGACCTGGAGTTTGACCACGAGCAGACCCGGGGCCGCGGCGCCAAGGTGCCCAAGATCAAGAGCAGCCCGCACAAAGTAAGTCGACGAGCCGCCCTCACAGCTCCCCCCAGCCCCACCATGATACACAGCCCTTCTTCCACCTGCTCCCACACCTTCAACACCTCCCTGACCCTCTGCAGCCCTCCCTCCCTGGAGCTGCCCCAGTC
This sequence comes from Salvelinus alpinus, assembly GCF_045679555.1. Taxonomy (NCBI): domain Eukaryota; kingdom Metazoa; phylum Chordata; class Actinopteri; order Salmoniformes; family Salmonidae; genus Salvelinus; species Salvelinus alpinus. The sequence goes on from NC_092100.1 coordinate 48,936,792, forward strand.
CTCCAATCCCTGGTCGGCCTCAGACGGAGGCACTTCCCAGACCTCATCCCTGGTCTCCTCTCTGCCTCCCCTGGGTCACCCCCAGTGGTCCCTGGGCACTCAGACCTTCATCATTGACCCAGAGTCGCTGAGTTTAGAGTGCTGTCGACTCGTTAACAGTCGAGACTCCAGTCCGCACTCTCCTAGCTCCGCCCCCGTGTCTCCCTACCGCTCACCCATTCCCAAGACTTGGCAACACTTGTCGCCGGGGTCGGTGAGAACTCGTACCCAAAAAGACGCTCCTCGCCCCTCTGCTCTGGTCACATCTCCCAGCAACCCAGTCCCTCACGCCTACAGTTCCAAGATGCCCTAGCCCTAGTCCAAGTGGGTGGGTGGGACACAGAGAGGAGGACAGACTGGTTTCCTGTTTCCAGTGTCTGGCTTGACCTATGACTATGCAGTACTGTGACATTCTTCTCAGGAATTGGCTATGAGAAGGAGCTCAACACAGCTTGTTCCATCTGCAGACAATACTCAAGTCTGTTTATAGTTTTGGGCTCATTTCTGTAAATGAAGGGATTTAGGGAAGAAATGAAATATATGTTAGAAATATACCAGTGAATGTGACATTTTTATGACAAATAAAGTTGAGTTTTAGTAACTTTTCTGAGGATCTGTTATGCATAATGAGCTAAGATGGAGTGAAGGATACTTCTACATTTTGGAGATATTTAATTCCGTATAACGGAAGTTTTTATTTCCTCTCTTGGCACATAAACTGTAAGCTTTTAGAGTAGAAGTGAAGTGCTGTAGCCTAGTCCTCATATCATACAACCTAATTATTGTCCACTATTTTCCATTGTTAGGCAATTGAATTCCCCTGTTGTTGTCATTGCCTATGTTAATTATTCACTTTGTATAATCAAAGTCTGTTTGTCGTCAATATACGCATTGCTTTTTCCAACCATCCATAAACTGTGCACAGAGCTACACTGTGACTCTGTTCTGTGGGTCTCATTGGGCGCCACCCAGTGGATGATTGACACAGTTGACACACAGACACTAATATCCATTGGAATTCCTCAGTCTATACCAGGGATGGGCAATGCAGACCCGCAAGCAACTCGGGCCCCCGCCCCCATCAAAGTTGCTCATCTCTGGTCTATCTATCCCTATGAATGTTTGGCACAGAAAATATAACACCTTGTTGAAATCTCAGGGAATCTTTGCCTGTATAGCAGAGAAAGGCACCGTATCTATTTCTCTACGATAGGCTTCTTTACTATGTAGGCTGCCTTACAGTACCTCTCTGACACAGTCTATAAATGAAACAATTTTGATGACTCTGCAAATCATATTATAATTCAGGTCATCAAAATAGATGCGGTAAAGAGGTCAATGGAACGTGACCAAAACAATGGAATTGCCATGGGAAACGCGTGGGGAAAGATCCAGAGGTTCTCCTCATTGTATTTCACACTATGTTGAGGTAAAAATCTGAGTATAATGTTTGTATGGATGTCAACCCCAACACATGTCATCGTTACCAATCAACTGCGTTACAGTTAAAAACAGCGTTGACTGCCATCAACGATTTCTGTATGATAGCTACATGTATGCTACTAGCTCTTACAAACGGGAGTTAGCATTTAGCAGTCACTTCTTCTAAACCTGAAGAGGGACAACTTCTACATGTTATGCAGATATATCCAAATATATCCAAATTGGACTTAAGTAACCACATTGTGGGCTGTTACAATACATAAATCATGACGGATTTGACGAATATCCACTTTGTTAAATCAGATTTGTTGAATGTGGGCCAATCTGGTCAACATTGACTCCTTTACCACGTCTATGATTTTAAGGAATCATTCTAGTTTGATTAACATGTTCAAGCCATGATAATAACATGAATCTTGAATTGTCATCAAATCTGGAGCAAAAAGCATTTGACAGAAGTCCCTTCCACAAGTCTACAGCCCTATTCAGTGCCACAATCAATTGCCCCTTCTCTACACTATAATATGTACAGCATACTATAGCTTGACTTCATTGTGTCCTTAGAGTCTATTATTAATATAGAAAACCAAGTGTGTGTGTGTGGGGGGGGAGAGAGAAACTGACTGATTGATCTATGATGCTTTTTCTGTCAATGTTGATAGCTTTTTGTTGTGGCATGCATGTGACTTTGATCAGTCAGATCCAAGAGGAAGTATATACATGGTTTATATGCAGATATACCATTCAGAGCAGCATGGAAACCAGTGTGACCTCCTCTCTGTGACACTCTAACCACCTACCCAGACCTACCACGCTGATAATGCACCCTGAAAATATCACCCTGAAAATATCACCCTGAAAATAACACCCTGAAAATAACACCCTGGAAATAACACCCTGAAAATAAAAGCAGTTCAAAGCAACCCTATGCACATGCCATGTAGTGCCAGCAGATGGCAGTGTCTTAAGAATTCCCAATGAGTCATTCCTGTCAAATGCTGTTTGGCCCTCATGTCCCTACCTTGGATAACAAGTTAAATTACACTGACCTCTCTGTGGTTATTAGCTTTTGGCTCCTACAGTGGTCAAATGTTTTTATAGACACAATCTGAGGTGAAGAATGTCCATGTACATTCAGGTCCAATCCCTATAGGATAACATGGGTTGCACTTTGACTCTATAAAATAGAAACCCAAGACTGCAGGGTCATTCATTCATTAATGTGTTACAATTGTGTATGACATTATCACTTATCTGATCTAAAAATGCTGCTTCGTTTTTAGCCCATAGGCTTACATGAGCAGCAGTTAATTGCTCAGTGTGACAGTCGCCATTAGGTTTTTGTTTGTTTGTATGTCTCTTTTTGGTGCAGCACAGAAAAATACAGTACTGGATTTGAAACTGTGTGTAAATGTTCTATGTGTGTCTGTGTTTTTCCTTCCTCCTGGAAGGCTGGACAGAGGAATGCCTTGTAGGTTGGGTCAGATGAGGATGGTTTTGAATAACGAGCAGTCTTTCAGTGATACACAAGTACTTTATTGGCCTTGGAATATGAACAGAGAGCTCTCTTTCTCCCTCTGTCTCTCTCTCTCTCTCTCTCTCTCTCTCTCTCTCTCTCTCTCTCTCTCTCTCTCTCTCTCTCTCTCTCTCTCTCTCTCTCTCTCTCTCTCTCTCTCTCTCTCTCTCTCTCTCTCTCTCTCTCTCTCTCTCTCTCATAGAAACATAAACAACTTCTCTCACACAATATTAACTAATGTGGTATGTCAGACTGTAGAAAGCATTTATCATTTACTTTCTAGGCAAATAAATCATAAGAAAAAACTTAAGAGTGCGTAGATTGTATTAACTCAAATGAACTGTATTACAGTAAGATATTAACTTACAGAATGTGATATTCCAGTAAAATGAAAGTGATTACAAGCATGACTACTAAAAGCATAATTACTACAATGCCATTATGCTCTAATGTTATACTCCGAAAGAGCAAAAGGTTTCACAACTGACATCCTCTCCTCGGACATGTTGAGTTATTACATGATGAGGCCAGTGTGTCTCTCTGTCCCTGACAGGTCTTTCCTCCTGTCTTGTGCACCCATGTCTTTGTCTGACCCACTAACCCTGACTGTCACCACTCTGTATATCTGTCTAATTTATCAGTTTCTTGTAGATTGTCAGCAGCCTGCTTCCTCTGCCTCAGTATCGCCACTCTCCCCACAACTAAGGAGAGTCTCCCTAGTCCGCAGGTAACGTCCTAGAGGCCTGAGCTCTACGTCTCCTCCTGTCTCTTTCCACTTCTCACACTCCTTGTGACTTGGGCCTGCAGGATACACACAGCATGCTCCGCACGGCTGGTTCTTAAGCCACAGATATTAATTCATACTCACACTACTATACTGTACTTGTTTTATCAGACACATTACATAACAGGCATCTAGTCACACACACAGAAGCCTGAGCTTAAGAAACTCATTAAGGCGTGAAGACTTGTGTATTTTAACTCTGACTCACAGCACATAGAGTAAAAGGGTGAGGCGTTGGTATTTATGACACAGCTACACGGAAACTGTATTGTTTAGGATAAGGGCTATAATTAGTGTTAGCACATGCATTGGTTTGGCATGAAACCTTTGTCACCAGTAATACTCTGCTTCATCTACTTAATGCAGATCATCTACTTCTACTTTGATCAATTTCCTACAGAACTAACTCAGTTCATCTCACTACAATCCCCAACCAGCCCCCTACAACCCACCCATAAAGTAGATCTCATTGCCTCTGAATCATCCCTACAGGCAAATAGGTAACTGATGTCCTGTCTACTATTCCTTCTCTTGGTCATAGTGTTGTTTAAACTCTCCTCCCAAAATATTTGAATGTGCTTCCCCTCTCCTGAAATTTGAACAATTTCCATCTCTGTTGTTTTTGGGAACAGTTTTGTCCCTCCCATTTGTTTCTTTGTTAATTTCTGAGCACTTTATAGCACCAGTGGCATACATGTCCTTTTTACTTTTTTCCCTGTTCTCCACTCCTCTCTTGCTCTTTTCTCTTCTCCCTCCCGTCTTCCTTGCAGTCCGAGTCCTAACATTGTGACGGCCCTCCAGGAGGACCATACACCACCCTTCTCCAGCAGGTTCCCCTCAATGGCCCAGCAGCCTCACCCCCAAGGCCCCTAGGACTCGAGCACCCACACCCATGGACCCGGCCCTCACGGACGCACACAGAACTAAGGACACCTGTCTCCCATCTCCCTCAACTTGGCACCCCATCCTGGTGCCTAGTCTTTGTGTCCCCTCAGCAAGCCCCTCCTCCACAGACCACACTTTCTCCCGGTTGGTGAGGGTACAGAGCAAGTTCGGGATGCACTACTCCTCATTGGCTGGGCTGGAATAACATCACATCCTGTCCACGAGAGAGACTGGAGGACCGGACAGCAGTGCAAACACCAGAGTGACAAATTGACTTAAACAATGTCCTGTATCTACAGTGGGGAGAACAAGTATTTGATACACTGCCGATTTTGCAGGTTTTCCTACTTACAAAGCATGTAGAGGTCTGTAATTTTTATCATAGGTACACTTCAACTATGAGAGACGGAATCTAAAACAAAAATCCAGAAAATCACATTGTATGATTTTTAAGTAATTAATTTGCATTTTATTGCATGACATAAGTATTTGATACATCAGAAAAGCAGAACTTAATATTTGGTACAGAAACCTTTGTTTGCAATTACAGAGATCATACGTTTCCTGTAGTTCTTGACTAGGTTTGCACACACTGCAGCAGGGATTTTGGCCCACTCCTCCCTACAGATCTTCTCCAGATCCTTCAGGTTTCGGGGCTGTCGCTGGGCAATACGGAGTTTCAGCTCCCTCCAAAGATTTTCTATTGGGTTCAGGTCTGGAGACTGGCTAGGCCACTCCAGGACCTTGAGATGCTTCTTACGGAGCCACTCCTTAGTTGCCATGGCTGTGTGCTTTGTGTCGTTGTCATGCTGGAAGACCCAGCCACGACCCATCTTCAATGCTCTTACTGAGGGAAGGAGGTTGTTGGCCAAGATCTCGCGATACATGGCCCCATCCATCCTCCCCTCAATACGGTGCAGTCGTCCTGTCCCCTTTGCAGAAAAGCATCCCCAAAGAATGATGTTTCCACCTCCATGCTTCACGGTTGGGATGGTGTTCTTGGGGTTGTACTCATACTTCTTCTTCCTCCAAACACGGCGAGTGGAGTTAGACCAAAAAGCTCTATTTTTGTCTCATCAGACCACATGACCTTCTCCCATTCCTCCTCTGGATCATCCAGATGGTCATTGGCAAACTTCAGACAGGCCTGGACATGCACTGGCTTAAGCAGGGGGACCTTGCGTGCGCTGCAGGATTTTAATCCATGACGGCGTAGTGTGTTACTAATGGTTTTCTTTGAGACTGTGGTCCCAGCTCTCTTCAGGTCATTGACCAGGTCCTGCCGTGTAGTTCTGGGCTGATCCCTCACCTTCCTCATGATCATTGATGCCCCACGAGGTGAAATCTTGCATGGAGCCCCAGACCGAGGGTGATTGACCGTCATCTTGAACTTCTTCCATTTTCTAATAATTGCGCCAACAGTTGTTTCCTTCTCACCAAGCTGCTTGCCTATTGTCCTGTAGCCCATCCCAGCCTTGTGCAGGTCTACAATTTTATCCCTGATGTCCTTACACAGCTCTCTGGTCTTGGCCATTGTGGAGAGGTTGGAATCTGTTTGATTGAGTGTGTGGACAGGTGTCTTTTATACAGGTAACGAGTTCAAACAGGTGCAGTTAATACAGGTAATGAGTGGAGAACAGGAGGGCTTCTTAAAGAAAAACTAACAGGTCTGTGAGAGCCGGAATTCTTACTGGTTGGTAGGTGATCAAATACTTATGTCATGCAATAAAATGCAAATTAATTATTTAAAAATCATACAATGTGATTTTCTGGATTTTTGTTTTAGATTCCGTCTCTCACAGTTGAAGTGTACCTATGATAAAAATTACAGACCTCTACATGCTTTGTAAGTAGGAAAACCTGCAAAATCGGCAGTGTATCAAATACTTGTTCTCCCCACTGTATATGATTATTTATTATCTATTTAGCTGACTTATCTATTTACCTGGTTATTTATTGATTTGTGTTTGTTCATCCATTTATTCATTTGAATTTGCATGTGATATCATCTGATTGTTTGTTGGTCATTCTTTGAAAATGGAATTCAAGATGTGTATTATTGCTGTGGTACTTGGACTTAAATAATGAGGATTGATTTAGCTCACATTATTAAACTATGGCTGTTATGTCCTTATTGCAATCTTTAAAAAAAGAAAAAATCGATAGAACAAAAACCTCTTTCCCAATTGAATATAACAAGGTTTTGGATGGTCTATATCCTACAAGTGTAGCCAAAAATGTTCCGTCAATAACAACGTTTCCTTTTGGTGACGTGAAAGGCTTACGAACTTGCCTAACAGACTAGACAGAATATAAGATGTAAAAGCATCTGTTTGTAAGCATAATCTCTACATGTGTAAGTGGTTCTGTCTTTTCTACATGGTCATGTTAAAGTACACATTGAATTTGACATCAATGCGGAAAGACTAATTGAATGGAAGTGATATTGCGTTACAAGGATAATGTTTGATGAGATGGGCGTTTTTGATTTCAACGACCAATCTAACGTAACTACACTTAAGATGCTTGTTTTTATACAACTTCTTTGCAAGGCATAAAGATTATATTTTTTACTTAAGTTTATTTATTTTTTACTGCTGTTTCTGCTGAGGTGATTGGTTATGTTTGTCATGTAGTTGAGATCGTACTTGACATAGAGACTCGAGACTAAGGTAGGAGATGAGGAAGTGAGGTCTAGGTCTGTAGGCCTGGATGTGGCCTTTTGAATTGCACAGGTTGACTTGACTTGACCATGACATGTGTGACATGACACCCCTCGGTTTAGTTTTTACACAGTTCAGATAACACATTGCCCCAGTAGTACCATGTTTCTGTCGAAGGACATTCGAATTGGCTCGTCTTAAGCTTCATGTTGTTTATGTATAAGGGATCGCTTGTTTCACTCTGTCTAACCCAAAATAAATGACAGTAATCAAATCGCATGCTGGGGCATTTTAACGGGGTTATGGACTAAATCGGTTCAAACAAAAGGTTAACTACTCCAAACATCCTTCTGTACAAGAACAATTAGGACTATCCACTGAAGCAATAACACTGGACATGACTTTGTTTATATTTGGTTGGATGCTCTGTCAGATCCAATGACTGTGGTGAGATCTCTGTCCAGGCATCTCTCTTCCTGTTAACAGAGCCATAAATATCTATACTCTGCCGGATGTAATAACATCACACTAACCAGCTGAATGAAAACAGGGATAAATCCCAAAGGCTTCCAGGATATCGGGTGTATTTTGTGAGTCATCCCTACACCTTCAGATCAATTTGCATTGAGGTTTGGTGATCTGGCGAAACAGACATTTCTTTCCTTTGTTGGAACATTAATTCAAGGTGAGCCTAGAACCAAACTGTCTGATCATGTTGATGATGTTATCTACCTAATGCTGCATGATTCATTTACCTGATTCACATTATCTCTCTCTCTCTCTCTCTTTTAAATCAATTAATGATTATGTCTTATGTTTGACTAATCAGGTTTATTGAGGGGCAATCTGAACATCTAGTTACTTATGGATGTGAGCCAGAGGCATTGAGACAGATTTTTCTTTCAGTTCTACATTAATTGAATCACAACATATGGGTGGATTCTGGTATTCTGGTAAGCTGTGTATAGTAGCCATAAAGGACAATCACCCTTAGAATCCACACAATAAGTACAGGTGAAAGCATGTTAAATCACAGTGGAGAATGGGTATGCTACTTCTGTACTGTATACATGTTTACATTGATTTAATTTCTGTCTATGTTTGTGGAATCACTTGTTTTTATTCTAAAACCTTCGGTGGAACAGTAGAGTATGAAAAAGATGTGTGAGGTCCAAAGCTAGTCTAGTGTACGACTGGTGTCAATCTATGGAGAAACATTTACCCTACTGCCTTGGCTCTCTGCACAGGTTAACTTTATCAGTGGAAGATTGTGATACAGAGGGCAGTGTTAGAAGCCGGTAACATGCCCCCCCCCAAACAAAGTTGAGGAACTTTTCTTTTTAAAAGGCATCCGCTGCTTGGAACGTGAAGCCAAGAATACTTGCTAGCTACAGAATTACTTGCACAATCACTGTCTTAGTCTTCATGATAGGGTCAGCACGTTAGCAATGTGCCAGCAATCAAGAAGAGAGAAAAAATAGTTTTGTTCAAAGGAGAGCAAAGGACTGTAAGTAAAGTTCTTGGTAACTGCACGCACACCACCCCTGGAAAAATAGCTGGCAAATTTGAGTTGTTTCAGCTTAGTTGTCTTTAACTTCATCACAGTGATTATGGGTCATAAAGGAGTGTTCCATATCTTAAGACATTGTATGGTGCTATTATGATCATAGCAGGAGAGTGACAGCCATGGACAGACAGACAGGCAGAGAGGGAAAGAGAAGGAGAGGCAACAAACCAACAGGTAAGATAGTGTGAAGTTCCTCTCCAAGCCAGTAGAGCTTCTAGATTGATGATCTGTCATAGTGTGAATGAATCTCAATTATCTTATATGATTGATGAAATGATAGCATCTTAAGTCTAGAGGGTGTATTGCATGTGTTAACTTTATGCAGGTGAGAGGCAGCCGTGATGATGTTTTATTTTTGATAATTGTGTAGAGTGGAGATTGATTCATTTAAGTTTGACCTTTCACGCCAACCTTTTTTTTGTATTATGCTGGTTATTATTACAGTATAATAACTGTATTATAAGTTGAACATATTACATTAAGTTTCAAACCATACAGTATGTAGAGCAGCAGTAGTAACAACCTGACATAGGGGAAGTGAGAAAAATACTAGGAAATGAATCATACAGTAGCCGAGAAAGAGTACAAAATGATTGTTTAATTTAACAGTCACACCGGTATTCAGTACAGTATGAATGGCCATGGCCATGACTGGTTGGACTGTACTATGACTGGTTGGACTGTACCAGAGTAAGTGCTCTCTGCAAGACCCCCCTTGGCCTTGTAAATTTGCCCATTTCTAAGTTAAGATCTTTCAAAAGTTACTAGAAGTGAGCATTTAAAAAAAAAAAATAATAATTACGAGGGCATGCCCCTATAGCAAAATGTGTCCCCCCCAATGTCAGTCGCTCCTACGCCCCTGATGGAGTGCCCTGGAATCTTAACTGAGGTTTAGAAACCCTAATCAATTAAGAAAAAGGGACAGAAAGACAGCAATATACTGTATTGGGTTGTCTTGTTAATATTTCTTACTGCGCTTAAAACAGTGTAACATCTGTTTCAATAGAAAATAAAACAACTGTCTTGGACTGAAATGGGACGTTTGTGCTTCGCTGAGTCTTTTTTTTTCTCAATTATGATAATGATAACCTCCTTCTCATAACAGTTTGCATGTCTTTGAAAATGTCACCCTGTCATTATGGCTGTTTATTAGGCTACAATCAGTAACACAACCCTGCCCGTCTTCATTATACAGTAGATTGTATGCAAAACACCTTCCAGGTTCTGTGCTCCATTTTTTAAATACCCGCCCAAAGCTACAATATTTTCATATTGCAATATTGATCCCTTTTAAGTGACATTATTCTGGTTCCCTTTCTAAAGGGTATGGGGGAGAGATGGTTCCTCCAATGAGAGCAACAGTGAAACAGGGCGGGGTTTGAAACAATTGCTCCAACTCCAAGGTGATTGTACAGAGAGGGATAAGAGATAAGCGGACCGGATGATGATGTTGACCCAGAAAGGCAGAGCAGAGCGCACGCATCGCTCAATAAATTTGGACCTGGGTTAACAGTAGCATTTATTGTGGCACGTATCCGGGAAAATAAACCTGCCACGTGACTTTTCAAAACGTTTTTTTGTTTCATTTAGCCATGAATGATAAATAGGATTTAGGAGTTCTTTGACATGGAATGGAATTTTTCTGTAATATGTTGACTGTCAGTTGCACATTTGAATGCGTGATTAATGTTACCGAAAGAGCTGCTCGCTCTGTGAATCTTTTCGATGTTGGAAAGGTCATCGGAGGATAAGGGTATGGACGACTTCAGACGGGTCGCATTCCGGAGGAAGTCCCGAACTTTAGACAAGTCGGACATGGAGCCCAAGAAATGGAGCCCAGCGATTTCAGGTGAGTGACTACCGAACCGGTGGCAGCGCGTAGGTGGTGTAAAGGCTGTCACGCAAGGGGACAAAAACTCAGGCCTTAGGTTTGGGTGCAGACAGTGTGGATTGTAATATTTTGTGTAACATGTAATAATGTGTATATAACACTATAATATTGTCCTGATACTGTGGTGAGGTCTCCTATAATGGCTATTCCATGGTGATCACTTTTTACTGTTGTGCATGTGCACATAGCAACTAAAATAGATTGTGTTGCCTGGTTTCACAGTCCTGACTACTGTAACAATCATATCTTGTTAGTTGTATTTAGGGACAGATCGAAATTTACTGGGGGGGAGGGGTTGTTCAAAATAGGGGAGGGTTGTCATTCTTTTTTTTTCTCTCTCAGCAGGGAGGGTTTTGGGGTTTTTGAGGGGCATAGGGGAGGGTACTGTGTTTTTCCCTGCTAGTTTTCCCTATGGCTTGACTTAATGGCTTGACTTACTTTTGATATTACCCTAATAAAGTTTAGAAACGTTTCTGAAGGTTTGGTGTGGCTATTATTAAGCTTTAGCTGCTGCTGGCCTATGATACGAAGGCAGTGTACACCGGCGCACCAACTGACTCCGACAGTTGAACCTGAAGTGAGGAAGACTGTTTCAGGTCTACCAGAATTACTCCTATAATCTAACAATATCATGCTTATCGTTCTACAAAGTATTTGGATAGAACATGTATGACATCTTCTGTATGTCTATTTCTGTACAGTAGACGCAGTAGCCATCTGACATAAAGAAGTTAAAGTCAGTGTCATGCCACCTGCATATCTCTATCTCTCTGGAGGCTACGTTTCTCTTCCTTTATTAACCACTGTTCCCTGGGCGCCGATGACGTGGATGTTGATTAAGGCAGCCCCTCGCACCTCTCTGATTCAGAGGGGTTAAATGCGGAAGACACATTTCAGTTGAATGCATTCAGTTGTACATCTAACTAGGTATCCTTTTTCCCCTATTGATTTTGGAGTTGAAAACACAAACCATGATATTGAAGTGCCCGAAGTTGGTATGCTTTGTGTATTGGTTGTGTGGTGCATTGGCACAGAAATCTGTTGGTAGGAAAATTCATTGCATATATTTAATATAATTATAAATATGGCATCAAAATGTTGAAAATCTGATTTCCTCCTCGCTGATCATTGTCTGCAGACAGCTTTGATCGTAGTGTAATGAAACAGGCACGGAGAGTGAGCTCGTCTGTGGTGGTCGGCGAAGCCTCAACATTCTGGCCCCTAGCCCTGCGTCGACAGTGCCACAAAAGCAGGCTGAAGTGGCAAAGTCAATATCCATGTTTCTAAACAGGGTCGCTACAGGTATTGTTTTTTTGTGGTCGTAAACATTATTTTGAGTTAATTCTATGAGGGGAGAGGGTGTTACATTTATTTTACTATAGAAGGGGAGGGACATGTGAAAATATGTTTGACTTTGGGGGGGGTCGCATTTTTTTGTTATGACACCTTGAGTTGGACCAGCCCCGCCCCCCCAGTACATTCTGATCTGTCTCTTACTGCTTCACATACCTTTTTTTGTCATTGGGTGAACATGATCTATTGAGCCATTGTGTATGTAATGGCCAACACACCTATAGTATGTGTTTACATAGTGAAGATTGCATTGCACTAGACTGCCGAACAGTCAGGTAGGAAGTGGAAGGTTGCAGACAAGCCCTAACCTGTTGTGTAATTACCTCAATGCCTCAAGGGACAGAATATTTGTCTGCTTCAGTACAGAACAACATGCCCACTTTTCACTTGATATGTCAATTCATAGCACATATACAAAAGTTGGTTGCCTATCTAATACCCTGTTCCCTAATACCCTCTTCCACCTCTTTCTGCCTCGATCTCTCCCCCTATTCCTCCTTTTCAACCGTTGACTAATGTTCCTTCTTTCTGTTACTGGGAGTCCTGGTCAGGGCAGGTGGAGCTGGGGTCTTACAGCTGTGACTGAGGGGTTCTGGGCTTTGCCTTGAACTGAGGGAATAGAAAGGAATCCCCCAGTGACTGACTGTGAGGAACCATGTTGTAAACACACAATACAGTGTTGTGCCTGGGCATGCTACAGAGAGAGAGGTGGAACACTAACATGGCACAGTCTTATCTCTTCCAGCCTGGGGAGATTAACTGTGGTTTTGCAAATGACATTGAGCACAGCAAATATTTTATTTAAAGCAGAGGCAACTGTAGCCTTCCTACGTGCTGATTAAGGAAAACGTTGCCTTTGGGCAATGTCACATCCAGGATAGAGTGGTGAGGTGACTGTTTAAGACGGTGTCTGTACTAACAGAAATAACCAAATCAGATGTCACTTAATTAAACCAAGTGGGGTGAGCCAGCAGACGCTATAAGAGGTGAGGTAATACTGTAGGGTTCATGAGTCATCCTCAAGTGGCTTCTCCTCTGGACCACAGTCACCTGCTGCTCTATAGGTATACTCATGTGACTATCTTGGACCAAATGCAGACCAACAGGATGAAACATTGAGTATACATCTGGGAGAGTCACATTTTCTTTTAATTTTACCTGGCATCTATATATCGGTACTGTATATTACTGTATATTACACCTACTGTATATCACCTTACCTATTTAGATATCTGTACATCAGTGATTTCCCCCTGTATTCTCAAATGGAACGACTGCCCAAACATTAGGCTTATCTCATCATGTTAACTCAGTACAGTACAAATACACTATATATATATACAAAAGTATGTGGACATCCCTTCAAATTTGTGGATTTGGCTATTTCCGCCACACCTGTTGCTGACAGGTGTATAAAATCGAGCACACCGACATGCAATCTCCATAGACAAACATTGGCAGTAGAATGGTCTTACTGAAGAGCTCAGCAACTTTCAACCTGGCACCGTCATAACATTCAACGTGGCCCCGTCATAACATTCAACGTGGCCCCGTCATAGGATGCCACCTTTCCAACAAGTCAGTTCATCAAATTTCTGCCCTGCTAGAGCTGCCCCAGTCAACTGTAAGTGCTGTTATTGTGGTGTGGAAACGTCTAGAAGCAACAACGGCTCAGCTGCGAAGTCACAAGCTGACAGAACGGGACCGCCGAGTGTTGAAGCGCGTAAAACTTATTTGTCCTGGGTTGCAACACCCACTACCGAGTTCCAAACTGCCTCAGGAAGCAACGTCAGCACAATAAATGTTTGTTTCATGAAATGGGTTTCCATGAACGAGCAGCCGCACACAAGCCTAAGATCACCATGCACAATGCCAAGCATTGGCTGGAGTGGTGTAAACCTAGCCGCCATTGGACTCTGGAGCAGTGGAAGCGTGTTCTCTGGAGGGATGAATCACACTTCACAATCTGGCAGTCCGACGGATGAATCTGGGTTTAGCGGATGCCAGGAGAACACTACCTGCCCGAATGCATAGTGCCAACTGTAAAGTTTGGTGGAGGAATAATGGTCTGGGGCTGTTTTCATGGTTTGGGCTCCTTAGTTCCAGTGAAGGTAAATCTTAACGCTACAGCATACAATTACATTTTAGACAATTCTGTGCTTCCAACTTTGTGGCCACAGTTTGAAACAGCCCTTTCCTGTTTCAGCATGACAATGCCCCCGTGCACAAAGCGAGGTCCATAAAGAAATGGATTGTCGAGATCGGTGTGGAAGAACTTGACTGGCCTGCACAGAGCCCTGACCTCAACCCCATCGTACACATTTGGGATTAATTGAAACGCCAACTGCGAGCCAGGCCCAACATCAGTGGCCGACCTCACTAATGCTCTTGAGGCTGAATGGAATGGAAGTCAATGCAGCAATGTTCCAACATCTAGTGGAAAGCTTTCCCAGAAGAGTGGAGGCTGTTATAGCAGCAAAGGAGGGACCAACTCCATAATAATTCCCTAGACTTTGGAATGAGATGTTCGACGAGCAGGTGTTCACATACCTTTGGACATGTATTGTAACCTTATTACTGATACGACTGACTAATTACGCTATCCCTGTCAAATCTGTCATGCAACTTTTCTAGAATCAAACCTGAACTTGAGCTGAACCACAGTTGTTTGTCTAAGGGTGGGGAAAGCATTTGAATTGACTATACTTCATAATTACACTTCCTTAAATAGAAATTCCTTCCACTTGACATGATTGTTGCTCAGCGATTGAGCATTTTGATTATTGCCTGAATATCTGGCTGCAGATGCATAGGTTGAGTTTCTCATACTGAGCAAGAGAAGATGTTTGTTAGGAGAAGGAGCAGTGGAGCCTCTTTAACTGTAACTAAGGCCCATTGTTTCCCTTTTCAGTCGTGAATTTGCTGGGTGCTCGTTAGCTCCACAAGAGACTACGACTCACTAGGGCAGAATGGAAGGATGATTTTTGCTGCATTTGATTTATTTTGTCCTCCTTGTAGAAGAAGGTTCTGGAACGTCATTAAATGTTATCTTCAGATTGTATAGACCAGTGTTTCCCAAACCTCTCCTCGAGTAGAGGTAGGCCGGGCCTGAAAGTTTTGCCTGGTGGCCTGGTGTTAGTATGAGCCTTCCTCTGAGGCCATAACAAAGGATCTGTTTATGTTCTCTCTGCCCTGGGAAGGAGCAGGGCACCCTGGGAGAGCATAGCGGGGCTGGATGAATCAGTGGCTCTGTGTTGTGTTGTTATTGTGGTGGTTGTTGTACTGAGCTGAGCCCTCTGTCTCTCTCACTGACTAACTGGCTTTAATTCACTCTCAACCCCTTGTGTTGTGCAACTCACGCAGTTCATTATAACTATGAGAGCTTTATTAGTCTGTTCAATTTTGCATGTAATAAACATGGGTTATTACCACCTCGTGAATTGTAAGCCATGAATTACAGTGACAGCATTCCTGCAGCTGCATCTCTCTCATAATGGACTAATGTATGAATGGTGTTGTGTCAGAATGAGAAACCAGTCTTTAAGTTTCCCACAGAGGCCCTACTGAACAGGCTACATAATAGGCTCCTCTGACATCATTTTTGGGTGCAGAAAGACCCCCATCGCCAAGATTTATATAGTTATTACATAACAAGATATTATCATATGCTTTCAATGTTGTATTAAATTGTGGTTTTACATTTTTAATTTATTATTATTTTTAGGGGTTAGATCAGCTTTAATATTGCAGATAGATTGTAGCTTCAATCAATGTAATTGTCTGCATAATTTCAAATCCCCCCCAAAATATTTTTTGTAAATATATACAGTACCAGTTAAATGTTTGGACACACCTACTCATTCAAGGGTTTTTCTTTATTTTTACTATTTTTTTTACATTGTAGAATAATACATAAGACATCAACATTATGAAATAACACATATGGAATCATGTAGTAACCAAACAAGTGTTAAACAAATCAAAATATAGTTTATATTTGAGATTCTTCAAAGTAGCAACCCTTTACCTTGATGACAGCTTTGCACACACTTGGCATTCTCTCAACCAGCTTTAATTCTTTCATATTTAATCATTTCTGCCCCCCCAAATTCATATTTAATAATATTATTGTTGGATCTGATTTTAACAGCTAACATTTCGATGGCAATAATAAATAGATATGCCGATAGTGAATAACCTTGTTTTACTCCTCTTGACAGTTTAAAACGTTCTGAGAAGTTGCAATTATTTACTATTTTACACATAGGGTTACTATACATAACTTTAACCCATTTTATAAGAGATTCTCCTAAATTGAAATATTCCAGGCATTTATATATAAACTTCAGTCGTACTTTATCAAAGGCCTTTTCAAAGTTAGCTACGAATACCAGGCCTGGTTTCCCAGATTTTTCATATGGAATGGATCTTTATATTTACCACTTGGATCCTGTTTCTGTAATGATGAAATCAGACCTTCTTGTTGAGTGTCTTATAATCTACCATTTATATAGGAGTGGTTAAAACATGCTAATAACGGTCCTCTGAATAATATCAAAAAAGGTTTGGTATACCTCCACTGGTATGTCATCCAGCCCCGGAAATCTTCCCGGACATAAAGGCTTTAATTGCATCAAGAAGTTCCTCCTCTGTAATTTGGCATTCACATGAGTCTTTCTGTACAGATGTTAATTTTACATTATTGATAGAAAAAAAATCCATACAATTAACTTCGGTAAGTGGAGATGGAGGAGACTGAAATGAAAACATATGATTAAAGTACTTTACTTCCTCTTTCAAAATATTGTTTGGTGAATCATGGTTGACTTTCATTTAAAAAAAATGGTTTCTATGTTGAATTTTTGAAATAATATTTTACACTTGATCTTTCTTGAGTAAGTTCCTCCATTTCTTTTAGTTTTTCCTCTAACTTATTCTGAGCCTCTATGGTACAGTTTTTTATTGCTATCTCTCTGTACTGTTAGTCCTTCCATTTTGACCTAAATTGCTTTTGTTTTAGAGATAAGTACTGAATTTCATGAACTCTAACGGCACATTTAAACGTGTCCCATACAATACGCTTGCAATGTTGCTTTGATTATTGCTTGAACAATAATACCTAGGTATTTGGTTGGATGACAAGTTGTCCTTTAAAGTTCATGTGGATAAGCTTGTGACAAAGCTTAAATTGAAATTGGGTTTTTATTTTCATAATAAGGCTTGCTTCCCGCTTATGGCTAGAAAGAAGCTTGTTCAGGCCACTTTTCTCTCTGTAATTGATTATGGTGACTTGTTGTATATGCATGCAACCTCCTCCGTCTTACAGAGACTGGACTCTGTTTATCATGTATCCTTGCGCTTTATTACAAATGCCAAGTCACTCACCCACCATTGCACATTGTACCAAATGGTGGGTTGGACCTCACTTTATATGCGCAGAAAGATACATTTGAATGTGTTCATTTACAAAGCCCTTTTTGGTAAACTCGCTCTTTAACTTTGTAGTCTGATCTCCTTCACCACCAGCAGTTACCATACCCTGTCTGCTAGGTGGTTGCTACTTAAAGTCCCCGGGACATTCACAGTATTAGGCAAGACTGCCTTCTCTCTTGTGCACCAGACGCATGGAATAATCTACAATCCATGCTTCATCTAGATATGTTAGTGCCACTGAATTAATTTAAAATATTAATGGGAGACTCTGTTACGGAGTGTAAATTCTTTTTTTAGGCTGGATCATGTTGTTGTATTGTATGTTTTAATTCTGTAATGTATTGATTGTTGCTGCCTTCTTGGCCAGGCCTCCCTTGAAAAAGAGACTCTGGGTCTCAATGGGCTTTTCCTGGTTAAATAAATGTTAAATAAAAAAACGTTTAAAAAACTAATGTACACTCTCTGTGATCTCTGTGCTTTCTGTTTTGGTGTTATCTCTCTGCACTCCTGCTTTTGTATGAGCATGTGACTGTATATAAACCCCTGATAGCCCATATCATGAGCTTAGAGTCAAAGCCAGACTACATTGATCTTCATCGCTTTCTTCGTCAGGCCTTGCATGTTTGTTCAAAATATTCACCCAAAGGTCAAATGTTTTTACCCTCCACAAAGTCAGTTAAAGTTTTATGGGAGTGTTCTCTTATTAATAATATGCAGAAAAGTACCTCATACCAACTGTAAAATATGGTGGATCTTTGATGTTATGGGGCTATTTGCTTCCACTGCTCCTGGGCCCTTGTTAAAGGAAAACACGACTCAAAACTATCTTTTGATATTTTTTTCATTCGTCCACTGTTGATACAGTCCCAAAATATTTTGACTGTCAGCAGTCAAGTTTTCAGGATATTGGACTTTCAGTAAGCAAAGTGTCACTTGCAACATCATCATGATGATGCAAAATGCATCATATGATGAAAAACAGCTTGTTTTGAACTATATATTTTTGAAACAGGAAAATATACACATTTACAGCACTTTTATGAGCATTTCAAACATAATCCATGAATTATATTCTTGTTACCAATCACAGGTGTTTTTTTTTTTGTTGACCAATCACAAGTGGGCGCTGCCCCTAACGCCCTAATGGGTGGGCGGCCACTGGCGAAGATGAAATATATCTAGGATCTGGAAAGATTCTACATGGAGGAATGGTCTAAGATCCTCCCAATGTGGTCTCCAATCCCATAAAACATTTTAGAAATTGGCTCATTGCTGTTATCTTCGCATGTGTAGGGTGCCGGAGTATTGAAAACAAGGGTGCGAATAATTTTTACCCCTATCTTTCTTTAGATTGTTTTAAATTACTTGTTAAACAAAATATTTTTCTCTGGACAATTGTATTAGTATCAAATAATATACGTAATTATTTTTGCATTTAAATTTTTATTTTTTTATTTAACCTTTATTAGCCAGGAAGGGCTCATTGAGATTTGAAATCTCTTTTTCAAGAGCGTCCTGGCCAAGATAGGCAGCACCAAGTCATTACAAAATTACAGACAGACAACATGAAAAACTACAAGTAATCTAGTAAAAAACATAGAATTCACAAGAGTATAACAAATCATAAAACAGCAAATTAAAAACATTGACAGGTCAGGGAATCAGTCTCAAAATCCTTCATCAGTGATTTAAAAACACCAATCGGGACAAGTTCTTCCAGTTTAAATATATTTTGTAAGGCGTTCCAAGCCGATGGCTCAGAGTAAAAGCCCTTTTACCAAATTCAATTCGGACATTTGGAACAGTTCGTCATGCGAACGAAGAGAGTACCCACCACATTTCTGAACAATAAAAATGCCCAAATGAAATGGTAGTAAACCCCAAATGGCTTTATAAATAAAAGTATACCAGTGACTGAGCCTACGAGTGACTAGAGAAGGCCAGCCAACCCTGGTATATAAAGTGCAGTGGTGCGTAAGGGTTTTGCAGTTTAAAATAAATCTCAACGCTCCATGGTAAAGGGTGTCAATTGATCTCAAACACTGAGCGGAAGCATTTATTTATAAAATATCCCCATAGTCTAGTAAAGGCATAGATGTAGCTGGTACTTGCCTCCTTCTAGCTTCAAAAGAAAAGCAGAAAAGCCTTATTCCTAAAATAAAATCCCAACTTCAGCATCAATTGTTTTGTAAGTTGTTGAATTTGCAATTTAAAAGAGAGGCCGTCATCAATTAAAATTCCAAGTTATTTATATGAGGTTACAGTCTCAATCTCATTGCCCTGACAGGTAGTAATAGGTGAAAGGTTCAGAGATCTATTTCTTGCTTTAGAAAACACCATTAGTTTAGTTTTGTCAGTATTGAGGATAAGCTTCAATTGACACAAGGTATGTTGAACAGTATAAAAAGCCGTTTGCAAGTTCTGGAAAGCTTTTGTGAGAGATGAAGCACAACAATAAATAACAGTATTGTAACGTCCTGACCAGAGTTCTTATGTGTTGTGCTTGTTTTAGTGTTGGTCAGGACGTGAGCTGGGTGGGCATTCTATGTTGTGTGTCTAGTTTGTCTGTTTCTGTGTTCAGCCTAATATGGTTCTCAATCAGAGGCAGCTGTCAATTGTTGTCCCTGATTGAGAATCATATATAGGTGGCTTGTTTTGTGTTGGGGATTTGTGGGTGTTTGTTTCCTGTGTCAGTGTTTGTGCCACACGGGACTGTGACGGTTAGTACGTTTGTTGTTTTGTCTAGTTTTCTTGTCATTAAATCATGGAAACTTACCACGCTGTACATTGGTCCTCCGATCCTTCTCGCCTCTCCTCGTCCGAGGAGGAAGAGCTAGACTGCCGTTACAAGTATCATCAGCATAAAAGTGAAGCTGTGCATTTTGCCAATTTTTGTCTAAATTATTTATATAAATAGTGAATAAGAGGGGACCAAGTACAGTGCCCTGGAGCACACCATTACAGACAGACAATTTAACAGACATGAGCCCATGAAATTGAGTGCTCTGAGTTCTATCAGACAGATAGTTAACAAACCATGCAACTGCATGCTCTGAAAGACCTACACTCGACAATCTCTGCCACAGTATAGCATGATCAACTGTATCAAAAGCCTTAGAGAGATCAATAAAAAGTGAGACACAGTGCTGTTTATTAACAAGGGCTTCAGTGATATCATTTAAAACCTTCATGGCTAATGTTATTGTGCTATGCTTCTTCCTGGAGCCCGATTGGTACATTGATACAATTAAGTTAGTATATACAGTTGAAGTCGGAAGTTTACATACACCTTAGCCAAATACATTTAAACTCAGTTTTTCACAATTCCTGACATTTAATCCTAATAACAATTCCCTGTTTTAGGTCAGTTAGGATCACCACTTTATTTTAAGAATGTGAAATGTCAGAATAATAGTAGAGAGAATTATTTATTTCAGCTTTTATTTCTTTCATCACATTCCCATTGGGTCAGACATTTACATACACTCAATTAGTATTTGGTAGCATTGCCTTTAAATTGTTTAACTTGGGTCAAACGTTTCGGATAGCCTTCCACAAGCTTCCCACAATAAGTTGGGTGAATTTTGTCCCATTCCTCCTGATAGAGCTGGTTTAAACTGAGTCAGGTTGTAAGCCTCCTTGCTCGCACACACTTTTTCAGTTCTGCCCACAAATGTTCTACAGGATTGAGGTCAGGGCTTTGTAATGGCCACTCCAATACCTTGACTTTGTTGTCCTTAAGCCATTTTGCCACAATTTTGGAAGTATGCTTGGGGTCATTGTCCATTTGGGAGACCCATTTGCGACCAAGCTTTAACTTCCTGACTGATGTCTTGAGATGTTACTTCAATATATCCACATAATTTTCCTTCTCATGATGCCATCTATTTTGTGAAGTGCACCAGTCCCTCCTGCAGCAAAGCACCCACACAACGTGTTGCTGCCACCCCTGTGTTTCACGGTTGGGATGGTGTTCTTCGGCTTGCAAGCCTCCCCTTTTTTCCTCCAAACAGAACGATGGTCATTATGGCCAAACAGTTCTATTTTTGTTTCATCAGATCAGAGGACATTTCTCCAAAAAGTACGATCTTTGTCCCCATGTGCAGTTGCAAACCGTAGTCTGGCTTTTTTATGGTGGTTTTGGAGCAGTGGCTTCTTCCTTGCTGAGCGGCCTTTCAGGTTATATCGATATAGGTCTTGTTTTACTGTGGATATAGATATTTTTGTACCTGTTTCGTCCAGCATCTTCACAAGGTCCTTTGCTGTTGTTCTGGGATTGATTTTCACTTTTCGCACCAAAGTACATTCATCTCTAGGAGACAGAATGCGTCTCCTTCCTGAGCGGTATGATGGCTGCGTGTTCCTATGGTGTTTATACTTGCATACTATTGTTTGTACAGATGAACGTGGTACCTTCAGGTGTTTGGAAATTGCTCCCAAGGATGAACCAGACTTGTGGAGGTCTACAATTTATTTTCTGAGGTCTTGGCTGATTTCTTTTGATTTTCCCATGATGTCAAGCAAAGAGGCACTGAGTTTGAAGGTAGGCCTTGAAAAACATCCACAGGTACACCTCCAATTTACTCAAATTATGTCAATTAGCCTTGTCCTAACCGACTTGTCAAAACTATAGTTTGTTAACAAGAAATTTGTGGAGTGGTTGAAAAACGAGTTTTAATGACTTCAACCTAAGTGTATGTAAACTTCCGACTTGAACTGTAAAAACTATTTTAGCTATTCACTCACAAGGGTTTCAAGTATTTTCACCAGGGGTGACAGCTTTGAGATTGGCCTATAATTATTTAAAATAGTTGGATCTCCCCCTTTTAAAATGGGTAGGACAAATGCTGATTTCCAGATCTTTGGAATTTCATTACATTCCAGGGTTAGATTGAACAGATATGTAAGTGGTTCAGCTATGAAATCAGCTGCCAGATTTAAAAAGCAGGGATCCAAAAGATCAGGGACTGCAGGCTTCCTCTGATCTAAGGATTTTTTTTATGTACCTCCTGTGCTGAGATTATTCTAACTCTCGGAATGTAACAGTGCATTTCTATGGAAGATACAGGTATGTGTTGCTTAGTTTAAAGTGGGTCTCAGACTGTGTGTGTGAGTGGTCGAGGAGAGCTTTGATTGGTATGCCGAGACACGCCCTCCTTCTATTTGTGAATAATCACAGTGAGGTGGGTGTGGAACGGGTCTCACAGAACAGGAAATGGGTAATATATCTCTGTCCACATTCCTCAGAGGGCTTTAGTCCACACACACACACACACACACACACACACACACACACACACACACACACACACACACACACACACACACACACACACACACACACACACACACACACACACACACACACACACACACACACACACACACACACACCTGGAGCGACAGCCTTGCCTTAACCTTTGAATATTAACAATTCCAGTTCCCAACAACTCCACTAGATGACACTGAAAGCTCACAAAAGGTCTGAGATGAAATGCATTTGATAAAAAGCAGTTGTGGGGAGTCTGTAACCACTGTTGTTTCATGGCCAATTTTCTGGAGGGGCACTGTAATAAAGCAAATTATATAATACAATTGAATATATTTTGTTTCCCCCTGTTTGTTCTAAGAGTAGATGTGGAAAAGGAAACGTTCCTATGGTTTCCCTTATTTTCCCACGACATTATCTTGACATTTACATGTGACATTTTAGTCATTTAGAAGACGCTCTTATCCAGAGCGACTTACAGTAGTGCGTGCACACATTTTCTGTCATTACATTATATCCACTCATCTGACTTCCTCCTATCTGGCCAATGACTTGTTTTCTACAGATAATGTGAAGTGGGCAGTGCAGCCTCCTCATTGTTTTCCTTTATCCAGGATGTGAATGGTCAATTTGATATAATGGGTTTTTGTCTCACATTATCAGACGTATTTGCCTGTAAGTGTTTTTCTCCAGTCTAGTGGGTAATACGGTTAGGGGTGGGAAAAGTAAGAGTCAAGGCCACTCGAGGCCACTCACTCTTTTGTTATGGTATAGTTATTTTCCCAGCTGTAAGGGAGTGCACCACCACACACACTGCCGTCCTCATTCTGGGAAGACGGGGAATTCCTTTCTCAGGCCTATGGGGAAAACAATGAGGAGGTGGAGGGAAAGAGCTAATTTTAGTGTGTTTGTACAGAAACGTGTGTATGAGCTTGTCTGGAGGGAAGGGAAAGGGTCCGATGACACACTTCCTGCAGTATTCCCCCCACCTGCCCAAAGAGCTCTCTGTTTGTTTCAGTCCTCACACCCACGTGAACATTCAAGGCCACGGTGTTTTCCAACTCAATGGGGTTATTTCTTTCAACCAGAAAGCTTCCAGACCCCTCATACAATTAGCCGTCAAATCCACTAAGTTGAGGTAAGGGAAATCTCTGATACTAGAGACTGTTTTTTATTTCCGTGCAACGGCCGGTGCTTCCAGATTTTAGTGTGTCGTTTCACACATGGCTGACTGCGTGCTGCCAGACTCTCCAGTCCAGTCCACAGTGGACCTAAAGAAACTTAAAGGGAAACGGAGACCACCCCATCCTTCCTGTATAGGCCTACTACTGCTGTCCCCCCAGCTCTCTCTCCAGCTCACCCCAGCACAGAGAGCTCCTTAGGCCCATCCATTGTTCAGCTGGTGGAGAGAGAAGGAGGAGGGGGAAAGCGAGGGAGGAAGGTGTATTTCAGGCCACCGTTCATGTGCAGGAAGTGTGGCCTCAGGCCCAGTGTCAGATGTACTTTTCCTGCCTCTCTGGTTCTTTGGCTCTGTATGCCTCATTCTCTCTTTCTCTGACTGCCTGTACGCCCACCGAACTGTACCAGTGGTCAGCCCTACCGACCGGACAGGGAGACAGGATGGACTGCCTGGCCAGCGGCTACCGCAGGTCCCAATCGCTGCGCCGCCGCGTCTCCTCGGGTAGGTGACCGTTAGGAGGGGACCTGGTAGTTACAGGAGTAGAACACACCATGCTGTGACACAGTGACACTCACCAAAAGATACAGGGGACCACCAAGGCCATGCAATGACCTTAGTCTAGAACCTTCCGAGGATGAAATTGAATGATTTTGAATAGTGTTCTCTAAAGATAAGGCGTTGACTTTGGATGTTGAAAATGAATCGACGTCGCAAGTATTGGTTTTGGAGACGGAAAGGTAAAGCTGTTTCTGTTGTTAAGATGTGAAGAATTTGTCTGTGTTACTGTAGGATTGGCGTCAATGGTTGCAGTTAGGCAAATGACCACAGTGAGAGAGGGATGTAGCCTTCTCTGTGTATCTGTTTAAGCTGGCTCCATACTGTAGTATAGACTATATAGAATCAGACAGAGTACAGGTATGACATAAGTCAATAAGTGAAAGCGTGTGAGAGAACAAGGGAAGGTGTGCAAATTGTGAATTGAATGTAACAATTTCAACCCTCTTCATGATCCAGTCTAAACCTCCGTCTCAAGCCCTCTACTGTCTCTCCTAAGCCTGGGATCCACACAAACCCTGCCACCCACACAGCCGTCTTAGGAGCATGCCAACCCCTCTCCTCCAGCCCCAATGCCCTCTATCCTGCCCCCCATTAACTGAGACGACATGCAGCTAATCTGTATTCTCTACCAGTGAGAGCTCCATTTTCTGAATGTTATCTTTGGCTGTGCTCCCAGACGTCAGCTGCTCGGTTTATATTACAGCTCAATGACCATATGTTTTTTAAAAGTGACATATTGTGTCCCATAAACAGGAGCAAATCATAAGAAGTTACTGAGAGACGGAGAAAGTGGTTGGGAGATGTATACTGCCTCCAGTGTACTATACATCTAGCTCTGTGTGATTTCATCTCATAAATGAAGGGATATGTGTATGATTATTTATGCAACTAACAAGTATTTCATCCAATATTACATTACTTTTATATATATGCTGCAATAGACAACAGCTATAAGACCAATGAGCTGAGCAATATTCTGATTTATATTCATTCAGTCTCGTGGTTGGGATACATGGCATTGCTGTCAAGGACCAGGACTGGTGTTGTAGACAGTGAGTGCACTTATAGTTACCAGCCTGGGAAAAAAGTATGTTTTGTTCTCTGAGTCCTGGGAACCGTCCCCTCTCTCAAGTCCCTGTAACAACCACTCTGTCCTTTTGGCAAAATCCCCGATGGCCCATTACCCAATTGTGTGTGTGTGTTATGGAGAGGAGGGATAACTCTCCCTCTGTTCATAGTAGAAGAGAGGAAAGTGCGAAGCATGCTTTCTTTCTGTGGGCCAGCAGGAAGGAAAAGGCTGGGAGCAGCAGGACTTGCTCCTTTCACCACACTCATTGTTACAATGTGGGGAGGGTCACATGAGAGAGGACGGGAAACACTAAACACAGCCTAGATATATCGTTACTAGGATGAGCTATAGGAGGACGGTCTCATTATAATGGATGGAAATTAATAAATGGAACGGAATTAAACGTGGTTAAATAAAGGTTAAATAACAAAATAAAAAGTGGTTTCCATATGTTTAATGTGTTTGATACCGTTCCATTTATTCCATTCCAGCCATTAAAATGAGCACGTCCTCCTTTATCTCCTCCCACCAGCCTCCACTGCTAGGCAGATCCTATCTGAAGCTTTGTTGTGTGCACTCGTGTTGTTTTGAGCCTCTAGATCCAAAAATTCAGCTTGTCTACCTGTAGCAGAACAAGTCTAGTGAGATACTGTAGTGTTACCAATAAAGGTCAATGTTTAACATTGCAATAGTCTCTCTGAGAGCGGTTGTTATTGTATCTCTGTTGTTCCTGGTATGTCTCTCTCTCCTCTCTCTCTCTCTCTCTCTCTCTCTCTCTCTCTCTCTCTCCATTGATCCGCAGCATTCCTCCCAGTGTGCCTGAGCACTGACATCATCCTTCGATCACATTACTGAGCACACTGACAGGAGTTGCATGCTCTCACAAACACTACATTATGGAAATGCACATATTTTTTCAAACACACACCTGCCGGGGTGGGATTAGTGTGTTTCACTGCTGTTTGTGTGGTTTGTGTGTGTGTGGAGTGTTGTCCGTCAGATGGTGTGAAACTGTGAGAAGAGGGAAGGTTGTCATCGCCCTGCAGCAAGGTTTGATTTATTGATTGTGATGTGGTCTCGTGAAAGAGTTGAAAGAGGAGTAAGGTTATATGTTTTCTCCATAGAACAGCGTTGCAATCAATACTCAGGTCAGCCACTAGGGGGTGGGAGTTTGACAACACCTGAACATCTATTTACTCTTAAGGGGTCTACACAGAATACAGCAAACGGAGCCGACGGAGCGTAGCGCAGTGTCGCAATGTCTTTTTCCGTCATGCTGCTTTGTTGACAACTGCAACCAACTCGCGCCCCAGGTATTCAGCCAGTCAATCCCAAGCGTCTACAGTGGTTTCAAATGCTCTCAGATACTTTAATTGTTTAATCAATTGTGTTTTGGAGACGAGTGCTGTTGTCTAGCAGATTATTATCTTGCCGTTCTTTTGTGGCTTGCTCTTCTCTGTTCTGTGTGACTGGATTGATTTTGACGGGGCTAAGTTCTGCCTGCAGAGCAGATTTGGGGCGAGTCGTTCACAGCAGGTCATGCCAACCGGACTATGTGAGATTAGAAGAGCCAATCAATGTGGTCTGGTGCTGTGACATGTGACAGATGCCATTCATGTCATGCCCTAGTGACAGATGTGCCCTTCTGTCCATTATGGTGGCAGCAACCATCAGCCATGCAGGCCACACTGTGTCTGGATGTGTGGGTGTGTGCGTGTTCAACTAAGCGCATATGTGTGTGTGCTGCACATACTGTGTGTGTGTGTGTGTGTGTGTGTGTGTGTGTGTGTGTGTGTGTGTGTGTGTGTGTGTGTGTGTGTGTGTGTGTGTGTGTGTGTGTGTGTGTGTGTGTGTGTGTGTGTGTGTGCATATGTCTGTATTCTGCAATATTTCCTACTGTGACCTTCATCAAGTGGGAGGCAGAGGAAGAGAGAGAGATTACAGGAGAGACCGCCAAACTGAGATGAGATGAGAGAGTGGGAAGGGTGTGTGTACAGTAAGTGATGTGTGTTTAATTAATGGTGTGCGTGTGTGTGCGTGTGTGTGTGTCGCATAACCTCCACTCTTAGAGATGTGGTGGGTAGTGGCTCTGAGAGTGTGCTACACAGCTGGAGGAGAGCCCAGGGGCTGGGACGAGGCTGGGTCAGACGGGAGGGGGGGGACATCAGCCATATATCAAAGCCCCAGAGGTTTTTGGTCACGAACGATAAGTAACCACACGGGGACCTTTCAGTGACGTTCTCGTTGACTGTACTATTCTATAAGCAGTGTTCTCCTTACGCCAGCAGTATAAGGGAAGATGACTGCAAGGGCTCTGTAGAGCAGGAATTGAAATGACCTATTTCATTCACTGAATTTGAATAACATAATGGCAGCTGGTAAAGAGTTGTGCTTGAGTGTGTGCATGCTTGCGTGTGTGTGTTTTGGAGATACAATGACGATCTAGCCTAGTCTGAGGGCAGTCGGAAAACGACTGGCGAGGCTGCATTTGCCGCAGCACTTTTCAGTCAGGTAGTTTAATAAAACACATAGACTCAAAGTGTTAAAAAGAGGGGCCTCGTGATTTGTCAACTCGCGCACAATTTCTCAGTCCTTCACGTCGGAGTGCTGCTGTAGGCTCTTTGGGTGTCTTGACCAATCAAAATCACGTAAATCGCAGGTCGTGCCCGGGCACAACACACATTGCTCAAGGCTCACTCTCCATTTTCTTCCGGTATTTATTTAAAAGGCGTGATAACACATCACTCCCGACAGACACAAGCAAAAACTCTTAAATCAAATCAAATCAAAGTTTGTCACGTGCGCCGAATACAACAGGTGTAGACCTTACAGTGAAATGCTTATTGACAGGCTCTAACCAATAGTGCAAGAAAGGTATTAGGTGAACAATAGGTAAGTAAAGAAATAAAAACAACAGTAAAAAGACAGGCTATATACAGTAGCGAGGCTATAAAAGTAGCGAGGCTACATACAGACACAGATTAGTCAGGCTGATTGAGGTAGTATGTACATGTAGATATGGTTAAAGTGACTATGCATATATGATTACCAGAGAGTAGCAGTAGCGTAAAGAGGGGGTGTTGGGTGGCGGGACACAATGCAGATAGCCCGGTTAGCCAATGTGCGGGAGCACTGGTTGGTTGGGCCAATTGGGGTAGTATGTACATATGATATGGTTAAAATGACTATGCATATATAATAAACAGAGAGTAGCAGCAGCGTAAAAGAGGATTGGGGGGGGCACACAATGCAAATAGTCCGGGTAGCCATTTGACTACCTGTTCAGGAGTCTTATGGCTTGGGGGTAAAAACTGTTGAGAAGCCTTTTTGTCCTAGACTTGGCACTCCGGTACCGCTTGCCATGCGGTAGTAGAGAGAACAGTCTATGACTGGGGTTGCTGGAGTCTTTGACAATTTTTAGGGCCATCTTCTGACACCGCCTGGTGTAGAGGTCCTGGATGGCAGGCAGCTTAGCCCCAGTGATGTACTGGGCCGTACGCACTACCCTCTGTAGTGCCTTGCGGTCGGAGGCCGAGCAATTGCTGTACCAGGCAGTGATGCAACCAGTCAGGATGCTCTCAATGTTGCAGCTGTAGAACCTTTTGAGGATCTCAGGACCCATGCCAAATCTTTTTAGTTTCCTGAGGGGGAATAGGCTTTGTCGTGCCCTCTTCACGACTGTCTTGGGGTGCTTGGACCATTCTAGTTTGTTGGTGATGTGGACACCAAGGAACTTGAAGCTCTCAACCTGCTCCCCTACAGCCCCGTCGATGAGAATGGAGGCGTACTCGGTCCTCCTTTTCCTGTAGTCCACAATCATCTCCTTAGTCTTGGTTACGTTGAGGGAGAGGTTGTTATTCTGGCACCACATGGCCAGGTCTCTGACCTCCTCCCTATAGGCTGTCTCGTCATTGTCGGTGATCAGGCCTACCACTGTTGTGTCGTCTGCAAACTTAATGATGGTGTAGGAGTCGTGCCTGACCATGTAGTCGTGGGTGAACAGGGAGTACAGGAGGGGACTGAGCACGCACACCTGGGGGGCACCAGTGTTGAGGATCAGCGTGCAGATGTGTTGCTACCTACCCTCACCACCTGGGGGCGGCCCGTCAGGAAGTCCAGGATCCAGTTGCAGAGGGAGGTGTTTAGTCCCAGGGTCCTTAGCTTAGTGATGAGCTTTGAGGGTACTATGGTGTTGAACGCTGAGCTGTAGTCATTGAATAGCATTCTCACATAGGTGTTCCTTTTGTCCAGGTGGGAAAGGGCAGTGTGGAGTGCAATAGAGATTGCATCATCTGTGGATCTGTTTGGGCGATATGCAAATTGGAGTGGGTCTAGGGTTTCTGGGATGATGGTGTTGATGTAAGCCATTACCAGCCTTTCAAATGTATCAGCCTATACACCTAAACATTAGCGATCTGACATGAAGTATTGCATGGAAACAAGAGCATTTTTCAGTCTGATCAATTGTAGGCTACTAACAACAGCAGCTGCATAGTCTAGCCTACTATGCTCCCTGTCCCTCTGTCCAGGGTAAACAAAGTGGTAACCTTGTGTATTTACAGCCCATTTGTTTGTGGGAATATGTGAATAGGATCAAATTTGGTTTATATTCAAAGTTGGGCTGACTAGGCTACCTAGACTTTATCAATCCACAATTATTAACTGGAATTAATCAGTAAACACAACAGCTGACATAGACTGTGAGTTATTTTTTCACTAGGCCTACAGTTACATAGGGCAGGACTACACGATGCAAACCAGCATAAAGCTTGCTCAGCCCTGTGAGGTTTATTGTCCAATCATGTTGCTTTCTCTGTGTCTGTGTATTGGAAACCCCCCCTAGTCCTTCTTTAAAATAGATTTCATATGAAAATTACAATGTTGCTACAGTTTGACAGGGTTTTCATCCTCCCCAAGGCCAGGAGTTTTTCCAGGAGTTTGTTTAAACCATGTGACCTGATTAGAAAAACTCTGGTCCCATCATAGCCCATATTTAACCTTTTTACAACAGATGAATTGCGTCATACCGTGTAAGGTCCGGAGTTTTACCTTGTCAGGTTACCAGATCAGAAAAAACTATGGGCCCCAGAATGTCTCTTCCTCCACACCACTCTGGGACCTGTGGTGTCAACTGCAAACAGGAAGGATGATCTTATCTACAAGCAAGCAGTGAGTGTGTGTGTACTGTATGTGCCTGTGTGCCTGTGTGCCTGTGTGTGTGTGTGTGTGTGTGTTTGTGTGTGTGTGTGTGTGTGTGTGTGTGTGTGTGTGTGTGTGTGTGTGTGTGTGTGTGTGTGTGTGTGTGTGTGTGTGTGTGTGTGTGTGTGTGTGTGTGTGCCAGTGCGTGCGTGTGTATGCCTGTGTGTGCATGAGTGCGTGCGTCTGTGTGTGTGTGCCAGTGTGTGCGTGTGTGTGCTTAATTGAATTTCATGCCTGTACTATACGGTGTGTGTACGTGCACTACAGTTCAGAACAGCTATGGAGAGTGAATATTAAAGCAAACCCATCACTCACTGTCCGAATATCATTAGTGCTGTGAAATGCCACCGTGGCGACTAAGCGTCACCTTGACAATAATCAATGAAAATGTCGATTCAGGGGAACCATTCGGTTGGTTGACATAATAGTTAAATAGGAAGCCAGATGCTTGACTTTTATCTCAAAGTCATTTCCATGTGAAACGATGAACTCCCCAGGTGTACTTCTAGAGTCTGCTGGTCCACTATGTCTTCGGTGAAATGCCAGACTTTTGTTACTACGTAACTTCAACAAGCTGATGTTTCCGCCGCACTGAAATGAAGTCGACCTTCAACTGAAACGGCAGAAACGGAACAGAAAGTGAATTTGACTCACTGGGTATTTTTATGCACTGCTAACATAGTACAGTATTTCATCCATTCCACCCTTGAGTTCAGAGAGCTGGAAATCCTGTGGTTTTACATACAAATGCTGCCAGATCCTATGTGAGTCCATTGAGCCGTGAGGCAGCATGAGCAGAAAAGGCTGGTCCCTCCAATCTACCCCAGTCTCTTTAATGACTCCCATCTCTATTAGACACACTCCTAATGTCTGTAATAGAGGGGTGTTTTATGGCCTTCACACACACACTGAGCCAGGCACATGGTCCCTCTTGTCTCTGTGACTGCAGGCCTGTGACCCTTAGAGCAGTGACCTGGAGGCAATCATGGCTCTGTAGTAAAACCAGTAAGACTGTAACAGAGTGGCTGTCCACTCTCAGGTCTGGCATATGTACACACACACACACACACACACACACACACACACACACACACACACACACACACACACACACACACACACACACACACACACACACACACACATGCTCACAAATTCAGACTCACACGTCACACACACACACATTTCTTTGTGTGAGGCAGTGGGGATGTTGGCATCACGCCGTGGTTACTGGTCTCTGAGGTTTGATGGGACTCTTCCTGTCACTAATGGCCCTGTGCCTTAACGAGGTGTGATGCCTGGTTGGGAGGGAGGCATGGTGGCTTGGCCCTGAGGGTGTCCCTGGATAGTGACTGCTCTGTTGTCTGGTTCTCTTTCTGTCAGTCAGGAAGCATGGTGACCGGACCTCTGGAGAGAGAGGTTAACAATGAAGGGACTATGAGGAGAGAGGACTACCAGCCCCAGGCTCACTGTCTGACTGGGGGAAGTAGATCGGAGGGGAGATGGAGAAGGGATGCAGAGAGAGGGATGAGATGAAAGAGAGGAGCAGAGGAAGAAGGAACCCACTGGGCAAAAACTGGTTGAATCAACATTGTTTCCACGTCATTTCAACCAAAAAATGTAATATGATGAAAACTGATTGGATTTGAAAAAGTGATCAACGTAAGGGAATTTTGTCTTTTTTTCACCCAACTTTTAACCTAAATCCAATGACATGGTGACATTTGTTGTTAATTTTGCGTAAAATATAGGTTAGTTGACTAAATCCCAGCGTGAGGTCAGTTCAGGAGTGTTGCGCGCGCCAAGCTGAATTACAGCAGACATGATCAGAATGATGTCCCTAAATGGCCATTGTGTGCGCAAGCATTCCTGTGTGTGTGTGTGTGTGTCTGTAGTGAAAACTGAGTAACACTTGGTCGTCCTATAGGTCATGTTCTCAGTCCAGTGTGAGTTCACAACAGAGCACGTATGACAACACTTTCCCCCTGCCTCTTACTCACCATATCAAACCAGTGGCTCTGTTCAACCACAAACAGACCTCTCTATACTCTGATGGTAAATGGGGTGTGACCATATTCTGTGTATGGTTGTGGCATAGGAGCATTTGGCTCTAATGCCATGGGAATGGAGTAGGTGGAATTTAATCTCTTCATCGCACACTCCCCCCACGAGCACCACTCTGACTCATCTGCATTCAAAGGGGGGTGGGGGCACTGGAGTTATTGACCCACCCCCGAGCGTACTGTCACATGACCACTGAATTGGTGTGAATGGAATAAAAACACACACAATTGACTGAGACACATGGAACATCATTTTAAACAAGATCTTAATGATTGCTAGAAAATCTGATTCAGGAGCTGCGCCTTCATTGACTGATCTATTTTTTCAGTCATCACCCACCTCATCCATCTATCCCTCCCTCCCTCTACCGCTCTCTCTTTCTCTCTCTCGCTCTGGCTCCGCTCTCTCATCCTCTCTATCACCGTCACTCTCCCTCTCTCCTCTCTCTCCTTGGAGGGGGAGTGTTGTGTGAGGGTCAGCACCTGACAGCCGCGGCCAGTAGCAGCAGCAGCGACAGCAGATGAGAGCCATTTGGCTTCCTCCCCGCTCTCTGGCCCTTCCCCTCCTCCCACACAATACGGCTGATTGTCTGCGCGACACACACACATACACACACACACACGCGCACACACACAGAAGGGATCTTACTGTGTGGGTAGCGTTCCCCCGCCATATGCCCCGTCTCCGCTGGAATGTGATTATCTTCACAAGCTACGAATTGGAAACACACAGAGAAGAGACAGAGAGGAGAAAGGAGGAAAAGGTACGTTGAAGTTATAGTAAGTAAGAGAGCGTGTGAGAAAGAGAGAAGCAGGACGAGAGAGAGAGAGAGAGGAGGGTGAAAAGGCGATGTAGACGGAGAGAGAAGGGAGGATGCGGCGAAAGCAGCAAGGCAGTAGTTTAGCGCGAACCTGACCCTGCCTGTGTGCCTCTGTGAGAGCGAGAGGAACGGAGACAGGGAGAGGTCGATTTCGTTCTGGCTTAAGTGTCACAAGGAGAAGGATATCCTATCTCTGTGGATGGTAGCTGTTGACTCTGACACACAGACCCATGCGGGACTAACGGAAGCCTTGTATCAGGTCAGTGGGTTTTTCTCTGGTAGACGGACTGGACTTAAGCTCTCTGGTACACTGTAGCCATCGAGGGCACAACGCTGTGTTCACAGCTGTATTATACAGACAGGGGTATTTATCACTGGTCCCAGAGCAGCGAGAGGAGCAGTCTACTGCTACTGAATACTGAAGTAAATGTGGGGTTATTGTTAGTCTGGTGACACACAGAGCTGATGTTCAGTATTCCGAGTAGACTGTCGGATACACAAAGGGAGGAACACCTCACAAAAGACGGACCCTACACCACAGGATGTGCCTGAGATAGCATGATAAGTATAGCAGGGAGTGTGAGGTGTGTGTGTGTGTGTGTGTGTGTGTGTGTGTGTGTGTGTGTGTGTGTGTGTGTGTGTGTGTGTGTGTGTGTGTGTGTGTGTGTGTGTGTGTGTGTGTGTGTGTGTGTGTGTGTGTGTGTGTGTGTGTGTGTGTGTGTGTGTGTGTGTGTGGCTGTGTGTGGCTGTGCCGGGGGTAGGAGGGGTATTAAGATGCAAGCAGGCTTTGTTTGTTGGCTGAGCCCCAGAGCTGCAGCCTCTCTCAGTAGTACACATGCAAACAAACACACACACTTGCAAAACACACGCATGTGATTTTCATACACACACTGACACACATGTGGAGGACTACTGCAGTTAGCCTTCTTGGTCACTGTTACAGCCCTTATCTGTCCCTGGGGTGTGCTCTAGCAGAGATGTTAGCCACACCAGCTGCATGTAAGCATTGCCATAGCCTATCCTGCTGTAGCTGAAGCTGCTATTTCACCTTGCTGTTTGAGCTGCAACAGTAGCTGTTGTTATTCCCAATGGTGTTTATCTTCAACTGTTAGCTTTCCTTTGCCATATCTGAAGTCATCAACTCTTGTTGCTGTGTAGCTCAATCTGATCGTGATAGATACCCTAGTAGTTAAACCATTAGCTTCACCTGCTACAAAATGTTAGCTGTAGCCATGGGCTCTTGCTGAGACTGGACTGTAACTGTTAGTGGTCCCTGCGTTCCCTGCTGTGTTGTTGAAACAGGCATGCAGGGCGACTCTAATGGAGCAAATCCACTAGAGGAACCAAGCCGGAACGTGCCGGAACCAGCACGAACTAGGCTTGTTGGTTGTTGCTTGTTTTCCATTTGTTGTGGAACTAGAAACGGGACTAGGTTTAATTTGCGGGAAAAACTGCTAATGACAATTTTAAGACAGCGACCGATGACGCATTTCGACAGAGACATTGTTGTGATCCTCGGTGACTGGCATTTATAAGTATGGAGGAGGGAGACGCACTGGTGGAGATAACCAGGAGTTTTGTGCCATCGTTTTAATTTTTGTTTGTGGGCAATAATGGAGACTGAATGAGAGGAGACAGCTGAGAAGAGACGGAGAAATACACAATGTAAGTTTTCATCATGCGAGGAGAGGATCGCTTCAGCTGTTTGAAAGACCAGGTTAAGGGTTCTACATGGAACCCAAAAGGGTTCTACCTGGAACCAAAAAGGGTTCTTCAAAGGGTTCTCCTACGGGGACAGCTGTAGAACCGTTTTAGGTTATAGATAGCACCTTTTTTTCTAAGAGTGTAGTGACATGTCTGCTGCTGGTGTCTGACTTCCTTTTATTGCTTGGACACACTGTCCAAATACAGCTATGAAGCTGTTGTTAAACGAGGCAGTCTGGGCCATCTCAGCCGCCCTGGCTGCCCTGTCTGCTGCCCTGGCTGTCCTGTCTGCTGCCCTGTCTGCTGCACTGGCTGCTGCCCTGTCTGCTGCCCTGGCTGCCCTGTCTGCTGCACTGGCTACTGCCCTGTCTGCTGCACTGGCTGTCCTGTCTGCTGCCCTGTCTGCTGCACTGGCTGCTGCCCTGTCTGCTGCACTGTCTGCTGCCCTGGCTGCCCTGGCTGCTGCACTGGCTACTGCCCTGTCTGCTGCACTGGCTGCTGCCCTGGCTGCCCTGTCTGCTGCACTGGCTGCTGCCCTGGCTGCCCTGTCTGCTGCCCTGTCTGCTGCACTGGCTGCAGCCCCGATTGCCCTGTCTGTTTCCCTGGCTGCCCTGTCTGCTGCCCTGGCTGTCCTGTCTGCTGCCCTGTCTGCTGCACTGGCTGCTGCACTGGCTGCTGCCCTGGCTGCCCTGTCTGCTGCACTGGCTGTCCTGTCTGCTGCCCTGTCTGCTG
The DNA here is from genome assembly GCF_045679555.1 of Salvelinus alpinus. NCBI lineage: Eukaryota > Metazoa > Chordata > Actinopteri > Salmoniformes > Salmonidae > Salvelinus > Salvelinus alpinus. The sequence continues at coordinate 48,972,961 of NC_092100.1, forward strand.
CACTGGCTGCTGCACTGGCTGCTGCCCTGGCTGCCCTGTCTGCTGCACTGGCTGCTTCCCTGGCTGCCCTGGCTGCTGCACTGGCTGCTGCCCTGGCTGCCCTGTCTGCTGCACTGGCTGCTGCCTCATTTTCACACAGCTGATTGAAGTGCTGATCCTGCTGCTGACGCTGGACTTCAAGTGTCTCCGGGTATGAGGCCTCGGCCTCCCTCATGATATTCAGGTATTTGCTGGCTGTGCTCGCAGTGTGTTTTCTCTTCCCTGGGGAAATATTTAGGCCGAATTAATGACATGTACAGTTCAGGAATGATAAGGCACAGACTCCAAAGCAAACCTGAGGGCAGCCTGTGTGAGTGCAGTTTTGTTCTCCAACCATGTATTGTCTCATCAAATGTATTCGATATTATCCAGCAAAGGCCAGTATGAGGCCAACCAGATTTACCAACCAGATACACCAATGATGCAAATAATAAAGTTATATGATTAATTGAATCATTGTGACAGTTGTATATGTAAAATCCTAGATCCACACTGTCTCCATTAACAATGTTTAGGAACATAACCATGCCATGACAAAAGCCCTCTGTGGATGAGATTCCCCACCCCTGTGAAGACAGCTAAATTGTGTGATTAGGGCTAAACAAGTGAACATTGATATTGAACGTTTACCAACTGAGAATAGACCGTTGGCGCCTGGGGGTGCAGGGCTCAGGGGTTGCAGGAGCATTGAATGTGTTGATGGATCCTGGGGGTGTAGGGTTCTGAGGTTATGGCTTCACTATTCGAGCACACATTGGTAGCTAGCTAGATAGTAATTTGGCTAAAAACAATGTATTACCGTGCTGATCATCGCTGCTCTGCGTCATCATGGCTTCAAATATTGCTTTCTGGTCCACTTTTGTTGTTGTGGTCATTTATCTTTTTATAACATTGTTTGAATTTGTAAATGTTTTCCCTGCACTGTTTTATTGACCGATGGCTTCCGATCTTGGCCAATGTATCCAATATTTCATCAAAACCGCTTGGACATTTCCAACTGACCAATTTGCTGCTTCCATTATTTATTTTTAGCTTTAGAGAGTCTGGGGCTCCTATCTGAATCCTATGGTTCTCCTCTGTGAAAATTCAAAATTTCCATTTAGTTACGTTAACTTAGTCTTCTCCAAGCTCTGATGCTGCTGATGGTCATTAGTAGCTTACCAAACTTGCTAACTGCCTGGTACCCAGCACTCTATTGTCCCTCTAATCACTCTGACATCAATGCAAATGTATTGGAAAATCTAATCAAACACTTCATGAGAGCCCATGAGCTCATGTTGCACAACATTTCTATATGCTATGCAATTGCGTGAGAAACAGTGGTGGCCTCTATTAAAAAGAGGAGGATCCCATCACCTTTCTATAGGCTAGGCCTACTATATTTATTCCTCAACATTCCTAATATTAAGCACATTGCTTCTCTTTACAACAGGAACATAACCTACCTGGCTGGCATTCAAGAAATTACCACGGAAAAGCGTCTTCCATTTGCTATTTAAAGTGCATAGATGACATGTATTTTTACCCTGCCCCTGTTTTGAGACAGGTATAATTATAATGGTCCATTCTAAATCAAAATAAATGTCATCCATATATTATTTAGTATACGTAAAGACAAGATGAAATCAAGAACAGTCTGATGGGTGACAATATTAGCCTACCACTTGTGAATGATATATTATCACTTGTGAATGATGCCCAGAGTAAGGCAAGAAACAATGGCTGTTTTTTGCTACTTTTTCTAATCATAGTCGCACACCTCATGTAGCCTAGCCCATAGGCCTATATGTTTTGATAAGGTTTGTATCACAACTAAAGTGGCAAAATAACTTCTTAAAATGAAGCACATAATCTGCTTTACAAGGGGTGTAGAGCCTAACTGGTATACATACATAAGCAGCGCGTGAGTTTCAAGTTTGGGGAAGATAATTTTCACAATAAAAATGCACCTTTATAATAAAAGCATTACATGTGTAATCACATTTGTGGTCACTTTTGACAATGGTGTTTTCCTGCTAATGGAACATTCACGCTTATAGCCTACTGCCGTGTGTGCATTGCTGTGCTTATAATGTGAAGAAATAGCCTAATAGTTTATTAACATTTTAAGCTAAACGTTCTCATCTGTTGCGTCAGCCACATTGCGTAAAACAGTTTTTTTGATGCTGGTGGTTGTATTCATATGGGATCTATCGCATCCCACAACTGTCCCAGACTATGTTTGGAAAATGTATTTCTCACACAGAATAGAATAGGTCAACTTTTACACTATGGGAATAGTAGATTGACATAGGCTGGTGCTTATGCTGTTCGTTAGGCCTACTCATCTTGTTGGCTGGCGAAAAGTAAATGTGGACAGTTCTTCCAATAAGAGAGGTGCTTCGGAGCACACAACACTCAAGGAAAAAGGAATTATAATTATTATATTCAGCCCAAGGGCACAACGGCCACTGGCCGCAAAAGGCATGGATTTGTTTTTTAACAGTAGCACCAGAGTCATCCGGTTCTTAGGGGGAGGTTGTCATTGACTTCTCTGTGGAGCTTTGTCTTTCAATGTGACAGAGAGAGTGTGAGAGAGTGTGAGAGAGTGTGAGAGAGAGAGAGAGAGAGAGAGAGAGAGAGAGAGAGAGAGAGAGAGAGAGAGAGAGAGAGAGAGAGAGAGAGAGAGAGAGAGAGAGAGAGAGAGAGAGAGAGAGAGAGAGAGAGAGAGAGAGAGAGAGAGAGAGAGAGAGAGATGATACTGACGCAATGGCACTCTCCTACATTTCGTGACCGCCACAGCCCTACGTAGGACTCAGGGCTGAAGGCTGGGGATTCAGGTTGGGAGGGGTGGGGATGAGTGGGGGGAGGGAGGCTTCTGTCACAAAAGGCTGTTGGGGCAAGATGGAGGCCCACCGTGACCAGAAATGAGATTACATGGAGAGAGCAGCACATCAAAAGAGAAGCAGAGAGGGGAGAAGTGCTAAGATCTTCCTCAGACAACACAATGAATGAAAACTAAGCTCAGACACGTACATACACACAGGGAGGGACACACACACATACACTAGACAGCACTGTCTCATATTCAATGCCCCTGCGAGTATTTTATTTTAGTGTTTTCATTCGAAGTGTGTGTGTGTGTGTGTGTGTGTGTGCCCTTTGCTCCAGCATGCTGTCTCAGCAGTGGTTGTCAGGGGTTCAGCAGTGTTAAGTTTGATCCCCACCTCTTCTCTCTTTCTCATGTTCACACTTTTTATCCCCGTCTGATCCTTTTTAACTAGAGGGCCTGCACTGCTAGAATGCGCCGTCAGAATGCACAGTCAGTGCCTCCATTAACAGTAGCACCAGAGTCATCCGGTTCGTAGGGGGAGCTTGTCATTGACTTCTCTGTGGAGCTTTGTCTTTCACTGTGTCAGAGAGAGAGAGAGAGAGAGAGAGAGAGAGAGAGAGAGAGAGAGAGAGAGAGAGAGAGAGAGAGAGAGAGAGAGAGAGAGAGAGAGAGAGAGAGAGAGAGAGAGAGAGAGAGAGAGAGAGAGAGAGAGAGAGAGAGAGAGAGAGAGAGAGAGAGAGAGAGAGAGAGAGAGAGAGAGAGAGAGAGAGAGAGAGAGAGAGAGATGCTGATGAATCTGACACTATGGCACTCTCCTACGCTCTTAGAAGAAAAGGTGTTATCTAGAACCTAAAATGGTTGATTAGGCTGTCCCCATAGGAGAACCATTTGAAGAACCCTTTTGGTTCCAGGGAGAACCCTTTTGGGACCCATGAATAACCCTTTCCACAGAGGGTTTTCCATTAACCCAAAAGGGTTCTACCTGAAACCAAAAAAAATGTTGTACCTGGAACCAAAAAGGTTATGCTATGGGGACAGCCGAAGAACCCTTTTAGAACCCTTTTTTCTAAGAGAGTAGGAAGTGCCCAATCCAACTTAGTTGGCTGAGTGGCTCGGATCAATGAGAATATTATTCTGTAATTTATTTATTTAGAAAAGATTTCAGTTGGCTTTCAGTTGTATAAGGGAACAAGACAGCTATCATGAGAGTAAATACTGTATGTAAGTGTGAAAGAGGAACTTCCGATGTGGTGGAAAGGTTGCACATCATAGAAATTCAACCATATTCTAGCTCTCAGTGTTAAAAAATCTATTTTAAAAAATCGTGTGCCTAATGCCGTGAAATGCTTACTTATGAGCCCTTAACCAACAATGCAGAGTTTTTAAAAAGTAAGAAAAATGAAATAAAATAAGAATAATGAGGCTATATACAAGGGGTACCAGTACTGAGTCAATGTGCAGGGATACTGGTGAGTCGAGGTAATTGAGGTAATATGTACATATAGGTCAGTGGAGGCTCCTCGGAGGAGGAAGGGGAGGTCCCTCCTCAGTGAATTTCAGAATAAAGAAAATTTGTGAAACATTTATAAAGTTATCCTTTTTAGATAAAACAATATGAAATATATTCACGTCACCACGAAATAATGGATTGAAACACACTGTTTTGCAACGATAGTCTACAGTATCCTCAACAGCACTTTGTAGGGTAGCACCATGGTGTAGCCAGAGGACAGCTAGCTTCTGTCCTCCTCTGGGTACATTGACTTCAATACAAACCTAGGAGGCTTATGGTTCTCACCCCCTTCCATAGACTTACACAGAAATTATGACAACTTCTGGAGGACGTCTTCCAACCTATCACCCAAACAATGGATCATAGAATGAATCTAGTACTGAAACCATAAGCTACAGCTAGCAAGCACTGCAGTGCATACAATTTGGTGAATAGTTGACTCAAAGATAGAGAAAGACAGTAGTTGAACAGTTTTGAACAAATTCATTTCTTCCAAAATTAAGGAGAGGCAAGAGAGCAATTTTTTCCACATTCACATTCACTTACTTAGCTAACATCAAATGTAGCTTGATAGTTTAGCCTACTCAAACACCCAGCTCAAACAGAGAGGGATGCTATGTTAGCTAGCTGGCTATGGCTATCCAACACTGGAACTCTTCCAAGTCAAGGTAAGCTTTTGGTCGTATTAATTTATTGCCACCGGGGCCCGGCGGTGTATCTGCTAAATTGCTTGCTGTTGACTGTACACTGTACTGCATGATTGTAGTGGGTTTACTAACGAGTTAGTTATAGAAGCTATGTTGACTATAAACTGACAATGATGTAGGCTGTGTATAGCGGTTAGCGGTCATGATATGAAGGCTTTGTTTGGAACGTTTTTTTGCCTGGTCACAGACAGCTGATGTGTAGTGCACTGAAGTCCACAAGCGAAGGGAAAAGGTGAGAGGAGGAGAGTGCATAGATACTGTAGATGTGAGAAGGAATGATATATACAACGAGCGGTTTATATGTGGCTACTATGAAAGTGAACTGTGTTTGCATGTGTTCAGCAGTGTATTCATTGCGCCTATTCTGTTGAAAAACGTTTCTTAAACTGAAGCAAACGGAATGAAACGGGGATAAACATACCTGAATTTTTCCAATAGAAACTCTTGTTTGCATCTGTTGGACTAATGATTACACCCTAGATCAGCTAGATGCAGGCGAGAGTGTGCAAGGCGGTATTGAATGTGTCACTGTCTGTCCCCTTGATTGCTCAAAATTCTCTCGACCTGTGCACCTACGTTGTAAACTTTCATTGATAGGCTAGGTTGTAGCAACCTCATGATGGGTATAGGGAAAATTAGAGTATCATATAGTAGCCTAAACTTAACGATGTTACATTGAGCTGGGTGAATGGAATATGAATAACAATCATCCAATAATATGCTGTAATAGAAATAAGGCCCTTTTTTATGAAAAAATGACCATCCTCACCCATCTTAAACGGTACTGACCGCCACTGATGTAGGTAGGGGTAAAATGACTATGCATAGATACTAAACAGAAAGTAGCAGCAGCATATGTGAAGAGTGTGAAGGAATGTGAATGTACTGTATGTGTGTGTTTGTGTGCGGATGTGTATGCGTGTGTGTTTAATGGTGTGTGTGTGCGTGTTTGCGCGTGTGGCGTCAATATGCATGTGTGCGTGTGTGTGTGTGTGTGTGTGTGTGTGTGTGTGTGTGTGTGTGTGTGTGTGTGTGTGTGTGTGTGTGTGTGTGTGTGTGTGTGTGTGTGTGTGTTTTGTGTGTCCGTGTGTGTGTGTGTGTTGGAGTGTCAGTGTAGTATGTGTGATTGTGTGGTTAGAGTCCAGTGAGTAAACATCGAGCTTGTGCAAGAGAGTCAATGCAAAAATAAGAATTACTACAGTTTATTAAATAGCATAGGCAACAGTAACGAGTAATAGCAACAGTAAAAAATAGTCAATTTTTTAAATGTTGGCAGTCAACATTGTCAATATTGAATTGTATGTAGGAGGCACGTTCTCAATAAGCAAAATATAACCTAGGCCTACCATTGATATTGCGTTATAGGACTGAATCATTTAAATACGTTTGGAGGAGCGCGTTTTTGGTAACCGGATGAGAGGCGCTCTTCGGAGATGGGATATCGGATACTTGAACAAGCTAAATGAAGTACGCAGATAGGCATATGTGTGTATATTTTAGAATGTGCAGTATATTTTCAATTCAAGACACTCTGACGAATATACCATTTAAACATTTTATGGATTGGCTACTTTACAAGGCCGGGATAAAAAAGACACAACGCATTGCTGTTGAACCAGCCTTAGTAGCCTCGGCCTAGGGTAAGGGTAGCCTATGGAGGGCTTGATACACTCTTGGAAAAAAGGTTATTTAGGGTTCTATATAGAACCTTTTGGAGACTAAAGAACCTTTACCAAAAAAGGTTCTATATACAATGAGTATACCAAACATTAGGAAAAGCATCCTAATATTGAGTTGCCATCACAACAGCCTCAATTCGGCAGGACATGGACTCTACAAGGTTCCACAGAGATGCTGACCAATGTTGACTCCAATGCTTCCCAACATTGTGTCAAGTTGGCTAGATATCCTTTGGGCGGTGGATCATTCTTGATACACATGGGAAACTGTTGAGCGTGAAAAACCCAGCAGCATTGCAATTCTTGACACAAACTGGTGCGCCCGGCACCTACTACCATACCCCGTTCAAAGGCACTTTTTGTCTTGCTCATTCGCCCTCTGAATGGCACACATACACAATGCTTGTCTCAATTGTCTCAAGGCTTAAAAATCCTTCTTTAACCTGTCTCCGCCCATTTATCTACACTGATTGAAGTGGATTTAACAAGTGACATCAATAAGGGATCATAGCTTTCACCTGGATTCACCTGGTCAGTCTAAGTCAGGGAAAGAGAAGGTGTTGTTAATGTTTTGTTTACTCAGTTTATATACTGAGTGAAGGCAAATAACCTTGAGGGTTCTATCCATACCCCAGAGTGTAATGGGGATTTTAGAAAACAACAGATAACAAAAGTTATCAAACTCTAAAATGACAGCTATTTAGCTCCCTTTTCATTTGTTTTCGCTGTTTTTCATTGACATTTATATCCATATTCGCCTGGCCAGAAAAATGGCTAGCTGACGTCCAACACAGTTAGCTCTCTATGCTAGGGGGAGATCGAATTCATATTTTGCAACATTGTTGCCGAGGTCTGAGTGGCAAAGAGCAAGGTTCATACAAACCTGTGCTGTTGTAAACTAAATGCTAGCTAGATGCAAGAGGAAGTAATGTGTTTAATAAAAGCATATAAAAGGGGTTCTATATAGAACCTTTTGGCCAATTCAAAATGTAACTGCCATTCCGATTTTTAAAAAACAGCTACCATTCCAGCATGACCACGCAAGAGGATGATGGTTGAACCAACTTGCAAGTAGCCTACCAATAAGCACATTATTTTTCAATGTATTAAAGTAAGCAAAGTTGATTATGTTAATTCAAATATTTGAAGCCAAAGTCATAGGATAAACTACACTCTTAGGGAAAAAAGATGCTATCTAGAACCTAAATGAGTTCTTCGGCTGTCCCCATAAGAGAAACCTATGATTAACTATTTCTGGTTCCAGGTAGAACCTTTTTGGTTCTAGGTAGAACTCTTTTGATCTCCATGTTGAACCCTTTCTACAGAGGGTTCTACCTGGAACCAAAAAGGGTTATCCTATGGGGACAGCCGAAGAACCCTTTTTGAACCCTTTTTTCTAAGAGTGTATAAGTTGAAACGTTATTAGAATTTGAGCACGTTTGTAAGCTGTCAGCTAGCTAACCAGAAAAGGCTACTTTAATTCGTCACTTTACAAGCTAGCCAACTAACTCTTTCAAATAAACATTATTTGTTATTATGGGATATGCAAAATAAAGCTACAGACCCAGCCTGGTAATTAGCTAATTGTTACTTTTATTTCAGTATTTCAGTGAGAAGAGGGACTATGTTTCATGAAGCCATTAGAAGACTGTTGCTGACTAAGAGGAGGGACAGTTGAAGTCGGAAGTTTACATACACTTAAGTTGGAGTCATTAAACCTCGTTTTTCAACCACTCCACAAATTTCTTGTTAACAAACTATAGTTTTGGCAAGTCGGTTAGGACATCTACTTTGTGCATGACACAAGTAATTTTTCCAACAATTGTTTACAGACAGATTATTTCACTTATAATTCACTGTATCACAATTCCAGGGGGTCACAAGTTTACATACACTAGGTTGACTGTGCCTTTAAACAGCTTGGAAAATTCCAGAAAATGATGTCATGGCTTTAGAAGCTTCTGATAGGCTAATTGACATCAGTTGAGTCAATTGGAGGTGTACCTGTGGATGTATTTCAAGGCCTACCTTCAAACTCAGTGCCTCCTTGCTTGACATCATTGAAAATCAAAAGAAATCAGCCAAGACAGCAGAAAATAATTGTAGACCTCCACAAGTCTGGTTCATCCATGGGAGAAATTTCCAAACGCCTGAAGGTACCACGTTCATCTGTACAAACGATAGTACGCAAGTATTAACACCATGGGACCACACAGCCGTCATACCGCTCAGGAAGGAGACACGTTCTGTCTCCTAGAGATGAATGTACTTTGGTGCGAAAAGTGCAAATCAATCCCAGAACAACAGCATAGGACCTTGTGAAGATGCTGGTGGAAACAGGTACAAAAGTATCTATATCCACAGTAAAACGAGTCCTATATCGACATAACCTGAAAGGCCGCTCATCAAGGAAGTAGCCACTGCTCCAAAACCGCCATTAAAAAGCCAGACTATAGTTTGCAACTGCACATGGGGACAAAGATCGTACTTTTTGGAGAAATGTCCTCTGGTCTGATGAAACAAAAATAGAACTGTTTGTCCATAAGGACCATCATTATGTTTGGAGGAAAAAGGGGGAGGCTTGCTAGCCAAAGAACACCATCCCAACCGTGAAGCACGGGGTTGGCAGCATCACGTTGTGGGGGTGCTTTGCTGCAGGAGGGACTAGTGCACTTCACAAAATAGATGGCATTATGAAGAAGGAAAATTATGTGGATATATTGAAGCGACATCTCAAGACATCAGTCAGGAAGTTAAAGCTTGGTCGTAAATGGGTCTTCCAAATGGACAATGACCCCAAGCATACTTCCAAAGCTGTGGCAAAATGGCTTAAGGACAACAAAGTCAAGGTATTGGAGTGGCCATCACAAAGCCCTGACCTCAATCCAATAGACGATTTGTGGGCAGAACTGAAAAAGCGTGTGCGAGCAAGGAGGCCTACAAACCTGACTCAGTTACACCAGCTGTCAGGAGGAATGGGCCAAAATTCACTCAACTTATTGTGGGAAGCTTATGGAAGGCTACCCGAAACATCTGACCCACTGGTAATGTGATGAAAGAAATAAAAGCTGAAATAAATCATTCTCTCTACTATTATTCTGACATTTCAGATTCTTAAAATAAAGTGGTGATCCTAACTAACCTAAGACAGGGAATTTTTACTAGGATTAAATGTCAGGAATTGTGAAAAACTGAGTTTAAATGTATTTGGCTAAGGTGTATGTAAACTTCCGACTTCTACTGTATGTATAAATTATGTATAATAAATTATGTATAATAAGTCTTGGTTATTCAATAGCCTTAATCAGTATCTATTGTTCTCAGTCTGGCAGTAACCCAGAACTATCAGAGGCAGAGGATCTCTCTTTCAGCTGCTGCTGACAACTGGAAGTAAGTTGTTCTTCTCGATCATAACAATGATATGTCTGCATAGCATTTTGTCTTCATTAACTCATGCTAATTTCTGAAGATGAAATCATGTATTTGCTCCTTTTTTCTTCTTGTCTAGAACCAGTTAGGCAACAACCCATACTGTACTGGCTGTAGGTAGTCCAGTGACTAAGGAGTTGTGCTTGTGGCCGTAAGGTAGCCGGTTCAAATCCCGGGCCTGGTGTTAGAAAAACAGGTGGAATTGATCTGACAACTAGAGGGCTGCTGGGTTCACATCCTCAAAATATTTCCCTACTGTTGGGCCCTTGACCAAGGCCCTTAACCCTTCAACAGGGTAGGGGCAGGGGCACTGCAGCTTGAACCTGTGCTCGTCTCAACTCTATGTATGAGGTCTGCTGTTTTGCGGGGTTAAGAATGGAGCAGAAAACACATTTTTGTTGTTCATTGTAACTAATGGACAAAGTTTTATTGTATTGTAAAGAAGTCAGCCAGAGTTGACATGGGCCATCATTCAAACAAAGAGATGTCTCCCTGGTCACCAGTGCATATTTCCAAACTATGTTTGCATAAAATGACAATACATTCTAAAAACTATGCTGGTATTCTTTTGTTCATTATTTAATTGTTTATTAAATGATATTCTTCACAAAAAAAATATTCCTATTTAATAGTAATATGCATAATTCATAAAAGGCACCATGCGTGGTTCTATATGGAACCATTTTGGTTAGGTGACGAAGAACCTCTAAGGTTCTGATCAAGAACCCTTTTTGGTTCTATAAGGAACCTGTTTTTCTAAGAGTGTATGAAACTGAAAACAAGCAATCTTAAAATAGGATGGGGTCAGAATATAAGGGCACAAGGCAAGACCCAAATGCAGACACAGGAGGCAGATGGTTGAGCTCCGATATTTATTATAGCAAAAGGCAGGTCGGGGACAGGCGAGAGTTCATAAACCAGGTCCGAGTCCAAACAGTACAAGGGGATAGGCAGGCTCGAGGTCAGAACAGGCAGAGTGGTCAAGCAGGCGGGTTCGGCGTCAGGACAGGCAAGGGTCAAAACCAGGAGGGCTAGGAAATAACAGAGACTGGGAAAAAGGATCTAGGAAAAACCGCTGGTTGACTTGGCGAAACAAGACGAACTGGCACAGAGAGACAGGAAACACAGGGATAAATACACCGGGGGTAATAAGCGACACCTGGAGGGGGGTGGAGACAAGCACAAGGACAGGTGAAACAGGTCAGGGGGCGTGACACAGAAGCCTGATCATTCATCACTTCTCTCGTTCCATGGCACTGTGTGCACACGTAAGTCTAATTGTCTTCGCACAAAAAATGTGCATGTCTATACAAAATACTAGGCTCCTGTCAATTGTATTCTTGCCTATGTACGAAGAAGACTCTCCAAAAAATCTGCTGTTGATATGGAGTTATAGGAAGACTGAATAGTTTGGAGCACGGGTGCAACTTTGATTTTAGAAGTAGGGGGGGACGTAATTATTATTATAAATGTTTTTATCCAGTCGGATAAACACACCAAACAACCTACCTGACCGCTCAGAGGCATCCGCATGGTCCTACTGCACACCAATGCATCTTTTTGTATCACATTCCAATGATTAAACTGGAGGTCACAAAAAGTTTCGCCCCTGGTCTGGAAGTTTGTGTCTTTGGTAATTGGACGAAGGGGCGCTCTTTGAAAATGGTGATGGATAGCTTACTTGAACAAGCGAAATGCAGGTATGTGAATTGTGAATAATGAAAAAGCATGCCTCCAAAATAACCATTTAAAACCCCTATATTCATAGGATTCTTTTGGCTAATGGCCAAAATAAAGATATGTACTTATGCGATGCTGCTAAACCAGCCTTGATGAGGGGAGGGTGGGCTATGCTTGTTTTTTAATCAAATTAAACTAAATGGCGGGAAACCAATCGTTTTTTATGTTACTAAATACAAGATTCACCGACACAAAAGGCACATCTCTCCTTCCATGGGTACTGTGCGTCATGGCTCGATAGGCTGTGATTCAGCGCTCAAAATCCATGCCATTATCAACTGCGTTACTGCGAAGACCGTTCTTTTTGTAGGTCTTAAAACGTCCCATTAGTGCTGCATGAAATTGTCATTTATTCACGTGTTTTTAAGGACACCTCAAGTATTTCCACCCCACCACCTCAGGGCAAGCACGCTTATGTTAGACAGGTGAATTGCCGACACCTAGCATTATGACTGGAAAATGCCAGTGGAACCGTTTTTACATGACGAAATTGCTAACTAACGTGCATTTGACACTTGCTCTTCCTTAGCGCCAGCCAAAAATAGAGCCCAGGGAGTGAAAAGGAATGAATAGGCCATTTCAGTTTTCACATAGAAATAAGTTGCATTTGCAAAGTATTTTAAGAAACTGGAAAACATATCAAGCTAGTATTCATATATTCCACAGGTATTATCAGATTAACTGTTTGGTACAAATACTTATCAGACTGAAGATACAAATGCTGGTAAACACTCAAATACATTTCGTTTTTTTTTTTTATCACAAAAGTAGTGCACTGGGCCTCTACTAGTCCTGAATAAGAGAACCTATATGGACGTCTTCAGAGTGGGCAAAATAAATTATTCTGCAACACCCCCCAACGCAAAAAAATCGCAGCACATCCCCCCCAAAACTACTCAGACCATATTATATTTCAAAACTCGAGATTTGATAACGAAATAGATCAGTTGGTGTAGCACTTGCGAGGCACAGTTGAGCATACATTTAAATCATTTACAAATAATTAGTTTTTTTATTTTACTGGACGGATGGTACATCTGATGGTCGTGGTGCTTTCCAGACAACTGGGAATTAGGGACAAGAACAAGGTCATATCATGACGTCAGTGATCTTCATGTCTGAAACTCAGAGCTCTAGAAAGATGCCAGAGTTTCTGACTTGGAATTCTGAGTTGGATGAACGTTCAAAACAAAAGAAAATCTTGTTTTTTCAGAGTTCCCAGTTGGCTTGAACGCACTGAAGTCGGAGATTTCCCAGTTCCCAGTTGGCTTGAATGCACTGAAGTCGGAGATTTCCCAGTTCCCAGTTGGCTTGAATGCACTGAAGTCGGAGATTTCCCAGTTCCCAGTTGGCTTGAACGCACTGAAGTCGGAGATTTCCCAGTTCCCAGTTGGCTTGAACGCACTGAAGTTGGAGATTTCCCAGTTCCCAGTTGGCTTGAACGCACTGAAGTCGGCGATTTCCCAGTTGGCTTGAATGCACTGAAGTCAGAGATTTCCCAGTTCCCAGTTGGCTTGAATGCACTGAAGTTGGAGATTTCCCAGTTCCCAGTTGGCTTGAATGCACTGAAGTCGGAGATTTCCCAGTTCCCAGTTGGCTTGAATGCACTGAAGTCGGAGATTTCCCAGTTCCCAGTTGGCTTGAACGCACTGAAGTCGGAGATTTCCCAGTTCCCAGTTGGCTTGAACGCACTGAAGTTGGAGATTTCCCAGTTCCCAGTTGGCTTGAACGCACTGAAGTCGGAGATTTCCCAGTTCCCAGTTGGCTTGAACACGGTATTAGTCTCAGCAGAGGGTCCGCATCTCACGGTGCCTGCTCTCTCCTTCTTTTCCTATGGTGAGACTAACCAGAGTGGACACTGTCTTCCACTTGATGGCAAAACTCAAGTCGCACTGCGTCTGTCTTGTGCACAAATTAATGTTGTTCCTATGACCAGAGAAAGTGAAATATTCCTCGATATTAAAGTAGACACTAATCATAATAAAAACGCACAGCTATCGATACAGTTGGCCAGGGGCACAACTTTCACTGGGGACTGGGGGGGGACAGTTTTATAATTGGAATGTAATGCAAAACGAGGCAACGGTGTGCTTAAGGACCATGCGGACGCCTCCGAGTGGCCAGGTAGGCTGATTGCAGTGTTTATTCGACTGGATAAAAATAATCATTGAATATGTTCCCCCCCAGGTAGATTGTCGGATTCTGGACAGCAGCTACAACGCGAGAGAGTGATATATGATGGCTGTCTGTTGATTTTATCACACACTCAGAGTTCCGATATTGATCCCTTCTCTCAGAGTTCAGAGGGCCTTCATTCCTGTGTGTCTGGTTAAATCTTCATTATTGTCTCTGACTGTCTCACCACTCAATTTCACACCTGAATAGATAATAGCCTGGAGATCTCTCTGATATGGACTCCTTCTGTGTTCTCTCACTCCCTCCCTCCTGCTCTTTCTCTCTCTATCTCTTTCTCTCAATTCAATTCAATGTAAGGGCTTTATTGGCATGTGAAACATATGTTAACATTGCCAAAGCAAGTGAAGTAGATAATAAACAAAAGTGAAATAAACAATAAAAATGAACAGTAGACATTACACTCACAAAAGTTCCAAAATAATACATTTGAAATGTAATATTATGTGCAAATAGTTATAGTACAAAAGGGAAAATAAATAAACATAAATATGGGTTGTATTTACAATGGTAATTGTTCTTCACTGGTTGCCCTTTTCTTGTGGCAACAGGTCACAAATCTTGCTGCTGTGATGGCACACTGTGGTATTTCACCCAGTAGATATGGGAGTTTATCAAAATTGGCTTTGTTTTCAAATTCTTTGTGGATTTCTGTAATCTGAGGGAAATATGTGTCTCTAATATGGTCATACATTTGGCAGGAGGTTAGGAGGTGCAGCTCAGTTTCTACCGCATTTTGTGGGCAGTGTGCACATAGCCTGTCTTCTCTTTAGAGCCAGGTCTGCCTACAGCTGCCTTTCTCAATAGCAAGGCTATGCTCACTGAGTCTATACATAGCCAAAGCTTTCCTTAAGTTTGGATTTTTCACAGTGGTCAGGTATTCTGCCACTGAGTACTCTCTGTTTAGGACCAAATAGCATTCTAGTTAGCTCTGTTTTTTTGTTAATTCTTTCCAATGTGTCAAATAATTATCGTTTTGTTTTCTAATGATTTGGTTGGGTCTAATAGTGTTGCTGTCCTGGGGCTCTGTGGAGTCTGTTTGTGTTTGTGAACAGAGCCCCAGCACCAGCTTGCTTAGGGGACTTCTCCAGTTTTATCTCTGTAGGTGATAGCTTTGTTATGGAAGGTTTGGGAATCGCTTCCTTTTAGGTGGTTGTAGAATTTAATGGCTCTTTTCTGGATTTTGATAACTAGCGGGTGTTTGCCTAATTCTGCACTGCATGCATTATTTGGTGTTTTACGTTGTACATGGAGGATATTTTTGCAGAATTCTGCATGCAGAGTCTCAATTTGGAGGTGGTCCTATTTTATGAATTCTTGGTTGGTGAGCAGACCCCAGACCTCACAGCCATTAAGGGCAATGGGTTCTATAAGTGATTCAAGTATTTTTAGCCAGATCCTAATTGGTATGTCAAATTGTATGTTCCTTTTGATGGCATAGAAGGCTCTTCTTGCCTTGTCTCTCAGCTCGTTCACAGCTTTGTGGAAGTTACCTGTGGCGCTGATGTTTAGACCGAGGTATGTATACTATTTTGTGTGCTCTAGGGCAACGGTGTCTAGATGTAACTTGTATATGTGGCCCTGGTGCACAACCAAGCAAGAGGCAAGTACATTAGAGTGTCTAGAAACTGACGCCTCACAAGTCCTCAACTGGCAGCTTCATTAAAATAGTAACCGCAAAACACCAGTGTTTCCATCAATTTGTATAGCACACCCTCATGCCAAATTGAGTCAAAAGCGTTTTTGAAATCAACAAAGCGTGAGAAGACTTTGCCTTTGTTTTGGTATGTTTGTTAGTCAGTTAGGGTGTGCAGGGTGAATACGTGGTCTGTCATACGGTAATTTGGTAAAAAAAACAATTTGATATTTGCTCAGTACATTGTTTTCACTGAGGAAATGTACGAGTCTGCTGTTAATGATAGTGCAGAAGATTTTCCCAAGGCAAACAGGCAAAGCGTCAATACAGGACTAAGATCGAAAAGCATCAATACAGGACCGTCGTCGGATGTGGCAGGGCTCGCAAACTATTACAGACTACAAAGGGAAGCACAGCCGAGAGCTGTCCAGTGACATGAGCATACGAGACGAGCTAAATAACTTCTATGCTCGCTTTGAGGCAAGTAACACTGAAACATGCATGAGAGCATCAGCTGTTCCGGACTACTGTGTAATCACGCTCTCCGCAGCCGATGTGAGTAAAACCTTTAAACAGGTCAACATTCACAAGGCCGCAGGGCCAAACGGATTACCAGGATGTGTACTCCAAGCATGCGCTGACCAACTGGCAAGTGTCTTCACTGACATTTTCAACCTTTCCCAGTCTGAGTCTGTAATACTAACATTTGTTTCAAGCAGACCAAGTCCCTGTGCCCAAAAACAGGTAACCTGCCTATATGACTACCGAACGTAGCACTCACATCTGTAGCCATGAAATGCTTTGAAAGGCTGGTTATGGCTCACATCAACACCATTATCCCAGAAACCCTAGACCCACTCCAATTTGCATACCGCCCCAACAAATCCACAGATGATGCAATCTGTATTGCACTCCACACTGCCCTTTCACACCTGGGCAAAAGAAACACCTATGTGAGAATGCTATTCATTGACTACAGCTCAGCGTTCAACACCATAGTGCCCTCAAAGCTTATCACTAAGCTAAGGACCCTGGAACTAAACACCTCCCTCTGCAACTAGATCCTGGACTTCCTGACGGGCTGCCCCCAGGTGGTAAGGGTAGGTAACAACACAACCGCCACGCTGATCCTCAACACGGGGGCCCCTCAGTGGTGCGTACTCAGTTCCCTCCTGTACTCCCTGTTCACTCATGACTGCACGGCCAGGCACGACTCCAACACCATCATTAAGTTTGCTGATGACACACAACAGTGGTTGGCCTGATCACCGACAACGATGAGACAGCCTATAGGGAGCAGGTCAGAGACCTGACCATGTGGTGCAAGGACAACAACCTCTCCCTCAACGTGATCAAGGCAAAGGAGATTGTGGACTACAGCAAAAGGAGGACCGAGCACGCCCCCATTCTCATCGACGGGGCTGTAGTGGAGCAGGTTGAGAGCTTCAAGTTCCTTGGCGTCCACATCACCAACAAACTAACATGGTCCAAGCACACCAAGACAGTCGTGAAGAGGGCACGACAAAACCTATTCCCCCTAAGGAGAAGAACCTCAAAAGGTTTTACAGCTGCACCATCGAGAGCATCCTGACGGGTTGCATCACTGCCTGGTATGGCAACTACTCGGCCTCCGACCGCAAGGCACTACAGAGGGTACTGCATATGGCCCAGTACATCACCTGGGCCCAGCTTCCTGCCATCCAGGACCAGGCGGTGTCAGAGGAAGGCCCTAAAAATTGTCACAGACTCCAGCCACCCTAGTCATAGACTGTTATCTCTGCTACCACACGGCAAGTGGTACCGGAGCGCCAAGTCTAGGTCCAAGAGACTTCCTAACAGCTTCTTCCCCCAAGACTCCTGAACAGATAATCAAATGGCTACCCAGACTATTTGCATTGCCCCCATTCTACGCTGCTGCTACTCTCTGTTATTATCTATGCATAGTCACTTTAATAACTCTACATGCATGTACATATTACCTTAATTACCTCGACACCGGTGCCCCCGCACATTGACTCTGTACCGGTACCCCCTGTATATAGTCCCGCTATTGTTATTTTACTGCTGTTCTTTAATTATTTGTTATTTTTTTTTATTTTCTTATAACTGCATTGTTGGTTAAGGGCTTGTAAGTAAGCATTTCACTGTAAGGACTACACCTGTTGTATTCGGCGCATGTGACAAATACAATTTGATTTGATTTGAGGTAGCTGTTGAAGCATATCCCACGGTAGTTATTGGGGTTAAATTTGTCTCCACTTTTGTGGATTGGGGTGATCAGTCCTTGGTTCCAAATATTGGGGAAGATGCCAGAGCTAAGGATGACGTTAAGGAGTTTAAGTATTACCAATTGGAATTTGTGGTCTGTATATTTTATAATTTCATTGAGGATACCATCAACACCACAGGCCTTTTTGGGTTGGAGGGTTTATATTTTGTCCTGTAGTTCATTCAATGTATTTAGAGAATGCAGTGGGTTCTGGTAGTCTTTAATGGTTGAAAAGAGAAGTGGTTTACCTATACATCTCCGTTTTGGATAACTCTTTGTGTTGTTTATTTAGTATTTTCTCAGAAGTGGTGAGAGTATGGATTCTTCAATTACATTGAGCTGATTTCTGACATGCTGTTCCTTCTTTTTCCGTAGTGTATTTCTGTGATGTTTTAGTGATTCACTATAGTGAAGGCGTAGGCTCAGGTTTTCTGGGTCTTTACGCTTTTGGTTGGATAGGTTTATCAATTTCTTTCTTAGGTTTTTGCATTCTTCATCAAACCATTTGTCATTGTTATTCATTTTTTTCTCTCTGCCTCTCCCTCTTGCTACCTCTACCTCTCTCTGCCCCTCTGTCTCTTTTTCTCTTTGTGTGATGCTAATCTCTGTAATGTTAAACCAGACACAACTCCCTCTGATGTTTTAACAGGAAGTGTTTAGCAGGGGGAGCGTTCAGGTTCATCTCTCCAGGTCGCTGTGTTCCCTAATTAGAGCTGCGTTCGAGACCCTGCAGAGACTGAGTTTGTTGTTGTACCAGACTGTGGTTCATTGAGTACCTTGTAATGTTAGTGTGGGCGTGACTAAGCCTATCACCTCTCTGACAAGACAGAAGGGCTCATCTGTTCCCTATCACCCCCGACCAGCATGCATACTCTGATTGGAGGGATGTGCCTGGGCATATTAACTATCTGGTCATAACTGTGTTTGTGCAGAGAAGTGATGCAAATGAGGCCTAAATTACTCTTAATTTGCATTTCCTTACTGTGGATGGGCACTGTATTATCTGTCTTATGGTTATGTTTTATCAAGTTAGAGCCGGTTTTAATGGCATTCATGTTTCATTTGAATGGAGTAGAATGACTGCAAGTTCTCCTCTGCGTTGTTGACTCTGTCATGTTTATAATGCCATAGTCGACTGTTAGATTTGTGCCTGATTGCGATGATACTAGATCTCATGCCTTTGATCACCTGGCCTTAGAGAGATAGCGTGACACACACACACACCACACACACCAGTGGTGGACAGTGACATTTAAGATTAGGGAGGACAGTAATTTTTTTTACAGCATATTGAATGACTGTCATTCATATTTTATTCACTCAGCTCAATGTAACATCGATAGGTTTAGGCTACTACATAATACCTGAATTTGCCCTATACACATCATGAGGTTGCTACAACCTAGCCTATAAATGTTCATTTTCATAGCAACCACATACCACATACAGCATCATCACTTTGCTCGTTGTATAATTCCTTCTTGCATCAACGCACTCTCCTCCTCTCAACTTTTCCCTTCAGTACACAACACAACAGCTGTCTGTAACCATACACAACAACCTTTCCAAGCCAAAAGTTCATACTAGCCTACATCGTTGTCCATAGCCACGAGAAGCAGGGGTGCTGAGGGTGCTGCAGCACCCCCTGAAAAATCTGAATTTAAAAAATCTGAATAAAAAAAGTTTATATTTTTTTCAATATAATTTTTCACAAAAGTAGCTTAATTAGGTAAATAAGTGAAAGGTTAACATCAAAAAACAATACAATGAAATATGCAGTACCACTCAAAGATTTGGACACACCTTCTCATTCCAGGGTTTTTCTTTATTTTTTACTATTTTCTACATTGTAGAATAATAGTGAAGTCATCAAAAGTATGAAATAACACATATGGATTAATTTAGTAACCAAAAAAGTGTTAAACAAATCAAAACATATTTGAGATTCTTCAAAGTAGCCACCCTTTGCCTTGATGACAGCTTTGCACACTCTGCATTTCAATTAACAGGTGTGCCTTGTTAAAAGTTAATTTGTGGAATTTCTTTCCTTCTTAATGCGTTTGAGCCAATCCATTGTGTTGTGACAAGGTAGGGGGGTATACAGAAGATAGCCCAATTTGGTAAAAGACCAAGTCCATATTATTTAAAAAACAACTCAAATAAGCAAATAGAAACGACAGTCTATCATTACTTTAAGACATGAAGGTCAGTCAATCCGGAAAATTTCAAGAACTTTGAAAGTTTCTTCAAGTGTAGTTGCAAAAACCATCAAGTGCTATGATGAAACTGGCTCTCATGAGGACCACCACAGGAAAGGAAGACCCAGAGTTACCTCTGCTGCAGAGGATAAGTTCATTAGAGTTACCAGCCTCAGAAATTGCAGCCAAGAGCTCTGATAGGTTGAAGGTTGTCTTCTGGAAGTCGTCATAATTACTGTGTAACTTTATGGAAGGGGGTGAGAACCATGAGTCTCCTAAGTTCTGTATTGAAGTCAATGCACCCAGAGGAGAATGGAAAATAGCTGTCCTCCGGCTACACCATGGTGCTACCCTAGAGAGTGCTGTTGAGACTACTGTAGACTTTCATTGCAAAACAGTGTATTTTAATCAGTTATTTGGTGACATCAATATATTTAGTATAGTTTATTTAAAATTGGTAACTTTTTTAATGTGTCATTATTTTTCTTTTATGAAATTCTCTGAGTAGGATGGTTCTCCCCTTCCTCCTCTGATGAACCTCCACTGACTCTCACACACGCACACACACACACATTAACTACAGGTCCCTCCCCCACCCGGTGACACCAGCAGCATTCTGGGAACCGGTTGTACAATGACAGACTGTCAGACAGAGAGGGTAGAGCATTGAGGGTAAACAACACAAACACATCAACGCAGCAAAAACCACCAGATGAGGAAACCTGCGACGTAGGGCCAGACCAAACTAACTAACCTAACTTAATTTGATCTGCTTTTCTGTTCAAACTTGGGCTGTGAGGGATTTGTCATGGAGAGGCAGTGTACTACGGACAGGCATGGGAAAACCCAGCCACACTGGAGAGGAGCTTACTCAGGTACTGTCCAGATATTATTGTTGAGTGTTGTTTTCTTTTCAAAACCTCAAACACCCACACACACACATTGTCAAATATATCCAGAAATAGATGTTCTATGTTGTTAACCTGCTGAGGAAGAGTAGTTTTGTGTAGATGGGGTTTTAAATTGTGAGTCTTGAGACAGAATAACATGTGTGTACAGTATGCTGTTTGTGTAGGCCCCCACAGTACTTAATGGGGGTCCGTAGTGCATCAGCACAGCACACATTGTACAGTTCTGTAGTAGGGTTTAAGCCTGATGACAAGTGATCTGTTTATTATGTGTAGAATCAGCCGAACCTCTCGCTACTGATTCTCATGAAACCAGTTTTAACCATGGCAGTGGCAAATTAAGTTAGAAAACCATGTTGCATCTACAACAATAAACTATCATCCTGAAGACTAAGATGCGTAGGTTATGGCACAGTGTCTTACTTTAAAAATACATTTTACATTTTTGGACAGATTTTTATTACCAAAATGCGTCTGGATTAAATTCTTGGGTCATTTTATACAATTTCACTTAAGAAAAAACAAAGTTATTTGAATATAACCCCCAAATATGTTCCTGTTTGTCCATAAAGCATAACAAATGCTATACTAGTTGAAGTTTACATTAAACTATAATATTTATTACATTAAAGCACAGTGTCTGTGGACATGTTTCTCATTACCGCATCATTTTTAGGTCCGTTTCAGTAATGAGAACTTTAATTTCAATATGATAATAAGCATCAGTTATGTAATTAAGCAGCGGTTGTCAAGAAATATGAGTGTAACATTTGTATTTATTTACTTAAAGCCACAATCTGGAGTTTGTGTTTCAGCAGAGAGCAACCCCGTTACTTAAAGGAGGCGTGTACATTTTGACATGTGTACCTGTTTTAGCACTTACCTACACTGTTGTTTGATATCCCATTTTTGGTCCATATCCCACATATTTAGATACTTTATATGAATATCATGTTATACCATTTGCCCATAGGATCCCATTCAATGTAGAAATACTTCTGAAATACCTTGGAACGACACATATCCACATCCTAATACAGGAAGTAAAGGTCCTCCTTGGGGGGGAAAAATAATAATTTAAGTCTGTTTTTTGAATGTTTAAGTCCACTTTTGACTTTTGAAAATACATGCATGTAATTGCAGTACTTCTATTTCTACTAACATAAGGGGTATTTTAGTCAATTCCATTAAGATCAGTGATTTGAGTATTATGCAAGTCATTTGGGATTAACAAATGACACAATAAGATGAAGTATTGGGTTACTGGATCTCTAATAGAACTCAGCACCATTTTTCAATGGCAAACTATGCAACACTCATTACCGAAACATGCATTGTCATCTCTGAAAACGGCTTGTCATTACCACAATGTACAAATATTTAGGAAATATTAGGAAAAACGTAATGTTTACTTTGTAATTCTGTCTTAATCTGATAGTGTGCCATTTGTTCTTTATCCAAATATTTGTACATAAAAATACACACAAATAATTCTGACAAATAACAAGATTCAGAAAAGGATGTGTGAGATAAATTACAAAATGCATTTTAATAATTTAATTGTAAACATATTTGTTTTCAGTGTTATGTTTACTTCAGGCCTTTTCATTAGGTGTGCAATGTTAAAAAATTATTAGAAATGGATTTGTTTATTACTTTTTTGGACTTTGAAAACTGTTACGGTAATGATCATTTTTGCTTTGCTTGTTGTGTAAATTGTGGTCAATTGCATAAAATCTGATCAATAAACATCATAATTATGAAATAGATAAATACAGATCCTAATCTTAGTGATCCAAGAGGAATTATTGTGGAAAATGTGTTTCTTTTTAGGCAAAAATGTTTGGTCAAGTGCCAGTTTTGTGAGAATCACTGTGGTGTTATAGCACTGCCTGCGGAAAGAGGAAAGGAGCAGAGAGGAGAGGATGGAGAAATGTTCAGAGGTTGTCAATGACGCAGCAGCTCTGCTTTTTGCTGACTGCGTGTATTTACTGTTACTAGGCTGTTTTTAAAGAGGCATTTGAAATGTTAACACTGCAGGGACATGATGAGTGTGTGGCACTAGAACTGAATGGAGTGTGTGTGGACACACACACACACACACAACCAGGGTGGTGGAAGGTCCTCTATATCAACATTTGTCGTATGTGCCGAATACAATGGGTGTAGACCTTACCGTGAAATGCTTACTTACAAGCCCTTAACCAACAATGCAGTTTTAAGAAAATAGAGCTAAGAAAATATTGACTAAATAAACTAAAGTAAAAAAAACAATTACGAGGCTATATACAGGGGGTACAGAGTCAAAGTGTCGTGGTACAGGTTAATCGAGGTCATTTGTACATGTAGGTAGGGGTAAAGTGACTATACATAGATAATAAACAGCGAGTAGCAGCAGTGTAAAAACAAAGGTGGGGGACCTCTATATCAGACTGTGTCAGAGGAAGGCCCGTAAAACTCCAGCCACCCAAGCCATAGAATGTTCACTCTGCTACCGTCCAGTAAACGGTACCGGACCAACAGGCTCCGACACAGCTTCTACCCTCAAGTCATAAGACTGCTAAGTTGTTAATTAAATTGCTCTCTTCATATGCTGCACTCTGTTCTTTATTTTACTCTTAATTATTAACTATCCTGATGCTTAGTCACTTTCCCCTGCCTTCATGTACATATCTACCTCAAATACCTTCTACCTCTGCACATTGATCTGGTACTGGTACTCTCTGTATTTAGCTACACATTGATCTGGTACTGGTACTCCCTGTATTTAGCTCCACATTGATCTGGTACTCTCTGTATTTAGCTCCACATTGATCTGGTACTCCCTGTATTTAGCTCCACATTGATCTGGTACTGGTACTCCCTGTATTTAGCTCCACATTGATCTGGTACTCTCTGTATTTAGCTCCACATTGATCTGGTACTCCCTGTATTTAGCTCCACATTGATCTGGTACTCCCTGTATTTAGCTCCACATTGATCTGGTACTCCCTGTATTTAGCTCCACATTGATCTGGTACTGGTACTCTCTGTATTTAGCTCCACATTGATCTGGTACTGGTACTCCCTGTATTTAGCTCCACATTGATCTGGTACTCCCTGTATTTAGCTCCACATTGATCTGGTACTGGTACTCTGTATTTAGCTCCACATTGATCTGGTACTGGTACTCCCTGTATATAACTCCACATTGATCTGGTCCTGGTACTCCCTGTATTTAGCTCCACATTGATCTGGTACTGGTACTCTCTGTATTTAGCTCCACATTGATCTGGTACTGGTACTCCCTGTATTTAGCTCCACATTGATCTGGTACTGGTACTCTCTGTATTTAGCTCCACATTGATCTGGTACTCCCTGTATTTAGCTCCACATTGATCTGGTACTGGTACTCCCTGTATTTAGCTCCACATTGATCTGGTACTCTCTGTATTTAGCTCCACATTGATCTGGTACTCCCTGTATTTAGCTCCACATTGATCTGGTACTCCCTGTATTTAGCTCCACATTGATCTGGTACTGGTACTCTCTGTATTTAGCTCCACATTGATCTGGTACTGGTACTCCCTGTATTTAGCTCCACATTGATCTGGTACTCCCTGTATTTAGCTCCACATTGATCTGGTACTGGTACTCTGTATTTAGCTCCACATTGATCTGGTACTGGTACTCCCTGTATTTAGCTCCACATTGATCTGGTACTGGTACTCTCTGTATTTAGCTCCACATTGATCTGGTACTCCCTGTATTTAGCTCCACATTGATCTGGTACTGGTACTCCCTGTATTTAGCTCCACATTGATCTGCTACTCCCTGTATTTAGCTCCACATTGATCTGGTACTCTCTGTATTTAGCTCCACATTGATCTGGTACTCCCTGTATTTAGCTCCACATTGATCTGGTACTGGTACTCTCTGTATTTAGCTCCACATTGATCTGGTACTGGTACTCTCTGTATTTAGCTCCACATTGATCTGGTACTGGTACTCCCTGTATTTAGCTCCACATTGATCTGGTACTCCCTGTATTTAGCTCCACATTGATCTGGTACTGGTACTCCCTGTATTTAGCTCCACATTGATCTGGTACTGGTACTCCCTGTATATAACTCCACATTGATCTGGTCCTGGTACTCCCTGTATTTAGCTCCACATTGATCTGGTACTGGTACTCTCTGTATTTAGCTCCACATTGATCTGGTACTGGTACTCCCTGTATTTAGCTCCACATTGATCTGGTACTGGTACTCTCTGTATTTAGCTCCACATTGATCTGGTACTCCCTGTATTTAGCTCCACATTGATCTGGTACTGGTACTCCCTGTATTTAGCTCCACATTGATCTGGTACTCTCTGTATTTAGCTCCACATTGATCTGGTACTCCCTGTATTTAGCTCCACATTGATCTGGTACTCCCTGTATTTAGCTCCACATTGATCTGGTACTGGTACTCTCTGTATTTAGCTCCACATTGATCTGGTACTGGTACTCCCTGTATTTAGCTCCACATTGATCTGGTACTCCCTGTATTTAGCTCCACATTGATCTGGTACTGGTACTCTGTATTTAGCTCCACATTGATCTGGTACTGGTACTCCCTGTATATAACTCCACATTGATCTGGTCCTGGTACTCCCTGTATTTAGCTCCACATTGATCTGGTACTGGTACTCCCTGTATTTAACTCCACATTGATCTGGTACTCCCTGTATTTAGCTCCACATTGATCTGGTACTGGTACTCTCTGTATTTAGCTCCACATTGATCTGGTACTGGTACTCCCTGTATTTAGCTCCACATTGATCTGGTACTCTCTGTATTAGCTCCACATTGATCTGGTACTCTTTGTATTTAGCTCCACATTGATCTGGTACTCTCTGTATTTAGCTCCACATTGATCTGGTAATCTCTGTATTTAGCTCCACATGGATCTGGTACTCTCTGTATTTAGCTCCACATTGATCTGGTACTCTCTGTATTTAGCTCCACATTGATCTGGTACTCTCTGTATTTAGCTCCACATGGATCTGGTACTCTCTGTATTTAGCTCCACATGGATCTGGTACTCTCTGTATTTAGCTCCACATTGATCTGGTACTCTCTGTATTTAGCTCCACATTGAGCTGGTACTCTCTTTATTTAGCTCCACATTGATCTGGTACTCTCTGTATTTAGCTCCACATTGATCTGGTACTCTCTGTATTTAGCTCCACATGGATCTGGTACTCACTGTATTTAGCTCCACATGGATCTGGTACTCTCTGTATTTAGCTCCACATTGATCTGGTACTCTCTGTATTTAGCTCCACATTGATCTGGTACTCTCTGTATTTAGCTCCACATTGATCTGGTACTCTCTGTATTTAGCTCCACATTGATCTGGTACTCTCTGTATTTAGCTCCACATGGATCTGGTACTCTCTGTATTTAGCTCCACATTGATCTGGTACTCTCTGTATTTAGCTCCACATGGATCTGGTACTCTCTGTATTTAGCTCCACATTGATCTGGTACTCTCTGTATTTAGCTCCACATGGATCTGGTACTCTCTGTATTTAGCTCCACATTGATCTGGTACTCTCTGTATTTAGCTCCACATTGATCTGGTACTCTCTGTATTTAGCTCCACATTGATCTGGTACTGGTACTCCCTGTATTTAGCTCCACATTGATCTGGTACTCTCTGTATTTAGCTCCACATTGATCTGGTACTCTCTGTATTTAGCTCCACATTGATCTGGTACTCTCTGTATTTAGCTCCACATTGATCTGGTACTCTCTGTATTTAGCTCCACATGGATCTGGTACTCTCTGTATTTAGCTCTACATGGATCTGGTACTCTCTGTATTTAGCTCCACATTGATCTGGTACTCTCTGTATTTAGCTCCACATTGATCTGGTACTCTCTTTATTTAGCTCCACATTGATCTGGTACTCTCTGTATTTAGCTCCACATTGATCTGGTACTCTCTGTATTTAGCTCCACATGGATCTGGTACTCTCTGTATTTAGCTCCACATGGATCTGGTACTCTCTGTATTTAGCTCCACATTGATCTGGTACTCTCTGTATTTAGCTCCACATTGATCTGGTACTCTCTGTATTTAGCTCCACATTGATCTGGTACTCTCTGTATTTAGCTCCACATTGATCTGGTACTCTCTGTATTTAGCTCCACATGGATCTGGTACTCTCTGTATTTAGCTCCACATTGATCTGGTACTCTCTGTATTTAGCTCCACATTGATCTGGTACTCTCTGTATTTAGCTCCACATTGATCTGGTACTCTCTGTATTTAGCTCCACATGGATCTGGTACTCTCTGTATTTAGCTCCACATTGATCTGGTACTCTCTGTATTTAGCTCCACATTGATCTGGTACTCTCTGTATTTAGCTCCACATTGATCTGGTACTGGTACTCCCTGTATTTAGCTCCACATTGATCTGGTACTCTCTGTATTTAGCTCCACATTGATCTGGTACTCTCTGTATTTAGCTCCACATGGATCTGGTACTCTCTGTATTTAGCTCCACATTGATCTGGTACTCTCTGTATTTAGCTCCACATTGATCTGGTACTCTCTGTATTTAGCTCCACATTGATCTGGTACTCTCTGTATTTAGCTCCACATGGATCTGGTACTCTCTGTATTTAGCTCCACATTGATCTGGTACTCTCTGTATTTAGCTCCACATTGATCTGGTACTCTCTGTATTTAGCTCCACATTGATCTGGTACTGGTACTCCCTGTATTTAGCTCCACATTGATCTGGTACTCTCTGTATTTAGCTCCACATTGATCTGGTACTCTCTGTATTTAGCTCCACATGGATCTGGTACTCTCTGTATTTAGCTCCACATTGATCTGGTACTCTCTTTATTTAGCTCCACATTGATCTGGTACTCTTATTATCATTTTTTTAAACTCTGCATCGTTGGGAAGGCTCATAAGCAAGCATTTCATGGTAAGGTCTACACCCGTTATATTCGGCGCATGTGACAAATAACATTTGATTCGATTTGACACACACTGCAGTAGATGGGATAACACCACAGCTCTCAGGTGGTTGGCAGGTCATTTGCCCTGAAGGACATGATTGTGTGGGTATTTCTCCATACAAAACAAAACATAGCCCTGATTCAAACATCCACACTATGCTAGGCACAGTAACGGTGTCAGACACCTTCATCAGAGCTTTGTATAGTCTCTCATTTTTTCTTTCATAACATCTCTCATCACTCCTAATCTACAATGAATATCCTTGTCATCTCTGTGTCACCTCAGACGTCTGACTGAATGGCTGTCATTGACAGTGTTCGTCCCCGTGCCCCATAACTGACCTATGGCTCCCATCACTCCTCAGGCCTGTCCAATCACTGGGCTGCACTGGACTGAGTGCGCCCGATCACAGCTCTGTTGTCCTGTGTTAGAACGTGATGATGAACGTAGGCCTTGAAATACATCCACAGGTACACCTCCAATTGACTGAAATGATGTCAATCAGCCTATCAGAAGCTTCTAAAGCCGTGACATCATTTTCTGGAATTTTCCAAGCTGTTTAAAGGCACAGTCAACTTAGTGTATGTAAACTTCTGACTCTGGAATTGTGATACAGTGAATTATAAGTGAAATAATCTGTCTGTAAACAATTGTTGGAAAAATGACTTATGTCATGCACAAAGTAGATGTCCTAACAGACTTGCCAAAACTATAGTTTGTCAACAAGAAATTTGTGGAGTGGTTGAAAACAAGTTTTAATGACTTCTAACTTCAACTGTATGTATGTACTGCTACTAGGAAACACGCTTTCTGCAATCTATACTAGAATGTGTGTGTGTGTGTGTGTGTGTGTGTGTGTGTGTGTGTGTGTGTGTGTGTGTGTGTGTGTGTGTGTGTGTGTGTGTGTGTGTGTGTGTGTGTGTGTGTGTGTGTGTGTGTGTGTGTGTGTGTGTGTGTGTGTGTGAACAGCTGGAAAGCCTGGCATGAGGAGTCCAGATGGTGGGTGTAGAAAGCCCTCTTTAATCCCTGCAGCAGGATATCATACCCTCACACACACACACACACACACACCCACCTCCCTCCATGGCCCCACAGTAAGCATTTCCTCTATTCCCCTACATACTCAATACTCACTTTCTATGGCAGTTTCCTCTGTACTGTAACATCGAGAATGTCCGGTTGATGTTATTATTGGACTTCAGCATCCTGACTGTTACTGTCGTAACGGCAAACGTTAGAATGTGGGTGCTGTTTCTGGTTGACATTTAAGAAAGATCGGAACATTTTGCATGTGTGTGCACTTACTCTTTGTGTGTGTGTATACAGTGCCTTCAGAAAGTAATCAGACCCGAAGACTTTTTCCACATTTTGTTACGTTACTCCTTTGTCTAAAATGGTTTAAATATTGTTTTCCCCTCATTAATCTACACACAGTACCCCATAATATACATTATTGCTAATTTATTAAAAATAAAAACTGAAATATCACATTTACATAAGTATTCAGACCCTTTACTAAGTACTTTGTTGAAGCACCTTTGGCAGCGATTACAGCATCAAGTCTTCTTGGGTATGACGCTACAAGCTTGGCACACCTGTATTTGGGGAGATTCTCGCATTCTTCTCTGCATATCCTCTCAAGCTCTGTCAGGTTGGATGGGGAGCGTCACTGCAAATCTATTTTCAGGTCTCTCCAGAGATGATAGATTGGGTTCAAGTCCGGGCTCTGGCTGGGCCACTCAAGGAACTTCAGAGACTTGTCCTGAAGCCACTCCTGCGTTGTCTTGGCTGTGTGCTTAGGGTCGTTGTCTTGTTGGAAGGTGAACCTTCACCCCAGTCTGATTTCTTGAGCGGGTTTTCATCAAGGATCTCGTTGTAATTTGCTCCGTTCATCTTTCCCTCGATCCTGACTAGTCTCCCAGTCCCTGCTGCTGAAAAACATCCCCACAGCATGATGCTGCCACCACCATGCTTCACCGTAAGGATGGTGCCAGGTTTCCTCCAGACGTGGCGCTTGGCATTCAGACCAAAGAGTTCAATCTTGGTTTCATCAGACCAGAGAATTTTGTTTCTCATGGTCTGAGAGTTTTGACAAACTCCAAGCGGGATTTCATGTGCCTTTTACTGAGGAGTGGCTTCCGTCTGGCAACTCTAACATAAAGGCTTGATAAAGTGCTGCAGAGATGGTTATCCTTATGGAAGTTTCTCTCATCTCCACAGAGGAACTCTGGAGCTCTGTCAGAGTGACTATCGTGTTCTTGGTCTTCTCCCTGACCAAGACCCTTCTCCCCGATTCCTCAGTTTGGCCGGGTGTCCAGCTCTATCAAGAGTCGTGGTGGTTCCAAACTTCTTCCATTTAAGAATGATAGAGGCCACTGTGTAATTGGGGACATTCAATGGTGCAGAAATGTTTTGGTACCCTTCCCCAGATATGTGCCTCGACACAATCCTATCTTTTGCTCTGACATGCACTGTCAACTGTGGGACCTTATATAGACAGGTGTGTGCCTTTCCAAATCATGTCCGATCAATTTAATTTAGCACAGGTAGACTCCAATCAAGTTGTAGAAACATCTCAAGGATGATCAATGGAAACAGGATGCACCTGAGCTCAATTTTGAGTCTCATAGCAAAGGGTCTGAATACTTATGTAAATAAGCTATTTCAGTTTTTAATAAAAACCTGTTTTCGCTTTGTCATTATGGGGTTTTAATGGTGTAGATTGATGTGGATTTTTATTTATTTAATCCATTTTAGAATAAGGCTGTAACGTAACAAAATGTGGAAAAAGTCAAAGGGTCTGAATACTTTCCGAATGCACTGTATGTGTGTGGGCCTATCATAGTATTAATAGCACGGCTGTTTTCTCTTTAATGTTTTATGTGC
The DNA here is from genome assembly GCF_045679555.1 of Salvelinus alpinus. Taxonomy (NCBI): domain Eukaryota; kingdom Metazoa; phylum Chordata; class Actinopteri; order Salmoniformes; family Salmonidae; genus Salvelinus; species Salvelinus alpinus. The sequence goes on from NC_092100.1 coordinate 49,003,975, forward strand.
ATATGAAATGGCTCTGGTGAGTGTCTTAGCTCTCCCTAGTGAGGATGCCCTACATATCACATTCTAACTAATTAGAATTAAATCTCTGAGGGATGGAATATTATTTTATTTCCAAACATATAAAATAATAACTCTCCCCTCATGTGAACCAGAGGATCAGAATTGCTCCAAATATTCATATAGCTGCTGTACAGAATCCTGCAAAAGCTACACAAGAGATTCCAGAATTCGAATCTCTCTCTCTCGCTCTCTCTGTGTCTCTGTCTCTGTCTCTCTCTGTGTCTCTGTCTCTGTGTCTCTCTCTCTCTCTGTCTCTGTCTCTCTCTCTCTCTCTCTCTCTCTCTTTCTCTGTCTCCTATTCAATAAATCATTGAGCTCTATAAACTACTTCAGGCTGGTTCCTCTTGCCCCTGTTCTTTCCATGTTGGGTGAATGTTTGGGTCTTGGTGTGTTCTACAGTACGTTACGGTAAACTTGATATATTAGCATTTGTTAACATTTGGACTTGTCATTGCAGAAAAGAAAGGCAAGCCCAGCTGTTTCCATTCCAAGAACACTGATGAGGAGGCCTGTGTCGGGGTGAAGATCGAACACGCTAAAGGTCAACTTGATCCCTTTCTCACTCTCACTCTCAATATCACAATCTCCTCTTTTAATCTTGCTATCTCTTATCTCCCCTCTCTCCTACTATTAGTTTCTGTTCATTAGCTACTGTAGTCTACTGTACTAAAAGAGGAGTATTTAACCTTTGTGAAATGACAGGCCCTACAGTGCTGTGTACATGTAAGCATGGTGTACTGCTTGCTCATTGTGCTGTGGTTTCCTTTTCTAAAAACTCTCTCCTTCCTTCCCCCAGCCCGAGGTGATAACACTGTCAATTCTTCTCAGTTTAACCAAGTGTAGTCGTGGGGTGTTAAGCCAATGCTGCGTTTGAGCATGGGTATGTGGGACAGAGTGTATGTCTGTTTGGGGACAGAGGTGTCACCACACATTCGTGCTACATAGTCCTTTTTTGTTTAGGGCAGAGAGAAAATGAAAGTAATAGAATGAAAGGGTGAATATGAGGAATGTGGTCCCACCTAGAATAGATGGGCAGTGCAGAGGGCAGGGGAATGCATGCTGGACTGTAGAAACACTCCCCTTGGCAGCACACAGGTTTCACAGAAAGTGTGTGTGGTGTGTGGGTGTGGGTATTGGCTTAAAGCAGTAATGATGTATGAGTCGCTCCCTTCTGTGCCACACTTTCTCTGTCTTTTGCTTTCTACCGTCCTCCCTCTCTTCTCATCTACCAGTCTTCTTACCCCCGTTCTCTCTATGTTCGTCTGTCCTTTCCTTCTATTCATTGTATTTCTATTTCTTCCTCTGTGTTTATCTGCTGCCCCCCCCCCTCTTTGAATGCATCTGTCCTGTCATATGCCACCCCCCCTTCACTCCCTTTCTCCTTCCCTCCCTATATCCCTCTCTTCCAGTTTTCCCCATTGATCAGCCTCAGAGGGGGTAGCCTATAATCTAAAATTGGACTGTGAACTAGTGGGTGAGGGGAGGGTTCATCTGATGAAGGTCTGGGTGGTTCAACAGGCCTTACTGTAAATCCTGTCTGTCTCTCTGTCTGTCTGTCTGTCTGTTGTAGTTGGTCATCTGGTTTCTGTGTCTCTGGAACTGCTACTCGAACACTGGGTTTAACTCTCCTTTTCACTACAAGGTGATTCCACGCCAGCATAGTCTGAAAATATTTTGGGTATTTCAGATTGTTCTGGCAATTCTCGCATAGTTACTTCATTTGGAGGAAGGATGTTTCAAATGCTTTTTACATTTGAATCACAAATACTTTTTGAGAAAATCATGATGAAAGTGGCAATTTTAGGCCCTTTTTAGACCTGTACATGCCTCCTATAAGACCTTATGATCCGTGAACCGTACATTATACAGACAACATCTTGGTGTCATTATACTCCTAATGTTCTCTCAAATATGGAGTATGTCTAGATTCTGAAATACACATTTTCACATACATTTATTCAACAGTAAAAAATATTAATATCTCAAAACTACCCTTTTGGATATTGCTTATTTTTAGACATATTGTTTGGCACAATGTACTCTTCAAACTCATCAAATATCCAGAGTGGCAGAGTGTGCTCTCTGGTGATTTTAAAGGCCAGGTAGCAGAGTGGGCTCTCTGGTGATTTTAAAGGCCAGGTAGCAGAGTGGGCTCTCTGGTGATTTTAAAGGCCAGGTAGCAGAGTGGGCTCTCTGGTGATTTTAAAGGCCAGGTAGCAGAGTGGGCTCTCTGGTGATTTTAAAGGCTAGGTAGCAGAGTGGGCTCTCTGGTAATTTTAAAGGCCAGGTAGCAGAGTGGGGTCTCTGGTAATTTTAAAGGCTAGGTAGCAGAGTGGGCTCTCTGGTAATTTTAAAGGCTAGGTAGCAGAGTGGGCTCTCTGGTAATTTTAAAGGCCAGGTAGCAGAGTGGGCTCTCTGGTGATTTTAAAGGCCAGGTAGCAGAGTGGGCTCTCTGGTACTTTTAAAGGCCAGGTAGCAGAGTGGTCTCTCTGGTACTTTTAAAGGCCAGGTAGCAGAGTGGGCTCTCTGGTGATTTTAAAGGCCAGGTAGCAGAGTGGGCTCTCTGGTGATTTTAAAGGCCAGGTAGCAGAGTGGGCTCTCTGGTGATTTTAAAGGCCAGGTAACAGAGTGGGCTCTCTGGTGATTTTAAAGGCCAGGTAACAGAGTGGGCTCTCTGGTGATTTTAAAGGCCAGGTAACAGAGTGGGCTCTCTGGTGATTTTAAAGGCTAGGTAGCAGAGTGGGCTCTCTGGTGATTTTAAAGACTAGGTAGCAGAGTGGTCTCTCTGGTACTTTTAAAGGCCAGGTAGCAGAGTGGGCTCTCTGGTAATTTTAAAGGCCAGGTAGCAGAGTGGTCTCTCTGGTACTTTTAAAGGCCAGGTAGCAGATAATGCACATGGTTGCAGGTTTTTAGACAATCTTTTTGTTGAGGGTCTTGAGGTCCTAAACATTGTTAACCTTGTGTCTCCTTGGTAATAATATAGTAGCTACCATAGTATTAAAGCTATGCATTAAGAAAGCATGCAATGAGATACCTGCAGAGAGGAATACCTACTGGTCAGACTGGTTAATAAAGGGATGGAAGGAAATGTCTGCCATACCCTCCATTCCCCAACAGCTGATGTCACAGGGAGTGTGTGTGTGTGTGTGTGTGTGTGTGTGTGTGTGTGTGTGTGTGTGTGTGTGTGTGTGTGTGTGTGTGTGTGTGTGTGTGTGTGTGTGTGTGTGTGTGTGTGTGTGTGTGTGTGTGTGTGTGTGTGTGTGTGTGTGTGCGTTCAAAATGTATAGACCATACCCACAGGACAGTAGATGAATTAAACACCGCCCATGTATGTGTGTGTTAGAATAGAATACTGGCTTCCTGTGCTATACAGTAGGTTCTGTCATGAGCTGACTGTTAGAATCTGAGAACCTGTACATCTGCGTTACACTGTTGCGACAAATTCTGAAAGACAAGGTGACAGACACACAGACAGATAGCCGACTATGCGGAAGCTCCACTCACAGTTCTCTGCACAGACTTCTGCGAAACGTACGAAAGATAGTTTAGATCTCTCTCGAACAACTTTTAGATCTCTTTACTTCTGTTTATACTTTCCATTTAACCTTTTACTGCAGGCTAAATCAGGGTCACACAGAGTGTTTCTTGGTAGTGTCACGGCATTCATCGGAAGAAGAAGAGGAATCGTCAGACCAAAATGCAGCGGGGTACGTGTTCATCTTTATTAGATTAACTGACTGAACACTGAATATAAAATAACAAAAATAATAGCCGAAACAGTTCTGCAAGGTGCAACCAACACTAAACAGAAAATAACCACCCACAAACACAGGTGGGAACAGGCTACCTAAGTATGGTTCTCAATCAGAGACAACGATAGACAGCTGCCTTTGATTGGGAACCATACCAGGCCAAACACATAGAAATACAAAACATAGAACAACATAGAACACCAGAAATAGAATGCCCACCCATTTAAGACAGGTAGTCTTAAATGTAACAGTATAGCTTCCGTCCCTCTCCACGCCCCTACCTGGGCTCGAACCAGAGACCCTCTGCACACATCAACAACTGCCTCCCACAAAGCATCATTACCCATCACTCCACAAAAGCCGCGGCCCTTGCAGAGCAAGGGGAACAACTACTTCAAGGTCTCAGAGCGAGTGACGTCACCGATTGAAACGCTATGAGCACGCACCCCGCTAACTAGCTAGCCATTTCACACCGGTTACACTTAAACAAATCTACTTTGAAACAAAAGTACAGTGCATTTGGGAAGTATTCAGACCCCTTGGCTTTTTCCAAATTTCGTTACGTTACAGCCTTATTCTAAAATGTATTAAATTGTTTTTTTATCCTCATCAATCTACACACAATACTCCATAATGACCAAGCAAAAACAGGTTTGTAATTTGTTTTGCAAGTGTATAAAAAATGTAAAATAAAATATCACATTTACTTAAGTATTCAGACTTTTTACTCAGTACTTTGTTGAAGCACCTTTGGCAGTGATTACAGCCTCGGGTCTTCTTGGGTATGACACTACAAGCTTGGCACACCTGTATTGTTCTCTGCAGATCCTCTCAAGCTCTGTCAGGTTGGATGGGGAGTGTCGCTGCACAGCTATTTTCAGGTCTCTCCAGAGGTGTTTGATCGGGTTGAAGTCCGGGCTCTTGCTGGGCCACTCAAGATTATTCAGAGACTTGTCCCGAAGCCACTCCTGCGTTGTCTTGGCTGTGTGCTTAGGGTTGTTGTTCATCAAGGATCTCTCTGTATTTTCCTCCATTTATCTTTCCCTCGATCCTGACTAGTCTCCCAGTCCCTGCCGCTGAAAAACATCCCCACACCATGCTTCACTGTAGGGATGGTGCCAGGTTTCCTCCAGATGTGACGCTTGGCATTCAGGCCAAAGAGTTCAATCTTGGTTTCATCAGACCAGAGAATCTTGTTTCTCATGGTCTGAGAGTCCTTTAAGAGCATTTTGGAAAAACTCCAAGCAGGTTGTCATGTGCCTTTTACTGAGGAGTGGCTTCCGTCTGCCCATTCTACCATAAAGGCCTGATTGGTATAGTGCTGCAGAGATGGTTATCCTTCTGGAAGGTTCTCCCATCTCCACAGAGGAGCTCTGGAGCTGTGTCAGATTGTCCATCGAGATCTTGGTAACCTCCCCGACCAAGCCCCTTCTCCCCGATTGCTCAGTTCGGCTGGGCGGCCAGCTCTAGGAAGAGTCTTGGAGCTTCCAAACTACTTCCATTTAAGAATGATGGAGGCCACTGTGTTCTTGGGGACCTTCAATGTTGCAGAATTTTTGTTGGTACCCTTCCCCAGATCTGTGCCTCGACATAGTCCTGTCTCGGAGCTCTACGGACAATTCCTTCGACCTCATGGCTTGGTTTTTGCTCTGACATTGTCAACTGTGGGACTTTATATAGACAGGTGTGTGCCTTTCCAAATCATGTCCAATCAATTAAATTTACCACAGGTGGACTCCAATCAAGTTATAGAAACATCTGAAGGATGATCAATGGAAACAAGAGGCATCGGTGCTAAATTTTGAGTCTCATAGCAAAGGGTCTGAATAAGCTATTTCAGTTTTTTGCTTTGTCATTATGGGGTATTGTGTGTAGATTGATGAGGAAAATGTTTTATTTAATCAATTTTAGAATAAAGCTGTAACGTAACAAAATGTGGAAAAAGGGAAGAATACTTTCCGAATGCACTGTATACAACCTCACACACATAATTATGGGCTTAAAAACATAAGACACCTGTACCATGTCAGATATAGAGTTGAAATGTATTCAATTTTGAGTTTGCATCCCAATAATACACTTTATATACATCACAGAAGACTGAAATATAACAAAACCGTTTGACATAGAAACACCAGTTTCTCTACGTTTAAAAAATAAGGGTTTTAAAATAATTTTGAAATTATGAAAAATATTTGTAACATTCCACACCTGAGGGCACTATAGGGCGGTTTGGTCATTTGACTGCAGGAAAGTTAATTGTTTTTTTGTTGGTTGCTCATGGGTAGTATGACACTAACTTTTACTTTGGACTTCATACTGGTTTTGGCTGGGGAGAAATGGTAGCGTAGCTAAAGGAGGTGTTTGTAGATGTTTGGGGAGGTGAACAGACAGAAAGCTACAGGAGGCTGTTAGAGAGTGGTTATCCAGGTGTTAAATATGGAGTGTTCGGGAGAGTAGTAGGGCAGTGGGTGGCCAGTGTTGGGGAAGTGTTGTATCTACTTGCCTAAGAAATACTAAAGAAAACAATTGTTCTTTACAACATAAGTTCTTCTTTGTTCAATTAACCGGAGCCACACAAGTATAGTGCATTGAGCTGGAATCTCCCGGTCTTAAACTCCTGTGCGGGGGATGCGCGTCCCTCAAGTGGTCACGTGGCTCCACGTTTTACCATCATGCATTTTCACTCTATCATTTGGACTTTGGACCCGTTTTCATAGTTCCTTTCTGTTCACTCTTCTCTCTCTGTTAAAAATGACCTTGTCATCCTTCTCTGTTTCTAGGAGTACTGTCAACCTAGTTTGAGTTTCCTGTTGACCAACAGCTCTGCAGGAGACAGACCATGTTTTAGTGGAGTAGCCTTGTAGTTTAACAAAGCTAGTTATGGATCTGTCTTTGAGTCCAGAGCTTTCTTAACCAGTAGTTTCACTGTTTTGACACTGTTCTCGACTAACCCATTAGACCGTGGGTACAGTGGGCTGGATGTGACATGCTCGAACCAGTACAGTCTAGAAGAATCACTGAAAGCTGAACTGTGAGGCGTTGTCCGTACGGACAATCTCTTCGACCCCATGGCGAGCAAAGAATAATCCCCTGACTAGCAGTAGTGTCCTTCAGCAAAGCACTCTGGGTAATGAGAGTAATAGTCCATCAGTAGAACATCGTTCTCTCCCTCAAGAGAACAGAGATCTATTCCTACTTTGCCCCATGGTCTCAATACCTCTTTTTCCTCAACCCACATTGTCTCTTTGCTCTGTTTTGCTCTGTATTTCTGGCACGTTTCACAGGCTCTGATTGTCTGCTCTATATCAGTATTCATCTTGGGCCAAAATAACACTGCTTTTGCACGTTGTTTGGGCTTTTCCATCCCTAGATGGCCCATGTGTATTTTGATCAGCATGTTTTTCTGTAACCCACTTGGTATCACAATTCTTGAAATCATAAACAGAATTCCGTTGAGTACAGATAGCTCATCCCTGTATTGACCATAAGGGTATATCATAGCTTGTACAGACAACCCGTATGTTATGGCTTGAATCACCGTTTGCAAACACTCATCTTCTGCAGTAGCATGTGAAATAACTGTCCACATTTCATCTGAGACTGGGCAGCTCTTTCTGATAAGGTTTACATGTATGGTCTCGTCCTGCTCCTATATCGGGTTTGGTTCTGAGCTGTCTAAAGCTCTGGACAATGTGTCTGCCACTAACAATTCTTTTCCTGGCCTGTACTCCAGTTGCAAGTCATATTTCTGAAGTTTTAGAAACAGTCTCTGTACCCTTGGTGGTGTGTACGCCAGATCCTTCTTTGCAATAGTAACCAAAAGGTTTATGTTTTGGCCCACACTGTTTTACCATAGATAAACACATGGAATATCTTACATGCATATGACAGTTACAATGCCTCTTTCTCAATCTGAGCATAGTTAGTTACTCAGAAGTTGCCAGAGCCATGGAGGCATGTGACTGGGCGCCATCTAGTGGCATACTGCTGTAACAACACTGCACCTAAACCTGCTTTAGAGGCATCTGCTGAGATTTTGGTTTTGAGATTTTCATCCTAGAACCTCAGTACTGGAGCATGCATGATTAGTACCTTGAGCTGCTCAAACTCTTTCTGGTGATTACTGTTCCAACATATCCCACTCTCCAACACTTGAGTTCCCCAAGTGGTCACGTGGCTTCCGATACAAAATGCCACAGGAAGCTACTCTGAAAATATAGTTTACAAAGCTACCAAGTTCTTCACCCTGGAAGAAGTTAAGCTACACTACAGCTACACTTAAGAAACACATAGTTGGCTTAACTAAAGTACTTTGAAAAAGTAGTTCACTACATCCAACCGACTTAAATCTTCAATATGTAAATCTGAAATGTCATTGACTATCATGGCACAAGGCGAGACCCAGATGCAGACACAGGAGGCAGATGGTTGGACTCTTAAATGTTTATTGATCCAAAAAGGGAGTAGGCAAGAGAACGGTCGTAGACAGGCAAAATGTCAAAACCAGTTCAGAGTAATAGGGGTACAGAGCGGCAGACAGGCTCGAGGTCAAGGCAGGCAGAATGGTCAGGCAGGCAGGCACACTGTCCAGAAACAGTCAAGGGTCAAACCGGGAGGACTAGCAAAAAGAGAATAGAAAAGGCAAGCGCACGGGGAAAACACGCTGGTTAACTTAGACATACAAGACAAACTACCACAGAGAGACAGGAAACACAGGGATAAATACACTGGGGAAAACAAGCGACACCTGGAGGGGGTGGAGACAATCACAACGACAGGTGAAACAGATCAGGGTGTGACAATTGACTACAAATTGCAAGAACCGATAACTTTGGGATCGTATGTTTGTGAAATTTAGCCTATTAAAAACAAAAACAATATTTCAAGTAAGAATTACGTAGGTCTGTTGCTGAAAAAGAAAGGAAATTATTGCCTACTTCACCCATATTCTATTTTATTTTTGCAAAAAAAATGTAGTGTGTAGTTCCAGTAGTTAGCTACAACGCTACATGGCAAAAAAAAGTCATTAACTACAGAAAACACTAGCTTGATTTGAACTTAGTTCAATTAAAACTAAGCTACTGAAAAATCTAGTTAAATTCCTAGTTGAACTACATGTAACTTAGTTCACTACTCCCCAACCCTGTGGGTGGCTAACTTTCTGTGTCTTTCTCTTTCTAGTCTCTCACCGTCTCCTTCCTTGTGCTGTGTGTGTAGACAGCCTGAGGAAGAAAGAGACTGAAAAAGGGACTTTTACTTTCATAACAAAATTAAAACAAATCAGACCAGCAAAATGAGCATGAGGAATTTGGTAAACACTTTAATTAGGTTTATGTGGAAGGTGTGTGTGCATGGTTTTATGTGAGTTTGTTTTAGTGTATGACTCATGGTATGATTTGTTTTATTTGTGTCTCACTGCTGTAATCATTGCTATATTCGATTAGAACCAAGATTGGACCAATTTAATCCTTATCATATTGGATTGTTCCCTGGGTTCATCTCTATATTATACGACCCTCCACGTAGGCTAGTAGGCCTAAAGTGACATGTCAGTCAAGGTGTTACTGAAGTTGATTAGTTATTATCATAAAGGACTTTGGGCTGCTATATGTTCATCAACCCTCTCTCATTTCATTGTAATTCAGCACATTCTATAACATTTGATTGAATTACACATCCTTTCAGAGCCAATTTACCCTTACTTCCCCTTATCACTGCGACGATAGTGCTATGGTGAAGTGTGCTTGTGTGTGTTTGCACGTGTGTTTTGTGCGCTATGTGCAGGGAAGGAAGAAGTAGTCTTCCCCTTATTGGTGAGTCTCTCCGCTGAGCTGAGTCACGTAGCTCTGAGCTGCAGTGCCTGCCTGGGAAGATTACGTGTTACTGCCAGACTTTCCCTACTGCTCCTACGGGAGGCTTGAGCTGACTTGTCCGCCCTGTAAGGATTTCCTACTACTCTGTAGAAGAGGCTTTGGGTGAGTTTATTCTCAGGTTATGTCAGTGATTCAGTTTATCCCTGCCTCTCTCTCATGTTTTTCTCTGTTTTCTTAGATGAATGTGCTATTGTGGTTGGTATACATATATTTCTGGAGTTAGACTATTCCCACAACTGTCGCCCTTTGCAGTGAAAGTATTAGATAATGATATCAAGTCACAGTATTTCATAATTGCAGCCAGGAGTCCAAAGACAATTTATGGATTGTGGGATATATTCACTCATATGTTGTGGATGTATTCACTTTAAAATCGGAATTGCTTCCATTTTTCTTGTGTGCACTCACACAGCCCTGTTCATAACTCGAAATCACTGAGAATTACCACCCATTTTGTATCCCGGGCAGATTTGATTATAAATACGGTTAGAAATGCAGTGTGCTGAGAGTGGGGTCTCCCCTTGGGGCAGGGTGCTCTGGTCTATTTTAGGTTAGAAGTAAAAACAGTGACTTAGACCATGGTTTGCAGCTATAGTCTGAAGCACAGACACTCCCCTCACTGGGTGGTGGCTGGGTGCAGAAAGACAGGTGTGCCTATTGTTTTTACTCACAGCTCTCACTTGAGTGTCGGGACACACATGTTGTCTCCGGATTAGTGAGAGAGGGATTAGAGAGAAAGAGAGAGAGAGGTATCAATGGGTTTTTGTAACAAAGGCATTATGCTCTTATGTGACACTCCAAACCGATCTAAATCTAGCATGCATCGGGCAGAAAATTGATTTGAACGTTACAAATCGCCGGTTCACAATGTTTTGTGCTATGGATCCGCTTAGTTGTCTACATACACCATAGACTTATACATCAATTACACACACACACACACACACACACACACACACACACACACACACACACACACACACACACACACACACACACACACACACACACACACACACACACACAGTCAGCTTAGACAGATCTAGCTCAGATGCCCAGCTCATGAGCTCCATCAGCAGCAGATTTTAATTTAAAATGGGAAATGAAAGTGTTTATGCAACATATGTTAGTGCATCGAATCACATCGCACCGAACTGCATCGATTCGTTCCCCCTTTAGTTTCAAACTAAAATGTAGCGTTCCTGTGTCCTATTGTAGCCCATGTATCTAGACAGGTATCGAATCATCTTGAAATGGAAAGATGCACATCCCTAATTATACCACAAATTAGATACAGCTTTTTCAAACGTCCGCTTAAAAACAGGATATATTCCTAGAGGCATCGTGGTTGGTCGATCCTGTTATTTTCTCTCTCTCTCTCTCAGTGAGGTAAAGGATGTGGATACGCTGCTCTTATCTCTGATTAGAGGGAGAGTGGTTTTGTTAGATTGATACATTCCTTCATCCTCTCTGAGCCCGGTTGTATTGGTAAACATGCATTCTTGTGTATCTGTGTCGGCAAGGACAGGGAGGCGTCTTCTAAACGGAGGAGATATCTTTAGTAACACCAGCAGCACACTGGAGGCTTTAACACACAGACCCTGACCTGAGGTAAACTTATTTTTCTTCTTGAACGGATCTTCTTCCTCTCTCCGGATGTCATGAAAGATTAAGAGCACCGAGTATTTTGGCCTATTTTCAGTTCTCTGCGCCATGGCAAGACTCCTCAGCCTTGCAATACGGTGATAGAGTTCAGTACTGGGGGGAATATTTTTCATGTGTCATTATAATTGTTTTTGTTAGATGCTAGATACATGTCTTTGATCATTTTCATTGGATCATTCTTGAGGATTTACTTATGACTGTCTTGAGCGAAATGAATGCCATGATTTCCACCAGAGTTGGTCTAAAATTATTTGGACACAAGCGAATGCCCACGAGCTTGTTCTCCCTGCCTGCTCAATAGTAAAATATTTTGTAGTGTTGAGAAGGTTGGGGCCAGTTGCCATGGTAGCAGGTCTCCTACAGTGTAAATCAAGGACAGAGTCTCAGGTGGGATTGTGTTTATCAGAGTTCTGTATTCACTATTAACTATTGGATTCAGCTGCGAATGTTCAATATTTGCTCACTTTCCAGTTTCTACAGAATCCTGTTTGGCCTTCTACCCCAGGCTCAGAAGCTCACCTTGCAAACATCCATATTCACTTAGTCTAACTGATGTGGGCTAATGTGGTTTTAAATTGGAATCAGAAGACGGACTTTCATATAAAAGAGAAGAGTAAAGGATTTGAATTACTGTAGTCATGTGTGATATGGAAATTGCAAACACTTTGGCTTGGTTTGGTCTTGTGCCGTCCTGTTGTGGTCAGTGTGTGTGTGTGTGTGTGTGTGTGTGTGTGTGTGTGTGTGTGTGTGTGTGTGTGTGTGTGTGTGTGTGTGTGTGTGTGTGTGTGTGTGTGTGTGTGTGTGTGTGTGTGTCAGGTTTGGGGTCAATTTAGTTTCAATTCAGGAAATTAGATTCTACATGAAACGCTTACTGTAGTCAATCTATTAAACAATGATTGAGAATGGATGCTCTATTCTAAAATATTGAATTGCAATTTCAATTTTTTATTTCTGAATTGACTGAATTGAAACTGAATTGTGTGTGCGAGTGTGCGCGCGTGCATGTGTGTGTCTTCTTAGAGAGAACATACTCAGACTGGTTAAATAAAGGCTGTTTGTATTGGGCTCATCTCCCACGAGACTGTCATACCATGACCTGACCATGTTTACATCAGCCACAGCAACAGACAACTAAGCCCCCTCCTCCCTGGTGGAATGAAATGGCTCGAATGCTCAAACCCCAGCACTCCGTTCTGCCACCTCTGGTCTCTTCACCATCCCACCCCTGTCAGCTCAGCCCAGTTAAAGCTCTTCTCTGTCCTGGCACCCAAATGGTGGAAACAGCTCCCCCCCTGAGTCCCTTCCCATCTTCCAGAAATGTCTGAGGCCTACTTTTTCAAAGAGTGTCTTAAATTAACCAGGGATGTTCTCTTGATAAGTGTGTGAATTGGACCATTTTCTGTCCTGCTAAGCATTCAAAATGTAACGACTACTTTGGCTGTCAGGGAAAATGTATGAAGTAAAAAGTACAGATTTTTTTTTAGGAATGTAGTAAAGTAAAAGTAGTCAAAAATATAAATACTAAAGTACAGATACCCCAAAAAATTACTGAAGTAGTAAATTCAAATATTTTTACTTACATTTTTTCAGTGGTATAAAGTACTTATCTCTGAATTAACCCAGAAAGGGGCCCTTTGTGCTGCCTAACATCTTAATGTCCACATGCTTTGGCTTAGCAGGCCGCTTGCTGCTAATTTGCATGGGGATCTGTGGCGGGCCACTTTTAACGATAGGACACCAGAGTGTGTGTGTGTGTGTGTGTGTGTGTGTGTGTGTGTGTGTGTGTGTGTGTGTGTGTGTGTGTGTGTGTGTGTGTGTGTGTGTGTGTGTGTGTGTGTGTGTGTGTGTGTGTGTGTGTGTGTGTGTGTGAACTTCAGTCATATACAGTACTTACAGAACTATACACTGGCCGCTCTGCCGTGGATAGGGTCCGCATTTCACTGTGGGTGAAAACATGGAGGTGATTTACAGCAGAATGACTGGGTGTTTGACCTGTTAATAACAACCTTCATTATTTACTATAGAGGGTTTTCCTGACTCTCTCTACAATCACTAACATAGCAACTTGATCTGGAATGTGGAGACATGATTGTAACCAAAATGTGTCATATGGCGCAAAACATGTTTGAAATGTCCCCTTTAAAGTGATTGCAGATGATGTCAAGCATGTAATCAGACGAGTTCTTAAGGCTCTAAAATTATCCACGAAACCTGGGCCGTGTTTAGAAAGTCACCCCAGCAGATCGTGGGGCTTTCCTAGTCAATCACTAGACAATTTCTTGTAAAAGCCTTGTTGTCTGTAACTGAAACAGCGCTATAAAAAGAGTGTAGCCCTTTCCTGAAGTGTAATGTTACAATTATTTTTCTCAGAATTTCACAATTAATCAACATGATTTATTATTTTTACACAAAATCTGCTGTTTCTATATCGCTTTTGTTATATGTCAGTCTTCTGTGATGTACATAAAGTGTAATATCGGGATGTAAACTCAAAATGGAATAGATTTCAACTCTATATTTGACATGATACAGGTGTCTTCTTTTTTTAAGCCCATAACCATGTGTGTCAGGTGGATACTTTTGTTTCAAAGTAGATTTGTTTAAGACTACCAAGAAACACTCTGTGTGACCCTGATTTAGCCCACTACGGTAAAATGTACAATGTACACTGAGTATACCAAACATTAGGAACAGCTTCCTAATATTGAGTTTCACCCTTCCCTTTTGCCCTCAGAACAGCCTCAGTTAGTTGGGGAATGGACTCTACAAGGTGCCGAAAGCGTTCCACAGGGATGCTGGCCCATGTTGACTCCAATGCTTCCCACAGTTACGCCATGTTGGCTGGATGTCCTTTGGGTGGTGGACCATTCCTGATACACATGAAAAAAGAATGAGCATGAAAAACCCAACAGCTTTGCAGTTCTTGACACACTCATACCGGTGCTCATGGCACCTTCTACCATACCCCTTTCAAAGGCACTTAAATCACCCTCTGAATGGCACACATACAAAAATCCTTTCTCTAACCTGTTTTCGACCCCTGATTTGAAGTGGATTTAACAAGTGACATCAAGTAAACAGGGGACTTAAGGGGTCATGAGCTCTAGAGAGTTACGTTTCAAATACTTTTAGGGCTCTGTATATGTACACATTCAACTATCTAGAGTTCTTCTTGTGACACCATTTCATACACATACACAGAATGCCACTGAAGTTCCTTCCTTGTTACGATGAGCAAATCATACTTTTGTGAATCGAAGGGATTCTATAAAAAAAAATTAAAAGGCTGTTACTTTTTGAGGAGATTGAGTGTACTACCGCATTTCGGTCGCATTTCAATGTTCCGTCGAACTAGGATGGAATTTCACTTCCATGATCTTTCGGTGAACTCGTCGTCGTTTTCTCTGTAGAGTTACCATGGAGAAAACATTGTTTGCATCAGAAATTGCTTGCATCATCACATGCAGTAATGCAGGCTCTGCAGCACTAGGAATAGACAGCCTCTCAGAGACAATGGACAATGTTACACATTGATTATACTGTATAGCTGCTGAGTGAAGGGTTGTGTGAGTGCTCACTCAACCGACACATGTGAGTTACTTCTTGTACCTCAGTGGAGTTAAGTCATGTTTTTACATGACTGCGCTTAATGGAGACTTCCCAGAATGATGAAGCTCTTTGTGGAAACTCTCTATAAAGTAACAGTGCCATGTAGTGTTACCTTAATAGGGATGGCTGTGCAATTGTAGAGACTTGACTGTGGAGTGTTTCTGACTATAGACTTGGTGTAAACAGTCCGACAGTATTAGTTAAACACACTGGAGTGAAGATGGACCATCTGCCACACCCTGATCTGTTTCACCTGTCTTTGTGCTTGTCTCCACCCCCCTCCAGGTGTCGCCCATCTTCCCCTTTATCCCCTGTGCATTTATATCTGTGTTCTCTGTTTCTCTGTGGCCAGTTCCACTTGTCTCGTTAAGCCTACCAGCGTGTTTTTTTGTACTCCTGTTTCCTTAAGCGCCTGTTTTCTATTTTTCCCAGGTTTGATCATTCTGCCCGCACGTGGCATGTCTGCCGTTCTGTACCTTACGGTCTCTGCCCTGGACTACCTACCTCTGCCTGCCCTTTTCTTTGCCTGCCCCCTGTTTATATAATAAACGTCCGTTATTTGAACTGTCTGCATCTGGGTCTTCTCCTGAGCCGTGATACCATCTGTTAGCAGATGGTTAGACCAGGCTCAGTGCTGTTGACAATCATCTGGGTCATTAGCATGATAATGAACTACATGGAGACTTTAATGTTCAGCCATGGGCAGAGGTGAAAGTAGATTTCATTTCTTCCCAGTACAGGACCTCATATGCTTGCGGGTACACCAACATTTTTTATGGGTCTAATCATAGAATAACATAGAATCCCTATTAATTCAATAAGGATATCTGTGGGCCTAGTCAGTAAAGATTTATCATGTAACTTTTTAAAATGTATGACCTTCTATTGTGGCATAAACACAAGAGGTCATGTTGTCATCTGATTGTCAAACAATAACTTCAACGTTCTCCTTTACTAAGCTACCTGCTCCTGTTCATCTACTGGCATCATGTTCCAGCCTCCGAACACAGTGGTGAATGCTAAGAGACATCTGCTATACAAAACACCACACAGTGTAATTAGGCCAGGATTTATGCCTCCACTGCTGTTCGCGCGCGTCTGTGTCAGCCACTCATCGCGGCCATGGCAGTGTTCTCCTTGAACCACATCGCATTGTTTTCAAGTTCATTCGCACATTTTCCATGCCTCTGACATGCGCTAATGATAAATAGTGGTGTTGTAGCCTACACTTTTCTTGACATTTTGTTTTAATTATTGTGATAGGCTGATGATTTACTGGTACGGCATACCCCCACTATTTATTTTGCCGGGACGGTGTACCAGACCGGCTTACTTTCCCCCCTGGCCTTTGGCCAAATGAATAGTAGAAGATGGAGGAAGATGTAGTGTATTACACCCACTGCAAGCCAGTGGCAGTGGGTGGGTGATATTCTGTGAGTGGTATATGTTCTGTCTGTGGTGCAACATGGATGTGAATCACAAAAAACAGGATATATGGTATGGAAGTGAGGAGGTCCTCTTTCAAAAATAAGTACAACAGAGGCATGGTAAACGTCATATGATCCCAGCTCTGTCACCCCGCAGCCAACTGAGTGTTGTCGAGAATCTCACCATTCCTCTTTGCGCTCTCTCTCTTTCAGCTCTAAGCAGCAGCCCCCACAGTGCAAGGGTCAGTCGGACAGGTCTGTGTGGGAAGAGTCCCAGTGAGAAGAGCAGGGGGGGTGTCAATGGAAGAAGTTCGGACAGCAGGCCCTCACTGCAGCCCAAACCACAAGGTACAGATAATATTACTGTCTAATATTACTGTGTAATTTACAGATAATATTACTGGTCATCTCTACTGCCTCTGATCTGGCGGACTCAATAAACACAAACGCTTCATTTGTAAATTATGTCTGAGTGTTGGAGTGTTTTATCCATAACTTTTTTTTTTTATCTAAAATTGTGCCATCTGGTTTGCTTAATATAAGGAATTAGAAATGATTTATACTTTCACTTTTGACACTTAAGCATATTTAAAACCAAATACTTTTAGACTTTTACTCAAGTAATATTTTACTGGGTGACTTTCACTTTTACTTGAGTCATTGTCTATTAAGGTATCTTTACTTTTACTCAAGTATGACAATTGGTTACTTTTTCCACCACTGCTCAAAACATGTACGACAAAACAGCTCATGCCACAAGGAAGAGCCAGTTATGTAACCAGACACAGTGTGTGACACAGTGGTGAAACCTTGCCTTTAGTGGTGTTGCATTCCTCTTTTATTTGAACACAGTGAATCATTCTCCAGAGATAAAAAGGAAGACCCTAACCCATTACAACAGTCCATTGACCATCCCCTCTATGGGTTATAGAATAGTTCATGCCATTAAGAGGATACTGCTAGTCCACAGAATGGCTATATTTCAATCTAATTCTGGATGATGAATGTTATGCCTAAAGTAGCCGTGTTTTGCAGGCTTATAGGCATGGGTCGCAGACACTCTGGGAATGAGACTAGCCTTTAGTAACCACCTTGTGTTGGAAGAACACCAAACTCCACAAAACATAGTCAACATTCCGTAAAATGCTGGTGGAGGCTCATGTATAGTCACAGAAAGGCTCCTAGAGTGGCCATGCCAACATGACCTCCGACCTCTCTAGCCCTGACCACTGACCTTTTCAAATCATCCCTTCAGTGCCTCCGAAGCCAGCCCACCTCCAGAGCCCGGTGACGAAGTCCGCCGCCCACCCGCTAGGGCGTGTGGAGAGAGCACTCCTCAGAGCCACCATGGAGGAGAGAAGAGGAGGGGCGATGGTGGTGAAGAGCCGGGAGAAACCCTCCAAAGTCTTGAACCTCATCAACCACTTCGAGGAGAACAGGTAGAGGAGGGGGGGAAAGTAGAGTACAGACTGAGAAAAGTATAAATTAGACCCTATCTGAGATACAGCGCTAACTCAAATGTGTGTGAAAATATTGCTCGTGTGTGTCTTGCTTTTGTGAATTTTGAGAGATTGTACTAACTGCTGAGAGAGCGAGAGAGAGAGCGAGCGAGAGAGAGCGAGAGAGAGATTTGACATGGGTACTTCCATTTACTAAAATAAATACCTTGTCCAGGCAGACATGAGTGTAGTAATCAAGTGTGACGTTAATAAACCTTGCATGCAAAAGTTTCCTAATATCTCCTACTATTTACAAGATGAACTAAAAAGCAGAAGTCACTTTCAGCCCGGTTCATTGATATTTCTTCAGAGGAACGCTTTAGACAGAGAGAGCACTAGAGATCAGCTTGTGTATCACAAGCCAAAGCATTAGTGGAGGATGAAAAGAGATTTGGACAAAGTGGAAAATCTGCTCCCTCAGTTGCGGGAGAGAGCTCACTGCTGTAGGATGAAGTCTGGACGAAAGAGGTAGGATTTTACAACACAAAGTTTCTCATGTTTTGATTCCTGCCTCAGATGATGTTATATTGTGTCCTCAAGGGTTTGGCTGTGTGTCAAAAGGTTTGGCTGTGTGAATCAGTCTATTGTTTTGTCAGAGATTAATAAGTTACCACAAGGCCAAGGCCGAGCATTTTCTCTATAGCAACACAGCCAGTCTCAGAATGACATAAGTTGGGATTTCATTTAACACTTGTTGCTAATTGAATATAAGTATTTTAGTTATCTATTGTGCCATCTGTTTTCCTATGACTTTAAGACGTTTCTGTTGTCATTCCCGCTTGGTTACAAGTCTGAGTGGTGATTTTAACAAAATGCGAGGAGGCCCATTGGCGAGAGACTGAGAGGGAGAAACAATGGTGCCCTTGTGTGAACCACTCATACAGTGGAGTCCAACAGCATTACCCGCTCAGTCCATTATTGCCGACCCAGGCCTCTACACACCAACTCAGGTCTCTGGAGCTACAGACTCACCCTCCGAGTACATTTGGTTTAGTTTGGCAAAAGAAGGGCAGCCTCTAAGGAATAGAATTAGCCTAGTAATAATCTGCTTCACATGCTGTGTTTCTTAGTAGAGGGAACCTGGAAACCCAGCAGATGATGCTATTAATGTAGCAATACAGTCTACCTCTAAATGCTATCATTATACGACTGTATACATTTGTTAATACTGAGGCGCATTAAGGTGATTCAGCCTTCCTGTAAACTTCTTGGAAAGTTAACAGATCGTTTCTATCTATCAAAGATTAAAGCCAAGTTTGCGAGGAGGATTTGTGAAACATATTGCCTCAGTGTTTTGCGCAAGTGTTTCCATGGCCTACACTAACCAACCACAACAGTCCTCTGTGCTTTGTATAGACTAGTGGGGCAGCTGTTTGTTCACCCGCACCCGCCTGCGAACGCTATAACAAATCCGCAACCTCACGACTATATGTGACAAAGTGAACATCTGAGGCTCGCACCTGACCCTAACCTGCTAATATAGAAAATGTGCTGTAAACTCCAGTCAGAGACAACGTAAAGATTTTTGGACAGGGGGTGCAGGATTTGTTGTTGCCTGATATAGATATTTCTGATAAGATTTCAGTTCGGCTTGGATGCATATTTTATGTGGTTGAAATACTATCAGTTTTTCTGATGCTGATAAAGACAGCACCTCTACAGAAGGTATGAAACTACGCATTGGCATTCTCTCAAGATGCTGAAAGAAATCAATCATATTTTTCCACTCCTGTTCCCAAGTCACATTTCTTCTTACATTTGATGTATAATTTCACTGCAAGAAATACTTAAGTCTGCAGGAGTTAATATTACTGCTATGTGAGATGTTATAGACCTACAGTCAGTGTCCACATTTCACTTTCCATTTGAAGTCCCCATCCTGTGACTGTCAAATGTGTATCGCCTCACAACAGTGTTGTGTTCGAGACCACCTTGGGACCGAGTCAAGGAGCAGGTTTGTCAGAACAGTTTACTACCTTTAAAGGGACCCAGCCATCTCCCCACATGGGTGTAATAACTCTACCCACGAGTATGTTTCTGGGCATGACCTTTGACCTGGTAGGCTCGACTATTACAGTGCTGCCTGGAGACAATGCCACATTTTTAAGAAGTTTACCCCAAACTAAGTGTTCAGTCTTGGGCGAAAGAGTCACAGCTTTAGTGAGCTTCACTGTCCCAATCTTGCTGTCCCTTCCATCTTGTGACACTTGTCATCATCTGCAGAAACTGCTCGCCCTCTGGTGAGTGGGTCTGGCCATCCATGTTGTTGACGAGCTTCCAGTATTCATCAGTGCCTTTCATCTCATGCAATAGATGCTTAATGACATTCGATCCCAGGATGAGATCATCACGCTGTCCAGGAACAACTAGGGTGGGCACTTTAACATCATAGATTTGCATCTCCAAATCATAGAAACACTTTGTTGAGGTCTTCTTCCCCCCCACGCCCCACTAACACTAACTCTGTAGGAGGCTGATAATGCTGAGGAAGGGCACCTGCTTCCAAAAGTCTCTGCTCCGCATGTTCACTCAATGTACAGGCCATAGACCCAGTGTCAAGCATGCCCTTAAGCTGCACTTTCCCATGTACAAACACAGAGGTGTAAAACAAATCTGAAAAAGCCTCAACCTCTTGTGAACCTAACATAACAATTTTCTCTCCTTCTTTCGCATCAGAGCACAAAATCTCATACGTTTTCTCGAGATCATCAGATTCTTTCTTGGGGGCAGACAGTTGAACACCCACATTTCCCCCCTTCACCTGTGGGCGTGTCAGTTTAACGGTTGCTGCTGTGGTGGTGAGTTTCTCTGCTGTTGTGGTGGGAGTCTCTCACCACCGGGATTGGCATAGCGTTCCCCCTGTTTTGGACAATTTGACTTCCAATGATCTTGGGGAAAAGCACCAGAGGCACAGGTTCTCATGTCTACAGTGAATCACAGTGGAGTGATCTGCTGAGCCACAAACCCTGCATTCCCTACGCCTGAAGGGTTGGGCGGGGAAAGATGGCGCCTTGGCCTGTGTCTGTGAAACCATAACGGGTGGTCTGCTCTTCTCTAAGGTACGTTCAAGCAGGTGAATGAGTCTCTCGATACTTGCACTCTGCCCATCTTGTTTGGCGCTTGATGTGAGAGAAGTGTCACTGCACGCACCAGCATTGACCCTGCTTTCAAACGGAGTTATCTGGGGATCTACTGTTACTTGCTTTGAGGATACAGTGGTAGATTGACACATGGTGGCCTTCCTGCGGCGTTCATGTTCATAGATTCTCTCCTGTACTTCACTCACAGTCCATTTCTCATTAGACTTGTATTGGAATACTGCTGCCAGTTTGGGATCAGGGCAGTATGTTACAAACATCCTAACGACATCGGAGTTGGAGCTGTCAATCTTCTTACCTTGTCTCTTAAGGTCCCTCGTCAGCGACATCTACGGCCTTGTTCAATCGAACCCAATACTCCATAACAGCCTCTCCGGGTACAGGTTTAGTATTGTAAAAATCAGCCAAAGGCATGCATGAATAGGCCAATTCGCTGAAATTCTGTTTCAGAATGTCAAATACAATATCTGGCTTCTCAGTAGGATCAACAGTTGTCGCATTGCGTAAATGTATCTTTATTATGTCTCTTGCTTTGCCAGATAATCGACTAATCATCTCATCTGATTGTTCCCCATCAGGACATCCCTTCGTCCTCAAGTATATTCTCATCAACTCCTCCCATTCATGAATGGAGCATTTGTCTGTACCATCTCCTCTATATGTAGGAGGTTCCTTTATGTCTGATTGCATAATGAACTTCATTTTACTGAGGTCTACAAATCCTACTGACTCTGAATGATGATCACTTATCTTCTCTGTACTTACTGGTGGCTCATAAGTACTGGACCTGCCCCTCTGTAGTTCTTCCCTAATGGAGCTCCCTGTTTCCCGGGCTAGCTGAGTGACCAGCTCAGCTAGACCATCTACAGGGGCGTTTGGATTAACACTAGATGAAGGGCTTTCATCCACATTTTTTTGTGGAGCAAAACATGGGGGAACCTCCTGCACCTACACGCTTTACAGGGGTTTGATCAGATTATGAGAAAAAACTCCCCCTCCCAGCAGTGAATTTGGGTTCATCGCCATTATACGATGCCATGCCACTAAACCACTAATGTTACGTTAAAATGCCTATTGATGAACACACTTCTATGTTAGTTAACTATAAACAGCGCTCTCAATACATCGTTGTCAGAAAAAAAATCAACAGGAAAGAAAAGACTGCAGTTCCGCTTTTTGCCACAAGGCGGCAAGAGTACCTCAATGATGTAATTAGTCTCTAGAGCAGCAGCGCCGCGGTGATTGAGCTGACGTCGATCAACGATGAATCCGGGTCTAGAAGGCACCAATGTAACCGGTGCTGTACTGCACCGCTGTAACTCTGCGTTGTGTGTGGTTGATTGAGACTATAGACGTGGACTTTGGAGATCAGATAGTTTTAATCAAGCAGAATTCACTCTCTGTATCCTGCATCTGCATCCAAAAGAAAAGAAAACATTTGTAGAGCACATATGTTGTGCGAATCGTCGCCTCTTTCTCTCATAGTGCATCAAAATGATTTGAGCACGCAGGGCAAAACGTAAGTACACACTCCCCTACTCCCAGGATGCAGACATGCATAATAACAAATCAACATGACATTAATATATGAACCTGGTGAAATTCACATAGTACTTTAACAACTGTTACACACTAATGCCAGATATCCTCAAATAATGAACGAAAAACCTCAGTGTAGCCTATAGATATAAATTGCATCATAATTATACATTTGTGAATTCTTAAAGATATTGTTTTCTCTTTACTCAAACCACTTTATTCAACCACAGTATGTCATGACCCAAAATCCGCCAGATTGAACCACGGGGACTGCAGGTTATGAGTCAACCTGCATATCACTAGTATAGACACAGTGAGGGTGTGACATTGTATTAAAGCATAGAGATTAATGACTCATCTGTACAGTGTATGTCAACCTCTGTTGTTCCTCTATTTATACACTCTTCCTGTTTCTACCGACACTGACATTGTACCCTGTGTGTGTGTGTGTGTGTGTGTGTGTGTGTGTGTGTGTGTGTGTGTGTGTGTGTGTGTGTGTGTGTGTGTGTGTGTGTGTGTGTGTGTGTGTGTGTACAGGGTTCAGACCTGTGCAGTAGGCTTGTGACACGTACTTCCTGTAGTAGGTGTTTGTTGTTCCTGTCTTCGTGCAGTGGAATCAGATGGTTTAGCTAGACTTGTGCACCCATTGAAACATGGTTTAGTCTCACTGATCTACCACAGGAAAGAACATGGGTACGATTCCAAATGGGTTTTAAAAGTGTTTTAAAGTAGTTCTGGACCTGCACTGTTTGATCATTAGTCCATGTCCCTGCTGGACAGTGAAGACTAAGGGGACTGGAAGGGAAGTGCTGTTTGACAGGGAAACAGCTGGACTAACTGCAGGATACAGTACTGCTGGATGGAGGTGTGTGTGTGTGTGTGTGTGTGTGTGTGTGTGTGTGTGTGTGTGTGTGTGTGTGTGTGTGTGTGTGTGTGTGTGTGTGTGTGTGTACACGTATGGACGTGTGTACTAGTGATGTGTGGATTGACTCATGAAGAAAAAACAAAAGCTTAAAAAAATCCATAAATGTATCATTCTTGTGCAATTTATATTTATAGGCTGCATTGAGGTTTTTCTTTCATGATTTGAGGCTATCTGGCATTAGAGTGTAAGCCTAAGCTTTAGGGCACCGTCCACTCACCAAATGCTTTAGGGAATGGACATAAAGTTACAATATTAAGAAGACAGAGAACGGAGGGCCAGAAAAGTAATGTTTTGGAAAGATTTGGTGAAGTGGTTGAAGAGGATGATGGTTGTGAGGCGATACAAATTCAACAGTCACAAGACGGGGACTTCAAAAGGAAACTGAAATCTGAACACTGACTGTAGCCTCTCACAGAGTGTTTCTTGGTAGTCTTAAACAAATCTTTGAAAACAAAAGTATACACCTCACACACATGGTTATGGGCTTAAAAAAATATGACCCCTGTGCCATGTCAGATATAGAGTTGAAATGGATTCCATTTTGAGTTTGCATCCCAATATTTCATCACAGAAGACTGAAAAATATTGATAACATTCCATCCATGAGGACACTAGGTCATTTGATTACAGGAAAGGGCTACTATTAACTTCTGCAGAATAAAAAATGTCTTGCAGTAAAATAATACACCAAATGTAGGCTAGATTTTTACTCGGGAACAGGAGTGGAGAAATAGGACTTATTTCTGTCAGCATCTTGGGAGAATGGGAATGTGCAGTTAGATACCATCTGTAGAGGTGCTGTCTTTATCAGCATCAGAAAAACTGATTAGTATTTCAGCCACATAAAATATGCATCCAAGCCGAACTAAAATCTTATCAGAAACGTTTTGGGTCGTTTTCACAGCTTTCTATTTCCTTAAATTGATGTCCCTTGACAATTTGGAACAGCAAATCTTTCCAGTTTTTGGGGGGGTTATTGGATTTTATCCCCTGTCCCTAAACGTCTTTGCTCCGCGAAAGAAGCAGAGATGACAGAGAACTTGACCGATGTCAACTAGATTGAAGCATTCATTCTACCGATTTCTGACACTATTCTGGCGAGTAAGGGTTTATTTAGTCTTTAGGGCAACATATAATGACAGAAGAGAAGCTGCGTGTATCTAATTATAGACAAGTTGAATACCAAAATGTCTGAAATTATAAGCAGAAGCATATCTAAAACAGGCAAAACATGATCCTGCACCCCCTGTCAAAAAATTGTTTAGCCGTCTCTGACTGTAGCCTACAGCACATTTTCTATATTAGGGTCGGGTGCGGGCCTCCGATTTTCACTTTATCACATATAGTCGGTTGCAGATTAGCAATTGCGGTGAACAAGAACCTCACCCGCGCACCACAAATGTGTGTGCATGTGCATTCAGAAGTAGGGCAGCAGGCTATCTCTAGGGAGTGGGGCTCTACCTCTCCAGTCTTCCTCTCCACTCCACTATCCTCCTCCTCCCCCCTCTTTTCCTCCCCTCCTCCTCTGCCCTACGCACTCACACTTCCTCTGCGCAGCTCACAGCAGCCCCAGAAGACAAGAGGAAGTTTTTGCATCTCAACTGATTTATTTTTTACCCTTGTACATACTCCGGTGCTGTCTTGCAGCCTCAGTCACTCGTACAGCACTCACTAGTTAGTATACCGCAGGCTTAACAGCCACTGAACGTGCTCTCACTCTTTTATTCTCATCTCCTGTCTTCTTTGGCTTTAAGTCTTTATCAGCGGTGGTCTCTGACTTCCTCCTGTTCTCTTCCTCTGCTCTCACAGCCAGTCAGAAACCAAGGAGGGCTCACCACTCAAGCAGCTCAGCAAGTCGCCCCTCTGCAGTCCGGCTCACCGGGTCAACCAGAGACAGTCAGAGTCCGAGCAGCAGGACAACAACTCGGGGGATTCAGGCTCTGTCCCGGGAACGCAGCGGGATGCCCACAAACAGGCAACTAACGGGATGCTAACCCAAATGGACAGAGACAGGGAGAGTGGGTCCCCCCTGAGGAAAGACACTGCCCTGGAGAATGGGGACATGGGGGACGGGAGCATGGGCATCACTCCCCTCCTCCACACACAAAGACCCATACTGGGGAGGACAGTGGACCTACAGGATGAGACCACCAACATGAACAAAGGAAGCAAGGAGGAGGGCATTGTGGAGGAGAAGGTACCGGTAAGTGTCTGTAACTCTGTTACTATAAAGCTCTTACACTGAGCAACCATAGAGCTCATGTGAGTAGTGTTGGTGTTAAGGCAAGTGTTTAACCTGGCATCACAGTGTCACATTAATTTATATCCCTGTGTCAGATGTCTCAGGGCCTGTGCCCATTAGAGCCATGTGCTCTCTCATCTGACTGACTTCACAGTCTCCTGAAACCTCACAGCTCCTTTACTGCGCGACACATCAGACCAGATATAGCCCCTTCTGCCATGCCAGAGTAGCCTGCTAGCCTTTGTCTCAGCAGTGTGTCTGGTTTCTATTGACTGAGTCTGCTGGTCATTTCCATCTAGAAGGATCCATGAGCACCAACACGTGAAGTTTATAGGAGCATGTCAAATCTGGTGTCAAATGAATATACATATTTCAACTATTTTATATCCTAAATATTAGGAATAAGCAAAGGCTTTGATTTCTGGTCAAACAGATGGAAAGGGGGTCTTAGAAAACATCTACCTGAAATACATCAAAACACCATAATGTTGAAGTAAAGGCCAACTAATACCAACACTTACAGTAGCAGTCAAAAGTTTGGACACACCTACTCATTCAAGGGTTTTCCTTTATTTTTACTATTTTATACATTGTAGAATAATAATGAAGACATCAAAACTATGAAATAACACATATGGAATCAAGTAGAAACCAAAAAAGTGTTAAACAAATCAAAATATTTTTTATATTTGAGATTCTTTAAAGTAGCCACCCTTTGCCTTGATGACAGCTTTGCACACTCTTGGCATTCTCTCAACCAGCTTCATGAGGAATGCTTTTCCAACAGTCTTGAAGGAGTTCCCACATATGCTGAGCACTTGTTGGCTGCTTTTCCTTTACTCTGCAGTCCAACTCATCCCAAACCATCTCAATTGGGTTGAGGTCGAGTGATTGTGGAGGCCAGGCCATCTGATGCAGCACTCCATCACTCTCCTTGGTCAAATAGCCCTTACTCAGCCTGGAGGTGTGTTTTGGGTCATTGTCGTGTTGAAAAACTAATGATAGTCCCACTAAGGAAGGAAGATAATGAAAGTTCACAGAAGTAACAAGTAAAGGTAGACCTACCAATTAGTTCTAGTGTTTCTAATGATATCAATTTGGTTTATGAATGATTAAGTGATTTAAAAAAAATCTAACGGTATTGGTGCAATTGAATTGCCGTCGTTTTTTCCTGCGGTCCCAACTGGCTTTAATTTCAATGGTACAGTAGAGCACAGTAGAGTACTGTACAGTAAAGTAAAAAAAAAGTTGAGTAGAGTATAGTTCAGTACAGTACACAGTAAAGCACACTAGAGTCGAGTACACTATAATGTACTGTATTGGGCGGCATGTAGCCTAGTGGTTAGAGCGTTGGACTTGTAACCGAAAGGTTGCAAGATCGAATCCCTGAGCTGACAAGGTAAAAATCTGTCGTTCTGCCCCTGAACAAGGCAGTTAATAACCCACTGTTCCTAGACCAGCATTTAAAATAAGAATTTGTTCTTAACTTACTTGCCTAGTTAAATAAAGGTTAAATAAAAAAATGAATTGTACTGTACCATAATGAACTCTTCTCTACTGTACTTAACTAGAATGTTCTGTACTGTCCTGTACTCTACTTTACTGAGCTGTACTTTGATGTCTGAACTTGTAGAACATAGACATCTATGATTGGTTCAGATTTGGTCCAGACCAACTGAATTTGGTCATGTTTGGGGGAGAAGCTCATTAAAATAATAGCCAGTGTGTAAATATTCAAAGGAGGATATTAAATAATTCTACCTTTGTGTGCCTATTTAGGATACATCACCAGGAATAGAATGACATTCATACCCATAATTATGTATTTCTGTGTAGTACAGGTCAGAGACCCATGGTGAAATTCTGTTAACGCAATTCAGTTTTTTTGTTTTGCATACATTTTATAGTCTAAAACAAGTCTCAACATAATTCCGTTGCCCTGCTACTACTGGGGGTTATTTTCGGGACTGGACTGAACAGATGTCAAACGCTTCAGCAGCTGAAGAATTGAGTTTGCGCCACAGTAGCCCTGTGGGAGGCCTTGCTGCTGCCTGGCCGGCTGGTATTTCTAATTATCTGGCTCTCAGATTAGTGTGTTCACTCAGCAGTGAATGAAACCCCCAATCTCTACATGGGACATATATGAGAGGTGGAGGGCTCTAGCTAGAGTGGCTCCTATATACCATGCTTCATGGCTTATCAGTTTACTGCATCTCTGTTAGTTACTTTACATACTTAGCTGGCAGAGAGTGAATAAGGTCAAGGACGTAGCAATTTTGTATATTTTTGACGACCATTACATATTGTAGACAGAGCTAGGGGGACAGTGTGTTTTGTCAGTTTCAACAGCCTGAGACAGACAAAAATTCAGTGTGTTTGGTTATGCTGCCAGTAAACACACTGAAAGTTACAGTTGACTAGTAACCACATTAACAATCGGTCCATTCGTTAGAATTTTGGGTAGAAAGTTCAAGGAACGACTGCTTTGGGGTAGAATAGTTGTTGTACTCTTGGCATCAAATACAGTAGATGGCTTGAATGTTAAAGTAACTGTCCAATGAAAATCTCACTTTTAAAATAACTCATACCCAAATAATGTTGACTCATCCTATGCTCATATTTGTGGCCAAAGCATACATTTGAGAAGAAAAAAAAACACTTAAAAAAATCCCACCGCATTTCAAAGTAATGCATATGAGAATAAATATTTGTACAGGAAGTAACACAGAGTAAGAGAACATTCCACTTGAACAATACTTGTGAGATACACACAATCCATCCATATCAATGAATTGAGGAAGCGAACATTCTTTCATTCTCTGTCCAGCTCTAACAATCAGTTGGGAACATATTCCCTAGTTTCCTGCAGAATCTTGATTTCTGAGTACACTATATATCCAAAAGTATGTGGACACTCATTCAAATTTGTGGATTCGGATATTTCAGCCACACCCAGTGTACGAAATTGAGCAAACAGCCATGCAATCTCCATAGACAAACATTGGCAGTAGAATGGCCTTACTGAAGAGCTCACTGACTTTCAACGTGGCACCGTCACAAGATGCCACCTTTCCAACAAGTCTGTTCGTCAAATTTCTGCCCCTCTAGAGCTGCCGGTTCAACTGTAAGTGCTGTTATTATAAAGTGAAAATGTCTAGGAGCAACAACGGCTCACCGCGAAGTGGTAGGCCACACAAGCTCACAGAACGGTACCGCTGAGTGCTGAAGTGTGTAGCGCATAAAAATAGTATTTCCTCAGTAGCAACACTCACTACCGAGTTCCAAACTGCCTCTGGAAGCAACGTCAGCACAATAACTGTTTGTCTGGAGCTTGATGAAATGGGTTTCCATGGACGAGCAGCCGCACACAAGCCTAAGATCACCATACGTAATGCCAAGCGTCGGCTGGAGTGGTGTAAAGCTCGTCGCCATTGGACTCCCCATCTGACAGTCCAACGGATGAATCTGGGTTTGGCGGATGCCAGGAGAACGCTACCTGCCCGAATGCATAGTGCCAACTGTAAAGTTTAATGGAGGAGGAATAATGGTTTGGGGCTGTTTTTCATGGTTCGGTCTAGGCCCCTTAGTTCCAGTGAAGGGAACTTTTGGCAACAGTTTGGGGAAGGCCCTTTCCTGTTTCGGCATGACAATACCCCCATGCACAAAGTTCCATACAGAAATAGTTTGTCGAGATCGGTGTGGAAGAACTTGACTGACCTGCATAGAGCCCTGACCTCAACCCCATCCAACACCTTTGGGACGAATTGGAACGCCGACTGCGAGCCAGGCCTAATCACCCAACATCAGTGCCCGACCTCACTAATGTTCTTGTGGCTGAATGAAAGCAAGTCACTGCAGGAATGTTCCAACATCTAGTGGAAAGCCTTCCCAGAAGAATGGAGGCTGTTATAGCAGCAAAGGGGGGAGGGCAACTCCATATTTATACCCATGGTTTTGGAATGAGATGTTCGACGAGCAGGTGTCCACATACTTTTGGTCATGTAGTGTTAGTGTGTGTTTTATAAACTGTACTGTATTGAGTGGTTTCTCTCACACAAAGCACTCAGAGAATGTCAATAGTAGTTCTCTCTTTGTTGATTGGTGTCATTTCCCTTCTAGCCTTTCATTTCCTCTCCTGATAGGCTCCCCCACCCCACAGTCACACGCACACACACACACACACACACATATATACTCCACAATATCCCAGTACACATCCATAATATCCCAATACACACAGGCACACATACTACAGTATGCCCAGACATCACTCCTCAATTAAAAGGAATGAATGAGTCTTAATTAAAATGAACATAGAACATAGTTGAAGCACAAACATTTGATTAAAGCGATACTGTTGAAGATCTCTATGGGGAAGTGTGTGTTGGCCAGTAAGGCCTGGCCAGTGTTCACACTCAGTAGTGCTTTGTCAGGGTCTCCTTACACCACTATGACCACAATAGTCCTGTGTGTGTGTGTGTGTGTGTGTGTGTGTGTGTGTGTGTGTGTGTGTGTGTGTGTGTGTGTGTGTGTGTGTGTGTGTGTGTGTGTGTGTGTGTGTGTGTGTGTGTGTGTGTGTGTGTGTGTGTGTGTGTGTGTGTGTGTGTGTGAGTGAGAGAGACTGGTAAGCTCATGGTTATACTCAAAACAAATCTAATTGTATTTGTCACATGCGCCGAATACAACAGGTGTAGACCTTACCATGAAATTCTTACTTACAAGCCCTTAACCAACAATCCAGTTCAAGAAATAGAGTTAAGAAAAAGTTTTACTTAATAAACTAAAGTAAAACACAATAAAATAACAATAATGAGGCTATAGACAGGGGGTACCGGTACCGAGTCAATGTGCGGGTGTACAGATTAGTCAAGGTCATTTGTACATGTAGGTAGGGGTGAAGTGACAATGCATAGATAATAAACAGTGAGCAGCAGCAGTGTAAAAACAAAGTGGGGGGGGCATTTTATTAATTGTTCAGCAGTCTTATAGCTTGAGGGTAGAAGCTGTTAAGGAGCCTTTTGGACCTAGACTTAGCACTCCGGTACCGCTTGCCTATGACTTGGGTGACTGTAGTCTTTGACAATTTTTTGGGCCTTCCTCTGACACCGCCTAGTATATAGGTCCTGGATGGCAGGAAGCTTGGCCCCAGTGATGTACTGGGCCGTACGCACTACCCTCTGTAGTGCCTTACGGTCGGATGCCGAGCAGTTGCCATACCAGGCGGTGATACAACCGGTCAGGATGCTTTCGATGGTGCAGCTGTAGAACCTTTTGAGGATCTGGGGACCCATGCCAAATCTTTTCAGAATGGGGCCGCCCGTTCTATTTCTACGGCAGTAGGCAGAGGCCGAGGTTATTTGGCTGGCCATTTACCATCATCCAAAATTCCATGACTGTCACAGCCCTGACAGGAACCTAGCGCAGCATGGGAATCAAGCACATGAGGACAATGTGGGAGGGAAAGATGAATTACACTGTGGGCATGACCTCAGAGTTCAACTTCTTCTTCACTATACTCCCAATTGTCTAACCTGTCTTTGAACTGTCTTTGTCCATTATTCTTTGGCGAGAGGCCCTTATGACCTCATAGGAACATCACCTATGTACATACTGTATGCATTTCCCCAAATCATCCCACAGCCACCTGACACAGCTCTCTCTTCTGTGTTTCAGGAGACCAATGAACAAAAGCTGTACAAGATCGCTACTGAGCTCCTGAAGACAGAGCGGGCCTACGTCACGCGGCTCAACTTGCTGGACCAGGTGAGTGTGTCCAGCTGTCCGTCCAGGGTCCTGTCACTTTAGGGTCCTGTTCAGTATGCAGCAGTGGTGGTAAAAGTGCTCAATTGTCATACTTGAGTAAAAGAAAAGATACCTTAATAGAAAATGAAAGTCACCCAGTGAAATCCTACTTGAGTAAAAGTATTTGGTTTTAAATATACTTAAGTATCAAAAGTAAAGTATAAATCATTTCAAATTCCTTATATTAAGAAAACCAGACGGCGCCATTTTCTTATTTTTTAAAATTTACTTACGGATAGCCAGGGGCACACTCCAACACTCATTTACAAACAAAGCCTGTGTTTAGTGAGTCCACCAGATCAGAGGCACTAGGAATGACCAGGAATGTTCTCTTGATAAGTGTGTGAATTAGACCATTTTCCTATCCTGCTAAGCATTCAAAATGTAACGAGTACTTTTGGGTGTCAGGGACAATGTATGGAGTAGAAAGAAAGTACATTATTTTCTTTAGGAATGTAGTGACGTAAAAGTTGTCAAACATATACACTACAGTCCAAAAGTTTGGGGTCACTTAGACATTTCCTTGTTTTTGAAAGAAAAACACCTTTTGCCCATTTAAAATATCATCAAATTGATCAGAAATACAGTGTAGACATTGTCAATGTTGTAAATGACTAGTGTAGCTGGAAACGTCTGATTTTTTAAAATGGAATATCTACATAGGCGTAGAGAGGCCTATTATCAGCAACCATCACTCCTGTGTTCCAATGGCACGTTGTGTTAGCTAATCCAAGTTTATCATTTTAAAAGGCTAATTGATCATTAAAAAACCCTTTTGCAATTATGTTAGCACAGCTGACAACTGTTGTTTTGAATAAAGAAGCAATTAAACTGGCCTTCTTTAGAGTAGTTGAGTATCTGGAGCATCAGCATTTGTGGGTTCGATTACAGGCTCAAAATGGCCAGAAACAAAAATGTATTCTGAAACTCGTCAGTTTATTCTTGTTCTGAGAAATGAAGGCTATTCCATGCGAGAAATTGCCAAGAAACAGAAGATCTTGTACAACACTGTGTACTAATCCCTTCACAGAACAGTGCAAACTGGCGCTAACCAGAATAGAAAAAGGAGTGGGAGGCCCCGGTGCACAACTGAGCAAAAGAACAAGTACATTAGTGTCTAGTTTGAGAAACAGACGCCTCACAAGTCCTCAACTGGCAGCTTCATTAAATAGTACCCGCAAAACACCAGTCTCAACATCAACAGTGAAGAGGTGAGTCTGGGATGCTGGCCTTGCTGATAACGGGCCTCTGTACGCCTATGTAGATATTCCATAAAAAATCTGCAGTTTCCAGCTACAATTTACAACATTAACAATGTCTACACTGTATTTCTGATCAATTTGATGTTATTTTAATGGGCAAAAATGTGCTTTTCTTTCAAAAACAGGAACATTTCTAAGTGACCCCAAACTTTTGAACAGTAGTGTAAATAGAGAAGTAAAGTACAGATACCCCAAAAAAATACTTAACTCGTATTTTTTTTTTAAAGTATTTTTACTTAAGTACTTTACACAACTGGTAGTTAGAAAACGTTTTGTAACTGTGAGAAACAGGGAGGTATTACCTAAACTTGTCCAATAACAGAATGTGTTGATACGGTGTGTCCTACCGAACACTGGCCCAGGTCTACCTCAGAATGAAAAGAAAGCCGTGTTCGTTATTATGATCGATTCAGTGTGGTTTAACTCACCTGGCCATGTTGTTGTGCCACCATGCAGGTGTTCTGTGCCAAGCTGACGGAGGAAGCTCTAAAGGGCACGTTCCCAGTGGACGTGGTGAAGAACATCTTCTCCAACATCTCCTCCATCAACACCTTCCACAACCAGTTCCTCCTGCCTGACCTGGAGAAACGCATGGGAGAATGGTGAGCTTCACATGACTGGCCAGTGGCCACAGAATCAGTGTACAAACTCACAGATCTCACCTTTTGAGAATGCATTAAAATACAATAAAATGCAATAGCTAAATCCCAATTCTGACTCACTCAGAATCAGACTCACTCAGACACAGTTACAGTATTTGTGTAATCTAGATGAAATAAGAACACCATTTATCATCAAATAGAGAAGTTGTGGTCTGTCGGTTGGAATGTCCCGGTTGAACTGTGTTCAAGGCCTAGATTCAATCAGATCAAGGCCTAGATTCAATCAGATCAAGGCCTAGATTCAATCAGATCAAGGCCTAGATTCAATCAGATCAAGGCCTAGATTCAATCAGATCAAGGCCTAGATTCAATCAGATCAAGGCCTAGATTCAATCAGATCAAGGCCTAGATTCAATCAGATCAAGGCCTAGATTCAATCAGATCAAGGCCTAGATTCAATCAGATCAAGGCCTAGATTCAATCAGATCAAGGCCTAGATTCAATCAGATCAAGCGATAGCAGACACCTGCACAGTGGATGTTTTGTCGGTGTCGGAGGTGGAACTGCGTTGGAGCCGTCAAATCGGTGAGCAGCTGCTCTTGCGATCATTGTTTACGAAGCCACACCCGCCCCACTCGCAGAGAAGATCAGTTAGAAAGTGTAGTCTATATAGAAATATTTACGCTCAAATTGAAAAATCATTCAACAAAATCATGAGACTTTCTATCATCCTAATGGAGGTGTAGATTACATCTCACATTCTAGTGTTCAAACCTGTAAACCAGGCTGCATGTGATTTCTGTGCTACATGCAGCCAATGGCAATGTCCGCTTTAGGTATAATGCCGGGAGCATGGATTTGACAGCTCTAACACAGTTCCACCTCTGATACCGCCAAAACAACCGCTATGTGGATGTCGGCTAAAGCGGATCTGATTGAATAGAGCCCTAAATGAGTCAATCCCCACTTAACCCACTATATAATTTCAATGTGGATAATTGGGTAATATTTGGTTGAGACGTTGATCAATGAGAATACAACCTATATTCACCCACTCAAAAAGACAGCCAAAAGTTAGTTGAATTTACAATGTGTTATCACTATGCTTTCAAACATCTAAAAGCACAACCAAATTCCAATGGAAAAAAACAATGTCTGATTTTTGGTTTAGTTGTCACCCAAATGTCTATCACTGCGCGCGTTCAACCATTTAAAAGCACGGCAAAGTTCAAATGGGCATACAATGTCAGATATTTTGTTTATTTATACAACAGATGGATGTGTTATCCCTGTGCTTCATCTAATAGCAGAACCAAATGACCTGGATTGCAGTTGAGATTACAAAGTACATGGTGCAAGTGATAAATGCCTTTCGAAATTCTGCACAGATTATTACAACAATTGTGAAGATCTCCACAGACCTGTGACGACTTATGCATGCTCTCTTGAACATGCATTTATTTCATATAACAATATGTCTACAAATTCATAATTGATATGTTGCATTCACCTCTCTATCTCCACCAAAAATCTAAATGAAAGAATATGACTAAATCTAATAAAAATGTTAAATGTACTTTAAATAATATTTGATTTGATTTAGTCCTATTCTTTAACTTAGATTGTTAATTATTATTAATTTGTAGACAAACTGGAATTAAAGCCAGACTAAGTCAGTGGTACAGATTGAACTATCCAAGCAGAAGATACATCTCCTTTAAATGTTAAATATTTGGTTGCACTGAGAATTAAACACAATTCAACACCACTAAATATCATCATTACATTTGAAATCAACCAGAGCTTGAAACCCTAGGCCTATTGTATTGTCTATTTTTAGTTGAATTCTGGGTTGAATTGAAACAATAGCTGTGCAAATACTATATAGGCCTGAATAGTATCATTGATGATATAATGATTGATAAAGTATGGTCACTTTTAATTTGCTCTGTTCAACCTACCCTTTGAAATGGCTTCGATAGCAACAGTTAAAGCTACAAAATGTAAATTTTTGGGTGACCCGATCAAATGCACATTGATAGATCTATAACATACATTTCTTTCTCATTGAACGCAAGTCTAAGAAGCGGTAGATCTGTTAAATGTGCACTATTTCTATGCTTCACGTTAAGTTTTGTTTTTGCATCTCTTAGTTTCGGGTTTGTACACCAGCTTCAAACAGCTGAAAATACAATATTCTTTGGTTATGGGAAATATATTTCACAGCGGTTTAGATGGTACAATGATTAAATACACTATGCTTGCTTGTTTTGTCACATAAACTGAAATGAAGTGCATTGTTAGAATTTTAGTAACCAGGAAATGGCTGAGCGATTTCTGCATATTGCATCTTTAACCTACTGTATTTCATTTTTATGTGGAGATCTCTCAACAATAATTCTCAAGATAGGACATTGGTAATAGTGACATATCATAGCTAAACAGGGCTGGGCTTGGTTAAAACCCTGGATGGGAGCGCAACGGGTTAGCTGTAGATAGATCAACTCTCCAGTAGGAGGAGCTGTCCAGCCTATTGTTATTTTTTCTGATAGTGGATATAACGTTGAAGATCTAACATTGTTTTAAAGATACAAATGTAATATATTTAACACATGCTTTGTCTATGTTGAAATTTGGTTCACCCGCTAAACAACGGTTTACATTTACTTTTTTTCAAATCCAATGTATTTTCCAAGTTAATTCCACGTCACAATACGTTGACAAATTACGTTGAAACAGCGTTGATTCAACCACTTTGTGCCCAGTTGGTCTCTAGTTGGTGGAGTTCCAGGGTTGAGAGATGGTTACCTTATGGTTCCTATCTAACTGGCACCCCTCCCTCCCTCCCTACAGGGAGTCTACCCCTCGCTTGGGGGACATCCTGCAGAATCTCACACCCTTCCTGAAGATGTACGCTGAGTATGTGAAGAACTTTGACAATGCAATGGAGCTGCTGAAACAGTGGACGGACCGCTCACCACAGTTCAAAGCCATCATCCAGGACATACAGGTACTAGCGTAGATTCTAAACACTGGCTTAATTCAGAGGTGCACAGGTCTGCAGTTGTGGATTAACAAATGAGTTGTATAGGAATTATATAATTCCATATAAATTCTAGGAATTACATTGTCATGACATGGCCCTTTCTGGGTGTAGATCGTGGCTTCCCCCTCTCTCACTCTCTCCTACACCCAGGTTCTGTTACCTCAGGTCGTAAATTCCTGGCAGAGACGCTCTCCCCCTTTTCATGCAGAGAGAGAGACCACAGAGTGAACAAAGGATTTCACGTGTCCGAACTCCTAAATCCCCGAAGTGGGAAAATGAAATGATATGAAACTATCGGGCAACCTCTAGTTTGTATCTAAATCTTGTATAAAATTAATGAGTAAAGATGAAACTATTTGTGAAATGATGTAATGTGATGTTAACCTTTTAATTTTGAGAGAATTGTATTCCCTGTAAAGTTTAACTTGTCAGCGGCCATGCCCCCGTGAGCACAGACATGATCTAGGGTCATGGAACTGCCCTCTTCTAACTGTTACGAATAAAAGCCACTCCTAAGAAAAATTTCTTCAGACTAAGCAAACCCACAGCGTGAGCTGTGATTGCGAATAGTTAAGACCACGCATACCTCGGTGTAAGCTGAGGTGGCACAGGTTTGATTACCAAAACTAGAAAACTATACCACGTGAAGCTACACAGCTGGAAATGGTTCAACTCTGAGACTATCAATCCCTACAGAATAAGAGCAAATCTTAGATACTAATTACTAGTCTGCAGCTAGAAATGATGTAATCCTGGGATGTGAATACCGACAACCGCCGAAATATCTACTCTAAGAACATTGGACGCCTGACGGATCCATTACAACAGACACTATCAGGAGCCACCGATAGAGCCACCACCATGAGTAACCAGAGACTCTCTGATGAACTGACTCTCCCGCAGACAGACGATTCCAACAGAGAAGACAACGACATATGGGCGTAAATATATTGATTGCAATTAGTCCCGAATGAGCGAGCGTTCATGTGCAAAGGATTAGCATTTCAATTAATATAATTATACACTGTGTGTAGTGATCCATTTTGTCTTTCCCGCTCTTTCTCAGTCCACACCCCCTTCCCTTTGTATACCAAGCCGTCATATCGGTTTAGCCCACTGGGGGATCATCCCTATCATTGTTAGTAACCAATATCTACTGTTTGTTATGCATTTCTGTGATTATTTAGTTAGTTAGTAAATACATGATTAAGCCAATTGGTGTATGGATGATTCATGGTTTAGGCTGGGTTTGTGCAGATAACCTAGAATTCTACGACGTTTGAACAGAGACTGACGTAAGGTAAAGAATAATTAATGAATAGAAGACTAGTTGATCAGATATTAAAATATCTGAAGAGTTATATTCGGAAAATTATAATTTTGTAATCTGAAGATTTTCCGTGGTGCCCCGACTTCCTAGTTAATTAAATTTACATGACTAGTTTAATCACGTAATAATACTTACAGAGAATTGATTTGATAAAATAACAGTCTTCACCATTAATGATGCCAAAAACACAACAACATGATCTGAGTTTTGAACTATAGCACCATAATCATTTACCTGTGGATATACATATATTTGTTGCGAGCCGAGGACTCATTCGGTTTACTAGGAGAAAGCCCCAAAATCTATCTGAATATTGATTTGTACTATAAATTGTAACAATAATGCTTGTACGAACTCAAACTCAGGCACAGAGAAACAGAGGTAAGGGTAAATCCAGATATTTTACTTAGTCTTGACAGAAACAAGGCAACCGCACACTAATAAAACATGAGACCTAAGCACAGATACAGGCCAACTGAGGAACCTAAATAACAAGGCAACCAGGTGAACAGAGAAGGTAATTAAACACAGGTGAATCCAATAAGTAATAATCAGGGTAACCTGAAAACTAGAAAACAAGGTAAGGGTGCCCTCCAGCAGTAACCTAAAGAAACAACAATCAAATAAAACAGAAACTGTGACATTAAATAGTCATGGAACAATCGATTTATGGTTGTGTCCACTGATCCTGTTGAATGGATATGCCTCAAACAATTTGTCTGACTTTACTTTTAAGCCTTCAACCTTGAAGTGACAGTGGACTGTTTTGCTGTGTGTTTGTCAGAGCCAGGAGGCGTGTGGCAGTCTGACGCTCCAGCACCACATGTTGGAGCCGGTACAGAGAGTTCCCCGCTACGAGATGCTGCTCAAAGACTACCTGAAGAAACTGCCTCAGGACGACCCCGACCGCCGAGACGCAGAGAGTGAGTACAACACTGGAAATTCACAAGAGTGCTTTTACTATTCATAATATAACACAGTAGAGCAGGATTACATGTAACTCATTTCGACAGACTTCTTTGTCATTATAATCATGTATAATTTACTTCACATTAAAAATTGAAGACATTTGAATCCTCCAATGCCTAGCAAAAACATTTGCCTTACATTGAAAATAAACAAATCTGTTGTTCACAATTGTAGAACATTTTTATTAGAAAGGTCAAAATGAATCATCCCTTCATTCCATGTTTCTCAGAGTCATTGGACATCATCGCCATGGCAGCCACACACTCCAACAGTGCCATTCGAAAATCTGTAAGTACAGTCCCACTGATAGCACACCACTCTTATAATCTGAAATAAAATCAGGACCCGTATTCAAAAAGCTTGTCAGAGTAGGAGTGCTGATCTGGGATCAGTTTTGCCTTTAAGATTTTACTGAATAAGACTACATGGACGGGGGGGACCTGATCCTAGATGAGCACTCCTACTCTGAGATACTTTTTTGGCTAGTGCTTGAACCCAACCAAGCATTTTGAACCCCTTCCCTTCTCAGGAGAATCTGAAGAAGCTGCTGGAGATCTATGAGATGCTGGGGGAGGAGGAGGACATCGTCAACGCCTCCAATGAGTTCATCAAGGAGGGACACATCCTGAAGCTGGCTGCCAGGAACACCTCGGCTATGGAGAGATACCTCTTCCTGGTGAGAAACTCACACAAACATACACACATTTCACTTTATCCGTATACTCAGCCAAGTCTGAAGCAATACATTAGCAAAACAAGCATTAATCACAGGTGTTCCTTTGTTTCCCCCTCAGTTCAACAACATGCTGTTGTACTGCGTGCCCAAATTCAGCCTGGGAGGGGCCAAGTACACGGTGCGCACCCGCATCGGCATCGAGGGCATGAAGGTGCTGGAGACCATCAACGAAGACTACCCTCACACCTTCCAGGTGTCTGGCAAGGAGAGGACTCTGGAGCTGCAAGTCAGGCAAGATCTCAATCCAACCCATACTATACCCTTAATACACCCTATAGAGCCATTAATGGATAACTGCCATTGTTCTCAAGATAAGTGTTCTACTCCACCCTATGGCCATATGTATGAAAACTCTTTACAGCCATGATTCTCAAAATAGCTGTTAACTGTATACTACAGTCCCACGGCCTATTGATAACAATATGGATAACTGTACCACCCAAATTCTATGCAAACCCTATGGGGGCTTAGTGTATGATAAGTGTACTACTACAGCTCATGATAAACAGTAGTGTAACATAACATTCTATAGATTGGAGTCATTGTGGTTACCCCAAGCCACAGCTCAGCTCACTACATAACAGTTACACCACAATCCCACAACTGACAAAATAGCTCACTACTGTTGTTGTTTTTCATTGTATTTTTCAGCTCCGAACAAGACAAGGACAACTGGATAAAGGTACATAATCACATTCTTTTTGGTTTACACTATCTTATAGTTATATTTTCTGTATGTTCAGTACATTTGGGTGTGTATTACTGACCATGTCTCTGTCTGGCCTGCAGGCTTTCAAGGAAACTATTGAGATCTTCCATCAGAAGAACGAGACGTTCAAGTCCGCCTCCAAAGACGTGGAGGAAGTGTCAGTGAGTGCCACCACAATGAACATGACCTCTGACCTCTTACTCCTCTATCATTAGGTCCTGTGTACTGTATCTGTACCAATGACCTTCTCGTGTCTGAGCTACATGTGTTTGTATGTATTGTAATCTAGACGGCAGAGCTGGGGAAACGTGCTCCTCGCTGGATTCGGGACAAGGAGGTGACAATGTGTATGAAGTGTAAAGAGCCCTTCAATGCGTTGACACGACGGAGACACCACTGTCGAGCCTGCGGATATGTGAGTGAGAAGCGTCCGTTTGACACCCTTCTCTCTCTCCCTCAGCACCCATTATAACGTGTTTATACTAAATGCTATACTCAACCCATTTGACGGCTGGCTGTTTGGCTAGTTTACACTCTGTCGTTCATTCCAGATTAGACCGATGTTTCTTCTATCCCTGTATCAGGTTGTGTGTTGGAAGTGCTCAGACAATAAAGTGGCCCTGGAGTACGACAGCAACAAGATTAACAAGGTGTGTAAGGACTGCTACTCCATCCTGACTGGAGAGGAGAAGGCCGAGGGCAAGAAGAAGGGCATTCTGGAGGTAAGGGGGAAAGAGAAACACGCGCACAACTGTGTCTGCATATTTTATTTTTACCTTTATTTAACTAGGCAAGTCAGTTAAAAACAAATTCTTATTTTCAATGATGGCCTAAGAACAGTGGGTTAACTGGTCTAGGAACAGTGGGTTAACTGGTCTAGGAACAGTGGGTTAACTGGTCTAGGAACAGTGGGTTAACTGGTCTAGGAACAGTGGGTTAACTGGTCTAGGAACAGTGGGTTAACTGGTCTAGGAACAGTGGGTTAACTGGTCTAGGAACAGTGGGTTAACTGGTCTAGGAACAGTGGGTTAACTGGTCTAGGAACAGTGGGTTAACTGCCTTGTTCAGGGGCAGAACAGTTTTGTACCTTGTCAGCTCGGGGATTTGATCTTGCAACCTTTCGGTTACTAGTCCAACGCTCTAACCCAGGGGTGTCAAACATACGGCCCGCGGGCCGGAACCGGCCCCCAAGGAGGTTCGATCAGGCCCGCAGGATAATTTGAAAGTGGAAAAAATGCATAAAAGACATGGAATTAATATTTTTAATTCGCTGCAATTCATGGATTATCCGCTAAGGGGCGCACTCTTTCCATCAGAGTAGAAGACCAGCTGCATCACTGAGACAGACTGAAAACAGCAGACGGTATCAATGCGCCATCTGCTGCTTGTTACGACGTTGTTAATACCTTGGTCTCTACCTCTCCGCTACACCCTCATTAGCCAAAATGTCGTTATCCAAACGGAGAAAAGTAGATAAGGAGTGTAGAATTTTCAAAGAAAAATGGACCACGTCCTATTTATTTACAGAGATGCACGGAAAACCTTCGTGCTTGGTGTGTTTGCAACAAGTTTCGGTATTGAAGGAATATAATATTCGACGCCACTACGAGACTCATCACAGCGAAAAATATGACGGCTTGCAAGGACAACTGAGAAGAGATAAGATTAACGAATTGCTGGCGGGTCTGAGGAAACAGCAGTCAACTTTCATCCAGAGCCGAGTACAATCAGTGGGATCAGTTGCAATGCATATTTGTGAATGATAAAAGTAAATTGCACATTTGTCTAAGGAAATATGAGGTGTTTCATGAAATGTTTTGTAAAAGGATAGTTCATTAAATTTCAATATTTTCCTAATGTTCTTGTGCTTCTTTACACCAAAACAAAGGAAAGACATGATATTTTGGTTATTTATAGCAGAGTATGGTATAATTTTAATGGTCCGGCCCACTTGACATCTCCCTAGGCCGTATGTGGCCCACGATGCGAAATGAGTTTGACACCCCTGCTCTAACCACTAGGGTACCTGCCGCCCTATATCATCTGTGTCTTAACAGCACTCCTCTGTCTCCAGATCGAGGCTGCTCAGTTCTCCGGAAGCAGTATCATTTGTGGCTTCCTGCAGCACTGTGAGAAGAACAAGCCCTGGGGGAAGGTGTGGTGCGTCATCCCAGAGAAGGAGGCATTGGTTCTCTACCTCTACGGAGCCCCACAGGTCAGCCACGTCATCTAGATACTGTCAATCACAGCAACATGCTCTACCACTGTGAAGCATGGGGTGTTATGAATGGTTCCAGGAGTTTTCCCCCCCTCACTCTTTGATCTGACCAGGGAGAACTCCTGGCCCTAGTTATGATATAAATGATCTCTACCTTTTCCATCTCCTCCCCTCTCTCAGGATGTGAAGGCCCAGTCCTCTATCCCTCTGCTGGGCTACTCTGTGGAGGACAGCCCCCGGCCTGCCGACCCTCCAGCCAGCTTCCGTCTGTCCCAGTCCAAGTCTGTCCACAGCTTCGTGGCCGAGAGCGAAGAGCTGAAACAGCGCTGGCTCAAGGTGATCCGGGTGGCTGTGACTGGGGAGGTGCCAGAGTCCCAGATGCCCAACGATGCCACTGCCAACGCCACGGACGCCCAAGAGACAAGCTCAGACAGCACCTAACTGTGTGGTGTGGCATTTAACAGCTGAGGGCCACCAGAGACGTATGTGCATGTATGCAAACACACACACTCCCATGCTACCTTCATGGACACACACAAGACCAATGTGCAAACTCAGTGCTGGATAAGCTGCCTCTCCTCCCCAGAGTGGATTCTACAAATCTTAAGCGAGGACTCGGCTTGGCTCCACTACCAGAGCTGTGCTGGAATGGGAAGAACACAATCCAGTCCAATCATCACTAGAGCGGAGCAGGGGGTAATGGACCTCAGAACGGTCTCTACTTCCCCCTGTTCAGGGCAACCTGCCTGGGGTATCTTGCACCCTGAGTACCCCAAGGTCCTTAACCCAATTAGTAAATAAGATAGTTTACTCAAGCCGTTTAAAGGTTCCTGTCTGGCATGCTCACGTCAGAGGGAACAGCTGGCTCTTGTCTACTTATTGTACCCTCCCGCTCACCCAACC
This sequence comes from Salvelinus alpinus, assembly GCF_045679555.1. Taxonomy (NCBI): domain Eukaryota; kingdom Metazoa; phylum Chordata; class Actinopteri; order Salmoniformes; family Salmonidae; genus Salvelinus; species Salvelinus alpinus. Next base: position 49,047,244 of record NC_092100.1, read on the forward strand.
ATGACCAGAATAAATGAGTCAGTGATATGTCTCGCCCTGTGTCACCACCTCCACGAAGCAGGGGCAATAAGTAGACCAGAGTGGCCCAGCCCCGATCAGATAAAATTAGGTAGTGGGGTGTCTCGCTTTCTCTACCATCCCTGCTCAGCCCTCACTAGGGATGCCTGCAGGCTCAACAGACCACCTCCAGCTTCATAGACGTGGGTCTGCCGATGTGAATCAAGAGGGACTGGTTAGAACTACACTGTCTATGAATTAGCCCTGTGCACCTGTATATAGTGTTACTCCATTTTCCATGACAGGAACATTTTCATTTTTATGTACAAAGAACCAATGCTCTCAATAGGTTTTGATAACAGAGATGTTGACCCTGTAAAATGTGTACATCAAAGTTTGAGCAGTGTTTTTGATCAAAAAACCTAACGTACTTCTGACATCTGAACAGTGGTTCAAACTAAAGGGTCCTGTCCTAGGATAGTATCACTGGGAAAGTTCAGTCCTCACTTCTCCAATCAGGTAGTTTCACATCACAGTAGCCAGGAGCCATGTAACAGAGTTCCTCTAGTTCCTCTAGTTTACAATTGGCTCATTCATCCCCCTCCTCTCCCCTGTAACTATTCCCCAGGTCGTTGCTGCAAATGAGAACGTGTTCTCAGTCAACTTACCTGGTAAAATAACGGTAAAATAAATAAATAAAATGTCCCAGAAAGACCTATTAGTCAGAATAGCTATCGAGAGGATCACTCCACACTTTTCAATTGCTGTAACCCCATAAACTAATGGAAAGGATGCAGAAGTACTCACCCATCCAGCACGAACAGGCTTCAATCCAAACATGCTGAGGGATAGCCTTTCCAGCCAGGCAATGCATTATGGTTACTCTGCTGCACTTGTCCCAAGCTGGATCAACCTTCCTCACCTTGGAATCCAGAACCTTCTCCCAAGTCAGTGACCTCTAAACCAACCACATCCTGGTCGGAGTAATGTGTAGAAAAGTGTCACATTTTACTACTGCATGTCAGTCATTAGAGCCTTTCTACTCTAATCTTGTAGGCCTATAGTATGAGGACAGACACACGCTGCCATAGGGCAGCATTGAGGATGATGAGAGTGAATGGTTGTACAGCTTTAATGACCTAGCCCCACAGCCCTGTTGTAGACATGTATAATACACATGCAGTGGGGTTCTTTGTAGCTGACCAACAGGGATGACTGTAGACTACTAAGGACCCAGATCTTGTCTTACATGGGGACATCACCCCACAAAGCAGCACAATCAGAAGGTGGAGAAAGAAATGTACTTTTTTTAAATATACGTATTTAAAAAGTAATTCATAGAATATGCGCATGGTGATTTTAAGGAAAGTAGCACAAAAAAAGTTAACCCTCAAATTGCCATGTGTTCTGTGCCATTCAGCCAAGCCATGTCAACTAAGATTCACTAAAAAGTATTGTCCCTCAATTAATACCGTAGTTGAGTGTGACTAATCTATCCTATGACTGCAGAATAAATTGTGTTGAATGGAATAGGCTAATGTGCCTATAACCTGTGTTCATACATGTTCTACTGTTCCTATCCCCTGTACAATGCACCTCTCCAATATCCATTCTCGCAGAAGAGCACAACAATCCCGTCTTAAGATCTGAATGTAAAACCAGATTGTTTGTTCACTCTCCCGATCCCCCCTCCCCAAGGTTTGAGAATCTACGCACTTTACCATCTTATATAAAGTGTACCTTGTAAGAAAATAAAGCAAGATTAAAGTATTATGGAAGTGCGTCACTAGTTGCTTTGTGAATATGATCCTACTTTCACTATGACTTGTTGATCTTAACAGTTTTGGTTCTCTTTCCTACTTTCTCTGATCATGAGTCCCGTTACAAAAGAGGAAACAAACCAATAATTAATTGGTAAATCATTACATTTTAGAAAAGTATTTTAATTTCACAATAATAAAAATAACACCAAAAGCGTTATTTTTTAACATTTCATGAGTGTGTTTGTGTAAAGGTCTGTTGTATGTATGGGCCGTTGAGTGTCTCAGGTCTTGGGCTGGCGGAGCAGGCCTCGGATCCTGCGTACCAGGGCCTGGATGAAGGTGTATCGGGAGCGGACCTGGCTGTATAGCCCCTCCACCTCCAGCAGCTTCCTCTGCAGAGCCTCTCCGAAGCCTGCCCCCATGTCACTCTGCAGCTGGAGACAACGACAGAGGAGAGGCGTCAGTCTTACTGGGAACTAACTCGCAAAAGTGTCTGCCACTCTGAAGCTGAAAACACACCCACTAATTCCTATACATGCATCGTCACCTGTACATATTTTTTTCCTAAATCGGTGCACTCAACCACCCATTGTTCTAGGTACTCGGTGCCCTGTAACTCTCCATCCTTTATGACACTTACAGTTGGAGGAAACGTTGCGGTCAAGGGGCATACATATAGATGATTTACAAACATATTTCTCCCCCACTGTTAGCATAGTCCAGATAAAGTAACTCACCTGTTCCAGGTCTTGCTGACTGACTCGGGACAGGCCCAGGGCACGTCCAAACGAGTCTGGGGAACACAGGAGAAGCACACCAGTAAGAAGGAATGTGATCAACACAACCAGGAAAAAGGCTACCCATCATTTGTCATGATATAGATGAAAGAAAGTTCCTGATTTTGGGAGCTCAAAAAAACTAATCTAAAAATGTCTGCTATCCCTAGGGGACCAATCTCAATCCACCCCAGAGAGTTAATTGAGCCAGTGTAGAGCTTCACCGTCAGTCAGGCGTGATCTGTAGGCGCTGGCGCCAGGCATTAGGGAGTCTTTGGGGTCAGTGGGGGTGCAGTACAACAGGTAGTACTCCAGGTGGCGCCACATCACAAACAGGCAGGTCTCAATCACGTCTGAGGTGTGGTCAGGTCAAGGCATTTCTCATGCTCACCACTTATGACGGCATTTTCAAAGAAATGTTCCATTTACATGAAGCAGCTACAGCTCAGGGAATTCCAGCAATCATACTCAACATTATCCTTTAACGGGTGTCAAACATTTTTCTACCACGGGTCACATCCGGTCTTCAGAGGTCGGGAGGGCCACACTTAAAATGCATTATATTTCCTCGCCGTCAAAATGTACAAAAAAAATTGTCTATCCATCGCTTTTGGAATGTGATGCTCTCTGACTGTCTAGCTTGTGAAGAGACTAAAAATGTAAGTCCATTATCACTTCTACAGTTTCCATTTGGTTTTTCACCAAATATTCATTAATTTAGATCTTTTTGTGGGAAAATGATCTAAATTGTAATGCCTAAAACCAAATGGAAACTGTAGAAGTGATAATGGACATACATTTCTAGTCTCTTCACAAGCTAGACAGTCTGAGAGCATCACATTCCAAAAGCGATGGATAGACAATTTCTTTTGTACATTTTGACGGCCAGATTGAATGGGCTTGTTCGACACCCCGGTCCCTAAATCAAAAACCACCCTCAGATTAACCATAAACCTTTAGCTCAGTCCCTTTACCTAACTCCTGCACAGCAGTCTGGTCTGGGGGTAGCTAAATGTAATTTAATCTGGTTTAATCTGGTCTGGTTCAATTTAATATAGTAGGATACAGGAGCAGAGGGCCAGCAGTTTTGCTCTGTTGTTGATGAGCTGGACCAGGCGTCTCTTGGCCAAAAGGCTCCTCTGGACAGAGGAGATCTTCTCCACTCCTCCAGTACCAGACACCAGGGCCGCACACAGCTACACACAGGACAGAGACGGGTTAGGGCTGAGGCACTTTATACATCACCTTATCAAGAGGTCGAGTGTGTGTGTGTCTGTGTTTCACCTCCTTGAGCTCTTCTGGGGGCAGCTGCTCCAGGCTCTGCAGCTTGCCCAGGGCTTGTCTATGGCTCTGGTGGAAGCGGAAGAAGTCCGCAGCGCTGTTCTTCAGCAGGAAGAGAACCAGACCCAGGCTGGGCACACGAGAGTACAGGGCTGATGGCAGGGCCAGGTCTGAGGCAGGGCAGGAGAGGATTTTAGTCATTCACAGACAGGGGAGATTGAGAGGAACATAGGTGTGTGTGTGTGTGTGCGCGCGCAATGTATAAGTCAAGGCTCTCCAACCCTGTTCCTGGAGCGCTACCATCCTGTAGGTTTTCACTCCAACCCTAATCTAGTGCGCCTGATTTGTATAATTGGCTGGTTAATAAACTGAATCAGGTTAGTTACAACTAGGGTTGGAACGAAAACCTACAGGAGTGTAGCTCTCCAGGAATAGATAGGTGTGAAGCAGGTTAGGATTTCTATCCCACACACATACTCCGGCTGTAGGTGTCTCAGGGGGGAGTTGGGATAAGCAAAAAAACTAATTTCCAATGAAATAGGACAAATATAACCAGCCACCAAATTATTATGACACGTAGCGGAAGAGAGTCTAACCTGTGCGGCCGTCTCGGCTGGCTGGTTCGTTGACCGAGGGGCTGAAGAGACAGATGCTGAACTGGGCCTGGGCTGAGCTCTGCAGCAGCAGGGTCTGGCAGTACTCCATGATGTTAGCACACACCTGGGGACAACACGGCAAAAACACTGGCATTCTTACAATAGGAGTTGGAAAGACGGCACAAACAGAAACGGGCTACATTGCTTTTCTTTTTACCATTCCTCTATCGTACCTGTTGCATGGCCACCTCCATCTCCTCCCGCCGCTCGGCAGGGTCCCCGGGGGCTGCAATCTCTGCCTGCTTCAGGAGTCGCTCCCTCTCGCTCCCGGCCAGACGGCCCAGCAGAGTCAGACACTGACGCTAGGGGAGAGGCATGTTGATACACATCACAAAATACCGGATAGGATTGAGTAACCCATCAGGACTTAATGTCCAGCTATTGACGCTGTGACTGAAGGTCTTGAAGAGACACAGGAGAGTGAGGCAGGGTGTTAGTATCGTGCCAGTATCTACCTGAAATCTGCTAATGTGACCCTGGAACTCCGGCAGAGCTGCACTGTTCACGTCCTGTCCCTCAAGAGCTCCTACACACACACACCCAATCACAAAACTGACATTGGCAAAACCGGCACCATAATATCACATTAGTCCCGAACCCAGGTGTGCCCCAGCTAGGTGTTGTGACTGTCCCTGGTGTGGCTGTGTGTGTACCTGGCAGGGCAGTCTTGCTGATGATGCCTGTGAGCAGAGAGAGTTCCTGCAGCGCTCCCATACTGAGCTCCTGACAGCGCAGCAGCCCTTGGATGGTGTCGGCATGGACGATCAGCCACTGGAGGACCTGTGCTGCCCCCTGCTGGTGGTGTGTGGTGGTGGACGTGAGGATGACCTGGAACAACCTGAGAGCAGGCAGCAGGATCTGTCTGTAGCGGTCCAGAGGGCTGGGGATGAACCCTGAAGGGTCCCTCTGACCAAACACCCTAGAGACACACAGGGAACGGGTCAAATATTACAACTCGGATTTCTACCACATGATTCAGTTAAATCAATAAGGATACATACAGAGCATTTGGAATGTATTCAGACCTCTTCCCTTTTTCCACTTTGTTACATTAGACTTGATAAAAATAACGAGTAAAAACTAAATCTACACACAATACCCAATAATGACAGAGCAAAAACAGTTTTTTTTAGAAATGTTTGCAAACATATTAAAAATAAAAAAACAGAAATATCTTATTTACATAAGTATTTGCTATGAGATTCAAAGTTGAGCTCAGGTGCATCCTGTTTCCATTGATTATCCTTGAGATGTTTCTACAACTTGATTGGAGTCCATCTGTGGTAAATTAAATTGATTGAACATGATTTTGAAAAGGCATACACCTGTCTATATAAGGTCCCACAGTTGACAGTGCATGTCAGAGCAAAAACCAAGCCATGAGGTCGAAGGAATTGTCCATAGAGCTCCAAGACAGGATTGTGTCAAGGTACAGATCTGGGGAACGGTAGCAAAAAATGTCTTCAGCATTGAAGGTCCCCAAGAACACAGTTCTTAAATGGAAGTTTGAAACCACCAAGACGCTTCCTAGAGCTGGCCGCCCGGCCAAACTGAGCAATCGGGGAAGAAGGGCCTTGGTCAGGGAGGTGACCAAGAACCCGATGGTCACTGACAGAGCTCGTCTGTGGAGATGGGAGAACCTTCCAGAAGGACAACCATCTCTGCAGCACTCCACCAATCAGGCCTTTATGGTGGAGTGGCCAGGGGGAAGCCACTCCTCAGTATAAGGCACATGACAGCCCACTTGGAGTTTGCCAAAAGGCACCTAAATGACTCAGGCCATGAGAAACTAAATTCTCTGGTCTGATGAAACCAAGACTGAACTCTTTGGCCTGAATGCCAAGCGTCGCGTCTGGAGGAAACCTGACACCATCCCTACGGGGAAGCATGGTGGTGGCAGCATCATGCTGTAGGGATGTTTATCAGCAGCAGGGACTAGGAGACTAGTCAGGATCGAGACAAAGATGAACAGAGCAAAGTACAGAGCGATCTGTGATGAAAACCTGCTCCAGAGCGCTCAGGACCTCAGACTGGGGGCAAAGGTTCACCTTCCAACAAGACAACGACCCTAAGCACACTCAGCACATTCAGGACAAGTCTCGATGTCCTTGTGGCCCAGCCAGAGCCCGGACTTGAACCCTATCGAAGATCTCTGGAGAGACAGGAAAATAGCTGTGCAGCGACACTCCCCATCCAACCTGACAGAGCTTGAGAGGATCTGCAGAGAAGAATGGGAGAAACTCCCCAAATACAGGTGTGCCAAGATTGCAGCATCATACCAAAGAAGACTCTAGGCTTTAAATCGCTGCCAACGGTGCTTCAACAAAGTACTGAGTAAAGGGTCTGAATCCTTATGTAAATGTGATAGCTTTTTTTTTTTTTTTTTGCAACAATTTCTAAAACCCTGTTTTTGCTTTGTCATTATGGGGTATTGTGTGTAAATTGATGAGGGAAAAAAAACAATTATACATTTTTAGAGTAAGGCTGTAACGTAACAAAACCTGGAAAAAAGTAAAGGGGTCTGAATACTTTCGGAATGCACTATATGTGATGGCTAAGGAAAATAATTACTTTGGGAATGACCACAAAGAACAATCTGTAACTCACTCTCTCCATCCATCTCACTCTACCTCTTCATCCCCTCCTTACCTGTGAGAGTCACTGTCAGGCACCATGTCAAACACCTGACACTCCACCAGCTGAGCCACCAGACCACAGCGCAGCAGCTCCACGGCCCCCTGGCCTGTCTTAGCCACTCGCGTCAACAGGGCCTAACAGACAAACAAAGAACAGTGGGTTATATTTAGTGTGCGTGTACACTCCCTTTTGAGGGTGGGGGCGTGTACGAATATAAACCCTTTATATCTCACACGTAGATGGAAAAGTTTTAGAGCAGTGAGTGCTGTAACCTTTAAGGTTAGTGTTTGTGCACTCCCTTCCCTTTCTCACCATCTTGCTCTCGTAGATGTAGAGAGGTTTGAGCAGCGGGGGCTGGGGGCTGAGCAGGGTCTGCAGGGCTGTATCGTCTTGCCTCAGGCTCTCTACCAACACACGCAGGTAACCACTGTTACACACGTACAGCAGCCACTGGCTCTGACGGTCTATGGACAGGATCCGGTCCAGCACGGCCAGGGCAAGCATCTGACAAAGAGAGAAACAGAGGGAGAGGAAGTCAGACAGGCAGGCTGGAGTTCAAGATACAGTATTGCATATTGGATTGATTGTTAATGTTTGTGTGTCTCTGATTTCATACCCTGCCGATCTCATGGCCGTCGCAGGCGTCCCTGCACACCACCTCCATGAGGGCTGTGCCGTAGCTCTCGATGATGGCCAGGTTCTCCCTCTGCAGCTTGGAGAAACCATCCTCAGGAGCAGTCAGACGCTCCCACATAGACTTCCCCGCTGGAGAGAGGGAGGGAAAGACGACAAAGATAAGCATCTTTAGTTTGTTTGGAGTCTGAAATCTCTTCCCGCATTGACCACACAGGTCAATCTTCTTGCTTTTGTAAGTGTCGGAGGTAAATGGTTCACTGTGTCAGGCAAAACCATTAAGATGTGGCGTTCCACAGGGGAGCGTGATGGGGCAACTACTGTTTTTACTGTACATAAACTACATGAAAGATGCTTGTTCTTGACGTCTTTTCCTTTATGCGGATGACGCTACACTTTTGGAGCTTACTGACATTAGTACATGGCTTGCAGATCTTCTCTGCACGTAGGGGAAGAAATTAGGCAATTCTCTTTGGGTCCAGACCTAAATTGTGTAGGTCCTCTGAAATCAGAAGTTTTAGGGGGAGAGGTGCTGACTGCCAAAACCTCTGTTTGCTACCTGGGATGCATCCCTGATGGAAGCTTTGGGGGGGGGGGGGGGTGAACATGGCCACTAAAGTGCTAGTGTAGGTTAATGCTCACACCAAGTTTTTGGCTAGAAAGCTGCTTGATAAGGTCTCCATGAGAATGCTAGACACTGCCCTCATTAAATGTCATTTTGACTACGCTAGTAGTTGTATGTGTTGGGGGTTTATCTAAGCTTCTGAAGGGGAAGCTCCAGATAGCCCAGAATAAGCTGATCAGGGTAGTATTGAAGGCGAGTCCACGTACTCACATAGGCAGGTGCTGCTTTCAGGAACTCAACAGGCTGCCTGTTGAGGCTAGGGTGTCCCCAGATTACACTGGGTCTGGTTTACAGGATTATTTATGGTTCTGCGCCCAGATATCTAAGTGATTACTTTCCTCGTGTTAGGGATGCACACAATCACAGCACCAGATCAGGTGTTGCTGATGTGTGCTTATACAGGTTCAGGAGTAATGCTGGGAAAGGTACTTTCTTGTATACAGGAGCCTCTGTGTGGAATGAGCTGCCTCTGCCAATAAAAACCACGTCCTCTCTAGGCAGCTTTAAAAAGAAGGAATTCGTGATGCCATTGGCCTCCCCAGGTGCTTGAGGAACAATAGAAAACAAAAGAGAGGGAAGGCCCACTTGTGCTATGTCATGATTTACCTGAACCACCTATTGAGATGTTCCTTTTGTTAAGTAAATCCAGTGTTAAATGAGGTGAAAAGGAGACTGGCTTGCTACTTTAGAAACTGCCTGACATACTGTATGATCATATGTCCCCTCCGATATAACTGCAATAATAAATTAGAGGTATTTATTATTTGATTTTGCTATACATCTCTTCGATGCCACACGGTGTACAACCGTGTTGCCGAGCCATCTTGTCACATTTTAGTCAGTTAGCAGACGCTCTAATCAAGAGAGACTTACAGGAGCAATTAGGGTTAAGTGCCTTGCTTAAGGGCAGACAGGTTTTTCACCTTGTTGGGTCAGGGATTTGAACCAGCGACCTTTCGGCAACTGGCCCAACGCTCTAACCACTAGGCTACCTGCCACAAGACATCCACAATGTAAATTCCTAGACTTTACCGTGTTTGATAGTCAATGATTTTACTCATCTACATGCAAGTCTTTTTACAGTTTGTGTGTGCTTGTTTTTAAAATGTTCAAATTAATTAACTAAACGAAGGTTTGCAAACAATGACCAGAGAAAATACACACTACTACATAGCGTCCTAAAGTTGATAATTCTCCAAGTTTTTTGTGTCTGCCCAGCAATACTGTAGCTCAACAGTACCTTGCTGCAGTGTATCTGGCTCCTCAGGTTTCTGGGCGATCTGCAGATAGTAGAGCAGAGAGCCGTACAGGTGTGCACGCAGACGCTGGAATCCACCACCCGTACAGAGGATGAAGTCAAGCAGCTTCCTCAGGATCA